>NC_136063.1:497339072-498589072 GCF_964261635.1 Lissotriton helveticus
GTTGGTTGTGGAGCTACTCCACAGAGTACTCTGGGACTACTATGCAGCCAAGCATTGGTGTTGTTGACAGCCAACTATCCAGAGGTGAATGAACATTGCCTGGACTCTTGTCTGAAGCATGAACAAGTAGACTGGTTTGGAACCAACCTATCTTGCCTGTGAGTGAGGAAAGAAAAAGATAACCCTACAGGGGGAGCAGATTGTGGAAGGAACTGCTGAAATTGACCTTGACATAGGGTCTGTTTGGCAGAAACCTGCTAAGAAAGTGGGCTGAAAGACTGTAAGGATTTCTCCCTATCATATCCGCTGACAGGCAGAGCGGCCCAGAACATTGTGGATTTTTCACTACGTTTCCCAGAGTCGGATGCTTGGAGTTGCTGATGTGTAGCGGTGTCCATGGGTGTCATCTTGATTCTTCATGGCATGTTTCGGGTGGACTAGAAATTACATTCCTGCATACAGGGAGTAGGAACCCCTAAAGAAGGAAGAAATCCTGGATCTCTAGATTATAAATCACTATGGTCATGTAAATTACCTTTATGCTCTTTATTTACTTAATATTTAAATCCATACATGTTGTTAAAAGGTTTTCTTGGATTATAGTTTTTTAAATTAATTCTCCAGTTCAAGCTGGCCGAATCCCTTGTGGATTAGGTCACATCCTGTTTAGTACTATTTAAGGGAGTTTCATTTTAGTCCAGATGAATCGCAATTGTCCTTGCTTGATTGCTCACTTACTGGACTCTGTAGATTTTCCACCAACTTTAGTCCCTGCTTATGTTTCTCTTCGTACTCCTCATCTTGCTGCTTGGCCTTGACAGCTGGATGTTTTTTCTGGTGGCCAGTTTTTCTCCTTCCTACTGAATATTATTTTCTGGAGCAGTTCTAGACTTCCAGTTATATTTTGGCATCTGTTTTTTTTCCAGGAGATAGTCAGCCATTCCTACACACTAAGAAAATCCTACACTTGATACCAAGAAAGCCTGCTCTAGGCAGGTTGCAATGCCAACGGAATATAAGGATGGATCAGGAGCAAGAATTATTAACTGCAGTCCACAACTGGAATCTCCAAATCCAAGGTTGACCACAGAAAAGGCTGCAGCAATCTCTTGCAACAAGGTTCTTTGGATCCTCCTCTGGCTGGCTTGGTGGAATTAAAGTTTGACAGAAACCCAAGGGAACTAAAGGCCTTTCTGGACACTGGCCAGATCAATTTCACCTTTAAGCCCCATATTTACACCACTGTTAGGTCCACAGTGACTTTGTAGTTAGTAATTCCAAAGGAAGCACCTTAGCGTGGGCTATGCCTTTGGTTTCAGAACCCAAACCTCATCTTGATAATTTCCCTGCCTTTCTTGCAGAATTCAAGAAGTGGTTTGATCAACGTAAACTTAAATATTCGGCCCAGGAGGAGATTTTGGAACTCAAGCAAGCTTCCATTGACCTGTACTCCTTCATCTCTAAATTAAAGAGCTTAGCTAAGGAGATCAACCGGCCTAACTCAGCCCTTTTCACTTTGTTCCGAAAAGGGTTAAAGAGAAAGTGGAAGGATGAACTTGGCAGAGTTAAGATAGGGTGTGTCTGGTGGTGGGTGAAAGAGTAATGAGGTAGAATCAAGCCTAAGAAGCCATAATATTCCCATCCAGACCTTCTAAAGTACCGTCAGTGGTCTTCTGAGCAAAACTTTAGGCACCAGCACTTATTCTTTTACAAATTAGGCACTGAGAACTTCTAATTTATCTATTGATATCCAGTTGGCTTCAAACTATATAAATTCCAGTCTGAGGAAGGATATTCCAGTTGGAATTCAAGCCATTGATGTTACATTAGTGGTCTGGTCTAGTAACTGAAGAAACTCACGCTTTCTCTCTCCCGATTGTTTCACATTAAGAGAAACATACCTTTGATTTAATTTCCTCTTTGCTATGATGTTATTTTGGGAATCAACTGGCTCGCTAGACATATCTCCTACATCAACTGGTCTGATTTTTGATGAGGGTCTGAAATCCCTCATTCCTACCACTGAAACAAATGCACAACTATCTGAAATGCCTCCATTTTTTTTGATTGCTGATCACAATTCTTTCTGAGGCAATAGTTCCTTATGGGCACAATTTTTCCTCTGTCTCCTTTCACATGACCACCTCCTAAAAGAGTATCTTGACGCCAATCTTGAGAATGGTCTGATTGCTAAACCCAAGTTCCCAGCTGTAGCTTGCTTATTTTTTGTACCAAAGAAAGGTTCTTCAGAACAGCGGTCTTGTATCGATTACAAGAGTTGAAATGTAATAAACATTAAAACCCCCTACCCTTCATTACTAACATTCTGGATGATGTTCAAGGGGCCAACGTGTACACTAAATTAGATCTGAGAGGAGCCTATAACCTGATTCGGGTCTGATCAGATGATGAGTGAAAGACAGCATTCAGAGCTCCATTCGGGCATTTTGAAATTCTAGTGATTCAGTTTTAATTGTAATCAAAGTTAATTCAAAAAGAGATTCAACAATATACATCCAGTCATTGTGTCATTTCATCCAGAAATGAGACAGTGACAATAATATCCAACATGTATTTTGGAATACAAGGCGCCACTTTTTCAATGTCCTACCTTAAAGAATATACATTTCAATTGCATAATTCAAATGCTAATTCAAGTGATTATCACATAGGACCCTAGTGCAGGTCTTTGAGGATGTGGGGGCTGGGGGATTACTATATTGAGAAGTAGCCATCACTTTTTGTGCAGGTGCTGCCTCAGTAGTCTCCATCTTGAGCTTTTTAAACTCAAGCTTCTTTTTGCCTAACTCTTTCCTTCTGTTGCATTCCTTGCTCTTTGACTTTTCTCTAAGCAAGTTGTTTCCCCTTCAAAACTTCTGAGTAGTGTAGCAATATCTGTGGTCATAGGTTTAACAATAGGATTTGGGTTAGCAAGGTAGAGAGGGGCACAGAAAGTTAACAACAGGGCATGTGCTCAAATGAGCTAATGCTCATAACAGTCTTAGCACAGTCCCAGGTGGGCTTTTTGCCATCTCATTAGCTCAGTGACTAACTCTGCGTTATTGAAATCTGCATACTTGCCCTGTCTCAGTGAAGCAGCTGCTATCTACTCCTTTGTAGACATAGCCTCTCACTAAGCTTCCTCAAAACCATGTCTCTCTGCTATCTTTTTACTAAGCACTTAATAGTAAATGACTTGGACTTATACTCATGATATTCAGTGCTTTCTGAGATGTAGTGTCTTGGTCAGTCGAGGTAATTAGGCTACCCTTGTGATAAATATTGTCTTTGAAAACAGAGGAGATAAATACCACTATAGGCTCTCAGCATTGCCAAGGGCCTCCTCATTAGGCCTCGACTTTCACCGGGTAGTAAGGTATAAATCCTCGAGATTTACTCCTGGAGGGTGGTGTGGGGTAGACTGTTTAGTTCACCTAGTACGCATATCAGTCACAAATAATAAATTGTTCCAGCATTGTTATTCTTTAAAAACCAAATATTTTAGACTTATTTATGTTCAGGAAATTCTCTTATCAGCTGGCAGAAGTTTTATGGCATTAACCACTGTTAATGAATTAATAGTCTGGTAGGAACTACAGTTACTTGGTACATAAACTGAGTCACATGGGACAGATGAGAAATAAAAGCAAGGAAAGAGTTGCATACGTACGTTAAAGCTGCAGATCAGCACAGCACTTGTTTGGTTTCTGACATTTACACATTTCTATGCCTGATTCAGGAGATAGCTGGTGGGGAACAAACACTGCATGGAACTATGGTATGCTGTACTTCTTGGGCTGGTAACAGTCTCTTTGGTCCTTGCTGCCAATTGCATGTAAATCATGGGTCCTATGTCGTTGGAATTATAGAAGAGCAGCGGGAGGCAGAGGAAGATAGGACCCCCATGTTCCAGAGGTACCAAATGACAGTATCATCACAGATGTGTGACAGGCACACAGGCCTTCTGCTGACATTGGTGTTACTCAAAGATAGGGATCCCAACAGCAATGCTGAGGTTCATTGTTAGAAAGTGGTTGTTAATTAGGGTGGGTGTGAATCCACCAAATGTATAAGTCCACAAACTAGTCCAGTTAAAGACCTCCTGTTTTTGCTGACTTCGCTTTTGCTGGCCTTAGAACTCTGTGTACTTTACCAGTGCAAGGTGCTTGTACTCTCTCCTTAAAACATGTTAGACTGTCTTTTTCCCAATTGGCATATTTAATTTACCTGTAAGTCCCTAGTAAACTGGCAGTACCTGTGCCCAGGGCCAGTAAATTAAATGCTCCTAGTAGACCCGCTTGAGTAGCACTTTAAACAGGTCTCAGGCCTGCTATTTCAGCCTGTGTGTGTGCAGTTCTAAACTGCAGTTTCGACCTCACAAAGTAAACCTTTTGGCAGGCCCAAACCTTTTGTTTTAATACATGTAAGTCACCCCAGGGTAGGCCTTGCATATCCTAGAGGGCAGGATGTAATGTATTTAAAAAGTAGGAGATGTACTTTTAATGTTTTACATGTCCTGGTTGTAAAAAATGCTTTAAATTGTTTTTTTACTACTACAAGGCCTACCTCTCCCATAGGATAACATTGGTGTTACCTTATTACGATTTAAAAGTGTAATTTCAAAATGATAACAAGTTTGGTACCTCTGGAATCGTAATGAAAAATCCTAACTTTTGGTGACGTTGGATTTTTAATTACAACCTAAAATGCCACTTTAAGAAAGTTGGTATTTTCTTGCCTCAGCCAATTGGTGCCAGCAGACTGTCTCCGGGTCACATGAATGGATCTAGTTGACAGTTGAGCTACTACTCCTAGACAGCCACACACAATAGGGAACTTTGGTGTGACTAGATGGGCCCTCAATGGCAGGATGGGAGGGAGGAGCTGGGCCCAGCCCAACATACACTTGAATAGGCATGTCTTCACACAAAGGGCTGCATACCTCCTCTACTTCAAAGGCACATCTGGGTATAAATACTGTACTTCAGACTCCATCACTTCAGTACATTTCTGCACCTGTGGATATTCTGCCAGGAAGAAGGACTGCTGTGCTGCTCCGAAGGACTGCTGCCCTGCTGACCTCTTGCCCTCTTGCCTGGGTAAGAAGGACTGGACCAGGATCTCTTGAACCCAGAACCCAAGAATGTGTCTCCAAGGGCTAGTTGGCTGGCTTCCTGTTCTGAAGCTTCAGGGACATAACATGCTTCCAACAACCCTGCACCTGGACACTGTTATCTGTGAATCCAGAGTTCCAGGTGGTACTACCCCAGTCCTATCCTCTTGGAAGTGTGCCTAAGGTGTTCACCAGCCTCTGTAGATCCAGGGGAACCCATGCATCTCCTCTTCTGTGTGGCACAACCCCGAGCAGAACCGATGCATCCCCGCTGCTGTGTAGCTTTGACCTGTCGCAAAAACGCGCATCGCCTTTGGATCCCACAATGCCTTTGAAACGGGCACTGTCCGATGCATCCTCGACACAGACCTTTGCATCCTTTGTCGACGGCAGCCTCAATGATCACAATGGATTGCACATTGCAGTCTTGCAGCTCTTCAGAACCGATGCATTGCCCGGACTGCGCGCCGTATCCTTGACGGCAGACTTTGCATTACAAGCCCGTCAATTGGATCCTCAACGATGGCACAGGCCCTCACATTGCAGCCTCGCCGAATCGCAGAAACAACGCATTGCTTCAACTGCATCATGCACCTTTGATGCAGATCCTTGCAACGTTCAGCAAACCAGGATTTAAGGTACTCTGTTGAGCATGACTAACTGGGTCCCTGTAGCTTCCCTGTGCTCCACCGCAGCTGGCTTGAACTTGTAACTTTGTTCCGGTCCAGTACCACCAGATAACCACAGTTGGTGCTCTGTGCATTTTGGCGCTATGTTCAGCAAAATCTTTAAAATTGCATATCTCTGGTTCTACTGATTGGACTTTTGTTGTTTTACTCTTGTTTTATTTATTTAAAATAAAACCTTTTTTCTAACTTAGTGTGAGATCCTATTTGTGTGGTGTTTCTCACTTCATTCCTGTTTGAAGTGTACAAATACTTTACACATTGCCTCTAAGTTAAGTCCGACTGTTCTGTGTCAAACTACCAGAGAGTTGAGCACGGGTTAATTTTGGGTTGGGTGTGCCTCACCCTGACATGAATTGTGGTTGCTGCTTGACCAGGGCACCAGGGCCCACACCCCAGTCAACCAACAACCCAATTTCTTACAATGGGTCACAGGTACTTCTGCCAAAAGGCCCAGGCCATCGTGTTTGCTCTGGGACCAGAATTCTCACTTCTGACACTGACCGGAAGAGAAGCTGCAGGCAGGCTGAAGATATGTAGCTCACTGGAGCCTCAGACAGAAAAGGTACAACTTTATCAAATCCATTTTTACCACTGAACTGGAGTTGTATTGAATATTAATAAGAGTGGTTGAATGGACTCTGTAACTTATTCTAAATAAAAGTTACAAAATAGCTGTTAGACCTGAGGTTTCTGGTTATCAAAGTATTCGCCCGGTACTAGCAGAAATCACCACTCTATTCAGGGTAAGCTAGATGTACACTAAAAGATAACCTGTGCTCACCCTCTGGTAGCTTGGCACAGAGCAGTCAGGTTTATCTAAAGAGGCAATGTGTAACGTATTTGTGCAACAAACACACTGTTAGACCTGGCATCATTGGCGTAGATTTCCCCTGTATTTTTTGCCTTGACCACCTATGTTTACCGTGTGTTGGACTCTGTTTTGCTGGTCTAGATGCTTTGGGCACTTTGCCACTACTGTTCAGTGCCAAAGTGCAACTGTTCCCTTTGTAAATTATTGTTATAGATTGGTGTTTCCATGATTGACATGTTTGATTTACTATTCAGTCCCTAGTACAGTGCACTGTGTGTGCCCGGGGCCCGTAAATCAAATACTGCTAGTGGGCTGCAGCACTGATTGTGCCACCCACATAAGCGGCCTGTAAATGTAACTCAGACCTGCCATTGCAGAGCCTGTGTGCAGTCTGGTACTGCCATGTCAACCTGGCAAGTGCACCCACTTGCCAGGCCCTAACCTTGCCTTCTCCTACATGTTAGTCACCCCTAAGGTAGGCCCAAGGCACCCCTGTGGGCAGGGTGCAATGTGTAAAAGGTAGGACATGCCCTGATGTGTGTAGAATGCCCTGATAATGAATTACTGCCAATTTTGTTTTTCACTATTGCAAGGCTACCTGTTCCTATAGGATAGAACGGGGAGTTTGCTTATAACATCTTATAAACATAACTACCCCTGGGAACAAGGTAGGAAAATAAAATTCAGTATGCCTGAACTCAGAATGTTAAAATACATCTTTTAGAGAGGGTGATTTGTACCATCTGTGTTTGAAAATACTACTTTTAGAAAGTCGGTATTTCTTGCTTAGCCATCCAGTGTGCCTCTGTTAGGATGTGGATTGACTGTCTGGGGTTGGAGTGTCAGGGGCTGGGGAGGTGCAGTGGCTCCAGAGAGTCTGATATGTCAGGGCTGGGCTGAATAGACCTGGGCAGCATTTAGAGTAGGGGGGGGAGATTTCCTTTCACCTGGATGGGCCTGGTCTGCCTTCTACAATGCTGTTTCCACCTCCAGCCAGGAAGCTGCGCCAGAGAGGACAGAACTGGTTTTGACCAAGCAAAGGGCTCTCTGCCACCAGAGAACAAAGGATTTTACCCGACTTTTAGATCACTTCTGGGAATCAAGAGGAACCTTTGCCAAGGAGAAGACCTGGAGAAACTGAGTAGGAATACTGCCCATGTGCTGTTTTGCTGTCTAGGGTTGGCCTGCTGCCAAGGAAAGGAGAAGGACTTTGCTTTTTGCTGAGTCCCCTGCTTGGGCAAGATCTCGCCTCCTGTTCTGAAGTCCCTGGGACACAAAGACTTAATTTCTTCTGTCTTTCTGAATCTGGAACTGCTGTTTCAGCTTCCACAAAAGGAAATTGCAACACCAACGCTGGCGAGTGACGCCCCAACCTGCATCGAAGCAGTGGGCACTGCTCGTGAAGAGCACGGTGCATCACCCCAAATTGCACCATAGGCCCGATGCCTGCTGACGCCGTGCCACATCCACTCCGAAGCCGTCACTGAGGCCGCTGCCTGCACCAGAGCTTAGGACACCACCTGTGATGTCCACAACAAACAGTCCTGACTTGCACTGCACCCCGACTTCGCCAACGTCGGTGCTTCATCAACGCAGAGCCAATACTCAACGTGCGTGACTCTTGAATCCATCAACACCGCACCGTTGTAAGGAACCGATGTCTTGCCGCCACCGTGATGTCCCCTCTCCGACACAGTAAGGTACCGAGGCACCACTGTGGGATTTTTGTCAAGAGTGAGGATCAGCTGAGTGTCATCTGCTTATGCGATAGATTCAGCATCAAAGGTGGCCATCATAGAGAGAAGTGGTGTCATGTAAAGATTGAAGATGGTTGGGCTCAGGTATGAGCCCTGGGGAACCCCCGATGACACTTTTCTCCCGATTTGTAACTTCCTAGTGTTACAATCTGATGTTTATTATCTAGGAAAGATGTAATCCAGGCCAGTGCCTTGTTTTTGACTCTGCTGTGTTCTAGCCTGTCTCTGAAGATGTCATGAAAGACAGTGTCGAACTAACTGTAGCCTTTGACACCATCTCCCCCCTGAGACTGGTTGGCCAGCTTAAGGAAATTGGGGTCATGGGCTCTGCTTTGAAGCTTCTTGCCTCATTTCTTACTACCGGTCACAAATAGTAAAAATGGATACATTTCACTCGGACCCTCAGAGATCTTCACTGAGTCTGACGGTGTTTAACATCTACGTCGCCCCGCTAGCCAAGGTCATCAGATCCTTCAGGCTGGAGGCGCTGCCCTATTCTGATGGCACCCAAATTGTGGTGTCTATTACCAACAGCATAGAGGTGCCCTAAAAAACCGTAAAAAATTGCATGCAGGCAGTAGCCTCCTGGATGGTAAATAACTACCTTAGACTCAATGGTGATAAAACCGAGGGGAGCCAACAATCTACATGGTCTCTTGCCTGGTGGCCCAAAATGCTCAGTTCACGTCCCTGCCCAGACCCCATAGCAAAAAACATTGGTGTCATAGTTGACAGCTCCCTTTCTTTCGGTCCTCAGATCAATAGAACGGTTTCCACCTGTTCATTAGGGTCCTCATGAAGATCTCTGAATTTCTTTCCTTATCATCCCGAAAGCAGGCAGTTGTTACCCTGGTGTTGTACAGATTGGATTACTGTAATGCCCTATATTTGGACATCAATAAAGCATCCATCCACAAACTGCAGCATGTGTAGAATACAGCCGCCAGGCTGGTGATGGGTCTTCCTAAATTCCGCCCAGTCTCAGCGTCCATTCGCAAGCTGCATTGGCTTCCTTTAGGCCGGAGAACCTTATTTAAAGCCCTTTGCCTCGCTCATAAGGCGTTTTATAACCTAGGCTCTGAAGGCATAAAAAGACTTTTTCAACACTATGTTCCCACCAAGCAGTTAAGATCTGCCTGTAAACATTGGTTGGTAGTTCCTAGGTTTAGGAGAGCCAATTTGGGGGGAAGAGCTTTTCTCTGTTGCTGCTGCTAAGCTCTGGCATACTCTCCTTCTGTCAATCTCTGGACAAGAGTCTCACTGTCTCTTCCATAAGCCCTTGAAGACCTTGCTCTGTACCACCTAATTCTCGTGAGCCTCTATTTACCTCGACTTCTGGCCATATCTGCAGCACCTTGACGCCTTTGGGCAAAGTCCGCGCTTTATAAGACTATTATTCATTCATTCATTCATTAACATTGGTGGTCAGCGGTGAGGATCTGGACTTGCATTTGTGTCTTACATACAGTGATTGGGGTACACTACTAGTATAGTGCAGGCCATTACGCTACCACATACATTTGGTAGAACTTTTTCCATGGAATTATTTGCAACTTGAGAACTGCCAATTTTTGCCATGAGTAAACCAGCATCACTTGCATCTGTGGATATTGAATTTTAAGAGGAGAGAGTTGATAACTACACTGTGCCACAACGTAAAGCTGTCTGCAGAAAATATAAAATCTTTGCAAGAGGCTTCACCATAAAGGAGGAATACCATACCGAGGAGCCTATGGTTGGGGGAGAGATTTTGGTGGGCAGCATGATGGGCTATTGGGCCTGACTGGAGGCAAGTTGCCTTCCAAGGGGGGTAGCAGGGTGTCTTCAAAGGGTCTGTCTCCAGAGGAGTTGGAGGACAGGCAGAGAAGCTGAGTGCATGAGTTGGAGCTTACAAAGCTCAGGCTCGGGAAGAAGTGTGACATGGAGAGTAAGAAATTGGAGTTAGAGAGACAGAAATTGGCCATGGAAGAGAAGAAGATGCTCTTAGAGCATGAAAGAGGGTTAAGGGAGTTGGATCTGAAAGCCAAAAGTCTAGAGACCATCCTAATGGTGGCAGCGCACCATTAGTGCCTGGAAAAGGGAAGGTTTACATCCCGAAGGAGGTTAAGGATTTCATGTAGCATGAGAACATAGGTCAGTGGTTCAAGGCCTATAAGGTAGCAATGAGGTCCCACAGAGTCCCTGAACGAGATTGGGGAGCGGGTCGTGGGGCTGCTTTATCAGTGAAGGAAGGGAAACATTGCTAGCATTGCCCACTTAGAATCAGCAGTCCTATGCCCCCATGAAAGAAGCCTTAGTAGAAAGGTATAGGTTGACCCCAGAGCTGTACAGGCAGACATTTAGAAACAGTAAGAAGCTGGAGCCAAGTGCTTGGGTGGAGTATGTGTTCTACTTTTGCAGAGCACTGGATGGTTGGGTGAAGGGTAGCAAGGTGAAGGATTTGCAGGGGCTCTATGATTTGGTTACATGAGAGCACTTGTCAGATAATTATTTTCCAGAGCTATGCCAGCATTTGATTGACAGTAAGCTGACTCACCCAGGAAGATTGCTGTGGAGGCAGACCACTGAGTCGGTACCAGGGTCTAAAAAGGTTGTGTGGGAGACTCTGGCAAAGGTGGGCAGGGTCCCCGGCAAAAGAGTGCGGGGGACAAGGGTAAACAGAAGGCCCAAAATTAATTACCAAGGGAACCAAGGTAAGGGTTACCAGCCTTCCAGTGAAAAGAAACCATGGGTCCCGACAGGTAAGCCTGTTCATAGGGGTCCCAAGGCATGTTATGGTTGTGGTCAGGTGAGCCACTTCCAAGGGGATCCTAGGTGTCCCAAGAAGCTTACACCGCACCCCTGGTGCATCGCCCCGGGAAATGGCTAGTGTAGCTTTGGGAGAGGAGTAGGGTGCCCAAGCGGGGTGGGGTCCAACAGAAATGTCCCTGGTTTCTTTAGGAGACAGTGAGATGGTCCCAAGAGCTCATCTGCCTGATAACATTAAGAAGTACTGGCAGCTGGTGACCATCAATGGCCATAGTGTGGAAGCTCTGAGAGACACTGGAGCCAGTGTGACAGCTGTCAGTTGTTGGCTGGTGTCTGAGGAGCAGGTGGTCCCTAACACGTTCTACCCAGTAGTTGCACATGATATCTCATAGTGCCTCTGCAAAGTGGCACAGGCTCCCTTTGAGTGGAGGGAGGGTCTCAGGTACCTTGAAAGTAGCTGTGAGGCCAGCCATGCCTGATGACTGTCTGCTAGGCAATGATTTGGAGAGCTGCGCTTGGGCAAAGGTGGAGCGGAGGTCTCATTTATAGATGTTGGGTCTGCCTAAGTGGGCGTGTGTGACCACTCGGTCTATGGCAGCCGGTAAGGGCATTCAAGAGAACTTGGAGCCTGAAAGAGTAGACCAGGTGCCTGACAGAAAGAGAAGAGGCAGTGGCGTGGGAAAACAGCCCCCAAAGTTCCCACGGTCCAGGTGGAGGCAGACCTTGAGGGGGATGCCCTGGAGCCTACAGGGGAACAAGTGGCTGAACTGGGGGACCTGCCTGAGCTGACCTATTGGCAGCAGGATGGAGGCCCCTCCAGGAGCAGCAGAGATGCCCTTCTCTTGTTGTTTGCGTCAGCAGGCTGCAAACCAGGCAGGAGGTGATCAGTCTGGCTCACACTGGATTTACTGGGAGAACAGTCTCCTGTGTAACAAACCTAAGGTTGCTGAGCCTGGGTCAGCCCGTGTGCTGGTGGTACCCGAGGGTTTCAGAGCCTTCCTACTGGGTCTGGCTCATGATGTGCCTTTGGCAGGACATTTGGGGCAAGACAAGACCTTTGAAAGGCTTGTCATCTACTTTTACTGGCCCCAAATGCGTAAGAATTCTGATACTCATTGAAGGTCTTGCCAGACCTGCCAGGCAAGTGGTAAGAGTGGGAGGAAGTGTAAAGCTCCTCTCCAACCTTTCCCTGTGGTCAGCACCCCCTTTAAGAGGGTGGATATATTGACATTGTGAGGCCTCTTAGTTCCAAGACAGTCATGGGCAACAGGTTTATCCTTGTCTTGGTGGACCATGCCACCCGGTACCTAGAAGCCATCCCTCTCCGGACTGTGATGGCCCCTGTGGTGAGTCATCCGTTGAGGGGGAATTTTCCTGTGTGGGGCTCCCCAGAGAGGTGGTGTCCGACCGGGATACCAGCTCATATTTAAATGTATGAAGTCCCTGTGTCAGGAGTGCGGAGTTACCTACAAATTTACCACTACTTACCACCCCCAAGGTAATGACCTGATTGAGAGATTCAACCGGACCCTGAAGGGCATGATTATGGGTCTTGGTGAACCCATCGGGTGTAAGTGGGACGTCCTCTTACCCTGCCTTTTGTTTGCTTACAGGGAGGTACCGCAAAAGTCCTTAGGGTTTAGTCCCTTTGAACTCTTGTATGGTCACCTTCTGAGAGGACCTCTAAGTCTTGTCAAAGAAGGCTGGGAGAAAGCTCCCAGTAAACCTCCCCAGGTTGTATATAGTTACATGCTGGCCTTTAGGAACCAGACTAAGTGCCTCAGACAACTCGCTCAGACAAATCTGCAAGCCAGCCAGGAGGAGATGAAACAATGGTATGATCAGACTGCCAATCTGATCGAGTTTCAGCCTGGACAGAAAGTGTGGGTCATGGCCCCAGTGGAGCCTTGTCGCTCCAGGATAAGTGGACTGGACCATTAGAGATGGTGGAGCGCAAGAGTAAAGTCACCTACTTGGTGGACTTGCAGTCACCAAGGAATCCTGTACGGGTCCTGCATGTGAATCACCGTAAGCCCCAATTGGAGAGGTCCAAAGTAGGCATGCTCCTAGCAACAGATGCTGGAATGGAGGAGGAGTCCTAGCCTCTTCTGACCTCCTGTCTGCGAAGGAACACGATGGGTAAGATGACGTGTAGTACCTTAGGCCACTGGTGCAGAAGACACCAACTTATCTGAAAGACACCCCTGATCTTCTGAATCTTTTGGACGGACAAGCATATGATGAAGAAACCATGCTCCTAGTAGGGCTCGATGTAGAGAGCCTCTACACTAGTCTCCCTCAACAGAAAACGCTAGACACTTTGGAAAACATCCTTTTCAGTGAAACCTGGAATCACAGAACACCTAGACATTTCATACTTGAATGTTGTAAACTAGCTCTCACCGAAAACTTTTTCGAATATGAAGGCACTCTTTTTGGACAATGTCATGGCACTTCAATGGGCAGCACATTTGCCCCAAGTGTAGACGGTCTATACGTGAGTGCATTTGAACAAGAACACACACAGACCGCAACTAACCCTTTCTTCGGAGGAATCAAACTCTGGCGACGTTACATAGATGACGTGATTATGATCTGGAATGACACTCGAGAAACACTCAATGAGTTTGTAACCTGGATAAATACAAGGGACAATTGCCTAAAATTCACATATACAGCAGATAACAAACAACTGGACTTCCTTGACATCACAATATTCCCAGGAGGAGGTACTCTGCAATCCAAAACCTACTACAAGCCAACAGCCCGAAACAGCATACTCTCATACGACAGTTTCCATCCTCACCCTTTAAGGGAAAGTCTACCATACAGCCAATTCTGGTGCCTCAAACGCAACTGTAGCAACCTGGGAGACTACAAGATGCATACAAAGGAGTTGGAGAAGAAGCTCATGAAGAGGAACTATCCCATCAAGACAATAAAGAAGTGCCAAAAAAGAGCACACAACCAACCAAGAGAGAACCTGTTACTAATAACAACACGGAAGGAACCTGAAGATCTATTGACCTGTGTTACTATATATAACACTGCATCAAACAACGTAAAAAAGATCATCAACAAGAACTGTGGGATCCTCACCTCAAACACTTTGAAATGGCCCAAACCCAGGTTTGCCAACAAACGAACCAGAAACATAAAAGACATCCTAGTGCACACAAGACCTAGCGTAGTAACAAAGAGAAACACCATAACATCTGCATGGAACTTGGCCCCAATAACAGGACACTACTCATGTGGCTCGTGCTCCGTGTGCAAACGACGAAAGTGACTAGAAGCCTACAACTACTACCAAACTTGAAATGGGAACTACGTAATCATACGAATTGTAATACCACACATGTAGTGTATATGATTACCTGCCCCTGCGACCTGCAGTATATAGGAATGACTTGCCGGAAGATAAAACAATGCATTATTGAACACAGGAGTAACATCATGTGTAAACAATCAACAACAAAGATGAGCAGACATTTCATTGAGCACAACCATCTCCCAGAAGATATTAACTGCGTGGTACTAGAGACCCTCCTTGCCAAGAACTACAATGCAGAACGTACCCTGTACGAAAGAGAACAACGCTAGGTGCACCGTCTAAATACTGACAAAGAAGGGCTGAATGACAATATACCGTGGCACTCACTAGCATAAATGATAATTAAGACCCCCTACACAAATGACTTAACAATTTGATGCCCAGTCTGTCGAACTCTTGTCAACCACCTAGCAAGAACAGTATACACCACCTAATGTTACTACCCAGAAAACAGATTGATGTTGCATTTCAACTAGGGGTGAGAAACACATATCGATAAATCGGAGATAGGTGCAAGAGACTTAACTTCTACCATCTCCATTCAGAAAATTGAATGATGCTGCTATTCCCATACAGCTGTCATCAATGTAGCTCCTCCTCTTAACAATGAGCGAATATGCTCAGTATCATTGTCAACTTAGAACACACTAAGTGCCATCCTGAACATTTATGGAGAGCATCTAAGATAATTTGGAAGATCATTCCACCACCTTCCGAAAATAATGTAAATATAATCTGCTCCATCCCTAAGCACCGAGTAATTCATTACGAGGTTATTACCAAAATTTAAAACATCACTATGTGCCCACAGAACACAATACTGTCATGTTAAGATAGTCTCTCTTCTAATACACACAAATGCCAACCAACTCTGCCAACCACCAATAGACCACAGTCTATTGCCTATTTCGATACTTCGAGGTTCTGTAAAAACGCCTGGTGAACGTAACCGCGTTTCCCCGGGAACCACCAACAGAGCCAGAACAAGCCGTTCCGACAGAGTGCCTGTAAGCCGAGAAGTAGCAGACTTCAAGAGAGTCGGTAACCGTGAGTAAAAGGTTACTAACTTAAATTTCCTCCCTTGTCTCCGAATCAGCAAAAGGCCCTCCAGACTCGTTGGCAACCCGATGCAACTATTTACAACTCATGTCGTAGGTAAAGATTCTATTAATATTTTACGTATTTTGCTGATTGCAACACTTTCGCATTGATGATCACGGCACATACTAAACTTAGAAGACACAATTAAGAGTCAAATTATGAGTGCACCATTGCCTAATGACAAGGCCCACATTACACTCGCACCGTAATACTAGATAAACATTGGCAAATTTCGAAACTATGATGCACTCGACCAACATCTATTCGAAATCCAGCCGCATCACATACCGAAATATGTCAACAGCGCACAATGACCCCACCCTTTGTTCTCCCAATACCAGCGCGCCATAATGCGGCGGCCACTAAACCTCAAAAAAGCCGTACTAACGCTCTTTGACACCGCAATGATTTTGCTAAACTACCAAACCACTGACAGAGACGACTTGGAAACCCTCTTTATAACAACAGAGACGGTCCATCTTTTCTCTTATTTCGAATAACTAGCCTAACCAGCTCCCCATAAGGAACTCGCTATTCCTGTTTCTTAAATCATTAACTTGCTGTACCTATCTCTAATCTTGCTCTACAATACTGGCATAAATGAAATACTATTCACTCTACATGTACCCTATTCCAAATTGGATCCCCAGGGACTATACTAATGGAAAAAACGTAACAGCTAATTAAATTAAAAGATACTTGCTAGCCATCATGACGCAATATTTCTACTGTTTTTCTCTTTATCCTTTTCCTTTTAGGTACAGATAATATAGATCTGACCCATACCTATCTAAGGTGGTGAGTAAATCTACACCCCTTATTTCACAATTAGGAGCTACAATTTGGCCCTTAACCATTTGGTCCTGATGAAAGCCTCTAGAGATTCCAAGAGGCTGAAACATGTTGACCATGACGACCACGATCACTAGTGCAATAGGCCAGTAACTAGGTCTATACACGCACAACCCTGTTTTTTAATGTCCAAATTCATATACCTCAAGAATAAAACACAAGAGACTTGAATTTAGGAATTTTAACTCACCTTTTTTTTAACACCAGTACACTCTATTTTTAAACTTTGGCCACTACTGTCAAACCAGTGGGTCTTCCTCAATGTGGAGGTCAGCATAACTTACAAAGGAAAAGACCCAATGATCATGCTGTTACGGTACACAAAGGCGGAGAATCAACATATACCGCCCAACGTCTGTGTCCGTATATGAGTTTTTTTTTATAACAATGGTCTACCACGCTATCCGAGACCCTGGTGACACAGGACAAGTGGTCCACTCCCCCTCTGACTTGATCTTTATACTAACCATTGGAAGCCGAGTGGATCACAGCTTCTCTTTCCCTCCCCTTGATGATTTAAGTAGCCCTCTTCTGAATAGCCAAGTGACTGCCACCAACTGTTAGGGCAGTTTGCTGCTCTGTTCTACCTGACCCCTGGTGTCACTCAGTGGTGTGTCCAAGATGTGGACACTGGGGAACTGGGGACAGTCATCCTGTGAAGCATAACATTTACAGAGTGACTCACCGGGTCATGGCTTGCGTCAAGGAGGAGGTCTCCTAGATGTAAGCACTAGGGGTGATTGATCCCTCAAACAGCCCTTGGGCCAGCCCAGTGATCTTGGTCCCAAAGGCTGCCGCAACAGGTGCCATGCCAGAATTCCATTTCTGTGTGGACTACCGAGGGCTCAATTCGGTCACCAGGACTGATGCGCACCCCATCCCCAGAGCTGATGAGCTCGTAGATCAGTTGGGAGCTGCCCGGTACTGGTAGATTGCCTTAACTGATGGCGCAAAGGAGAGGTCAGCATTCTCAATGCCAGAGGAGCACTACAAATTCCAGGTGATGCCCTTTGGGTTGAAGAATGCCCCTGCCTCCTTTCAGAAGTTAGTCAACCAGGTGTTGGCGGGACTGGAGGATTACAGTGTTGCCTACCCAGATGACATCGCAGTGTTCATTGCCACTTGGCAAGATCATCTGCACCTCCTCTGGGCAAAAATAGACCACGAAAACTCTTCGAGATACTAAAACAGCAATCAGATAAACTAGCCAAATCAACCCAAGAAAACTCAAAAACTCCCTTAAGCTGTGAGGAATTCTCTACATTCTTCTCTGAGAGAACAAAATCGCTAGAGGTAGAGCTCTCTAACGCCGCGGTTATCCTCCCGACCCAAACTTTGCCGAGGAGCGAGGCCGGTGTGACAACAGAGAGTAATAAAACAAAGAATGAAGCAAACTGGGACACATTTGAATTATACGACCAGGTCAAGATCGCCAAAACACTGTCAGAAATCAGACCAAACAACCACTATCAAGACCCTTTACCTGCAAAATGTGTAAGAGAAATCAGCCACATTGTGGTTCCAATCTGGACCAAAATTATAAACGCCTCACTTACACAAGGGATCCTCCCTGATTGCCTAAAAACAGGACAAGTAGTGCCTATAATCAAAAAACCGACAGCGGACGCATCAGATCCGAATAACTATCGACCAGTAACCAACATCCCTTTACTGGCCAAACTAATTGAGAAATGCGTGCAGAGCCAATTGAAGCAACACATCACCAAGTTCTCCCTACTAGACGAATGCCAATCAGGGTTCAGAGCAGGGCACAGCACAGAAACAGCGATCCTGCATATTGTTGATGACGCGCTACAAGCCCTAGACCAAAATCAAGCATGCCTATTGATTCTCCTAGACCTGTCATCTGCTTTTGACACGGTAAACCACGAAACACTACTGTCCAGGCTATAGGACAGGATGGGATTGGCCGGTAATGTGCTGAGATGGTTCAATTCATTCCTAAGCAACAGAACCCAACGATTCCGGGTTAACCAAGCAATTTCAACCCCTTGTCCTAATGCAATTGGGGTCCCGCAAGGCTCAACACTATCCCCAGATCTATTCAACTTGTATGTCGAACCTCTTACAGACATTCTTCGGAAATCAACGATATCCTACCACATGTATGCTGACGACACGCAAATATACTTAAAGATCGCCTCCCTTGATGACATAGATCTAATGAATAAGACACTAAAGATGGCTATGCAATGGTTAACGACGAATCATCTGAAATTAAATGCCCAGAAAACAGAATTCATGCTAATTGCACCTCCAAGGAGCCACCCGGAAGTAAAGGAATGGACCAAATTGGTGACTGCGCTTAACTGCACACCAACCCTAGTCAACTCAGCCAAATCATTGGGAATCATATTAGATGAGAACCTCGACATGAAAGCCCACATTAATTCAATGGCGAAAAGTGCCCGCTTCCATCTGAGCTACCTAAGGAAATTAAAACCATTCATCTCAGAGGCAGACTTACAATTGGCTATACAGTCCCTAGTCATATCCAGGATCGAATATGGTTGCTCTACATTAACTGGTCTACCTAAAACATCTACAGCACCGCTAAAAGCCTGTCTCAACGCTGCGGCAAGACTTATCACTGGATCGAGGAAATTTGATCATATATCTCCTCACCTGAAAGCACTAAACTGGCTACCTTATGAGGCCAGAATTCAAATGAAGACAGCATGTATTACTCACAAAGCGGTGCACTATAACACGCCAGAATACCTAAGCAAGAAAATAAAGCTATCGGGAGGAAACAGACCAACGAGAAGCGCCAAGGAGCTCGCTTGAGGCCGGCCTTTTTTCGAAAGAAAAAGACATATGATCGAGCATTCACTGGAGCTGCCCCCAGAGTTTGGAACTCACTCCCTCCAAGCATTAGGAAGATCCAAAATATTGCAGCATTTAAACGGGAATTGAAAAGCCATATGATGAGTAAATACCTGGCATAGAGAAGCCGACGGATCGCTGGTATGAACTACTACATCAGCTGAAGAGTGGTCCCTCTTCATGAATACTAACATTATCAAGAGACTGACTCCACTCACAAGCCTCGGCTGTATCCTGATCGATACCACAGTCCTGTGTGAACCAATTGCTGTTTTCATAGCCAAACTATATAACCTCTACCTCACCTTATCTATTGATATGGATTGTGTTATAAGCTAGGCCTTTCTCACCTTTATTACTAATTGCACATGTGTTTGGAATATATTTATTTAGGCATCCCTTATAGCCACAGCTTCTTCTACCTTATATCTGTTGGTTGTTAGAACTGATATCTGACTGGCAATGTGTAACCTACCTCGATGTAATGTGATGTAGTGTGCTGAGATAGTTTAATCCATTCCTAAGCAACAGAACTCAACGAGTCCGGGTTAACCAAGCAATCTCAACCCCTTGTCCTCATGCAATTGGGGTCTCGCAAGGCCCACCTTATCTACTGATATGGACCGTGTTATGAACTAGGCCTTTCTCACCTTTTATTACTAATTGCACATGTGTTTGGAATATATTTATTTAGGCACCCCATATAGCCATAGCGCCTTTTACCTTATATCTGTTTGTTTTTAGAATTGATATTGGACTGTCAATGTGTAACCTACCTCGATGTTAAGCGCTCTGATACCCACGGGTCTTGTTCGCGCTATACAAAACTCTATAATAAATAAAAAATAAAAAAATAAATAAATAGTGTTGAAGGCTCTGCAGAGGGCAGGCATCACAATCAAGGCAAGCAAGTGCCAGATCGGGTAGGGTTCTGTGGTGTACTTGGGATACCAGGTGGGGACCAGCAGGTGGCGCCCGTACAGCCCAAGATTGATAACATTCTGGCTTGGGAACCCCCCAAGACCCAGACAGAGGTGATAGCCCTCATAGGACTCACTGGGTATTACAGGAGATTTGTCAAGGGGTATGGCACGATTGTTGGACCCATGACAGATCTGACTTCCATGAAGCAGCCTAGGAAGGTGAACTGGACTGAAGCCTACCAGGGAGCTTTTGATGCCCTGCAATCAGCCATGGGCACAGCACCCGTGCTTAAGGCGCCCAACTTCTCAAGGGAATTCCTTGTGCAGACAGATGCTTCAGAGCACGGTGTGGGGGCTGTGTTCTCACAGCTAAAGGACGAGGGCCTAGACCAACCAGTAGCCTTCATTAGTAGGAGGTTACTTCCACAGGAACAGAGTTGAGTGCGATTGAGCATGAGTCATTTGCTGTGGTCTGAGCACTGAAGAAGCTGAGGCCTTACTTGTTTAGGCCTTACTTGTTTGGGAGTTTTGATCTGAGCAAAGTGGTCACTGCATCTATTTTAATAGTTCTGAACAGCAGAAGTCAACTTTCAAGGGCCCGGAACTGGATTGGCCCACTTGGTAGGGCAGGACTGACAGATGGCAGAGTCCAGGGGCTGTTGCAGGTTTAAAGGAAGTCTTTGATTGCCCTGAGGCATCAGACTAGGGAGAAAGCCAGAAAGTCCTTGGAGTCACTCTGGGTTCAATAGGATTGGCCCAGTCCGTGTCCTCAGTAGGGCAGAGATCAGCAGGCTCGGTTAGGCTGATTTGTAGAGCGCACAGCTGCCCCAGAAAAGGGGCGTCCCGGCACTAAAAGCAATAAAGGCCATCAAGATGAGCGAGAGAAAAATCCAGAGTGCCATGAAAGCCACAGAGACAGACCGAGGGAGTGGACTGCAAAACCTAAAGAGATGGGAAAAGATTAGTCTTCAGTGCTTTCCGAAATGTCAGATTGTTATCCATGCTCCGGATGTGTACAGGAAGGGCATTCCACTGTTTAGCTGCCAGTGTGCAAAAGGTGCGCCCACCGGCTCATGCCCTACCGACCCGGGGAACAACTGCCAGGTGTTGACCTGCTGAGCGAAGGTGACAAGTAGGAACATAGGCGGAGAGCAGGCCAGCTAGAATGCCAGGTGTAGGGGAGTTCAAGATCCTGAACGCAAAGCAGAGGGGCTTGAACTCCACCCGTTTTGCCACCGGCAGCCAATGAAGCTGACGGAAAGCGGTGAAGGTGGGGCAGCGTCTAGGCATGCCTAGAAGAGTTCTAGCAGCCACATGTTGGACTCTCTGTAGTCTCAGAATCTCTGTCTTGCTGCCCTAAGTAGAGCGAGCTGGCGCAGTCCCGTCTCGACAACACGGATGCCAGGACAATCATCTGTCGGATGGTAGGGTAAAAAAAAACAGCAGAGGTTTAAGCCCACGCAGGATGCTAAAACATGTCCCCGCCACCATCTTAGTCTGGGTTTGGAAACTAAGGGCCGAATCAACCCAGACCTGAAGGTTCTTCACCACCTCTTTGGGGGTGGGTGCAAGGCCCAGTGTGGTGAGCCACCCCTGTTCACTCCATAGCTCAAGATCTTTCCCAACCAGCAAGACCTCAGACTTGCTGGCGTTGAGCTGGAGACAGTTGGCCACAATCCACCCTGTGTTGTCTGCAAGACCGCTCTGGAATTTTGTAGCTTCATTCAAACAGTCATCGGAGAGGGCGACTCCTAATTGTGTATCGTCAGCATATGATACTATAGTCAGCCCTCTCCTCTTGGCTACCGCAGCTAGGGGCTGAACTTACAGGTTGAAAAGCGTTGGACATAACGCAGAGCTCTGCAGCACTCCCTGTTTGATAGGATGGAATCTGGAGTTGAAAGGGGGGGGGCGACACCTGGAAGGACCTATCCAAAAGAAAGGAGGTAAACCAATCCGCAGCAGAGCACCACAGCAAAGCAGAAAAGCAGTTCTTCTAGAGAAACAGTCAAGCAGATTGGCAATCCTTGTAGCACAGCAGTCTTTACTCCTGGCAGAGTTCTTCAAGCTAGCCTGGCTGATGAGAGGTGATACAATAAAACCGGTCCCGGAATGCTTGTTTCTGGTCCAGGGAGGATCTGGCTCGGTAGTTCACGCTGGAATGTTCCCATGAGGAGCAGGGTCAAGACTAATTTGCATATGGCTGGGTCTAAATTGGAATGGCGAGCAAAAAAGCAATGTATTTAACCCTGATCTCAGACTGGGAGTAAATGTTTGATTTGTTCAGCATTCCGTCCATCATCTGTTCTTTTTTCATTTGCCGCACTAAGTGGGAAGGGTATGCCCAGACTGGGTCAAGTGCTTGCTATGCCACCGGATTCAAGCCAGCCTGGATGATGAGGGATGATACCCTAAAACCAGTCCAAGGATGCTTGTTTCTGGTCCAGGAAGGACCTGGCTTGGCAGTTGGGGCTGGGCTGTTCCCACGGGGAACAGAGCTAAGACTGATTTGCATATGACTGGGTCTAAACTGGAATGGCAAAACAAACCAATGGATTTAACCCATATCTTTGACTAGGGGTGAATGCTTGATTTGTTCGGCATTCCATCTATCGTCCGTTCTTTTTGCAGTAGACTTTCTAAAAGAGGCCTATATAAAATAGTAATGTTAATTCCAACTTTCCCAGTAAAGAGAATTTAGCATCACCATTTCAAAGATATGAAACCTACTCGTGTGCTCCATCACCTCAAATGGTCCAGCAATCCAGGGTGCTAGAGGTCAGCCATGGGGGGACTTACAGCCTGGGTTAAACAGGATATCAGCCTCAAAATCCAGGCCTTACCAACAGATAATAATGACATCCTTGCAATCAGACTGGAGACTGGCCAATATGGATCCATTGATATATACAATGTATACGTGAGAGGCCTTAGTGGGGGGCGGAAATCAGACACCATTCACCCCTTAGGCGAGTTTCTAGAAACCCTCTCAGGGGAAGCCTCAGTAGTTATAGCTGGGGACTTAAATACAACCTCTGAACCCCTCGGTAACGAGGATAATGAAGTGGCGAGGGGGAGGATGAGCAGTGGGGTGTTCCTTCACTGGAGCTTATGCCAATCAAAAGATGGACCGAGGCTGCATTTAAATGATCCTAGGGCAGCCAATGGTAGAGCCACTTCAGACAGACAAGGGGTATACCCAATACAATAGTGGATTCCAGTCAAGTCGTATTAATTACCTTTTAGTTGGTCTGAACCTATGGCATACCCTTGAGGACATGGTTGTGCTGTCAAGAGTAGAGAGTGACCATAACTCTCTGTGCTCTGGGTTTGCATTTAGGGACTTGAGGTCACAAACACAAACAGATATTACACATACTACCAGTGACCTCCATCTCTTAAATAACATGCAACGAGTTAAATGGCCCACGGTTTTAGAACGCCCGGCAGTCCTACTTTCCATAACTAGTGAGATGGTCAACAGAATAAAAGCAATGGAGATATCCCTCCTTAATAGCTAAATGACATTACATAATTGCATTCTTCACTATTTACTCATATTCGTACCTACTTTCTAAGACCCAGCAAAGCTAGAATGAGAGACACAGAACCCAAGCATCATTGGTACAACTTCGATTGTAGAAGTGCCAGTGGTGCCCTTAGTGAGGCAATCAAGTCGGGTGATGTGGCCAGAGTGCGATCCGCTAGGACGACCTATAAGAAGGTTACCCTTTGTGCCCAAAAAATTTGGGACGAGGACAGGTGGTTGGAACTTAAACGTGCCTGTGGCAGTAAACAATCACAATAGGGGGCGTGGTCACGAGCCGAGCATAGCCGACGTGCTTTAGAGCGGCTCCGTTCGCTGCCCGACAAAATTAGCTAATTATCCTGGTTTCCCTCGCTCCCCGATCGCCCAAACAATCGCTATAAATCCTGAAGGGCGGTGGGACCCTCCGACTGCCGTCTTCCGACCTCGGCGGCCACTGATGTGCCGAACTGCGAACTGCTCCGGAGCGGCCTAGATCCTGTGGAGAAGCCGCGGACTAGGGTGGAGAGGCGGGCCGACATCGGAGAGACCAGCCGCTGGGGCACACAGAGCGCTGCCACGCGGCAAGACATCTGGACTGCACAGCGCAACCAGAGGGGGACTGAAGCGGTGCAGACCTTTGCGGGACACCGGCAATTGGGCGGGATAGCATGGAGAGAGCCCTGCGGGCCAACCGCACAGTCATCCAAAGCCCCACGGAGACGGCGCCGGGAACACCGGAGCACCGAGTATGCACGCCTGACCCGCCGAGCGCTGCTCTGGAACCCGGGCGGCGGCAAACCTTCACAGGTACTTGGTCTGGGGGGCTGAAGTTTGGAGGACTGAGGGCGCACGCTACGTTGCAACGCCGAGCGAAGGGACGCCATTGTTGTGGGACGCACCGGCCACTACGCTACTGCCACCGCACAGCCCCTGCTCCTGAGGACGACGGGGACACAAGAAAGGAGCGGAGTTAACCGTTGTAGGGCACCTGGGACACTGGTCGGTGGCGCTGTGCCGGTGCAGACTGTGAGGAGGGGCCTGCAGGTTATACGATACCCAGGTCAACATAGGAGGGCACACGTGATAATAACCTGGGGTGATACTGGAAGTGTGCTAGTTGATCCTGTGGCTCACGAATACGCCGTAACGCTGGGTGTGGCGCATAACAACCCTCAGAGTACCTGGAGGCCACCACTCTCCTACTGGACACCGACGGCGCCCTGGCGGTCTGTTCATCGGGGGCACGGGTGTGACCTGCTGCTGGAGGCGGACGCGGCACTGACGCACTACAGACCATCTACCCATACATAGGCGCCAACGCCTGTACAATGACTGCGCTCGCTAAATACCACACACCTGCAGGAAATCTGCGCATACCCTGACCCCGGTGACGGAGGAGGGACACCGCGACTGCCACCCTGCAGACGAGGGCCATGGGCAGGAACAGGGCTAAGGTACAAGACCACGGCGCCAACACTGATGTTCAATCTACAGGATCGGAGGATCTGCTGGCCTCCTCCAACGTGGAGATGATACCACCAACAGGCAAGACCTCACAGGACGCAAAGCTAGACCTTATATTGGCCGAAATAAAGGCGTCCAGGGAGGCGCTGGAGACACGTATGGACAGTATGGCGACGGGCTTGTCGCTCCTCAGGGCAGACCATAACAAACTGGCGGAAAAGGTCACTGAGCACAAGATTGCGCTGGACGACCTCATCCCACAGCAAACGGACCACTCCACGAAAATTGAAAACATGGAGAAACAGATCAAAATGCTATGGGACAAAATGGACGATGCGGAGGGGCGGGCCCACCGCAACAACATGCAAATTCTGGGTATTCCGGAACAAAGTGAAGGGAGAAACCCCACACAATTTGTAGAGGACTGGCTGAAAAAGGTTGTGGGCCCCCCGGACCTCACCCCGATGTACAGTGTGGAAAGGGCGCACCGGATGCCAGCGAGACCACCTAGACCGGGGGCACCGCCGCGCCCACTGATTGCGCGCCTATTGCATTACAAAGATAGGGACTCCGTGTTAAGAGTGGCGAGAGAAAAAGCCCCACTACGTTATGAAGACGAAACCATCTCAGTGTACCCGGACTTCACCCCGGCCGTACAGAGAGCCAGATCATCATTCCTAGGGGTGAAACGCAAGCTACGGGACAGAAGCCTGAAATACGCTCTACTGTTTCTGGCTCGTCTTAAAATACTGTATGAAAACAAGTCTTATTTCTTCGACACACCTGAGGAAGAAACGGAGTGGATGGAGATAACCCTGACACCTCCAAATACACAGGACCCCTTTGAAGAAGACCAGGGAGAGGGACCTTCTCACCGAGAGGAGCATAGCCGGACTGACGAGACTGTGGACCGTGCGAAAGAACCTACGGCGACTGGAGGGGCACTACCGGCCAGATCTAGGAGGACGACGGAGGTTGGTCACCTGACGGAGGCCGCCGTGGCAGAACATGACGCACGAGACCGAACAGCCACAGATAGCCGCTCTGCCACGCATACGGAGGTGTCGGGCTCGGCGGATAGCCTACAGCTGTTCCCTAAGATCACGACACAAGAAGCAAATGAACTCTGATTGCAACAATAGAAGAATCCGAGTGGTAAAGAATAAGCTATGTGTGAGGGCGATCGGGGGTGGGGAACACACCTGCCAAGGGCACAACGGAGTGATATCAACAGACTCTAGACTGGTGTAAGTGGTCCCCGCTCCCCAACACGTAGACATGTTTTGGTATTACATATGCCCACGTTGGGCCGCAATGTTTGGACCCCGAAGGGTTTTACTCGGGGACCTTGTAGTTGTGGGGTTGTATATTGTTTTGGCACAGGATTTACAACAGATTATGTACACACACTTCATGGTGCAATGCTCACTGACTCTGCCTGCTGCAGACTGGAATGGGGACCCTTAATGACTACAAACTGTGCACCTGGAACGTTCGTGGTATGGGGTCTGTCCACAAGAGGCACAGAATATTAGCTCAATTCAACCAAAGGAATGTTAAAATTGCTTGCCTTCAGGAGACCCATTTGACGAATGCAGAGAGTGGGAAGTTGCTCAAAAAATGGAAGGGGCAATTGTTCGCTACCTCTTATTCTGCGTTCTCGAGAGGGGCGGCTGTGTGGCTGAGGAATTCAGTCCCCTTTAAGCTAGTGGAACTGAGGTCGGACACAGAAGGCAGATATGTATTTATCCGAGGGTTACTAGATGGCTCCCCTGTTGTGCTTGGCAGTGTGTATGCGCCAAACTCGGGCCAATCAGCCTTTTTAGTCAACATCAATAGAGTGCTAGCTGACTGGGCAGAATATCAGTGGCTTATTGGTGGGGACTTTAATGCAGTCCTGGATATACTGTTAGACAGGTCCCACCTGCCCCTACAGGCAACCGAGAATCGAAGACAGGCAGAAGCGCTGGCGCAGTGGGCAAAGGGGTGGAACCTAGTGGAAGCTTGGCGAGGTAAACATTTACTGAACAGGGAGTACACCTTCTACTCACCACCCCACAAGTTACATACCAGAATCGACCAAGTTTTTTGCACTAAAGCACTCCTGGGGGCGGTAACAATAGCGGAGCACATGGGCAAGACTTTCTCAGACCACAACCCAGTAGAAGTCACCTTCCAATGGGGTAGGATTCCAACACCCATACCAACATGGCGTCTCTCGCCAGGCCTCCTGGAGGACGCGACCTTTCGCGCAGCAATTGCGGATGCAATAACCAATTACTTTGATGTGAATGATAAGTCTGCGAGCTCCCGCCAAATAGAATGGGACGCTTTCAAAGTGTCGATTAGGGGAGAGGCGATGAGCACGCGGGTGGGTATGAGACACAATGTGATGGAAAGACTCCGGGATGTAGAGGGGCGCTTGGCCATGCTCGACAGCGAGGCTGCTGGCACGATTGTACCATTTACACCACTACAAGAGACACACATCCAACACGCAGAGCTGCTCGAGGAATTGCGCATACTGGACTACAGGGAATACACATGCCGGCAACATGCACACACAAATAGGGCGGGATCCTTGCTGGCCCGACTGGTACGGGATGAACCAGTACAACTACCTGTGATGGAGGTCATTGACCAGGGGGGGTCGTTGGCAACGACACAGTTGGGTGTTAACACAGCCTTTAGGGATTACTATGAAATACTATATGGCCCACACAATCCACTCCCTAATGAGGCACTTGGGGAGTTCATGGAGGGATTAGAACTGCCACGACTTGAGGACTGCCAACGCAAAGAGCTAGCACGCCCAATTACAGTAGCGGAAATACGCCAAGCCATAAAAGCACTTCCGCGGAAAAAGGCCCCAGGCATGGACGGCCTTCCCGTGGAATTCTATGGCACCTTCATAGACCTCCTGGCGCCGCGGCTACTTGAGGTATACCGAGAGGCGCTGCGGACACGGGGCCTTCCACAATCCACACTCCAGGCCCTAATAGTGTCACTACTGAAGCCGGGCAGGGACGGCTTGCACATGGCAAACTATAGACCTCTGTCGTTATTGAACACAGACTACAAAATATTGAGTAAAATTCTGGCGACGAGACTGGCACAATATATTCCGACACTAATACACCCAGACCAGTGCGGTTTCGTGCCGGGCAGGAGCACTGCCATGAACCTAAGACGACTCAGCCAACTCATGCTAGGCGGGCCGGGACAGTTGGACACGGAGGGATGTATCTCGCTAGATCTAAAACAGGCGTTTGACTCTATCAAATGGGACTATTTGTTTGCAGCGCTGGAATACTTTGGAATACCACCAGAGTATATCAACTGGGTCCGACTGCTCTACACCCGCCCAACGGCACGGGTCCGCACGAATAGATGCATCTCTACGCACTTGGACATAGAGAAAGGTACAAGGCAGGGGTGCCCATTATCCCAGCTATTATTTATATTGGCACTGGAGCCGTTGTTAAGCAAACTTCGCGGGTCTGCGCAACACAGGGGCATACGGAGGGATGGGGTGACCCATGTGGTGTCGGCGTATGCAGATGACATCATCCTATACTTCGGAGACCTGGGGGGGGAGTTGGACCCTGTCCCTGCCATATTTGACAACTTCCGCACACTATCGGGACTCACTATCAGTGAACCCAAGTCGTACGGGTTTTTCTTCTCGGCTACTGGAGCGGAAGCCCATCTGCCCTTTGCACCACACACTTTCCAAGTGGCGGAGACCACCTTCCGCTACCTCGGAATACAGATATATAGAGAGGCAAGGAATCTATTAGATGGCACTCTGGGGAGGGCAATAACGGCGCTGAAGTCACAAGTGCAATTTTGGACCGCGCTGCCACTTTCGGTGGCGGGCAGGGTGACCATTACTAAGATGGTGGTTCTGCCCCGCCTTTTATACTACTTCACAAGCTTGCCACTGTTGGTCCCTGCATCCACGTTCAAAACGCTTAACACACTGCTGACAGAGCTGATTTGGGGCTCTGGGAGGCGACGTATTAGCTTAAATAAATTGCAGCTCCCCACAGAGGCAGGTGGCATGGGAGTTCCGGATCTCCGGGCATATAACTTCGCCTGCCAACTGCAATGGTTGGCTTATTGGCTGGTGGGGCGCAACCTGCACGAAATTGGCATGTCAGAGACGGAGTGGAACAGGGGAAGTGTACATACCCTGCTACTTCCGAGAGCAGAAGTCCCGAGATCGTTACCCCCCCTGCTCCGACTAGCGTTTGATTACTGGAAAAGGGAGGTGAGATACATGTCTGGCACGTCCTCCTATACCCCCATGATACCGCTATTAGGACTCCCAGTAGGATTGAGAACACTATCGAATCCACTACTTACGGAGTGGCACGATTCGGGTGTAACACAGATTGGGGATCTGTTTGCCGATGGCAGGATTATGGCGTTTGAAGACTTCCGAAATGCACACCACACGTCGGGAAGATTATTCCTACAACACGCAGGGGTAAAACGCTATGTCACTCAGGTATGGTCATCGGACGGGGTAGAGCCACCTACGAACCCACTACTCACGATGCAGTACCTGATGGGATCAGGAAGCCACTTGACTAGATGGATAACACACGGTATACGAGAGGGCAGGGCTACCTCATTGCAACCTTTACGAGACAAATGGGAACATGATATTGGGAGGCCAATCAGAGACAAGGAGTGGGATAGGATTCCCAAACACCCTAAGAAAGTGTCGAGAAACCCGAAATTCAAATTCATACAGCTAATGATCCTACATAGGGCATACCTGACAC
Organism: Lissotriton helveticus; assembly: GCF_964261635.1. Lineage (NCBI taxonomy): Eukaryota > Metazoa > Chordata > Amphibia > Caudata > Salamandridae > Lissotriton > Lissotriton helveticus. Next base: position 497,369,034 of record NC_136063.1, read on the forward strand.
CCCACCGCCTACACACAATGTTCCCCAACACGACTGATGCATGTCCCCGATGCGGTGTGGAGGATGCACGTCTAGTACACATGTTATGGACGTGCCCAAAATTGGGGTACTTCTGGACCACGGTACAAGAGGACTTGGCCAGACTAGTCCCCACCAAACCATACACCACACTGGAGTACACCATACTAGGACTGGGCCCTACAGAACGAAAAAAGAGCGTAGGCACACGCTTCACTGATCTAGCCCTGATCCTCGCGAAACGCACCATAGCCATGAAGTGGAAATCGCCTAGGCCACCAGATCCTGAGATATGGAGGGCGGAGGTGATACGCTGGGGTAAGGCTGAAAGCACGACATTGCAGCGCGAGGAGCGCAGGGGACTTAGGAAAACCCCCATATCACTGGATTGGAACACGTTGCTGGGGTCATTTGAGGCAGGTGAAGATGTAGAGTATGACCATGCTATAGACCTGGGACAACAGGTGTGATAGTATTCATATGGAATAAAGTGGCCTTTACTGGACTTGGCCCAACCAGGACACGAACGTTATAAACACCTCTGGGTGCACAAGATAAATACAATACATGGAAGGTATTATGTATAGTCCTTGTAAGGTTACAGCAGGTCCACAATAAGTAATGTGCATATGTAGAGGGGGCTAGGAACCATGAGTGATCACAATGTGATGGGGCCTGACTGTCTGGGCTCTACTCCAGCGCCGTGTCAACAGGCCAAAAATCTCGGGGTACTATTCGACTCCGAGTTGTCTTTTGCTCCCCAGGTAAATCGGGTGGTGGGAATGTGCTTCGGGATACTCAAGAGCTTACGTAAGGTCCTTGACCTACTCCCTGTTGGTGCCAGACAGACTCTTGTGCATGCCTTGGTTACATCGAGACTCGACTATGCCAATCTCTTATACCTGGGTATCATGGCTAGAAGTCTCAATCGTCTCCAAGTACTGCAAAACGCCACTGCCCGGCTGGTGCTGAGGCTTCCTAGGAGAACGCCCTCTAAAGCCGCTCTAAAGTCCCTTCACTGGCTTCCGATCCGTGAAAGGATTACCTTCAAAGCTTTATGCATGTGTCATCGCATCTTTGGAGGTAGAGCACCAGCTCCCCTAAACAGCCTCATCACCCCTTCTAAACCAGAGCGGATGCTTAGATCCTTTGGCACTGGTCTGGCTGTTGTCCCCAAAATCCGTAAAGCTCGTATGTGGGGCAGATCGTTCAGGCTCCTCGCAGCCAAGAATTGGAACCTGCTCCCCGCTGAATTACGCCTCGAACCCTCTGAGGCCAAATTTCGCAGAGCCCTCAAAACCTACCTTTTCCGCCTAGCACTGCTCTAACCTCCTTACCTATCTCACATGCTCACTCTCAGCGCGGGGACACGCCGGAGCGCGTAACCAAGCGCTTTATAAAATTCCATAATAATAATAATAATATGTACGTGCCGAGGGAGGGAGGGCAAGGGAGGGAGGTGTTATGTTGGGAACGTTTATAAATGCCATAAAATTAAAATGGTTCCATCCTAAATGACATGACGATTATATGTGTGTACGAAAAGAGTAATTTACAAAACACTAACATGTCATGACTGTTTTGAACTTAACCTTTCAATAAAAAGATTTTCAAAAAAACAAAACAGGAGGGGAGGAGCTACGCTAGCAATCAAGATGGCCGCGTAAGCTCCCGGCTCCCGCGACCTCCGCCAGCAGCTCGAATATCCTGCCATTAATCCTGAACTCGCACCGGATTCCCGTGTTCGTGAAGTTTTTCTGCTTCTAAAGGTGCAATCCTGAGTTTTCTATCTTATCGGATGACGAAGATACGCCGTGTCTCCATTCTCGGCCTAACAGCGTGCGGAAGCCGGGGCCTCGATTTCTGACCTGCCCGGGTTGTAGTTGATCAACATCGGCCGCGGGACCTGGATTGAGCCCGGTCTCCCGAAGTGTGCCGTAAATTGTTGATTTTTGGATGACGATACTTTGCGCTGTCTACACCGAGGACACACCAGCGTGCTACACCGGCTGCCACGTTCGGGGTCCGGTGCCCAGAGACCCTGCTACCTTCCCGGGGTGGACGGGCTCGGGCCCACGCTAACGGCGAAGGTGTCGATTTTGTAAGAAGCGTAGCGCCCATTGCTGACATTGTATTCGCGTGGCCTGTTACCCCGGAGTAGCCGGCCTCCGGGGTTCAAGTCCTGCTCTATCGCCTGGTGAGAGGAGATGGGGCGGACGGAAGGCGCGCTATCGCTGCAGGCCGTCATGGCCGCCATTGGGGCGCTCCATTCGCAAACTGTCGCTGTGTTCCGGACACTGATTGTGCAAGTGGACGGTATCCTCGGACTGGATGACGACTCTTCATTGAACTCTCAGCCGGCTGTGGTATCAGCGGCTCGCTGTACGCCTGAGATCGAGGACCCCGTGCAAGACCCGAATTCAATGAGCTTTGTTGATGCCCAATTGTTAGCCAGCGAGCCCGTGATTATCGCCAGCGTCCCCTGCTCTGTCCTGCTGCCCCCTAATACAAATACTGATGTTCTTTTATGTTTTAATGAGACCCCTAGTGACTATTGGAGAAACTCCCTTGCCTTTGTTTTGTTCTATGGCCCCTTTTTTCTTTTCTTTTTCCCTTTTACGAGATGTGGGCTGTCTATCCTTCACTGATCCTCTCTTTGTTTGGGTGTCTACACTGGCTCTGATTATCCTATATCATTGAAGACGGGGTCTTGCGGATGGGATTGTACTTGATCGTTTGATAATTGTGTGTTCTTCTTTTTCTATTATGCGTATTCGAGAATATGTCCCATGTCCCCATTGCATTGATTATTTACCTGTATATTTCCCCCGCTTGTCCCTGTTCTGCATTTTATAGTATGACACCTGATTTTGTAACGCCTACTCTTGTTTACTGTTAAAATAAAAAAAGTAATAAAAAAAAACAAAAAACAATCACAATAGTTCTTGTACTTGATAAAATAGGGCAGGGGAGGAGTGGCACCACCCCCGGAAAACCATGTTGATCCTAGTGAGTGGGTTAGTCACTTTTTCTCCCAATATGCCAGTGATGATGCAGACGTTCATGGATCAATATTAACACTTCCCTACACCATGGATAAGGTATTTGATGAGGCAGACGTTAGAACTGCTCTCAATGCACTGACAGGAGGTTGAGCACCAGGGCAGGATTGTGTTCCCGCTGAAATTTTTTTGCAGGACAGATCAAATGGATGCAATATATTCTTTTACTAGCAAACGCTATTGCTCATGGCGCTCCTATTCCAGACACCTGGTGGTGTTCTGAAATAATCAGAATATATAAAAAAGGAGACAAGTCCATGCCCGCCAACTACAGGCCAATAAGCCTTATAGATTCCATACAAAAGGTGGTAGCTCTGCTCGTGTTGGCCCAAATTTATGTATGTATGGATGAACTTTCATCATTGGCCACCTCCAGGCAGGATTTCGAGCCCATATAATTACAATTGACCTGGTCTTTTGCTTTGTTAGAACACATTGGCTGACATGTATGCTGCCTTTGTTGATTTGAAAGCAGCCTTTGACCCGGTCTCTGGGCCCAAATTATGGGAGGTATTGAAAGTATTGGGGATGCCACAGGTCTTACTCTCCCTTTTTTTGCACAGGTCCGTTGGGGAGTGCAGGGAAACAAGACAGATCCCTTTCCGGTACTTAAGGGCGTTCGCCAGGGATGTGTGTTAGCTCCAACACTGTTTTCCCTCTTTATAAATGGAGTGGCAAACTTTCTTGCTGCTATTCAAACTGATGCTCCCATTTCAGCTGGCAGAAAGATCTCGATTTTAATGTTAGCAGATGACACTCTAATCATCTCTAAAACCCCAAGTGGTCTGCAACTTGTTTTGCAACGGTATGAAGAATTCTGTCTCTTACGAGGCTTAAACATTATCGCTTAAAAGACCAAGTTCATCGCTTTCAATCAACACAGATCCTTCAAGGGCAAAATAACAATGGATGGGCTTCCCCTTGAGCAGCTTGATGTGTTTGTTTATCTGGGCATCAAACTGCAGAAGGATATGAGATGGAAACTGCACATCGATGCCATGGCACTAAAACATTAACAGTTTGCGGATGCCCTACGAAAGGAATTCACAACCTCCCTGACAAAACCACTCAGTCCAGTACTTCAAATTTATAACAGCAAAGTGCCGAGCTATGGGGTATAGAGGATATGACACAGCTAACTGTTGCTAAGAACAAGTTTCTGTGTGCAATAACTAGTCTACCACAAAGCACACCTACAGTCCCCCTAAGGATCGATCTGGGTAGGAATGCTATGGTGGACCATGCCAGTTTATGACCCATCCTATATTGATGCAGGATATGGACCACACCGGAATTGGCTGTGTATGCTGAGGGCTTAAGGGACATTATTGATATGGACCAATTCCACAAAATTAGCTGGCTGCGAAATTTAAAGGTCCTCTTTAACAAACTGGGCCTCATACATCTGTGGGATAGTCCCTCTATCTCCCAGTTCCCGTCGAAAGACACACTCAAACATCAGTACTGGGAGGTGATTGCACATGAAGAGTGGCTCCATTTACAGACTAAACCACACCCAAACCTCGAGCCATATTGTGACGTTATCACAAAGCCTCTCGATCGCAAATTGCATTTCCAATTTAGAACATGAACTTTACCACTAAAGAGTTTCACAGCTAAATGGTCCACCACACATACCAACAAATGTATAATATGTGCCAATCAGGTAGAAACCTTAGCACATGTGCTGTTTGTCTGCCCTGCCTATTCTTGTCCGCGTAAGGTCTAGTTGGTGCAAATGTGCAGGAATATGGGCACTAGATTATGCAGCACAGCTCTTCAAATTCTCTGTACAGACCCATCACCTAGGTACGCTATGGCAACATTTTTAAGGTAGATGTGGTATATCCGTTCGCAACATATTACAGCTGAAAAATGAAACTGTCACTCGCTTCCATTTATGATCGAGTATTCGAACTCAAGTTATGTGTGGGGTTCAATAAGCCCTTATACGCTTTTCTGAGATTAATTAAGGACATCTCAAACTAATATTTATATGTTAGTTTCATTATGAACCAATGTATTGGTATCATGCCAGGATATTCTGATGCCTATTTTGCTATTTTGCGCAGTGTTTTTATTCAAGTTTTTTAACTTTTTAGATCTGTTTTAACTTTTTATCTGTAAACGCTTTTATGACACAAATTGTCAAGTAAAACATTATTTGATTGATTGAACTGCATGGCCATCTTAGCGAACTGAATGAAAGAGAACTGCCTAAAGCTCAATACCGACAAGAAGGAACTACTGATATTTGGGAACAAGAGCTCACCCTGTGATCCGTCCTGGTGGTCACGGAACTAGGACCCATGCCTATCCCATCGTACCATGCCAGAAACTTAGGACTCCTCCTGGATAACAAACTAACAGTGGCATCACAGATCAATACCGTCACTTCCTCATGTTTCCTCATCGTATGATTGCTGCATAAGATCTTCAAGTGGCCTCCCTACCACCAGATGCACCGTCAAACAAGCCCTCATCACGAGCAGAATAGACTCTGGCAACACACTCTATGCCGGAATCTTAACCCACCTCATGCAGACTCCAGAACATTCAGAATGCTGCTGCCAGACTCATCTTAAACCTCCCTTGCAACTCTCACATCTCACCTCACCTCAGGGAGCTTCACTGGCTCCCCATCAATAAAAGCAGTCAGTTCAAGCTTCTCACCCACACATTCGAGGCTCTTCACAACGTAGGACCTGCTAACTTCAACAATCCACAAACACTTCTACCAACCCACCAGACCACTCTGCTCTGTGTCATTCTCACTTTCACACACCCTGTGTATCCACAGAAGCGGAACCAAAAGTCATTCATTTTCATACATCGCTGCCAAGACCTGGAACGACCTACCCCATCACATGAGTACCCCCTCTTTTCTTCTCGGATTCCACAAGAATCTAAACACCTGGATCTTCAACTAACCTTGTGGTATATTGAAGACACTGCTGGGTTTAGACTTGTCCTACTCACCTTCTCAGCAACTGGATACCCTACCAGGTGATAAGAATGTTCAAAAAATCAACATAACAAATACTATGGCCTTACTGAAAAGTTTAATATGCAAATTGGAGAGTAGCAAATGTTATCATGTTTTCTGGGTCAGAAGACATACGCTGTAGGGATGGTGAGCTGTGCCCCTGTGTGAAATGTTCCAAAATCAAGAGCATCAGTCACAAAACAATGGGCATGACCAGGAAAAAAGAGACACTTTCTCAAATGCAGGCCCATTGGCCTTTGGTTCTTTGATATCGTTTGAATATGAGGAATCCAATAGCAGTGATACAGTGCTAGCATACCGGGCATTGCTCAAAGACAAGGTTCACAAGGTCAGTAACTGGACTGAGGCACATGCACTCTCATGCTTACAGTTGTGGTGCTCTGAAGGACGTTGGTAATACAAATAGTTTTTTAAAAGTCAAGTTGTGTTTTTGGAAACAAACTGAACTTTGAGGCATTTAAAATGATCTTTTCTAAAAGACTGTAGGGTTGTGACATTTACCTTAAGGTTATAATGTCTTGAGTAAGGACCATGTCTCTCATGGGGTATGTACACATGTCAATACATAAGGTGGTAGAGTTAAAGTAAGATCATATTGTTGAGCTCGGAATTACAGCATATTAATGATTAAGTGCCTTCAACGACCAACCGTCAAATAGAAACTAATACTCATCTTCCAAACAGAATGCATTGAGAGAAGTGTTGGTGAACACATAATTAAGATACTCATCACTTGTATGTTTAGTTTCTGGGATTACAAGTTACACATCAGATAACAGGGAGTTGGTTATGCAGAGATTTAGCTAAGGTATTTCCATTCACAGTTACACTTGGATGCAGGTCTTTCATGGCACTTTAGTAACAATCTCTCATAACGTTGAGACACCCATTATGTTCTGCAGTCATCATCCCACAGCAGAAGCGCTGAGTCAGAGTGGTCGAGTCCAGTCTCTCTATTTTCTCTCTTATCACATTCCCCTTGATTGCTTCTACTGCTGGCCCACGTATCACTGTGTATGTGGTCACTGGTGGAGATGGTGAGAGATAGAAGTGTGCATCTCTCCCACTGGATCCAACACAGAAGGTTAGTGACATGATCTCAAAAGTTGGATTTTAGTTACAAACATGTGCTTGTTTCGTTGTAGAGCAGTCTACCTCCTTTCCTTATGTTTCTGTAGAAGAATATTATTCTCTTCAATCCTGGAGTATAGACCTATCCCTTCAGTAGATACAGCTTAAGATTCTGCCTCTGATCCTATCTCTCCTGTGCCCAGGTGTGCAGAACTTTTTCAAGAAAACGTTAAACAATGAATAAGCTATATGGGTAAGCTTCAATCCAGTACAGTGGCAGTTAGACTACATTGATCAGTCGGATACCAAGTTTATCCTAAATCATCATAGCAAAGCCAATCATGTTGGAACAATATAATTTTGGTTCCACCCTCACATGTCACAAAAACACAATATATGCATGCACTTACCACTACATTCTTTGGGGCAGATTTACAATAACTGGCGCATCTCTGCATATCAGCAGGGATGCGCCAGTTGTTGTGCGCCACGGCTCCGCCAGCATGGATGCACCACATTTACAATGCTGCACATCATGGGGCAAAAACGGCACAGATGCATGACGCATGTGTGCCGTAAAGGCGGCGCATTGCAGGAGTTGCGTCGCGAGCGCGACGCAGCTCCAGCAATGCTCTGGGGGCCTATCTTGTTAATGCTGCGACAATCCTTACGCCTGTTTCGAGCAGGCACAGCATTTTGACACGGCATGGGCCTAAAAGTGTAGATCTTGTAGATTTCACTCAGCCACTTTTAGGAGGCGTTTCTGCGCCGGAACACCCCCTCTGCGCAGGAATGCCTACATGTGCTCAGGGCTTTACAACGTGATGCGTCTCCCAGATGCGTCACGTTTTAAGTACCCGCACCATGGCACACGATTTGCTCCGTTGCTGCATCTCAAAAGTGACGCAACGGCGGCGTAAATGAGGCGCAAGGGGCTTGTAAATCTGCTCCTTTGTGTTTCTGAACGTTATTAATGTAAAATGTTGCATTTGAACTCAGTACTGAAGCGCATTCACTGTAGAACTAGAGATTCATATAAACTGTGTGCCTTAACCTTATTGAATGAAATGTAGTTTTTGGAGACTGGATAAAACCATCCTCACACTATTATAATGTATGTACTTCAGAAACTAGAAAGATTTAAGTAAACTTGTGCACTAATGGTTTCACATTGAATTTATAATGTAGTTCTCAGTTACATTTATATTTGTGTTCAAAGTTACATCACATTTACCTAAACTGCAACATGAATCTAAGTTGAATTTATGTGCTGTCATTTTCATGTATTTGTATTTATATGCGCACAAATGACACATATTAATGTGTGCCATTGAATTATACGTTTTAGCTTGTTATAAGTAGGCTTGTATTTTTTTCTGCCTAAAATACAGTGTTTTCATATCTGCTTGCATGTTTTTCCTTCACATGAGTTGTTAGTTTGAGAAGAGATGTAACACTGTTCTAACGATGGAGAGCCTGAGGTGAGAACCTTGACAAAGGACATTGAGAGCCAGAGCATTAACTGACAGTCTCTATTCAGTAATGTATCAAGGATTTGCAGGTACCCAAGGTCCATATCGTTCACAGGACTGGCCTGGGAGAATCCACAAATGTTGCAGCTCACAGCGTGAGAATGGACAGGACAATGGAGCCCCTGATGGCGTGAACAAAGGGTGTTGCTCAGAAGATTTGTGTGGTATTAATTAGCGTTCTCGCAAGTGGATGTTGGCTGCTGTTCCTTGGAACTTTCAGAGGTACAGACCTCTATGTTTCCCCTTAGTCTTTTTACTGAGTGTGGCTTAGGCTAACACTTATTTACCTATCTCTAGAAGACTCTTAGCTGAGTTTCTGCAATGATGACACCTTCCAACATATATGTTTCTCTTTTTCTGAATTTTCCCAAGTTTTTTAGTCCCTTTTACATTTAATCACCTTTGTTGCTTTAGACCCTGTGACGGGGCGGGCGGACCGGACATGGTTGGACCTAAGGACTGGTGGTCCGCCACCCCTCTCTCACTGTGCCCATTGTCCCCACAGCTACCACAATGCACCTGGACGGCTGAGCCCGAGGACGACGGGACCGACGATGTCCAAGGCAGCGGCCCCTTTAAGGAATGGTATCTGGAGGACGAGACTCCGCCCACCGACGAGGACGGCAAGCAAAAAGCAGGAAGTGTCCGGAGCCCGGAGGAAGGCGTTTCCCTGGTGAAGACGAGTGTAGGAGAGGACGAGAGGAGAGACTTCGAGCGCGGAGAGAGCGGCAAGCCAGGAGGCCAACAACAAAACGCATCGCCCAGCCACGGTCCCACGGGAGGAGCGTGGCTCCGAGAGGTACGTGGCCGGGTAGCGGGTTGGGTCGGGCGGAGGAAACAGCCCCATGAGTGAGGAGCACCGCCCTTACTTCCCCCCTCCCTCTGCACGAGCACTGCCCTCTCCCCAGACTGAGTGTAACGAGCACCTTGCATGGGAATTGTGTCTTCACCCCCGGCCCTGTAAAACATACGAAAGCGTTACGGTTATCTGACCCCCACTTTCCTTTTCTTTTGGGCTCCGGTGGAGGAAGTCTAGAGAGACGTCCCTGGGACAGCATCACCTCGCCTGTCAAGACCCCGGAAGTTTGAGCTGAAACGAAGCCAGTTATGATTTAAGCCCTGGAGTATTCTTGTTTATCAGTGGACTGCCTTTTCCGATGAAAAAGACGTATATCCCCATTAAACCTTCTTTGAGACCTCTCCTGAAGGCACCTGTGTTTCTATTTTCTAAAGCATCCCAAGACAGCCTAGTGGCTGATTACCCACAAGTCCCAACCCCTCCGGGACAGACCCTAAAGTAGATGACTTTAGACATTACTCATGTTTAGGCGAGAGGATCAGAAAGTCTCCTCTGAGCACCAGAGCCTATTACTAATTTTCTGTATCGTTGTGACTAAAATTCTTGTTTGTCTCATGCTGATGCGCTTGAACTTATTCAGGAGGTTTGCCTATCCTGTTATCTTGTATCTCTACAACATGGTTTTGAGATCAATGTACATTAACCTGACTGTTAACTTGTAATAACACGTCTTAACTGTATTCTCTCATTTTTAGTCCTCATTGTGTTGCCAAATGGGTTACGCTGTTAACTAGATTGTTCGACTAATGTTAATCTTGACCTCTCAGTCAAGAAAGAAAAGACCCCCCAGATAATAAATGGTGAGAGGCTGGCCAAGCGCTGGATTAATTAGTAGCTTGTCGGATAGTTTGTCATTTAAAGTGAGTAAGTTAGGATGTCCCATTAAGAAGTTGCCCAAACCCAGTTCAAACCTCTAAAGCCCATTGTTCATTCGGAGGATTGATGGAGTTCCAGCAGTCTGGGAGTGAGTTGTAATAGCGGAGGTGTGAGTATTAATATGCATTGCAATTGCTTAGCCTAGCTTACCGTGTTTTGTTATGATTATGTGGTGTTCTGCTGAGATGTTTTAAGTTGTTGTGTGAATGGGGCGCTTAATGCAGAGAATTTGAAGTTGTTATCTAGTTCAACGTGGTCTAAGATCCTGAGATGACATTAAAAGTGTAGAATACACTATATTTTAGTTGTCTGCTGTGTTGTGGTGCCAGTCGTGAAACTTCATTGTTGCACAATTGAGATATGGACTTTATCTTTGTGTGATTGTAAGGTGCAGTTCGTATAGGGAATCCCAGTAAACAGGGAGTAATTGTATCAATCTGAGTAAGACCCCGCTGGATGAGGTTTCGTTCCAGTGTACATCAGGGTAAGTGTTGTTCCGGACCTTTTATTGTATGTTTGAATGCCTTCATTTCTTTAGAGGAGTAGACGTTAGCTGTTGAAGTTGCTTTGCATTAGTTTTTGCGAGTAAATTGTTGAGAGATTGCGTTTGTGAAAAATTCTGAAGGAGGGTAAGCCACTGCAAGGAGTGAAATTGACATCACAGGGTGCTGTGTTGGTATTGGTCAGTTGGTAGAGCAGCGCTGGGATTGTTTGGAAACATCATAGAATGTCGCATTGGTATTAGTTGTGTACTCTGGGCAAAGAATTATGGGTGAAGAATCATTTCCTGGTTTACATGTAATGTTATTTGTGAATTTTGCATATTTTGACTGAAAAGGAAATTCTTTAAATCCGTACAAAGTCTAAAGAAGGAAGATGCAAATGTACCTGTTAGAAAGGGAGAAGAATCTCCTCCCGAAAGAACACCAGGTCATTATATGGTGATAAACGTGGGTCTTCACAAATGTATTTGGCTTTAACAATAGCACAAGATCACTAATAAAGAGGGTGCACTGATGTTTCCCCTCTATAGCACACATAATTTGAGAATCACTGAAAATTTAAGGAGGGTGTTGTACGACATGAAACTCCCTTCTAGACCTGCACAATACGAAGCACTTAATGCTTGGGAACACATAGCTCATCTTAGACACAAGGAAAGATATGAAGAAAGGGTCAAAAAGGCAGTTACCACTTGGTAGGTGCTAGGTGGGACGCAGAACAAAAGACATGGAGAACTGACATGATCGAGTGAGCTAGACTGTACCCTGCATTGACGGGTGAGGAAGATGGGAAAGGTAAACAAAAGGAAAAGAAGGAAGAGATAGATGACACAGAGAATGAAGGTGAGGACAGTTTTAGTTATCTGTTTGAAGATTTAGTAAATTAACTATTGTTAAATTGTCCACCCCCATACAATGTGACCCAGGCTGGAGGAGGGAGTAATTCAAATACCAGTGGGAATTCTGATGTGCCTACATACCAGTAGGTATAAATTCTAATTGGATGGGAGAGGGTTCAGGGATGACTGTCCCTCCAAATTTGTCTGCTTTAAATACCCTAGATGCACTGATTGTTCCCGTCACAATTGGTCCTGTAGTTCATTTGTATAAATTTGGAATGGCAGAAAGTGCTACACATACTTAGGATTTTCCAACTGAGATGCGTACCTCAGGTAACAATCCTGTGGGTTCAACAGTGAGAAAAGTACTTTTGGTCCAGACACAAGTGAATACTCCATGTCCTGCAAGTGCAGATCCAACATGAAATCAGATAGGGTTTTCTTCAAATGAAAGATTTCCACTAAGATCACCACCCTTAATCATGTCCAACATGAGGGTACTTCAAAGTTCTAATTGCAGTACTGCTAAGACAGGAATTACTTTGGGTTTGCCAAACTCTGACATATCCATTTGTAATTCACCAGGTAATGCAAATCTGAGTACCTCTAGAGGAAAGATAATAATTAATACGCCTGTAGAGCAACCTGGTCTGAGTGCCCAAGAATAGGGCGATTGGTTCAAAGGTATAGACATCCCAAGTGAAGGTTCAGAAACAAGTGGAAGGACTGTCCAAACCCTGGAGAGGGAAAAGACAGTAGATGTGGCTAAATTAAAATTAGAATTAAATTAAATTAAATTATACTTGGCAATTTTGATTAGTCCTAATTTGATACCTACCAAGACAAAGAGCTCTTGAGCATGTGTAAAGATATTACCAGATGTGCTGGACAGGCTCATTAAAGCTTGGCCTAATTAGCTCATAAATACAAAATTGATTTGAGTACATCCAAAGCCTTACAGAGAAGTAAATGTTTAAGCTTTGATTACCATCAGGAATGAAATTACAGATCACAGAATTCATTTGCTATATCCAAAAGTGTAGTGAGCTGGATAGATTGGAAAGCAGGTGAGCAAAGAGGGAAGAACCAAAGGAAGTAAGACATGAGTTGCCTCTGTCTGGAGAAGTGCCTCGTGAAAACTATGTCCATGTGCCCTAGAACAGAAGTGAAAATGTGGGAAAACCAGTGGAATTGTATAGAGAGGTTGACTGGTTTCTCAAAGTATCAAAGGACCAGTGGATAGAATTGAATACCTTGTTTGAGATTGTGGTCCTAGGTGGCTTGTGGGTTGAATGCAAAATAGCTGTGGCCTGGCCTGAGAAGTAGCCTCTGAGACACCAGTGGGTCCGTCACCAGTGATCATGAGAAAGTATCACTAGGTGATTACATTTTTTTAAAAATCAATGCTATCTACTGAAGACATTAATTGGGTCAAGATTGACAGAATAACCCAAGAGTCCAAAGAGTCAATACACATATAGTATGGGGAACTGCTACAGGCGTTTAAGATGTATAGTGGGACGGAGACCATTGAGACTAAAGATATGGGACAATTTGTGTTCAGATTTGTGCATGGATTGAAATCTGTGATTAGCATGATGATTCAGTAGCATTTCATTTGCTGGCAGAGTAAGTCAACTGAAGAAATCTTGAGGTACGCAAAATGTTGTAGTGATGAATTGGAGATGAAGCAGAAGAAATTGAAATAGAAGTGGAAGGTGGCACAGATGAAAGCTGCACAATGAAATCAGAATCAGCAGTTTGTCAGGAATGTTGGTTCTATGCAAGGAGTGTATCAACAGGGAGCTCTGACCATGCAAGGTGGTAATTGGTTACAACAACAGGGTAGAGGTTGCAGTGTTTCAATTGATCCGAGAACTGGGTTTGATGCGGCAACTTTGAAGAAGTTGAATCCTTGTCACATTTGGGGTACTGGAAGTGGGAATGTCAGTTTAATGTTGGGAATCAGTTTCAGAATAATTGATTTATGCAACTCCAAAATAATAATCCAGTTCATACACAGCATTAATAAAGGCAAAGGACACAACATTCCCATGTTCCCCAAGCTCAGGTAATGCAGGTTCCACAAATACCAATGCCACAATTGAATGCAAATGCTTCAAGATATAATTTGAATCCAGTCTCCAATGCAAACAACAACCCTTTTGTGAATCAGGGTATGTCAACAGGCGATGAGGATTACAGTTCAGACCTGTTGCAATGACAATACCTGATGGGGTTGGAGAAATGTGTCTTGGTGCAACCTTAGAGGTAGGCCAGAATGGTCCATTTGTGGATGGTGAGGTGGATGGCCACCCTGTATCATTCTTGAATGATACTGGTGCTACCCACTCTACTGTTAGAACAGTAGAGGTTCCCAACCTACCCTGCTCGGGAAAAAGAATCCAAGTTGTAGGACTTGCCTACAGACAATTGACTAATCTTGTTACTATAGCAGTACCCATTAAGATAGAGTCCTTTGAGGAGAATCACCAATTTGTGGTGTGTGATTCAAGTCCTGTAAATCTGTTTAAAAGTGATCTTTCTTTTTTGCAAGTTAAATTGTTCCATTTACTGTACCCCAAAGGGTATTGAGTTCAAACTCATGATGAAGATGTCTTCAAACTTGTAAGCCAGAGTTCACATGTCAGACTGTACCCCATGTTTACAAACGATGATCTGCCCCCAGAGCTGAGAAAGACAGTGCTACCTGAATTGTGGGACTTTTCAGTGAAGGATATAGGCCTCATTAAAGTTGTTGAACCTATCCGCATAGCAGTGAACTCCATTGCTGAGTATCTGAAAATTCCACAATATAATCTGACCCCTGAAACCATTGCTGGGATTACTCCTGTGATTGACTCAATGATTCAACAAGACATTCTGAAAAATATTATGGGGATTCCATGTAACTCACCCTTTATGGACTTGCAGAAACCCAATGGCAAGCATGGAAAAGTGCAAGGACTGAGAAATATCATGACCATTGTAGTACCTTGTCCTGTGGTACTGTGGTACGATTTCATGTGAGGTGGAGTGGTTCACTGTTATTAACCTTTGCTGAGCATTTTTTCCATACTGTTGCATAAGGACAGCCAATTCCTCTCTGCATTTTGGTTCAGTAGCAGTGTTTAGGTATGGCGCCAAGCCCCACAAGGGTATATCGCGAGTCTGTCCATCATCAACAAGATCCTTAAGAAGAATCTGGAGTCCCGGGTAATACCATATCACTCAGTCTTGGTCCAGTCCAGTGACAACCTGTTGGTGTTGTCAAATACACAGAAGGCTTGTAGACAAGATACCATTGCCGTGGTGAACCACTCAGCTGAAAATGGACATAAAGTATCCCTGACCAAGCTGCAGTACGTTAAGAGAGAAGTCCGGTACCTCAGATATCACATTGAGAAAGGACGAGGAAGGTGTCACAAGAGAGAATCTCGTCGATTCTGAGAATGAATCTGCAAATTACTCAGAAAGAAGTCAGGATATTCCTGGGCATGGTGAGCCACTGTCGACAGTGGATTCCCAACTTATCCTTGTGTGTTAGCCGCTGCAAAGTCTTGGCCACTAAGGAAGTGTCAGATCCAGTACAATAGGATGATATTTGCATGCGTGCCTTCTCAGAGCTGAGAGGAAGTCTGTTATGACTCAGCACTGGGAATGCCTGTATACAATAAATGCTTCACTTTGTTTTGCATTCGGGGGGATTGCTGCACTCTATCAGCGCTTACCCAGATGCACAGGAATGCTCGTAGACCCTTTGCTTATTTTTCAGCTGCACTTGACCCAGTAGCTGCTGCTATGCCTGGCTGTCTCAAAGCAGTGGTCATCTTTTGAATGTTTTTGTCCCCCATTCTGTGGAAATATTAACCTACACCAGAACTCAACACCTCACCAATACCCGTTTGACTAAGTATGAACAAGTCATGCTTGCTGTTAGCAATATCACTCTCAAAAGATGTATTACCTTAAATCCTGCTCACTTGTTGCCCATTCCTGGAAATGATGTTATTGAAGGTGAAGTTGAGCATAACTGTCTTGATGTCACTGAACTGTGCATAAAGCCAAGAAATGGCATACAAGATGCCCTGCTCACTGAATCAGATTATGTAATGTGTGTTGATTGCTCCTGTTTACAAGACCATGAAGGAAGCCTGAGAGCTGCCTATGCTGTCTGTACTGTCTCAGGTGTGGTTGAAGCCTTCTGGCTTCAAAGAGGGGTTTCTGCACAAGTGGCTGAATTGATTTCTCATACTGTAGCATGCTGCATTTTAGAGCATTTTCACTGATAGCCAGTATGGCTATGTTGTCATCCATGACTTTGGAGAGTTATGGTCACAACGGGGATTTAGGAACTTTTCACGGTCCTGATAAGGAATGGGGAAAGAGTGCATAACTTGTTGAAGGCACTACAGCTACCTGCCCAGATTGCGGATGTGAAATGTTCTGCACACCACAAATGGGAAGATTATGTAACTGTGGGCAAAAAGTATG
Source organism: Lissotriton helveticus (assembly GCF_964261635.1). Taxonomy (NCBI): domain Eukaryota; kingdom Metazoa; phylum Chordata; class Amphibia; order Caudata; family Salamandridae; genus Lissotriton; species Lissotriton helveticus. Next base: position 497,385,295 of record NC_136063.1, read on the forward strand.
CTGATGAGAACATTTGATATTGTGCCTTAAATGTTTGTACTCTCAATGGTGAATATCAAATTGAGGGAACAGAGCAAACCAATTGCAACCTCTTGTTAACCACAGCTGATTTATGAGAGGAACTTAAGAGGTTGCAGGAGGAAGTGTCAGTATCAGAATGGGCCTGGGCGGAGCTTGCAGAGTTTCCCTCTGCAGATTTCCACGGAGTTACCAAAAAACTCTGTGCAATTCCACGAGCGGATAAAGTATTGTATATATCCCAGGTTAAAAAACATGACTCTGTATAAACAGAAATACAAACAAATTCACGCATGGATATTTTTATATGGGTCATGAGTACTTTTTATAAATATAAAAAGTATTAATGTACACATGCAACATGCATTACCCTCTCACCTGCGCCGCATGACTCAGTCCCTCTCCCAGCACCTGGTTGATGGAATCGATGTGTACTCGGGTGAGCTCCTGCAGGGTCCCATGCTGGGCTTCCTTCAGCAGCCCATAACTTGTGTCCGAGCGGTGCTTCAAGCTGGGAACACTGGGCAGACTCTGCCCCTTTTTTGCTGACTCCATGCTGCCTTTACAATACAGAAATTAAACTGAACTCCAAAATTCCTCTGTATCACCCCTGTGCCCCAGATTCACTTTTTACTTCTTAAAAGGTTTCTGGGAGTTGTAGTTTGTCTCAAATGTATTTAAAGACGTATACTAACTACGACCATCTATCTATCAAGACACCACCTCCTGCTGGGCACCATGAGAACTATTCCCTGCTTAAAACAGTTTACTGCTGCGTGCTTTTTAGGTTGAGTGTACCAAGTACAGTGGCTTACCCATTTGTGTTCTGCTTCTCCGTCCCTTTGTTTGTGTTTCCCTCCCTTCTTACTACCGCCTGTATTTCACCCATCTGTGCGCTTATAAGCCGCCTTGGTTGGTATCCCTCTGTTCTCATCCCACTCATTGCTCTGTGTTTTCATCATCCCTGTCAGTGCCCCTTGTTCCACTCTATGTGCTCTTCAGCTTCTCTTCACTACCTCTGCATCCCTCTGTTCTTATCCCTCTCCTTGCCCTGTATTTTCATCTCCGCTTCCTTTCTGTCCCACTCCGCGTGCTCATGCGCCGCAGTGCCACCCTAGTCATCCCTCTTCTTGCTCAGTGTTTTGATCATCCCTCTGTGCCCACTTGCTCTTTGCCAAATGTACTAAGCCCTATTGCTGAAACCTCAGACTTCACCATACCCGCTACATGCATTTCTTTCTCCTTCCTAAAACTAGCCTGGTTTCAAGGGCACATTCTTTATTAATAATCAAAAAAAGCCTTGTTCCTCTCTTTGGAATGAAAGGTTTGCTGATGAAGTGCTGTAAAAGTATTGACGTGTTCATGTTTGCAATTTTCATGGACATGCCTGGAATAGCCACAGCATGTTCTTTTGTGGTTGTAATCCCTACTTCTTTAGGTGTTTCCAACGCATATGCTTTATTCTTTTTGGCGATGTGAATTTTGTGAGGGGCACTACCTTAAAAGGTACTTTACAGCTTGTGTTTTGCTGTTAGGTTTCGCAACATTACCTCCTCATGTGTGGTTACAGCTGAAATGTTGTCATTGAGTTTAATTGGTTGAGCCGGTGGGGTGGCTCGGTGTATGAAACAACCGTGGGCATAACCTGTAGGTCACAAATTGAAATCCCAGTGGGAACGACTCAGCCCTGCATTCTTCCAGGTGCTATTACATTGGGTAATAGATGACACCTGTTATGTACAGTGCTTAGGAGTTGCAGTCTCTGGGCATATGCGCGGTGGTAATCTCGCACCATTATAGTATTCTTTTACCTTGATATTGCTGAATGCAGTCAACAGCTCATAGGAAGCATTGACATTTACAATGGCAGAGTTGTGTGAACTCAAGAGCATCATAAGGTAATTGTATTCGCAGTACCTTGGGGCCATGTAGAAACTCCCAGAAAGCCTGATGCTTTGTTTCGAAGGATAGCTGAATGCTGTAACAAAGGGGTGGGCAGTGGGCAACCGTAAACTCTGCTACGTGGCTGTAAGCAGAGTTTTTGCTTAACTCCGTGCTCTGCTTGGAACACAGAGTGGCAAAACACCATGAATTTCACCGGCAGAGTTTGCGGAGTTCACCACCCACAACTAAAGCAGAACAGTAAGGCTGGGTTATAGCAGGTTGTGTCAAGAGAGACTAGCTTGACATTTGGGTTTCAAGAAATGGAAGACCAGTTTTGCAAAACAGCTGGTTAACCCCAATGGCGAGACAGTATCATGGACCTGCTCATGTAAGTAGAGATTCTATGGTGCTTTTGCTTCAGCAGATAAGGTTTAATCCTAGGTTCCGACTGATGGCTGAAGGGTTGTGTCACAGGTGTATGTAGGTAGAATAACCACAGTAACACTGAGTCACGTAAGGAGAACAGGAGGTTCCTTCAACAGGATGCTATTGGACTTCATCGAGATGCCTGTGTGCAATGGGCTAAGATATGTCTTGGTGATTGTGTTCATCAGTATATGGGTTGAAGCCTACTTGAACAGGAGAAATGACAGTCTAACAGTAGCTAAGTTGTTGTTAAGGGAGTTATTTCCGAGATTTGGATTTCAGACTCCTATGGAATGAGACTGAGGAACTCATTTTAATAAGGAGATACTGAAGATATTGTGTGCAGCACTGCAAAGTGGAGCAGAGGCTACATTGCAGTCACCGACCTGAGGTTTTTTGTATTGTGGAGCAAGTCAATCAGACGCTGAAATCCAGACTGGCTAGAGTGTGTTCTTTGACATCTTTGAAATGACCTGATGCATTGCCCCTTGTGTTGATGAGTCTTTGCAGTACTCTCAGTAGGAGGACAGGATTATCTCACCATGATCATGGGCAGAGCCATGAGATTGCAAGCTCTGCCTGCAAATGTGCTTGTGAACATTACAGATGAAATGGTTCTTGATTACCGCAAAGGACTGGCTGATGTGGTGTGTTCTGTGTCTCATCAGGTTGGAGAGGCTACAGCCCTGCCTCAACAGGAGCAGTACCATGGCCTCAGTCCCAGTGACTGGGATATGGTGAAGAAGCACATGCACAAAATGTGCTTGGAGCCTCTGTGGTTAGGACCCTACCAAGTCATCTTGGTCCCTACAATAGCTGTGAAGTGCGGAGGTCTCCCCAAGTGGGTGCATGCACCTATACTCACAGACTCCTGTGTCCCCTTGGAGATATAACAGCACCTATCTCTGAAGTGCCTTTGATTACAGTGAGACAAAGGGAGCAGGTTAGTCAAGTTGTTGGGGACCAGCAAGAGTAGGGGACATCACATGTTTGGCCTGAGGGGTGTCTGAATGAGTCAGCAGTTGAAGTCTGAACAAGAGGGTCCCATCCTGTAGTGTTAACTGAGGCAGAACCAGACCCTGGCGAGGGGCCAAGTGCTGCAGTAACATGCGTAGTGCCCAAAGACCAGTGGCCAAGAGGATAGGAGAAAAGAAGATAGAGCTTACCTGAAGTGTATGTGCCACACTATCCCGGAAGACACTGAGGGATCTGGCCTAAGTGGCAGTGATAATGAAGGCCCAGTAGTGAGGAGTTCAAAGAGATGAAGAGTGCCCTGTTGGATGTACTCCTCACCTGAATGCACATACCTTGCTGCCAATGACTGGGAGAGGAGTGTAAGTTGTAATAACTATAGTATTAATTGCTTTGCTTCTAGGATCAGGCTTACTGACAAATTCTAGTAAAGGAGTGATTTGGTCCACAACTGTTCCCTACAGCACCACTTGCTACTGACAATGACAATGTGATGAGAATGACTTACATGTAGATACATATTGAGGAAATTATTTACTGGATGTTTCTTCTAAATTGCTTTATGAGTATGTTGATACTATGGATGCTAGGGAGTGTTATGTGTGTATGCAATTACCTGCCTCAACTACAGAGGGTATCACAAATCACCATATTCCTTTACCTTTTGGTGTGTCATGTCATTTGTTGATAAGCCTTTTCTATGGAAAGGGACATCTCCAATATTATTATTCAAACTATGACTTAGTTTTTGCAGAAATTCCTATGCTGAAACATTTGAATCGTCAACCTGATGCTAAAAAACTAGACACAGTTGGACACTTCTTTAAACCTACTATGACAATAGACACAGCTTATGCTCATAGACACATCTTGACTTGTATATTGACAGATGTTGAGAAGAAATGTATAGATTCAGTAAAAGACAGGAGAAAAAATATAATGGCCATAGCGGCAAATCATACAAGTGCAACAAATTGGCCAATGAAGAACTTGAGCATAAAGTAGCAGGGAATCTAGGTGCTTTAGCATTCGATTAGCAACATCATGGGAAATAGTATGTTCATACTAGAAAATCCAAATTAGACACAAATGTTGCTGGAAGGAGTGTTTGTGATCACACTATTGAAACCCATGGAAATTGGGGATTGTATTTAGATGGAGAGGATCCTGGTATTGTTGTAGTTTATTATGTCTGTGGGAATCACTCTTATTGCAGGTTACCCAGGAGATGGTATGAATCATGCTATATGGGGATAGTTGTTCCGAAAATCTATGTTGACCCAACAGGAGAAGAACATGCCAGGATGAAATGTGTCAGTGCTAGGGAAATTGTTGGAGACATCTTTGGCACAATTATTCCATCTGTAGGAGGGATACTGAATTCTTATAAAATGTGGAAGTGGTCTCCTGTGGGTGATAAGCTGTCTACTAATGCAGCTGGAGCATTTTTAGTTGTAGATACTGAGAGGGCAGCTATCAGATCTATGGTTTTGCAAAGCAGAATTGCGTTAGACGTTCTCCTCACAAAAGAGGGTAGAGTCTGCAGGATATTAAAGGCTCAGCAGTGCTGTACTTATATTTCTTTCTTACTCGTATCAGGTAAGTACTAAGAACCTTACTGATCTGAAAAAATATTTGAATGGCTAGGAAGCAATAGGTGTATTGGAAGCAATAGGGAATGGATTTTCTGCTGTGGGCAGATGGTTTGGAAACTTAGGGAGTGGCATTGTTGGAAGCATCTTGAGAACCCTACTGAAAATGGCTCTTTGTGGATTATTCCTATCCGTGATTTATAAGGGTTACAAATGTACACAAGTAAAGAAGGGACCAAAGAGAAAAAGAACAGACATAGAATTAGAAGACAGACTGAGCAGATACTATGATGACGTGAACTATCTTGAGTAGTCCATATTAGCATTCATAAAGAAGCCTTAAAAGTTTGACTGGCCCATCTGATAAGAGATCTATATCTTGATGTGACGGCGTGATTCACCATCAGAGGGGGATTGGAGAAGCATCATTTTGGTTCCACCATTACACATCACAAATATGCAATATATTTGTGTGCCTCATACTTTGTGTGTCCTAACATTATAAATGTAAAGTCTTGCACTTGAACTCCGCACTGAAGTGCATTCATTGTATAACTAGAGATTCATGTACACCATGTTAAATGAAATGTAGTCTCTTTGGAGATTGGATAAAACCATCCTCACACTATTAAAATGTATTTACTTCAGAAATGAGAAAAATGTATGTAATTGTGTGCACTAATGTTTTCACTTGCATTTAAAATGTAGTTGTCACTTACATTTATACTCAGGTATTCAAAGTTACATTATATTAACCTAAACTCCATCATAAATTCATTTGAATTTATGTACTGACATTTTCATTTATTTGTAGTTATATGTGCACAAATGACACATATTAATGTGCACCACAAAAGTATACCTTTAAGCTTGACATAAGTAGGCCTGTATTTCTTTCGGCATTAAATACTGCTTTTCCATTCCTGCTTGCATGTCTTTTCTTTGTAGGTACAATCACATGGGTTGTTAGTTTAAGAATAGATGTTAGATATAACACCGTACTAGTGATAGAGAGCCTGAGAAAAGGACCTTGTCAAAGGACATGGAGAGCCAGAGCGTTAACTGACAGTCACTAATCAGTAATGTAACAAGGAGTTGCAGGTACCCAAGGTCGATATCATGCACAACATGAGAATGGGAAGGACAATGGAGCCCCTGATGGCGTTAAAAAGATGTGTTGCTCAGAGTATTTGGTCGGTAGTGTTCTCACAAGTGGACGTTGGCCACTGTACCTTTGGACTTTGAGAGGTACAGACCTCTATGCTTTGTCCTTCGACTCTGCTGAGTGTGGATTAGGCTAACACTTACTTCTCTATCTCTAGAAAGCTCTTGACAGAGCTTTGGCAATGCTGTCACATTGCCACATATATTTTTCTCTTTTAATGAATTTTCTCAACTTTTTGAGACCCTTTTAGATTTAATCACCCTTGACCCTAAATTAGATTACTTTAGACATTACTGATGTTTAGGAGAGCGGTCCAGAGACTCTTCTCGGAGCACCAGATTCTATTACTAATTTTCTGTATTGTTGTGACTGAAATTCTTGTTTGTCTCATGCTGATGCGCTTGAACTTATTTAGGAGGTTTGGCTATCCTGTTGTTGTCTTGTATCTTTACAGCATGGTTTTCAGATTTATTTACGTTAACCTGACTGTTAACTTGTAATAAAACTTCTTAACGTTATTCTCTCATTTCTAGTCCTTATTGTGTAGCCCTATGGGTTACACCGTTAATTCGATTGTTTGACTAATGCTAACTCCCTTTACTTCTCAGTCGACAAAGACCCATCGTGTAATGAATGATAAGAGGTTGCCCAGCGCTGGATCCCTGTTCAAGTGGCTGTTCCTTTCAGGTAGGCCACTGTTCCATGGCAACCACAGATCGGGGAACGGTCGGTCTCAGGCATGTATTGGAATCTCGGGGATATGTGAACAATAAGATGCTGTTTCCAGGGTCTTGTCTCACGATAACAGGAAACATAATGTGGGGAAGAGCAACCAAACCATCTCTTTGTGTAACATTTGTAGTTGACCATTCCCTTAGTCGTGGTCTTAGTTTGCATGTCACTCCTCTGAGGCTACAGCCTGTTACTGGAACTGGCTTGGTCCGGTGAAAAAAAAGGATCCGTCTTACACCATTTATTGGATGTGAATTCAAACCTACATATATGCACTTGGTTTCAAAATGAATTCTTCAGGAGAGCATTCAGGAGAACAGCAAAGGGGGAGAAAGGCAGAATGAGACAGGAGTATGGACTACCACTAATCCCTATGAAGTAACCTACAACCTGATTTGCTACACAAATCCAGCAGGACCCTGTTATATGTTAGCAGTCTAGTAGCTGGGTGGGAGGAGTTAGGTGGTCAGGGAAAGGAAGAGGCGGAGCAGGGACAGGATGAGGGCAGATAGAGTAGGGACAGGGGAGACACTGGAAGCATAGAATAAAGCTCTATACATGTAATGAGCCTGTGTCTGTGTAGTACTTGTAGCACAATGCTACAACTGGCGACGAGGGTGGGATAGCCAAGCCCACTGTGTGCAGAGCCCCACAAGAGCGCCCTGTCCCAGGCAGCCTCGGGAAGAAGAGAGCGCTGCCCGAGGAAGACGGAGTTGCTGCCTGAAAAGAAACCAGCAGCAGGTGACCCTATCCCTCCCCGCAGTTGAGAGGGACCCATGAGGGAGCCGAAACACCGAGCGCTGACTCGTTTGAAGAAGAGACGCTGTTCGCGCCGAAGCGCGACTCACGCGTGAAGCGTGCAAAAGGGTGAGCGCTGTACAAGCAGAAGTCGGGAGCCCACCCCGACTCTGCCAAGCCCCAAAGGTGAAGGCAAAGTGCCTCAGGGTGGAGGACGTCGCCCCCACGAAGGTCTGCTGCCCCCGCGAAGGTCTGCAGCCGAGCGCTGTCGAGCGCGGTGAAATTCGAGCCCGAGTGAGACCCGACGTCGGAAAACCACACGCCCGATGCGTGAGCGTTGGCACGCTGTCGCTGAAAAACGCGGGACCCTGCAAAGTAAGGCGGGAGCCCACCCCAACCTCACCTGATCGTCGCAGTGGCTGAAGAAGAGTGAATCCTGGCGTGGACTGCCCTTGAAGTCGACCACCGGTGAGTCCTGGGTGAATCGGAGGTGACTGAACCTGGAGAGAAAGCCTCGTGTGTGCCTGCAGTGACGGCAGCCATCTTGAAGTCAGGCGACTTTCAGGACAAGACCCTTGGTTGTTGTAGGGCGGCCATCTTGAAGTCAGGCACCGGCAAAAGAAACAAGCACTGACTGTGACAAATAAACAAGCATTGGCGAACAGAAAGAAACAAGCATTGTCAAAAGCAAGCAAACAAGCATTGGCGCACGGAAACAAACAAGCATTGGCAAGAAGAAACATACGAACATTGACAAGGACAAGCAAACAAACATTGGTGTACGCAAAAGCAACAAGCATTGTCAAGAGTAAATACACAAGCCTTGGCAAAAGGAACAAACAAACATTGACAAGTACCCAACACAGCACTACGCGGTCCCACGATGTCAACTTCACCGCGACGAAATGAGGTCAAGCCCGTCTTCGCAGGAGGATCACATTTGAGGGCCCCTGAGCCAATCGCCCTAACGACAGGTGGAAGCATGGGCCCCAAGTGGCAGGAATGGCTTGAAGACTTCGAGGACTACGTTGAAGGGTCCAAAGTGACCATTGACAAGGACAAGTTAATTGCTCTCCGGAATTTGGCTGGGCGTGAAATAAGCAAACTCATCAAGGATCTCCCTGATGCGGACACCGGAACGTATGACAAAGTGCGTGACGCACTAAACAAGAGATTCCTCCACAAAAGGAACGTGGACTATGAGCGCCATGCCTTTCATCAGGCACGTCAAGGGAAAGATGAGGCCATGAGCACGTTTATCACTCGACTGCGGCGACTGTCGAGGCACTGCGACTTCGATAATTTTTCCACCGACACTGCCATCAAGTCTCAGATCATAGAGGGGTGCCACTCTGACTCCCTCAGAAGACGGCTGCTGAGGAAGCCGCAAGAACTGGACGACATTGAGGAGCTCACTCACGTATACGATCAAGCTGAGGAGCATGCTGCCACCATTGAATCTGGGTGCAAAGTGAGCAATGAGCAAGCCCACCGAGTTCAAGACCGTGGTGGCGGGCGTAGACGCTCGAGGGACAATCGTTGGACATCACGACCATCCTCTCGCTCAAGGCGATCAGACCACCGGAGGCGAGAAACCGGCCGGAGAGAGAAGAGGCCAGAGAGAGCAAGGAGGTGCTACAGGTGTGGGTATGACTATCCTCACGTGGACGTCTGTCCTGCCATGGGCCAGCGGTGCAGGAAATGTGGTCGGACGAACCATTTCGAGGCCATGTGCGGCGAGTATAACAAGGAGAGGCGAAGCGGCACTGGGAGGTCGTCTCGATCGAGCACCAGAAAGCACCACATTAGAGCCGTCCATGACAAAGACACGGGGTCCTCCAGCTCGGAACACTCCAGCAGGGAGTCACACAAATCGCAATGGGAGCGCAGATCTCCATCCCGAGACTCCAGGTCTTCGTATCGAGACTCCGAGTACACGACCCACCGTGCCTACAAGATCGCTGACCCAGATCAGCTGAAGAAGTATCCTCGGTTACACATCAAAGTGGGGAATCACGACACTAAATTTGTTATGGACAGCGGGGCTTCGCTGAACTACATCCCCGTTACCGAGTATGAGAGGATGCGCCCCAAGCCGGCCCTCACTCATGCACCTGTACGGGTCTTCACCTGGATGTCAAGGAAGCCGCTGCACTGTCTTGGCAAATTCCCGACTACACTTGCACATGACAATGTCACGATTGATGCCGTCATTCATGTCATCAAGGGCCCCGAAGCTGACTGTCTGCTGAGCCTGCCGACTGCGGAACGTCTCCGTCTTGTGGAGATCCTCTTCAAAGTCTGTGATGACCAGAACATCGTCGACCGTTTTCCTCGCCTTTTCATCGGGCTGGGGAAGCTGAAGAATCGTCAGATACACCTGCATATCAACAAACAGATCAGGCCTGTTGCTCAGCACCCCCGGCGTGTTCCTTTCCACCTCCAAAAGGCTGTCGAAGAAGAGATCAATGACCTCCTGTCTGCCGACATCATTGAACGCACAGACGGCCCGACCCCATGGGTTTCGCCAGTGGTCGTCGTACCAAAAAAGGGCACCACCAACAAAGTAAGACTCTGTGTCGACATGCAAGTTCCCAACACCGCGATAGAACGTGAACGCCATCCAGGGCCACTTATATGTGACATGATCTTGGCTCTGAACGGGGCCACAGTATTCTCTAAACTGGACCTCAACAAGGGCTATCACCAGCTGGAGCTGGATGCCCAATCACGCCCCATCACAACTTTTGCCACACACCTAGGACTTTTCAGGTATAAGAGGCTGAGCTTTGGTGTGTCTTCAGCTGCCGAAATTTTCCAAGAGGCTATTCGACAGATCATCCAAAATATCCCCAATACGCTCAATTACAGCGACGACATCCTTGTATATGGCTCTGACACCCGTGAGCATGACATAGCGCTCAACCGTGTCTGTCATGCCCTGCTTGATGCGAACTTGACCTTGAACAAGGATAAATGCGAATTTCATCAATCAACGTTAAAGTTCTTTGGTCACATCTTCTCAGGAGTGGGAATGAAACCTGACCTGACCTGAAAAAGTGGCATCCCTGAACAACGCCAAGTGTCCTCAGGACGTCAGCGATCTACGATCCTTCCTGGGAATGGCCAGCTACTGCGCCCGGTACATCTGGGATTACGCGACCATCAGCCACCCGCTCCGCACCTTGACCAAGCAAGGGCAACCTTTTGAATGGACTCCTCAGTGTGAGCAAGCATTCACTGAAATCAAGCGGGCTGTGGAGTCCGCCGACAACCTTTCCTATTTCAACCCCAGACGAATGACTGAAGTCACAGTTGATGCCAGCCCTGTAGGGTTGGGGGCCATTCTGGCGCAATATGACCATGACTCTGACCAGAGACGGATAGTTGCCTACGCCAGCCGCAGCCTGTCTGATCCCGAGAAGGCGTACTCTCAGCCCGAGAAGGAGAGTCTTGCAGTGGTCTGGGCATGTGAACACTTTCATGTCTTCCTCTACGGCAAGCACTTTACCCTGATCACTGATCACCAGGCGCTAGTCACCATCTACGGCAACCCTCGATCTAAAATGCCCCCCAGAATTAAGAGGTGGAGCTTGAGGCTTCAGGAGTATACTTTCACGATCGTACACAAGCCGGGAAAGTCTGAAAACCCGGCAGACTACATGTCTCGGCATCCGCCTGCATCATCCAATTCCCATCCTTCAATTGCAGACGAATATATCCACTTCGTAGCTGACCAGGCGCTACCTCCTGCCATTCCAATGGATGCAATCCGAGATGCCACCGTGCAGAATGCCGTCCTACAGAAGGTACTCCGCAAGATTCGAACCAACAGGTGGAGACATGACCCTCAGGATGAGGACAGTGAGCGAGACACCAAGCAGGAGCTACAAGCCTTCCGGCACGTCCATGACGAACTGTCAGTGACCTCAGACGGAATCATACTGCGAGGACAGCGAATTGTGATCCCCAGCAATCTACAGCAAGGTGTCATCGATCTTGCCCATGAAGGCCACCGGGGAGTTGTGTCCACTAAGCGAGCACTCATGGAATGTGTGTGGTTTCCCCTGCTCGACCAAATGGTGGAGTCCACCCTGAAAGACTGCCACACTGACAAGCAAAGGTGATCCACCAGCCCCATTGCAAATGACCCCATTGCCGGCCGGAGTTTGGCAAGAAATTGCCGTGGACTTCTATGGACCATTATCTTCCGGCAAGTATGTGATCGTCATAGTTGACGAGTACTCGCGCTTCCCATTTGCACAGTTCGTGCCCTCCACTGGTGCCGCCAGTACTCTCAAGGTGCTGGATGAATTATTTGCAACCTGGGGAGTTCCTAGAGAAGTGAAGACGGACAATGGTCCCCCCTTCAATGGACATGAGTTTGATGCATATGCCCGACACTTGGATTTCCACCATAGGAAAGTCACACCCCTCTGGCCACAAGCAAACGGCACCGTTGAACGCTTCATGGCCACGATCAAGAAAACATTTCAGCAGGCCTGTGCCGAAAAGAAGGACCTACAGATTGCCCTGAATGAGGTCCTCAGAGCCTACAGGACAACTCCCCACTCGACCACCGGCAAGTGTCCTGCCACGCTGATGTTAGGTCGCCCCATGAGGAACCGAATTCCAACCTGGGATGGAGCCCTACGTGCTATATCACCCACCCCCAACCATCGAGAGATGGTGGACACGGATAAGCGTAACAAGGACAAGATGAAGTCGTATGCAGACGCCAAGCGAAGAGCAAGATCTCCCTCTGTACACGAAGGAGACTACGTACTAGTGAAACAAGACCAACAGAAGAAAACGGACTGTCGGTTCCGCGATGAACCACTACTGGTCACTCGGCAGAAGGGCACTATGCTGACGGCGGAGTATGACCGCCGCAAAGTAACGAGGAACGTGTCCCACTTTAAGAAGTGTTCCAGAGACACGACCGGAGTGTTGCTTGATCACACTGCGTCACTAGATCCTGAGACCTCTGAACGGGACGCTTTAGAGGATCCGGGCCAATTGGATGCACCTCAGACTGAAGAGAACTCTGACGAGGCGAACGCACGGCCACGTCGCAATGTCCAGCGACCAAAGAGACTCATTGAAGAGATATGATTGAATATGTCGTTAATTTTGTTAAGAAAGGGGGAGATGTTATATGTTAGCAGTCTAGTAGCTGGGTGGGAGGAGTTAGGTGGTCAGGGAAAGGAAGAGGCGGAGCAGGGACAGGATGAGGGCAGATAGAGTAGGGACAGGGGAGACACTGGAAGCATAGAATAAAGCTCTATACATGTAATGAGCCTGTGTCTGTGTAGTACTTGTAGCACGATGCTACAGACCCCAACATGATTTCACACTTCTGAAGTCCCCCTGCATTTCCTGGCATACCACATACAATCAGAAGAAACTACGGGCCTAATTATGACATACTAAACAGATTAACACAGAAAGAGCTTGTAGCCATTCTCCCCTTAGGGTACAGGTAAATTAGCTTGTACACAATTACAACTGTTAGCAGTACATGGACTGATCACGAGTGTGGGAGCATGCCATGATATCACTTTGAATGCACTCCTTTCATCCAATCCACCACTCTGTTAGTGATCAACAGACAGATATCATGTTTGATAACTTGTCGATAAACATGTGACATTTCTCCTTGTGTCAAATGTGCATGCAGGTATAGGATTCTGACAGTGGAGCCACCTGATGCTCTGCTGCTGAACACCTAATGGTTCACCGAACTATAAATGAGCCAGGTGATCTCCAAATCTAGAGGAGTGAGAACACCACTGTATTGCTGCCACTTCAGCAAATGTTAAATTGGGCCTATATCTCTTTTACATACAGTTGAATGTCATTTATGTCTGTGAGCCAGTGGCAGTCAAGCAGTTAAGGATGTTGCAGTGCTCTCTAAAGGGACCTTGTACCAAGTAGTAACATCACATATGCCTGATTGTTTAATGTAAAACATACAAAATATGTTTTTTAATCCACTGCATTCTGGATTTGCTCTCGCTGTTAAATACATCTTTTTTTGTTGTTATAAATCTCAATCAGAACCTGGCTATTTGTTGAACACATTTTTCACAAGCTGCCCTTCTAATGCCTTGTAAATATTGATTTTTCAGGTAGTTCTTGATGATATCTGTAACAAAATGTTAGTACAATATATGAACAGACTTTTCAGAGGCAAGAAATGGGGAAAACTCTTTTAGTGCATAATTCAGAGAAAATATTTATTTACAGACATGTAGAAAGTATGTTACAGCATTTGAAACAACACTGTTATCATGAACAATTATGCAAGTAAGGATGAAAAAACAATGAAAATTACTTGAATTTCTTTGAATCCTGCAATTGTAAGTCATCTGCTCTTTCTTGTCTCAGAAGTAGCACCGCTTGCATGATCGGGACTATTTACAAAGTGTAGGATACAACAGGCTCTAAGCTTCCACACAATGCAGTAGAACACTGAGCGAAAACGAAAATGTTGCTTTCCCATTGGTAAAATATCTTCCATTTTTGTGTGCTAGAATATTCATTAGAGATGTCAGAACACAAAATCAAAAGTGATGCTCTCCATGATTTAGGTATGCTGCTACTGGCTTGTCTACCAATTTCTGCCAGGTTTGCCGCTCTATGCCAATTATAGTTCAATGGCAATTCAGCATCAGTAGCTATGCTATCGCATTTCTTTGTCTTTTTTTTATATTTGCAGCTGTGTCATTGGAAATGTAGAAAACTTCATTGTATTCTTAATCAGAACATTGTAATGTTGTGATCTCCATTGCTGACAATCAAGTGCTCCGGGCTTCTAATGGCTGGTAGAAGCCCGGATCATTAACATTGTAATGTTTGTTCTCAGCTATTGCTGTGAACAAAGGCCTCACGGAGCCCGAGTTGATTTCAACCTCCTCGGACTAGTAAGGCCTATGTTTTACAAATTAGAACATTCTGCCCTCTAGGGACGGAATGTTCTATAGCCTAAGAGCCCTCCGTAGTGAGCTCTAAGGCTATATAAGAAGATTGGAATGTTGGGAGCTCATTGAAAACAATTGAGCAGCAGCAGTCTATATAATCTGGTTTAGGCCAGCTGCCCTCAACATTTCAATATCCTAATGTCCTCTGGCTTTTTACCCTGCCTCTCCAATATATGTGAAATGGGCAGGGGAAAGAGAAAGATGAGCAGCAGGATGCACAGAGCCTTCACCCTTCTCTCCTCCTGTAGCTCACCTTTCTGCTGGGGCTTCAGAAGGAGGGAGGGGTAAATGCTGCTCAGTTCTTGGGTCTCCGTGGCTTCGCTGAACTACAAAAAACAGTTCCGCTGAGCCGGAGAGAACCAGAGGCTGACTTCAACCTGCTTTCACAGCTCTTGCTGTGAATGCAAAACATATAACAGCCGTGGCACTGAACGCAGCTGTTAACAGTTGAACATTCACAGCAACAGCTGTGAAACAAAGGCTTTGGAGCAAGGGGGACATTAACCCCCTCGATCTCCGATGCCTTTCATTTCTCTATTAGGACATCCTATCCTCATGGGGTGGAATGTTCTAATAGCTTTCTAGCCCGCTGTAGCTGGACTATACCAGCAATTAAAGGCCCAAGCTCAATGATGGAGCGGGCCTTTAATGGCCAGTATAACCCACTACAGCTGGCTATAACGCTGTATTACAACACTGGAATGTTGAAAGTTCCGTTGAAAACAATGGAACAGCAGTGGCCTATATGAACTGGTATAGGCCCACTGCTCTCAACATTTCAAGGTCCTAATACACAGTTTCTGCCTTTCTCTTTCCACTGCCTCTCAAAATACATTAAGTTGGCAGAGGAAAAAGAAAGGAAGAGGCCATGGAGGATGACAAACGCAGCCTTCATCCTTCCCTACTTCTGTAGCTCAATGGTACTAGGAATTCAGAGGAAGGGAGGGATGAATGCTGTTCAGCTCCTGGGCATCTCTGGCTTGGTTACACTACAAAAAGCAGTTCAGCCAAGCTGGGGAGAACCAGGGACTGACTTCCACCCCTTTTCACAGCTCTTGTCCAAACGCTAACAGTTGTGGCCCTGCACACAGCTATTAGCTGTAGAACATTCACAGCAACAGCTGTACAAAGGCTACAGCGTTGAGTTTATTTCTGTCCTCTTTGGCTTCGTGAGGTCTTTGTTTAACGTTGGGGCAGGCCAATAATGGCTGGCATAGCCCACTACGGTGGGCTATAAAGCTATAAAATAGAGTACAAGAATATAGTATTACTCTAATATTGACAAACTATTGAGGGACATAATATTGAAAGGTAAGTGCACATAGGGAAGCATAGGTTTACCATTTTTATCTCCAAATCTAGATGCTATGACAATATACATATTGTCAAGGTACATAGATCTGGTGTTACATATAGAAAATCTATTTTGCTATTTATGTACCTCAATAGTTTGTCCACGATATTAGTGTTCCACAATATCAAGGACTCAAAATACAAGAGCCACAACAGAAAACTTCCCTTTGTTTACTAGGAAATAAAGAAGACCATGACTACTAACTTAGAGGGTACTGAAAAGGGACCTAACTTATAGGTACAAATTTGTCAGATATTGATTATTTCATGAGGGTACTTGTTTTGTATATCTATTTGTACTGCACTAACCACGAGCACCTTTGGGACAGCATCAAGGTCCTACAAATTAAAACAAGTAAATTGTAACTGAGGAAGTGAGACAATAGAAAACAATTTTTCTGAAAATGCTGAAATAAGCAAATCATCAATCTGCAGTTTGAATGGTGACCTAAAAGTTAGAATTGTGCATGATATGTTCGGTTTTAGTAATTGGCTTTATATATTCATATAATAATGAATTAATGTATTCAATTTTATTTCCTATCTTTGTAGTTCTTTATATTTTTTAAATATCAAATAAAAAAATAGATGTAATAAAATGTTTAAGATTTTATATGTTTAAAGTCAGGAGTTCCTAAAACATTTGATCTGTTGACCCATCGTGTGTCTTTGTACTGCTCTTTGATATTAACAAGAGATTACCTTCTAAAATGAAAGGAAGATGGTCATATATATTAAACACATAGTACAGATTGGTCTTCATACAAAAGTATACTTAAAGGGATCCCTAGTGGTGATATCAAGATCAGGGCACCACAGGAATGGAACAATACAACAAAAAAAGTGAACAATTAACAAAGAATATGCACATATATGCTACGTTTAAGAATCAATGGTAATAAAAGGGAAAGGGCCATCTTTATTTCAGATTGTTACCGAGGGTCTAAAGCAAAGTGTAACAGAAAAAGACTATTTTTCATATTTTTGAGAAAATGAAACTTTGGAAATGACATAGTTGGGGGTCGTTTGGGGGGGAGAAGAACTGAGATATTTTTAAGCATTGAGATCGAGAGGACATATAAAGGGCAATCATTAAAGAGGACTGTCACAGTGGACCAGGGATGGAGGTAGATGGAGCAAGCAGCAATGCAGCTAGCAGGAAGGTCACTGTCCTTTTAAAAGGGACATCAAACATTGAGTCCTCTGAAACCTTCACAGGCTGACTCTCCATGCAAGGATCAAGTTAAGAATAGTTTTCATTACCCACAAATACCTGTCATTGAAACGCCGTCTATCTCAATCCATGGTAACACTTTGAATTCCCCTTAGAAACATATGGTCACCATCTTGACAAATCCCCTTCAAGGTTTTTGGGCCTTGTTCGAAGTTTTCCATAACTGCCCCCAAATCACTGTGTCATCTTTATGCTTGTAATACTCACTCGCTGTATTTCTTCTTTGTACTCCTTCAAACAAGCCCTAAAAAAAACCTCTTTCTAACAAATATTCCTTGGAACGAAGATTTACGTTCATGTACAGGGATAGCTTGAAGAAACGACTGAGTTCATGGTGTGCACATATAAGTATGTAATTGAATCAAATCCTATTTCTTGACTCGATGAACTGATTATGCACATCTGCTGTACATCAGATATTAATAAAAAATGCTGAAAGCATTACCATCATCTAAAGTATGATGGCAAAGGCACACCTGAAATTTTGCTTAGGGATGTAAGGACAAATGGAAATCGGTGCTACGAAGAAGTAATACTTTGTCAGAAGTGTTTGTCATAATTTTACATCACTGAGTACAACACCAATTCCAAAGTCAGGAAAGAAATCGGACACTAAAAAGAAGGTGGTTATTTCCCTGGAGAACTCTTACTTTTCAAATTCCTGGAAATGTTTAGTGGTGGTTGCTAGTCATCAAATTATGTGAGTATTGGATGACCATAGCCAATTAAGGATATTCTTATAAATCTTCTTGGGAACGGTCCCTTCCCATGAGCTGCACAGTCATTTTTGCTTCTCTGTAGAGCTTAGCAATCCCATTTCTGATGTACTGCAGGTGGTATATCCAAACGGACAGGCTCCTAATATGTCTCACAATAAAAGGAAATGCGCGCACTGAAGACAGTACAGTCTTATGTTAAGACTCAAGATCTGAATGTAGGTGGTATGATTTACAGAGCAGGTAAGAAGAGGGGGACAAGAGACCAGGCTTAGACAGAGCATCAGCCAAGACTATGGGTCCCAGGCATGTCAAAGTCTGTGTATGAATGCAGCAAACAAGAAGAGATTCAATTACTTTGTCAGTAAGGGAGAAAAGAACATTAACCACATACTACAGATTCCTGTGATAATGCACTCTGAACCAAAAGAGAAAAAGTTTTTATTTGTTTCTGTGCCAGCATGTACAGACCAGAATAACTGTATACGGCATGTTTCCTAAGGCTGCTGCAGAAAAATGTAAGGCTAGACCGGGGTTTGATGTGTAAACAGTTTCCATTTTCTAATTTGTGTGGATAGGAAGGTTTTTTTCTTTCTCAATAAGTACATTTATTCAGGATCAAAAGTCCTAAAGTATGTCTCAAATTTCTGAAAATATGGCTCTATAGCAGGGCGCGAGTTTGAGAATACATTAAGGGCTTAACAAATTTCCACAGGGGCAAAAGTACCAATATTGAACAGTATAGTTTAAGTCCCTCCTGTGAGGGCTCCAAATGTAGTGTACTAACGCATTCTTTGTACTTATTTTGATGTGGAAACAGGTGTAATGTATCACAATGTACATTTTAATAAAGGGAATAAAACAGGGCAGAATGAAGTGAACCCCATGGTACATTGCAGTGAAAGCTCATGTGGGTTTTGTGGACACACAATGAAACTTGCACTCTGCAGTAAAGCTGTGATCTCAAAATCAATTCTATATTTTAAAGCTACTCTTTGGAACAAATAATACTAGGAAAGACCGTTTGGAAGGAATACTGCTGTGCTTAAGTAAATACGGCGCTCAAGTATTATCAATTTCCTATAAATGTAGACACATTTTTTTTTTAATGAAGGTTGACCATGTCACTTTGTCAGCAAGATGGAATCATTAGTACTCATGATTAGCCAGTAGCTGCTTCAATTTTGTGTCCCCTTAATCTAGCTAGTGGAACATGCCTCTTTATCAAATATAGCTGTTAAAACACGTACTTTGTGCTAATGTCTTTATCTAGTGTAGGTCATGAAGATGATTGTGTTCACATGTCTTAACATTTCAAAAACATTCTACATCGTTCTCAGGAATTTATAAATACTTAATGTCCATGCCTATTTGCAGTACGTGGGCACATTTCATCAATCATCCATATTCATTTTTAACACGTTGAAAATGCTTACCATTATAAATATTGCCTGATACGTGGACAGCAGTAATGGTGCATGGGAAATTGCACTAGATCCCATCTGCACTTACAAAAACTGTATTGTACAACACATATGATCATAGCATAAGGATGTTTTTGGGGTAGCCTGAACACAAAGCAATTGCAAAATGTACTATCAATGACTTTGACAAACAGTAAACATGCTATTCATAAAAATAGCTTTTACAAATATACAATTGTTTACAATGTTTCCACATCTTCTACATGTGTCCTTCACATTATCTTACATTTGTCCTTAGGACACCGTCAGAGAAATCATCAAATCAAACAAAATAAAATGAGAAACAGGCAAAAGGAAACACGTTTACAATGTAAACCATACAATCTGACCATTGTACATCTCAGAACACGTAAGAAATGGCATTGCCCAGATTGGGACACTGATGCCTGCTTTCTTGAAGTGACTTTAATTTTATACACATTGAATGAAAGGTGCCAATACTGGCATGAAACTAAAGTTCACATTTCACATCAGGCGGTTATCTTCACAGCATCCCTAAGTACCCATCGTGGTTTCAGATAATCAGATCTGTAGAAAAATAAATCGTATCAGATTTCAGCTTTTTACAAATAATCAAGAACATATAGACACACTTCAAACAGAAAAAATATACACAAAATTCAATTGCTGTTAACGTAGTCAGACCACTCATAATTTCATTTGTAAACACTGGTCATCATGTACTTGCCTAACCTAAGAAGATCTGATGCTGTCTATTAGTAAATGCTATAGGCCATAGAACCTTGTTACTTTTGGATAAAAGGTTGAAAAGAACTTCTACTGAAACATCTGATTTTCTTAATTTTTCCGGGGTAAATTTGTTAATTTAAATAACGGTCACAGGTCTGCCATTTGTTAAAATAATTAGGATAGGGTACCCTTTATGTGAAAACAATTGTGTATTAATGAACTTTTTTTAAATACAAACTTTATTAGCATTTCTCCATTACATACTGCAATAGGTATTGGTATAGTTGTTATTTATAATTTGTATAACTGGGTCCAGATAACTTATTTTTCCAGGTGTATCATCTCTCATAACAGTCAGACACGTACATTGACGATCATAATTACCATACCTATTTTCACAAAAGCACTCATGCTATTTCTTGTTAACTTGAAAGATAATTGTAACTTACAGTTAAAACTAAAAAACAGTTGTAACTCCCTCCTGAGCTCACCCGCCCATCCCTTCCTTTCCAACGGTGGCGCCTCATGTTTCCGCAGAGTGCGAGGACTGAAATTTCTCTTGCTCATTACGTTTGAATGGAATATTAGAGACAGTGATCCCTTTCAAGGAGAATCACTATAGATAACCCCAATACTTCAATCAGGATCGGGCTTGTTTGTGTCCAATTGGACGGTATTTAGAATTTATTTTGACATATTTAAAGCAAAACAATACATAAACAATAAGTGAGCTGGATGTGACGGGGTATTAGGAAATCATCAGATTTCCTTACCACAGGCAAGTGACTTAAAAGTGACTTTTGGTGAAAATACTAAATAACAGTCACAATAACACAGACATCTTATACTCCACAAAATTCTCAATTTGAAGTTTAGAGTTTAAGACGTGGTTGTTGACGACGTTTCGATCCCCAACAACGGGTATGGGATCATAATCAGGAGCTTGCTTAGTCCTGAATGACTATTTGTCTCAGTTGACTGACCGTTTGTCTTCTATTTATCAACAGGTTCAGGAGACTCTTCCAGACAGGTCGCAAGGTGAGGGCCACTGCTTGTGCACTGGTGACTTTGTCATCACAAAGTCCTTACAGAGAGCCAGCTCCCTAGCACCCAGATGGTGAGGCCCTGAGCAGGTGCTCTTGGCTACCAGGACTGCGGTTTGAGTGAACAACCGGAAAAACTGGGTGCACGCAACACGTTGCAGGAAGGTGTTGCAGGACCTAGCGAGCCCAGCTGTATTGGCAGATCACCGCGATGTCCCGGACACCGAGAAAGGACAAGCTACATCACCTGAAGGACCTGAAGAAGTCTTCCCGGACCATACGATCCCTGGTACATCTCGATATCAGCTGCGACCCTGGAAAAAAGACACTTTGTTGCTGAAAAAGACTATTTGAGCCACTGTCCTTGGTGGTTAAAGACTGAATACAAAGGGGGGGTAGCCTTTTAGTGACTGCTCGTCTCAACCTCATTGTAGAAACCAACGTCTGACCAGGACCTTAGGGTACCATCTGTTTTGTTGTTCAACGACGAGATGAACATGCCTAAGGAGAAGAAGCAAACTGCTGCAAGAGTTTGTGATCGAAAGAGTATTTTCATTATTGGACTCACTTTGATTGTTGTTCTCTTTGCTATAATAACATGGGTTGTAGAGGGAGTAGCTCCTGCCCGGAAACTACTGACTGCTACTACTCCTGTCCCCATTGAACACCACCATTTCACTCTTCCTTATCACAAGGAGAAGTATAGACTGTCTTATCTCAACAATACGTTCATTCAAATGTTGCATCACACCCATAATGCTACAAACTTTACCAACTGTTGGGTGTGAGGAATGATGCCAGCTCTACAGAAAAAGGGAGGAACGCCTTTTATTCCTCTGTCATTTTCACACAATGGCTCCTGCAAAGCCTGGTTTGCGCTACTATGGGCTTCTAAAGTTGCTAACAATACTTATGCTGATGTAGGTGGACTGAATGCCCAGCTGAACAGCGCTTGTTACCCTGATGAGGAAGGAAATTCACAAGCTAAAGGAACTGTATGGGAAATGGAGGAGTATCACCGAGGAAATGCCTCCACGCACTATGTTTTCCCTAACATTCGAACTGTCAAGGGTAATGGACCTCCTGTTATAGCTCTTACTAGAGCTCAAGCAGACCTGTATGTGAACAGTATTGGCAGTATTCCTGTGGGGAAAAGTGACCGTACTATGGTTTTAAAGGTTACTGGAATAAACAATAGTAGTTTTTTTGTCCTCACATAACACCTATTCCATTTGTGGAAATAAAGGTTATTACCACCTACCTATTGGGTGGTCAGGTAGCTGCTTTGTGTCCTTTTTGCTACCACCTGTGTTTTTGGCACCTGCAACCTACCATAAAGACTATAAACTGTGTACTGACATTTCTAAGAGCAGATTCAAGAGGAACATAAACAATGATGAGGTGGATCAAACTGATACTGCACTGCAGCAGTACGTTGACTTTAATTTGGGACTATTCTTCTTTGTTGGTGTGGCCTTAAACAGCAGAAGATAAGGCACTTGACACGCGTTGTGGAGACTGTAACCAATCAGACAGCCATGGCACTTGGAAATATCACAGAAGAGCTACAAATTGCAAGAATCGTGGCGCTCCAAAATAGGATGGTCCTTCTGGCCGACCATGGTGGAGCATGCCACATCATTGGGAGCAGCTGCTGTGTGTAGATCCCTGACTACGCCCCTTTAGTTTTTGAAGCGATTTCCAAGATGCACAAAATAGCCACTGAATCCATCAGGATTCAGCGACATGGACTTGGACTGGATGGCTACGGACTATGTTTACTGTATGGGGCTGGAAATTATTGTCAGCCCATGTATATTTGCTGTGATTCTTTTAGTTTCTTGTTTATGTATACAATGTAGCCTGATGCTTTGTTCACTTTGCATTTCTATTTGTACCCCATGCATACCGACTTAACGGAATGTCACAAATGTGAATGCTCGCTTGGCAATGGACCAAGAAATTACCGAATTAATGCAAATACATGTGAACAATGTTTTCCGTACTCCCTCAAAAGTATAGGAAGATGTCTTCAGCACATGCTAAAAGGGCCGTATGTGGAAATCGCAAATAATCTCTGTTCGCATAAGCTGAAACCATCTTTTTTGTGGCATCCATTTTGTCAGCTATGTAATTCGTCCATCCTCTGCTGCTCGTCTATTCCCCTGCCTGTGCTGTCTATTTTAGTTAAATTTCCTGACTCAGCTAAAAGCAATATGCATGCTAAAGAGTTTGTAGCTGCCAGAACACCTGGTCTCAGACTCAACTGTCAATCTCTCAGTGCTGCCATAAGCACTCCTGCTCCCCTCTCACTTTTCTGACTAAGTGATTTCCACATTTTCCCAAGTTTGTCGATCGTTATTCCTGTGTAGGCGTGTACCTTCTATTTGTAACTACATGCTTACCAGTGCAGCAAATTCAGCATAAAAGGCCCATGGTCTGTGCATTCAAGTCATTACCTCATGGAACACTCAAGGGTGTTGTATGGACGTGGTCTCACTTATGAGTGAATAAACTTGTTATTTTGAATTTCAGCTTCAGTGTCAATCTCTATTTTGTTGGTCTAAGGACCCGTGGACAAAGATAAGGGTGACCCCTGTACCGGTGTGTCCCTAAAAAGGCATATTTCCACAACAGCCACATCAAGACACTCATGCACTCACTTTAGATACTCACTCGCAAAGGTTACAGGTTTCAGTTCGGAAATACAATTTTAAAAACCTTAAAAATCCACTAAAAAACAAAGGTTACAGGGACGTTATAGTTGGAAAATATAGTTTAATAAAACTTAAACATTCACTGAAGAAAAAAAAAAAGGTTACAGGGACTTTATCATTAGGCTCATATTTCACTCATACAAAAACCATAGAAATTTAGCAGATACAGTTACCTGAGCTAACCATAACCTACACCCCTGCAATGCACTGCTTATTGCCTCACATATTACATCACTCATGACATGGTCAGTGACATCACTGATAACATCATTCATAGCATCGCAAATGACATCACTGATGCCATAATCCACAGAACCACTCATATACCCACTCACACCCCTATAGAACCTCTCATACACCCACTCAAACACCACACAATCACTCACATACCCATTCACAGACCCTTAAAAGTACCCACACAACCACTCATACACCCACTCCCTCACTCGTACAGCCACTCACACAACCACCTACTCACCCACACAGCAACACATACAACCCAGACACTCACACAGCCACACACTCACCAATACAGCTTCTCACACACACACACACTTATTCACGTATACAGCCACTCAAACACCCACTCACTCACCCATACAGCCTCTCAACAAAGCCACTCACTCAACCATACAAGCACTCACACACCCATCCATACAAGCACTGTGCTCATTCATTCATACAGCCACTAACATGGACATTTAATTGGCAATACAGCCACTCACACACCAACTCAATTAACCAAATACCCAATTAAACAGCCAGTCACTCACCCATACACCCACTTACACTACTTGTTACTCACTCATACAGCCATTCAGACACCCACTCACTTACCCATGCAGTCGCTCACACACACACCGCATCTGCATGAAACTTGAGCTCTCAGTACTAAGATCAGTGTGCTATCAGACTATGAAATTGTGGTCAGTTATTAGCATATTTAAACACCAACTGTGAATCTACATGCAATTTGACATATTAACAATAACCTAAATATGCGACAAGTGTACCAATCTTTGCGTATTGTGTAAATTCATAAAACTGCACCACAGGTATAACAAAAACAAACATTTTGTTTCAATACGAACTGCAACTAAACTACATTATTTACATATTCGAGATGGCATTCAAATTCACAAATCTTGTAAAATGTGGTTTCTGTTGTCTCAAAATGAAATAAACAAAAAGAATTTTACCAATGACTTTGGTCTGACATTCTCTGTCTTTTAGAAATATTCATACCTCACCATTTGCGTGCATTTTTTACAGCATGCCAAATTTGTAAGTTTTGCAAAACTTGCATGTTTAAGAAGGTGGAAAATAAATGATTTAAACTCTTCAATAAGCATTTTCATCTCTTGAAAAATTAAAATGTGATTGACAGAACAAATATCATGCTTGCAAGTTTATCCGGAAGATCTTTTTCAAAAGCTTGCATCTCCAAAGCTACTGAATGGGTTTACAAAAAAATGTAAAAAGCACACTTACTAAGTAAAGTTATGCCTTTCATGATTGGTATGATGCAAATCCTTTGAGCGTTGTTTGCTGTAGTGGAGAGCAAAATCTCCTAGGGGAATTAAAATAAAACCACTTCTTTGTGACACTCCTTGCCCCTTGGCTTTTCTATCCAAGGCTGAATGTCCACAAGTGGCAACTTGACGATTAACTAGATACTTAACCTAGTGTGACCTTAGGAAAGTTAAAGAAAAACAACATAAAAACAGAGTCACTGTTTGTTGGTTCTTTGTTTGCATGAGTGACAGTTTCATCAGTGCTTTGCCCTTCTTACTTTTAATGACGACTTGCTTTTAAGTTGTGCTTCTTTGGCCAATTAGTCTCACATTATTAGGTAGAATAAAGCTTAAATACTGCCTTTTGCAAACTTTTACCTGAGGTTTGTTCTTCAGTTACTGGTGTCTTCTAGGTCTGAAACGTGATTCTCCATCTAAAGAAATACAAGTGTAGAGCAACAATTGAGGACAGTTGATTTATTAAATATAGCACAGCTATAGTAAACAGGTTGTATTTGTTTTCCATCAGTTTTAAGTATTCTCTTGGATTCCAGTTATCATTATCTGACTGCTCATGCAATTTTGGTAATCTGTCATCTTAAAAAAATTGTAAAGGAGCGTTTATTGCAATATGATTCAAGGACCTAAAGGACTTAAAGTAAGTCCCTGTTTTTTTTAACTACCAGCATTTACTGTTTAATTATTTTTAACTTAAAATTCAAGTGCAATGTAAACAATTACTACGAGTGTAGTTTAAAAATATCTTATAAAGGTGCCAAAAATATTAATTTAAAATGGCTTAAACATAAACATATCTCTGAAAAAAAGTTCCTCCTGATTGTGTATTCGATTCTTTTTAAACAGATATGTATCCCCGAGCACAAACATAATGCAGTCATGTAATAAATATTTACCAGTTAAAAATTAACAACAATTCTCAAAATGTGGTATATTGGGGACTCTTGGCCAATTACTGTTCCTATGTTTCGTAACCTACAATTTATTTTTGATGAGTGTTAGCGTTGATGCAAACTATATCTTCAACATGTACCCCAAATATTCCACTTCTAGATCTAGAAATTCACATTTTAGTTTCAGGGTAATCTTTCACATAACTTTGTTAACACTGGAAATATTTATTGTGTTTAACTGGTATGCTCTTTCCAAAATTGAGGATGTCATCTTGTAAAACATTCTCTGAAACACTAATGCTGCTGAGACAAGACCATACAACACCCTACATAATTACAAAGCGCCAAATGATTAAACAGACAGCATAGACCTAAGAGTCCCAATTGACTTTCACTTGATGGTTTATCTTTACAAAAACCTGGCCATACAACTTCAATACAAGGGTGACAGTATGCATTCAATACTGCGATTTTGACACCTACAATTGTGAAGAAGCCCTTTGTGCTTACATAAATGCAGGCTAAGAATCTGATTTGATCTTATGAAGCTACTTCACAAATCAAAGAAACTAAAGGATATTCTTGACATGGCCAGAACATCTTGTATGTTTGAACATCAGATGGGGGCCATTGGTCGACACATGCTCAAGAACGCAATAGATAAATCCATCAACCATTTTGATAGGGATCACCTTGCAGAACAAGAACCCAAACGCAGATGCCCTTGTTCTGATATCCATCTCCCACACTCAGGTGTGTGCCCAGCTTCACAAAGCACATGCCACAAATATGGAAAATTAGGTCATTACACAAGCATCTGTAGATGCTAAGGCATGAAGAAGTCTTCAACCAATACTTCTCCTGCAACCAAGACCATATTATCATCTCACGGAAAATCAAAGCGAATGACTCATCCATGGCACCGAGTAAAAGTGGCTGCAGCATGTCACAGGGTATCATCCTCTTTGTCTGGGTCCACGAAGTCTGATTTAGAATATTATGAACATGCAAAAGATGTCTCCAACAGGAGCAGCAGGCAATCCGAAAATGACAATGGAGTAACTATGGTAGTTCTAAACATTGTCATGGAAGAAAAGTTTGTCCTACTATCAATGTAATGACTAACATTGACTTTGTAAAATTTTGTAAAACTACCCCTCAACCTGGCCTTCTGCTAACAGATGCATGTATATATGTATGCAGCTCAAAATTCCCTCTCAAGTGTCTTTTTCTTTTTCGTCCTTGACTCATAATTGAGCTGAACATCCCCCAATTTGGAAGCTGCATCAAACTGGGCTTATACAGGTATTGTGCAGAATTTATAAACGAGGTGTCTGCAGCATCCACCCCAGCTCTGGAGCATGCAAATGACTAAACCACACATGGAGATCTGTAATACCCACCTTTATTCTTCTGCAGGCAACCGTTAACTGAAAATACTGCATCATAGACTTTATTGACCACACCCAGACACACCCAAATACCTCACAACTGATTACATAAACTGATAAGGAGTACGACTAGGACTACAAATATCCTATTGCACATGATCACACAACACTACAGTGTCAGGTTAAGGTCAAGTAGATATAGAATTCTTTTCACCACCTTTGTTTTAAGACAAGAGCAAAGTAAAGGACCGATTTTCCTTCATGTAGATGAAACCAATAAACCCCTGGCTCACCATTTAAAGGTTTCCCCTTCAGCATCCAAAAACAAGTTGAGGAAAAATTCAAAGCCACCTAGAAAAAGAAATCATTGAACCTGTTGTGGCTAACTTCATGTGTTTCACCAATTGTTCTAGTACCGAAAAGCCACACGGAAGGGCGAGTATGCATCTGCATTGGCATGCCCCAGCATAATCTGGCTTTACAGCATGAAAGACATTTATCACCAAGAACAGACATAATTTATCAGCTGAATGGATACCTCATCTTCTCTACTTTTGACTTGCACAAAGACTCAAAAGAGAAGATATCACACAACATAACTTTCGCAACTCACTTTGGTCTGTTTCGGCACAAGTGACTTAGCGTTTCTTCATTTGTTGAGTTTTTTCAGGACGAGTTACGATGGGTTATCCAAGGGATGCCCATTTATAGTGATTATATATTACTCTTTGGCAAACTCAAACAAGAATATGACAAAACACTGATTAAGGTCCACCTTGATGGTGCTGGACTCCCACTCAATAAGGCACGCACCTATTTCCTGACTGTTTCAGCCCTGGTGCGGCTCCTCCACCAGAAAACATCTCAGCACTTTGACCTATTCTAGGGTTATCGAGCTATCAGTCCAGTGACATATTTGATGTTACGTTAAGTAGTGCGTCTCTATGTAAGCACACAAGGAACGGGTACGTTTTCAAATGTATCCCTAATGACAAATATTATTTAAGACGGATCCAGAGGCCACTAGGTAGGTTGTTGCATATACACATCAGAGTCTCATAGAAGCGTAGAAAGCCTATGCTCAGGTAGAGAAGGATAATCTCATTGTAGAGTTGGAGTGCAAACGTTTTAGCCTGTTCCACTTTGGAAAATCCTTTATTGACAAAAATTATCATCAGGCACGTCTCTCCATCTGGGCAAAGTCAGGAGCATGTCTCATACCGTGAGCGAGAGCAAAAGTGGAAACATTTCTACATCTGCTCATCTTTTCATTGGACAGGTGAAGGGAAAGATAGATAGGTTTGAGCTCTGGACTAGGGGGCACTCTTCAACTATTCGCACTGTCTGAAAAGGCAGGACAGTTTAAACATATAAAAGAGAGGGGGGTAAATCAGTCACCCGAGAAGAGAATGCCAGAGACGGATGAATAATGGGAAAAAAGGTGATGCCAGCAAACTGTGAAAATAAGATGTATTTCACGGTGCTCAGGAGATAGCTCCAGGCAGGAGCTAGGTATAAATCCTAAAAGAAGACGAAATAAACTGTCTTTTCATATATTCGGAAATATGAAGCACTTTCTTTTCAAGAACATGTAATTCGAAACTCATTGATTTACATCTGCTTTTTTCCCATACGTGAATAACAAGCTTGCGACAGCTTTGGCACAGAGGTTAACCATATTTTTATATTAACTAGATTGTGACAGTGCTTCAGATGAGGGCACTTCCTTGTTTCAGTAAACAGAGCGCTCCAGCGGATCGCCCATCAATCGCCTTTAGAGTGCCTTTGACAAAGCAACATCTGAAGTCTAGGCCACAGGTACGAAGAGAGTTACTCAGAGTACAATATAACGCTTTTTGGAACTGAGCCCTTTCCGTAGGCATAGCCGGCCTGGCCAGCAGGACCCTCTGGAGCTTTCTCCGAGGGCTTGGTGAGCTGCCAGAATCCAAAGCAGAGAGTGCACCAATGACGCCAGCTGCAGCATACCCGTAGAGCTCGTCACCCAGTGCCCATTTACTCCCCTTATGCAAACAGTCGGCTTACTTACAAAGAGTTTGCTCTGAAATGGTTTATGTCGATGTTCGCAGCTGTGGGTGACTGCAGAGTCGCTCTCTCTGTATCCTGACAAAAGCAAAATGGAAGTACCGTGAAGGATGAAGGAAGCACCAGCTTCATAGAAACAGTGCAGAAGCATACTCGTAAAACAAGTCATGGATAGGTAAAAAACAAAGGGGCATATTACCAACAAGTAGCGATATTTATCGCTAATTAGGCTTAGCGACGATTTTTGTATTTCTGAGCATCGCCGGAATTTATTGCTGAGATAACGTGCTATTAGTAACGTTTATCTCCAAAGCGATACATTTTCCGGCGATAGCAGTGAAATGCGTGAATATCGCTGAGAATACAGCGATATTCACGCATTAGCGACGAAATGCTCTTAGCCATGTTGTCCACCTCCCATTGAATAACATGGCTAAGAACTGGTCTGGGCAGGCGTTAGTTTCTAGCGCACATTTTTTTATCGCTTCGCCTATCTCGCTAATAGGTGATAGCGAGGTTAGCGACTGCTTTCAGTTGCTAACAGGTTGGGAACGCCCACTTTGCATGTCATTAGCGATAAATATCGCTAACATGCAAAGCGGGACCCAAACCGCTCGCTATTGCCTACAAGCTGTCACTAACTGCTGTTAGCGACAGCTTGCTAATAGGGCGATACAATTATCGCCGCTTAGCGGCCGAAAACGACTGCTAAAGCGGCGATAATCCCCTATCGCCACCCTTGATAATATGCCCCAAAGTTTATTAGGACAATTATCCATAACAAATTCAAAAACAATAAAAACACCTGCACCGTATAAAATTCTGACTTAAAATTCGCAAGTCCCCCCCGCCCCGCCCCTGAACAGCACACCCTACTGAACCCCATCCTTGAAGCTCTGTTTGACAGTCAGTATAAATCATGCAGTTCCTACTGCCTTGTCAAATAAGTGCATTTCAGACAACAACTCTATCACCACCAACCTTTGTAATGTTCTGTATTTTAAAAACAAGGATCTTAAAAACTTGATATGAATTATGAATGCGAATATAAAAAAACACAGTCAATGAGTACAATTTTACATAAGACCATTACCATCCTGGATCATATTACACCAGTTGTGGGACGGGTAGATTGAGAACATCCCAGACTCACATTTAACATTTCCCTTTGCAATTAGGTATCTGAGCCAGATAAGGGAAAACACTGTCTAGGCCAAGGATGTTTAGTGAGAAGCTGATGGAAGGCTTCTTTCTCAGATACGCCAAGTCAAGAGACCGGGCAACCTTTTCCATAGATTCTTTCAGCACTTGTTTACTAGAAAAAGGAGACCAACTACAATTGTTCCCCAGTTGGAATGCTTGTTTTCACGATTGCTTAGCCTTTTCCTTGCTTTCCTTTCCCACCTTCTGTCACTGCATTGGATCTCATCCCAACACAGTTTAGACACTTTTGAGGCTTCCCTATCCAGAGACAGCTTATTGAAAAATCTCAGGGCCTGGGAATGCGCCAACAGGTTCCAGGAGATCAGATTCAGTTTCCTCCTTATGCCCTGGACCATAGTACCTGGAGGCAGCGACATGAGCCTTCTACGAACTGCCCTCTCCAATCAATCCAAATCACAAGAGGGCTCAAGGGCAATTACCTCAGCACCAAACAGCCCCAAGGGGTGTATTTTACCTTCATAAGCCTTCATTAAGGGAGTGAGGGCCAGGCTTCCATATTTCGAATTGAATCTGATCAGTCAACTGGCCTGCAGCATGGACCTCTGCTTGATACAACCCGTCTGTGTGTCCCATTTCAAATTCCTGTTAAAGGACAGACCTACGTATTTAGGAATTCACTGCTTCAACCTCTCGAGCATACAGGTGCCATTTAAAGCTTTTTACATTTTTCCCCAAAGAACAACACCTTGGTTTTCTCCAAAATAATTTTCAACAAATTCTACTTACTGTATGTTTTAAGGGAGTCTAGCTTTCTTTGCAGACTGATTGGAGTGCAATTCAGCAGAAACAAGTCATCTGAATATAGCAGGCAAGATATATGCTAATTCCCAACTTTAGGAGAAAGTTACTTTGCTTGAATTATATATATTGGAAGGTCTGCTAAAAGTAAAAAAAAAAGCAAGGGGGCTAGAACACACCCTTGCCAAAAGCCATTCTTGATGGGAATATTTTGAGATAACTTACCAAATTTTGCTTGACCTCTGCCCAGTTGTCTTTGTGTAAATCATGCAAAGCACTAAGGAGGTCGGTTGGGAGCTTCCAGTTTCCCCCATAGCAGTTCCCTCTCCAGCGGGTTGAAGGCTGTCCGAAAATCAAATAAAACAACACAATAGCATTTGATTCACTTCCAGGGCCTTCTTGATGATGACCCAGAGAGCAAAACAATGGTTTATGGTTGGTGACCCTTCCGAAATCCTGTTTGCTCAATCAGTATAATTTTACGTTCGGAAACCCAGTTCTCAAGCCTTGAAAAACTAATTTTCGAGAAAACCTTAACTGAGATGTCCAAAAGGCTAATCGGTCTTTAATGTGAGGGATCTGAACCGTTCTGCTTTTTTTAATATGGGTTTCACTATAGACCCTTTCCATGATGATGGGGCATAGGCCTTTTGAGGCTATGCAGTAGAAAATGAGGGAGTACACCCTTACCGACATATTGCTATTAGATTTAATTATCACTGCTGGTATAATGTCAGGGCCTGCGGCCCTTGAAAGCTTAATCCGATCAATTACTGCCCTTACTTCTTTTACTGAGAACCATGTTGGGGAGGAGGGGATTCTTATCAGCAGTACATTTAAGACTTTCTGTGGTAGAAGGGCTACCATAAGGATCAATCATGTATGCTTAGGAATCGTGTGTGTTAAGGTTCCCCGTGAGGGTTGTTGGTTTAATTTACTTTTACCCAAAAGTCTTGTTGATCCCCTAACTGAGTAATCTTCTGCATCTCATCCAACTTGCTATGATAGAAAAAGGCCATTTCCTCTTTAATCAGGTGTCTGCATTGACACTAGAGCATACCCAACTCCTGGTTTAAACCACCTTCTAGGCGCAGCCTAACTAGCTTGGTTGTCCATCTCATCAGGCATTGCATATGCTGACACGCTGAATCAAATCAACTCTTCCCTTTAACATGACAAGTTGCCTGTCACACATCATTTCTGATGCTTACACATATGCAGTCCAACACATTAATCAAGTTCTCATTAAACCCAAAAATTCTGTTCTCTTGACTCACGGACAGAACCTCAGTTATTTCCGTTAATTGATATGCTGCTGGAAGCTGAAGATGGGTGGGGTCGAGATGAGTTGTAAGCCTCCAGGGGTAAGATACTCTTTAGGGCAGTGCCTACTCCACTGCCACTGGCTTGTGAAGATGGAAAAAAGCCAAGGTGGCCCAATGTCAATATCTTCATAATTTGCCAGGCAGGGGTGACCATATAGTCAATCGGGCCCGACGGAAGGCACTGGAAAAATATTGCGAATGCTGACTTATAATTTTTAAAATGACAATTCAAGCAGAACAGACCATTGATCACCAACCACTGTCTCAAATCGTGGGCCTTCTGCTTCATAGAGCCCAAATGGAACAAGACTGGGGAAATACTGTAACAGTCCACAACACCTTCCATCTGTATGTCCGCTTGACCAGAATACAGATGAGCATTGAAATCCCCAGCCCATATTATAATTGCTTCTGGGAATTTTCCTATAATGTCCTGAGAGAAACTGTTCAAAAGTTTCCAGCCAGTCTTTAGGTCTCCGGTACTCTTCCCTATGGACATATACATTTTTTTAATAAAAAAACAAAAACACACATGCAAACATTTTTGCTCAAAACAAGTTCAACCACAGAAAGCTGTATACCACTAGACACATTAATAACCTGAGTGGCTTCTTAATCACTTTGGTAGATATTAAAATTAAAACCCAGCTTAAGCTCTACCCTTTCCTCGTCTTGAGCCTTTACTGTTCAACACTACGAAGCACTTATCCTCATCTCAACCAACACTACTGAATAAACACCACATGAAAGGGATTTATTATTTCTTCAATTTTGCTGCGCTTCCTAAGTAGCTCAAATCCATGGCTATTCTAATTCAGGATTCTCAAACTGGGAGAGGATTCCTTGCTTTATGGCCCAGTTGGGCAGTCTTCCCACTCCCAAGTGTCGTGAAGCTGCACCAGGGGGTAAAGTCTATTACCCTGCTCCCACTCTGGGACCTTTTTCTGCTGCATCAATCTGTAGTTTACAAGTATCACCCTCAAATTCTTAGGGGTCTGTCTATCTTGCCATGTCCATTGGCTGCAGCCTGTCATAGGGATAGGGGATGATCTTCTCTCACCGGCTGACATCTAGCCCACAATGCACAGTTAAATAAGAGAGGAGATTAACTCTAAATTTGAGACAGATGGCTTAGAATTCTCTCTAGGGGACAACTACCTTGTAAACACGACTTGGCTAGTTCAACTTCTGCCTTCATTACCAAATGAGCGATACAAGGGGAAATAAATGTTACTTGCTCCTCACTCTGGAACCTCACAGAGACTAAGCTGTCCGTGGATATCCCGGAGAGTGAGGGGATTTGTTGGAATATATGGAGAATTTCTGAGTGGTTCCCGGGGCATAATTTTCTTTTTCCTCTGCTGAGTATATCCAGCAGCAATACATAAGGGCCAGGCTTAAACGTAGTTAATTTCTCTGACCTAGTGATGGTTTCTTTACTTTTCTTTTTAGCACCTGCTGAATTGGTCTCCCTTTCCGATCGACACAGAAATAATTTTGTATGTAATGGCATGACCTTTAGATGTCTGAGGATTTGTAACTGGCTAGCTTCTGACGTGAGATTTTGCTACAGCCTGCATGCAAGCGATTAAGGCTGATGAGGTGCTGCTATGCGGGGGAGGGGAGAACTAAGGCGCTCTTCTAGCCTGGGATCCCCTTGATGAGGGGGTACTATCCTAGCCTTCATTCTAGCACACTTTCCTTTACCCACTCTTTATTCAAGAGGTGTGCTTTTCATTTCTCTAAATCTCTGGGAAAGGTAATAACTAGAGGAGAACTTGGGGGGCCAAAGATGTATTGCCTTTTCCTAACTAACATTGATCGTTTCGAGATATAAACTGACCCCTTTGGATTTGGCAAAGCCCCTCTTGCTTTTGTCCAGGGTTTCCTCAAGGAATGGTGCCTTTATACCCATTACCTCCCATAATGCAGGCTAACCACTGTTGGAGCTAAAGAGTTCAGATAAAATATCTATTAAATAGTTTGATTGGTCCACCTGATTTGAGCTTACAGCCACAAGGGTTTCTAGGGTGCCATGTAAAGTCTTGTGCATAAGCAGCATTACGTCCAGCGGGAATGAAGAGCGGGATGGCTGAATGTTGATAGTCTATCCCAGAGAGACTTGAGTTGCATTGGACACCCTGGGCAAGAAGTCCTTCTGAGACAATAAACCACTCTGATCCCGGGAGACTGGGCTATGTTTGGACCGAAAGGCCCTAGAACCTTCAACCAGTTGGCAAGGGTGCAAGTTATAGTTACTTTAGGGCACAGGTTATAGTTACTTGAGATAACGAGAACACTGAATTTCTGTGGATTTGTGTGTGTAACAACCGTGGTACATGGCCGAAAACACATTTAAAAAAATATATAAAAATATAATTACATA
Organism: Lissotriton helveticus; assembly: GCF_964261635.1. NCBI lineage: Eukaryota > Metazoa > Chordata > Amphibia > Caudata > Salamandridae > Lissotriton > Lissotriton helveticus. Next base: position 497,420,574 of record NC_136063.1, read on the forward strand.
TCCCTACCCATTGCCACTTTAATGAAGTGGCAATAGGTAGAGACCTACTACTTACCTATACCTACGACCCTAACACTACACACATCCATGGTGTGGTAAGAACAATATGCCTACCTTTTCATTCTCTAAAAACAGCCGTTACTGAATTATTTAGTGCTTGTCATTGCTATGTACCACAGTATACTGAAAAGGTTTCACAGTATACCATGGCCCAAAATATACCTAAGTCCCAGCTGTATTATTGGATTGCGGTACCCGTGTGTCACTCATGGTATTGCATGGGCAATGCAATCAATACTTAAGTCAGATTTACAAAGGAATGCAAGGCCACCATGCGTGGCTCTGCGTTGATTGGTAAATCTCGACAAACATACAGCAGCGCAATTCACTGTTTTACATTACTCTGCACACCATAATCTACATTGCTGCTAAATTTCACATATATTCGTATGCCATGCTACTGTAGCAACTCCACTCCACACTATTCCACTCTATGCCACCCCACGCCAATCCACTGTACGGGATCCCACTTCAAGCGATTACTCTGTAGACAACACCACTGTACACTCCACTCCATACGATTACTCTGTACACAACACCACTGTACGCCACTCCAGAGCATGTCACTCCACTGGATGCTACTCCACTATATGCTATTCCACTGTATGCCATTTTACTCTACGTCACTCCACTCTACAACACTGCACTGTATGCTATTCCACTGTATGCCACACCACTGTATGGCGCTCTCCTCTATGCCACTAAAATTCTATGCTATTCAATTGGACCCCATGCCACTGTAGGCCACTCCAGTCTGTATCACTCCACTGTCCACTGTACGCTACTCCACTATACACTATTACACTCAGTGGCACTTCACTGTACAATACTCCGCTCTATGGCACTTCAGTCTACGCTATTACACTGTACACAACTCCACTCTAATATTTTACATTGTATGCAATGCCACTCTATGCCGCTTTAGTGTAGGCCACTCCACTAAGTGCTACTCCAGTATATGCTATTCCACTCTACACGATTCCACTGTATGCCACTCCACTTTATGCCTTTCCACTATATGCTACTTCATTCTAGACTACTCAATTGGAACCCCCTTCAATACCCACCCCTCCACTGTATGCTATTATGCTCTACCCTACTCCACTGTGCGCTACTCCACTATAAACTACTACACTCTACGTCACTCCACTGTGCAACACTACGCTTTACGCCACTCCACTCTATGCTATTACACTGTATGTAACTCCACTCTACGTCTCTTCAGTGTATGCCACTCTAATGCATGCCAAACTGCTCAACATTACTCCAATGAATGCTATTCCACTCAAAGCCATTCTACTGTATGCCACTCCACTCTCTTACTCCGTTGTATAGCTCTCCACTCTACGCCACTCCAGTGTATGCTGCTCTGCTCTACCCCACTCTATTCAAAGCTATTCCATTGGACACCACATCACTGTACGCTACTCCACTATATGCTATTACATTTTACACCAGTCCAATACACTTTACTCCATTATACGCTATTACACTTCACGCCACTCCACTATACGCAACTCCACTGCACGCTACTACGCTCTACGCCACTCAAGTCTACGCTATTCCACTTTATGCCACTTCACTGTACACTATTCTTTTCCACTTTATATAACTCTACTCTACAAAACTCTATTACACTCTACTCCACTCTATCCCTGTAAACTCCACTGTCCACATTTGCACTCAAATCTATGCCCAGTCACTCTATTCTACAAAACTTCACTGTATGACACAGCACTCTACTCTACTGTCTGGGAAGCCACTCTAATTTAAAACAGATTCCTCGACTCTTCACTGCACCACTTTAAAGTAAGCCACCCCACTCTACTCTAATCTACTGTAAGCTACTCCACTCTATGCCACTCCACTCTGCTGTACAATACTGAACTCTATTCCACTCTACTCCTCTTCACTCCACTGTGTGCTACTCCACTTTACAGTATTCCACTCTGTGCCACTACAGTGTACGCTACTGCACTCGATACTGGTCCATTGTATGACACTCTCCTCCACTCTATAACTCCACCTATAAAAGTCTATCACACTTCATGGCACTGAACGACATTCTTGGACATATGTATGAGAAAATGGCAGAGTGCAGAGCTGCCCCAAATTTAGCAGCACTGTGCTCCTAAATTTTTTAAAAGCATGGATGCACGGTATTCAAAGAAATTCGGCCATCCTTGAGTTTTTCCTAGCACTGGCACTAAATTTAGCTGCCTTGTGCCAACGCAGGCACCCTTGCACTACAGTACAAGGGTACCTGCTTTGCAGGGAATCATTATTCATGTACAGGAATGTGTCCCTTGCTGCATATAAATAATAACTAATGAACGCAGCACACATAGAAGTAGCAAATCGTCATTATTTAATGATTGTTTATGTGCAAGAACAAGGAGAAATAAAAGTGTTTCTCCTCGTATCACCTTTCTAACACCTGCTCTTGCATGGAGTTTTTGGTGCTGCCTCAGATTTACACCTTCTTGTAAATCTGGGGCAACATTAAAAGCAATGGGTGTTGCAGTGGAATGCCCACAGCACCACCTATTGCACCCCCTTTCCCGCTAAGTGATGCATGTATTTACAAAGCGCCTTATTTACTATAACGCCACTTTGTAAATATGGAGAAGGGCATATGACCACCAGAACATCATTAAAAGTGACGTTCCAATGAAAATAACCCCTTGTAAATATGCCCCTCTATCCTGTATACGCCATAGTCCAACTCTATACTCCACTCTACGCCCATATACTCCAATGCACAACGCTCTACTCCACACAACACTTTTATATATGACACAGGACTCCATTCTACTGTACAAGACCCCACTCCAATTTATAATAGTTTTCTACCTACGCTATGCCAGTACACTCCACTTCATGCCACTTCATTTTACGATACACCAATACACTCTATTGTACTTTACTCCACATTGTTACACCACTCGACTCTACTCCACTGTAGGAGACGTTACCTTAATCTTCGCTACTATCCGACAATCAACTCTATGCATCTCAACTCTTTCACACACTACTGTTCTCTATGGAACAACACTCTACTACACTGTATGTCACTCTCTGAGACTTTACTCCTGTCTATACCCCCTCCCTCCACTGTACAACACTCAACTTCACTCTTGTACACTATGCTGTGCTGCCACTGCATCCCAATTTACTCCCCTGTACTCTGACACAGTACTCCACTCAACTCCACTACCCCACTCCACGCCGCTCAATGCCATTGTACTCAATAACACATGCCAATTCACAGTACCACACTCTACAACACTGTACTGTACACCACTCCACTCTACAAAAATCATCTAGACAGTATGCCACTCTACTCTATTGTAGTCTACATTACTTTCCAACACTGTACGACACCACACTACACTCTATGACACTTTACTCAACAGTATGCTACTCCACTCTACTGCACTACACACCACTATAGTATACAACACACCCCTCCACTCTGACACTTTACACCATTCTACACTACGGCACTCCAGTGTACTCCACTCTACTAGACTTTAACCCACTCTATGCCACTGTACTAAACTCCGCTACATGCCACTGTTCGACACTCTACTCCACTGTATGCTACTCTACTCTACTTAACTTATGCCAGTACACTGTAGTACGCTGTTCCACTATACGCTACGCCACTTCCTTGTAGGCTACTCCATTATATGTTATAACATTTTACTCCACTCCAGTGTACAGTCTCCAACACAGTACGGTAAGCACTCCACTCCAATTTATAAGTTTTCACTGTACACTTCAAAGTGAGCCACCACACACTAAGCTAATACACTGTACGCTACTCCACTTTACACCACTCCACTGTACACTACTCAACTCTATTCCACTTTATGCCACTCAACTCTTCTGCACTCCACTTTACAGTATTCCACTGTATGCTACTCCACCTTACTGTAATCCACTCTGCGCCACTCCATTGTACGACACTCTACTCCACTCTATATAACATCATTCCACTCTATATAACTGTTCTACATTTTAAGACACTGCTCCACTCTATGCCCATACACACTATGCTACTGTACTACACTTTTCGACACTCAATGACACGACACTCAACTCTTCTCTTCTTTCTAAATTTAAACTACACAAACCTTAAAAATTCTAAAGTTAGAGTTATAACTTTCATTTACAATGTATCCACCTCCTTCCAATTATTGTAAGTAATGGACCTCGTTACATTTTCAGCTCGCTAAACAGCCAACACTAACTACAGCTCGCCACGCTACCACTCATTGTGTTGTGACAAATAATGTAATTGTAGAAATTGTAAGTGATGTTATGATTATCATGATTACAAATGCTATAGGTTATGTAGTATGCAAGGGTATAAACAGTGCATGGAAGGAAAAGGCATGAGTTATAGCGACTGTAGAGTGGTGAGTGAGGTGACCAGACTTTGTTCAAAGGTACCCAACTTATAGTAATTTGAAGGTGGTGCATAAATGATAAATGAATAAAGCCAATGTCTAGTTGGCTTAATCAACAGTTCTTCTTCTCAACTTAGATCTCGTCCTAGAGGCTGTTATGTGTTGAATGCGAATTTACATCAGGCCTATTTTTAGATACATTATTTCTCACAAAAAGCCGAAATATAGGCTTTACTTGGACTAATGCCGAGCAACATCCGATCAATGGCAAGGCCTTTCTGGGCACAGACTTGGGATTTCTCCGGCTCATAGCATTCCCGCCTTTGTTTAAAATGTATGATTGTGGGTTAGCTCACAGGCAGGTTGATTTGTAAGCTGGTTTATTAGAACAAGTGCTGCGCAGCAGCTCACTCAGCCAGTAAATCATCAATACAGTTAGTAATTCAAAACAGCATTCTAAACGGAATCAGAGATAAAGTAGACAGAACACAGAGTGTGGAAGGTTCTAAAAAGACTAGAAAGTAAACCTAACAGAACACTACATTATTCTCTCTCCTACAAAACAAAAGAAGAGGCAGGAAAGAACAGCAATAGATCAAGAACAAGAAAAACATGGAAATTACCGAAACCTGGCAGGAGTGACTCGAGTGCGAGAACTCCTACGAGGTAGGACAGTGGCAGAAGAAGTAGAAGGTAATGCAGAAGCATCATGGGAAGATGGAACAGGAGAACTCCTGCGAGGCAAATCAAGAGCAGAGGAAGTAGAAGGCAGAATAGGAACATCAAGAGGCAACATAGACATATCATGAGAAGACTGAGGATGAACCACAGATTTGCCCACTTTAACCACCCTGGCAGCATTCCACCAGTTCTTCATGTTAACTCTCACAGAATTCCCACATACTTTGTCAATAACAAAAGGTTCAGAAAACTTGGGACTCCCCTTGGTAGAGTGAGTGGGTAACTTGATCCGAATTCTATCACCCACCACAAATGACTGAGAGATCACTTTCTTCCTGGAGTCGAAAACACTCTTTTGTTTAGACTGAGCATGCGAGACATTAGACCTGACAACTTCATCAACATTATCAATGGAATTCATTTTTACCCAACGTGACATCCACCCAGGACAAACTTTTGAACATGGTTTCCTCCCACGCAACAGTTCAAATGGGGAAACCTTGGTGGAAGTGTGGGGAGTGGTACGATAGAACCACAACATGGATCTGACAGCGTTCGGGACATGGCAGTGTTGAGCAATAGCCCATTGAATGCAATTGTTAAGTACCCTGTTCATGCGCTCAACAAGACCGTTCGTCTGAGGGTGATAAAGAGCACTCCTCAAATGAACGATGCCACTCAAATCTACAAACGAACAAAATTCCTGACTAACAAATTGTGTGCCATTGTCACTTACAATGGAGGAAGGAAAACCTTCACGCAAAAACAGGTCTTTCAAGAAATCAATAATATTCTTGGAGCTGGCCTCACTTACAAAACGGACCTCTGGCCATTTAGAGTAGTAGTCGACTGCAACTATAGCAAACCTGGAAGTAGAGGGAAGCAAATAGAACGGGCCAACAAGATCTATACCTATCTTTTCCCACTGTCTATCAGGAAAAGGAATGGGTTGAAGGGGAGGAGAACGTGTTTTCAAACACTTCTCAGCACTAGAACAAACCACACACTCAGCAAAGACAGTGTCTATATCCTGATCCATCTGGGGCCACCAGTAATGCTCTCTAACCCTTCTTTTGGTTAGCGTTTTGCCAAGATGACCCTCATGCGCACCTTTGACAATTCTAATTCTAAGATCACTGGGAGGAATCAATCTATCCCCACGCATTAGGATACCCCCCTCAATGGAAAGCTCATCAGACACTTTGACAAAGGTCTGAAGGGAAACATGAACATTTTTCTCCCTGGGCCATCCACCTCTAACAAACTTGATCACTTCACCTAGTAGGGTATCGTTAGATAAATGTTCTCTCCACTCCCTTTCACTAATGGAGCGCATATCATCAACACCTACAAAAGCTACAAAACAGTCTTCTTCATCATAATCTTCCTCGCAATCTCTGTCAGTATCAACGTCAACAGGATTCCAAGAAAGGTAATCAGCCCTTATGTTTTTATTCCCGGGTATGTAGCTGACCTCAAAATCATATTGGAGAAGTTTCGTTGAAAGCCTGGCAATCCTAGGAGAATGATCTTTAATCCGAACCCCAGTCAGGATAGAGACTAAAGGACTGTGATCAGTCCTCAGACAGAAGTGGTTACCCCATATATACGGATTAAATTTCCTGATAGCCCAACAACAAGCTAGGAGTTCCTTTTCAATAACTGCAAAGTTGGACTCCGCTCCTCGAAGAACCCTGGAAGCATATCCAAGAGTATGCTCAACACCACCCACCTCTTGAGTAAGGACAGCCCCCAAACCAAACCCACTGGCATCAACAGTGATAGTGCACAATGAATTGGGATTAAAAGGTTTCAAAACTTTAGACCCAGTAAGTTCTTGTTTGATCCAAGAAAAAACTTTTTCACAATCTGCATCCCAACAAAAAGGAACCTCTTTCCTAAGCATGTTGGATAGGGGTTGTACTTTCGTGGCGTAATCAGGTATGAACCTAGCGTAAAACTCACAAAGTCCAATGAATGACTTCAAACCACTCTTGTCTTTAAGTGCAGGACTGTCAACAATGGCCTTAACCAAACCAGGTCTGGGTTCAACACCGTTCTCAGATAATACGTGTCCAAGGTATTCTACCATGGGAGCTCTAAAAATGCATTTTTCTTTCTTTAAAACTACACCTGCACTACTCAGGGCTTTCAAAACTTCTTTCAGAGTTTTATCATGGGCATCACCACTTTTACCATGAATAAGCACATCGTCTTGGAAAACGACCACACCACTGATGTTTTTTAAAATATTGGTCATAATCCTTTGAAAGACGGCTGCCGCAGAGGCCAACCCAAAGGGCATACGGCAGTATTGAAAGGAACCTATAGGGGATACAAAGGCAGTAAAATGCCTAGACGCAGGATCCAGGACCACCTGATGATATGCAGATGCTAGGTCCAGCTTACTGAACCACTTAGAACCATCAATAAGCGACAACATGTCGGGGATCTTAGGCAGGGGAAAAGAATCGACCCAGATGTTTTTGTTTAAGCTGCGTAAGTCGACACAGACACGAAGCTCCCCAGTCTTTTTCTTAGCAACTACAAGTGGAGAAAGCCATAGAGAGGATTCAATGGGTTCAATTATTCCTCTGCTGCAAAGATCATAAAGCTCTGTCTCAAGCTGCTCTCGCACACTGAATGGGACATTTCTCAATTTGTGTTTAATTGGGATAGCATTGTCCTTGATACGGATAGTGTGCATGAATCCTTTCACTTCCCCTAATTTGTTGCTAAACACACCAGGAAAATCTTTGGTCAAAGTGCAGATAAAATCATCATCCTGAGTGGAAAGGACATCATTTGCAGGGGAAATGTCGTCGGATTGAACAACAGCTATGGAGATGGGATCCTTGGTTCCTGGGCGGAGAACCATCTTAAATAAACCTTGGTGGAACCAACCAAGGATGTTCAAACCTTTGACTGAGACATACACTTTGCCAAAAATGTTCCTCCCCCTAAATTCAATAGAATCTTCAAAATATCCCAACAGTTCGATCTTCCTGCCCTCATAGTTGAGGGGTAACCTATCTGGAGGAGAAAGTTTGCGATTACCCCAAACTTCCTCAAAGAGTTCCTGAGTTAGCATTGTTATCCTGGCCCCGGAATCGACCAACAAACAAACTATCTTATCTCCAATACCAAAATCGGAGTAAGGATCCACGCACTCTGACTCAGGATCTTCAATGCTAACCACAGCAACCATGTCTCTCAGATCATCTTGTATACTGGTATCATCCTGAGAATAATCAGATACATAAGCAACCGAAGTGGGGGCATAATTATTGTTCCACTGTTTACCAGGTTGCGAGAAGGAAGGATTTATTTTTCCACTTTGACACACTTTAGCAAAGTGTCCCACTCTGCCGCACAGTCTACAAGTGACACTCCTGGCTGGGCAAGGACGACCAGACTTTGAATGGGGAAAATTTCCACATTTGAAACACACATTGGTTTGTTTAAAGAATTTGTTGTCGGCACGACCCAGAGTACCTGTCTTGTTATCAACAACCTTCACAGAACTGACTACTGTCTCATCTTTAGTAATGGACGAAGAAGATCTAATATCTAATTCTTTGACAGAAAGCTTTGAAAATTCAATGCTTTTCGCAACTCGTACAGTCTCTTCGAGAGAGGGATTATCAAGTGATAACAATTTCTGTTGAATATTTTTATGTAAACATTTGCAAATATATTGGTCTCTTATCATTTGGTCCCTAAAATTTTCAAACTCACACTCTGCACTTAATACCCTAAGAGTAGAAATGAAATCTTCTACCTTTTCACCATGTTTCTGCTCAGATTTGAAAAATTTGTGCCTGACAACAACAAGACTAGGTTTGACATCAAAACGTAGTTCAAGTAGTTTTACAGTTTGATTGTAGTCATCTAAATCTTCCTCTTCAGGAGCAGGTACCAAGGGGGGTAAATGTTTAAAAATTGAACGTCCTTCAAACCCCAGACTGTTTAACAAAAGGTATTTTTTCCTTTCTGCTCTGTACCTGGACGCACCAATAGCCCCTAAGTAAGTGGTGAAAGCGTCAAACCACTTTTTCCAGACAATGGGAGGTTCACCTGGAAGATCAAGGAATGGTGGAGGAGGAGAAACAGCTTGTAGACTCATGTTTGTATGAATGTAAAGGTATGCTCAAAACGCAGGAGGAACAACCGGGCTATTGATGGCAAATGTAAGTATGAGGAAATGAAACAATCTCCTGCTACGTGAAGGCAAATGACTTAGATGGTTAGCGTCACTAGGATGAGTCAAGACTGTCTCCTCGCTTTGTAATGATGACAGCTCTCAAACAAGGTGCTTCTTTTATAGTGTTTAAATAGTCTCCTCGCTTCGTATTGGAACTGACTCCTCGCTTCGTGAACACAAAAAACAGATAGCAGCCGCTCACCTCGTGGTGGTTACCTCGTGAACAGTTTTGCTTTGAGCAGCTGTGAAGGCGCGTCTTTGTTTGCGCGTTGAAAGCTCGTTTGTACGTTAGCGGTGTGATAATAAAACTTTCGAGAAAAAAAAACGAAAATGATCTGTAAAATGGCCTCCAACGTTGTGTTCCAACGTCAGAACGTTGTGTTTCAGTGACGTTTCATGGTGCAATTTACGTCATTTGCGTAAGGAAAATTGTATTCACTCCACTGGCTGGGCGTTACTCAATGCGCCAAGAGTGTAGGTTAGTTGCGCTAGTAGCGTAACTGACGTAAATAAGCAGGCCGGTGCCCGCGCTGAATGGAGACTGCTGCCGCTTCCCGTGAGAATACACAAAAACAAGTACAGTACCTCTTTTCCTTTTTAAGCTCAGCGGGGTTGAGGAGGTTAACGCGGGTATGCTGGTTCTTCCAACTGCTCGACGTATTCTCGAGGGTGGAACCGGTGCCTCTTAGACTTCTGCGTCTTCTGGTGTTAAAGTGCAAGCGACACTTCAGGTTTGCCGAACATCACTCCATGGGTACACGCGTGGTGAGCAGACACTTGTTCACGGATCGTCGCCAAATATTTTGTAGTAATTAGCTCACAGGCAGGTTGATTTGTAAGCTGGTTTATTAGAACAAGTGCTGCGCAGCAGCTCACTCAGCCAGTAAATCATCAATACAGTTAGTAATTCAAAACAGCATTCTAAACGGAATCAGAGATAAAGTAGACAGAACACAGAGTGTGGAAGGTTCTAAAAAGACTAGAAAGTAAACCTAACAGAACACTACAGTTTGTTTAAGAGATTCTGTAGGAAGGGGGATGTCCTAATCACATGCCTTTTATTTGACTACAGGGAGGTAGCACAAAATAAGTGGGCTTCTCTTTTGTATTGGCACCCCTAAGGGATCCATGTCAATTGCCTGAAGCCCCAATATGACAGGGCTGACATGACCATGCTCATTGTCATAGGTGGAGGAAAGGCCATGGTGAGTGAATCTCTCCTAGACCTCTTATCCCACAATGCCAAGAATGGATCAGTGAATAGAGTAGTGCTCCCCCTTACACTGAAAAAGCAGCAGCTATTGTTCGGGTAGGTTGCTCGACTCCCTGATATCTGGACTGACCCAGTGGTGTGTTCATGACATCATCCCTTGTGCCAGCACACCTGTCGAGTAAACTCTACAAGACGTCAGATAAAGTGAGGTCCAGCATCAAGGAGGAAGTCTCCAGGGGAGTGATTGAGCCTTCCAGGTGTCCCTGGGCCAGCCCTGTGGTGTTGGTGTCCAAGGCAAGCCCGAAAGGGGGGACCCCAGAACTCAGCTTCTGGTGGATTACAAAGGACTGAATGCTGTCACCAAGACTGACGCACAGAACATCTCAGCAGGATTGCGCTTATTGACAAGTTGGGGGCTCTGACACATTTGACTTAACATATGTATACTGTCAAATTGCCCTGACTCAGAGAGCAAAGAGAGATCAGCAGTTAAAAGTAATGCCCTTGGGTAGAAGATTGCCCCTGCCACAATTCAGAGCCTGTTGAACAGGCTTTATCACTCAGGGAATTGGTAGATTACGGCTGCTACGCGCCGTAAACAATTGGATAAATGAGTCTTCACACTATAAAAAGCCGGAAGTATACGCCTGCACTACCTTGCCGTTTTCTTTCACCACGGTGCACGGAGAGACCAATTCCCCGAGTGATAAAGGTATGGTGCAATTTGACTTCTTGAGGGTCTCGTTACCTCACGCACCCTGTAAGCACAAAGGTCTTATGTAGAATTCTCCCGATTTATTGCAGAATGGACACAATGAAAACGGTCCGCTTTTGCTGAAGGGGAGCGTAATTTGGGAACACTTTGGAAAGTAAGTGCTGCAAACTTAGGAAATGCTTGCCACTTGATCCGAAACTGATATCAAACAATTGTGAGAGTTTTCTCAAACTTAGAGATCTCTCCTTCTGCTTCAGGAATATGTTGTGGTCTTATGCCAACTGAGAATGTTTTTTAAAAAAAATCATCGTTTCAAAGCTGCCGACCTTTATTGATCTTTAATAATCCATTCAAATAATTTTGTGGATGAATAAACTTTGATTGATTAAAAAACTGAGATGAAAAAGGTCTAGTTGTCGCGTTGTTTGGTTTTAATGCGATATGTGAAAAAGGTGAAATTGGTCATCAGTACTGGCGTATTGTTGTATATTGACTAGTGGACTGCAGCACATATTTGCAAAACATGACTTCAGGCCTGCCACCAGTAGCCTGAAATGTGCAGGTTTAAACTGCAAATCCAACCTGCCAATAAACCCTTTTGGCAGGCCTCCGCCCTCCTTACAATATTAATAAGTCACTCCTAAATTACTCTAAAGTTCCCATGAGGCTGGGTGCATTGTATTTAAATAGTAGGACATGTAAATATTTAATGTAAACATGCCCTTACAGTGAAAAGGACTGAAACACTATTTTCACTGTAGCAGGGTTAGCTGTTCCATAGGAAAGCAGTGGGTGTTAATATTAACATTAAATAGTTGTATTGCAGCCTAGAAAACTGATCAAAAATTACTTTTTGGACTTTTTAAAATAAGTATTACAAATCCAATACATTGGCAGAGTATGATTTGTAAAAAATAATATTGTATAAAAGGTGTTTTTAAAAAGTTACCTTTAACCTCCCAAACCCTATAGAACCCATTTGCAAGAATGTTCAACTGTCACCCAGGAGTTGGATGGGTCCATGATTAATTGTGAATTAGCTTCCATAATTAAGACAACTGGCTTTTGTGTGGGGAGGTGTCCTGTTTCCTTGACACAATAACCATCTGTGCTGCTCCAGATACTTAATTTTCTTAAATGAGCCCCCCCCTGTCACATGGAGATACAGCTCATACATGGGGCTGGACCCTCTATTGTGCTTCTAGCCAGCCAGGCAGCTATCCCATTGGAAGAGGAGCAGCCTCCAGACTGCTTTGGTCAGGTTTGCTCATTTTTCTGGCCAGAACTCTAGGGTGCTCACAGGAGCTCTGTACAGGGGAAGAACTGCTCAGCCATCATGGTTTTAGGGGGAAATTGCACTGTGAGGTTGCAGAAGGGCACAAAGGAATTGCTGGAAAAATGGGTAGGATTACACCAGGGATGTTTTTCTCTTTTGGTTTGGGAGGGGCAATGAGTCACCCCCAGCCAAAGGCTAGTGCCAGGTGCAAATGTAGCATCTCTGGGCACCCTCTTCGGAACACTGCTGGAACTCAGGAGGGCACCTGGTGACATGACCTGTGATTAGAAAAATAAGAGCTGCGCCCAGGACAAAGATGTGGACTGCAATATTCAGTTGGATGACCTTCTGTTAAGCTACAGGGACAGAAAATCTGTAAGAGGAACACTTTCCAGAAAGAGCCCAGCTGCCTGGTTTCAACTGGACCTTACTTGGACACAGCTGGTGGATTCTGCTGGAGTGTGTCTTGGCCCCCCAAATGCTGTTCCAGAGGTCCTGGAACTCGTGGGATGTTGTTAAGAGCATACTCCACCTCTGCTCAAACTGTAAAAACTGTGGAAAACATTTTCCCAACTTTCTGTCTCGAGAACAGAGACAGGGGTCACCATCTAAGCCTTAGCTGTTGATATCACATCACCGGTCACTGGTTTGCCCTGCTGAAGAAAATCTAACTTCCCAAAAAGTTTCTACGTTCAAACATAGAGACCTTCACCTGGACTGACACCAAGCAGCATCCGATTGATGTTGAGGCCTTCCTGGGAATGGGCTTTGGACTTTGTCCACTCGGAGCATTCCTGCTTTCAGCAATGATTGTACTGGGACCACATGCTTCAGCAACCCACCATCATTGAGCTCCACTTCAGGCACAGCTTGCTCGATGATGACAGTCTTTCCTCCAGAAAACCTTACCCTTGTCTGGACCTAATGCCTGCGGTTGATGCTTTGCACTTTTTGCCACTATTTTTGTTTAAAACTTTTAAAATGTATATCACTGTTTGCCATTAATGGATTTTATTGTTTTGGGGACATTGCGTTATTTAAAATGTTCTAAATTTTCTAAATTGGAGTGGTATTTTTATAGTGTTTTATTGTTGACTTTTTAAGCGTTTTGGTACTTTTAAATGCTTTACACATTATTTTACATTAAGCCTATCTGCGCCTTGGCTACCAGGGATGAAGCTCAGGTGTAAACGAACAAAAATAGTGTCATTATTACACGTGGTGGACTACCATCCACCCCAACTATTATTCCTCGTTCACAAAAGGGACAAGTATCCATCTTTGCTTTCAGCCACTTTTCACATGAATAGTATAAGTAAAATGACTCCAGCTTTTGTCTGAACTTTGACCCATGTGCAATAGAGTGCATTAATAAAATTTAGCAGTAATAGGTTAACTACCATCAATCTAATTTTGACCACAGTGTTAATCAATCTACCCTGTCACAAGCTGCACTTAGCTGAACAAAACAGCAATAGAGGTTTTACTTGTTTGTTGATAGGGTGAATACGGCCATCAACAAATGAGACATAGGATTATCGATTGTGTATTCACCTTTGCAAAAGGCAGTTTGTGTGAGAGTTAATAAGTGTTCTTCTTTAATCCAAGTTTCCAACTTAAGTAGTGTAGCAGTCGCAAAAAGTTTGCTTTCTGCATCTGATAATACAATTAATCTGTAGTTTACTGGTATCTGTAAAAATCGTGATTTTTGTGACAATGGTTGTCACACGTAGCATTGTTTAACACTCCAAAAGGTTCGGCAGAGATGTACATTACAGAAAAGATTTAACACCTCATTTTGAAAGGGCTGCCTCTTAGGTGCCAATTATACACCTGGTAAATACCATGTGCGTAGGCGTCAGTATTTATAAGTGTCTCATTCTGTATTCTGCTGGCAGAAGTGCAAGGCACATTAGATGGTGTAATGTGGTGTTAGAATCAATCCCTGCTCAATCTTCCACCAACAGATTCGAATACAGCCAACAGCTATTGGTAATGATTAATTAAGATACTACTATAACACATTTGCTTAAGTGATCTAGGTTCCAAACTGTTTACATGATTTGGCACTTTAATATAAAATATCCGAATGTATGTTTGAATGTTTCTCTAAATTATTAAGGGCGAGATGTACGACTATTCAGTTTAGTGACTCGCAAATTGCGACTCGTACTTTGCGACTCGTACTTTGCGACTCACAACACTGAATGTACAACAGTGTCTCAGACACTGTTAGCAATTCCCAATGGGGTCGCAAATTGCATGCCTCATCAATTTTCATGAGGCAAGCGCAATTTGCGACCACATTGGGAATGGCTAGCACTCACAGGGATGGTGACCTGCTGTGGTCAGCAGACCACCATGTATTTTTTTTTAAATGTAGCCCGATTTCCTTAAAGGAAAATGGGATGTATTCAAAAAAGAAAAATTAAACTTTTCAGTTTCATTTTTTAAGGGCAGGCAGTGGTCCCTGGGACCACTCTCTAGTCATTCTCTGGCAGGAATTGGCAGATCACGGTCACAGTGCTAGATGCTTCCGATGAATCCTTCTGGCATATGGGGTCACCGTATCTCACAGCTCACAGGATCCTGCCCGATCGACATGGTGAAATCCATCATGGCGGCCGGGCGGCCCCTCCTTGCATACAGGGTCACTGCCCACTACCACATAAGGCAACGGACTTTACCGCACATCAGTCTTTTTCACGGTGTCGCCTCCTGGTATATGAGGGCCGTCGACTGTGACCTGCACATGAGCAACAACCTAATTGGTGCTGCAGCCATTTCCTCACACTGCGCACAGGGAGTCCACTCGACAGGGCTCCTGTTGGACCTTGCTCCCTTCAATGCTCTCCTCTACCTCACAGAGCTGGTCTTGGCAAGCAGACAGGTGCTGGTGCTCCAGGTTCCCGGGCAGGTAGTCTTGGATTCACTGGGTGATGTCCCCTCACCCAGCGGGGAGAGTAATAGACCTTGGCTCCCAGTCCTGATCACAGGCAGAGGTCTTGCAGAGCTTCTCCTCCCCATGCAGCCATTCTGCCTGCTTGGCAGATTAAAATGTTTTGGGGGTATTAAGCTGCCCTATGATTTCCTTATCAGCCCCATCTCCTTTCTTAGATAAGCCCAGGCTCCTTCCTTGTGACCTATCACTGAATCAAAGATCACCCTTTGAAGTTACAGGGGAAGCCTGGCCTCTCCTCTCCATTCTCTGTCTCATCCAGCTTACAGGAATGTGGTAATACACAAATGTGTCTGATGGGATTTCTCTACCTCAACTTTATTTTCCCCCATGCAGGCCTGGGTCTGCCAGTAAGGAACCCAGAGTCCTCTATGTATTGTAGCATCCACATGCACACATACATCCTGTGCTTGTATACAGCCTACACACAATGCACAGTACTGTACACCTCATACTCACACATACATACAGCACATGCATTTAACATGCATGCATTGTACCCTTCATGTATTGTACCACTCACAGGCACACACATACACCCAGCATATGCATTAATCCTGCACGCACTGCATAGCACTACATCCTTCAGTGCTGTCCCATTCATAGGCACACATATTAGAATGCATGCACTGTGCAGTATGGCATTCTTCCTGTATTGTACCCTGCCATGGCACACACGCAACCACTCCTGCGCTCTGCAACACTTCACAACAAACCACTATAGGCCTAGGGTGGGTTAAGTACTTAGCAGCTGAACTTTAAAAAAGAGTGGGCTTTTGGGCCTCATTCTAGTGACACAAGTTAATAAAAAGGACCTAGTCACTTCGGCTGATCACTACACAATATGATTCCACCATTGTGCCTGTGCGGTTTAACTCCTGGTAAAGGCAGTAGCCTTACACCACTATGAAGGAAGTACTTTGGGTGCACATTCTGTTCCAAGACAGCAATCTGTGAGACAGAGCTATGTCATGGTGCACACGCGTGCTCTGTGTTTCCCTATGATAACAAAATTCAGCATTAGGGATACAGACAGCAGTAGAGTTGGCCACCCAGGGCAAGGGTGCACGTCCATTACCAAGTAGAGGACTTTTCCGTCTCAACAAAGAGCAAACCTTGGTTCACAGTCATGTGCCTCTTGTCTCTCTTCATATTTAAAAGGAGAGTGTCTTTTTGGGTCTGGGTTTTGACAGCACAGTCAAACAAACCTATTGCTTACAATACAGATAGGCTTTAGTAAACCAGCCTTTTTCAGCCATCATGTAGAGAGCTTTCTGCATCTACTCATGCGCTTACATAGGAATACATGAAAGGCTACTCAATAACAGTGTTCCGCCCTCCAATGTCTTACTGTGCTCCTTCTGTGTTCTCACCCGCCCCTCTTGTCTACACCTGCTTGCTTCTCTTTCTCACTCTTCCCGCCCTCTCATTTATCCTACCTGGGGCCATATTATGGATACAGCATATTTTCCAGGATTGAGCTGGGTGCACTTTTCAAAAGGTGTGCCCACGCAATCCAGGAAAATGCACTGCATTATGGTGAATGCGCTGCCCCCAGGGCAGCCGAGGACTCCTGCATTCGTGAAAAACAGAGATGCTGCTTCAAAGCTGCTCTGTGCTTTCACAGTGCAGGTGGCAATCTACCTGCACTTTTATGGGATCAGACGTCCCCTTGCAGGCTGGTGCAGTCAGTGACTGCACTAGCATGCAAGGCGATGTCTGGGAGTCCATGGGACCCCATTTACCCCTTCTAGAGGGCTGAAATCAGGTGGTGCACTGTCAGTTTGCATACCTTTGCCTCTGCGCCCGTGACGTATTACAGACGCAGGCGTAGAGGCAAAGGGATGCCCTCATTTGCATGGGGCATGCCCCCATGCAAATGAGGGAACGCCCTCTGAAGATATCGCTGGCACTTTAAGTATGCCAGCGCAGTTGGTATTACAGAAGTGGCCGCACAAGCGTCTACGGCCCCTTCTGTAATACCAGAGAAATGTGAAAATTAAATAGTGAAAAAAGTGCAAGAAAATTAGAAAGAAAAATTGTCTTTCTAGTAACTCCTGGTTTAGGAGGCTTCCGAATTTTCGGTTTCTGCACTTTTAGGGTGTGATGGATTCACACCATGGGTCACAGGAGGGGGGTGGGAGCGTAATTGGCACACCGCCCTCGACGCTCGGCACCCATTGTATACCTGTAGCGACCCTCTGCTGGACCCCGAAGATCTTTTTTCACTATTTAATTTTCACTTTCACGCCCCTAGGTAAGGGTGGGCCTTAGAGAGTCCATACCGCCAGGGTTTATTCACATTAAGTCCTGAAGAATGCCAGGTAAATTTACACCGTTTCGTGGCTGAAACATGTCGACTGACTTAGGAAACTACCACTTAATTAATTGTGGACGCATTTCCTACACATGATTTTATTTCCAAGTCCTTAGTGATCTTAATAAAGTTAATTTTGATACACTACAGACTTCTTTTTAACCTCACATCATTCACTTAAATCTCTTTGCACAACACTGTCCTTACCCACCAACCCGCTCCGCAGTAGATCTGGCGTTGTAGCACACAAAAGGGACGCTAGGTCCCTTTTGTGGGGCCCGATGATGAAGCATGTCATCACTAGGTGGTGAGTGAGGGCTTTCTTAAAACGCCTTAAGTGAAGCCGTTTTGTTTGCTCCATACTAGTGGTCCATGACTGCCTTGGAATACTCTTGTTTTGTTTACTTGAACTATACTGGGGTGTAAGAGTGTCCCACTACCCTGCCTCTCTTTTTGTTTTGACACACTTTATTATTTTTTCGCCACAATGGTTAAAGTGGTAAAGTGAGTGGTCTACTGTATGGGTTATTGATACAGACTTGGTTCTAGGGGGTGGGCTGCTGGCCCACCCATACATTAGCCTGGCCCACCCAAACATGAGCCTTGGCCCTGGTAGTAAATCTGCCACCGATGTACAAAAATAAAAAAAATTCAGATAACTGGTGATTTATGATCCTGCTGGAGTGCAATCATTTGTCTGTTGGTAGTTTTTAAATGAAGATAAACTTTATTTTATGTGGATAGCTTAGTGGGTTACTGACTTTGTCACAGAGATCATTGTGCAGTTCAGAAGTTACTATCCTAACATAGGACAGTGACCTATGAACTGTTATTAAAGGGCTGCATTCAAACTTCACTTTCTTGTGTTGTGATATACTTAGAACATCCCCAGTCTTTCATTATTCTAATGTTGCTAAAAAAAAGTTTGTTAGGGCAGTTATACATTTTTATCAGTAAAGCCAACCCCCAACCACTGGAGTACTCTTTAAATCCTGAGTTTGTGCTTCTACGGACTAAACCCTCGTAAAATATATTGCAAACTAGTATGGATGATGTGATTTCTACACCATGTAAACCTCATTGGCTTATGGGACATTACCTGTAGACTGATTTATTGTCTCTGTATAATGTGTGCATGATGTAAAATACTGTGACACCCTACACTGATATGAGTAGCGCTATACAACAAATGAAATGCATATGAGAGAGGGGCAACGGAGAGATGAGGAGCACTGTTGGAGGGTGGTAGTGAGGGAATCCGAGGAGGAGTTCATGGGTTGGTGGAGGGGCTACGTAGTGGCGAATGACACTGTTGGAGGGTGGTAGTAAAGACATTTATGGATACAGAGGTCATTCGTGGGGTGCCAAAAAAGACTTTCGCACCAGCACTAAAGCCGTCCCTGTCATGGCCTTTCTGTTTTCGTTTAATTAATTAACAGTTGGTTGATTAGGAAAACTGTGGAGCATACTTTAAAGTGCATACTAATTACATTTACTGCTAAATTTAATGTTTCAAGTTTGAAGGTGATTTTACTAATATTTTTACCAGGAATAATGAAAGTGGAACCGGATGGTGGCTGGTATGGGGCTGGGAACCAAGATCAGCTGTGAGATAAGGTGCATGGGAGAGGGATGGTAGAAAAGTGGATAATCAAGCCTGTAAGGGAGTGCGCTGCAGAGTCAGGGGTGAGGTGGAGGTAGTAATGAAGAGGGATTCTCCCTGAAGGCTCGAACAGAGGGAGGCCGAGTAGTATCACTTGGCTGAGACTCTCAACTTAGAAACCTCCTCTTCCCATCAAAGGGACATTACATGGGAAAGAAAAACCTTTTGAGAGTGATAACATTTAGAAAGAGATTTGGAAGAGAGTGTGTTTTCCTGGGCCCAGTAAGACTAATAAGAGAGAAAGGAGGGCCCAGAAGCAGTCCTGGCTAGACATAAGCGACAAGACGTGACCGCAGTGGCCCACCCAAGTGTATCCTTGGCCCACCCAAATAAAACTTCCTGGAGCCGGGCCTGGATTGATACTGTGTGAGCGTCGCCCTCACCGGCTCGTTGCTGCCCTCGTCGTCGAAGTCCTCCTCATCCAGCCCGTCAGTGCCGTCGTCGCCGTCGGCGATGGTCCCTCCGTCCCCGGCTTCTTCCGTGGAGTTCTCCGCGTGCTCGGAGGCGTACTCCTCCTGCAGTAACTGCAGGTGGTGTTCAATCTGCTTCTTGTGAGCGCCTGCAAGGAGAGCACATTGCAGTTATTTCCTCAGATTTCGCATCTCACTTCTCTCGTTTATCACCATTAGACTGCAGACTTCAACTGAACTCTTTGGGGAATAAAACAACTGTTAAATAGGGACAAATAAATTGTCGTTTTATGCGTTTCTTTAAACATAATGAACAACGTAATTTGCCTATTGGCAACAATTTGCCAGTTTCCCTCCTGAACCTATTTAAGGCACGCTTTTACTACTTCGTGCTTTGTTTGACAATTTGTTTTACATTCCCAAATCCCTTAGTAGTGGTATAAAGAATTTTTTTCTGCACAAAAATAAATGACTGGTCTAGTTATGATTTAATCAAGTGTAGAAAGTTAAACTAATAACAGCAGCACTCAGAAAACCTGTTTATTACTGAAACGTTTGGCCCTAAACTCATTAGTGTTGCTGTATTATTAAAAAACTCCTACCAACGTCCAGTCACATCTGCTGTACGACTTTTAAAAGTCACAGTTAATACATGCACATTCTCAGGAAACAACCCGATGCAAATTGTTTTGAATTACAAATTAGGTGAGCAAAAAAACATAATTTCCGTGGTAAATCCCATTCCGGATTCAGATAATTTCTGTATATTTACTTGCAAATGACATTTACTTGCAGCGAAATAGCTATAGGAGGGGGCTTGACCTGCAGGGCTCCACCCGTAAAAGTTGATGAACAATTAGAAGCTCACGTTTGCAGGTAGTTTTCACCCTGACAGTGCTCCTACATTTACTCATGTCAAGGGCAGGAGTAAATTATTTTTTAGAGTAGGAATGTGGAGGGGAGACCCGCAACACCGATGGGGATTCCTCTGGGAAAAATATATTTTCTCATGACAAGGAAGTGAAACAAAAAACGTTTTCCAGTGCAAATACAATTTTGCCTCTGTGAAAAATTGTACATTTGCTCCGAACATACCGGTGACAGTTGTGAGAAAATGTGCTACTTTTTCAAACCTTTGTGAAACATGCCAACATCTACCTACACAGTGGGGCCCAGTGCTGTCTATGTGTGTACCCAGGATTCAATGACAAGAAGTGGCCACCGCTCCTCAACATAGCATGCCCTGGGAATCCTTAGAGCATGTAAGGACATGATCATATGCTAACTGTATATGATAACCTTATTTTTAGGTACTGGTTCAATTTTGAGTGGAAGTTAAACTGTGTGACCATAGCACATCCATTAGCTTGATTTGTGCTGGGAGCATTTGCAGAAAAAAATACTAAAGTAAACCCCAAAATTTGTAGTATAGCTCACGGCTGCAACAAAACGGGGGATCCCAGCCCCAGCTCCTTTGCAGGCAATTTAGAAGAAAACGTTTGCCTGATTAGGATCAGGGAAGATGCCAGGGCTGAAGTAGTACATAGTATTTGATCTAACAATTCAAGTATCCTACTATGAAGACTCTGGAAACCGTCTAATCAATGCCTGTCCAGAAATAAACATTGCCAGCATCCAAGAGTTAAACACCTACATTGGTGTTGTTCTCCTGTGGTTGGCAAACATCTTGATCTCTTCCTAATGAAACCATATTACCAGTGGCCTTAAAATACTTTTACCACACGGAGTGATGGAGGAGATTCATGTGTACAATCTTAAGCATGCGTCTAACCATTCAGATTTATGTTTTTTCCCAAATTGTAAATATTGGCCGTCCGAAGCCATAGGTTAGCAATACCATGGACAAACAAATCCCCATCTGCTCACTTATAGCTTCACTCAGCTGGTCTAGGAACAGGTCAGAATTCCTGGAGTGATCTTGGACTCCACCCTAACCTTCATCTGATTACAACACCTTAATTAACGGGACACCTTTCCAGCTGCACGGTCAGTGAAATAATCCAAACTCAGATGACAATGTTCTACTCAGTCATGAAGTGCACTGGAGCATTTTATGGAGTTGAACTATAAACCATCTCTGTTTTTCAAATGAACCAATAGTACTGCAATATCATGAGAAATCTATCATGGCCAGCAGTATTGGTGGCTGTCGCTAGGATTTTAACCTGGTTACCTCCTTACAAATTATGCTTGAAAGGTCGCTTTCTAACCCTTAAGTACCATACAGGTTTCGGCCATGTTTTGTAGGGTGTATTAGAGTCTTATAAAATCTTGATGATGATGTTCAAGCCTTCAAAGAAGAACTGATCTCTGAGCTATACTTTCTATCTCATTCCTTCAGGGATTCAGCTTGTTTTTTCTATTTCTCGTTTCTGCTGGCATTCAAATTGTGAAAGATATCTGCATCAGTAATAGAGGGTTTTGCTTGTGCTCAAGTTTATTGGGATGGTATCTGGCAGTGAACAGCGTGAAGGTATTCAGTCTAACTGGCTTGACATCTCTCCTTTTTGTATATTCCCACGTGTGGCAAGCAAGATTAAATATCTTGTGTTGGCTACATAACATTCACAGAGGCAAGCAACCTTATCAGGCCTAAGCAAAGGAAATACAGGAGGGAGTGTTCTGTTGCAAAAAAATCCTCTCCCCTACGATTTTGAACTCTATCTCCACACATGTCTGGCAATCTCTATCACTTCTGCTCTTCTCCAAAAGAACTGAAGCCCCGCTCTTCAAGAAAGATCTCAACCATGTGTAACCACTGGAAGATGGATCCCGGCTGGAAATTTCTCTTGTGATTTCTGTATACCCTTCTGTCCTATCTAGCAGAAGAAGTGCATGGTGCCTGGACTCCAGAGCTTCTAGTTCTGGGACTTGCAGGGTTAGCAGTTGTTCTGGGCCGCTGTGGACAGGGTCTGGATTAATAAAGCTGTGATCAAAAACCATTGTCAAGGCCAGTTGAACTTCATTACACTGGTGTCGTACCCTGACCCAAAACCTGAACAGCAAGGACTTCCATGCACAGCTGCATTGGGCGTGACTGGTGTGCAAGAGGAAGAATTCATAGAGTTTGAGTTTAAGGGTTTTATAAAGCGCTCGTACACCTGGCGGTTCCTTGGCGCTAAAAGGCTACTGCTACTCAGGGGGCAGGAAAAATGGGGAGTGTCTGTTTAAGAGGGAAAGGTTTGAGTGAAAAGAAAGGTCTTGAGGCCTTTACGGAACAAAGGGTACTGGGGGCAGGTTCTCAGGTAAATTGGGAGGGAGTTCCAGAAAGCTGGGGCCGTGGTCGAGAATTTAGAACCCCCCCACTTCTTCCGTTTGAAGCGAGGGACCACGAGCAGGTGGTGGGAGGAAGAACGGAGTTCTCTCGATGGAAAGTAGTCATGTATTTCTGAGTTAATGAAAGAAGGGGCAGAACCTGTCCGGGCTTTGAAGATGGTGCAGCCAAGCTTGAATAAGGCGCGCTGCCGGACAGGGAGCCAGTGCAGAGAGACAAGGAGGGGTGTAACGTGGTGTGATTTTGGTAAGTTGAAAACCAGCCGGGCGGCCTGGTTTTGGACCAGTTGGAGGCGCCTCATCAAGTAGTCAGGTATGCCATGATAAAGGGCATTGCCATAATCCAGGCGAGATGTTACCATGGCCAGAAGTATTAACTTGAGCGCATCCGAGGAAAAGAATACTTGATACTTTACGTATTGTCCTAAGAGAAAGAAAGGCTGAGGAAACAACAGCAGAAACTTGGGAGTGTAGGGAAAGTTGATTGTTAATTTTAAACCCAAGAGTTTTAACGGAGGGAACAGAAATGGGTGGGGAGCCTAAGGAAGAGGGCCAAAAGGAGGAGGACCAGGGACTGGAGCAACCACCTGTCAACACCAATTCCGTTTTATCGGGATTGAGTTTCAGGTGGTTGAAGTTCATCCAGTCCTGGATGAACGTCATGATGAGTTGAAAGTTAGAAATTGACTCAGGAGAGGAAGAAAGGGTGAAGATGTGCTGGAGATCGTCAGCGTAATTAAACACAGAGACCTCCATCCGCTGTAACGCAAAAATAAGGGGGGCAATATAAAGGTTAAATAAAAGGGGGGACAAAGAAGATCCTTGTGGGACCCCGCACTGGATGGGCCGGAAATCCGTTGAGTACTCACCAAGGCGAACCGCCTGAGTCCGGCCGCTCAGAAAGGAGGATAACCATAACAGGGCTGTCCCTCCGATTCCCGCCGCCTCGACACGTGAAAGTAAGATGGTATGGTCCACATCATAGAACTGTTGAAGGTTAATATTTGTGTTAACCCAAATGCAAGAAGTGTTTGTGTGGAGTAGGGCCTTGCCTGAGGCATGTTCTGGTATCAGAGGTAGGTTCCAGTTAACTGACTGTGAACATAAAGATGATAGTGGAGAGAGCGAAGCTACCGGGGGTATGCATGTGCTGTAAATTCCACAATGTGTCATGCCAACATTTTGCCATCTGAGCAAGTAATGTGCTCAAATGACTCCTGAAAGCAACATTATTGTGCCTACAAGATGCACAAAACAGCCATTTTGTGGTGTTGGGATGTAATAAATGTGCTCATGGCAAAGAAATATAAACTGCAATTCTCGTGCTTTTCAGCCATAGTAGCTAACTGAGAAGCTCTCGCCTTGCGTTTAACGAGTATCGATATGAAGGACGGATAAACAATAAGCAAGCTTTATGGTGGTGCAGGAGGAGCACCCATTCATCATTGTTAAGTCACAGTGGTTGGCACTTTCTTTCGCAAACAGGAGCCTCCCATCAAATGGGCAAAATGGAGGACGTTTTTTTTAATTATACCCATTTGTGTGCAAAACATATCTCTGTGTACAAGAAGCTGACTTTGCTGGTGCATTACCTAGGTGTTGTGGGACAGGAGGCGTTAGTTGTTCTACAAGAATTAGAATAATGTGAGGCATGTTGTTTTAATAATTTAGAAAAGGGTTTGAGAAAACTTGGCCTATGGTCAGTATGATTTTAGAGTGATCTCATTTGGACAAAAGGGCGCAGGGAGAATGTGAAAGTGTGGAAGTGTATGTGACAAGTTTAAGTTACTGCTACTTGTAAATATTGGGTGCTAACTGAACAGTATAGATACGACCTATTTCAACTGCTTGGAGCAAAGACTAATAGAGGTGCCTGCAGCAAGGGCATACGGCTACTGACAAGGATTGCCCCGTGCACAGGGATGTGTACAAAAGATGTGGGAAGAGAAGCCATTTCTTAAGTGTTGCCCCTTATCCTTGGTGCGGTTCTGATGCAGGACTCAGAGGAATGGAAGATCACTATCGCAGTTGCTTCAAGGTCAATAACGATGACTTAGTCCAATTTTTGTGTCATTGGACGAGAGGCTCTTGTGGTACACTGGGTCCTAAAGAAGTTCAAGAATGTTTACTAAGAGAACGCATCAGCCTTTGCTTGAGATATTTACATCTAAAAGTTTGGACAATTTCTCATCTAGAACTCGAGTTTGGGGTATTGATCTCAAAGAGTTTAGTTTTCATGGTAGTATATTCCCGAAGTACACAAAAGTGCAGCTGATTCTCTGTCTATATTGGTGCATGTAGAACTAGGGATTGATGAATAATTTGTTTTGGATGATGAAATGTTCGAGTGTGTGTGTGTGTGATCACTGAGGTGGTAGTGAGTGAGGATGTGTGGAGAAGAGAAATGTATGGCGATGTTGGTCTAAAAGAGGTTGTGTCGAAATCTGCTTGTGGATGGGTTAAAAGGAAGGAAAAGAGTGATGGTGTGAGACCAATTTGGAATGTGAGAGATGAGCTTTGTGTAAAACATTGCCTTCTGCTTTGTAGGACCACAATGATTCTGCCCAGTTCTCTGCGAGACAGAATTGTGAAACTGGGTTACGCTGATCATCTACTCATAGGCACTGAGAAATAAATACAACATGATTCTTGGTAGTACATATTTGATATGATGGTTGAGGTAGAGGTGCAAGATTGTGCAGAATTTTCCAATACTGAGAAGGTATCAAGTCAAGTAAGCCATCCATGCTAGAAAAATATGTTCTTGACCTTGATTGGAAAGAGGTTACAATCGACTTAGTTGGTTAATTACCTGGGGAACATGACATCCCTTACCTATTTGCATTGGTGTTTTGTTTATAAAATGTTCAGACGTTAAGTGTGTGAATGACACAAGCACAAAGGGTGTTATTAAATTTCTGGAGGAAATTTTCCAAAGGTGGGGTTTGCCTAAATGACTGCTGTCTGACAATGGGGTCCAGTTTTGCTCAAAGGAGGTGGAGGAGCTTCATCTGCATTTGGAGTGATGCACACAAATAATACATTGTATAACCCTCACATTTATGGGGTTGTTGACTGTTTTAAGAAGACCATAAAGATGGAAATTCAAATTGCCACAGCCAAGGGACAAGGACCTTCCTTGGAAGGGAGAATTAAAGAAAAAATTGCCTGCATCCAACAAATGGGAGCTCTCCGTTTGATTTATTGAGAGGAAGGAGTCTGTGCATGTTGATTTCTCTAGGATGGATGTTGTGGTCAAAGGAGGGTGTTGGTGTTTCCTGCAACGATTTATGGAGGAAGAGTGAGGTGAGAAGGTAGGGTGAAAGAAAACATATATATAATTCCAAGCTTTTTGCAAGAACCACATTAGTAGGGTGGGAGATTGGTTCAAAGTAAGATTAACCAAAGGGAGTGTGCCATAATCAAAATATTCACATCTCATGAAAGTGATTGAATTGTTTAAAAATGCAATAAAAACTAATAATAATAATATCTGAATTTTGAGTCAAATGATAAGGTGACAAAGGACATCACAGGGTGGCAAAACCAAGAACACAGGAACGTTGTTCCTCTGAAACAGTCTTTGGTGTTTGCAGAAAATGTCTGAGAACACACCGGATGCCTTCTCACCTGTGGGACTACATGTGAGCTTTGGAACTGTCACCAATGATATGATTTTGAATCATTGTTATGTATATGGGCCCATGCTTGGATTGTTGGGGCCATCCTTGCAATTTGATGTAATTTTCTATTTTGTTTTGTTTTGTATGGATTTTTGTGTGTTCAAAGCGCTTCATTTGTGTAAAGGGAAGAAGCGTGGTATTTTGCAGAAGAAATGGAATGTTTTCTGGATACTTGAAAGCCTGGTTTTGGGAGTTTTAGGGAGTTCTGGCCAGCTGTGGATGTGGTTTGAATCAATGAAGCTCTTACCAAAAACCATTATAAAGTGCCCCATTGCTTTATAGCTGGGATTGTAATTGTAACCCGTTTGCTGCTTCGAACGTTCAGCGCCAGTGCTGAACGTTCGAAGAAACGGGTGCGGCCGCGTCGGCCATTGGACGTGCGCAGCACCAGGGAGGTAGCTCGTGCGACGTCCGACGGCAGCAGCGAACGGGTTAAAATTCCCAGCCAAGTGATGTGTGTTACGAGTGGGGGGCAGGGGAAGAAGGTTGTGGTGGGTGGACAAATACTAGTAATGTTCTTCTCCAAACCCTCATGGGTCATGAAATACACAACATGCTTGTGTGGTAAGGTGTTTATGACACATGCAGACCATTGATTACCTTTTGAGTCATCTGGAAAAAGCAATTAGGCATTCTTTGACGTGGACACCAGTGTGACACATCGTTTAAGGTCTAATGAAACCCATCAGCTTAAGCGACTGGGTGGCTGCGGGTACCACATGAGAGATTTGTATAAATGCAGTTTTAGTAAGCCGGCTGCCTCTCCACCTGCACTCTAACAGTTTGTCAACTAAAGGCATGTGGTGGCAGAAAGGAGGGAGAAGAAAGAGAACTCATTGACGTCAAATAAGCACAGTTTTCACAAATCTCAACAGGCAAGACCTGGAAAAGAAATTCATCCCGTGGCATACATTTCATGTTCTAATGATGTACTTTGTTTAATTTTAAACAAGTCAAAACCACTTAAGCGATGATTTGCCATTGACAGCTTTGATGTTTTTATTCTACATGCTAAATTACTTGGCTGCTCTGCTATCAGCATCCTTGTCATTTAGCACATTGGATGAGACAGCAATTATATTTTCTGAAATTAGTGCTTTAATTGCTCGTTAATCGCCCTTTCAGCAGAATGTAGCATATGCTTGGAAAATGATACGTTCTATAAATATATGTGCGGTTTTGTCGCAAAGAGGTGAACCGAGAGTGCTCCTTGATGAGTGCAGCTCTTTGCACTCCGATCCTCCATGTTATATTCATAAACACGCAGAATTTATGAGAAGCAGAACCATACTCCGATGGGTGGACCGGATGAGCTTTATGGGAGATTGGGTCCTTTCAAACCTACAATGTTCCTGAAAGGGTCAGTGCCTTTTATCAGGCACAGAAGTCATCTACCATGGGAACGGTTAATAAACGACTAATGCCAAGCACAAGTGGTCGAAAATATAAAGGGCCATATTATCAAGAACGGCGATAAAATTATCGCCGCTTTAGCGGCAGGAAACTACCGCTAAAACGGCGATAATGGGCTTGATAATATGCCCTTGTGAATTCCCATTGCAGCCCAGGTTAACACCAGAACCTGGGCTGCTATGGGAATTCACAAGGGCATATTATCAATCCCATTATCGCCGCTTTAGCGGCAGTTTCCTGCTGATAAAGCGGCGATAATTTCATCTCCTGTTCTTGATAATATGTCGCCCAGTTCTATTGCCTTCAGCACGATGGGAAGCTGTGTGTTCACACCTGGACTGCTGGCTCTCGGGTACACACACAGATCTTTTAGTGGGGTGCCTTAACGCCTTGAGCCATTTGGATTTGATGACATTATTACAGTCGCAGGAGAGCCTTTAGAGAGCTTTAATGCATTGAAGAAACAAAACATACACTTACCCAAACATTACTCACAGGTGAACACCGCGTTGATGGTTTTGTTATTTTTGCATTGTTTGCTACCTACCTGCTCCTGCCACCACTGCCCTAAGCATTTGATCTGCTTTTTTACACACTGCCATCATTTGGCTAGGCATGTATTCAAGGTAAACAATAATGCTCTGGGGTGCCACTGTTATTTAGGCGCTATATGTACATGGTCATTTAATAGCATTTTCCAGAGCTAGTGCAGATAAAGTGCAAGATATCCTCAGGGCCTTCCTAACTCAAAGGGTTGAAAAACAATGCCATAGTAGTGATGAAATGCGATTGGCCCAGGATGGCACATTATGGGCAAGTAGGAAATCTGGGATTTGACTGTGGACCCTTACCTCCAGAGTCAATGTCATGTCCTCTTCTTCCAAGTAATTGATGGGCAAAAGGTGAGGGATAAAGTACGCAACATAACGCTTTAAGGCACGCTGAATAATTCCGGCTCCAACACAATATTCTTAATACAGGGCTTCGGTGCATGAGTTCTATTTTAATTTTTAATTTACAATTAAGATATGAATTTTGATAGCCCTGTGGGGAGTCTGAACTGAATCCACTGTTCCCTTCAGCCCAACCACTCATCGTTGGCATTGAATCGGGCTGACCAGAATGTGACCCCAAAGGACACTATATCTTTAGATTGGAAAGCGTCACACGGTGACCCCAGTCTCAGAAGTCACAAGGAGCAGGAAGCGAGGCAGAAGAGACAGTCTCACCTGAGTGCATACAACCATACAGAAGGACGTAGAAGCAGACCATAGGTAAGATATTACCCATCGCGCTTGCACGGAGGAGAGCGCAGGTGAAACCCAGACCAGTCCAAGAGCAGAACAAAGGTATAATGCTAAGACCACACTGTGGTAGGAAGAATTGAAAATTGGAAGCATAAGGCACCATAACTGTGCTCTGTGACAACACAATGGGTATCCTATTTTTGCTGCAATGACAATCCCAAAAGATCCACTTGCCTCAACACCGGGCTCAGACAGTGCAGGTGGTGCTGGTGGCAGCCGGATGGCCATGCCCATCCTTGTGCAGAGTCCACTCTCGTAGGAGTCGGTGCTTTAAAAAACACAGTGAAAACAGAACTTATTTCTGTACAGGTATGGTGCGAAAGCACCATCATAAAGTCAACCTGCATCAGTGCCTGTGTGTACTCCTGTGAAGCCATACAGACTATTAATATGAGATACAGGATGTTCCTGCTGTGAAAAATAAGGTTGCAGACTATCTGAGTCATTTACCCTTGCCTTTTGGGGAGGTACAGGAAGATAACTGGGAGGAGTTGAGAGAGGCTTGGACTGGTGCAGTAGGAAAGGATGCTGAACAAAATACGAATGGAGTGAAGGTAGCGCAAAAGATAAACAATCAGAATAAATGAATGTCTTGGTGATGGGCGAGTGGTCTAAAAAAGTATTGGAAGTAGATTATCGTTGTTTTTGCGTAGTAAGCGATTAACCATTGGTTTCAGGTGAAAGGTTTCTGCGTGGGAAAAGGGTTGTTCCACTAAAAGAGTTGAGGAGAAGAATTACAGATTTATGCCACGAAGGACATCTAGGATTTGTTAAAACTAAAAAAGAAGTCCAGAAATTATATTGCATGATGGGTGGAACAGGTAGTAAGAAAGTGTTTGGATGTTAGAGTTTTGGCAAATCTCAAGTTATGTTAAAACCCTTTTAGCATTCTTTACAGAGCCCTGGAACAGCTTGGGAGTCCATGGGGGTGAATATAATGGGACCTCTGGCTGAAGAAGAGGATAATAACACATTTGTCGCCATTGGCTACTTTTTAAAGTGGAAAGAATGAAACCTGTGGTTTGTACTATGCTCAATAAAATCAGCAATATTTACTAAGACCAGATGATGTAAAGGAAAACTAGTTTCTAAGCTAGTCCTCAGGTATCACATCATAATTGTGTTTATAATTTTTACATCTCTGGTGGCCTTGTTTACCTGTTAGATTTGAGTATTATGTGGATATACAAAGATGGAAAGTGTTGTATAATTACTTTTTGATCACACCATGATGTGATACCTGAGGACTAGCTTAGAAACTAGTTTTCCTTTACATCATCTGGTCTTAGTAAATATTGCTGATTTTATTGAGCATAGTACAAACCACAGGTTTCATTCTTTCTGCTGCATCTCCCCCCTACCTGTGTTTATAACCAGGGGAACCTTCCATTTGTTTAGAAGTTCTTATGCACAGTTTGTTAGCTGGGAAGGATAATAATATTTAACCATATACATAATCACGGTGTTTTCCAAAATAAATTAATGGACACCTTAAAAACAAAAGGTTTTTCTGAGGAGGAATTTAACCAAATTATAAATGGTACCTCCAAAAATTATTCGGCAATTTCCACAACAAATTGCGATGAAGAAAAATGGCGTGAATTGTGGAACACCAAAAAGAAAGCGGTTAGAACTGAATTACATGCAGACTTTCTAATCGAATATTGTAAAAAAGGCATTATTCCCAAAGGCCTACAGGTAAAAAATGAACCTGGTATATTTGTACGCCATGCGAAATTTATTGAAAACTGGACCCTTATTGCCAATAGATGCAGTAGGGACTGGATGTTGCTTATTATTGAAACAGCCACCTCTGTACTGATTATTGAGAAAAAAGAAATCAACGAACTTGAAAGTAAACTTTTAGGGAATACTGCCTTAGAAGATGCAAAGAAAAAACTTGAGGACATCCAAAGGGATGTTTCTAGCTATAAAGACTATCTTCTAAACAAAAAGTCAAATAAATTTAGAAAAGACGTCTCCAATTATAATCCAGAGGCTGTATATCCTTATACACAGAAAGATTTCTTTGACAGACCGAGAGAAGAACACTTCAATCGGAATCAATGGCAACAACCAAGAAGAACTTACCCAAAAAAAAGAGTGAACTTTTCAGATTCCTCATATACCAGAGCAGAATCTGACAACGAAACCAACCTAGATAACACTAATAGCGGCGAAACTTCCTCCAATCAGAGCTCCTTACCTTTTTTAGATCACCGACCTCAGAGAGGCAATCACAACAGAGGGAGAGGAAGAGGGAGAGGGAATTTTTACCCTCAACCTCCACAGCAAAAGAGGCCATATATGAAGACCAGAAGTCAGTCCAAGTGGGACTAAACAATAAAAAAGCTGCCATTATTAACTTATCAGACAAAATCTTGACCCAAAATGAGACAGCAGTATTAGAAAAAGGCTTAGGTTACGCCATTACTACAAGATTAGACAAATAACAGAGAGAACGGCCGGAAAATAAATCAGGACTTAAATTAAAGTCAGACTGGACCCCCACAATTGGTATAGTCCATAAAAAAGTCGACCTCTTTGAACAAGCAGTGGAAAGTAATATATCTGACCTATTAGGAAAACCAATAATAAGCAAATTCAATCTCAGTAAAGCAGAAAACTCAGCACTTAAAGACCTTGAAAATAATAGAAATCTCAAAGTGAAACCTGGGGATAAAGGTGGTAGCATCGTTCTTATGAACACTGAAGATTACAATAGAAGAATGATGCTTCTCCTCAACAACACTGCACACTATTGTAAATCCAACAGAAATGAATGGAACGCATTAATTGTAAAAGTAGGCTCCCTATTAGACCTCGCCAAGGAAGACGAAATCATATGTGAAGAAGAATATAGATTCCTTATTAATAAAACTCCCATCATACCAGCTCTATATGGACTCCCAAAGGTTCATAAAAGCCTTCTGGATCCACCGATGCGACCCATTGTGTCAAGTATCAATTCACTTACAGAGCCACTGAGTAAATATGTGGATACATTCTTACAGCCCCTAGTAACTGTCCAAGAAGCCTATATCAAAGATACAACTAGTATGATAGACAGAGTAGTAGGCCACCCCTATGATATTCAAAACCAATGGCTAGTAACGTTAGACATCGAGGCCCTCAACACAAACATCCCACAGGATGACACCATCAAGATGTTAGAGGGTCTTCTGAATACAGACACAGGGGATCTAAGCAGCCATGCAACATTTATAATTGAATGTGTAACTATCATCCTCAAAAATAACATCTTTTTGTTCAGAAGCGACTTCTATAGGCAGGTGAAAGGCACCAGCATGGGAGCCACCTGTGCTCCTAGCCTAGCCTGTCTATATGTAGCAGCATTTGAAAAGAAGCACATCTTCAACAATATTGCCCCGTATTTTGAAAATATCACTTGCTGGTCGAGGTTTATAGATGATATTTTTTTCATCTGGACCGGAACGGTTGAAGACCTCACTGACTTTATTAGCTGGTTGAACCTTGGAGATGTGAATCTACATTTCACTTCCAAATACAACAAAGAGAGTATTGAATTTCTAGATATCAGTATTAAAGAAAACAATGGTACTCTAGCAGTGGAACTTTACACAAAACCATCCGATCGAAATACTCTACTGCACTACAATAGTAACCATCCAAATAGCCAAAAGGATAATATTCCTTTCGGTCAATATCTAAGAATAAGACGAAACTGTACAGATATCAGAGATTTTAATAGATATGCTGACGCTCTATCACATAAACTAAAAGAGAGAGGGTACCTGAAACATCTAATTAGAAAAGCTTATAAACGTGCAAAATACTATGACAGAGAGTTTCTTTTCTCAAAAGCACCAAAAGGTACAGAAACCACAGAGAATAGATTGATATTTGTTACCAATTTCAGCACAGCTAGCAATAAGGCGAAGAACATAATCAATAGGAATTGGTCACTCCTTAATAATAACAACAATGAAAAACTCCCGAAGCCAATGTTTAGTTTTCGGAGAAATAGGACAGTGAGGAACTGTTTAGTCCATACATTCAGGGAAGATGAAAAAAACGAAAGTCAACAAACCATTAACAGAAAACCTTTACCAGTAGGGAATTTCTGCTGCAACATGTGTACGAACTGTGCAACATTGATGAAAATTGATACCATAGATCACAATGGCATTAAGCATAGAATAAAAAATGTCATCAACTGTAAAACCAAAAATCTAGTCTACCTGATAATCTGTCCCTGTAACAAGGCCTATATTGGTGAAACTTCGAGAGAAATCAAAACAAGGATTACGGAGCATAAATCAGCCATTAGAACAAAAAAGAAAACAGCTCCCTTGGTTAAACATTGGCTGTCCAACAACCACAAAATTGAAGACCTTCAATGGTGTGGTATAGAAGTAATACAGCAAACCCTTAGAGGGGGTGACATACAGACCAAGAGGAAAAAAAGAGAACAATTCTTCATGTCCCTTTTTAATACCTTCAGGACAGGTCTGAATAACAAAAAAGAATGGGAAAGACTGATTTTATAGAATATCCATCGCCCTTTCTGAGTCTGGCTGACCAACTGGCAAAAGCATAACATAATTAAATGGAATAAATGTGTACTTATGGTATAAAGACATTTGAGAAGGTGTTTCCTAAATATCAAGGAAAAGTGAGCTCCTCATTTTACATAGATTTAGTATGTGTCTGTTATCACAGTAATGGGACTGTATATCATTAAGCCGATTATGGTAATATTCTAACTGTGGAACAAATGGAATAGAAGAGGTATGGTGCGAATATTAATGTCTATAGAAGTAGATACAGTATTGGAGTATATACCATCATACTAGCTACACCAACAATGTAAAAACTTTGACTGAGGACATTATATGAGAACATGTGGAATGTTTATATATGGTCTACTGTGCATTGTTTTAACCTTAATAGTGAAAAAGAATACAATGTTTTATTGCAAGTTCATGATAATTTACAGGTTGTCCCTCGGAGGAGGAGGCGCAACATATGATATAGATTGAGATCGTTACAAGGTGGTAAAAAAGCGTTGGATATAATCTGAGAACATTCCTTAATCTAATATAAATGAATGTGTCTAATATGACGAAAATCAATAGAGGCACAAAGGATAGTTTATGATATGCTTAGTGTCTTACTATTTACCCCATTCCAAAATGGCCGCCATGTTCGAGTGGAGGAGTATGGTTAATATTAGTGATACCAATCGTCTATAGTGCATTACAGATTAACGTAGAGTTTTAATAAATAAATTACTATTGACTCAGATTGCCGTTAGACATTATACCCTAATAGACGTTAAGAATATGCTTCGCCTTCTAGTAACGACTTCCGGTTTGCACGTTCGGTGTCCTGCGTATAACGATCTACTTGACTGCTTTTCAGCATAATGCTTTGTAGCCAGGTGTCGATATAGTACTCCCTGATTGCCAGCTATAACATTAGGTTGAAATAACTGAAATATAAATACGTAAACAAATCTAAAGCGGCAATCTTTTCCAATACTTTCTACTTCCGGGTTAAAGAGGGCAGGGGCGGCATAAAAGCAGACCGCGCAATCCGGTAATTACTTATTCGGATGACACGTAACACGGAGGAGCAGGGAGGCCGACCACAATTTCAAAGGTATGCAAACTGAGGCGCGTTATAATCTGTAAGGGTGGAAGACCCTTGATCGGGAGAGCGCTTGCCCGGCGCATTTAACTTGTGATAATGTAGAGTTAAATAATGGAGTCTTACTTTATATGAGTGAGCTAAACAGGAATAGGTTTTTTTATATAAAAATTGTGTCCAGGGTAGACCAATAACTCGGAATGTTTTTTCTAAATAACAACACACTGATGAACATACCCTGAGATCTCCATATGAGTCTCATTAAGCTGAGAGTACCGACCTATTCTCAAATGAAATAATAAGTTTGGGGATAATAACGCAAGAAGCACTTTGAATTAAAACTTTAAGAGCTGTGACAGTAAAAACACGTTCCCTCCATTCTAAACAGGTGATGCAACACAATCAACAAATCTTAACACAGTGATATGAAAATGGACATATAGCTGTGGTAAGTGTGGGATCCATTTTGTGATTATAACTAAGTAAGGCATACCATAGAGTCCATTTACACACGTGTATCCTACTTTACAGGGATCCTAAATTCAGAAAAGGACCTAAGGCTATCCCGCCAAAAACTCGAGCCGAGAGAAAAGTCCGGTGGCTCCTCCGTGTTTTTTAACCTATTTCCGTGAATTGATACCAGGTAACCTCTCAATATTAGAACTGATACCACACTAGAAAAAAAAGATGAGTGTAGTGATCGTCATTATAAGATGTTTTTTCTCAAACTTGTTTCATAAAGGTACAAATAGAAGAAACAGATGGTATACAGACATCCGGTTATCTTCAGAAGTTCTCTAATTGATAAACAGAGAAACTTCGTAACGTCAGGTATCCACTCTTATTATTATGAATATTTTTTAAATAAACCTCTGCCTAAATGTGAGGGGTTTACTTCACCAACTGAATGCCCAAACAATAGGGTGGTATAGTCACCATAGAACCACACATCTTAGGTAGAGACTCATAGGAGGTTCTAAAGTAACAAATGTTTTGTAAAAACAACAGGTAGAACTAACTACAGAGCAAAAATGCACACCAGAATGTAGAGTAAACACTGTAAATGTATCATAGATGATTTACTGAATTAATATGTATCTAAAATAATGTTGTTTTAATTCTAGACTATGTTTGAACTGTCAAAGTGTCCTGAAGAAGGTGTAAACACTACAAACAAACACTGAAACGCAGCGTCGACCTTTGTCCTTTGACTTTTTTAGATTGGTTCACTTACGTGAATATATTTTAATTGTATTTTCTAGATTGTAACCCTGACAGGGAGGTATTTTAATAAATTGTGTTTATAATTTTTACATCTCTGGTGGCCTTGTTTACCTGTTAGATTTGAGTATTATGTGGATATACAAAGATGGAAAGTGTTGTATAATTACTTTTTGATCACACCATGATGTGATACCTGAGGACTAGCTTAGAAACTAGTTTTCCTTTACATCATCTGGTCTTAGTAAATATTGCTGATTTTATTGAGCATAGTACAAACCACAGGTTTCATTCTTTCTGCTGCATCTCCCCCCTACCTGTGTTTATAACCAGGGGAACCTTCCATTTGTTTAGAAGTACTTTTTAAAGTGAACAGAGGGGAGTTGTATAATGTGCGTATGCTGCTAGTGTGGTTACCTTTTTGGATGAAAATTTTCAGGGCGAAGGTTTACCCAGGAGGATATTCAGCAATAATGGTGTGCCGTTTAGAGCTCATGAAATGGAAACATTTTAACAGCGTAATCCAGTTGAGCATAAATTTACTTATCATCCAGAGGGTAAGGGAGAAGTTAAAAGTTTCAATTGCATCATTAAGGGTAGTTTATAAATGGGTAAGAGCAAGAAGAAGAAGTGGGTGTTGGAAGTGAGGAAAATGATTAGACTGTATGTAATTATTCAAAACACTACCGGGTACATTCCCTTCACTATAATGCATGGTAGAGTTCTGTTTACGTTAGATAATTAGAGTTGGACATCTGAATCCAGATAAATTAACTGGTCTGCATACCTTATAAAGAACAGCTCTAAAAGGGCACAAGAAGTATTTTTATGTTATTTTATGTTTGTTGCAAACTTCACCATTCAGAATAACTGTTGTATTGTTAACGCTGTATTAGTGCGTGAAGGAAAGGGGATGCGTGGTGTTCACCTGTATTGTTATGTAACATATGTTATAAGGAATGCTAATCCAATTAGGCTCTACACAGTTTAGATTGTCAGCAAGGGTTTATATAAAAAAAAAACAAGCTGTGGTTGTGGTTGAAGTTGTGTTGGGTGTAATGGTGGACATCCGCGACTGGAATAAGGTTTAACTTCAAACACAAACACCCTGGAAACTGTCCATTGTAGGGAACTAGAGGCTATGGGGCTTCAAGGGTGGAAAGGCCTCCAGTCAAAACAGTTTTAATACAACAAAGCCACCCGAGATTCAAATTATTTTTGTATACCAACCAATGCTCCACCTCATAACTATGTACTTCTGGGCATACACAAAAATGTGATGGGATGTTCTCACATTCCACCAGGTGTCATGCTTCATCATAGGACTCCCCACACTCTTCAAAACCCAGCTTGAGGAGGAGCAAGGCTACACCTGAAATCAGGGTGGCACTTCTTGCTACGAAAGGACCCATAAAATATAATGATTAAAAACCATTGTGATATGCCAAAATGACCTTTATATTTACATGGAATACCACTTGGTATTAGAAACCAATGTGGGGATAAGGGGAATTAGTATCCCATCACCACACACACCGTCAACATGTTTCTGCCTGATGGCTCATGCAAGTCTGTGGCATTCTTTAGGACGAAAACACGGGATCCAAGCGTGGCAGCTGCAGATGTGGTTGCCTCTGATCACTTCAGGGCTGGCCTTTGTCGACCCTTCATGATATTAGGCCCCTAGGCACATGTACACAGCCCATTTGGTAACGTGTATTGAATGGTCCCTGTATAGTCTATCTGCAACAGCCATGACCGTCAGGTACCTCAAATGGTTTTGAAGTACCTGAAGTAATGTCTACATGCATCATGACCCTCCTGGTATTCTGGAACGTCCAATTGCAACACCTAGATTCTGTTCCTTTGAGTTACTGTATCCTTTACACTAGCACTTGCTTCCTGGCGATATTTGCTCAATCACTCTGCAGAATAATTTAAAATTGTTCTTAAAGAACATCTCATCTTAGGATCACTGAAATAATATCGAGGGACAGAATATCGACCAACAAAAATATCGTTGACAAAATATCGAGAGACAAAAGATCGAGTTTCTATCTACAAACAGGTAAGTACAAAAATATCGAGTTAAAAATATCGTTTACAAAAATATAGTTGTAAAAAATATCGACTTTAATAAAAGCAATGTTTAATTACATTAATATAAAAAATTAATTACTAAAATATACTTAACAATACTTAAAATAACTTTTAATAATTAAATAATTAATGAAAGTAAAAAAATATTTTTTTAATCATATTTCTTAAAACATATATATATATATATAGTAACAAAATTTAATTAAATAATAGCCAATATTATTAACGTACAAATACAATAGAGTAAAAATTACTATTCCCACTCCAGTGGGTGCAACAGTAGGGAAAGCGTTGGATAGCGTAGGGGTTAAAATTACTATTCCCACTCCAAGGAGTGCAACAGTGGATATATGACGTTACAACGCAACTTTTACAACGCACTACCATTACAACGTAAGTATTGGTAAGTATATAATAATTTTTACAATTTAAATTATTTAAAATTAATTTAATATAATTTAATTTAATTTAATTTCATTTCATTAAATTAAATTAATGTAAATTTAATTTTACTTTATTTTTACACTGTACCCCTGTACCCCAAAAACCCAAAACTGACCCTGAACCCTAAAAAAAAACCCTTTACCCAAAACCCCAAAACTGACCCTGAACCCTAAAAATACCCCTTTACCCAAAAACTAAAAACTGACCCTGAACCCTAAAAATACCCCTTTACCCAAAAACCCAAAACTGACCCTGAACCCTAAAAATACCCCTTAACCTAAAAACTAAAAACTGACCCTGAACCCTAAAAATACCCCTTTACCCAAAAACTAAAAACTGACCCTGAACCCTAAAAATACCCCTTTACCCAAAAACTAAAAACTGACCCTGAACCCTAAAAATACCCCTTTACCCAAAAACTAAAAACTGACCCTGAACCCTAAAAATACCCCTTTACCCAAAAACTAAAAACTGACCCTGAACCCAAAAAATACCCCTTTACCCAAAAACTAAAAACTGACCCTGAACCCTAAAAATACCCCTTTAGCCAAAAACCAAAAACTGACCCTGAACCCTAAAAATACCCCTTTAATTTAACATAATTAGCAATTAATCAATTAAATTAAATTAATTACCAATTACATTTTAAATAATTAACAAATATTATTTAATTACCAATTAATTAAATATTACTACCAATTAATACATTTACATATTTAATTAATTATAATTAAATTACTTCCCACCCTATTCCCCTATAAACCCACAACCCGCTACAGGAAATAAATTATTTTAATTTACATAATTAGCAATTAATCAATTAAATTAAATTAATTACCAATTAAATTTTAAATAATTAACAAATATTATTTAATTACCAATTAATTAATTATTACTACCAATTAATAAATTTACATATTTAATTAATTATAATTAAATTACTTCCCACCCTATTCCCCTATAAACCCACAACCCTCTACAGAATAAAATTACACAATAATTACAAAAAAATCATTAATTAAAAATAATTATAACATAAAATGACACTTTTCACACATATTATAACATAAAAACACTATAAATAATTAAATATTATTTAAAAAACGATATTTTTTACTATCTAGATTATATACTTGGATATTTTCACTTTCTATATTATTTACAGTCGATATTACTTCACTTACCTTAAAAACGATATTTTGACTGTCGATATTCTGTCCTGTCGATATTTTGTCCAAACGATATTTAAAACTCGATATTCTGTCCAAACGATATTTTGGAGTCGATATTATGTCTGTGCACCCTCACCTTACAATAATCTTCTTAACTGACACAGCCACACACTAAACTATCACTGTCATTTTGTTATATGTACAAATTATAACTGTATGTACCGTCCGGTTTTGTTCATCATCTGTCACATCCACCTCCAGTTTCTATGTAATCCAGAACTTCTAAGATTTATTGTGTTCTATTGCTATGCCCAGCACCTCTTGTTGAAATACAAGCACTGTTGTGTGCTAATAAATAAATAATCATTAAACAAGGACTGCTCCATGGAACACAGAGTACTAAAAAATGTGGTAAACTGCTGATGGAAAGCAAACATCATATTATGGAAGAATGGTTTTGATAGTGAAAATGTAGGCTACACTAACTTAAATGCCAGACACATTTGTTATTTTAGAGTTTGGAGGACAGGATGCTCCATCACAAATTGC
This sequence comes from Lissotriton helveticus, assembly GCF_964261635.1. Taxonomy (NCBI): domain Eukaryota; kingdom Metazoa; phylum Chordata; class Amphibia; order Caudata; family Salamandridae; genus Lissotriton; species Lissotriton helveticus. The sequence continues at coordinate 497,461,304 of NC_136063.1, forward strand.
AGCAACAGCCATCTCTAGATGGAACATAAAGCTAATTACCTTGGGCCCGATTCACAGAATGAACTTAAGACTAAATCCTAAACGTACTACTATTTGGTATTGACAGAATGCACTTACTACTTTTGGGATTCACAGGGTGAACTTACTACTTTCGGGATTCACAGAATGAACTTACTACTTTCGGTATTCACAGAAGAGATTTAAGACTACTAACTTTACGTCCGCACTCGGGCCGGAAATTCCGTCCCGGAGGCGGAGCTTCCGGCTTGGGGGTGGGGCTTGCGGTCCGGAGGCGGAGCTTGCAGCTTGGAGGCGGAGCTTCCGGCTCGGAGGTAGGGATTTAGCCATGGCTGAAATCTCCACTTCTGGGCTGCAAGCTCCGCCTCCGGGCCGCAAGGTCCGCCCCCAAGCCGCCTCCGGGCCGGAATTTCCGGCCCGAGTGCGGACGTAAAGTTAGTAGTCTTAAATCTATTCCGTGAATACCAAAAGTAGTAAGTTCCTTCTGTGAATCCCGAAAGTAGTAAGTTCACTCTGTGAATCCCAAAAGTAGTAAGTGCATTCTGTCAATACCAAATAGTAGTAAGTTTAGGATTTAGTCTTAAGTTCATTCTGTGAATCGGGCCCCTTATTCGAGAATGAAGTGACTTTAAATGTGTTTCCATTTAAAATCTTGGGTGCTATTGCACTGATTAGTTCAATTCTAGAAAATAAAAAAACCCTCTGAAATTGGATGTTTCTTGTGAATATTGCCACTTCTGCCTTCCTACATCCCAGGAAAAAATGGTACCATTCCAGTAGCGACCAGAGAAAAGTCCAATTAACTTGATGAAAATGTTCCTCTGCAATTCACAGCACAGGTACGAAAAGTATTTCTTCAGTTAGAGAAATATTCGCCACATCTGTTAGGGTAGCTGCCCAATTAGTATAGTCAATGACTGATTATCCCATTATAAATACATGGATATATAACAGAGTAGGGCCCCCAAGAGGCTATGCAATTATCTATTTCTTCAATAAATAAAATACATCTATTTGAGGCAGACACATTGGGGCAGGTTCACAAAGGCATATAAGAAGAATACGTAAACGATTACTTCTAAATAAGGATTATTCATATGAAATTAGTAGAAATTGAATGTACTGTGCACCTGTTCCAAGTAAAAGGATGTAAGTAACTTCATGCGGAGCTTCTTCTTGAATGTGTATTATCGGAACACTGAGAACTCTGCCGAGTTTTTCCTTTGAAAATACTTTACCAAGCATATCCTGCTGATGATAATGAAGTATGACGCATTTACATGTAGCAAAGAGCTCGCTTGTTATTGAAGATACAGAATAATATATTTCTAGTGTAAAAAAAATCATCACATGGAACAAATACCTACGTTATCTTGTTCAAATAATTTGAGAAACGGGAACAAGATCAATATGTTTTTTTTTTTTAAACATCAGCCGTGTTTTAGAGTTCTCTCCTATACAAAACAGTCCTGTGGAGAATAGTGTTTTTTTTAATTTGATCATTTTCCGGATACAATGTGGATTTACTAAATAGATTGCTTCAGGATAAACTTTAAAGTGGCTGTAGGCTGTTTTCCAATATAAAATTTGCTGTGTAGCATAATGAAATGCCCCGCTATGAGACAGGCACTGGGTGGTTTCCTGTTCACCACATGGAAAAAGCAGCGGCAACTCCTACGTCATGGCGGACGAGTGCTGTCCAACTGCTGACAGCCAGCAGAGGACAAATAAAATTATAATAAAATAATTTTATTTTTCACTGATTAAGTTGTGTCCAGGCAGAGTCTAGGGTGGGGCGGGCCATTCACTAAGGCTAGGAGCACAGAGGAGTGGTGGGCGCTGCAAGTACGCATGTCAGTTTGGTCGGCTGTCTTAGGCAGGCCAAACCAGCATGCACACTTGGATTTCTCCAATCCGAGCTGTATTGCACAGCTAGGTGTAGAAGAGGCACATGCTCACTGTCCCTGAGCGAGTGTCAAACCAGCCCGCTCAGACCAATCCCAGCGCTTCTCTCATGCTGGGTAATATCATTACCAGCATGAGAACAGCAACTGGATTGGTCAGTAGTCTGAGAGCTTGTGCATTGCGGCCCATGGACTGCTGGGAGAAGAGAAGCACTGAGGCGGCAGCCAGCAGCAGCAGGTAAGTATTTTATTTTTTATATACTGAAGTCGATTCGGGAAGTAGGAGGCCTTTGGTCACAGCTCTGGTGATTAACTCCTGGCCATTCAGGGACACCAAAGAACCATCCTGCAGGCTGAGGTGAGGTGAATGAAGCCCTGTAGAGACTTCTGTATACAGTTATGTTATGTGGGGGTCAATAGTGAGGGCATATGTTAGCTCAAGTGTGAGAATTACCTCCTTTCCCTCGTGAGCCTAGAAGTGCTTCTAAAATCCTACACTACTAGTGTTGGTTACTGAGGGGACCCCTCTCCTTGAAGTTAGAAAGTGCCCTGGTTGGTGCGTTGTCGAGAATGGTCAGTGTGCAGGGCTTTAAGTGAGCCCGGTCCTGCCGATGTTCAGTGCTGGCTCTTCCGGGCTCTGCATGTCTAGCCGAGATTTAGGACAACTTCAGGAGCTGAAGAGCGAAGATACGGCCTTGAGTCTAATGTGGAGGAAAGGGAAATCTCGTTTGATGATGATCACTTCACACACTCCACAGGTTACCTTGTTTATTCGTGTCCCCGCCAGAGAGCTGCAGAAGATGGGGGGCAGAGGCCTTTGCACAGGCTTTCGGTTTATTTGTCTTTAAAACTTACCAGGGACTGAGCTCAACTCCCCAGGGGTATGTCATCCGCTAAGGGGGAGGAGAGTTGGCCACTGCTCACAGATCAGAAAAAATCATTGTATTTTTCTTTGCTACTGGGCTGGGTTGGGGCGGGGCAGGGCTGCTGATAAGGGGGAGGAGTGGTGTGCGCACACTAAGTGCGCATGACTGCTTGGCTGGCCATCTTGGGCTGACCAAACAGTCATGCGCACTTTGCATGTTCCTCACCAGACTGCAACACATAGCCCAGTGAGGAACATGCCCAGGCTCCCATTCCCCATCTGAACAATGGCGCTCAGACTAATCAAAACAGTGCATTACAGCGTTGTGATTGGCTTAGAGGAGCCAGAGAGATTGCTGGTTCTGGGACTGCCAGGAAGAGAAGAAATGATGGTGAGACGGCAGCAGGGAAAAGGTAAGTGTTTTTTTATATTTTTTGTTCAAACACCCCCGCCCCTTACCCCCCTCCCGCCCTGCCAGCCCCGTTCCCTGCCAGCCACCACTGCAACTCCAGGGCAGGGCAAATAACATTGTAATGTATGTCTTGTACTGGTGGATAATTAAATTAATATAAAGATTGGGCAACACAAACGTATATGTTTTTTGCCTCTGAATAGTTCTTAGTTAGACCTCAACTTCATGGTACTTATTTTATCACCTTTATAAGAATCAATACATTAATTCTGCAGGTCTCATGCTTTACATGTTGATGTTTGCAGAATGTGCTAAACTAGTTGAGCTACAAACACTGCGAGTTGCACCCGAGTCTCCACACCAACATACATGGCAGCCTTGAAAACTGGTAACCTGTGAAATACATGCAAAGTTCACTAAAGGCATTGCTGCAGCCTCAAAATATTTATGCCTTAGATCAACAGATACATACAATTTCACATCATTAACTAACACTTTCATAAAAACAAATATTATGCTCTATATATGAAGACCTCATCCATAACATCAGTGCTGAGGTGATATTCAAGCGCCTGGATTCCCACTCGGGTGATCAGCACGCTCTACAAATCAACATAAAAATGTTTTTTATTTTTCCCTGTGTTGCCCACCACGTTTTGTTGCAGCAGCCGCCACTGGGAAGAAGCATTGAGTCCTGCCTTGCATATAGCGTGTTCTAGGCTGCTCTGAAGGCTAGTACTGTACAGGTGTTCCTGCACAGGCCTGCACTCTGCAGGTGCACATTGTCTGAACTGCCTTTACATTTTTTAGGGAAAATTGTACCATTTCCAAGTTCTTCCTTGGGAAGATGAATTCCAATACCCCCTTGGATAGGCAACCTTATCTGCAGCCCCAGGAACGTATTGAAATAATTTTGGACTTTTTTAATTGATATTATTCATGATACAATAATGTTTTACGCAACATACCACCATATAAATAATTAAAAAAAACAATAAGTCTAAGGACAAACTGTGAACATATTGGATTTTTCACTAGTGCTCACTCAAACCTCTCGATCTCTCAAATGAATGTGGCCCTTATTTTAAAGAAAAACAAATCTGGGGGACATCCCAGAAGGAAGCCAGGCACATCCACTACACTTGCTTGTTGCAACACAAGACAGGAATTTATGGACCAATCCTCTTAAAATTCACAATCCATCTCAACTGAACGTCAAAGCAAGCATGGAAAGTGTGTTCCTGCTAAGGGTCACAAGGCATTATTTAAAGTGCATTATGGCTAACTACAGTAGGGGTTTTTGTGATCCATTTCTAATAAAATATCTGACACCTTGTGTTTGTAAGATTTCAGTACAGGTGTGGCAGAAAGGTTAGACATGAGTCCCAGTTAGGCATTTAAATTCAATCTATGTTTGTAATGGTAGTCACTGCAGGGTGCAAGGAATTGAGCTAATTACATCAGCCTTTAATAGTCTAGTGTTCAATCAAATTATTGCATCAGGAACCCTTTGAGTGGCTAAAAGATAAAGTGTCCAGTTGTGGCACGTGGCTCAACGGTGTGAATCCCACTCACCCACTCCCAAGTCACTTGGATTGACTCTGGACACCAATCTTACTCTCAATATACAAACCACCAAGGAAAACAAGGAGCCTGGGATCAGTTCTCTTTGTTCAAGAATGTGAAACCATTCCTCTCAGAACTTCTATTTAATCCTTATATTGTTTCATTCGAACGGTACCAACTCCACCATTCAAATGCAACAGTTTAAGGATTAAATAGAAGTTCTGCACTGGTGTCTGCCGAGCACCAACACAGGCACCCTTGTGCCATGGTGCAAGGGTGCATGCACTGTGGGCAGCATAAAACTATCCTTAGAAGCATTTCCCCCTTTGCATGTGTGCAGCCGAAGAGGAAGTAACTCCAGCCTGGGGTAGGCGCACCATTTTTGGCAGAACCCAATGTTTACAGACTTTAGTAAATCTGGGTTTGCGCCAAATCGGAAGGGTGGATGCACGGGAATGCTAATGCTCCACCCATGTTATGCCTCCCAGATGCTGGGTAAAGCAAGGCATTACTGTCTTTTTACAAAGTTGTGCAAAGCCACGGGTATGGGGCTTGTGTGACTTTGCAAATTAAAAAAAAATCCTCATACAAAATCTTAGTGAATCTGATTATAACTATGCAGGTGACCATGAAGGACAGGACATGAACAATCATCTTACAGTATAGGTTACATCAATAGTCTCTACCACACTGTCATATTATGAACAAGCGGTGCTGGAGAACAGGGACCTTATTTGTATACACAACATATGGCTTCTGAGACAGAAATAATACTTCAGCAGAAATCAAAATCCAAGAGATCAGACCACAGAAAATATCGGGGTTTTGGATCGGCTAATGGAATTTCCTACATAGATTAAAAAAAAAAAGGAGCAACACTGAGCTGGGCAAACCGAATAACTGAGCTGAAAAATTTGGTAACTAGCTTTACATGAAAAAAGAGGTCAAATAATTATTTTATCAAAGGAATTGATTTACGGAAGAGAAACGTAGAAGAGCTTACATTTCAGGAAAACAACTTTCTTGTAAAACATTAGCTCCTTTTATCCACACTCTTTGCATTATTAAGCTACACAGAGAGATAACAATAATATTGATAACAGTATAAAATAAACTGTACCCATCTTAACGTTTATGTGCTAGTGCATTGCAAGGCATCAGTGAAATCTCAATGCAATTATCTTTCTGCCTGGCAGGCAGAAACAACACATTCTTTTCGGTCAGTTTTTGCTTTGGCTTCGTTTATCTAAATGTAGATCTAGTTTTACAGCACAATACATCACAAAGAGCATGGCAACTTTGCGCTCACACACCCTGCATTACCACCAAAGCAGCATGACTGATAAATCTGCAGAGGTTAATTGATCCCTCAATGAACTGCCAGGAATTATAGAACTGGTCTGCACATGCTCAGCACCTTAGTGTCTGAAAGAGTTCTCTTCATCTGTGGTGTGTACAAGGTTTTGCCCTTTACACAAGACTCTTCGATGTGTACACTTGTTTTGAGACGTACAACATACACATCTATGCTGATGACATTCAGCCAATTTAGGTTACAGTAAGGGTCGGGAGAGATAATGCAAATCAAGCGCATCATCTACTCTAGGTTGCAAAACAAAAAAGAATAGGCACAGAAAGCACGGTTCACGCCTCTATGTGGCCTGGAGAAGACCCAGCCCCATGTTGCAAGAGTCCGTGGGGAGTGTAGCAAAAAGTTATATGGGTTGGGAAAGGAACCTAGGGCTAGATGTAGGTAAATCTTTTTTACCGATTCTAAATTACCGAATTTTACCGATTTGGTATTTTAGAATCGGTAAATTATATGTAGGTAATAATTAATATGTTTTACCGAATCGGTAAGATTCTGTAATTATCAAATCGGTATTTACTGATTCGGTAATTGCCATTCATTCCTATGGGCCTCCAGGCCCATAGGAATGAATGTCAATTACCGAATCAGTAAATACCGATTCGGTAAAATTGTGAAATGGTCAAGGGTGGCAGGGTGTCACTTTGACACGCCGTTGCACCCCTGATTAGTGCTTGTGTGCCATGTGGCACACATAAATGCCCTAAGGGCATGTATGTCTGTCACATGGCACAGGTGTACATGCACAGATTTGCATATACACAGGTATTCGTTATTTACCACCAACTAATAGTTGGTGGTAAATAACGAATCCTTAAAGCCCTGTGGCACTGTTTACAGTGCCACCTACATCTCAAAATACAGATTCGGTAATTTTACAGAATCGGTAAATTTACCGCTTTGGTAAAATTACAGAATCTGTATTTTGAGATGCCCTACATCTCAGTATCCAAATACCGGTTGGTAACGGCCGAAAATCTGTATTTTTGGCCGTTACCAACCGGTATTTGGATACCTACATCTGGCCCCTAATCCATAAACGTACACTGCTCTGGGACGCGCAAAAGCAATGTCATAACTCACATTGCATCACAAGGTTTTACCACTACTCATGTAGGCTTTGCAACAACTTGGTAATACTGTGGAAAATGTATCCTGATAGTGCCAGGCGGTTTATTTCACTGTCTGTGAAGGTTTTCATTTGGTCTTCAGGGTATTCCCACCGATAACACAGCCCATCAACCTTCTTGTGACCCTGTTGCTCCTATCTGAAGACACAGTCCCTGGACAGAAACGTAAGGAAAGTATGAGGTTAAGGAAACAGTGACCAAAAGAGAATGGGTGGGATTTGTTCCTGATCCAGCCCTGCCTAGCATGGTTTTCTATTGGGAATTGGCCCAGTCCATATAAGGTAGGGTTCCCAAAATGTTCTAAGAGATAATTGAGAAGATAGCAAAGATGATAGTCCTACCACGGCTGTTATATTATTTAGCGAATATACCAACGTATGTACCCACCCGGGTGTTCCGAGATCTCGAGATCCTGCAGAGAGACCTAATTTGGAACAAGGGTCGACCTCGAGTTGCATTGACGAAACTCTATATGCCTACTGAGGAGGGCGGACTAGCGGTTCCCAACATGGAGCTCTACTATCTAGCAGCACAAATGCAGTAGGTGTCGGGCTGGCTGGGTGGTAAGAACCTGGGCGACACGGCCACGGACACTACTGTCTGGTCCCTACTCCAGATTCACGTACTGTTCCATCCGCTGACGCGGACTCCCCGACCACCGCAACGGCTACTCGCGGTGGCGCGCAGATGCTTCCTCCGCTGCTTGCGTCTAACACGAGCGACGACTCCATATGCGCCGATATTGCCACTATTAGGTACTCCGACAGCGCCGGGGACCCTGACCACTGTGAGGTTGGATAGCTGGATCACCGCAGAGGTGGAAACGTTGGGCGACCTTTACTCTGACAGCGCCCTCCTCCCCTTTGCAACCCTCGCGAGAGATACCTCTCTCCCGGCTGGACAGTTCCTAACTCACGCGTCCCTCGTTCATGCATTGACTACCGCTTGGGGAGACATGTCAAGTGAGCCACCAACACATCACTTCCTGCAGTACCTTCATGTCATGAGCAACGGCACACACATTATCCATTGGTTAACGCAAGCACTTCTTTTACACACACACCCGACAACTATACACCTGAGGGAAAAATGGGCGGCTGACAGGGGGAGAGACTGGACGGATAAAGAGTGGGCTATGATCCTAGCTAGCCCAGTGAACATTCCCCGCAGCCCTCGCTTCAAAACCATACAGTTTTACATATTGCACCGCGCGTACCTCACCCCGGGCAAGATAAATAAGTATTTTTCAGTCGCAGACACTGCCTGCGGCCGCTGCTCCCTTCTAGGTGCAGATCTCCTCCACATGCTCTGGCTCTGCCCCGCCCTCCAGCAGTACTGGGACGGAGTGACCGGGTTACTAAGACATTGTACCAAGGAGCGAGTGCCGCGCACGTGGGAGGCCTGTATATTGGGTTTGTACAAACGCACGAGACTAAATAAAGTCCAGACTAGATACTGGGATCTTGGACTTATCACGGCTAAAAGACTACTTACCAAGCGGTGGAAGGCGGCCACGCCCCCACACCTCCGACACTGGTGTCTGTCGCTGACTAACTGGGCAAGGGCTGAGAGCTCCGTCCTGAAGCGGGAAGAGACAGCAGGGCTCAGAAAGTTCCCCATCGCACAACAATGGGAAGACATACTACATTCTTTCCAACAGAAATGTGTGGAACAGGGAGTTATGTGAGATATCATGTACCGTCTCCCCCCACTCCCTAATGCGCAGTCCTGCGAATCATACACGATGCACCATACGCCACCCAACTGACCAGTATGCAGTGCACACCGCTTGACATGTGTTTTACAGTTTCACACTGACGACTACCTGCCCCACTCCCGAACGCGCGCCACCGTAAGAGACGCTGCAACAGGGGCCCGGGCACTGCACCGGAATACCACACCGAACGAACGCTTGGGGACTCCCTCCCCCCCCAATATAATACTGCCTCACGAACAACCTACATTGTCCCAACCCCCCCCCGATCTCCTGCCTACCTACCCCGTGAGACAAGGCTGACACACTGATTCCGATCCCCCCCTCTCGACATTATGGCGAATTCTGCCCACACTTACCCCTACCCGCCTCCTATATAGCCCATGTTCCTGTTTTGTAGTTCATTATAGATCTGGTTTTATCTCCTCTTAGACCATATCCGTACACATACAACTTCACGTTTCATACCATTTGAGCCTCCTGGCACCCTCGGACGTGGCAGCTAGGAATTAGATACCTCTCCTGGGCGCTGAGATACAGAGCGGCTATTTCCACGGGAATGGGCAAACAAGGCGGTTATGCGCCCCAAACACGCTTAGGCGCTGCATACCCTCATCACTCGTTCATATGAAACCATACCCGTTTGAATGTCGACCCACACAGAGACACTTACCAAAGACACATGTAAGATATAACGGGTTCGTAAGCTGCAACTGCTGTTGATGAGGGTTGGTTCAGCGCAGCTACTCTGACCCACTGACTAAATATGGAAAACCCATAGACCACACACTTACATGACAACGAATGCTTGCATGATAACAGTGATATGTGATGTACTGATACACGCTGCCGGACCCCAGGGTTGTCGGCCTTGAAGCTGTGTTCACTTATCCCACCCAAGATAATGTTCTTTAACTGCGGCTGGCCCGGCTGGGTTGTAAGCTATAACGCTGTGTATACTGTATATCGGACAATAAAGGTCTTTTTCAAAAAACAAAAACAAAAACAAAAAAGATAATTGAGAAGATTTTGTTTAAACGGGTGCTGCTGCTCTCCTTTTGTTGGTAGGCGGAGGTACCTGATAATGCTCCTGTCATTGTTCTTGGAAGGGGGATGAACAATGCTTAAATTGTAAAAGCAAAAAAAAGAGGGGGGCAGCTCTTTTTAAAGAAGCTCACATATGCTGAATGTTGGGGTTGCTGATTGTTATGGCTGTATTTCACCTAACACTTCTTTCTTCCACTAACATACTCTCCCTGCTCTTTTATCTCACTTGCAGGCACTTTTTCGTCCCTGCTCTCTCCCTTTGTCACTATTTTCCGGTCTTTTTCTTACTCTTTCTAATCCCCCTTGCTGCTTTTCTCTCACTTGCTCAAAGTCAAAGTCCAATGATTAAAAATAAGTGTCACACCCCAAAAACTGTCCTGGTGGGTTCCACCTGCAACCATCGGCTCAACTTAAGCACTGGCTGACTTTCCTTGCAGCTATGCTGTACCAAACCGGGGCACAAGGGGAGTACCCACAGAGGCCACATTGTTACACCTGTTGTGGTGGGAGTCAACACATTTGACAACATGACTCAGTGTTCAGGTGTCTGGAACGGGGACCACAACATGAGATGCAAAGCATTCATAGGAGACCCTGCACCAGACGGGACCGGGTATTCCTCTTCCCTCTCGGCCCATTGGAGTACTCTGCCACCAGTGGATTTGATCTAGCCGACTTATTTCTGAACTGTTTCCAACCCATGCCCCTTTTCCTTATTCCTTTGTCTTAGCTCTTGAGTCCATTTCACCCATCATACAGATGTCTATTGGGATCCTTCCTTTACGCTGTGAACTTACTATTAACAGTAAATGACCCTGAATCATCGCTTCATGCCTTCAAGACAATAATAGTCTTTTGAACCCTGTCTGGTTAACAGCGGCAGCTCCTCAGCTATGGCCGAGGAGCGTTGCAAACCCCCACACCCGTCAGCAGACAATAAGAATGTGAAATAAAACGATAATAAACACTTATTTATTATCATTTAATTTTGGCTGTCATAGCCGAGGCTTGGAGGCGGGCCAGAGATGACAGCTTGGTGGAAGAGTGTTTTGCACTGTAAACAGTGCACATGACGGTTTGGCCGATCGTCTCATGACAGCCAAACCATCATGCGCACTGAAGCTCTCTTCAGCCCCAGCTGCATTACTTGGTTGGAGAGAGCAGACACAGGCTCCCAGTCTACTTGGGAGTGCAAATCCATGGTGCTCAGGCCAATCTTGATGCTATTTTCATGCAGCATCAGGATTGGCCGCAGGGGATTCTGAGAGACTGTGTCAGCAGTGAATGGCGCCAGATCGGAGTGTCGGAGCCAGATGGGACAATGGATGTAGGTAAGTTATTTATTTATTTTGTTGTCTGTCCATGGTTCCCCCTTTCACCGTGCTCAGATATCAGCCGCACATAACCAAATAGGAGGGGACCCCCTCAGAGCATTTGTTAGCACCACTTTGGAACATCCATCATCCTCTCCACTCATTTCCTCATCCATTCTGCATCCATCCCTCCATCTCTCATCCCTCTTTCGCTTCCTTACTTCCAGGCTCTGTTGTACCTTTTATTCCCCCACCCCCAAAGCATTCATGCTACTCTCCTACAGTGGTGTTTATTAGCTTTAGTTCAGAGACTAGCAATCTCTGATAAAAGTGAAATGAGCTATAAACAAAAAGTTTAACTTTGAATATTTATCCGAACTGCTCAGTGGCATCCATCCCCGCTTAAGCTGCTAAAGTGGGGGTGACGCACCTGCTTCATCGCCATGGGGTGAGTTTCTAGCTAACTTTATGCAGGATTTCAGATGGTTTGGATAAGGATGTATTCCAGCCGCCATTTTGTTTTTTCTTAGTGAGGCATTTTTCTTCTTTTGAAGAACCAAGCTACAGAGACATCTTCTCCCACTTCATCACATTCAATCGAATACCTATTTTGAATGCTGACTTTTGCTTGGTCCTATGTGGCTTGTCCAACAAAGTTGGTGCCTTCCTTATGAGTTACATATTTACACATTGATAGCCGGCCTTTTAGATCTGAACAAATACTCTTTTGATGGAAGCTCTTCGTCAATGACTCTCCTCCTTGCAGCGCCATATATAATTTTTCAGTGTGTTTTTTATTGGCAGGACTCACTATGTGAAAAAAAAATCATCATTCTAAGTCAATATCTAGTAAAATGCTGTTGGAATCTCATTTAAATACGAAGTCTCAATCTTCCCCTGCTACCAAAGAAAAGAGACTTAATAATGATCCTCCTTCTCCTATTTCATCATCTAATATTCTGGGTTTAGATACTGTTTTAGATGAAATTAGAGCCTTACAACCTTTTATGATTGCTACTAATACAAAACTACAGCACATTGGAGACTGTTGGGTGTTTATGGAGAAGAGAATCACAGAGTTGGACATTCAATTAGGGCAATTAAAAGTCATGTCAACAAAGATCACCAGGATGGAGCAAAACACTGTCCGCCTTCAAATGCACTCTCAAGATTTGGAAAACTGTAATCGCTATCATAATCTCTATCTTTCTGATCTACAAGAAGGAAGGGAAATGGTGATATGATATACTTTTTGAAGTCTTTTCTTCCTGATCTATTGGACTTCCCTTAAGCTACTCATCCAAAATCCAGAGAGATCGATGTCTTGGCTCTAAATCTGATTCAAATAAACCAAGGGGGGTCATTATACTATTTCTGGAATATAATGATTTATTGCAAGTAATTAAATCTGTAAAACAGAAGAAGAAACTATTGTGGTCTGGCCAAAACAAATACATTTCTCTGGATCTATCTACTGCTACTAACAGCAAGTATGAAGAGTTTCTGGCCAAACGCCCCCTTGACGAGGCAACTGAACATTTGATATTGCATCACCCATCTATAAAATTACTCACAATGGCAATACCAAATCATTTGCTGATCCGCTACATTGAAAGAATATCTTTGTGCCCTCTCCCTTGTCTACAATGGACACTTTACTAGTGAGTTCATGACTTTTTGACCAGATTTCCTGAGGCTGAATTTTCTTTAAATTGCATTATATATGCCCCAATGACCATCTTGCGATGCTGCTGTTTCAGGTTGTGTTTGCCTTTTTTCTCTCTTCCTTCAGGTCTGGGTTCTGTCCCTTGAATTGCTGATATAATGATTTTTGTTTTATACTTTTATCTCTCCTATTAGTTTTTTATGTCTTACTTTAGTCTCCCTTTAAAGCATTTCCATTTCAAACTCATATCTTTTTCTCATTGTATATGCTTAATGGTTCTACTTATTTTTTATTGGTTGTCACCTATGAATTTTTTTTATTGTTTCTACAGATTGTCATGTCCTGGTGTTCCTTGTTTGTTTCCTTTCCCCAATATTTAAGTTGCATTGTGGAATGTTCGTGGATCTTGCCAAAAGGTACTGCCTCATCTTTCTAAACTTAATGCTCAAATTTCTTTTATTGCAAGAAACTCATTGCACTGCTGATGAATCTCAAAAATTAAAAAGATATTGGGTGAGACATATTGTTTTTTTCTAGCTGTTAGGAGGAAATGTGGTGTTTCTATTTTATTCCATAAATCACGAAAACTGGTTGTACTTTCTCAAGAATGTGACAATGACTGTTGTTGGGTATTGGTTATGGTTAAAGTGGATCAGATTATTCTCTCATTTTTAATGTATATTGTTCAGGAAATTCATATCCCTTCTTATGGAATATTATTAAAGAAAAATTAGCCTCATTCTCAAATGCTAATATTATATTTACAGTCGATTTTATTGAAATGCGTGATTCATTATTGGATCGTAAATGTAAGTTTAAATTCAAACCAGACAAATCTGATAAAGCTATTAAAGCAGCTATTGCATCTTGTTCATTTTTTGACTCCTGGTGCTCCTGTGAACCTGAATCATTAGAATACCCTTTATTCCTCATTACATGGTTCTTTAATGAGAATAGACTACATATTTGCCTTACGTTCCCCTACAAATTGCCTACACTCCTCACACATGGGCTCCATTTTCATATCCGACCATGCACCTGTCATATCTTGTTTTGATACACTTTCTGAACCTCCTAAATTTAATCGATGGCGATTTAACAACTATCTCTTATTTGTTATACATTTTATTAGAAAATGTAAATCTTTTTCAGATTTTTTTAAATATAAATAAACATTTAGCTACTTCTGTAAAAGATCATTGTAAGGCTTTCGGGATTCTCTACATTCTTTTGTTATCTCATTTGTGGCACAGAAAAGGAAAAAGAGTAAGGCTGAATACCTGTCACTCCTCAATAAAATAAAAGATCTTGGGCATCTATATTATATGCCAAAACGAATTTGATCTTAGGAACATAATAAGTTTGCTACTTTGCAAACCTGCAGTATTCTATTACATTTGAATACAATGATGGTGAAAATAAATGTGGTAAAAGGATAGCCGAGTTCCTGAAATTTAAAACTGTACATAAACAGATTAGTAAAGTGATTAATGAAATAGATAACTCAATGCCTTGTTCTAATTCAGACATCTCTATTTCTTTTGAAAACGTTAATCAATTGCTTAGTGCAGAGAATCCTCCTGATCAACTTCTTGATGACTTCTTTATATCTTTTCTTTTATTCAAACATCTCTATTTCTTTAAAAGATAACATTGTTTATTTTGGGTATGAAATGCAAATAAAACTTGTGTGGTGTCATTTTGCAGTATTTTCACTGTATTACTGCTGGTTGTGTGCAAATGCTTTACACACTACCTCTGAGATAAACCTGACTGCTCGTGCCAAGCTACCAAGAGGGTGAGCAGGGGTTATTTTAGGCGTGTAATCCCCTTACCCTGACTTGTGTTGGATTCTACCTCTCTTGGGTGCATACCCTAGCCAACTAGAAAACCCATTTCTAACAAGTGCTCTGAAGATCTTACAGCCATCACCTCTCAACAAATACACAAAGAATGACTCATACCTGCTTCGGCTTTATGCTGCTTTTCAATCTTTTCCAGTCTACCCAACAAGGAGTCAATTTTACTTTTAATCTGTGTCAGCTCTTTCTTTATAGTTTGCAGCTCGTCTGATTTCACTGAGAAAAGAAGAAAAGAAAATATTGGTAATCTCTACATATAAAGTAAAAGTTCAGAAGCACCACAAAGTTATTACATTGTCCTTCCTCCAGTCAATCTAGAATTTCTCTTCTAAGGAGGAGCACAATTTTCAGGAAATCAAATTGAGACACCAATTAAAGGAGGTAATTTCCACAATGGGGGCACCACCACAAAGATTTCCTTAGAAGCGAAGGAGATTCTGGTAGCATGTCAAACGTACACCAGTTACCATATTGAAAAAGATAATACTTAACTTGAACAAATCAAGAAAAGTGTGTTGAGTACGTGTTGAGTATGTTTGAGGGGAGTGTATGTTAAAATACTTTTTCAAATTCCATTTGTACAAATGCATTTAGAAAATCCAGATTTGTTCATGGATAGTGTAAATACGACATGCTTACGGTCGTCTTGTAACTCTCTCCGGAGAACATTTTTGTAAATTTGGTAAAAATGTACATATCTATTCAAATCTAGGCATGTGTAAAGTTTCCAGGTGACTTTATGACAGCAGGACATCATGCTTACATTCAATTTATCAAAGCAGTGCCTCATAGGAGTTGTAGTATTGCTTTGCTTTTACTAAGCCAAGTGGACTAACGTCTAATAGCAAGGAGTTGTAAAAGGAAAGCACAGGCATTGAACCATAGTGTTCTGTAGCTATGAAATGACACGGCAGCCCTTCTTTGCTCCTGAATAAATGCGATAACAATAACATAAAACCCATCACACTCTCACCTTCAGTAGCTGGAGCCATCAAATGAGCATTTTTTAGCAAATTACACAATACTATGCTGGATTCGGTGATAGAATGAGGGAGTTCCATGGGAAATCTGTTACAAGACATTAAGCAAACGGTGCTCATTCTTGTATTAAATCATTCCTCAATATGTAAAACACTCCTTCCATCAATGCAGTACTAACATGAAGGTCAACATAAAATCACTTTCTCTCTCACTATAGTTTAAAAAAAGGGGCTATTAAGTCAATTTAACAACAACAATTTTTTTTTGCACCTTAGAGATTCCCTGAAATAAATTTGGGAGAGAGAGAAAGAGGACCCAGATTTGAGGAAAAAGAAAGAGTACTTTGACAAGAAGGGAGGGAGGCAATACATTAGAAATGGTTAACAAGATTATTTCTTTTTGTTTTCCCCTGTTTTTACACTCAATGAAATACTATTCAGATGGCTCCTGATCATTATGGTGTAACAAGTATACCACAGAAGATGAGGCATGATCACTAACGTGAATCTTGTCTTAAATAAATTTGAGGGTTAGGAATAAACACACATGAAATATTTAATGTGTAAAGATTAGAGCAGTGTTGTGATTAAACATATTACTGCAAAAGAGGAGAAAGTTCGGCCCCTATTTTTTCCCCAAAGGAAGTTAGGAAAAGACACTAGAGAAATTAACTGGGAGATACTATATCACTCCCTAGTCAAAGTGAAAATGCATTATTTATTGGTATTAGGTCTCTTAGGTACATTTTGACCAAAAAGACTGTGATGAACACATGTACAGGATAACAGCTTTGGGGTGGCTGTCCCTGATGTATCGTTATTACGAAGGTTCGTTACTCAGTCACAATGTGTGCCTAAAGGGCGGATATTATTGATAGTAACAAATAATGAATGTGTTTAGTAAGACATGTACAGTGACAATAAAACTGTATTTAGGAGTGAGTAAAGAAGAATAATGATGTTTTTCTGTCTCTTTTAGTTTTTGTTTTCAACGATATGTCCTGATGAAGGTGGTTTGAACCATATCTTAATCCACTGAAATGCATCAACATGGATTTTTAATGAGTTTGTGTACGATATGACTATGTGATAAGTTGTGCTTTGGAATATGATATTTAAAACATGTTATTTAATGTGTAATATGATATTTTTTATTATGATGAATAAATGGCATCTTTATTTTTTTAACTATAGTGAGATAAAGTATTTTTATGTTGACCTAGATGTTAGAATTGTATTAACGGGAAGGAGTGTTTTACATATTTAGGAATTATATAATACAAGCATGACCACTAGAGGGAAATATTTTCGTTTTAGGGAATTTCAAGGGAACATCGCCAACACTGTTTTGCGCTGAGCTCTTCCACTGAGGAAATGGATATCTATGGAAAACAAAATGCATTTACACATGAAATTGTACTCTATCTGTAATTATACTTACGAAAGTGTCTTCACATTAATGTAAATGGGAACTCCCAAAAGGTTCTCAGGAGTACTCCATGAGATGGATTAGAAACCAATCAGTATAATTGAGATATATGGTATAATTGGCATATTTATTCACCAGAAGGGAAAATTCACACTTCCAGCGGTGGCCTTACCAAACATAGAAACCCAGTGATGCCATCGATCCTCCACGCGCTTCACAGCTGCAGCAGGTGAACCATTTCTTTGTTGCTCCCCTAAAAACATACAAATATATTCAATTACTAAATGACAAAGGCTTATGGTTCATATCAACAGTATTAGCTGGCTTGAGAAGAAGAATTTCCACATGGTCTAAGTAGACGCTATTGCATATGGACTACTCAATGGTTTAGTGACTTCAGAAGGATAAAGTAGTACAGAGCTACCAGGATTTGTTTGTTGAGAGTTGTGCAAAACTAGTTTAAACTTTGAGTGGCTGATAGATCAAAGACTTTAGCAAGTACATGATTTGAGGTTCAGAGCAAATGTAGTACTATTTCTAAAAATTTACATCATTCTGACTTTTGCAGGAAGTGAAAAAAATCTTGTGAATGTGTGAGACTTGTTGTCTTTGGAAATAAATGGCGGGGGCTTCATTTACGCGCCTCCGGAACGTCACTTTTTGTGACGTTCCATGGCGCAGAAGCCTGCGTGATATTTATCAGGCAGCAGTGAGCCACTTTTTTAGTCCCTTAAGCACAGTTTTCTGCATTATAGGGGCGTGCAAGGGTGTTGCTAGGGTTGTTCCCAGCAACATCCATGGCTTTTTGACACTGCCCCAGATTTATGAGAAATCTTAAAACTGAGGCAGCGCCAAAAACGTACGCCTCCCCAGGGGAGGTTTAAGTGGGGCACAACGAGGAGAAATATCTTTATTTCTCCTTGGTTTTCCTTTTTCTATGTGTGCTGCAGAAAGAGGAAAAAGCCTCTTGTGATTATTTTTGTACAGGAAGGTTTCCCTTCCTGTAAAAAAATAATCACCCCCACAGCTCAAGAACCCTTGCACCATGGTGCAAAGGTGCCTGCGTTGACGCACAGCAGCCCATTGTGTGCTGGCGCAGGGGAAAAGGACTGGAATGCATTGTATCGAACGGATACGGCGCATTCCTGCCCTTTTCATTTGCCACAGGGCAGCGCGGCAGGAAGGCCTGCGGCACTACCTTATGACAAAACCTCATAAATGAGACCTCCTGTGTTTTGCAAACAAGGAAAAGGTTTCCTCAAATGGCAATAAAAGAAGACGTGAAGCTGGGGGTGACTTTCACGGGATTACAATGGTATTTAAAAAAAACTTTTTTAGAGTTTTATATAGCGCGAACTAGACCCAAGACTTCAGGTATGAGAGCGCTTTACATGAGCACCAGTTTCGTTACATGAGAACACATTCATTTTCGTTAGGCACGGGGAGATTAACAGCCTGATTCATCAAGGTACCGTTTTGCGAGTCTCTAATAGAGATTCATAAGGAATCGCTATTAGAGACTCGCAAAACGGTATTCATGTAGGAATTGCTAAATTAATAGCAATTCCTACACATTCCTTATTTGCAAGTAGCAAATTGCTACTCGCAATTAAGGAATAACTCCCCATTCATTCCTATGGGCCAAAAGGCCCATAGGAATGAATGGGGAGTATTCCTTATTTGCGAGTAGCAATTTGCTACTCGCAAATAAGATAGCGATTTAAAGGGTGCCAGGGGTGTCCAAAGGACACCCTGTAGCACCCCTTAAATGCAAATTGGAACAGGTGTTGCGCACACACATGTCCAAAGGACATGTGTGTGTGCAACATGCAACTTAGAAAAATGCTTTTAAAAGCATTTTTCTAAGTTTTTGCTATTTACCGAGAGGTCTGACCTCTCGGTAAATAGCGGCCCGAAATTGCGAATTTGCAATTTAAAATTGGTTGATGAATTGCATTTAAGGAATCTCTAATAGAGATCCCTTAAATGCAATTCTTCGCACAATAGAGAATTCTGTAATAGCGAATATTGCATTTGGGATAATGAATCCCAAATGCAATAATTGCGCTCGCAAAGGGCCAGATTCTCAGAATCTGGCCCTTTGCGAGCCGATTTTCGTTTCATGAATCAGGCTGTAAGTGATTTGCCCAGAATCACAGTATGTTGAGTGTCGTTGCCGAGACTCGAACCGGGTTCCCCAGCTTTGAGGCCGACTGCTCTAGCCGTTAGGCTACATCCTCTCCTCTCTGACTGTGTGGGTTGCAGTTGCCAAGACTTGTTGTTCAATCCGGACACTGAAAATGTGAAGTATGTAGTATGGCCAAACCCTCATCCCACCTCTCTAAGGCAGTCTTTAGTGACTGGAAATGTTGGGCTATTTATCCCCAATTACACTGTGCTTGAATCCATGCTAGCTCTCTCTGAGGTTCTTGACATATTACAGTGCAGTATAGAAGTTCGGGCACCTGGGTTGGACTTTGGGCTGCAGAAGGAGGCCCAGAAAGACACTGCTGGGGTAAATGTGCTTCTGGAGGGCTCTTTGTGTGCGTTCAGGTGCCCAAGAGGGTCTGAGAAATTGGAAAGGGGGTGCGTAGTGGTTTGGAAAGCCATGAATGTAATTAGTCAGAACACAGTGAAGATGTTTAGGGACTTGAACAAAGGACTGTGAGGATAATGGGGAATCTAGAACCCCAGGTGAAGAAATAACATTTGTTGAGTTCACATACAACAGTTTATTTAACATTTAATATTGATAACCACATTTTTGTAATTACACTCAATCTATTCATAGTTCTGTGCACTGAAATTAAAGCACTTGATTACTCACCAAAATGATATTTGCTGCAACGTGTTCAGAAACAATCCATAACAGACTGAAATTCCTGGTAGTGAGGGGTGATCACTGAGCATAGCTTGGGGTAAGAATTCAGATGAATAAACACCTGCATGAGATTGGTCCCTGGGCCACAGAAGAGCATAGGTGGTGGTCTCTTCCGCCCCCAGACACAGCTAAGGGATGATGCATTAAGAATACAAATTTCGGGGTAAAGAGGCTCAGAAATCTAACAAAGAATAAGCTGTGGAAAAGCCAATCGGTCTGGCTTTAGTGAGTTAATAAACCCATGTGAAAACTCTGCATCCATTAGAATTTTAACCCCAGGGCTCCTGACTTTGGCTGGGATGGGGGCGCCGGGGAGAGGGCACCACAAGGCGGCAGCAGGACAACAGGAAGGTGGTGTCCAGGGAGCGTGCAGCGCACTCCTTCCGGGTCACAGGCAGGTACTAGATGTCCTAGAACAAGGAGGTCTACCATCTTCAACTTAGATACAGCAAGGAAGGCTCCAATAAATACGTTGGGTTTATTTAAATCGATTAAGCCAGAGCATTATTTTTAAACTAAAACTCTGTGCAACATCATTTCTAACTAATGTCAGGCAAGGACAAAAAAGCTGCAGAAGATTGAAAATAGTGCAAACTGAATGCAAATTAACTAGAACATGACGTTTTAAACCTCACAATTCTTCGGTCATAACTAGAATTTTATACTGACCGATATTATGGCTTGTGGGAGTTATGCTGTATGAATGAAAGTTTGTCCAAGTTAAATGCTCTGGAACGAAATTCTTTTCTAGTTACAAGTATTAATGTCTTCTTTTATCATTTTACTCAAATGTATGCTCTTAACATACATGCCCTTAAACATTCATTGATTTTTAAAGCATTTTTTTTGCATACAATTCCTCCCTATCACCCATTAAATATAATGTTAGTTTTCCTAGTTTCTACATTAAGGTAGCATTTGTCAACCTTGAACAAAACGGAATGTACTTTAGGGCTTTCCATTTGATCCGATGTTCCAGTCTTTAAGAAACTGTCATATGCATGAACTGAAGAGCAGCTCCGAAACATCACATTTATTTCGTCTTCCTCTATAAAGGCAGTCAATTACCATAGACTTTCATTACAGCTGGCTGACATAAAATGAAATGCTAATTGGCACTTTCAACTAATTATGTGCCAGGTGTTTTCAGTATAAAGGAAGCCAATGGAAACATAGTTTTCACCTTCGGCTTCTGATAGACATTCAGTGTAGCTCATAGAAGGCCTTTGCTTTTGAAATTGTGACAACTGATGCAAAAGTCTAGAGGCTAATTAGGAGTTCTGATGTACAGCCCATATACATCAAATAGTTTTAAGGACTCCTTCATTTCCTCAAATGAACGCACTATTTAAAAAATGTGATAGTTCATCAGGTTTGAGGCTATGCGCGGTCTACGGCTAAATTGAACAAATGTAGGCGCATTTTAGGCAAGGTTGTTTTGCCTTTGAGCTCCCATTTAAAATCTATAAGGCTCCCAGACCCCTACGCTATCTCAAAATAGTTACAGCCAGTAGTTGCACTTCGCAGATGACAAGAGGGCACACCTCATCTCCTAAGGTTGGTGCACAAGCAGTGGCCACTGAAGGTCAGCTTTATAGTACACATACACCTGCAGTACCTCAGCCACAACACAGGGCGGCAGCAGAAGGCAGTTCCAGATCAGTGGTTATGTGTTGCGCATGTGCGATTGCTCAACTTGACACCTAATTGCTCAGGTGAAATCGCCCGAGCAATTTCCGCTCATTTAGGAAACCCATCACATTCAAAGTGACTCGGAAATTGAAGATAGCTACGGCCTCAAATCGAATCTTGATTGTAATGGAATGCTACGGAAATACAGGTTTGTAGGATTTAACTAGTTTCCTGCTGCGCAATCATGTGGTGTAAAGCTTTAATTCAAGAGAGGTACTCAATGATAATAGTCACAGCTCGAAAAAAATAATTCTTTGATGTTTGCATCGAATATGCTATTTTCATGTTCTGCAAAAAATATACAAGTCCTTGGTTCGTAGGGAGAGCCTTTTCCAAAGATTTGTTTATATGCATGAAATCCCTGACCCCATTGTCTAGAGACGCGGCTGTACATTTCACTATAGTATCTTTAAACTACTCATTGATAAAACATAGCAGTTTAAAAAAATTAATATTTATTTGTTTATTTCCTAAAACAAAAAAATAACAGTAAACTTACACACGACCAAACCCCAAAGTCTCCCTCACACGCCTGCCCGCACATGTGCATCTACTCCATTCTCATCGCGAGGCTCTGACTCCCCCACTATTGCTACAATGTCATCATCCGTCAAGCAATGATATGACCCCCACTGCCCCCACACCTTATCAAACTTCCGGCAGCAGCCTCTACTTTCATTCACCACCGGCTCCGCCTCCAAATACCTAGCCATTTCCACTCTCTATTCCTCCCCTGTGGGTGCCCGATCCCGACTCCATATCCTGACTGCCTCTCTCTGTGCCACCACAAACCCCAATTCACAAAACAACTACTTCTGAGGGTGAGCCACATCATTTGGTATACCGAAGACCATGAACCGGGGCCTTCTAGGGAGATCAACCAACAGCACCAACTCCAACTCATTGACGACATCCCCCCAATATGAGCGCACCCTGGAGCTATCCCACACTATGCACAAAGATACCCACTACCACACTACACTGCAGGCACATAGGGCTTTCCGCCCTCCCCATCATGCGAAGATGGGACCGATTATAGTAGTTCCTATGAAGGAAATGGAACTGTACGAGCCTCAACCTTGCGGGGATGGCAACTTCCTTGAGGTACTTAGGGCCCGATGTAGGTAAATCTCATTTACCGACTCTAGAATACCGAATTTTACCGTTTCGGTATTCTAGATTTGGTAAATGAGATTTAGGTAAAAATGCGGTAATTTTTACCGAATCGGTTTTTGCCATTGATTCCTATGGGCCTTGAAGCCCATAGGAATCAATGTCAATTACCGAATTGTCAAGGGGGACACGGTGTCACTTTGACACCCTGTTGCACCTCTGATTCTGGCTTGTGTGCCATGTGACACACATACATACATGGCACAGGTGTACATGCACAGATGTGCATGTATACAGGAATTCTTTATTTACCATGAAATAGTATTTCATGGTAAATAACGAATTCTTAAGGGCCTGTGGCACTGTTTTCAGTGCTACCTACATCTAGATTTACCAATTCGGTAAATTTACCGATTCTGTATTTTACCGTATCGGTAAATTTACCGAATCGGTAAATTTAAGGCCCCCTACATTTTAAAAGCCAAATACTGGACAGTAACGGCCGAAATCGGCCGTTACCGTGCGGTATTTGGTGTCCTACATCGGGCCCTATATCCTCTAGGGGCCCAACATCCGCCTCCCACTGTGTCTGGCGCTTTCCAAGAGTATCTGGGGAGTTATTCAGGATAACTCGATATAGCTGGGACACCACCTTATTCATAATTTCCCCTCCAGGAACCCAGGTTTTCAAAGGGCTGCCCTCTGGGAGAGTCTCCCCTAAGGTCTCTCAAAGCTGTAGGTACCGGTACTGCTGAGGGGGGGCAGAGCATACTCCTGCTGTGGTGCTTCAAACATGTTGATCTCACCGTCCAAAGAAACCAGATCACTCAACATCTTTATTCCAATCCGCTCCCATCGATGGAAGCAAGTGAACCTGGCCACCTCAGGCAAGATCGTGCCCCTCCACAAAGGAGTAGCCAGCGTGCATCTAACCTGCCACCACAAGTCTCTCACTGCCTTATCCCATGCCCCCAGCATTGCCAGTATGGGCCCCAGCAGAACCTGCCAGCCTGCCTCGCATAGAAATAGTGGAGATAGGTCTTCATTCCATGGCTACCCTCTCCACACGGAATGCCAGTTTGTCATGTGGACTGTGTCCTCATGCATTAAAAACCTGTAGCTGTGCAGCCCTATGGTAGGCTCTCATATCGGGCAGTGCCAAATGTAATAAAGTGGAATATACACAGTATTGTGTCCAATAGGTTATATTTATTCAGCCCCAACCAACAGTCAGCTCACAACTGACAATCCTGGAATGACCAGTTATGGGAACCTTGGTGTCATGTGGTTCCAAGCACTAGGTTCCAACATGGAACCAGAATACAGAGGAAGACAGGTCATCACACTTCTCCCTCTTAAACATTAAACAGGTTTACATGTCCAGCAATGAAGTAGACAACAAAAAGATAAGAAAAACAAAGCAGAAACTACCTAGACATAATCACGTAAGTGAACAGGAGGCTTGCATACTCTCACACTCTTGCGAGAATGATTAGAACGCAGATCAGGAACAGCAACAATATCATCACATATCCCTTTTCCCCCAAAATGAGAAACACGACTATTGTTCCAGATACGACCATCCTCCGTCTTTACAGCATTTTTGAAAATTTTTACAATGGTTCTAGGAACAGAAAACTTCAACCAATTTTGACAGCCCACAGGAGCCCTGATCTTAACAACCTCCCCCACCACGAATTTGGAATCCTTTGCAGAATTTCTCCTATCCACATATATTTTCCTTTTCCTCTGTAGTTCCAATTCCCTTTCTCTCCATGCACCCACCTCATTATTTTTTACACCCTTGTCTGCAGCCATCCAGGCAGGACATAAACAAGTGTTAGGTGCCCTACCCTTGAAAAGTTCATACGGAGTTTTTCCTGTAGTTGAGTGAGGAGAGAATCGATATGCTGAAATTCTATTCTGTAACTCCTTTCTCCAGTCCAAATTGTTGACCCTAGCCAACTGAATGCTTTCCTTCAAAGTTTTGTTGAGTCTCTCCAAAGCACCATTTGCCTCAGGATGATACAAAGAAATCTTCTTGTGAATAATGCCACACTTACTGAGATACTCCTCAACTTTCCCTGAACAAAATTGTGGCCCATTGTCAGAAAGTATGGAGTTCGGAAAACTCTCATGTTTAAATACAGACTCCAAAAAGGAAATAACAGATTCACTTGTAATCTCCCTTACCAAACTAACCTCAACCCACCTAGAATACAAATCCAATAAAACCAACATAAAAGGAGTTTGATGCTCACCATGTAAAGTCCCCACAATATCAATTGCGATTTCATCCCAGGGGGACCTAGGCAACCTCCTGCAAACCATTGGAGAAGACCTAGTCCTCAAAACTTTATCACTCGCCTGACAAGAAGAGCAATCTCTAACAGTGCGTTCCACCAACAAATCGATACCAGGCCACCAGAAATCCATTCGTATGTGTTCTTTCGTCTTTGAAATACCCAAGTGTCCCTCATGAGACATGTCCACCAGCACACTTCTGAGATTAACTGGAGGGACTAACCTAGTACCTCTCATGAGTAAACCATCTACCACTGCCAACTCATCAGCAATCAAAGACCAAGGTTTCTTTAAAGAACGAGACCTACCACCTTCCAACAATTTAATGACTTCCTTCAAATCCTCATCCTTACTCAGCTCATCTCTCCAAGCATCTTCCTTCACCGCCCCCAAGGTAACATCACACACCTTTAATTCACTCTCAAAATCGTCTGTTAAAGCTTCCTCAACATTGTCTACAACATCCACCAGCCTAGACAGGCAATCTGCTGAGACATTAGTTTTTCCTGGGATATACTCGAACCTGAACACAAACTCCTGCAAAGAAATTACCCATCTCCTTATTCTTGCCGAGATGGAGTCTAACCCCTTTTTTCAAACACTTCCTTTAGTGGTTTGTGATCAGACCTGACGGTAAAAGAGGAACCCCAAACAAACTTCCTGAATTTATTCACAGCCCAATATATACCTAGCGCCTCTTTCTCTATGACAGAGTAATTCAACTCTGCTCCCTTCAAACATCTCGAAGCACAAGCTATCAAGACCTCCTTGTCTTTCCTCACCTGTAACAACAAAGCACCCAGACCCTTACTGCTAGCATCTGTTACAATAAACGTCGGATCCCCTGGAACAAACGCCTGTAAATTTGGTGCATTCCTCAGATCCATCTTCACCTGATCAAACTCTCTGCTGCACTCCTCAGTCCAATTAAACACAACATTTTTACACATGATTTTCCTCATATTGACAGTCTTATCTGCGAAGTTTCTGACAAACTTATTGTAAAATTCTGCCATGCCCAAAAATGATGAAACCTCTTCTTTTGAACAAGGTTCCTTCAATTTTTCAATAGTTTCCACAAGATCCTTCTTTGGAGATATGCCCTTCCTTGAAATGTGGTGGCCCAAATAATCTAGCTCATTGACACCAAACTTGCACTTGCTCTGACGCAGAGTTAAACCAACTTCCAACATATTCTTCAACACCAGGCAAACTCTCTCATCATGTTCCTGTTCATTCTTACCAGAAATGAGAACATCATCCTGATAACATCTTACCCCCTGTATTCCTTTGAACAGGTCTTCCATAATTCTCTGGAATACCGAGGCAGCTGAAACCAGCCCAAAAGGCATTCTTAAGAACTTGAATGCACCCATAGGTGTAATGAAACTAGTAAGCTCTTGACACTCCTTTTTTAACGGAACTTGGTGATAGGCCGAAGCCATATCTAAGGTGGTGAAATAGCATGCACCATCTAATGTAGAAACCAACTCCTCTATGTTTGGCAAAGGGTACTTGTCAACTATCACCTCTTTATTTAAAGCACGAAGGTCAACACACAGCCGAATCTCATTATTAGGCTTTCTTGCGACCACAATTGGTGCGAGCCACTCAGTAGCTTCTACTGGTTGTATAACCCCAGTTGCCAACAACTTCTCAATTTCTTTACCCACGACATCCTTTACACAAATTGGAATGCGTCTTACTTTAGCAGCCACAGGCACCGCACCCAACTTCAGTTTGATGTTGTGATTGTACCCTTTTATACATCCCAGTTTTTCACTGAATAACTCTTTGAAGTTCTTTATGAACTTGTTCTCCACATTGTCTACAGCCTGTACTTGAATAACAGGATGAGCATTTGGATTGAGGCTTACACCCAACCTTGCCTGATGAGACCAACTCAACAAGTTGTCCCCCTGTTTACCACATAAACTTTTGCTTCTGTGTACCTCCCCTTATATTCAATGCAGTCAAAAAGTAACCCATTATTTTTATGGGATGTTCTTGATAACCTGTTGGTCTTATATCTGGTTTACACAAAGACTTTTCCTTTCCAAACACATTTTCAAACACCTCGTTTGAAATAAAAGTAACATGTGAGCATGAATCAAATTTCATCAACACACTTGCTTTCCCAATCAACACATAATCAGAAGGATGTTCAACGACATCATCATTAATCTGAAAGCTAACCAATTTAGTCTCAGTCTTCGTATCTCTCCCAACTCTTGTTCTGCAATTTCTACCAATGTGTCCCTTTCTACCACACACATTGCAATTGAATTTAAGAGCAGGACACTCTCTCGCATTAGCCATATGTCCATATCTCCCACATCTATAACAAGTTCCTTGAAAAGGAGTTGTGAACTTCCTACTTGTCTGTATTTTAGAAGCACCACCATCAACCTCCCCTTTCAACTTTTCCTCCACACACACTTCTTTTTTTTTCTTCTCATCCTCTCTCTTCACAGCCTGACACACCACTTCCTGCGTTGAAGAACTACTTGACTTTTCCTCCTTTTTTTCCTTGCTTAGTTCTCCAACGCATTTTAACATGTGCTCAACCCTTTTTGCAATACCTACCACCTCTTCCAATGCAGGTTCATCCTTTAGCCACAACTCTTCCCTTATCTTATCACTCACACATCTCAAAACAAACTGATCTCTAATTCGTTCTTCCACCAAACCCCCAAAGTTGCAACTTGAAGCTAACTTTCTTAGTGCTGTAATGTACTCCTCAACACTCTCTTCCTTACCCTGCTCCCGTAACCCGAAATAGTACCTTTCCATGATTGTACTCACTTTAGGAAGATAATGTAAATCCAACTGCCTAGCACACACCTCATACTCATTCAATCCTCTTTGTTCTGCTTGAGGAATGACTGGAAGAGTCTCCAAAATCTCCTGGCCTTCTCCGCCCAAACAATGCATCAATAAAGCATGCTTCCTTTCACCACTCAAATTTGCACCACACACCCTTGCGTAATTTTCAAATATTTTTTTCCATTTTTTCCACCTAATGAGTGGTTCTCCTGGTTCCATCAGAAAGAAGGGGGGTGCAGTTACATTCTGCATTTTACTGCCCAAGCTCCACTCAACACTCTTACTCTTATTCTACTTTTTAACCACAAACAACAATGATCCCCCACCCTTCCCTCAAAGGTGTGCCTATCACCGTCGACAGGCTTCAAGTTCCACAATGTAGAACTTAAAAAAAATGAGTCTGGTTTTCCTTTTCGGCAGTTCTCAGTACTACTCCAAGTTCGAGTCACTTACTCCATCCACCTTGCTCTCACAACTTTTCTCTACTTCCAGTTTTCATTCGCTTTCCTTGCAACAGGTCCTTCTGTCCTCCTTCACCATTGAGGTTGATACCCTTTTAATGTCTCACTCCAAACTGTTGTTTCACCGGATGCAATCCTCTTTGCCGATTTTCGTCGCGTTTTCGACGTTCTCCACCTCCTTCACTGCGTTTTCTTCGCTGGGTGACAGCTGTACCATGGAGATGTTGATCAATCTTCCTTCATCGACATACCAGTCACGTGAGGTTTTCTCTTAGTATTTAGCTAATCTCCTGTTGTTGAGGCTGTCCTGCACGAGTAGATCCCATCCTCGTCGCCAGTGTAATAAAGTGGAATATACACAGTATTGTGTCCAATAGGTTATATTTATTCAGCCCCAACCAACAGTCAGCTCACAACTGACAATCCTGGAATGACCAGTTATGGGAACCTTGGTGTCATGTGGTTCCAAGCACTAGGTTCCAACATGGAACCAGAATACAGAGGAAGACAGGTCATCACACCAATCCTCCATTGTAGAACAAGCAGTACAGTATTTACAGCACTACTCTGGGAGTGCTGCTATCCCATAGGAGGGTCCTGTCTAGGCTAAGAAAATAGCACTCCGGGACCGGAGAGGGGCCATTCTGGAGCATCTAAAGCAGCTTGGGCCGGGTAATCATCTTAAAAAATGCTGGCCGGGCCATCAGGATTAGGGGAAGCACCCGCACACTCTGCGACGACTGGAAACCTCACAGGACTCTCCCCAAATTAAAATACAAGAAGCGCTTCATTTCAGTCATGACCTCCATACCAACAGATGCCACCCCACCCTGTCATCCAGCTGATGAAGCTCTAACTTGTTCCAGTCTATGCGATACCACAAATATGAATAAAGAAATCTGGAACACCGATAGTATCACCAGAGGTGAACAGTCTGGGTTAGCCACATACACCAGCGCATCATCAGCATAAAAGTCCAATTATCCGGGGCATTCGTCACCTGAGGGAACCCCACAATATCAGCTCACCATCACACCAACGGTTCCACGCAAAGCACAAACAACAGATGTGACAACAAGCACCCCTCTCAGGTTCTACACCAACGTGCAAAAGTCTGTAAAACTGCTCCAATCACCTGTACCACGAATATACCTTTTTTTTCAAAGTTTTATATAGTGCAAACTTGACCCGAATCGGGTATCAGAGCGCTTTACATAGCACCAGTTACGTTACATAAGGACACAAAGTGATTTGCCCAGCATCACAGTTGTGATTCCGCATACCATTACTCCGCAAGTCGGACACCGACTTGCGGAGGGGGGCGCTGGAAGTTGGAATAGTATAATTACTATTCCAACTCCATTCTGTATGGACACTAGGGAAGGTGTCTAATCACAACTGCAGTAGCCGCAGATTTAACCACGTCGCCGGTACCGAGTTAAATCCCGCCTGGTCTGGGTGGACCAAGCCTGCAATCACCCAAAGTAGTCGGGTGGCCAGAATTTTGGCTTGAATCTTACTTTCTGTATTCAGCAAAGAGATAGGCTGATATGAAGACCATCAATCCGACGGTCTACCTTCCTTAGGGAGTACCACGATAGTGTACTAATTAAGGTCCAGAGGAAACTGTGCAGTCTTAAATAGGGTTAAGTGACATTTTTGAGTAGATAACTTAATTGAAAACAGCCTCAGCATTCACAAGGCTGTTCTCAGATGTAAGGTAAACTTCGACTAGTGAAAAAGAGGCAAAGGGGTTCTGATTCATAGGGCCATTTTCAGATGTAAATTTGATGTCAAAGTGCAAATGGCTCGATATTCCACTGCAAGGAATTCAAGAAGACGACCTTGCACTCAACAACCTTTTTATTCACGTTATATTATGCCGACAAAGGTTTAATATTATATGGGAGTACAGTTCCTGCAAGAGGTGTGGTGTGGATATTCCGACCCGTGGCTTGGCTTCAAATCTTGTGAACAACCACAAACATGGTTTTATGGGAATTAATGACCTCATCTTTACCCCGTGCCACCCTGGAAATGGTTTGAGATTGAGGGGCAGATCTATCAGAATGTCACACAATACAGCACAGCACAATAACTCGCATAACCGGGAGAGGGCAGGAATGGGCCATATTTAACATTATATAGCAAATTCCTGTCCCCTCCTTGCACTAGCGCAACATTTGCTGCCTAGCGCCAATGTAGGCACCCTTGCACCATGGTGCAAAGGTGCCGGCGTTGCAGACAGAATTGTTTTTGTGTAGGAAGGGACACCTGCCAGCACAAAAACAATCCTGGGAGACTTTTTCCTCTTTCTAAGTGTGCTGCAAAATGCAGCACATGCAGAAAGAGGAAAACATAAGAATAAATAAATACATTTCGCCT
The DNA here is from genome assembly GCF_964261635.1 of Lissotriton helveticus. Classification (NCBI taxonomy): domain Eukaryota; kingdom Metazoa; phylum Chordata; class Amphibia; order Caudata; family Salamandridae; genus Lissotriton; species Lissotriton helveticus. The sequence goes on from NC_136063.1 coordinate 497,492,241, forward strand.
TGTTACGCCTCCCGTGGGAAGGCACAGCATTTTGACACATTCCCACGTCTGACACTTATGGTAAATCTAGTATGGCGCCAAAATCCATGAGTGGATGCATGGATACATCCACGCTCCATCCATGGAACGCCTCCCTGGGGCAGAGTAATGCATGGCAGCGACTTGCGCTGCCTTGCGTTACTCCAGATTTTGTAAGCCATAGGATTCGCGGGAGCGCGTGATCCAAGATGGATCTCTTTTGAGCTTCTAACACCGATTTTCTGCCAGAAAAGTAGTTTGGAGGAGGTCGCTGCTTCTGTGAAGGACTCACCTTTGTTGTGGAGCGATTTTGGGGATTTATGCTCAGCGGAAGTGGGTTTTTCTTCTGTCTGGTATCTGCTCCCTGCACAGTACAACCCAGCTCTCAGTCAAGGGGCGGAGTGAACTTCCAGGAAAGGGCCTGGCTTGGGCCTAGCCACTCCCCCAGCCCATTTTATCTGCTGCACCAGACATTTCTTGCTTATTTTCAGTGCTTTAACTTCTTAACACTTTATTTTGTGTCCACAATGATATTTCTACATCTTTTTACTTCAAAATGGAAAGCAACGATTCTATCAATAATAAAAGGAGGCAGCAAGTTTCCCCTCCTCCTACTAAATCTAAAGTAGTAGAGTCTTCTGAGCCTTCACTATCATTAATATTGGAAGAAATTCACGCTCTTCGCATTAATACTGATACTATTGCTTCTGAAGTTAAAAATGTGCGCAAAGAAATGGCAAGCCTGTCAATGAAAATATCGGATAATTCAATCAAAATACAGGATAATAAAGTCAAACTTGACGCTTTTACTCCACTTGTTGCAAAAATTTCACCTATGTGTTCAACATTATTGGATTTGGAAAATTGTAATAGACAATATTACCTGCGTATATTTAATTTACATGAAGATGTTGAGGGAAATAACTGTAGATTATACTTAGAGAATTTATTGCCTGGTCTTTTACAAATTGAATTCTCAGAAAAGTTTGAAATTGATAAGGCTCACAGGATTCCCTCACATAGGAACCCTCTTCCTACAAAACCGCGACAAATGATTTTTAAAGTTCTTCGACATCACCATTTGGTCTTAATCAGAAAAGCGGCTAGAGAAATACCTTCCTTGATGGTAAATGGTCATAAAATATTTATTCATCAAGACTTCGCCAAAGAAACTGTTTCAATTCGCAAAGAATTCACTGCGCTTCGCCCCTAACTACGGAGTCTAGGCTATAAATATGGTCTCTTTGATCCATCGACGATGTGCATTTGGAAGGATAACTTCTCAAAATCTTTTCAGCGTCCAGAAGACTTGAGACGTTTTCTGGATCATCAGACACAGCATTCAATGGATACTAATGACTCTGCTACATGATTTTCACCAGTTATGTATTTTCTGACATAATACTGAAATTTCTTTATCAAGGGCTACAGCGGTTCTGGTCATGCTTGTAACGCTTGTGCGCGTTTCAAATTTCACACCTTTTGTCCTCTGTTTGTCGTTTTTTCCATGTTCTTTCCTTTTTCCTATCCTTCTTCCTTACTTGGATCTACTTTTTTCCTTTCTTCTATTATGGCTTGTACACATAATATTAAAATAGTTTCATTAATGTTAAAGGTTTGCGCCATCCAGTTAAGCGTACAAAGATTCTAGATTATCTAAGTAGTCGCAAAGCGGATGTTTGTTTTTTTACATGAGACTCATATTGATGATAACATTTTAGATTATATGAAGAAGAAATGGGTAGATACTATTGTCTCTTCTCTTGCTAATGGTAAAAAAAATGGTGTTGCTATTTTTTGGCAAAAAAACTACATTGTCAAATTCTGCGTAAAACTTCTGACAAGGATGGTAGATATATATATATATATATATAGTTAAAATTAAAGTTCATGACTCATTTCTATTTTTATTAAATGTTTATGGCCGTACAGCGGTTGACACTGTTTTTGGACTAATCTTACGACAGAGGTCCTGAAGGTCAGTAATGCTCCTTTAATTGTTGGAGGTGATTTTAATGTTATATCTGACCCTTTATTAGATAGATTATATCATACTAAGTTTCACCCTTCTAAAGTTTATTTTGCTTTCAATTCATTTATTCAGGCCACTAAGTTAGCTGGTATTTGGAGATTACATTTTCCTACAGAAAAAAGTTTTACGTTTTTTCTCTAATCCTCACAATACCCATTCTAGAATTGATTGTTTATTGGTTTCCAGGCAAATAATTAGTTCAATAACTACTCCTAGTATTGGTAATATTGATATCTCAGATCATGCTATGATTTCTTTGGTTTTAAATTTGGAATCAAATTTTACTAAATGATCTAGGTGGCGAATGAACACTGGTATAATATTAAATGAGTATAACAAACCTAAACTTTTATCAGCCATTCGAGAATTTTTTTTACTCAATCCTGAAGGTTCTACTTCTATGGTTAACAGATGGGATGCCTTCAAATCTTATATAAGAGGTGCATCTATATCTATTATGGCCTACGAAAATAAAACCTTTCATGCCAATTCTAAGAGCCTTCAAACACAGATTGCAAACTGTGAATGACTTTTTATTACATCCAATAATCCTCAATATAAATTTAAGTTACAAAAATTGTGTTATGAATTTTATTCACTCCTAAGTAAACTAGCAGGTATCTAGATCTCTAATGCTAAAGCCAGATTTAGTTTTAATGCCAATAAATCCGGTAGACTATGAGCTAAATATTTACGTGTAAAAAAAGATAAAACTCAAATTACCTCAATTCATGGTCCTCATTGTAACATTGCTCTTTCTCACAATGAAATTGTTAATGAATTTTTTACTTTCTATTCTGCATTATATAATAAACCCGATTTTCAGGATGTTTCCTTAATTAATTCCTCCTTAAATTCCTGTAAATTTCCTAAAATGTTACATTCCGATAGAATTGGACTTGATGCGCCTATTACTAAAGATGAAATCTTAACAGTTATAAGATCCCTTAAAAAGAATAAATCTCCTGGTCCTGATGGGATTCCATCGGAATTTTATAAAGAATTTCAATCACACCTTTTACCTTTTTTATACCAACTATTTTCATTTTTTGGATCTACAGGAACTACCTCTGGTTCTTTTACAGAAGCTCTAATTATAGTACTTCCAAAACCAGATAAAGATCCCACTCTTGTATCTAATTATTGTCCTATATTCCTAATTAATCAAGATTGTAGATTATATGCTAAAGTACTTGCTACTAGATTGTCCCCCATATTAAATTCTAATATTCACCCTGACCAGTTTAGTTTTATGAAGAATAGATATTCTGCTAATAATACAAGAACTTTACTACATATTATTGAACAAAGTCCTACTTTAACGTTACCATCTGGAATTCTAGCCTTAGATGCTGAAAAAGCATTTGATAAAATCCATTGGCAATTTTCATTTTATACGCTATCCTCTTTTAATTTTGGAGATACTTTTATACGAATGATTTCACCTCTTTATTTTGCCCCTACTGCTCGTTTATTTATTAATGGCCAAATATCAAATCAATTTTCGCTTTTTAGCGGTACACGACAAGGTTGCCCCTTTTCACCTCTCTTATTCTTAATTGGCATTGAACTTTTTCTTGCCTCTATAAGAAAATGTGATAATTTTAAGGGACTCAATATTAAGGATGGTATTGTTAAAACACTTGCTTATGCGGATGATGTACTTTTATTTGGTAGTGACCCTATATTATCGTTACCCTCATTAATGGATGTTATAACAAATTATTCTACAGTATCGAGATACACTTTAAACACCAACAAAACAGATTTTTTTCCTTTAAATGTTTATTGCACTATCGATATGTTGCCAATGCGTGACAATATATGGCAAAAGAATACATTAAAATATTGTGAAATTTTATTTTCCTCATCTATAAAATCAACAATGAATTTAAATAGTGATTTCATCTTAAATCATATTAAAAACAAAACGTCTAAATGGGCATCACTACATCTTTCATAGTGGGGTAGAATGGATTCCATTAAAATGACTATTGCTCCCAAAATCTTTTATACCCTTGCCATGCTCCCTACACAATTTCCATTACGGTTTTATAAGGATATTGATAAATTGTTACCAAAATTTTTATGGAATAACAAAGCTCCTCGTATCAGTTATAAAAACTTAAAAATACCTAAAAGTAATGCTGGATTTGGTATCCCAGACTTTTTTCTTTACCATAAAGCTTTTATTTTAAAACAAAGTTCATTATGGTTTAATCACTCTTTTTTACAAGATTCTCCTGCATGGTTATGTATTGAGAAAACAATAAAACGTCCATTTCTATTGCCTGCTTTGATGTCTATGTCTAACAAGGTTACTCTGTTTCAAAAATCTGTTATTATTAAATCTACTAAAATGTTGTTTAATGATCTTGATTTAATTTTTCTCGTTCCCATGAATAATATTAATGAAGTATCCTTATGTTATAGTTGTGTTATTAAACTGAACAGAAGTATTACTTTCTGGTATTCATGGATTAAAGCTGGCATTTTTTATCTCAAAGATGTCTATTTCAATAACACCTTTATCTCTTTGAAAAATTACAAGAAAAATTTGGCTTACATAACTCTGACCTTATTAAATATCAATATCTCTGCAATTCAATCTTAGATTCCTTTCCCAATGCTATTCCTTCTAATGTTACAGCTGGTTTATCAATTTACATTCAAACGGTCAATAGTTCATCTCATGGGGTAAGCATCCTATATAAAAAAGTATCAGATACTTTAGGTAGCAATTTAGAGATTATATTAAATTTTTTAGAAAAATGAACTTTCACTTTCTTTATCTATAGACACATGGAAGGATATTTGGCGCAGTAGTATATCTGGTTGGCTACCTGTTTTAATTTACCAAACTAATTCCTATATCCTATATAATCGTTTATGGACTCCGTCAAGTTTATTTAAGGCTAACCTTATTCCCTCTGCAGATTGTTGGCATTGTAAATTACTTCCTGGTACATTACAACATTTGCTGTTTGATTGTCCTTTGGTTTCTAAATTTTGGTCTGAAGTTTGGGATATCATAACAAAACGTTTCAAGCTTCATTCCGATATTTCCTATCAATTAATAATCTGTAAATCTGCTATTATATCTCAAGATCTACTTGATTTTGAACATAAACGCTTCAATTTACTAATCTCAGCTGCGTTAAAATCCATTACGTTTTGTTGGAAAGATGTTTCTATATTATCTGTCAATGCATGGTGGTCGTGGTTTCTCTTTACTAGGAGAGGTGGTCAATTGTCTATGAAAGGGATTATTCATAATTCAAACGCTTATCAATCTTTTTGGACCTATTGCTATCTATTTATCCTCATAATGTTGTATTTATAACTTTATTGGTGACTTTATTTCAAATAAGATCTTCTTCAAATACATTAGTCTAGCTCTGTATACATCTTATGTAAAAGTTATTATATTTGTTCCCCCTTCCCTTCCTCCCCCTTACCCCTTTTATTTTCTTCTCATGATGTAGTATCTTAATACCTACTGTAATTTTGTATTATTGATGATTAATCTTTGACATGTTATTTAGGTATTTTTTGCTAATTAATAATGTTTTATGTATTGTCTTTATTAGTTGGTACTAAACAAAAAATTCAATAACATTATTTTGAACTCAGATTTTGTAAGCCATGCAGGCCATGCAAGGTGGCCTTGTGTGGCTTGATAAATCTGACTTTTGTGTTGCGTTACCTTGCGTGGTGCAAAGGCAATGCAATACTTCGATAAATCTGGCCCTGAATTCTGTGAAAAGCGCGAGTAAATCTTTTTTCAATATTGGTAGAACCAGAACAACTTCAAACTTCGCGAGGTGAAGGAAAAGGGGTTTCTGCACATTTAAATTGATCCGTAATATATTACGACATGCGCACTCTACACCTGAGTGATGAGGGAATGTATGTATATAGCCAGAAGCTACATAAACGACATACAGCATGAGTGCAACTTAACCTCTGCATGATGTATATATATGTATATTTATGTTCCTATGTAAATTATCAGCATTAAATCCATTAGAATTATATTGATATAACACTGTATAATGCACAGTGAAAACAACCCTGTGGCAATACAGGGCATACATTCTAGAAAAAGCAGACAAATAAATAATTACATAAACACAACAGCTTCCATTTTATAAGTATGTCTCCATACTGAAGCCTCGTTGACACTGACACTCACATTTTGATCCTGACGAAGAGGTCCCGCTTGATGTTGATCGCGATCCTCCTTTTAGAGCAAATAGGGCTTTTGCCCTTCGAGTCAGAGGTACTGAGATGCGAGGGCGCTTCAGTGGGATGACTGCACGAAGTGGAGGCGGGACACGACCATGATATTCAAACAAACTAGGGAAAAAAGGGACATTTGTTTTTTAGAACTTGTCAGTCAAAAGAAAACTCTAGATAATTTTGTCACAGATGGCTGTCTGTATTAGGAGAATACTCACAGCATTGTAAGGGCCAACTTGCTTTAACAATTAGTGCAAATATTCATTATGCATTTGTGGGGGGGGAAGAGTCACAGTTCTTCTTGTATATACCATAATGACTACAAGCTCTGCCATGTTCAGGTATAATTGCACAGCATTCCACGCTGGGCCTCAGGGGAAGGTGAGAACTCTATTTGCTGGATTCATTATTATTTTTCTGTACCGCAGTATCACAGATATTAATATATTCGAAATACAATGAATGTGCATAAAGTGCTCTATAATATGAATCTGCCATAAAGCAAAATGTGTACCCGAGCATGTGGAGTCATTCAGGTGTCATTTCTTAGTGCCGATCTTTTTAGGCCTGTCCTTTGGGACAGACCTAAAGTTTCATTAAATCTCTTCTGGGTGGCTTCCCATCTTTCCCCATTCATGCGCAAATACTAGTGGACATTTTGGAATGCTTTTTATTATACTTTCTCATTGTTTGCGGTTTCAAGATGGCTTATGAGTTACATTCTTGATACTGTTATAATAAACTACAGCAAAGGAAGTAAGCACTGGCAAAGCCAATAGCATTGAGGCTATGGCCTAGTCTATTGGCTTTGTCGGTGCTTGTTAACATGTTTCTTCACTTGCCATCCTGACTTGTTCATTTACGTGCATATTTAATAATCTTTCACACAGTGCTCGGCGGCTAGCAAAATTGCTGTGCTGAGTTGCGTGAAAGGGGGCTCTTGCCTTAGACTGGTGAACTGTGTGCTGCCTAGCGCCAACGCAGGTACCCTTGCATCATGGTGTAAGAGTTTCCGCTTTATGGGGACGCCTTCCTGCACAAAAAAATCCAAAGAGGCATATTACTCTTTCTATGCATGCTGCCTCATTGAAGGCGTAGCATTTTCATAGCTTTAGAAATCTGGGAATGTGCCAGATTCCATGGGTGGGTGCATGGGAACACCCATGCTCCTCCCATTGAGCACCTCCCAGCTTGAAATGTAACACAATGCTGCTGTAGTAGCTGCGCTGTGTTACATTTCTTTACAAAGCCATGCGAGGTGGCTACATATTTGCATTGTTAACACGTGCCACATGCACATGCTTGATACATCTGGGCCTTGATTTTATTTTAGTTTGCTATGCAGATGACAATCAATTAATTGGTTGATTAAACAATGAGTCAGGAAAAATACAATTCAACTAAAAAAAGTTCAGTTACACTGTATGAAAACATGCCTTAACTAACTTCAGTTAGATTCCAACAATACAGAGCTGTCAGTTCCTTGTGGTTTTAATATCCTATGGTCAATCATATGATAGCCTTCATAGCTGTGCTCACCTATCATGAATGTGCTTGTGTTTTATGTCCAGCAAGTCTGCATAAAATAACAGACACTTCCTCCCTTCACAAAACTCTGAACTTGGCTTGAGTTGCTTCCACATGGAGTATAGTAATTCCTCTTGCTGCACCTGCATAATGACTATTCGGAAATATATTTTGAGGGACCACATGGACGGCGGCTATTTTTCCATCCAACAGGGCATTAGGTGAAATTGAACCACAAGTTTCCTCTCCTGAAGTAGCTCCTCCAATGGTAGAGACTGGCACTTTATTGAGGACACCACAACTGCTATGGCAGAGAAGTCAGAACGAAGTAACACGTTCACCAACTGTATAGCGGGTTAGAGATTGTATTGATAGCATTGGCGGCTGACATCAACGGGGGGCATGGGCACACACAAAATATTATTAAAAAATTAAATTAAAATAAAACTTACCTGATGCAACGTCCTCGCTCAGGACCTCCTCTTTAATGGAACCGATGCTGGAGCTCCCTTGCCCAATCCTGGCGCTGCTCACATGCACCATGTGAGCAGCACCAGGATTGGTGGGAGCGTCCTCACTCGGCGCTCCACAGTGCTCTGGAGGCCTGCACTTACTCTCAACCTTAAGACAGCTGGGTTGAGAGTTTTAAAGTGAAATGCATATGCAAAACAGTCTCGACCCTGTTCCTCATGGGAACAGTCCAGCCTGAACTGCCAAGCTAGGTCTTACCTGGACCTGAAACAAGCATCCTGTGACCGGTTTTGGGGGTCCATCATCTTCTTGAGTTTGCTTTATTTGTCCTAAGTGTGCCAGGTATGCCCAGACGTGGTTCCCTTGATCACTTTGCCACTGGATTTAAGCTAGCCTGGCTGATGAGGGGTGTTTCCCCAAAACCGGTCCCAGAAGGCTTGTCTTACAGTCCAGGGTAAACCTGGCTTGGCAATACGGGCTGGACTGTTCCCATGAGGAACAGGGTCAAGAATGATTTGAACATGGCTGGTTCTGAATTGGGTGGCAAAGTGAGCTAAAGAATGATAATGGATTAAATTCTGATATGGGACTGGGGACGAGGGTCTGAAAAGTTTCAGCGAGTGTCTGAAAAGTTTCAGCGCTCCGTCTATCAGATCCTTGTGTTCACTTTAAACAGTGCCTTAGCCAGCCCACCACCTTCCCTGCTGCTAGGTTCAGAATGGGGGGGGGGAGTGACATTTTGTTTATCTCTGGGGCTTTGGGGGAAATTTTAAGTGGGGCAACGCTCCTCTACTCCAATGGAGGAGCCGCCTCCGATTGAAAGTCAGACATTTCACTGGCAAAACTCTAATCCAGGCTATACAACTGAACACAGACAACATAAATGTATGGATGAAAGTCGAGAATTATCCAAACAGAGGTGGCACCTTTGCCTTTTTTTCTTTTTGTCAAGACAGGCGTCTGTTTCTTGTGTCCCTGAGGAATCCATCAAACGGGATAGTTAGTGCTCGTTAGGGGCACCATTGGTACCCTGAGGTCAGGGGACCTTTATTGGTCTCCCCGATCTGTAGTCTTGTGGGGGTAACCCTCGCTGTGGAAGCCCTGACCGGTTGCAGGTGTATAGTTTTATTGGAGGTAAAGTAGCTACATTCAGGTTTGATGCCTACCAGTCTACAAAATAGAAATAAAAACTCAATAGGTTTGAGCAGAGTAAGGACATTTGCATTATTTATTTGTGTACTTGAATTGTTTGTAAGCATTATTTGTATAAGGTTTTCAATAAAGATGGCAAACATTGTAAAGTGTGTTCACTGGCGATGCTTCATGGTCAGCAGTTCTGCACTTGTCATTAGTGCTAGCCATAGCTGATTGTGAGCAAATGTATGGATAAGAGGCTATAGCATTTTCAAGCTAGAGGATGGATGCGGTCTACAGAAGCGATCAAAGACTGCCTAACCTCACTTTTTCCACACTCTCTTATTCTTTAATTACAAGACCTGTCTGAGGGGTACTACTCTTGGATTCTCACCAGAGTAGTCCACATTAAATTGGGGCTGGCCGCCACAATGCATTCTGGAAAGAAGGCAGGGGATGTTCTTCACGTAAACCCTACTAAGGAGAGAAATTGTGCCCCAGCCTGGTTGGTTTGCTGAACCTTGGGAAATGAATGGCACCGACTGGCTGTCGGCTGCTGCCCAGGTCACAGGATTTCTTAATTTTACCTAGTGCATCCTTCCCACTTCTCAGGCATCTTGGATACAGACATGAGTGACTAAAACTCCACGAGTGAGGAGCGGGTAACCAGAGCCTCTAGGACCCAGGTCACAAAATCCCATTTTATAGGACCAACAGCAACTAACACTAAAGTGTGAGATAGGGTTTTCTGCTTAGCTGCAGTACTGCACTTCTCAAACTCAGAAGCACTGTTCATGTCATTTGCAGTTATTGTTACACTGTATTTTGTATGCTTGTTTCTGGTGTTTGAGATCAGAAGGCTTATGAAGAGTAGAGGATTGAGACCCTGAAAAACGTAACTCGCGTTTGGTGGGAGCACTGCTCCTTTAATCGGTTAGTGATAAAGAACAAGAGATGTTTGCAAACACTGCTTAAACAGGCACCAGTTCGCAGACACAGTAACTGCATTGTCCTTGAGCTTTAGTGTTCAGGTATTTGCAATTATTGAGTGATCGCAAACAGAATGTAGTGTTATTGCCAGGGGATCAGGTTCTATTACTGTACTGTGCTGCATTATCATTGTATTGCATTCCGTAGAGTTATCAGTTTCAAAATAATATTAACTGACAGCCTGGGGTGGCCATTCACATCTCTGATGCCCCCTGCCTCGAACCAATCATACACGTCATCCTTTGAGCATGGCCTTGACTGCATATGGTTTCCACAGAGTCCTTGAGACGTCCTTGTACATTGTCCCCATTAATGGACAGGGGAATTCTCACTTTTGACATTGGTAGGCTTTCGGTGCCAGAGCAAGTTTCTTGGCAATGACCCTGGCAGAAAATATGTGTCCAATGGGCAGAAGGATTCTAGGTGAGAGACTCGGTACCTAAGACTCATGAAATTCACAATAAAAGAAAATAAATAGGGCCATAACGTAAGGAACATGAGTTAAACATGCCGCACGACCATAGTTGAGTCTAGTTATTTTTGCCACTGCTTTTAACATAGGCAACAATGAACTCAACATCTAACACATTACCATATTCATAAAATGATAACTAACATGCAAGGCAATTTACACCACCAGGGTGCCGTGTGTTAAAGCGTAACTCTCAGACTTGGCAGCATTAATTGCAGGCAGCTGTCAGTACATATAGTTTCAGCATACTTGGCACATTATATTTCAATATATGAAACCTCCACGCTGAAGAGGAGTTACTTGTTAACAAGTTTGCTGCGCCACCGGCACATTTTGTAATTTATGCAAAATAACTTTTCACAGATGAATAAATGTTGCAATTCACTAAGAGGAAAGCGATATGTTCATTATTTTGGAAAACTCCTGGGGCCTTCGTTCTTGTTTGTAATACATTTGCTAATTACACGCTTGTGATACGGTTCTTGACGCAGCTCATAGTCAATCAAACATCCTGTCAAACTGACTTCCCATTTAGAAACTGAATATGTAAAACGCATGGCGGCGAGATCTCAGTGATATAGCGTGATACATTAACCCCTTCACTGCGGCGGCTATTCCGCTAAGGGGGCGGGGCGGCCGCATGCTGGTGACGGAACCGCTCCGTCATCAGCCGCGGTTGGGCTGTGCTCATGACGGAGCGGTTCCGTCATGGCCCCGCCTGCTCAATAGAACGCCCAGCACAGGCGCGGAATCCGCACCGCGCAGGCGCGGCGGCAGGGCCATGACGGAACCGCTCCGTCATCAGCACAGTGCCACCGCAGCTGATGACGGAGCGGTTCCGTCATCAGCATGCAAAGAGTTAAATGAGAAATATTAGATTTCAGTCCAACTGAGTAGGGGACTGCTCGAACCTGGCATGAGTCGCATTGGGGCATAAGGTCGGAATGACCATTCTGCCTCTCTGGTATTTCCCCACTATGCTGCTGGCTAGGGGGCTGGCTTCTGTGACCTAGGCATGCCCCTTAACACCATATTAGTCACTACCACCTGCAGTGTGGGGCCAGAGTGAACGTTTTAGCCACAATCGTTTTTAGTGTCTGGCCAGGCCCTGATGGCCTGATATGGTATTCACCAGAAGCAGGAGTGCCTATTTCTAAAGGCGCATTGCTGCTTTGTACCCTCTGGGCCTCATGTTGGCATAGGGCAGTTCCGCAAGTCTTCTTGCTGTGCTGCCCTACGCCAAAGTGAAAGGGCAGGAATGCACCCTATTTATGAAAAAGGGAGAATTCCTGTCCTTTCCCCCTGTGCTTGTGCACAATTTGCTACCTAGCACCAATGCAGGTACCATTGCACAATGGTGCAAGGGTGTCTGCATTGCATGCAGGACTGGTTTTTTTGCAGGAAGAGGCACCTTCCTGCACAAAGAGATGTTTTCCTCTTTCTATGCATGCTGCAGAATGCAGCACACACGGAAAGAGAATAAAACCAAGGAGAAAGAAAAACATTGCTCCTTGTTACGCCTGGTCTGGGGGCGGCGTAAGGTTTTGGTGCAGCCCCAGGTTTACGTGCTTAAGTAAATCTGGGGCAGCGTCAAAATCCATGGGGGTTGCATGGGAAAATCCATTGCAACCCCCATGGAATGCCTCCCTGGCGCAGAGTACGGCAACACAGCTAATTGGCTTGCTTTGTCTTACTCCATATCTATGAAGCCATGCAAAGCCACACGAAGAGGCATTGCGTGCCTCATAGATATAGTTGAGAGGTATGCCCCACCCGAGCCTCAGAAAAAGTGATGCTCTCTTTGGTTTTATTGGCAGCTGCAAGGTAGCCTCTGGCCAACTCCTGTCATCTCACCTCTCATACCTCACACATTGTAGTAATTATCTGCCAATATGGAGCACATTTCCAAAAAATGTAGCCACCTCACTAACTGCGAAGGATATAAAAAGAGTGGCTACCTTAGAGAAAAATAAGTATTGTGTCTCTAATATTTTCTAAATCACTCTAAAAAATTCTTCCATGCCCAAAGTGGATAAACAGAGTTCTTCCAGAATGAAACTCCTCCTGAGGCAGCCACTTTGATGGAAAAACCTCTTGCAGAGAACTCCAATGGTGGTGAAATGTCCACTGTTTCCACTGGCAGGGTGGCAGAGCATAGGTCTGCAACAGTGTTGGATCAGAAATTCTGCCACCTAGACTGTAATTGATCCTCCTTCTTTGATGGTATAACAGCTGACAACAAGGTTGTATCAGTTTCTCTGACAATAAATCAGGAACACTTTGAGTTTTAAACGTATGGTGGGACATTCACAAATACTTTTCCATTTCTGAGTTTAACCTAGGTGTGCCAAAAAAGCCATCTGAGGTCATAAAATCAAGATCTTCCGACATTTATGCACACTGAACGAATGCAGGGCCTGATTTAGCCTGGCGGTCGATACTCCCTCATAAACCTGACAGATATCCTATCCACCTTATTAACAGTATATAATGCAGTTTTAATAAAGCAGATGGGATATTTGTCACGTTTCAGACAGAGTAACCCCTCTGCCAAACTTTTTTGGGAGTGAGAATAGAGGTTAAGTACTAGATTAACCTGTTTATATTTACCGCTTTAAATTATCCTCTGGTAAATTTAAGACGTATAGATTTACAAACTTGGTGCTGAGAAAGCAAAAACCGCTCTTTGTTGAGGCTTGTAAAATCTGGAACGACTCCTGGTGGCTGTCGCCGCTGGGCCTTGCGCCTAAACCAATGAGAGTAGCTAAGAATCTTGTTTTTTTAATTCTCTATCTATACAAGACCAGGTAAATGCAACATGTGGTGTATGTTTTGGCTTCCTCCGCTTGCTGCCTAAGCTTTTTTGTTGAATCCTGACAGATTGGCGAAGGACAGTTACTCAAGCATTAATTATGAGTAGGCTGGACTACAGGAATGCCTTATACCTAGGAGTGCTCCGCTTCCTATTTACTCGTTTGCAATTCATCCAAAACACGGCAGCTAGACTTCTCTGCAAAAGTATATGAAGCTGCTCGGCTTCTGCCTGCTTGAAGTCACTCCAGTGGCTCCTAATACACGAGAGGGCCAAATTCATGCTACTATGTCATGTTCATAGGACACTCTACCATATTGGGCAAGCCCTACTAACGCGAGAGAGTTGCCTTCTATAAGCCTACACGTGCACTTCGTTCCCCTAATTTAGCTATGGTGAAGGCCAAGTTCTTTAAAGAAGCCAAAATACGTGGACGTTCTTTCAACCAAGTAGCAGCAATCCACTGCAATTCTTGCCTTTTGATCTCCGCCTTACCTCTGACCTCTTTTCAGTTCGAAAGAGATTGAAGACTTGGTTACTCCCCCTATTATGGTTGAAGCATGGTGGCGCATTCGCCGGGATATCTCCTTGGGGATGATTGTAGCACTTTATAAATACAGTAAATTAATGGATAAATACCTGGGTTCCACTAGGTAGGCCTTTGACAATTTACTATATTAAAACCTGTAGAAGCTGAAGGGAAATTATTTTTTAAATAAAAATATTAAAGGCCCCCGTTCAACATTTTTAACCATTCTCGAAGATGAAACTGGGATTTTCCCCACAGCTGTTCAGCAGGCGCCCAAGAATGTATATGCTGACAAATGGTTCGTGTATAAACCTGAGAGAGCGCAAACTGATTTAAATGTATGAGTACATCACACTTACCTGTAGTAAGCACAAATCATGAAGAGAAATGCCATGAGTGCTAATAGTATCTGCAAATATATTCTGAATGTATAGCTAATGTAGAGATTTAAGTAGAAGTGGAACTAATACAGAAATGTGTGACATTATATGACTTTATTAGACGTGATTATTTTTGAATCCATGTCGTGAAGCTGCTAAAACATAAGATGGTATGTGGTTAAAAGCAGAACGTGGTAGGCCTCAGGGCCAGAGCTGGAGGGAAAGGGAAGATGGTTCTTTTCACGACGCAGATTATATTAACGTTTTTGGTCATTGCATTAATAGACCATGATTTATAGAAATGTTTACTTAATAATAGAATAAGAGTATTAACATGCTTTAATTAAATGAAGAAGTTGAATGTTATAATCATAATGAGAAATATTGTAGGCCTGAAATGTTTTAACGTTGATTTACACGTACATGTCTGGGCTGAGAAATGTTGCAAGCCTTTTTAGAAGTATATGAGAGTTGGGTTCTTGGCGGCAGATATCTGTCTGCAACAGGAAAGGGGGGATCCAATTATAAATGAATGAATAGAGGTCTGTTCAGTAGATGGCCCAGACATGGAGGAGGGTTCTGGAATGTTTAAGGGGTATCAGCGGGCCGGAGAAGAGTCTGAGAAGCAAGGTCAACTCTAACGTCTGAGGCCCAATACAAAGCATCATGGAAAAAGCCTGAAGCTACACCACGTGAGAGGCGTTTCGCAAGGGGCGTCTCAAATGTTGTTGACTGTTTTGTATTAGGGACAGCACCCCTGGGTGGAGTTAGAGCAGAGACCTGAGGACCCTTTAGAGAGCGGATGGGTAGGCAGTGAGGGGTCATGACTGGAGAACTATAGGTTTTCACCAAGAGACTTAGAGTGGGTGACTTCCCTTGGGGGTCATTCACTGCTGACACCTTTGTTAGGTTGGGATTTGGTTAAGTAGGGATACCATCTAGAACAGGGTAGGGACGCCTAACCTGTGTTTGTTTTCCTCCAACCTAAATGAAGGAGAGATATGCATCTATGCTGATAGCTTTATTATTCCTAGAACTTGTGTTAGTGATTTCTGTTGCTCGTCTGAGGGCTTTTCGAGAGCACATGTATGTAATTGGACCTGTGTATCTCGTGAATCTCATTCTGAGATGCCTGTATTTGCAGCTCATTATATCTTTACAATAAACTTTTGAAAACTAGAAGTTGTCCGTGATCTTTGAGAGTAGAGTCCTTTCTTGGGTGAACTAACATAGAAATGGGTGTACTGTTTTCCTCCTAGACAGGCAACAAAGGTTCAGTCGACCAGATCGAGGTTTGGATCAATAGATATAAGGTATCGATCAAAATCTCGCCCTTTCAGTTGGTAGCTATAGAGGATGGTTGCCTTCTTGAGGACGGTGACCTAGGCCAGGTTAGCTTACCCCAAGGCCCCTAGAAATCGATGATCGGAAGAACAGCCCGCAGATGAAGATCCGGATGACGTGAGACAGAAAAAGCAGCAGTATCGGTCGAGAGTGAGTATAAAGGGTTATGCGTTAGATTGCGGTGTTTTGTATTGTATCTATGTTGTAATGTCTGGCGGAGTTGAATGTCTGTAGAGTGACTGTGGAACAGGTTGTGAGCGCGCGCAACCGGTGGAAATCTTAAGTTCAAGGAGAGCTTAAGTGGTTCGGGTGTATCGGACACCCAGAGTAATTGTCAACTAGTGTGAAGGGGGTCATGAGGTACCATTGATCACCCGAGAGACCGAGATAGGGGGAACGTAAGAGTGAGTGCGTGAGTAACGGACGCTGGTCGGAAGTTACTGTGTGTGTAAGCAACCTATCAGAGAGACGATAGACATCTCGTCAGTTGTGTTGACAATTACAGATAGACTGTGGACGTACAGTCGAGAGAAGTGACCGCTTGGTCGGAAGTAGTCATTTTTCGGTGTATGAATGGGACGCATGCATAACCGGGAGACGAGTTGAGAAAGGAGGGGTGCTGCTGCGAAGCGGAGAAAAGTGACGTCAGGTGGTGTCGCGCAGTGATTGGCTGACCGGAGAAAGACCGCGCTGTGATAGGCCAGCTAGCGAACACGTCAGACAGGGTCGCGACGTGATTGGCCGACAGGAGAAAGACCGCGCTGTGATAGGCCAAGCTAGCAAAGCCGCGACAGGATTGGTGGATTGTCATCAGGAAGTAAACAGAGTAGCGAGGCTGGATTTTGTGCGCATAATTATGAAGTGTTTTAAATGGTTGAAAGCGCTGTTTAAAAAAGAGAAGCGGGGATCGTATGAAGGGGAAGAAGCCCCGCCGGAGGGTACGCCAGCTCGTTATATGGCAGTAAATGTTGGGTTGCATACGATCCTTTGGATATCAGAGTGGAGTAAGATTACTGAAGGAAATGAGGAACTGACGTTCCCGAAGTACGGGACGTTCAGATTAGAGGTGTTACATCGATTGAAATCAGTCATGACCTCAAAGAGACCCTTGCCTAGACCAACCCAGTTTGAAGCTCTTGAAGCATGGATTAGGGCAGCGCATGAAAAGAATATGAACAGACGACAAGAAAGGGTGAAACGCTCGGTAAGGGCAGTGCAGGATGCCAGGTGGGATGCGGATGCTAAAAGATGGAGAGTGCATAATTTGGAAATAAATAAACTGTACCCAGTGTTAGAGGCGCCAGTAAATAAAAGTCCCCTGGAAGAAGATGATGAGAGCGAAACAGAGGACAGCCTGATAAACAGATTACTGACAGATAGGCCACCCCCGTATAATAGAGCAGGGGGAGAGGTCGAGAATACTGAAGGAGCAAAGGGGGGCAATGCAGGAGAGCATAGACCACTTCCCAGTTCAGAGTGGGATCCTGAGCCAAAGAAAGAGTTGTTCCAGCCTAGTCAGGTGCAACAGGTAGTCGGTAGGTTTGTGGTACAAAGAGCGCCGGAAACGGAAAGCGCCACATCCTACCCATTACCAGATGCACTACAGGTACCTGTTACCATAGGTCCTATAATATCGATATATGATCAAGAGAGAGCAAAAGGGGAAGAACGGAAACGGAAAGACAGAGAAGGAGCAGAGGAGGCAAGGAGGAACGATACCACTAATTCCCCAAGTCAGATGCCGATACCCAGAGAGTGGAGCACCCCGATGCACACAGCAGGGGACCCAGGAGGAGATCCTGGGGGCCCTAGATGGCCAATGGATCTGAGGGGATCGGGACGAAAATCCTTTCAAGAGCTAAATGAGTACATGAAGCAGTGGGATGAGGCAGTGAAGGCTCAAAAGTGCATCAATGCTGCGGAAGCTGAAAGAGAAAGTCAGGACAGCAGAGCACGGACTCACTGCGGGGCTGGGGAGAGTAGCCCGGAGTGGGACTGTAGAGGGAGTAGGGGAGTCACCCATTGGGCCCGGAGTGGAGGTAGAACAGACCTGGAAAACGGGGGCCCCGGGAGTGAAGGGGTGGCGCGCCCAATACTCAGTGAAGGGGAGAAGAGAGCACAAGAGTACAGAAACAGCTTTAAGTGTCCACACTGTGTACCTGGCACCAGAGAACTGAATGGGAGTTGTGAGAGGACGCACCATAGTCCCTGTGATGACAGAAATGAGCGCAGCCCAGGGAATATGGGGAACCAGGAAGGATCGTATCGGATACTGAGCGATACGAGGCAAAGGAAGAGTAGCGACCAGAGGGAAAATAACAGAGAGGTGTGCAGTGAGAGGAGAGAAGAAGAAGAGAATGGGCAGAGCCAGAATAGGGGTAACAGGCCCGTGTTCCATCACCTTCCAAGATCGGATGGCCGAGCATGGGACCTGGAGAGATGGGAGCAAGGGAGGCCGCCCATTAACTCTCCTGAGCCCAAACGCAGAGCTCGAAGTTGGGATGGTAGGGAGACCAGCGAGCCCCCTTCGAAAGACATATTGCGAGCTGAGATAAAAGCCAAGAGACTTGATGTCTCCAGCTTAAGGTCAGATCTGGATGACATGGTAGATGGTACCCTGCCTTTAGAAAGAATGGAAATGTATGAACAGGATGAAATACTGTATATGGCAAAGGACATCACTCGAAAGGCGAGAGCAGTCCATGAGAAGTTAGTCGAACTAGCAGGCAAATATATGGTGGACTTGTCAAGAACCAAAGCATTACAGGGTAACCACAGGCTACATTACTCAGATCGAGACCTAGATGAGAGGAGAACGATTGGGCTGAAAACACACATAAGGGAACTGATTACTGGAATAAGGACATGGAGGGCACTAGATAAGTGGGAAGAGAGGTGGTCCAAGAAAGGGACCGGCAGGAGAAGCATGATTGGTATAACACCAGGACAGCAGGGAATAGAAGCTTACCCTTTGCGTGAAGTTGCAAACGGGAACTATGTACATGTCCCTTGGAGTAGGGGAGATTTAGCTGCTTTTACCACCTCTTTCCCCAAATTACGTGAGAGCCCAGTGGAGTGGTATAAGCAAGTGGAGAGATTTGTAAAAATCTCAAAGGTCCTTTGGATAGATCTGAACACGCTGTTTGACATTGTAGTACCAGGCGATCTGTGGACAGCATGCAAGGTTAGCGCTGAGTGGCCCACAACGGAGCCAGAGAGAGATGCCAAGACTAATGGGCCGTCCGAGATTGTGATGGCAAAATTCGAGAGAGTGATGACTTGGCTGAAAGAGAAGGTGCCAATGCAAGACATAGATTGGGTCAGAATAGACCGAACAAGACAGGAACCCAAAGAGACAGTTCACGAATATTACGAGAGATTGCTGAAGGCGTTTAAACAGTATAGCGGCTTAGATGTAATGGACCCAAAAGACATAGGGCAATTCGTGTCCAAGTTCGTTCTGGGACTGAGACCGGATATTAGTTTAATGATTCAGCAACACTCGATTTGTTGGCAAACTAAACCCCTAGATGAAATACTGAGATATGCAAGGTACTGCTGTGATGAGATAGATTCCAAGGCTAAGAAACTAAAGGAAAAGTTGATGGTGGTACAGATGCAGGCAGCAGGGAAAGGGGGACAACAGCAACAGCAGCAAGGGACAGGTACAGGAGGAAAGAAGCAGTACAGTCAGAACAAGGGTAATGAGGAGAGTTCCACCTTTAGACCCAGAATAGACATAGCTGCCTTGAAGAAAACGACTAGGTGCCACCAGTGCAACGAGGTGGGGCATTGGAAACGCGAGTGCCCTTACAATGTAGAGATAGGAGAGCAAGAGATAGAGGAGGAAGAGGTCCAGAGCGCGCCTACAAGAGGGGTAACGCCATACCAAGGAAAGGTGCTCAAAGGGGGGGGGGCTCCTCCCCGAGCCCAGTTCCCGCAACCTCCTCGGGTAGGGAGTATGGGTAAGACCTATAGACAAATGCCCCTGTTTGTAGACGGGGAAGAGTGCTATTATGTGGACCCATTAACCGGACAGAGAGTAGAAAGAGAAGACTGCACCCTTGGGGCAGCCTTAGAGGTAGATCAGAGGGGACCTTATGTGGAAGCAGAAGTAGCAGGGTGCCCTACGACATTTCTGGTGGACACAGGAGCCACTAGATCCACGATCAGATCAGCTGCAGTTCCAGACCTGCCCATGTCTGGAGAGACCATACAGGTGGTAGGGGTCGCAAACAGGAGAATAACCAGCCAATTGACAGAACCGGTGCAGGTGAAAATAGGGAAGTACAGTGATGAGCACCAGTTTGTGGTTTGCGATTCAAGCCCTGTGTGTCTGCTAGGAAGAGACCTGTTGTGTAAATTGAATTGTACTATATATTGTACACCTCAAGGGGTGGAGGTATTGACCAATGATGATGACGCAGATTTCAAAGTTGCAAACTCTAGAATATGCGTGGAATTGTACCCTACTTTGACAGTAGATGAGCTTCCCTGGGACTTGAGAGAGACAGTGGCATCAGAAGTATGGGATTTCACTGGGGAAGAGATTGGATTGGTCAAAGGGGTGGACCCAGTGAAAATAGTAGTGAAACCGCATGCTGAGTTCCCAAGAACACCCCAATACAAATTGACTCCAGAAACGATTGCAGGCATAAAACCCGTGATCGAGTCCATGATTAAACATGGAATACTGAAAGAAATCGTGGGTAGTCCATGCAACTCCCCGATTATGGGTCTGCAGAAACCCAATGGGAAATTTCGGATAGTACAGGACCTGCGAAAGATTAATAACGTAGTCGTTTCATGTTGTCCAGTGGTACCGAATCCATCAGTGATACTGTTTCAGATTCCATTCCAAGCAGAGTGGTTCACAGTGATCGATCTTTGTCAGGCTTTCTTTTCGATCCCTTTGGACGAAGATAGCCATTTTCTTTTCGCATTTAAGCTGGAAAATCGCGTCCTAACATGGTGTCGTATCCCTCAGGGGTATACAGAGAGTCCATCGATCTTTAACCAGCTTTTGAAGAAAAATCTTGAAAGTCTAGTGCTGCCCCAGAAGTCAGTTCTGGTCCAGTACATAGACGACCTCCTTGTGGCGTCAGAGACAGAAGAAGCTTGCAGAGAAGACTCCATTGCTTTGTTAAATCACCTAGCTGCCAATGGGCATAAGGTGTCCCCGGGAAAATTGCAGTACTGCCTGACAGAAGTGCAGTACTTAGGACACAGAATTGAGAAAGGCAAACGAAAAGTGTCACCAGACAGGATAGAGGCGATCATGAAAATGAATGCGCCTAAGACACAGAGAGAGGTCAGGATGTTTCTAGGGATGGTGGGTTATTGCCGACAGTGGATCGTGAACTTTTCACTGAAAGCAAAGCCCTTGCAAAAACTGACGCACAAGGAGGTGAGTGATCCGGTACCATGGGACAAAGACTGTTTGATGGCATTCTTACAGCTGCGAGAGGACCTGTGTCGTGCTCCAGCATTGGGAATGCCTGATTACAATAAACAATTTTTTCTTTACTGTTGTGAGAGAGAAGGTTGTGCGTTGTCTGTGTTGGTCCAAATCCATGGGAATGCCCGTAGACCAGTTGCTTATTTCTCGGCTACTTTAGACCCAGTAGCCGCAGCGTTGCCCGGATGTCTCAAATCCGTTGCTGCAACGGGTGTCAGCATTGAAAGATGTGAAAATATCGTTATGGGGCACCCGTTAGAGGTGTGCGTGCCACATTCTGTTGAACTGTTAATGACCAGGACCAAAACACAGCATCTGACCAACAGCAGGCTCACGCGCTATGAGCAAGTTATTCTTGCTGCAGAGAACGTGACCCTCAAGAGATGCTCTGTTTTGAACCCTGCTACCTTGATGCCACTTCCAAATGATATAGATAATGATGATGAATGTACAGACCATGACTGTCTCGATGTGACTGAACTATGCACCAAACCCAGACCCGACATCGTAGATGAGCCACTGACCGACCCAGACGAAGTTTTCTTTGTCGATGGCTCATGTGTAAGAGACGAAGTTGGGCAGTTGAGAGCAGCTTATGCTGTTTGCACAATTGAAGGAGTTGTGGAAGCAGGGTGCCTGGAAGGAGTACACTCCGCTCAGGTAGCCGAGATTATTGCCCTGACACGTGCTTGCTTAGCAGGCAATCAAATTCGAGTTACCATATACACCGACAGCCAGTATGGGTATGGGGTAGTTCATGATTACGGGCAGTTATGGTCTCAAAGAGGGTTCATGACTTCCTCAGGCTCTCCCATTCGCAATGGAGAGTTTGTGCGCCTGTTGTTAGAAGCATTGCAATGCCCAGCAAGTATCGCAGTTGTAAAGTGCATCGCACATACCAGAAATGAGGACTTTGTTTCGAAAGGCAATAGATATGCTGATGAAGTTGCGCGGTATTGCGCGGAACAAGGTTACTCTTTCACAGAGGTGGATGTGGGTGGAATAAATGTAAGAACTGAATTAGCCATGATATTGGAAACTGTTGATACTTGGGATGAACTGTCAACCATGCAAGAAAATGCTCCTGATTCTGAAAAAGAAACATGGGAAAAGGCAGGATGTGTAATGGGTGAGACCCATTTTTGGGTCTCAGCAGACGGCAGAGCAGTGTTGCCCAATGAGATGGTGAGTCCAATGGCTAGACTCATACATGGTCCCGTACACTTAGGGAGAGATGCTATGCTGAGAGTGTTTAGACAGACTTGGTACAATCCTAAGTTTAGAATAGCAGCAGAAGCAGTGTGCCAGCGTTGTGTGACCTGCCAGCAGCTGAATGTAGGGAAAAGAACACCAGTTGCACTAAGTCACATAGGAAGGTCTGGAGGTCCATTCAATAGAATGCAGATAGATTTCATTGAAATGCCAAGGTGCAACCGCCTCCGCTATGTCCTGGTGGTTGTTTGTGTGTTCTCCAGATGGGTTGAGGCATACCCTACACGTAGGTGCGACACCCTCACAGTGGCCAAGTTACTGCTTAGAGAACTCATCCCTCGCTTCGGGGTGCCGGCCTTTTTGGAATCAGATAGGGGAACACATTTTAACAGCGAGCTTGTGAAGATGATCTGTGTAGCACTAAATATTGACCAAAAGCTGCATTGCAGTTACCGACCAGAAGCTTCAGGAATTGTGGAACAGATCAATGGAACAATCAAGGCCAGAATAGCGAAAGTGTGCTCCTCAACGACCCTGAGTTGGCCTGATGCCCTGCCATTAGTCCTCATGAGCCTTCGTAGTACCCCAGACAGAAGAACAGGGTTGTCACCACATGAGGTGTTAATGGGGAGAGCAATGAGGCTGCCATCTATTCCAGCTACTGCACTGTTAAATATCACAGATGATATGATCCTGGACTATTGTAAGGGGCTGTCTGACGCCATGCGTTCTGTGTCCCTTCAGGTGCAGGCTGCAGAGGTTCCAGCGTGCCAGGGCCCGTGCCATGACCTGAACCCTGGGGACTGGGTCCTGGTAAGAAAACACGTGAGAAGAAGCTGTCTGGATATTCGTTGGCGTGGGCCCTTCCAGGTCATCCTGATCACAAACACAGCTGTAAAGGTGGGAGGCCTGCCCAATTGGATCCACGCGTCACATACGAAAAGGGTTCCAGCACCTCTGGAAACAGCTCCTCTCTCGGATAGACGTCCAGCTGAGGACCGAGAAGCCATAGAGGGGGCTAGCCAAGCTGTAGAGGTGCCAGCGGAAGCAGGGAACGAGTCTGACCAAGCTGAGGACGGTCAGTACAACAGCGAAACAGAGGACGCTACAGAAGGAGAAAGTAGCTGGGAGTACGAGTCTGACCCTGACAGGTCTGAAAGAGAGCGAGAACAGACCAGAAGGAGAAGGAGTAGAAGGGCACGTGGAGAAGCTAATTGGCCGCAAAGAAGGAGCTCTAGCCTGAGGTCAACTCCAGAGTTAACCCTTCCTCCGATATCAGAAGACTCAGACCCAGAAGAAGGTGCTCAGGGCGCTGAAGCACCGGGCCGAAGAAGGTCAAGAAGAGTGCGTGTGCCTAACAGAAGATACTCCACACCTGAGTGGACATATCTGGCGACAAATGTCTGTGAAACCGGAGACAGGGAGGATCCGAGCGGTGGTGGTGTCCAGTTCTGAGCCCATTATCACCGTGGAAATACGACTGTTGGTACCCGGTGTCGAACAAGAAGGGTCACTAACATTCGTGCTCCCCAGACCTCCCCGCCTCAGCAAGTTAAAACACATGTTTCTTACAGAATTGCAATTCCCCGACTTTGGTACAACGATAACAGCACATGAAGAGCACAATCTTCGTTTGGAAATACTGAACTATGCTATTGAAGCTGCAACCACAAATCTGATAGTAGACTGTTAAAGGACTTTGTAAATAAAGCAAGCAGAAAAAGAAGATTACCTAGCGCCCAGGAAGCAGAGAATTTTAGGGAACTTCCCTCGAGTTGATGGAGAAGGGCTAGGGTTGTCTTTTTGAACTGTTAAAGGACTTTTGCGAAGAAGGTTGTCAGCCTCCAGTTGTGTGGATTCTAAAGACAAAAGGATTGAAAAGAGACTGTAAAGGAACGAGAGGAAAAGAACTTTTTGCAAAGATAAAGAGAGAGCTAGATTGTCTGACGAAATGGAGGCCGGCACCCCGAACCGCAGAGCTAAATGTATAATAGGTACACTAATAGTAGGAGTGATAATATTAATAGCTTTAGTGGTAACAATTTCTTATGTAAAGGGAAATGAAGAAGAGGTAAAGGTAACTGATGTGAGTTCTGTAGTAACGCTTACACCTATTGTTGCTGGTGAGAAAAGGGAAAACACTCAAGAGAAAGCGTTATTGGCTGCAGAAGCCCGCAGGTTACATGTAGACGAGTCCCAAGGAGACTTTAGGTCAAATGCTTATGCTAAACTTTTATATGAATACGTGGATGCCATGGAGGTTAAGGATTGCTACGTCTGCATGCAGTTGCCTGCGTCTGTAGATGAAGGAATTCGCTATCATCACCTCCCTCTGACATATGGCATTACATGTAGCTTATTGCTTAGTATATTTTATGAGAGAGATAGTTTTGAATACTATTTCTCTAATTATGATTCAGTGTTGCCAGAAGTCCCGAATTATAAGCAGATGAATAAATGGGATTACTGGAAGAGTGAAGACAGATTGGCCAAATTCTTCATTCCTTGGATTACCTTAGATACTTCACATGCCCGTAGAAATAACCTGACATGCAAGGTGTCAGAAGTCGAGAAGAAGTTCATAGGGCAGGTGGATGATCGTTACAGGAGACAAAAGATTTTGAAGAAATCAGGACAAGGGAAAATAGATTGGACCGAGGAAGAGAAATCACACAAGAGAAAGGGTAGTAGTGGTCCAATAGCTTTAGATAAAGCACAGAGAGGAAAGTTATGTCTTCACCGAGCCAAAACGTATTATGAAAATGTATACGTGGGTGAAGTTGACTGTGAGCATGCTTTTAATTTAGAGTACTACACTAAGGATTTCCTGAAGGGAATGCAAGTGATTCCAAATGTGTATTTTGTATGTGGAAGAAATGCTTACGTGAGACTACCTGACAACTGGTATGGATCATGTTACTTGGCAATTGTCTTCCCCAAAATATATCATGCACAAGACTTAGTGATCATTGAGGGTCAGACATCATCGAGGGGAAGGAGAGATGTAGGTGATGCCGAAATGGTTGGAGATGTCTTTGGAGCTATGTTTCCTCTTTTGGGAATAATCCTTAATGATGTTAAAATTAGACGACTGGCAACAGTTGTCGACAGGTTGTCTGCCAGCACTGCTCAGTCCTTAATGCTGGTAGAAGGAGAGATGCAATCGATAAGGGCTATGGTTCTTCAAAATCGTCTTGCATTAGATGTCCTACTAGCAAAAGAGGGCGGAGTCTGTAAGGCTTTGAAGGTCCAGGAATGTTGCACATACATTCCAGACAATTCGAAGCCCCTTGAGAAAGTTATTAAGAACATAACTAGTATTCACAAGGAGATCGAAGACTTGAGTAGAGAAAATGTCTGGGAAAAGGTGGGCCACGGAATGAGTACAGTTGGAGGGTGGTTTTCCGCCTTAGGCAAAAGCTTTGTATGGTATATCCTAAAGCCTATCATCATAATATTGATCTGTGGGATAATATTGTGGGGATTGGTGAGGGTATTCAAATGGTACAGAGCAAGAAGGTCAGAAAGGGCCCAAAGAGAGCAGCTGCAGAGATTGGCTGCCATACAAGATAATCAGTACAGGAGCCTGAGAGCTCTGGAAGCGCAGAGAATGCCAGCAATAACTGCAGTTTAAATGTTAGTGATGACCCCGAGAGGTCATCAAAGGGGGGAACTGAGAGAGCGCAAACTGATTTAAATGTATGAGTACATCACACTTACCTGTAGTAAGCACAAATCATGAAGAGAAATGCCATGAGTGCTAATAGTATCTGCAAATATATTCTGAATGTATAGCTAATGTAGAGATTTAAGTAGAAGTGGAACTAATACAGAAATGTGTGACATTATATGACTTTATTAGACGTGATTATTTTTGAATCCATGTCGTGAAGCTGCTAAAACATAAGATGGTATGTGGTTAAAAGCAGAACGTGGTAGGCCTCAGGGCCAGAGCTGGAGGGAAAGGGAAGATGGTTCTTTTCACGACGCAGATTATATTAACGTTTTTGGTCATTGCATTAATAGACCATGATTTATAGAAATGTTTACTTAATAATAGAATAAGAGTATTAACATGCTTTAATTAAATGAAGAAGTTGAATGTTATAATCATAATGAGAAATATTGTAGGCCTGAAATGTTTTAACGTTGATTTACACGTACATGTCTGGGCTGAGAAATGTTGCAAGCCTTTTTAGAAGTATATGAGAGTTGGGTTCTTGGCGGCAGATATCTGTCTGCAACAGGAAAGGGGGGATCCAATTATAAATGAATGAATAGAGGTCTGTTCAGTAGATGGCCCAGACATGGAGGAGGGTTCTGGAATGTTTAAGGGGTATCAGCGGGCCGGAGAAGAGTCTGAGAAGCAAGGTCAACTCTAACGTCTGAGGCCCAATACAAAGCATCATGGAAAAAGCCTGAAGCTACACCACGTGAGAGGCGTTTCGCAAGGGGCGTCTCAAATGTTGTTGACTGTTTTGTATTAGGGACAGCACCCCTGGGTGGAGTTAGAGCAGAGACCTGAGGACCCTTTAGAGAGCGGATGGGTAGGCAGTGAGGGGTCATGACTGGAGAACTATAGGTTTTCACCAAGAGACTTAGAGTGGGTGACTTCCCTTGGGGGTCATTCACTGCTGACACCTTTGTTAGGTTGGGATTTGGTTAAGTAGGGATACCATCTAGAACAGGGTAGGGACGCCTAACCTGTGTTTGTTTTCCTCCAACCTAAATGAAGGAGAGATATGCATCTATGCTGATAGCTTTATTATTCCTAGAACTTGTGTTAGTGATTTCTGTTGCTCGTCTGAGGGCTTTTCGAGAGCACATGTATGTAATTGGACCTGTGTATCTCGTGAATCTCATTCTGAGATGCCTGTATTTGCAGCTCATTATATCTTTACAATAAACTTTTGAAAACTAGAAGTTGTCCGTGATCTTTGAGAGTAGAGTCCTTTCTTGGGTGAACTAACATAGAAATGGGTGTACTGTTTTCCTCCTAGACAGGCAACAAAGGTTCAGTCGACCAGATCGAGGTTTGGATCAATAGATATAAGGTATCGATCAAAATCTCGCCCTTTCAAACCATTTACCACTGGTCAAAGAGGAGTCTCGCGAGGACAAGCATGAAAAAACCCTATACATGCCCACAGTGAGCAATGTATCGTACTCTAAATGCAGGTGTTTTTCAGACGGCGCAGAGCGTGTATGGTGACTTCAATGCTTAGGCTTCCAAGCGCGAGATTCGTGGTGCCTCGTAGCTTTTGTTTTAGTCCGCCTCGCCCGAAGCCACACATGAAACCGGGCTGCCTTTGAAGACAATGCGTCGCAGCATGTAACAAACAATTCACGGAGGCGCCTCGCGTTCTGAAACCCTGCGCGTGCGTCTAAAAATTAATATAAAGCATCACAAATGGCAGAATAATTTCCTGCTTTCTGAAGATTACAGTCAAGTAAATAATCCTGACGCCTCCGGATCGGTGAGAGAAGATGCCGTCGTTGAAAATCAATCTGTTAAATCATTAGCACTAGACGCCTTATATCAGAGACGAGCCTTGAAAATCAACAACACAGGCACTGAGTGTTTTAAATGGCAGTACGGGGGCGTGTGCACGCGCGTTCACGCTTATTTGATGTTTAAGCGCTCAATAAGGATGTACCAGGCTCGCAGTGAATAGCGTGCATTCTTTTTTTAAAGTTTAAAAAAGAAATACCTGGTGTTCTGCTTTATTAGTTAACTATGAACGTGAAGAAACGTGCACAAACAAATCATGATGAGTGCCTAAAATCATGTATTAGCGGGTATTAAAATAATAATATAAATCTACATCCTATCAACATATTTTATATTTCGCGTACCGAGCATTTAAATAAAATGTTATATAAATGTACAATCCGTATTAATAGTTAGACCACCTTCCATAATGTATGTACCGCACTGCTTTATCTGGTCTGCTTACCTTTAAGATAATGGTTCTCGGGCTTTTAAATGCTGCTCCCCTCTCGAGTAAAATAATTTAATTGAACCCCCAATAATTTCAAGTACATTTTCCCACCGGTAGTACACACAATGTTAAATATTGTAAGCAAGCTAAAGGTGTTTGAGTAGAACATCCTCTAACAAATCGACATAACTGAAGCACAAAAGTGCTTTTCAATTTATCGTATACATGTACGCACTAAAAAACAGAGCAAGTCACACAAACAAATCAAATGAGAGGCAGGATGTTGCTGAATATTAAGAGACTAGTTTAAAAACTATGTTCCGTTTTTTTTCTAACAGTAAATTACATCTGTGAAATTAAAAATGTATTGTAAGAAGAGGAGACACAATGTTGGCAGGCTCTCAAATGGTGTTCAAAATGATTATGCATATTGCTGCCTTTTATTTTTTCTCCTTACTATATCTAGATGGCAATTGCCCTCATATAATGTAGGACACCTCCAGACCGTCCCGTCTTCTTAGTCAAAAGCAATTTGGGAGCTTGGATTTAGTGGCCATCCTTACAAACTTAAAAGCAAAAATACAAGTACCGAGATACTTAGAAGACAGAACTGTTGTCTTAAATACCAGTACTGTCTGAAGGTGTTGTGCAGCACATGGGGCCACAGACAGCTCTGAACATATTTAACATTTCAGACATTACAGATATGTCCAGGTAACCCTTTTAAAATCAATCTGAAGTACCTGAATGCCAAAATGCTATTTGGCAGATGTCTTGGCAGGAATAATCCTTTATCAGAATTGAGGGATCGAGGAGTTGGGCTTGTTTAGTGGTATCCATTCGACATATAAACCCAGCCAGCGCAAGACTGACAAAAGACGTTACTGATTGTGGCTCCTACCAGCAAGGAAGCTGAAGAAATCTACCTCTGCATTTAACTGTGCATTCCCCTAACCTTTGAAATAACCTACCATCGCTACCTCCGAACTTTATAGCCATTATTTACATATTATTACCATGTGTCCCCATGTCTTTACTATTTTCCTTGTATATTGTCTGTACATTTTGCTGTACACATTCTGTAAAGCTCTCTGGTACACTCGGGTCAAGTCTGCACTATAAAAAACTCGAAAAATAAACATAAATAAAATAAATTATGCACAAGGGAGAAGATCAAGGCTGCTGTGTATTGTTACTCAAGTCTCAGTAACATTTTGATTAATGGTTGTCTGCCTTCCTCAGGGGTAGAGATTTGCTCTTTTTGGCCAGAGCCTTGTGCCTTCCTTGACATCCATTCATGTCCCCAGGGTGGTCCACCTCTCAGGTTAAAGATCACTACTTTAATATCTAATAGCGCATAAGGAAATGTGAAAGTTGAAGGCATAAGTCCATAATTCACAATTGCGTATCTAGAGATGGAGCATGGAGGCAACTCCTTCATTGCTCATAGGCGGACATCTGATGGTCACTGTGCTCCCAGTTTTATCATTATACTTGGGTCAACAGTCTCTTCACTGGAAAGACCAAATTATCTTTTACAGTGTGGTCATAAAACAAACCATTAACCAAATGTGTTGAAGGTGTTCACTCTAAGAAATTTCAGTCATTGGGTGGGTCGAACAAAACATCTGATTTTATAAAAATGAATTATTCTGATATTGTGAAGTCAGTTCACTGACAAATTCAAATTCAATAGCTGCAGAGATTTTAGAACAATTTACAAAGTCCATGCTTACATCTAAAAAATACATTCAACCAACTGTGACCCGTGCAGGGATTCGGATTACAAGAAGACTACTGGAGAGACAGAACCAAATCCTTAATTCTAGCTCTGGCAAAGCTCCCACATTGTGCTAATGGTAGCACCAACAAAGGTAAAGACATTTCTGTACCCGCAACCATAATTAACTTTTGGTGGCTTGCCCTAAGCATCAAGGTGATTCCCAGAGGAATTGTGTAAGCTTTCACTCCCCACGAAACAGCTAAGCAACAACACTGTCAAAGAAATAAAGAATGTTCATGTCCTCACCATGTGTAGACCAAAAGATAAAAAACGTTATTAAGAAATATATGGCAAACACTAAGAAATATTAGGAAGGCTTTCAATCAACACTGTGAGAGAAACTGCAACTACAGAAATCATTCAAAGACAGCTTTACTCAAAATTAATGGAAAATATAAAAATAGAAACACTGTTTCTTCAAGAACGCTCGCCAGGACCTGGGAGCCCTTACCTCTAGCTCCAAGGGGTGGTTTGCTGATAAGAGCATCTGTGAACCTTGACATTAGCTGTTCTCTCTCTATTGCCTACAAGTCATTAATGCAGCCCATTTCCCCTTCTTTTTCCAAAGTCCAGAGTCTCTTGTTTGGATTTAGAAAAATACAACGAAACTTAGAAAAGCCGATGGGTTTAGCCATATTGGATTGACTAAGTTCTACCTGTGCCTTGCAATAGGGTAGCACTTTGAAAGGAATTCCAACTCCATTGCCATTTGCTTTTATGAAGCCCACAGATGCACTGTGTGGCTTTTGTCTGTATCATGTCTCATGCTCAGCTAGAAGTGTTGCAGCCCTAGAGTCAGCAGTCCTTATGTTGAAGCCCATTTGGAAACAATCCACTATCAGAATCCATATTATTACCTTCCATTCACTGTGGATTCAGCAACACCATTAGTATTATTGGATGCCACATTTTTGTGGGATTTCTGGGAGCTCAGTGCCCTTAAAGATTAAAGATTGAACCTGGGGAAAAATATCATATTAATTCTGTCCTTTATAGCTAGTCATATGCTATTGGAGTAAAGTAGAGTCTCTGTCAATGTGAACTTGATGTGAAAGATGCAAACTACCAGAAGCACAAAGGACTGATCCTATTTCCTTGCACAGAAACACACGTCCCAGCTGCCCACACCAGTAGCGAGGATCTGCAGTTACTTGTGAGTTAGGTGATTGTGCTGCCATTGGGTGGCTGACACGTAACCCAGCCAAGATACTGCATCACCACACGTCATTGAGATTTCTTCTTTGTGCCTCTCCCTGTCTCCCCACTTAGGCAAAAGCTCAAAAAGTATTTGGGCTGATGTACCTTTAATGTGGGTCATCAGAAGTTGTACCTTCCCCTACAGATAATGCACACATTCCTGAGCTTGTTATGGACCCATTCAGGTCCATTTTTCTCCAACTAAAGGTTGCCACTTGAATGTATCAACAATGACATCACTCTACTTAGGCTAGACCCCTACATAGCCTCACAGGGAAAATCATCTTTTCTCTGAATGAAGTCACTGAGGAGTTTTGTTAGAAGGATTGCTTTGCTGTTATTCGTGGTAGGTTTTGCTTGAGATTAGGGGTGGCTCCTCCTTGTTTGCATAGGGCAACATCAAAGACTGGCTCTCTCCACCTCTACCCGAACTTCAGATCAACACTAGCACTCCAGGTCACTTCAACTAATACCTAGAGTAGAGAAGAGAACACCCAGCTCATTTATGCACAAGCACTGTTGGTTTCACCAAACCTGCATCTGTGTCTTAAACATGACTGACACAAAAGCAAGTAAAAATTAAACCGAACTGTTTCCACTTTACTTCGCCTCTAGGTGTACAGCAACTGTCATCCATTAGCATAAACTAAAAGTACAGTAACCACAGTGAGTGTGCGTAGATAGAATCAAGGGAAGTAAAGACTTATTATTGAAATCCATTCCTATGGATTTTTAAAAGGGGTGGTCCATCCTTAATTGGGGAGAGGATGTAAGGCTACAGCGGTCGACCTCAAAGCTGGTGAATCGGGTTCAAGTCTCGTCATTGACGCTCAACATCCTGTAATTCTGGGCACATCACTTTATCTCCCCATGTCCAACAAAAACGAATGTGTCCATCTGTAACAAAACTGGTGTTCATGTAAAGAGCTCTGATACCTGATATCTTCGGGTCTAGTATATAAAACTAAACAAAAAAAGAATAATAATCATGTACAACATTTTGTTTGCCACCCAGCTCCTGTGCAACAAATGGAATCTCACTACATTCCCAGTGGTAAATACCTGATCCAACAAAAGAGGGTTAAAAAGGAACAACTTGGAATATGCCACATTTAACAGAATTTGTAAATATTTATGAAGAATTATGGAGGTATTGTTCAGACAATCCATCCACTGCAGGCAGGCTGAGGACTCTTGCACTGTCAAGGAAAGGATTGGCCCACAGTGTTCACTCTGCCAAAACTCATCTCGCCGAAGAGCAGCCATTTGTGCCAAACAGTTAATTCTGCCAGCAGGTATTGTAGCACACTCTCACAAGTCTATTGGGCAACAATGAAATTACAGTGTGTGGCACTCAACTTGAAGAAAGTCCACCAGAACCAAACCTTGCAACCAAAAACTGCTACTCTAAAGCAAACGTGAGGGTACATGTCACACTCCACAAAACCTCTCAATGAATACTTAAAGGGCTGAGATTCCTAAATTTCCAACACACTATATTAAAGATCTATAATCTCTTTTACTCACATTATCACCCAATATAAGGAAATTTGATTGGTCTTAAAATATCTTCAGATGTTTAACAGACATAATTTGTCATCATAGAGGGCAGATCGTTGATGTAAAATGGGCGGTAATGTGAGCTGTACACGACATACCATAATGTGGTTCATAAAGAGCTCGAATATGGTCATAGCAATTTTTTTCCATAATCCAGATACATCTCTTCTACAAGCCAGAGTGTAGCAGATACTGGCTTTGAATTTGAATTCACATTTTGCTCGTAGCTACTCTGATCACATATGTCTATTAAGATTCTTGCTGAATTTCACGTTTGTGTTTTTTTAAGGCGTGATGTAGTGCACATTTTTAAAGATCTCAAATTTCAACTAAGTATTTGACACATTCCCAATAGTGGAAGACTCAAAATGAAAGGCATGCTGATTTTCCCTCTATGATAAATTAACAACATCAAACAGAGGATTTGCTGGGCAGCGTGAAGTCAGTAATGGTGACAGAAACGTTTTGAAAACCTTTTTCCAGTGCATTCTGTGGTTAATCTCTTCGCTGAGGGTTTGATGATGGAATGCTAAAAAGACCCTCTTGAAAGACTCCTCTTCAAGCACCCATAACAATTTTATCATAAAATGTATCCCTCCCGAACTTTTTCTTGAACCGATATTAATTTAACTGTCTTACTACAACAGTTCCTCTTCATTGTGTTTGTGGATCACTAACCCCATCCAACAGTCTTCTACTATAAACCTTCACTAGGTCCATTTGTTACCTCATCATATTCACATCAGTCTGTTCCACAACACATCTATGATTATGACTCATACTCCATATTGGTCTTGCCTTGCTTCAGAGTGAGTGTCCCATTTCTCCATTGTCATTTGCTATTCTGGTAGTTGTGTGCATCTATCCTTACTTTCCTATTTAACTCTCTTTCTTCTCTCTGTAATAACAGCATTTGTTCAATTATTTATTTAGAACAACTGTGCAGAGAAGGATAAGCGGTCCTCGAGTCCAAAAAACAAGAATAGCTAAGGGCAAAATATAGAAGATAGCAAGTAAAACAGGGCAGGAACCAGTGTCCAGCTTAACCAAGCCTTGCAAAAATAATACAGGGCACACACTACAATTACTACGGCATTCTGTTACAGCGGTGCAGTACTGTCTACCCTGCACAGCCCAGTACATTACACTAAGCCCAGCATCAACACCCCCACTTGCACTGCACACGTACTGGTAACTGGAACCATACTATATCGCTATTTTTTATTAACAGGCCCATCCAGTGAATGATGCCACAATACATCTCCAAATCACAACTGGCATCAAATAAAGCAACATTCTAGAATGCTTATTGCTTCTGCTGATTAGCATATGTAAATGTAAATGTTTTTGTACTTGTATAGCGCACAGCTACCCTGAATGGGTCTCCCGGCTCTTGTACGAATACCGCAAGGGAACCCTTCCTTGTTTTTCCCTGTGAAGTGTCCACTCCTGGGCACCCCCATGGTGAAACCAGGCATCCCTCGCATTTTGGGGGCCGTTGTGGAGACTAAGCAAGCTATTGCCCAGAATTGACATTATATTATTTAGATGCATGTATGTGGATATTTTGGCTATGTTATTATTATTATAGCACAATGTTTAAAATCTGTGGGTCTGCTACAATACCCCAAAATATGGTTTTTGAACATCATATGGTAGTTACACTACCACTGCCGCTTCATTGGTAGTAACTTCCAATTATGATTAAAAACACAGCTGAAAATTGCACATTTGAACTTACATATAATTTCCTAATCTCAAAATACACCATCAATGACACCCGTACTGGCACCATATAGAACATCATCAATGAGATGAATAACATCAGATTGTTGCAGGGATTCTGTTGGGAAACAGAACTGTGCCTTGGGAGAAGAGGACGTCAGAATGTAGGGGCCGAGCCTCTCAACCATGTCAGTACCTCTAGGCACACATCTGACTAACACACAGTGACTCACATGCACTCCTAACCTTTCCAGAGAAGCAGGTAATTTCAGCAAATCTAGAACACAACCCTCTAGCCCCCAAGGGAACAGTGGAAACAGATCATCACCTTTTGTTCTCACTCATGCATGTTCATAATAAACAGAAGCAAAAAGAACATCCTTCTGACTGAGGGTGAATGTTTGCATTGTCCAGCATTCCGTCCATCAATTGTTTCTTTTGCATAATAAACAGAAGAAAGCAACAAAGGAAGTTTACAATATATTTATTGAAACTATCTTAGTCTATTTTGAAGCAGGTTTGCTGCGATTAGTAGACAGATACAACTGAGAAAAGTAATTAACATTACTAACAGGCTGTTTACAACCCGACCATGGCAACTAATATATCTACCTAAGCCTACCCTCACTATGAGAGTAGAGGGATATATTAGTGATCTATGGGATTAATACCAAACCCCAGATCTGGTAGGCGTGGTTAAGTGGTCCTCATCATAGGTGCAAACTCAGTTTACACTAGGCTGCTGCCTCCATTCCAAGACCCGTCTCGCTGCTGGAATTTTCCCCTCTAACCTCAAAGGGGTTGAGACACAGTTTATATTATAAGAACTGTTGTGTTAGAAAGACTGCATCTCTGCTATTGTGTTGTGTCTAAAAACATTAGGAGATGTTGCTGAACGGGCCCAGATAAACAGTACACCATGTTGTTCGACCTTGTATGAAATGTTCAGACTAAATCCCAAGAAGAGTCACTGAATAACAAATAATATGTGCAGTGTATTTCTATCATGTTAGGCTGTACAAAGCAAAGGCAGCTTAACACCATCGATGCGGTGCATTTTCCCGCTGTGTGCTGGAAAATTAAAAAAAACGCGGTTCATGACGAGCTCAGCTCGTCATGAGTGTACAAGAGGTGTACTTAAGGGGTTAAAGCTGCTCTTATATGTAACCAAGGGACAACCAAAGTGGGCCCAGAAGGGGAAATACTACAACATATGACAACAACATTGCCATTATCAATGACCAATGGGCAGTGTTGGATTGGCCTACAGGGCATTCTGACATTGCCAGAAAGGCTGGTTTGATAGGTCAGATTGTAGGTTGTTTTTATTTGGCTCCTAATGGGCCTGTTTTGCGGTTTGCCTGCCCTGTTTTCTTTTTTTAATGTCAATTCCCCTGCTATAACCACAAGCATTCCTGCAGCAAGCAGAAATGACTGTGGTCTACCACAGTCAGTAAAGCACGTTTACAGCGTGTCTTTAGAACTTAAAAACTGTCCTGGTTTGCAAATGTGCGCTCCCCCCCTTTTTCAAGCTATCTGGTTGACTAATTGGGGACACTATTACTCTGGTGCCTGAGCCTATTTTCCAAACCATTCCAAACCTGCCAATCGGACCACCCAAGTGGATACATTTAGCTATCAGATCTACAGAACAAACCCTCCTTGTCAATCGTTTGGCCACTCATGGTTCTACACACATGCCAACTCAACTACATAACATTTATATGCTTCCTGATTCATCAAACCAACTACCTATTAAATCATGGATTCACCCACTCATTCTCTTGCCTACAAAGATGCTAACCCATGCATGTGTTTTGACATGCACCCACTCATCCACATACCTTACTACCCTCTCACTAAATAAAATATTCGTATAAAACTAACCACCCACTTGGGTACTTGTTTACTCACCTATTAATTTATTCATTTAGCTAGTCATACAATAGATCATAAAGTCAGACAGTCACCCAGCGACAAATCCACTGGAAGTCGCTCATTCACTAATACTCACTCATTCGATTTCTCTGTCACTTACTCTACTACTCTCCCACTCACCAACCTATTCAGCCAAATGTTTATGTTGGTTAATACACCAAAAATGTAGAGTTTGTGTATGAGCACTAGTGTCTGCTGCAAGACACAATCATAAATGCACATTTTTGGGAGCAAGTTTGCCAAAGAGAACTCTCACCCATCCAAATTTCCAGTAGAACAAACCGCATTTGCACAGTCCTGGTTCTGAGAATAGGATAATGATTTGCCCCTGAACAGCAAATGGCGTTATTTGCATATCTAATTGAGCTTTTTGACCTCTTACACCTCTCTCAAAAATGTTTCTTTTGACATATGACTACTTCCTGATAATCTAGCTTAGTGAGTGCCATAGATCAATGGAACATTGTGTTGTATTATGAGCTACAGGTTAGAGTGCCCTGGTTTTCACCCAACGATCCACCCTGTGCTGCTGGAGAGCACCCAGTGTTATAGCTGCCTATATGTGAACTTTAAGCCACTTTTTGTTTCTTTCTAAATGTTGGACTCTCTTTGTGTGTCCCTTTAAGTATGAGCATCCAATAAATGTATCATAGTATGTGTCGTTTTACAGCAATTTGTAACTTATCAGGAATTTAGTTTATCTGCCTCCTGTTACTGAAGGGTACCCAAAAATGCAATATCTACCTATATGTTAAGTTTAAGGAACTAATTAATTCCCCACACTTTGTACTCATTTTGTGAGTCCATTTAAGTTCATATAAAATTCTAACGGTTGGGTCTTGTTACACGGTGTATTGTGAGAAGGGTACAAAAGTCCAGCTATCTGCTTTTTATATTGTGGGTTAAATTAGGTTACCCTTCTGGACATTTTCATCCCTTTTTCACTCCCAGTTTCTGCTTACTACAAAAGGAAAACTGGAAAGTTAACATGTGGCATCTACCATGTTATAATATTGGTGCTTTAGTACAAGATGTCTCCAGTGATTTACTAATCTTTTGCAGTTATTGGGTTTCAGAATAATACACAAATAGGGGCTTATTTACGAGCCTTCCGCACTGCCAGTGTCACTTTTTCTGACGTCTCAGTGGTGCAGATTACAAACTCATGTCTAGGAGGCCACGCAAAGGTACTATGCACGGCTTTGAATGTCCTCATAGATATGGAGTAAGGCAAGCGAGATCAAATTGCTGCTTAGCCTTACTCTGTGCTCGGGAGGTGTTCGGTGGGCATTGTGGTGAGATTACCAAGAGCATGTAAACCTGGGCAAGTGCCAAATCCTTACGCTTCCCGTATTTTCCGTTATTTCATCTTTCTAAGTGTCTTACAATCTGAGGCATACGTAGTAAGAGCACAAAAACAATCCTGCAAACAACACAGACACCCTTGCACCATTTTGCATTGGCGCTTGGCAACTGAAATGGCACCAGAGCAGGAAGAAATGACAGGAATGCAACGCATTGCTTAAATACGGTGCATTCTTGCCCTTTCACTTTGGCATAGGGCAACGCAGCAAGGTGACTTTACTGTGATGCCCTACGCCAAATGCTCATAGATAAGGGCCTTAATATGAAAAAGGGCCCCAGGGATCCTCCCTCAGCTCGACACTGTTCAACATTTACAAGGCCCTGCTCGCACACGTCGCCCGACAGCACGACCTCAACATAATCTCCTACGCCGACGACACTCAACTGATTCTCTCCCTCACCATGGACCCCATCACCGCCAAAGCCAACCTCCACGAAGGAATGAAGGCCGTTGCCGACTGGATGAAGATCAGCCGTCTGAAGCTGAACTCGGACAAGACGGAGGTCCTCATCCTCGGCTCCAACCCTTCAGTCTGGGACGACTCCTGGTGGTCGACGACACCGGGG
Source organism: Lissotriton helveticus (assembly GCF_964261635.1). Classification (NCBI taxonomy): domain Eukaryota; kingdom Metazoa; phylum Chordata; class Amphibia; order Caudata; family Salamandridae; genus Lissotriton; species Lissotriton helveticus. Next base: position 497,530,939 of record NC_136063.1, read on the forward strand.
GCATTCCCGACACCCACTGACCATGCCCGCAACCTGGGAATCATCCTCGACTCAATGCTCTCAATGACCAAGCAAGTCAACGCCGTCTCCCCCTCCTGCTTCAACACCCTCTGCATGCTCCGCAAGTTCTACAGATGGATCCCGACAAATACAAGGAAGACAGTCACCCAGGCCCTCATCAGCAGCAGACTCGACTAGGGAAACGCCCTCTATGTGGAAGCTCCGACCAAGCTCATCAAACCACTACAACGCATCCAAAACGCCTCGGTACGACTGATCCGCGACGTACCACAACATGGCCACATCACCCCCCACTTGAGAAACCTGCACTGGCTACCCCTCAACAAGAGGATATCCTTCAAGCTCCTCATCCATGCACACAAAGCACTCCACAAGACCGGCCCAGTCTACCTCAACATACGTCTCTCCTTCTACATCCCCAACTGCCAGCTATGCTCTGCCGACCTCTCACTCGCCACCGTCCGTGCATCCGAAGAACAACCACTGGCTGGAGATCCTTCTCCCACCTCGCCGCCAAGACATGGAACACCCTCCCACTGAGCCTACGACAGACCCAAGACCTGCTAACCCTCAGGAGGATACTCAAGACCTGGCTGTCCGATCAGTAGCAGCCCCCCCTCCCCAGCGCCTTGAGACCCTCGCAGGAATGTAGTGCGCTTTACAAATGATTGATTGATTGATGCCTGTGAATAGTACATGCAAGGTGTGTCCTGTTTAGGTAGTGGTCTTTAGCTGCCATTTGCATACTCGTCTCATCCATAGACTTTGTATTACCTTTATGTCAGTTTCTGCCCATATAACATTGTACATGCTAATTTCCAGGAGGCTCTTTCTAAAAGCAGCTGTTTCACAAAATAGCGCATACGTTGAAGGGTGTGCACAAGGCATAGTCTGAATCTGCAACCGGTGTGTGTCAACGTGTGCTGATGTAAGCAACCAAGAAAAATAGGATGCTCCAGCCCCTGGGCAGTGATTATGTCCGGCTACATATATTATATGGTGTCAGCTGCAAACATTAACTTAGTGTAACATATGCGCTATTTTGTGAAACAGCTGCTTTTAGAAAGAGCCTCCTGGAAATTAGCATGTACAATGTTGTATGGGCAGAAACTGACATAAAGGTGATACAAAGTCTATGGATGAGACGAGTATGCAAATGGCAGCTAAAGACCACTACCTAAACAGGAATACATTTTCATCTGATTTCCATCATGTCGCCTGACTTGTGCTTGGGCTTTCATTAGACCTCCAGGCAAGAACTAGACCGTTCTGGACATAGGGTCATACGGCTTAAAATTCCAAACGCAACTGCAAACGTCTCCACAGTTTAAGCCTCTACTCTAGGAGCACTGTCGCCCTATATGTTGGGAAAGACTCAAATGAGCGCGAAAATATGTTTTCAGTTACTCATCTCTGATATTTTGAAATAACATAACGAATGGAAAGAGATACAGTCGTTCTTTCTTAGTTTTACCAGAAGCGGCAGAGATAGTCTTTATCGAGTAAAAAATAACACTTTTCTAGAGCACCTCTGGTTAGAATACAGAGCCTCTAATATTAAATATGAAGTGATGCCAGAGTGAATGACCTATTCTTCGACAAAAGCATCAGTGCCAAGTAATGGCTGTCATAAGAAGAGGTCCAACCTCAGTGACCCTACCTTGTTTCTTCTAAAAGCCGTGATCCCATGAATGACCAGCGTCACGGCTCACATGCACCCTGGCTGAATTCACACTGCGTTGCATGATTAGGTCCTTCATTTTTAACTAACAGTTTATGTTAGAGCGGTAGGTTCAGAAATAAAGTATTAAGTGTACTAGTCCTCGGTTTCGGCAAACGATTATCGATTTTTGGTGATCCATAAAAATTTCTATATGTAATCACCTAAATTTATGGATATCACACATTTTTGTGTGAACGTCTATGTCTATACTAGGAGAGTTTCTGCCGATTTTTTTAATATCAATAAATCCATCCGGTTATAATTAGTATTAAGATGCACATGCTAAGTTAAGCATGAAGCGCTGCATGGAAATAAGTTATTATCATGTAAAAATAGGCTTCATGCACCTAATCTTTGTCTTCCTCTTTTTCTTTACTCATGAAATATTTTTACAGGTAGAAAAGGTACCTCTCCCTCTACATAGAAAAAACAGGGTATTTTTCACACTCAATTTGCATACTTGTTTGAGATTTAATTTGACGATGATCTTATATGTACAAATTTAGTGTGAAAATATGTTGAATAAGTTTGTGAATTGTGACAAAGTTTCAACTCCGTGGATGTTTACTACAATTCCAAAAGCCATCCCCACTGTTCCATCTATGGGAACACACATTTTCACATATTTAACCATCCCCTCATCCCCACTGCTCCATCTTTGGGAACATCAATTTTCACACATTTAGCCATACCCTCATCCCCACTGCTCCATCTTTGGGAACATCAATTTTCACACATTTAGCCATACTTTCATTACTGAAGAAACCTCCCATAGTTGCACCTCTTTGCAGATGTTGCTTGCATTTGCAAGTATAAATATCCACAGATCTTGATTCTGTATCAGTATTTGTTGTTTGCACCTTCAACATGAATAAGACTAAGAGAGTTTAATCTTCTAAATTTAATACATATACAATCAATAATCCTAATCCCTGAAGCTGCACAAAACTAGGTGTTGCAATGATAGATCAGCTTTCAATGATAAAGCATAGAGCAATGAGAAATCTATATTAACAGCCTAAAGCACTGGAAACGGTACATTAAAGCTGATGAAAGTTGTTACTGTAGCTGGATATAGATTTCTCACAAATAAATGGGTTTGGCAGACAGCTTGCTGAATGTTTCTTTGAGCGAACACCGTTAAAAGCAATGTCCTATGAAAAATATGGAACAGAAACAGAAAAATAAAAATGGCTCAGATATTACAACTACAATCTCACATATTTTTATTTTGCTGCTTTTTTTACTGGTACTTCCATTACCAAAGAAACAAATGGATCCATTTTCCTAATGTAAAATGTCAAAGAACGGCCACTTCACTGAGTCACTGATTTGTAACCAATAATCTGAAGCAAGCACTAAGCACTGGCTTCCTTCATGTTATTCTTCACTGTGATGAAATTCATAGAAAAAGAACACATTTTACTAGACTGTGGTAGAGACTACAGAATAATGCAAAATAAATCCCAAAGTTACAGCCGGTTCACTTTGATTTGGACAATCGAAGAGAGCAACTACTCTTGACATTTACACTTTTCACAGGTATGTTCATTATGTGAATTTCAATTGGTGTAATCTAGAAGGTAGTTCACCAACAAGGGTACCCTGTAGAACAGGTTAGTAAGCATTGTGGGATTATGTATAATTTCTCTCTATATACATATGCATTGTTAAAAATGGGGTTTCTGTTTGAAAGTCGGTATGCACCCTGTACAAGCAGGAACCCTCACTTTAGTCAGGATAAATAAAGTACACACCTAAGTTTGCCTGTGCTCACCCTCTGGTAGTTTGGCACAGAGCAGTCAGGCTAAACTGCAGAGGGAATGTGCACACATATAGTATGTCAGTAAAAACACCACAACAGGACTACCCACAAATTTAGAAAAATAGGTCATATTTATCTAACCAAAACGACAAAAATCCATCAACCATAAATCAGATATTACTTTAAAAAGGTTAAAACATTTCAGTCCATATAAAACTATGGATGTGTTACTTTTTAGTGGAAAGTACCTGGGATGCGTCAAAAGAAAAGATGTAAACAGGCACAGGGGAGATGAGGCACCAGAAAAGCAAAACAATTCATCCGTTCCTTATTCTCAGGAAAGGTGATGCGTCAGTTTCTTACTCGCAAAGGGAAGGTGATGAATTGGTTCCTTGCTACCCGGGTGAGGTGGTGCGCCAGGTCCTTACTGCTAGGCAGGGGAGGTTATGTGTTAGCTCCTTAATGTGAGAGAATGTGATGGGTCAGGTTCTCACTGCGAGGGGAGGTGATGTGTCATTTTTCTGTTCCTCACTGAAGCCCAGCATCGATGTAGACTTGAAGCACAGGTGCAAAGCGTGGGGAAATCCAGGCACACTAGGTCGATGCAATGGCGTGAACAGGCACTGCGTCGATTTTCCACTGCGATGCAGGTGATATGTCGAATCTTCAGCAGCCCAGCAGGGTCGGAGTTGGAGTGGGTGTCACAGATGTTAGAGACAGGGTGCTAGGGACTTGGCTTCAGTGATTTTCAGGCTGCACATTGGGGCTGCATTGATTCTTTGGCCGTGACGCAGTGCAGCATTGTTTTTTCTACCACACAGCAAACTTGCCGCAGGAAAAACAGGCGCTGAAGTCCAGTGCATGGATTTTCTTCTCTTTTTTTTCAGAAAAGCCACCTCCTAGGGTCTAGAACAGGAATTGGCACCACTGGGCAGTTCAGAACTCCCAGCAGGGGAGTTCAGGAGTTGAAGGTGAAGTGTATGATGGCCCGAGACTTTCAACGGAGACAAGCACACTCAAGCCCTTGGAGAATCTTGACAAGCAGGATACAAAAATCACAAGCCCAGTCCTTTCAGTCTCCAAGACAGAAGCCACAAGCAGTAGGACAGCACAACACAACAAAAAGCAGAGTGGCAGTTCCCCTCCTACAACGTCTACAGCTCTTCTTCTTGGTAGATTTCCAGAAGTGTTCTAAAAATGGGGTATTAGAGGTCCAATACTTATGCCCCTTTTGGCCATGTAAGTAGGCATACTTCAAAGGAAAGTATTTGTATTCCACAATATCCTGTCTTGCCCAGCCTTGGCTCTAGACACTCTACAGTGGGGTGAAGACAGCATTGTGAGAGGACATGATTAGCCCTATTCAGATGTCAGTAGTGAAAACTCCTTGCAGCACTCTAGCTAAGGAAGGTCAATCAGTCTGGTGATGGGCCATCAGGATATGCAGGGCACACCTGAGCTCCCTTTGTGTGATTGTCTAGAGTGAATGCACAAACAGTACCTGTCAGTCTAAACCAGATGTTGATTCCACAGGCAGGCTATAACACAGAATGGCAAAGCAAGACTCTTTTTAAAAGTGGCATTTTGACACACACAATTTAAAGACCAACTCGAATAAATGATGTATTTTTAAATTCTGAGCTCAGAGTGCCCATACTCCAAATCTGCATCTCTTCCCAACTGAAAGTTACATTTGTAGGATGCTACACAGCAGCTGCAATGATAACTAGGGCTCCCTGTTTTCCGTTTTTACTGATTTTTACAGATAAATTCAGACAGAAAACATTTATTTTCGTGCCTGTGTATATTTTTAAATGTGGATAAAGGTGGAAACTGGTTGGTTTTTGAGTAATTCTAAATTCTGTCTGCCATGACTGCCAAGCCAATAGCTGTGTGGGTTGATAGGAAAGGGGAGTAAAAAAGAAAAGGATTTTAGTAAAGAGGCTTTAACAGCAGTAAATATACACACGGTTGATACTGAAATTTGCATGTTTTCATATAAGTGTATTAAATCAATGTACTTATAAGAAAACATGCAAACTTCAGCGGTTATTCACAGCACTGAAACCTGACAGGCATTTGAGCATGAGTGCATAGTTAGCTGTTACATAAATATGGAAATATACTCATTTCAGCCTCAATTTTTTTCACAAAGACCAAAATAAAAATGGATAACTACAGATAAAATTATCAAAAAATAAATATGGATAAACACAGACGGAAATGTAAAAAAAATAATTACCATAAAACCAGGAGCCCTAATGATAATCTATGGGCGCGATAGCCCCTGCAATAGTGAAAAACGAAATTGGCAGCATTTCACTATCAGGACATGTAAAAACACACCTGTACATGTCCTACCTTTTACATACACTGCACCCTGCCCATGGGGCTAACTTTGGCCTACCCTAGGGGGTGCCTTACATGTAATAAATGGAAAGGTTTGGGCCGTTGACATGACAGTTTAAAACTGCTTTGGCAGGCCTGATACATGGTTACAAGGCTACTCATGTGGGTGGCACAATCAGTGCTGCAGGCCTACTCGTAGCTTTTGATTTACAGGCCTTGGGCACACACAGTGCACTTTACTAGGGAGCTGCTTGTAAATCAAATACACCAATCATGGATAAACATCATAATCACAATTTACCCAGGGCGCATCGCACTTTAGTACTGATCGTCAGTGGTAAAGTGGCCAGAGTGCTAAAACCATCAAAAAAGCAGTCTAGCATACAATCAAAAACCAAGGAGGTAGAGGCAAAAAAAGAGGGAAAACCACGCCAAGGATGCCAGGTCTAACATGTATACATTCATAGACACATATATGTAGTGGTACTTTCAAAAAAACAAGAAAAGGGCACTCATGAGTATGCATTCATAGGATGTATAGATGCAGAAAGACACGTTTCACCATAACAGTCTTTCTCACGTGTGAAAAGCCCCACATCACCTCAACAATGATAAATACACCACAATAAAAATGGAAGACATACTTTATGATCAGCATATCTAGTTTCTGATATGGTCTATATAATACTTAATTACAATCAACATTAAAAAAGTTTAATTTCCTCAATCAACTTGTATTATTATTATTCTTCATCATCATGGTATACAAAACCATAATAAAAACAGTGGTGTAGTGCACCTATTATAAAAGCAGACTACTGTATTACACATAATAATGCTCCATGTAAACATACAAGTTTTGGCATAGAACGTAGGTTAGAAACAGCAAGGAGAATCATTTACCATACATTTCTATGGTGAGACCATTACAATGAAACTGACTCTTCTAAGAAGTTTGCGGTGGTAGACATAATATAAATATACAAATCAAGATGATGTATCAGTGTTCCAGCCATTGGTAGGCTGCGTATGCATATGACCAGTGGTAGGACTGTGGTAATCAGTCTAGAAAGAAGAAAAGACTAGGAAAAGGTGCATAGATTGGTAAAAAGTGGCAGGCATTTAGATTTCTTAAAATGGTTAACAAATAGACAAGATTAGGCAAATTCAATGAAGTGGGTTTTGAAGTTGAGGGAAGAGAGAAGCACAAATCAGAGTACTCTGACTTAGAGAACCCAGTGTAGCGTAGTTCAGAAAGCCAGTCTTCTAAATGAAGGAGTAAGGTTTGGAAGGGTGGAGAAAGAAATAGAAATTCAGCTTTGGTGGGGTGCACTTTCACAAAATGGGAACACATGAAGTTTCTGATTTCTCTGAGACAATCTCCGCAGACATGAATGCTGTCCAATAAAGACACTTTAAGCTAGAGTTGTAAGCCCTAGGCATAATACAGATCATATTTCTGTCTGACATATCACGTAGTCATTCTATGTATTGGTTTAGAAGCACAGGTGCGATAATCAAATGCTACTGTATGCCGCTCTGGCATAACAGTCCTACATAATCCATGATGGTGAAGGAGTAATCAAACATCTGAAGTTTGATCATTACAGTGCACCATTGAGGGTGTAATTATATTAGACTAGAGTTCTTTAACATCAGAATTTTCAATTGATTTTCCAAGGAATGTATGGCACCAATTAAATTAAGGATTATGAACGTTCTAAATTACCATGACTTGACTTTAGTTGGAAAGAGGAGGAGGCAGGAAATTGGGGAGGTACCTGCAACTATAAGTGTGAGGGTGTCATTAAAGTAAAAGTGGAAGAGTGGCTACAAGCTTAACACATTTAGGCTGAGGTTACAAAGTACCTTAACTATTTACAAAAGTAAGTAGGCCAAACAACCTTTGTGAAAGGCCTTCTGCAGTGTGAGAATGTCACTATGTTTTTGGTACCTTTTCATCTGATTGATCCAAAAACATTTTTGCTAAAATCTAAAGAATATGCAGCAGATGACAGATTAAGTGGCTAATGCAGAAAATCCATAATTATGCGGAAAACACCTCAGCCACAGAATCACTCCATTGGCCCTTATTAAATATTATTAAGTCATGGGGGAAACCATATGTTTCACAATGAGAGGCTATTGGAACTTCACTATCAACATTTGTAATAGGGCCCACCTAATATTTGTGGGAGGACAATACATGTTGGGGATTCTTCTAAATTTCTTTAGGGGTGTGAAAATAGTACGTCCAGCTATAGTAAATTTCTTGGAGCTCAATTCGCCCTAGCACATTTAGTCGTAGGTGATATCTGAAGCCACATTTTCATCTTTAGATCAGTTTAACACAAGGATCTGTGAGGCAGGATTGAAATAATGAAAAGTCTCAAAGTAGGTGAAGACATCACCTTCCACAAAGGGAAAAGCAAGATACACCTCTATTAGATGGACCACAGTTTAGGCATGTTGCGTATCATGGCTCCTGGTCCAGACTAATTTTAAATTGTACAAAGGGAGAACTCGAAGACGATTCGGGTATTTTTTTAAATGGAAAACTGCACAGATGAGGTTTTAAAACTGCAAAGATCTCCCAGGCCACACCTGCATCACTGTACTCCAGGTCCTACTACGCTTTAGGAACAGGGTTTTACCTAAACTTTTTCTATCTACTGATGAAATCGTTTTTGATATTAAATATACGAAACATCAGAAACGTGAAACAAAATATTTAACTATTACTGAAAAAGTACTAACAACTAAAAATGCAAGCATGACAAGCCACACATGACCTGCTAAACCAAACATCACAACTTGCAGTTGAATAAACAGGAACGGAAACACTGATGATAACATAAGGAATAGTCCAGTGTTGAGTATAATATGAATAACTTTGCCGATGCTGCATTAAATACATCAGAGAATTATGAGGGACCCATTTCAATTACCATGGCTTATAAAGAATTAAGTTAAGATGCCCATCTCCTGAAAGTAAAAAAACTTAAAACTTTCAGGCTGTCCGTTCCAGCTTTTTTATCTTGGTAATCTTATTTGTTTCCAGTTGTCCAGTTCTTGAGACTGTTTTCAATAGCAGGGTATTTATATTTAAACACAGATATTTTAAAGACAGCTTGAGAGTAAGATATTCAATATTGGTCTCTTATAAATGAGCTTAAAAGCACAAAAGACAAACTTTGAAAAAGTGCAATTAAGTTATTTTGCAGTGTTTGATAAGGTCAAAACTTGGCGAATGTAAGATGCCAAGCGCTCTAAAACAGCTAACAATCATAAGCATACATGTGATACAAGACAGAGGCGTATGGGGGATAACCAGCAGGTCAATTTTGGACAACTATAAATAATATTAATAAGGCAGAAATCCTTTCCATGAGATATGCTCAAATAGTATCAGGCCAGTATCTGGCACCAGTGGAATTTAGATGAGAATGATGGATAGCTGGAGGTTAGGCAAGCTATCACTGATAAGAAAAGTTAGTTTTTTGTCAGCATCTCAACTCAGTGGCATAATACAAAATGATGAGGCCTGCCTGTTGAATGTGCTGGGAGGCCCATGAGACTCGTGCTACAAGGGGGCTCCTGGAAGTTGGAGGTCCCCATGAGCCATGGGGGCCTGCGTTTTGTCTCAGTCTTCACTTGAATGGTATAAAATACACGTGTTAACGTGATTATAAAGGTGGAATCCTCAGAATCCCGAATTTTGGTCTGGTGCTCACTGACAGTATCTTGCTTATCCTGGATGATATTATCAGAATTAATCAGGACAATTCACCTCAAATCAGCAGCGCACTCAAGCAAACTCTACAGCAGCGAGCACCCAGATGACATTCGATGTCAGAAAGGAAGTGAGAATCAGTCATTCTGAGGTTTTGATTCAACACTGTACCTACTGGGGAAGAATGTTGTTCCAGATGTGGTGACTCCATTCAGACTAGCCATGTGTTTTCTGCTCATCTATGTAATAAAGTAGAATTAATGACCTTTCAAGTGTCGTTAGATGAGAGCTGAATTTCATGCCATTAGATAGGAGCTGAATTTGTTCAGCAGGTAATAGAATGATTGCCGGAACCAGTGTGTGTACACCTGGCAGGGCACCTTTCCCTGGATGCAATCTTTGGTGAGCATCCATGGAAAGGCCAAGAGACTTATAGAATCTCAAGGGTTTCCATTTCTTGAATGTTGGACAAGATTGCTCTAAGTAGACCACTACTGGAGTGAGTTCTAATGAGCTGTTTTAAGGAATCTCATTATAGAGCCAGCCTCAAAAGTGCATGTCTATTGTTAATCAGCAGATATTCAATAAAGAAAGTAGTATTTTGCCGGTATGATGTCCAGTTGGGGGGGGGGGTGGAGGGCTTCAGTGACAATTATGACCAGATTCTGGGCTGAAATAATAAAAATAAGTTTTAAGGTTTTTTGTAGATAAAACAAACTGCAGAGTGCTTCCCAGGGTACTATGTTTTTGGTATTTTGTTTGGGACGTCCATCTAACATAAAAAAATCATCCTGTATTCTCCCAGTCAGAGTTTGATTTGATCTGCACAGGAATTGAGAAAATTTGAGGTGAGTCAAAAGAACGAGGGTGAAAGTATTAAGTACACTAAATAAAAAGGCAAAAACAAAGAAAAACTAAACAGAAGCATTGTAAAATGTACTCAAAATAAATCTTTAGAAACAAGGGTGGGGAATATAGGAAGTGGGTCTAGGGTAAAGGAGTAACGTGGAAGGAAGTGAAAATAGAGATGCGTTGGCATTTTGCATAAAGGCAGGAAAAAAGTAAACTGTGACATGAATAAAGGGTTCATTTTTGCTGTTTTAATATCTCTGGCTTTTTCAACTCAGTAATAGGTGCTGACGAATATTAGGGCAAACTGTAGATGTGCATTTACCTCAATGTTGTGTGTTTTTTAATGCTAAACTTCCAGTGTAGGTTTTCTGCTTTTACTTCATAGTTTTTTCTGTTTCATAAGATCCAATCCACCATGTTGATATTTTTGGTGATGTGTGCTATTGGCATTATCTTTTATAAGACAGAGCCTATCCATCTTGTTGATATTTTTGGTTGTAATGCTACTAGTCTTTATTTCATAAGATAGATCCTGTCCACCATATTGATAATTTTGGTGGTTAATGCTACTGTTTTCTATTTCATAAGATAGATCCAAGCCACTATGTTGATACTTGTGGTAGTAATGCTACTGGTCTCTATTTCATAAGATAGATCCAATCCACCATGTTGATATTTGTGATTGTAATGCTACTGGTTTCTATTTCATGAGATAGATCCAATCCACCATGTTGCTATTTGTGGTAGTAATGCTACTGGTCTCTATTTCATAAGATAGATCCATTCCACCATGTTGATATTTGTGGTAGTAATGCTACTGGTTTCTATTTCATAAGATAGATCCAATCCACCATTTTGCTATTTGTGCAGTAATGCTACTGGTCTCTATTTCATAAGATAGATCCAATCCACCATGTTGCTATTTGTGTAGTAATGCTACTGGTCTCTATTTCATAAGATAGATCCAATCCACCATGTTGATATTTGTGGTAGTAATGCTACTGGTCTCTATTTCATGAGATAGATCCAATCCACCATGTTGATATTTGTAGTAGTAATGCTACTGACCTCTATTTTATCATATGGATCCAATCCGCCATGTTGATATTTGTGGTAGTAATTCTACTGGTCTCTATTTCATAAGATAGATCCAATCCACCATGTTGATATTTGTGGTAGTAATGCTACTGACCTCTATTTTATCATATGGATCCAATCCGCCATGTTGATATTTGTGGTAGTAATTCTACTGGTCTCTATTTCATAAGATAGATCCAATCCACCATGTTGATATTTGTGGTAGTAATGCTACTGACCTCTATTTTATCATATGGATCCAATCCGCCATGTTGATATTTGTGGTAGTAATTCTACTGGTCTCTATTTCATAAGATAGATCCAATCCACCATGTTGATATTTGTGGTAGTAATGCTACTGACCTCTATTTTATCAGATGGATCCAATCCACCACGTTGATATTTGTGGTAGTAATTCTACTGGTCTCTATTTCATAAGATCGATCCAATCCACCATGTTGATATTTGTGGTAGTAATGCTACTGGTCTCTATTTTATCAGATGGATCCAATCCACCATGTTGATATTTGTGGTAGTAGTTCTACTGGTCTCTATCTCATAAGATAGATCCAATCCACCATGTTGCTATTTTTGGTGGTGAATGCTACTGGTCCCTATCTCGTAAGATAGATCCACTACCCCTGTGTCACAAGTCTCCCCCCCCGCCCTAACCGATAATAACTATTTTATTATCATTTTCTTTTTCCTGCTCAAGGAGCAGTGGAGTGAAGCTCCTCCGCCTTAGCGGAGGAGCCGCCCCTGCTCGTAAGATAGGTACTATCCACTAAGCTGATATTTTTGGTGGCAGGTGTTATTGGTCTCTACGTCATATGATATATCTAAGCCATCATGTTAAAAACGTTGTCCTCTTTTGTTAAGATAACCACATTAATTCAGCGAATGCATGCACTTATTTATAATGTCACAGTGGTATTCAGATAAAGAGCGTTGTATTTCACAAAGGACATTTATTTGTTTGCTAAATTTTATTCTGTCGACAAAGTGTATAACTTAAATAATATATGTATAAATTATTCTTGAACGGCACGCTTGAGTTATGGCATTAAGTCTCACAATAATCACACTCCTAGTGATTAATGTAGCAATTAAGCATAGCAGATCCTCTCTCAGTTGTTGACATTTTCATAACCTGTAAAATGTTACATGAAAGATAAGGCAAATCTTTGGTACTTTAAAATACAGTTATTTGATAAAATTTCAGCAGGTTTTGGCATTTTATAAATAACGTTTAAATTCGGATGGAAAGCTAATACATTTTCATGTTATATAAGTTAATAAGTGGCAAATAGGTGTTTATATATCCTGAGCCTGTTAGAGACGTCAGTGAAAACACTTTAGTTGCCTAGTCTGACATGTTAACAGAGTTTGCAATGCAAGTGAAAGTGTAATTTATTTCCAGGAAAATGCAAAACAGTTCTCTGTAACAATTAACCCACGTAGGGTAGCTAATAGCAGTCGTGGTTAAAACACACTATTAAGGAACTTCTGCTTGTTTAACACAAGCTCAAGGGGTGGCAGAAAAGGCAACAAAGCTGCTCAATACACAATAGGGCCTAGTTTTGATCTAAGGCTTGAGTTGGTTGTGGAAAAGGCTAGGTCTGCACTGTGGGCGCTTAGTAATGGCATATTTGAATGTATCGGTAAGGGTAGGGCAGTGCAGGGCTGTGTGGGGTGAGATGGAGACTAAGGTGGTGTTGCACCTATGGTCAAGGCCACAGCGCCGTTATTCCTCATGCAATTTCCAACGTGACCTGGAAGAGTGCAGCAGAAGCCATGCAGATTGTTTACACATCCTCTGCTACTCCCTCAGAGTCACTCTTGGGCACAGGTGGAAACTTGGGAAGTGGTGTATGAGACCTATGGAGGTCCTAAACATTCACGGCTGGCTAAAGTAATATTTCTGCTCATGCACCACCAAAATACCTCTAAGGTGCCGATTTGTAAATGATTGTATACTTATGCCTGACTCTGAGTTGCATGGTGTAGTGTCCTGCTGGACACATTCTAGTGTCTCAGTAGGCACTAGTTTTACCAGTCACTCTCTCGCGGGCAGGACACACACACCCAACACCCATCCACCACAGGTGTCACATGTGACGTGGGTCTGTCAATAAAAGGGCCCAAGTGCACATAACCAGTTAACTGAACATACCCACGGTGCCTGGGTCCATCATTTCAGTAGCATGTGGGCCTAAGGCCCAAAACACTACACAAGGTACTGGGGGACACAAGAATAGAGAGGGTAGAATGAGATATCGCACTCCATGACTTGGAATCTGGCCTTAGTGGGGGCTGCGTGGCATAATACAGCTCAACGTTCTACTTCTTGTATTTATGGTGGACTTGAAGCGTTAGTGTTAGCATTGGCCCTTTCCGCAGGGTCATCACCAAACTTTTTGTCTTTTGCCTACTATTTGTCTGACCCTGTTTTCGTTGGCTATAGAATTCTAGCCACTTGCTGATCAATGAAAAGTGCATATACTCTCTGTATAAATTGAAATATGATTGGATATCCACGATTGGCATATTTGATTTATTGGCAAGTCCTTGGTAAAGTGCACGTTGTGCGCCAGGGCCAGTAAATTAAATGCTGCTAGTGGGCTTGCAGCACCGTTTGTGCCACCCACATGAGTAGCCCTGTAATTGTGTCTCAGATCTACCTCTGTAGTGTCTGCAAGCGCAGTTGTAAACTGCCAAGTTGCCCAGGCAAGTGTACCCACTTGCCAGGCCCAAACCTTCCCTTTCCTTACATGCAAGGCACCCCTAAGGTAGGCCCAAGGTATCCCCATGGGCAGGGTGCTCTGTATGTAAAAGGTAGGACATGTACTGGTGTATGTGACATGTCCTGATAGTGAAATACTGTGTATTTCGTTTTTCACTATTGAAAGGCTATCTGTCCCATAGGCTTATCATTGGGGCTGCGCTGTAAAATTATACATGTGGAGCCTTCCATGGGGACAAGATAGAAAAATTAAGTTTAGGGTCTCTGAACTCAGAATTTTTAACACACCTTTTGGTACAAGTGGCCTTTAAATTTTGCGTTTGAAAATGAAACTTTTAGAAAGTGAATAAAACAACACAGGGTTTGGCCTATAATCAGTAAGGCTAGGCTCTAATAATAAAGAGAATAACACAAGTGCCAATACTGATATCTTTTCAAATACTCATTCACTCATGAGATCACACACATGTTATGATCTACAGCAATGTATTTCTTTTTCATATATTTCTTATTTTTAGATTAACATTTTTTATCAAGTGAATGATTTCTAGACTCAATTTTGCAAACATCATTTAGAAAAATCAATACACAGAAAGAACATCAACAACATACAAAAAATAAAGTGACAAATTAATCAGCTGGGGGATGCGTAACTAGTTTACTAGTCTACACATTACTGTAACTGGCCTAATAGGCACTCTGGTTTCTCTGGGACATACTTGGGATCTTGTCGTACCGCATATAGGGTGACCAACCGTCCGTAAATTTCACGGACAGTCCGTAATTTCGGCCGTCTGTCCGTTGTCCGAGAAGACTTCTTTAACGGACGCCATTTGTCCGTAATTTTAACAGCTGTTACGTGACAGCGAATTATTTGCCTTTCAATGTCAAGCGTTTGCCGTGGAGACCAAACAAAGCTATTTAGGATTGGCTTAAAAGCCATCAGCCAATCCTAGAGCTCGCAGGTACACTGCAGGAGTGCTCTCATTAGCCCTGATTCAGGGCCAATGACAACAGCTTTAGGTACCTAGCCCCCATACTTCTGAAAAGCGCAGAGCGGTTTTAAGCCTTAACCTTTTTAATTTATCGGGACCCTTACTCGACCCCTGACCTGTAGACTCAGTAAATCACGTTCTAAAGGGACCAGGCCTCAAGGCGCATTTGGCTGGATTGGAAGCTGGGGAACTGAACTGTTAATGTCAGATTCCGAGCCTAATGCATTTTTAGAGGTTTTCTTTAGTTCTGGCTATTCTTCATAAGATCCTCATCGCACTACGCTTTAAACAGATTAAACGTCACATGAGAGCACTGGGCCCCGGTGCAAGCAATGATAATGTCATCCCGCTGTCTGTTTGCACTGTAAAAGGCAACAGTAATTGATGTGCAATGGACCCGGTATCGATGCTCTTTCTCCACCGTCGATAGCTACTGCCCTGTATCATTGTCATCTTAATGTTTTTCGGGGCCCTGTGCATGACATGTTTAGGGGCCACCTGTTCGGAACATTTGTGAATTTTATTAACCATTTTCTGAAAACTGAAGCTTACACAAAGCACAAAAATATTAAACTATTTTTAAAGTT
Source organism: Lissotriton helveticus (assembly GCF_964261635.1). NCBI lineage: Eukaryota > Metazoa > Chordata > Amphibia > Caudata > Salamandridae > Lissotriton > Lissotriton helveticus. The sequence goes on from NC_136063.1 coordinate 497,546,784, forward strand.
TTAAAAACTGAATCATGCAGAAACAGCTGATATGTGTCTTCCTTTGGGGCCCAACAAGCCTTAAAACTACACAGGAGAGGGGGGTACGTTGAGATAAATAGACATAAATAATATAGAAATAGATCTTCCTGGGGGATGAGGGGGGGCTTTATAGCTTTGGGACCATGGAAGTTGCACACTTTGCCCTTGCCTTAAAACGTCTCTTTTCTGCATTTGTTTGCAAATGCAAACTTATTTTAAACAATGAGGCGTAGCTTTCGTATAACTGTGTATCACAAAACAGGACAGAAACGTTACAGGGGGGTTGCTGCAAAGACTCTGTAAGAACTGTCAAACCCTAAACTATGTGTATTAGTGGCGCCCAGGAGGACAATCTTTGTTGGTGTCCCTTCAATGACCTTCTTTATGTATTCCCTGATTACCACCCACCATGGTGCCCCTCATCTCTCCTTAGCCCCTCTCTCACATGTATTTAATTTATAGCTAGTCATGTATATACACTATACAACGAATGGCCAACAGAAAGCCGAGCCGCGCTTCGGCTCCAGGGCTAGGGATCACTTTTTAGTATATTTCCCTGCTTTAGAAGGTCTTCAGAAGCACTACTATGGCGGTTGCGTTGCTATTACCTCACTGCATACATAGAGAAGTCTGCTGTGGAACTGGCACCCATACCTTTGCCCCAGGACTCCTTATGGCTCCCCACCTCGACTTTCACCGGTCAAGAACGAGGTAAGCATCTGCGGCGGACCTCGGCGTGTACTGAAGGTGGCCAGCAGCCTGTGCCTGGTTGGAACTTTACGACCCCCTCAGTCCATTGTGACCGATTAAGGGGTCGTGTTTATTGCCCGCAAGTTACTGAACTCAAGCTGCCTGCTCAATTTCTGCGTTCATCGATATTCGTAGAAGAAGGTCTCCATTTTAGATTGAGGGTGAGGGGTATGTCCGTCTCATGGCCTATCCTAGAACTTGCCTTAGGAACTACAACAAGGGGGAAATTCTTGATGGGCCTCTTCAGTATGCAACTCTGCAGATAAAGACTCAGCTCATAATTAATATGAAAAGGTGGGCGAGTGAGGGAAGGGATAGGTGGATGGCTGGATGGATTAGTGAAAGGGTGAATGGATGAATGAAAGGGTGAATGGATAGATAATGAGCGAAAGGATGGATGGATGAGTGAAAGGGTGGATGATGGGCGAGTGAATGGGTGGATAGATGAGTGAAAGGATAGATGAGTGATAGAGTCAATGGATGGATTCATGAGTGGATGAGTAGAAGGATGGATGGAAGGAAGGATGGCTCAGTGAAAGGGTCAATGGAGAGAAAAAGGGAGGATGGATGACTGAAAAGGGGAATGAGTGGAAGGATGAGTGACTGGGTGGATGGATGAGTAAGTGACACGATGGCTGGAGGGTTTGAAAGGGTTAATGGATGAGTGTACGGATGGATAGGGTGAAAGGATGGATGGATGAGTGAAAGTGTGGATGGAGGGTTGGATGGAGGGTTGGATGGAAGGGAGGATACATGATGGATAGGTTTACAAATGGATGAATATGTTTGGATATAGATGGGATTACTTATATACTATACTGCGACCTCCTTTGATGTGTCTGTAAAATGTACCTTTTGTCCCGAAGTTTTGTCCTGAATTTTGACCTCCTGTCCTGAATTTTGTCCTGAATTTTGACCCTTTGTCCTGAATTTTTACACTCACCGTCCTGAATTTGCACCCATGCCAGTTGGTCACCCTAACCGCATAGCCTGTAATAGGAGTGCAGAGGGGCGGCACCCCATGGTCTTATGTGAAATATTGTGATTCATGTATTTTCCTCGTTACATACTGCATCACCTGCCCCGACTGTAGTGGTATATGGCATATTCAGCCTGGTGATAACCCAATAACCAAGATAATTTTCAAGACTTGCATATTATGTACCGTGATGGTGTGATTTCATGACGTGTGCAACCCATGGGTTTATTGCACTACATGTACAGTTATGACACTTGACTGTTATTGGCAAGATGATTTATGGTTGATAGCAAAGTAATTTATGATCTATGTTATGACTATGACAATGGCCTAGATAGCAAAGGGATTTACGTGATTGTGGTCTAATGTGGGTTACAGATACTGCAAAGTGATTTATAATATAATACATTATTATGACGATTGCCTAGTGGCAAGGTGATTATTGAATTATGTGGCTGTTTTTGTGGTGTGCCTAGTGTGTCACTGGTGTGTGTGTGTGTGTGTTGCGCAAACGCTGTACTCACTGCCTCTGGGATAAGCCTGACTGTTCTGCCAAGCTACCAGGATGGTGAACAGGGGTTATCTTGTGTGTGTAACTCCCTTGCCCTGACTAGAGTGGTGTATTCTGCCTGGCTTAGGTATATATCCTAGTCAACCAGAAACCCCATTTCTAACAGTTAGCGTTCACTAATCACAGCGCTAGTAAAGTGGAATTACTGGTCTGGTGGATTATGGGGTGAGTACTGCGTTGATGGGTGAACTCCTGAAGCCAAACTATATCTTTGTATTTTGGCAGTTTGGGCTTGGTTTATGTATGTGTGTCGTCCTTAGACTGTATACATTCATGATTCTTCTGCTACTGTCAATGCCTTCTGAGTGGTGCTTCACATTAGTGGGAAGAAAAAATGCATATAAAAATTAAAACGAAATGTTGGTGGAACAAAAGAATGAATTTCGAAGTAAATCACACTCCCAAAGAATGATTTGACTGCCTTGTAAAAGCATCCATAGGCTTAAAGCAAGTTTAGAAATCCGCCAAATTGATGTTAGCATTTACATTCCAAATAAAGTACATTCATATACGTCTTACTTTCAAGATGTTTACCTGCATGAACAACTATGCTACATTTTTGTGCAATTTAGGATAATATTGTGAAATTATTTTACAGCACAGTTACTATTCTTGATGGTAGCAAAAGAACCCTTATAATGGTTGCTAAGTGGAATGCACGTCTCTTCTGATAAACACTATGAAGAAAAATGCCTGCTTCCTGATTAAACGTGAAAACACATAAATAGTAAGGAGTTTGGGAAATGACTAACACATTAAATCGCCACAAAACCAACAGCAGAAACCATGTTTTCTAAAACTAAAGCAAGACCCCTGCCATTGTTTCAGTTTCCAGCTGTGCCACCTGTTGACAGGCACGCAACAGACTATGGCTGAGGCAAGTTGTAGGCATTATGGATTGTTAGTGACTCAGAAGGGCGAGGACTCTCTCTGTGGATGCCTTGTGCCTCCTCCACAGGCACCATGTGTCAACAGGGTATGAAGAAAGAGTACAAACAGAGGAATCTGATCATCCCCTCCCCATTGGGTCCCAGACCCATTTCTATTTTGGTTCTCAACATTCTTGGTCTAGTGGGAAACACTGAACATTGTTACAACATCCTTGGAATCTCATGTGCTTCTCCACTTTCGAGATCTCCAACTGCTCGCCATCACTGTGAGAACAGTGGGGGCAGCAAACGGAAGAAGGTCCCTGAAATCTCTCAGCTGGTTAAATCAATTCTTCTGGGACCCAAAACCTCACTATTGAGAGAGGATGTGAATGAGGAAGCTAATGAGCACTGAGTCTGAGTCAAGTGAGTGACTATAGAAGATTAAACCACGGTTTACCAGGTACATTTTGGCAGATGAATAACACTAAACCCTTGACAGCTGTACATCTAAATAAGGGAAGTGTATAGACACAATGGGACAGATTACTTGTGGCCTGCTAAAATAAAACACAGTATTACAAATACCTGGCAGTTTAGACTCCAACTCCCTCTCTGCAGTAGGCTGAATTTGTACTGCGTTCAAGCCTTCCTCTGCTTCTGGAAACACCAAGCGCTGAACACACCAGCTTGTCGGCCATTTTGTTTTTTTGCTGTTGTGAAGGAGGTGAACAGGTAGTGAGAAACTCTATTTGAAAGCAGAAAATGGGAGTTGACTACGGCCCGGGAGTTGCACCGCATGAAAGGAGAGAAGAAACTCCGGTGGCCAATGAGACCAGTAATGTCATTTTTAATTATAGCGCTTTAGGACTGTAGCATGAGTGTGTTCCTGACGGCAACTGAAGCAATGCCAGAACGTGCCAGCATTGTCTCTAACTAAAGTGTAAATCACATTGTAGAAAGAGACACGAGAATTAGAGGGTCTGAAGACGGAGACCTGGTACCCTCTGTTGCTGAAATCTGGTAGAGTTCCTGTAGTAACTGCATCAATGTATGTCCAGTTTATAACCAAGGAGCTGTGAAGGGATCCAGTACCTCTGCTCAAAGGCATGCAAGGAGTTGGGTGTGGGTGGGCAGAGTGGTGGCCCGAGGCTTCAGCCTATAGTATTCGGCCAATAGAAGAACCATTAACTCAAGGGTTGATTTGCTTGTTAGTATTGTTAGATACAAACAGAGACTTCAGTAGATTTTTAAAAGATAAAGCAGGGTGACTGCATAACTAACAATTGTGCAAAGCAATTGGTTGACACAAGTGACAATAGAATCAGAAGGGTAAGGCAGCGACTACAAAAGTGCTCTGCAGTAGAGTTAGGTGACTCGAGGCTAGTTTCTCTATTTGATTTAGCAAAGTCATTTTAAGTTCTAGTTTTATCATGACATTCTCAACCTTTTAATATTAAATAAACTGGAGGTAATTTTATGATCTTTTAGCATCGTGAGCAAGCCAAGAAGAAACTTGCAGCTAACCAAAAATTGAAAAAGATGTATAAGGAGGATAAGGCCTGTAGAAGGTAATGGATACTATGAATACCATTTCCCAAGCTGTGACATATTCCACAAATAATACAGACCCAATTCACAAAAATGTGGGAAGAGATATCATTGGCAGAGTGGGTAGATGGTTCAATTGTTTCACCTTCCGCATCGTCTCTGTCTCCTCAAAATTAAGTTTGTAGTAAAACACTTTGGACCGGATTATGATGTTGGTCGGAGTTGCCTCCGACCAACATCGGCACGGAATCGGGATTGAAAGACCTCCAGTCAGTGGTCCTGACCGCATTATTACAATGCAACTGCACATGGTGTGGTCGCACACTCCCATTTCCCTATGGGAGCTCATGCTGCGGTCAGAAACCGGTCGCAGCACAAGCTCCCATAGAGAAATGGGAGTTTACGGAAATCTCTGCACCCGGTGGCAGGCATCTCATTGCGCCTACCACCAGGTGCGGGGATTTCCAGGGGGTACCATAGGTGCCCCCCAGGACCACAACCGTAGGCTGCGGAGGAAAGGGGGCCCTGCTAGGGGCCCCAAAAGTTGCTTTCTGACAGCCTTTCCATGGCAGAAAGGCCATCCTAAAGGGAGTACGTTGTGGTTTCGACTGGCCGACGGGCTCCTTAAGCCCGCCGGAAGACCGCCAGAATGGCCTGCCGGTTTGGCTTCCGACCGCGTACATTGTAATTAGGAAGTCGGAAATCAAACAAGTGATGTCGATCGGAAATCCTCCAACCAGCGGTCGGAGGATTTCCGACCAACATCATAATAGGGCCCTTTAAGTTAATGACAGCAGGGGATACTCCAAAATTACAGGTTAAAAAAGTTACACGTATGGAAATGCAAGAGGAAGTATTGGTTCTGTTTTACTTGGTCTTCTCTACAGGGTCAGCCCCAAACATTTTGCCTACACCCAACCTGTTTTTTTTAACCCATTTTTGTTGTCTTTTAGGACACTGTCCTCTTCACCAGTGCTAAACCGTTTTAAGTGACTGTGCTCTCTCCTTTAAACCTTGAAATTCGGCATATATGCTGATGTTCTCAGGTCACGAAAAGAGAGAAATACCTTGAGATTCTTAAACAGAGACAGGTCCCTGAAGATTTTCAATAATTGAACTTCTCTACGTTTAGTTACAACTGAAGATAGATGAGTGGGTTTGATTTTCTTTTGCTCAAGATATTTTATTGAATTTTATGATATGACAATAGACCATACAAAAAAGAGCATCTAAAGATGTACATACAAAATTACAAACCAGTATAAATATGATAAATGCACCTATACACTGATAATTGCATTATAATACTATACACAAAAAGGGGATAAAGAAAAAACGTGAGTATAGATAAAAGCAAGTAGAGCTACCCACTTCAATCTCAAATCTCTTATATATTAAACAGTTATATAACATTTAAGTAATACTTATTTAAAAATATATGCAATTTAGTCATAAATCAGTTTCCAAAATAAGAAATAAGTAGATGTGTTATGAATCACACCCAAGAGTTGAATTAGCTCCTCTTCTAGTAAAAATTATCCATGACCACCATAAATGGATTGATAATAATAAAGCATTTTTTCAATTAGTAGTAATTGATTTTAAGGCAGTAGAGACTAGAAAGTCTAGTAGCTTGTTATTTAAATCAGACAAGTTTGTGGCTAGTGAAATAGATTTAAAAATCAACATGTCATAAGAAAGATTATCATAAGAAAGATAATCATGACCACCATGAATGGATTGATAATAATAAAGCATTTTTCCAATTAGTAGTAATTGATTTTAAGGCAGTAGAGGCTAGAAGGTCCAGTAGTTTGTTATTTAAATCAGACACATTTGTGAATAGTGAAATAGATTTACAAATCAACATATCATAAGGAAGATTATCTGAGATTTTAAAGGTTTTTGTAATAACCTCCCAAACGTCCTTCCAAAACTTAGAAACAATATTGCATTCATACAGCATATGTCTTAGCAATACAGGATTCATATTACAATGCCAACTATTTGGAGAATTTAAAAGCTCTGAGTTGTATACATTTAAAAGAGTCCTAAACAATTAAAAAGTATGAATGGATTGGTTTGGTGTAATACAGGGAGACAGCCAGAAATAGTATTCATCCATATTTTCTTCCATAAAGCCTGGTAAACAGATATGTTGAACTCTTTATTCCAAAAAGTAGAAAGAGAATTGAAATAGCATATGGGAAAACAGCTATCGTTTGCATATACATTTCTAAATCAGAGGTGGCATTCTGAGGGAAATTGTTAGGAAATTAATCAAGGATGAAGTTCCACAAAAGTTCATATTTGGAAACATATGAGGGAGGTCAAATACATTTTGTTGCAATTCATCAAAAGTTTAAAAAGTATTGTTATGATATATATCTTTTAAGTAAAAAATACCAGCCTTCATCCTAGACTGAAATGTGTTTTGCAGGAACAGCAACAACAAAGTTATCCTTATGAAGCGCTGGCAATATATAGCTATTAAACGCACAATAAACGTGTCACAGTGAGCCTTAACAATGCTATATTATTATTGAAAATATAGGCATCCAGGAAAGCTCACGGGAGGTGGCATCTTGTTTCGCGGGCACATGTGACTCCCCAAGACGAGTGGGTTTTATAATGAATGAAGAATGAAAGAAGCGGAGAGCCTTTTCCATTTCCATTAAGTAAAGGAATCGATAAGTAAAGTGGAAAATTATCTTAACGTTAATGGAATAAAGTGAATCCAACATAGTGAAGCAGACCAACAATCAAAAGCCTTTCTAAAGGATGATGAAGTATTGACTTCGGATCACATCAGGGAAGTATGGAATGCTTTCCACAAATATTGCAAATTGAAAAGGTTAACAGTTAATATGGACAAAACTAAAATAATAGTTTTAGGTCCCAAAATATTGAGATTGAATGGTTCCTTTACTAATACAAAGGTGGATGAAGTAAATCCTATAAATATCTGGATATGCAATTTTCAGCAATTAACCTGAAAAAGCCATCTCGAAGTGGTGAAGTCAAGTGTATTGCCCACTATCGCAGGGCTCGTCAAATATAGGAAGGACTCTGATTTAGCACTGGTACTAACTACATTCATACTAGTGGAAAAATAAAATTGGTATATGGGACAGATAATCTATATATGAGTGGGATGCAGAATTGGGAAGGTCAAGACAAGGTGTGGACCAATATCTGAATATTGTAGTAAATTTGTTCATGCCTCCAATGGTACAGACAATAAATATGGAGATGAGTTTGATATCTTGGTATTTTATACCCATGAAGCCAAAATTATGATTATGGAATACGCTATTAACATCAGAGAAGACAAAATCGCATCTGACAGTAGGGAAAAAGTGCAAGAAAATGAGTTAAAATGTGCGAGGTTAGAGCATTATATGAAATTGCAGGAAAACTCTCTCTAAACTCTCCCATTTGAACATCTCCAGTAAAGTTCTCTAAATCTGAAATACAAATAAAAATTGAAGAAGTTTCTAAAGAAAGGGATTGTAATTATTTACTATTGAAGCCGCATACAATATTGATAGTGGGATTCATTGAGGAGTGAAACAGTCTTTCCCTATATCTTGGCTTTACCGAATCATGAAATCAGACACTGCAGTTTCAAAATTCAGACTTGGCTTAATAAAATATGGAGTGGATAATTGATTGGAAGCCATGAATGTTTATTTTCATTGCAATTTTTTTATATTGCTTGTGCTATTAGGTGATTAATTGTTTTATATTTAGAGGATATGGTCTAAATAAATGTATAGTGGGGGTTAGGTTGCTGTTAGGGCTCAGGAGGGGTTGGAGTTCTTTTAAGGGCTCAGGAGGCGGGTTATTTTTAGCGCTCGGTGGGGGGTGGGGATGGGGTGTGATCTTTACCATACATATCAATATCCCTTTACCAGCCATGCATTTACAACGAAATTGCATGGTAAAGGCATGTGTGGTAAAGGTATTCATGGTAAAGGAACTCATTAAGGCACATTAGTTGTTCGGGCAGTGTTTTAGAGGCACGCGTGATTTAGCAATGCATGCCTCTGTCATACAACCCCCATTTCTGAATGTTTCCCAGCATTCTTGCCTGTTTTCTGGGCAACACCACTGAACCGAGGTCTGGCTGCTCATTGCAATAAAGAATTCCCCTCAGATATATTTATATGACCTGATACCTACAGGTTAGATACTTGGCATTTCATCTGCGCCTAGTCGATAAAATCAGTACCACTGAGTTGGGTAACAATAAAAATCTGTTATTCTGTGGCAGGCACTTCATTTGGGAAAGTGTGCTTCCCATTTACGTTTACATATACATATGTTAAATACACATTATGATGCATGCTTTCTCTGAGGCCCAAGTACACAGCTCATATTCTCAGCCAAGTAAAACGCAGGGACCACTTTCTTTGTTGTTTAGGACAAGCAGCTTGAAGCAGTGCATAAATATCATGTGCCTATGCTGATTTTACCATCGCCTTTCCATTATTTTCAATGTGATTAACTCTTGCGCTTTGCTCAGTTTTCCTATTCATACAATAGGTATTAAAGACACTGATTTGGCATGACTTTTGTTGTTTCGAATGGATTTATTACATACCGCCAAACTCATGTTCTCTACTTCATCTTTCTCCAATGTGGAGTCTCTTGGGGGGCTCGCTTTTGTTTGATCTCTTCAAAAATTCGCTTATGTCTCTGACTTATTCAAAGAAAAAAATCTGAAACTAACATTAAAATCATAAAGCCAGATTTGCTCTCAGAGGTAGTAGTTACATATATGTGGAAGTTCTAATGCTCCAGTAGAAATGTTGCATTTGTAAGCAGCCCCTAGAAACGTTATTGTGGGTGCTCAGTAATCATGAAAAAGCACTGGAAATGAGGCAAACACTCTCCATCCTACTTTTGAGACAATCCTAAAGGTTACCTATCACACTCTGATCGGTACTTCTAAATATACACTTGAATGATTCAGGTGCATGTGGTGCAGGAAGTAACTGAAAAGGGAACCTGTATTTCCATAGTTTTTGGGGTATTTTTAAGAGGAGGTGATCTTATCCTTGTATAGAAAAAGGAAGAGAGTCTTATATGCTCCCAATTCTAGCCCTGCTCTTGGTTCATGCTAGCATGGGAACTTACAAACACAAGTAGATGTTTTGTGATTCTGCAGTGCTCAGGTCCATGCCAGCACATCTCAGGACTTGCAACTTCTTTGTGAAATGGGCTCTCTTGGAGATATGATGGACAGGTGCACTGGCTCAGAGCTGAGCATCTGTTTTTATGCTTGTAAAATGTCTAAAGTGCATTCACAACTCAGAATGTCTCTAGTGTAGGCCTTCATTATAAGTTAGCCAGTTCTAGGTACAATATATATCACATCCACTAAATAACAACCCTGAGCTGTACTTTATTTTAGGGTGTGATAAGTAGCACATATTGTGAGTATTCCCCCTTGAATGGCTGACATACGGATTTTGGGGTTTACTGCATCAAAATCCAAATGTCCCAATATTTTCTGGGCACTTTGTATCCCATATATATTAGTAAGATTGGCCTCCTGATATTATCACATCACGAATAATTAAGGTATGTGCGGTAATAGAAGTTATTGGAAATGTCAACCATTAAAATTGCCTCATTCCTAGGGACAGTGATCACTATAAGTTTACTGAATAGTCAAGATCTTTAAACAATGTAATTGTAGAAGCTTTTTTTCAAATGAACATTATTAGCATAGCATAAAGGCACGCACACTATGCTCCTATACGGCAGTTCATCCTTAGGGCTTGAATCTATTGTTTGTTTGCAACATTAGATCTTTGCTGCAATGTTCCATAGAAAACTAAAAAGTGCTTGGCAAATGAAATATACCACATCTAATCAAAGCCTGTGATCTGGATGTATGAACTGCAATCATACGTTAAACAGTAGTAGGAAGATACATACTGTGACAGACATTATCAGGAACCACAGGAGTCTTTTCCATCAATCAACCACACTAATGTCCAGGAGACAATGACTAAAGGGGTTTACGGTACATTTTGCTCTTTTCAGCCAAAACTAAGAGAAATTAACTAAGGTAGGAAATCATTGTCCATATCCATTGATAATATACACTTGCGGAACATTTAAGATTATAATGAATAGTATGTTTGTATAATGAACGTTTATTAAAAGCTGTTTGTCACGGGGTAGGTAAAATAGATTTTCCGTGAACAGGTATAGTTATGAATAAAAACCACTTTTTATAAATGAACCTATGAACATAATAGGGTTTTCTTTCACAGTCATATTCTGCTAATTATTCAGAAATCTAATTCAGTGGCGAACATATGTGTTTGATACAGTTAGTGGCAAAGTAACTTTATAAAGGTCTACTTTCTGTTGCCTAATTAAACGTGTGGATTTATTTTGTCTAGTAGCCCTATTTTAGAGACTGAATACACATCCCCAGCTCTCCATCTGGAGGACAATAATCTTGTTCTGGGAGCAGGAAGACGACGGATATGCTAACAGGGACCACTTAGCAAGGATTAGCCATCTAGAAGGCGATGGAGCAGGGACAACTGGCAGCACAAAGGGCAGCTTTCACAGCTCTTCCTTTATAAGGAGCCTCTCAACTGGGGATCTCAGGAACTGAAATTATTCATGCTCAGAGCCAACCTAGACTTTCTCTCTGTGGTCCCAGCAGAAGGGGAAACAAATACAGCACTGGCAAAGGGAAGGAAACCTGGCTCTCACTGGCACACAGAGACTAGAGCAGCTCTCCAAAGATCCAGTGGTTGTCTGCCAAATGCTGCTTTAGGAACACAAAAGGCAGCATGGACTCTGAACTTGAATAGGGCCCAGCTGGTGACTGTGAAATGGACACTGAAGGAGCCCTGGGGACCGTAGGAGTGACCAGAAGGATCTTTCCAAGCAGGAAGAGGTTTTTGGGACTTTGCCATTTTTTCACCTTGGAGGGACTGGGACAAAGTGCTGAAGTTTTCCCATGGAGGGTGCATCAGCATTGCACAAGGTATCTAGTTATGTCCTGCTCAGAGCTCTTTGTCATAAAGAAAAAAGTTCAAAGAGACCTCGTGGTGAAGAGCTCAGGTTTGACAGGCACTGCCCAGCACCAGCTTCCGCCCTTGCCATGCTACAGGAATTTGAGAACCAAAAAGTGACTAAATCCAACTTCAGACTAAGATGAAGTGACACTTCTAGTCAGCAGCATAAAGACATTGACAGCTGCACAATCCTGCTTCGTCCTCCGATGACCTTTTAGCACTTAATTTGAAGGCTTCGGCAGGAGCTTAACAACAAGGAATCTGATTTTAAGTGAGCTTCACCAGCTTCTGAAAGCCCATCTGGGTGTTAAATGCATGCTTAGGACTTATCGGAGACCGTGTCAATTCAGAAGAAGTTTGTGGGTGCACCAAGTGTTGCAGGATTCCGCACGAAGTCGCAGCCCGAACCATGCAGATAGTCCCTTTATAAGGTCGTGCTGATAGGTGTTCCGTGATCAGTTCAGGGCATTCGTCTGGTGGGTTGTGGTGGCACTGTTGTGAAATCAGGCAGTGGGCAAAGAATATCAGAAATCGTCTTCCTTTTTGCATGATTAGCTAATGCTATGATTCTAAGGAAAGAATTGTGGTCAAGCTTATGAACTTCCCTTCCATAGATCCTAGGCTCAGTTGGTCCTTCCAAGATATAAAATTGTGAGATGCTCAATTTACCTTGTATTTGTATGAAATCAACGAGTGTTAAGGGATCCCAGCAAAACGTATTCAAGAGTTATAACATTCAACGATACCAACAGATATGTTGGCAAAACAATAGGCCAGTCCAAAATGAACAAATAACAAAAATTAATGCTTAATGATTTCCTTTTAGCTTTCAACAGTACTGAAGATATTTTATTGTTAATAAATAGAATCTTTTTTATGGAGGAGCCAGGCCTAGCCTCCTTATTTGAAAACAGTATAATTATATTGGTTAGGAAGTTCTCTGGTCTCACTAACTTGTCCAGTAAAAAATGAAATTCCAGAATGGTATCATTCACTGCAGTTATTCACCTTTTTCCTTCACTAAGTAAACCTTTTTTTAAGCAAAATATTCTAGATTAGACTCTTTACTATAAAACACCTAACATATTTGGCAGCAGGGTCGGATTGGGACTGAAAATAGGCCTGGGCACCAAAATAAAAATGAATAAATAGTGAATTAGAAAGCTATCAAATGTCCCAGGTTTGCAAATTGGGGCAGCTTTAAACTTGTAAAGACATGCTGCATAAGTGTTTTGCAAGGTATGGAAGTTATGGATGCAAAGTATGGATTTGAGCTTGCTGCAGGCAGTGTTTGTGGGCCTTGTATTGCGGTCTGCTGACCCAGGTTTACTGTTGATGTCCCTGATAACATCAGGAACATTAATAGAAAAACTGGGCCAGCAGATCGTAAAACAGACCCACCAACAACTGACCACGCTGACCTGTCAGACCAGCCCATCGGGCACTACCTAATTGCCCTATAGACCGCTCCAACCCTTTTTGGCCGCAAACCAAACATCTTATTTAAAGAACTGTCCTTGACCAATATATATTTTCCTTTGTAACAGGAGATATGGGCTCAGCTTGTGTTTAATGTTGAGGCTTTTACAGCACCCCGCTGTTCTGCATCTCTGCCCTCAAAGGACATGTGAGTCATCACTATGACCTCTGCAATGACAGCCTAGACTTGCTTCTGAGCCCTGAAAGCTGAACACGTTGACCCAATGAATAAAGGCATCCATGCTAAACTAATGAAAAAGAAATGCAGCAAGGCTCTCTTCTCTCCTGCAGTCGCTACAAACCTGGTCTGGGAGTCTGTGCAAGTGTATCTGTTGGCTCCAAAGAGAGTCACGCTGGCCTGTAGGCTTGCTGTAGGTCAGTAAAGTTGTAAAACAAAAACAGGCCCAGGGGACGTGCCAAAGGAGGCACACAGAAAGGAGATCCTGTCTTAATTAATCTGCTACATTGTTAAGGACACATAGATTGTTACAATTGTTACAATTGTTACTGAAACATCAAAATATTTTCTCTGCGAACACCTACGCTGGATGAGAAATTCTGCCAATAGAAAGTGGACTGCCAAATCTTGTCCCCCTTCAAAAAGATGGGGACTATGGGGCATATATCAAGGAGGGCGATAAAAGATTATCGCCGCTTTAACCGCCGTTTTCGGCCGCTAAGCGGCAATAATTCTATCGCCCTATTAGCAAGCTGTCGCTAACAGCAGTTAGCGACAGCTTGTAGGTGATAGCGAGCGGTTTGGGGCCCGCTTTGCATGTCAGCGATATTTATCGCTAATGACATGCAAAGTGGGCGTACCCAACCTGTTAGCGACTGAAAGCAGTCGCTAACATCGCTATCGCCTATTATCAACGCAGGCGTAGCGATGGAAATATTCACGCTAAGCGCGAATATCTCTAAAACCTAACGCCTGCTCAGACCAGTTCTTAGCCATTATATCCAAATGGAGGTGGATATTATGGCCAAGACCCTATTGGTGTTAGTTTGTGAATATCGCTGTATTCTCAGCGATATTAACGCATTTCGCTGCTATCGCCGGATATTTTATCGCTTTAGAGATAAACGTTGCTAATAGCACGTTATCTCTGCGAAAATATCCGGCGATGCTTGGCGATAAAAAAAACTCGCTAAGCCCAATTAGCGATAAATTTCGCTAGTTGTTGGTAATATGCCCCTATGATCGGCATAAAACAGAGCAATACAGCTGCCCTTTTGACGATAGCCATCAAAACAAATGCTTAGCATGGCCTGTTGCAGCAGCAAAAGTTACTAGAGACAATCCAGGCTTTATTTCATTAAAAAAAGTAAATTGGAAGCACAGGTGTGGAAAAGCAGAATATTTATCTTTGAATAGATGCTGAGAAGATAAACTTCCAGTGACATGTTTTCTACTCAGGCACAATTGAGACACGTTTTAATGATTTTAAATTGTTTAATAAAACACTACCTAAAATTAAGAGCAAATACACAGAACACTAGCTGAACTGCATAGGTCTGCATCGTTTTTTGACTATCTAATTGTTTTTCGGCATTCTGAAACTTCAGGATAATGAGCTTCTCTGAAAGACTTCAGGAGTTTCCTTCACTGGTTACATCTTCCTAAAGGTGACACACTTAAGTTATGTCTAGTTTGGAAAAGTTATGACTGACGAGCTCAAGCCTCTTTCGTGCAGACCACATGAAATATTTGATAGCAACCACATTTTCATGTCAAGAAATGTTGCCCAGAATTAAACACTGAGCAAACATTAGACAAGGAGGAAGAACTGCCTTTTGGAGTAGATTTTATGGCGAAGAAGGAACTTGGAGCAAGAGTGATCTGGTCTTCTGAAAGCAATGATCAGGATGGAAGATGAAGTCAGAGTGTTAAGGGATGTTCAATCGTCCCAGAAAAATTACAAAAATCTGGGGGCATATTAGCAAGAACCTCGGTAAAATTGTCGCAGTTTTAGCGGCAGGAAACTGCCACTAAAACAGCGATAATGGGCTTGCTAATATGCGTTATAGAATTCCAATAGAAGCCCAGGTTAGATGTCCTGCGCATCTAACCTGGGCTTCTATTGGAATTCTATGCGCATATTAGCAAGCCCATTATCGCCGCTAAAACGGCGATAATTTTACCGAGGTTCTTGTTAATATGCCCCCTAATTATTTTTTAGAATGAGAATCATTTTTTTTTTTTTTTAAATAATTTTTATTGTAAGCATACCTGTACAGGCCTTTACATATAGAAACAGCGTCAGAAAAGCGAGCAGGTATACAGTGCGGCACGTCAACCAATACACAGCCGTTATGCCCACAACCCGGGGGTTGGGCGGCGATGATGTCTCTGCTCTTTCATGCCCGACGTTCTAGATAAAGGAGTGGCTGTCAAACGGATCACGGGCATGCTTACGTTTATAGTCCTACCCAACTGTGCGCTAATACCCCCAACTCCCACCCCCTGCGCCATTCCTACAACTCCCCCCCCCCCATGCCCCCCCCCCCACCACCTCCCAACTAAGGCTTCTCTAACGGACATGTCTGGGGTACTGGTAAGAGCCCCCCTGCATAACTGCTGCTACTGGGCGCTCAACTGGCCTCTGCCACCCTGTCTACGTCGGGGGCCTCCTCCTCTTCGTTAGCCTCATTATCCCTGAGTGCTTGAACCATCACTTCCCATGAGGTCGCAGTGTCTGCTGCAGTTTGGGTAGGGGTCCTGCGCGCCAGCTGGTACCTATGTGTGCTGTCAGCCGCAGCCCATTTTAGAAATTCCTGCCGCCACCTCCTTGGAGTTGGCCCCACCCTCGCCTTCCAGTTCCTAGTGATCTCCCTCTTAGCCACCATCAACCCCATATCGATGAATTTGCTCGTGAGTTTGGTCTTGGGGGTACGGGGGAACCAATGCAAGAGACATTCCGCCGGTCCATAGTCTATGGTCCTATCTGTCACCTCATTCAATACTTCCCCTATTTCCTGCCAGTAATCCCGAAGGGCCGGGCACGCCCATAGCATATGCACTAATTCCGCCCCTTCCTCCGGGCACCGGGGACAAGTTGCTGTCACCGCCCCGAAATACCGCCTGATCCTCCCCGGGGTCATGTACGCCCTGTGTAATGTGTAATAGTGGATTAATTGGAAGCGAGCGTTTCTCGTGCTGTTGCGAGCCCTACGGATCAGCTGTGCCCACGTCGCGTCGGGTATGTCCCTACCCAGGTCCGCCTCCCACTTGGCTTTTAGGGCTGGAAGGGGGGGAGCAGCCTCTCTAACCATTCGGTTGTATAGGCACGTTACCGCCTTGATCGTGCCCGCCGCCATCATAGGGTACTGGCATGCTGCCGCCGTCCCAGGTTCCTCAAGGCCTGCCCCCCAGTGGGCCTGTATTGCTCTGGTCACCGCCGCATGAAGCAAGAATCCCCCTCTCGGGACACCAAAGCGGTCCATGAACTCCTGGAACGGGAGCAGCGCGCCATTTTCGTAGAGGTCCCCGACCACCTGTACTCCCGCCTCTTCCCACCCCTGAAGCTGCGACCAGTCGCCCCCATGTGGCAAAGCCGTGAGCATGCCCAGAGGGATCTCCGGTGCGTATGGGCGCCGAACCCCTGCCCTCCTCTGCACTCTGTTCCAGCATTGTCGGTACGTGCGCTGTTCCAGCGATAAATCCCGACTGTCCAGCCTCTGCTGGAGGGTAATATACGCTAGGATGTGTCTGGGTGTTCCCCGCAAGCTGTCGTCCTCCGGGCCCCGATATACTCTCGCCACCTCTTGCGTGAAGATCTGTAGTTGGGCTGCAAGATAATAAAGTTCGAAGTCTGGCACCGCCAGTCCCCCCTCATCCTTTGGGCGAGAAAGCGTGGCGAGCGCCACTCTGCAGCGCCCCGCTCCCCAAATAAACGTTGTTACCAGAGATTTAAGCAGCCGAAAGAAGGAGCTGGGTAGCCAAATCGGGAGCGTCCGGAAGTAATATAACAGTCTCGGCAGGGCAACCATCTTTAGCAAAGAGATTCGGCCCGCCACCGATAGTGGCAGCGTGGCCCAAAAGGCCATACAGCCCCGCAGTCCTCGCACGCATCTTCCCAGGTTGCCCTCAAACAGGGCCTCCGCCGTGTGGTAAATGTGGACCCCCAGGTACTTGATGCAGGCGGGTTCCCAGGCCGCCTCCGACCGGTGTCGTGGCCGGGCCGCGCCCTCCTGCAGCGGGAAAAGACACGTCTTGGGCCAGTTGACCCTCAGGCCCGACAGTTCTCCAAAGCTTTCTAGCAACGCTTCCGCTCCCTGCAGGTCCTCATCGCCGTCGCGGAGGAATAGCAGTAAATCGTCGGCATACAGCGAAATAAAATGCTGTCCGTCTCTAGCTCGCACTCCTCGGAAATGCCGCCCCGTCCGGGCCTCAGCCGCCAATGGCTCTATGGCCAACGCAAACAAAAGCGGCGATAGGGAACAGCCCTGCCGAGTACCGCGTTCTACCGGGTAGCGGAGGGACACCGTCGCCCCTACTCTCACCCTCGCTAATGCCTCCGCATACAGGACTTTCGTCCAATGAATATAGCCCGGACCCAGCCCAAACCGCTCCATCACAGCATAGAGATAGTCCCACTCCAGGCTGTCGAAGGCTTTCTCAATGTCGACCGAGAGGACCAGCTCCGTCCCAGCCCCGCCGACCAGCCCGTCCATGAGGCGGACAAGCCTCCTGATGTTTATGGTGGTGTTGCGCGTCGGTATAAAACCGTTCTGGTCTTCATGTACCAGGCTCGTCATGTGAGGTAGGAGCCTCGCCGCTAGTATGGAGCTCAGGATCTTATAATCTGCGGTGAGCATGGAAAGTGGGCGATAGGACGCGGGGTCGCCACCCTCTCTGCCAGGCTTCAGCAGTGGGACCACTAACGCCTCCCGCATTGACTGAGGCAGCCGGCCCGCGTCCTTGGCCTCTTTATACACGGTCAGTAGTCGTGGTGCCAGAACGTCTAGGTACTTACTATAGAACTCTATGGGGAGCCCGTCGATACCCGGCGATTTATTCCGTGCCATGCGCCGCACCGCCGCCTTGATCTCTGCCAGCGCGACGTCCGAGCCCAGATCCTTTGCCTGTTCCGCCTCCAGCCGTGGGAGGGGCAATCCAGACAAGAAGGGTCCCGCCAGCTCCATCCTGTCGCCTGGGGAGCTCTTGTAGAGGCCCTCGTAATACGTCTGGAAGCCATCGACTATGCCCAGCTGAGTATGTTGCACCGCGCCCGCCGCATTCCTCAGTTGGAGTATGGGGGAGCATCTTCGAGTGGGGTTCGAGAGCCATGCTAGGAGGGTGCCCGCCTTATCGCCCTCCACGTGGGAGCGCAGTACATAGCGCTTATGGTCGAAGGCTCGGAGCCGCTCCACTTCAACGGCTACTGCCTCCCTGGCCGTGCAGAGCGTCTCCTGGAGCTCAGGGCGCCCTGGCCGCTCCTTCTCCACCTCCCTCAGCCTGGTATCCGCCTTGGCCAAATCGCCCAACAACACCTTCCTCACGCCCACATAATCCCTAATGCAGATGCCCCTGACTACTACTTTAAAGGCGTCCCACTCCGTCGCCCTAGTGGATGCCGTTCCTTCATTCTCCGCGAAGTATTGAGCCACCCCCTCCGCTAGGGCCGCTCCGAAGAGGGGGTCCTCTAGGGTCTCAGGCCGCAGTTTCCAGGTAGGGACCCTGGGTGGTTCTGCCACCCACGCTAGCCGGATCAATAGCGGATTATGGTCTGAAATCGTTCTCGTCAGGTACTCAGACCCCGTAACGTGCGGCAACACCCCTCTGGAGCAGAGTATCGTGTCCAGCCGGACATGTAAGTCGTGGAGCCCGGAGAAAAAGGAATAGTCCCGGTCAGTCGGGTGCTGTCCGCGCCAGACATCCACAAGTTCCCAACTTTCCTGCCACTCCCTTCTGCCCTTAGATAGCCTGTGGACCGGGGAATCGTGCAAGGGGGGGTGGGACCTATCCAAAGAGGGGTCCGCAATGGAGTTAAAGTCGCCCCCCAGAAGGATCGGGCCCACCAGGGAGTGAGCCAGTCGCCCCGAAAGCGATGTGAGGAAGGCCAGCTGGTCCACATTTGGGGCATATACACTAGCCAGGGTAACCTCCCTACCTTCCAGCTTCCCTTCCACCACCACATACCTCCCTTCCTGGTCTATCCACTGGCGCGTGAGTTGGAAAGGTGTGCCTGCTCTAATCCATATTAGTACCCCCCTAGCATAGGCCGAATAGCTGGTGTGGTAAACCTGCCCCCGCCATCTCCTCTGTAGCGCCGCCCCCTCCTGCCGTGTAAGATGTGTCTCCTGAAGCATCGCGATGTGCACTCCCCTTCGTACTAAATAGGCATGTATCTTGTGTCTGCGCTGCATAGTATGTAGGCCCCGCACATTCCAGGTAATACAGTTCAACTTTTGTACATTAGCCATTGTCCCAGTGATCTGGTCGAAATCCTCCCTCCAGTTCTCGCCCGTCGGTGGTGGTGGTGCCCCCCCTGAACAAAACAAAACATCCCGACAGTCCTACCCACGGTGTACCCAGGGTCAACACCTGCAAGAAGAACAAACAATCCCCAACTGTGGAACCCCCCCCACCCCCAGAATAGGCCCCAATATCATGATACTAGTTCCCATCCAAACTCCCACACCTGAGTGACCCAGGTCTCGACTACACAGCCGCAGCCGTGGGTGCCTTAAGGGCCTACGGAGCGCGGACTCGGCCCGAGGGGTGCTGCGCCACCCAACTCCCTGCCCCCTCCCCAATTCCACATGTCCTCCCCGCTTTGAGCCCTCTGGTGTGCCCCGGTCCCCGCTATACTCGTGGGCACGGGTCCACTTCCCAGCATCCAAACTTTACCCAACGTGTCCTGCCAGTGTTTCAGACATTCAGGATCTCGTCCGCCGTCTGCGGTGTCACCAGCGGCCCTCCAGTCCGAAGAATCCCAGAAAGGTCCGATTCTGAGCCCGAGGCCGATGCATGAGTGTCCGAGTCCGTGGCCCCTCTGGAGTCGGGGCCCTCTGCCCGAGCCTGCTTCTCCACTTCCTGTAACGCGGCCCGCCGTTCCGTTGCAGTCTGGGAGGCCGTCGGTCCTAGCTTCCCCCTCCCTCGCCTCCTCAGCCTCTGTGATTTCCGCAGCCGTGCCGGTGAGCGTTCTCGCTCCTTCTCCCGTTCCTCTCGCGCCTTGGCTCCGTCGGTGCCAGCTTTGTATGTCTCCCACCAGTCCCAGGCCTCCGCCGACGTGCTAAAGAAGACCGCCTTGTCGTCCACCACGACTCGCAGCCTGGCAGGGAAAAGTAAGGAGTAGGCAATCCCTTCAGTCCGCAGCTCTTTTTTAATTGTGAGGAAGGAGGCCCGCTGTTTCTGTGTCTCAAAAGTGAAATCCGGAAAAAGTGTAACTCTGCTGTTCGCAATCTGAAAGGGGCCATCCTCCCGAGCCCTCCGCAGGAGAAGATCTCTGTCCCTGTGGTGGAGCACCTTGGCTATTATCGGTCTGGGCGGAAGCCCGGGCTTGGGAGGACCCGAGGGGACCCTGTGGGCCCGCTCCAGAGTGAAAAATGGCGAAAGTCCTTCCGGTGCCACCACTGTTTTTAGCCATTCCTCCATGTAGGCAACCATGTCCATTGCTCCCTCCGTCTCCGGCACACCTACGACTCGCACATTGCCGCGCCGGCTCCTATTTTCAGCGTCTTCCGCCCGCCGTTCCAGGGTGCGTATGCGATCCAGGGCCTCCATTAGCTGTCTCTCGGTCACCTTATGGGCCGGCGCTAGCTCCTTGATCACCGTCTCGGCCTCCTTGACCCTGTCTTTTAGCTTGTCGTGGTCCGCCCGGAGCAAGCCCAGCCCCGATGCCACCTGCGCTATATCATTGTGGAGTGCTTCTCGGGTGGCCGTTATGGCCTCCAGTATTCGATCTTGCAACCGCTGCAGGTCTGTCTGCTCGGTGGGGCCCCCCTCCGCCGCCCCAGAAGTTGCCGCCTCCTCCGCCTTGGTTTTTGGCTTCCCCATCGCAGTAGGCCTCGCCGCTACCGACCTCCCCTGCAGTCCGCGGTGCTCCGGGCCCCTGCCACGTGGCCCTCTCCTGTGCGCTATGGGGTGGCTCTGCGCTGAGGTCGTGCACCAGAGGATCGTCCGCTTCGTGGCTCGTCCCCCGGGGCCTGTGGCCTGTGGCTGCCCGCTCCCACCCCCCTGGGCTAGTGCGCTTGGTGCATATCGCCACAGGGGACCGGCGCCGCCGAGGATCCTCCACTAGGTTTTGGGCTCCCCCGCTATGCCCCTGCACACCTCCACAGCATCCGCAGCAAGGCGAGGGGGGGGGGGAGGGGGCCCCCAGTAATACGTTCTGTGCACCGTTTCTCGTGGTGCGCTGCTCAATGTAGCCTCCCCTCACCTGCTGACGTGTCCTGGGCCCAGAGCCGGGGCGCCGGTCTACTGCTCGTCTTTGCCGCGGTGGGGGCCGTCTGCTCGCACCACCCGCTCCGGCTTCCTCGGGCGGATCTCCGCCTCCCGCGGTCGCGGTCTCCGCGCTCAGCTGCCGAGGGTGAAGGATCGGCCGCCACAGCAGGGGGATCGCCGCCCGGGGCCCCGAGCCGGCGATCGCGCTCAGCGCTCCAGCTCCGGCAGCGCGGATCCCCGCTTGTCCCCCGGAGTCCTAGATCTGCACCGCGGCCGCCATCTTTTGCGACGCTCTCGGTCACTCCGCTCAGGTGGTCGCCGCAATCGGCGGTCGTTCTGCCCACCGTGTAGCCGTTAGTCGGTCAGATGCCGCCCAGCCAGTCTCCGTGAAGGGTCAGTGCGGCGCCGGGGCACACCTTGGCTCCGCGGCCCCTCTTACAGGATGAATGTAGGGAATAGGCACGGAGCTCCGGGCTCACGCCGCCATTTCCCTCGGCGCTCAAGCCACGCCCCGTTTAGAATGAGAATCATGCAAATAAATTTAAATACAATCATTACATGTATTTTGCTCACTCATTTATCTGCAAATAGCCCAAATACTTGACTGGATTGTATTGCTCTTTGGGTTTATGAGATCCTGTATTATTTCCATTACAGTCAAATCTAGGACAGATGAATTGTTGGACCACTCAGAGCTGCTGAGTTCATTTAGCCATACCGTGACAAGCGGATAATGGCACGGGCCTTACTGTGGAGAGCCCTGCAAGATATGTCTTTTAAATGTTTTAATCCTTATTGTTCTAGATCAGCTATGGCTTGTGCATTTCACACTGGAGTCTCTGAGGTAAGGAGAGAGTGCCATTTTAGCCATAATGAAAGAGTGTCTGATCTCCTCACACTCTACCTCTCAAGAAATGTTCTGCTAATGGGACACATGTTTAACATCAAAGCCTTCAGAAGGCTGACCCACACTTATTTCTATAAAAAAAAAAATAGAATGGCCTTCAAGGTCTGTATGGCAAACATAGCATTATATTGTTGAGGATAGTGGGATTCACCAACACCAATAGAAGAAGTCCTTATCCTGTAAAGTGGTGATATGAAGGTGACCTGTGGCCAACAGACTCGACAACTAACTTTGCAATGCTGAGGCACAAAGCAGGTTAGCTCCTGGGGAGGTTGGACAGACCTTCTGAAACAGTCAGACTGTCTTGCAGCAGCTCTGAATGTGGGAGGCATGTGACGCATTGCCATTCAGTTAGAAACGCATCCGTAGAAAATCTCTCAGTTATTTTTTGCCACGAAATAAGACATGCCTTATATGCTATTCCATTGAAGATGTAGTCTGTTGTTTGTAGTCTGCACAAACCTCTGGCAAAAAGCTAAGATGGTGGCATGTTAATATAAAGGTGTTGCCACGTACAAAAAAATAAGCTTTTCAAACAACGTGTGTGCCATTGCTGACAAAACCAGACACATTTTGTCTGTTTTGACACGCTGTAGAACACGACAATCACAGATTGGAAACCGTGAAACAGTGTCACTGTATTGATCATTTATGCCAAAATTAATATAAAACAACTCCTAGTAATGATTGCAGAAGATGTTATGGGATGACCTTTCAAGTTTCCTGATTCCATGCAGGGGTACCTTATCCAATCCAGTGTTTTGATTTCTGGTACTTGTAGCCCTGAATTTATAATGGAATGAAAAGGGCTACAAATACCATCTTTGAAATCAAAAACGTTGTTTGGAACGACGACTTGCACTTGCCATTGGGAAGCTCAGAGAGCTCTGGTTATATATAGAGGGTTCAATGAGAAATATGCAAATGTAACAAGTCAAAAATCGTTTGGTGAGAGAGCAGAAGGCGAGAAAGAGCTAACTAGCTGCATGACTGGGTCTGGTATTTGAGAAGATTGCTCGTCCAGACCTAATGTCAGCCAGTATAAATCAGGAAAAGGACGTGATTTGAAAACTTGTTTTTTTTGGGTCTTTGCTTTTTTTTTCTGGCTGAAGGTAGTGCACAACAGCCTGCCCTGCTGGATGACAGGAACTAGCTATTAAAGGGTGCTGCACACAGATCAGCGAAAAGTGTATTACCTTAGTAGTTCTGCAGACAAAATTGGCATATAAAGGAATGTTAAATTATTTGTGCAATATGGCTAGGTTTATCATGAATGTCATAACCGTGCCTCGACTTGTTTTCATGACTGGGATGGGAAAAGAAAATGCTGAAATGTTGTTATCCTCATAAAGTACCGTTATAGGCAGTAAACTCTTCTATCGAGCAATAAATATGTGTAATGCAGTCTGACGTTGGCACTGCAGTCCTTTCTTTCATGGTAAGTAAAACTGAGAAAGATGGATTAGCAGGGAAGATGCAGTCGATTCCATGCGATGTGAAACGAGAATGTTCGTTCAACTTGAAATGCATCATTTTTGTTCTTCAGTGAGAGGCGCCCTAAAACATTGGGACTGCGAATCCATCACTGTTTAGGTCCGGATTCACACCGGTACCCTCACAGGGATTTTTTTATTTGTGTGAGCATACTGCATACTCATTTACAGAATGTGTTTTTGCTCTTGAAAATGGATTTGGTCTCACAGACGTTTATGTCCGCAAGGTGGAATTTCTGTTTGAGCAGATATAATTAGAGGGTTGGCTGCAGGGCTGAAAATGTTGGGACTGCTGGTGTCGCACTCTTTCAAACTCACAAAAGGGTCAAAAAAGGTGTGAAATACCCACAAATGGCAAAGGTTATAGAAGTATTAAATACCAAATGCCAGCCTATAGAGATAATTCCTCCACTTTTAAATGGAGCATGAGCGTATCCCTGTAGCCGGCTAGGCATGGATGTTAGAAGTGAAAAATGAACCGGCTTTCACATTTAACATAATTTAAGTCAGCCTTGCAAAGGTTAGGATCAGCTACATGGTGCATAAAACTCAAATGTGAAGTGTGCACACACATCCATTTACAGGCATCAGCAAAGACAACAGGGCTTGCACTTCCCAAATTGTTTGCTTCAGAAATTACTGTTACTGGTACTAAACAGTACTGGCAAAAACAATATAAACAGATTGCTGCCAATGCTGAACAGCATTTACAAACAACAACAAAACATGTAATTCCCAGAAAGATGTTGTATACACGTGCATGTGTCATCAAGCATGTACACATATGTGTCATGATGCTACAGTGGGCATTTACTTTTTTTATTTATTGTTCCAAGATGGCGGATACTCATCTTGGAGCAGCAAAGTAAAACTTAGCGCAGAATCAAAGTGATCTGACAGCAAACTGCAGCTGCTTATCCCTCTGAATAAATGAATGAATACAAACTAGAACTGGTAGTGGTGGGGAGCAATGGAGGAACGGCGAAGAACCAGATTGCCTCCCAGTTGCACTGCATGAAGAAATGATGAACATGGAAGGCTGGGGACAACAGATGGATTCTGGAGGGGCAGGGAAAGCACAGACCTACCGAGGGGGAAGAAACCGAGAGAGCTCAGAGGGTGGGGTTTTAAGGGTGGAAGCAACAAATAGGGTATAAAGTGAGAAACACATGCACTCCAATGGAGTGCTGAAAGCTAAAGAATAAAGTATTGCCCAATTGTAGGCAGTGGAAGCATACAAGTTATCTGGTGAAAAGAATAGTAAAGAAGCTAAGCTCCAGGGGACAGCAAACACAAGAACACAAAGGTGTGTCATGGAATAAGAAGAAATCAAACTAGTTTGACAAGAAACCCAATGATAAGTAATGAACTTACCCAAGGTCAAATGTAAATATTGGTATTGTACACAATAGGTCTTTAGAGAAAGGACAGCTAACATTGTCTATAGTTAACAAGAAAAATGGGCAACTGAAGCTTGAGGTTATAGTAACAGAGTAAAACTGTGCAGCGTGCTAAAACCTATTTGACACGAACTCAGTAAGAAAAATTGGTAGAAAAGTCATTCTCAAGCCATATAACTGATTACAGAAAATAACAACCATTGCTCAACATTGGTTTTTATTTCACAGGCATATTTCAAAGGTGAATTTTGTAACGTTTT
The DNA here is from genome assembly GCF_964261635.1 of Lissotriton helveticus. NCBI lineage: Eukaryota > Metazoa > Chordata > Amphibia > Caudata > Salamandridae > Lissotriton > Lissotriton helveticus. Next base: position 497,572,505 of record NC_136063.1, read on the forward strand.
TTCATATCTTCATTTTAAACAACCACCCTTTTTCAGCAGAGAAGATCCAGGTGGCTCAATGGTAATTAGGCCTATTCATAGTTACTTCCCTTGCAGGAGAGGCCGATTACCACTGATCAAAGACTTCTCATTTTCTGGGGCTTCCTGCCCATACATTTCCTTTTTGTTATGACATTCACTTCCCAATACAATCCATGCTATTCCTCTTTTTTGACGGGAAGTGAGTGTGTAGACATAAAGGACCCTCTCTCCACAACTTGATAAGGCAGAAGAGATGGCATTATGATTTAAAACTGCTGAGATGAGCAGACAGCGGCTATTGGAGGAGTTAGGAGAGTGAGACTGAGGGAGTTCTAGACCAACGTCAGTTTGCAATTTTGAAATACAGCAAAACAAATCAGTATGGGATGGTTTTTACACAAGGGTAAAATAGGAACTGGGTGATTTTGCTGTAAAAGATAGGATAATAATTTGCAGGACTTCTCACTAGGAAGATACTGTTAATCTCACTTGGGTGGTGTAGCAAATCACAAAGCAGAAAGGTGCTAGGCACAAAAGAAGTCTTATGCCTGTAGGCATGAAGAATTAACATCTGCCTACTGAAAAAAATGTTGGGTGATTAACTCAAGTTCTCCATGAATTATTGGGCCTGAAATGGTACTCTTGAGTGCCCTGTGAAACTGGCCTCGTGCAGACCCCCAAGGGCAAGATGGACAAGGCCTGTCCAGAAGAAGGTTATATTCTTTGAAACTTCTCTTCTTGACTGGTAATTGTAGAAGATTCAAGTGGCCAAAAGAAACGCACATCCGACCTGGGTCAAGCACTGGAGGGGGCACATTTAGTCATTCCAAAGCTGAGGAATATGCGGTTCCAAATCCTCCAGTACGCTGACGATCTTGTAATTTTGGATCATACCAGGACATGCTTACAGAAAGCCCTAGATGCGCTATACAGGTTTAATCAAAAGAATAAATTATTGGTAAACCAGGAGAAGACCAAGATTCTCATCATTGGGAAGTACCATCGAAAGCATATAGCCCAATGGCGCCTGGGTGACCAGCAAATTAGATCTTGCAAAAATTATAACTACCTGGGCCTCAGGCTAATGGAGGTGGCAAAGACAACAGCTCACCTGAAGCATCTAAGAAGTAAAGGGGCAGGAATTATCTGCAGTCTGGGAAACCTCAACCGAAAATTACATAGCCCATCCTTGGAAGCCATCTTGAAAGTTTTAAAAGCAAAAATAGTGCCCTCAGTCAACTATGGCCATTTAATTTTCCCTGAAGCCCTTACCAGCTTTTATATGAGTTTTCAAATTGCCGCATAGAAGAAAGTGCTGGGCATCCCACGACAGGCCAGGAGAGCCAGAGTAAGGTTGGAGCTGGGGCTTTCTCGCCCCGACATCTCTTGCCTGGGAGACACAATAAAATATTACATTAGCACTCTGCCTGCCCTAGCAACGGCATTGAAAGCTCAAATTAAAACAATCTTCGAAGAAAGCGGATCACCTTGGCAAGTGCAATTGGCAGCAGCTAATCAATTGCTGGAAATAGAGGTGGAAAACCTGGCCAATACGAATATTTCAATTGCAGCATGGAAAAGAGCAGTGAACCGACAGGTTAAGCAAATATCATTCGCAAGAGATCTCGCCAGTCTGCATCATCACCCTAATCTCTCCTCTCTGGATGCCTCTTATAAAGTGGGTAAAGCACAGCCGTATTTTGAGCAAGCTCTATCCGTTCAAACCCGAAAAAAGATCACTTATATGAGGCTCCTGGCACTACCCATAGTGGAGTTCAACCGAAGCTGGGCCCGAGTGGATAAAACAGTAGCATGCAGACTTTTGTGATTATCACCAGGAATCCTGGCATCATTTGTTGTGTTCCTGCCCAAAGTTAGCCATCCAATCTGCAGAGCTCAGGGCCTCAACCGATGCTGCGAAATTTCGGACTTGTGTTTTTCGTCTACAGCATGTCAAATAGTAGCACGGCTGGGGAAATTCACAGAACTAATTCGTGTAGGACTGTCCGTAAACGCAGAGCCGCAAAAAGAAAACTGTAGGTCTGGAAGGAGGGGAGAAGTGGCCATACCTCCCATTTAAAACATTAATGCATCTTGTTTTTAAACTGCATAGTTAGAATATGACTGTTAGCATATTGTAATGATTTTAAATTATCGAACAATAAAAGCTTTTTCACACATAAAAAAAAACAACTCAAGCTCTCCATGAATTCCTGGGCCTGAAATAGTACTCTGAGTGCCTGTGAATCTGGCCTCTTGCAGACCCCCAAGGGCAAGATGGACAAGGTCTGTGCAGAAGAAGGTTATATTCTGTGAAACCTCTCTCCTTGACTGGAAATTGTAGAAGATTCAAGTGACCAAAAGAAACGCATGCATCTGGTGAACCGCCAGTCTACCAGAAATACCAATGGGAATGGACTTTTGGCTGTGGCCTTACTGGAACTGGAGAAATCAATTTTTCCACTTGATCCTGTGGCTTGGAGTTTAAGAACCCTTCCATTTATGGTTGTGAACATTTGGAACACCAAAATGGAAGTTAGAGAGCTTTGTTAAAAATGATCCTGGCAAAGGTGTTCATCTGAGGGGGACTAGGACAAAATATAAGGTTTAATATGACCTTGGCGGGGGGGGGGGGTACAATGTTGTGCTTTGTTTTGCTGCAAATGTTTTGCTTTAAAATCTGAAGCTCTAGTAGGACCACAAAAACATGGTGTTTGAACTCATGAAGCACTACTCAGCCACGACTTTACAGGATTGTCCAGCTGATGGAGTAGGACTTCCATAAAATATTTAAATTCCCAAAACAAACTGCAAGAGAAGAATGTGGTGGTAACTATACCTGTAAAAGAATGTTAGCCGCTTGATTTCTTGGTTTCTATTCCTTGAAACGCATAACAGCTGAAATTGATACTCCAGCAGCACTACAAAACCAATGAATCTAACTCAGTGGAGCCATCTTTTGCCACAGATTTTTGCCTTGCTCTGCAAACCGATTTTCACTTTCATAAAAGTGACTTAAGTAGCAGATAAAATACTCTTCCTGGGCAAACTGTGGACCTTTACATGAAATGTCTCCATTAGTGGCTACTCTTAGAGGGTGCCTAGAGCCTGGACGACTGTTCTCCATTTATTAACATTGACATTCACTTTCTCCTGATTTACTATGGATGTGTTTTTATATGTTTATAAATCCTGCTCTCAAAATCCTATTTTCAATGTTTTGGGGTAATAATAATCATGAAAAGGTTCCTTCATTAATAAATGTGGATTGAATATTTCAATTTATTTATTCAACTGTTATGCTTTGGGTTTGCTTTTCTTGTATCAGACAGAATTTTGTCTGACCAAGAATAAACGTGGTATTCCTCAAAGAAACCTGTAGGAACAGGGTCGGACTGGCCTATAGGGAAATCGGGCAATGCCAGAAGGGCTGGTCTCAGAGGTCAGTGTTCACCCTGTTATTTTGGCTGTTTGTAGGCCCATTTTATGGTCCTGTGGTCATTTTTATTTTTTACTGTTGATTTCCCTGATTCCACTACAAATATTGCCTTTGACAAGCACAAATGCATGCAGTTTCCCACACCATGCAAAACACCACACAGCAAGACTTTACAAGTTCAAAACTTCCAGATTTGTGAATGTGAGCCACTTTTTTAGCTATCTGATTTGCTAATAAAAGACGCTTTCATTTTGATGCCTGGACCTATTTACAATGCTAGTCCGACCCTGCGGAGGATCTAGATTTGTTTGACTGCGAGGGATCTCAGCCTCAGCTGATTTCAAGACTCAGGTATTTAGTAATTACAACAGCTTCCAAAACGGCCACATATAAGACCCCATTAATACCTTGCTTAGCATTAAGATGTTTTTCCCTTTGCAGGAGAATGACTAAGAGATGTAGAAGGTGCACAGTGGTACTAAAACGCAATCCTATGTTGAATGCGCATGAGTAGAGTGTAAAAAAAGAGGCGATGTTTATGTGCGCCTTGTTCCACTGCAACTCTTGTGAGTCTTAATTGGAAAGGTGCACATTAGACAACCTTATTATAATTGATCGTATGATTTGCTTGGCCTACCGACCGTTTGTGTTACAACACGCAGTATGTAGCACCTTGGTATTGATTCGGCAGCACTGAATGTGGTTTTCCGAAAACCAATGAAAACTAAAGATAATTGAGGTTATGTCTGCACATTTCAAATGTATCTGATGACACTTTCAGGTAATCATCACCTAACCTTTCCATGTTGATACACACATGCAGTTGTGTAGAGAAGACATTACTGCGGAGGCCGAAAATATGGTTGAAAACTGCTATTGCAGGGAATCATGGGCCAGAGAACTTATCAGGTGTCTGCCCATGCTGTTTTAGTGCATGAAATAATCATTGCAATAGGCAAACCTCAAGCAGTTGATTACTACTCTAGTCTTTCTTTCAATTGGTCCTTTATTGCTAATTCTTACTATGTGAATGTTTGTGAAATGCAGCATGACGGTATTGCAGGGGTTAAAGCTTCTCAGGAGTCTGTGTTGAATGCATTTTCATACTCATTATATATATATTTTAATTAATTAAAGGGTGTGTTTGACTTTTTAAAATTACCTGCAATTGTTTCAATTCTTTGATTATTCGGGAGATTAGCTCTTTAGGTCTAGATTACCCCAGATATTCTTAATATTCGTGTATATATCGATAAAGTGCTGACTGCAAGACCTTTAAGATGCATCCTAGTTGATTCTTAGTTGGGGCTTTCTGACCATTACTGGGTGGATCTCTTTGTGATCTATACTCTTTTTGTTCTTCACTAAAATCATTTTTGTTGAGGAAAACGAAATATTTTACAAATTCATGGTTTGCAGTTTACAATTGCATAATTTTTTTTATTAAATATCTTTGTCAAGAAAAATAGGTTTTTGCAAAGCCAATAATTATTGGCTATAAAAGACATAGATAGAGGGTTTGCCAATGCTTTTTGCTAAATACAAGCGTCAATGTACAAGTGGACACGCGGCCTGCAACCTTACAATGAGGTTTGTGTTAAAAATAGCCCGTTCCAAAAGGGCCACTGGTTTGCACACAAACATTAGGACACATGCTCTTGTGCGTAGTGATGTATGCATCATTTATGCATAGTGATAATTTCTAATTGACTGTTCTAACACAGCAAGTAGTCACCTTGAAACAGTAAATTTAAGTTTAAAATAGTGAAAAACATGCGCACATGCGGTACAAAAAAAACACAGAGGCCCTGCAGTATTTTGCTGCTGCTAGGGCACTTTGCAAGAAAAAAAAATACAGGAAATAAATAATAAATTGGGAGACAGAAAAACAATGGAAGGAGGTCGGCGAGCGAGATGGGTGGGGACCATCGGAGATCAGGGAGTGAAAAGAGCACGTAGGGGTGGCAGGGGAAAAGCAGTGCTGGAGAAAGGAAACACACGCAGTCCCATGGAGTGCTGAACACAAAAAACAAAGAACTGCCTCAGGTCTTCGGTGGGAGGATAGAATCCAATCAGATTCAGATCACTGAAAAACGAAAACGCTCCTGGGCAGAGCAAACACAGGTCTGCAGAGAAAAGCCATCAAATCAAGAGCAGACTATTCAGATAGACAACAAAGCCATCAAACCATGAACAAGGGACTGACACAAAGCGCAGCTAAGTACGTTATATAGTGCAAACAATAGGTCTTCCAAGAAACAGCTATGGCTCTGTGGAGCCCAGATCAAAATCTATGCTTGATTTAGTTCAATATGAAGGTAGTATCAAGCCCAGCACAGTCTAATGATGACAATTAAAAACAACGTAGATAGACGTGTAGGTGTTCTGGTGTTCGTGGTTTTCTATGCAGTTCTTATCTGTGCAGGCTGGAATCCCAGACTACAAAGTAGCACTTGCGCCCGGTCTTCTGTCTCCCAGAGTGCATTGCGCTCCCAGAGGAATGTGACAATTGATGCTGTGTGTACTCTGGTTGGGCTTTGTGTGATGGTCCAGCGCTAAGTAATGTGCACATGCATGTCTGGTTTTAATGGGCTAGACCACAGGGGCGGCTTTAGGCTAATGGCGGCCCTGGGCAGGGAGCGTAGGTAGGGGTCCCTGGAAGAGTGGGTCCAGGCGGGACGGAGCGCGGAGGCCAGTGAAGAGGGGGGGTCAGGGTGTTTGGAAGCGGAACAGAACCGAAGGCCACCAAATCCCTGCCAGGGGCCGCCACGCAAATATGTATCCATCCTCAGAGGATTATTATATTAAGGATATATATTGGCGTGGTGGCCCCTGGGGTTTGGTGGCCCTGTGCAGGTGCACAGCTTGCACATGGATAAGGCCGCCCCTTGTGGACCACGTTTTGCACCTTGGAAATGCCACGCGCAGAGCTCAGACAGGGCTCGCGGCAAACGGACGTGCTCGCTGTCGCGCATAGGAGGGAACCATTAGTATGTATGTGCGGTTGCCATATTAATTCAAAAGAGAATGAGATTATTCTTCGGATTATACAGGCTTTGTCGTAACATCATGCTCACATGGAAACACTGCATATCTTTGCGGGCGTGTTCTTATATTTCAGCATTAATATTGTAATAACGGCATCTAAATCCGTCCATTCTCTGGGGCGCAGCCCAATCTCCTTCGTGCACATTGTGTCCAGATCTGGCTGTATCCTGAGGTCCAACCAAGGGATAGAAACGTATAAATGCTTGAGCCTTTTCTAGTCTAGAAAGAACAAAATATATGTAATTTCTCCTGGGCAGGTATTCATGGTCCCGTGCATTAGAGATTGCCGAGCTGCCTGAATACTAACTTGTTTGAAGTAGAATTCAGCTACTAAAACGTGTGGCCCACCGGCAAAAAATGCAGCAGCCATATTTCATTTCATCAGCTTTGAAAGAGCAAATAATGATTTTTAGGACTTAAAGCATTCCCTGTTTAGATAAGATCTCATATGTAGGGAGGAGAACAAAATCAAAAAGATTCGCTTATACTTATAATTGGCTGTAACTTTATGTTACTTTTTGTTGAGATACTCATATTTTCTTTAAAATAAAGTTTTATGTCATGATATGATGAGCATCTGATATTAAGGGATATGCATATTGAGCCACCGTGGTATTGTTACTGTACTGCTATTTCTTTACATGTTGCTGCTGTTTAAATATAGGGCTGCGTTTGGGATTGGCTGAGAAAGGTTGCCTCATGGTTGGTTTGTGGGAAGAGGGTTCTATGCAGAGGTAGCAGACCAAAGTCAGTCATCATTTGTGACCTCGGGCCAAAGCATCAGAACAATTTTAAATTACAGACCATTGTATCACATTAATTCCTGGTTGAGAGCATCACCCTCTGTAAAGGAGGACATGTGGCAAAAATCCAGAATAACCGCTTTTAACCTCCACCGGGATCTGCAACACTTCTGTATCCCAGCGGGACCACAGCCAATGCCCTGACTAGCCAGAGGGCATAGCCATGGTTAGTTTCAACTGGCATTGTTATACCCAATAGGCCTCGCCTTTGTGAACTTATACGTTTTTAGCCATGCAGCATATTGTCATGATATTGATTGTGAAAGGCAGGCGTTGAGTTGCACTTCGAAAAGTGTGTAGCTATTTTGAAAAAGTACTCACTGAAAAGCGTGCCCCTTTATTCGGAAATAGCCAGTCCCCAAAAAAGGCTTATACACCGCTTTTGAAAAGGAATAGAAATATGAAAATAGCGTAGAACACTTTAAAAGTGTCAGACTTTTCTAAGAAACGCGAACAGAACGGTTGACAGAAGCGATTCTCCCAGCCTGAGGTGTGCAGGTAAATATCTATGCTGGTGTCCTATCAGTCGCTTTTAGAATTCATTAGTGCAACAACACAATATACAGATTAAAGAAAAGTATGCTCTCCTACAACATGCAAAAGCAGACTGAATTGTTTCTAAGCACTACCTGGTTTGGCATAGAAAGTAAATAATGCAAAGGGCGCTAAAGGGATTTGCTCATGATCACACAGTTAGACCAACAGATGAAGGCAGGATTCTGGCCACATCTGCGACCTACTGTTGTGCCTGGATAAAGAGCACTGCTCATAAAAATAACATAACAAAACAGAACCTAACGCTAGAGTCATGTGCGATAGAAGCCCTGGCCTAGGACTGCGCCTCTACCAATATCACTTGGAGCCCCTCCAGCTCACCCTTCAACAGGCGCCGCTCTCCAGATTTTTCCATTGAAAACGCTGCTCACACCACCCCGGCCATGCCCTGTGTCCCAAGCCACCGGGCATAGGAGGCACTGGAAACAGCAATACCAAAATCCTTCTATTCGAGTTACAAGCCCCAGACCTATAACCTGCACAGTGAGGGAAAGGGGAGGGCTTCTGTGTTTCGTTTAAAAGAGGGAACTACTAATTGCCTGTGCTGGAGCGTGATAACAGTTCAGACCTCCCCTGGGCAGGGGGGGCTTTGAGACTCTATAAGTAAAAATATTTCCTCTTTAATCTGAGCTCTGCTAGTTTGGGCAGGTATGGGAATTGATGCTCACACAGCGTGATCAAGTGGAACGTCAGAGTTAGCAAGTCCTAAACAAGCCTGTGGGAGGATGGATGCGGCAAATAAAGTGGCTGTATGCTTATCTTTTCTGCCCAAAGTGACCAAAACACAAACACAGCTTCCAAAGTAAATAAAAAAACAAAAGAGAGCAGTGGCCGTGAAAAAAGATCAAGCAAGGCAAATGAATTGCCTGTGAACCTTTCATCAAGCCAGCGCACGAAGTAAAGAGAACACGAACACGTAACATGAGCAGAGTCTCCCAAAGCATCCTAAATAACCTAAAGAGTAAGAGCACATGTATTAGGGGCAGTCCTCAAGGAAGAATACAAAAGTCCCCAAAGAGGGACTACTAAGTGTATTCACCGAACAAAAGGGGGCATTTACAAAGAAGAGTAAGAGGAGCCAATGAAAAAGAGGGGCTATTATTGAAGCCCTTATTGTAGATACAGCATGCCTTGAAGAGACAGCACACATGCGCTACCTAGGCGAGACCTAATAATGCAAAGTACAGATTAAGCTTTGCCTACCTACACAAATTAAATAAGGATCACCTGTGTAACCGGGCTGGCCACATGCAGTGGAATCTGGGGAGTTTGGACACTTGTGCACAGAGGGACACGAGGAGCTATAAAACAAATAAGTGTTTCTGACACCAGACGAGAGAGATCTCACGTCAGATGAGAAAGGGGTCTGTGTTTGTTTCCCCTTGTCCTTCCAGTGGGCTGTCACAAGTGCCCTTTTTTGACTCCTCAACACACTTCTTTATCTCCCTAAGCCCCTACTCTCAAATGTATTATGCTCTTAAAGGACGGACACAATAGATTAAGTGAAACACTATGCCTGTGAAGTGACATCAACTGGAATGGGGCGGGAACATCTGGTTCTGTAAATCTGTTGAGAATACCTTGCACTGCCATGCATTTAAAATGTTGGTTGTATATTGAGTAAGGTGAATAGTGTTAGGCAATGGGGAACTTGGCAGACGTCACTTAAGCTAAAATTTGTGGTACTGTTGGACCTGGCCCTTTTGACCGGTTTATCCCCAAATGTTTTGCCTTTTGCCTTCTATTTTTCTGACTCTGTTTTTGTTGTCTATAGGATTCTGGGCACTTTAACACAGCTGATCAGCGCTAAAGTGCATATGCTCTCTATATAAATTATGACAATGATTGGTTATCCATGATTGGCATATTTGATTCACTAGTAAAGTGCACGCAGTGTACCAGGGCCTGTAAATCAAATGCTACTAGTGGGCTTGCAGAATTTGTTGTGCCACCCACATGAGTAACCCTATAAATGTGTCTCAAACCTACCACTGTAATGTCTGTCAGGCACGGCCCGTGCCGGGCGTTATACTGGGGCGGTGACGTCAGGCAGGGGAGGGTCAGGGTGGGGGGTTGTAAAATGCGGGATATGGACCATTAGAGGTAAGTACCGTAAAAAAAAAATCGAATTTCGTTGCCCACGCTGCATCGCCAAATGTGATGCAGCCTGGGCAACCAAATTCGTTTTATTTAATTTTTTCGGTACTTACCTTTAATGGTCCATATTCCGCATTTTACAACCCCCCACCCTGGCCCTCCCATGCCTGACGTCACCGCCCCAGTATAATGCCCGGCACGGGCCGTGCCTGATGTCTGTACACAGAGTTGTAAAGTGCCATGTTGTCCTGGCAAGTGCACCCACTTGCCAGGCCCAAATCTTCCCTTTCCTCACATGTAAGGCACCGCTAAGGTAGGCAAAATGTAAGGTGAGGGTGGGGTTGTGGTTTGTGTGTAGTCCAAGGAAACAGGCAGTGCAATTACCTAGGGGAGGGGCACAAAACCAAATATCAACAGCATTACAGGTACAATTGTCCTACCCCCCAAACCTTCCTTGGTGTTTAGCCTGCCATTACTAGCCTGCATTAATATCTGTTTTTTGTTTCCAGTTGTGGCTTATTGAACCCCGACCCCTGGATCTCGCTATCCTGTCATTGGTCCACTACGATTCATTCTACATGGATCTAGACTACTGATGGTGGCCTTGTGCCCCTCCCCCCAGATAATTAGACTGCCTGTTTCCCTGGACTACAGACAAACCACCTCCCTACCCCTACCTCCCAACCCCCTCCCATTTTCAGCAATTTTCCTTTCCTTCCTTGTAGAGCCAGCCAGGACCCTTCACTTTGCTAACTCTGTCTAGCTGGACCCTCAACTACTATTACTGGTAGTTGCTCCTTTCTTGAGCCCCCCTTTTACCTTACTATTCCTTGGTTTCCTTTGGGCCTCATTCATGTGTTTTCTTAATCTTTATACAGCACTATATTAACGTAAGTAACCCGGTCCTGATGATAACCTACAATAATACAGGTCGAAACGCAGTCAAGCACTCAGCGTAACCTCTGGCATTACTGTGGTCAACTAAAGCAATTTAATCCAATACCTGCCTTGTATATATTCTTCATTGTATCGTTGACCTTTAGGTTTTCTGTAATTTGTGCGCCGTTCACGCTGTTCTTCACCCTATTGTATCACTGCGCTGTTCACCATCACGAGCACGATAGACGCACACCCACTTTTTGGGTTATTTATGCATACACTGTATTGTAGTGCTGATATAACTACTTGCAAATAAGAATCTATTTTTTCTTATATTCTTCCTTGTGGTCTCCTCCTTTGTTTCTCTCCTCCTCGATGGATTAACTCTTTTCATATATTTGCCCTTTGAAATGATTACCGGTTGAGACTTTTAGAATGTGAGCATTTTCTTACTTTACCATTCTGTGTGCCTCTGGCTGTTTGTGTATTACGCGTCTGGTGTTTGAGTGACAGGAGCTGGGATGTGCATTCATTTAAGGTAGTCACTAGGGGGGTTGAGGTGTGACCTGCCTTGCTTGGGTGACTCTTCGGAGGCTAAATAGACCTGGTCTGCATTTAGAGTGGTGGTAGGAGCTTTGATTGCACCTAAATAGGCTGTGTCTCCTTTTTCACAATGCTGTCTCCACCCCGTGTGGTCATGCTGCACCAGGGAGGACAGGACTGGTTTGGACTGGGTTCAGAGATTCTGCCACAAAGAGAACAATGACATTTTGAGGTATAAGTATTACACCCAAAACCCCAGGACTTTAGATTACTTCAAGGAACAAGAGGACCCTGCCAAGAAGAAGAGCTGAGGGACTGTGTGGGGAGCACTGCCTTTTCTGTGTGAGGGGTGGGTTGACCTGAGGTTGCTGCTTCTGTCTGTGCTGGAGGAAAAGGAATGACTCTTTATCTAGATACTATCCTGCTTGTGAAGGACTCTCCAAGGGCCTGTGTGTGCTGGCCTCCTGTTCTGGGATACTCAGGGTCATCAAAATATTCATAGTGTCTTCACGTTCCCAAGAATAATGGGAGGCTGTGTTGCTGAAAAGTCTCCCCGTGTCTTATCTCTGGAAGGCTCCCTGAGGCAGTGAAGAGTTGCAGGGTGCTGTTACACGCCTGACAGAGCCTCCTGCATCGTGCTCCTTGGGCCCCGAGGGAGCGGCAATCTGGTTCTAGAAATTTGGGCTGAGTCCCCACCCCATGAGGTCGGGAAAGATCAGCACCTAGTTAGCACGGTCGCTCCTCAGCCAGAGCAGCACAAGGCAGTGTGCAGCATTGCTGGGCAAACAGCATGGCCGACAGGAGTTTCTGGCATTGCCCAACAACATCCCCAGAAGCCAGCAAGTGTGTGGCGTCATCAAAGGCGGCTGGCCAGCTGCCCCACCAAGAGAAGTCAACGGGGGCGAGACTGAGCAAGACGCTCATCATCCCAGGACCGCAGAGAGGGACCCACCCTTACCGCATTTGCCGCCTGAGGCCGACGTGCACCGGTGCAAGATTGCCACCTCGTGCCTCCTGCCTGAGACAGTTCATTAAGGGGCATTTTTTCTGGTGTGGCCACACTACTGTGCAGTACAGGCAGGTGGCCCGGTTACCTGCCATTGTATAGTCACCCCGGAGCAGTGCTGACAGCCACGAGATCCTCCGGGGTGGGTCCCTCGCTACCCGGTAGCAGGTGATTTGCAACTAATTAGTTCTTCTTACCATGGCCAGAGAGCCTGCACCGTAAATTTCATTTTGATTGCCAAGTGATGGGTAAGAGATCATTTTAACTGCAGTGAGGGGTAATGTTCATTTTATCAGCACAGTGATTGACAACGCTCATTTTATTTGTAAGGTGATTGACAAAGCTCATGTTATCTACAAAGTGATTGACAATGCTTATTTTATTTGCAATGTGAATGACAAAGCTAATGTTATCTACAAAGTGATTGACAATGCTCATTTTACATGCAGTGTGATTGACAAAGCTCATTTTATCTACAAAGTGATTTATGTGCAAAGCAAGTGATTATTGATTTATGGGTTTAGGGTCTATGTGTTTTATGTCTAATACAAAGTACTATTTTTATATACCACTGTGTGGAGTCTCTTTATGTGGTGTACCTAGCTTTACACATTGCCTGTGGGATAAGCCTGAGTGCTTTGCCAAGCTACCAAGGTGGTGAGCAGGGGTTATCATGAGTTTGTAACACCCTTACTCTGACTAGAGTGGTGGGTTCTGCCTGGCCTAGGTGTATACACTAACCTACCAGAAACCTCATTTCTAACAGGTACTAACACTGATATGCGAGCTATTTGCATATTAAAAACAAAAGATCGTGAACTGGTTCCTGTCCCAAGAAAGACAATATTGAACCACTAAGAGATGCCCTTTCTTCTTTCTTGGAATTTTAACAGCTGTATGGTAAAAACAAATTAAACTAATAAGTGAAGCAGTTTTTTCCTTCTTTTTAATATTTGAAAAAAATCTGCCTACTCAATTTAGAAACAAATATGCAAAACGTATACTGCATACATGTGCTGGCAATACAAAGCATGCCTAGTCATCCAGTGATTATTATCTTGCTGCTGCCTGTACTGTACCTGCTATGCCAAAACCAAACTGCTGCTCCTTATACTGCACATGCCAAATGTGTGTTTGCACGTGTGTGTCATTTTCCTGCTGATGGATGATATGTGTTTGTGAGAGGAAGCTTACACTACTACACTCTGGTCTTTGCTTACCCTGAGCTGCTTTGTGTGCACCACGCCATTATCCACCAAGAAGCTCAGTAGTGTATAAGAGAACTCTACACTCCATTGCCACTTAAACCAGCTATCAGTTTTAAACTATTAAAAGTACGACAACTCTGCTCAGAATTCTCACACCACCACAGTGAAAGAATAGCAGTCCTGCTGAGGCCTTCCAGTACTGTTCCATTAAGCATATATAATGTCTGCTTAGAAATGTTGATTATGAGAGTTTGTAGAGCTTAGCAGCCATGCTTAGAAGTTCTGATACTGCTGAATTAAAAGAATAACAGAGAAGTTTAGCTAGTGTTCCATTAAGACTATATCATCCTGTTAAACGTATACTTTTTCTTCTGACAAGTGGCTCTACCATTCAATTCAAATCATAGTGACATTGGAGTGTGGGATTCGTAATGCTACACTCAACCTAAAGCAGTCCTGCTGAGATTGCAACTTTCCCATTTAAGCATGAGATTATTACTCAGAAGGGCTCAAACTGTCCTGGTGAAGATATGGCAGCACTGATGGCAAGTGGCCATACAGCCCCTCTTAAAATACAGTAGCCTTACTAATGAGATCCCATATTTTTCCAATTAAAGGTCAGCAGTCCTGCTAAAGGATGTTGGTATTGTTCATTTTATGAAGAGAAGAAATGCTCAGAAGGAATAGCCCTGTCCCTTTCAAAGTTTCACAGTCACATTAAAAGTATAGAAGCCAGTGGCGAAACTTTAAATGATGGGGCCTTGCATTGCGCCCCAGATAGTCACCCTCCTGAGCAGAGGAGGTCGTTTCTGGCACTTCCTACCAGTGTACACTGTAACTGCTCAATTTGATACACAGGATATTAGTCCCTGCAATTCAATCCACATCCCATACAGTTGAGATTGCCAACACGATGAAGCACTATGTTCATATACACATCCTTACAAAATATGACACACACATTATCTTCATGCTCATCTCACCAAAGCTTTTGAATGTAAAAATGCCAGCTCTGTCAGTGGCAAGCACAAGGATGCAGACACCATACCTAGATGCCTTCTCCTTCCTCACCAGAGACCAGCAAAGTCCCGCCTCAAGAAATCAAGACTATTAGAGGCAGGTGGGAAAAGTGGCGACTCCTCATGATGAGCACACTTCTTCTCTGTCCAATCTTTCATTGTTTTGGTTACCTGACTCTGCCTGTAGGTGAAGCATGTTTGGCAGTATGGTTGGCATGTGCGCAATCTTGACTGAGAAGGATTTAAGCCATCTCAAAGTGTTAGCTGTGCCCCCGAATGAGAAACTGCTGGCCTGGATGCACTATGCCCCCTTTCCCGCCCCCCCCCAAACCTGAACTATCCATATTTATAGGGACGGAGACACAATAACACACAAGAGGGAAGACTGTTGACTATGTGTCGTAGACTATTGATTTTAAACCAAGAGATCTTCTCGCTCATGTTTAAAACCTCTGAAACACTTATTTTGCCTTGAGGATCCCTACATCACTGTCTCATCACTTGTCACCTTGTTTCTTCGTTTCAGCTAGATGTTTTTTAAGGAGTGTGCTAGTGTTTGTGATCAGTAATCTCAAATGGGATATACTACTTTATCACTGCATTTTTGATTGTATAGTTCATTTGTGTAATTTTCACTGTCTGACATTGTGTTTACTGTACATATATTTACACATTTTGAATTCCTATTAAGGTGGAGTGTCCTTGCAAAAAAACAACAACATAGCGGCGTATTAGGATGGCGGACGGACCTGCGTCCGTCCGCCACCCCGAGGTGGAGGGAACGTCCGCAGGGGCTGCGGCATTCCCTCCATGCAGATTAGGATGTGACCGCCACCCTGGCGGTCACATACCCTATGTTTAACATTGCGGCGGGTGCTGCTTGAAGCAGCGCCCGCCGCAAGGTTAAAAGTGCATGCTTTGCATATGCATGCACAAAGCGGCAGGCACCGCACGGTGCCTGCCGCTATGTGCATGCATATGCAGGGGGGTACCATAGGTACCTCCCATGTGCACCCCCCAACACCCTGGGGGCTCGCAATGAGCCCCCAAAAACGAAAGACCACATGCTTTTCCACGGCGGAAAAGCCGCCGCGGAAAAGCATGTCCTCTGCCCCATCCTAATATGGCTGGCGGTGTCTGATAGACACCGCCACCATATCAGAGCTTTTCCACCGCGGTCGGAATGCGACCGCGGCGGAAAAGTGGCGGACGGTCTTCCTGACCCACCAGCCATCCTAATCTGGCGGTGTGTCTTTGGAGCCTCGCAGCGGTGAATCCGCATCCTCCGGGCCGGTGGTGGCTTCCGCCGGCCCGGAGGATGCGGAATCACCGCGATCCTAATCCGCCCCCTTGTCGGGAGAATCCATTGCTTTATAGGAACAGTAATAATTATGTTATACTGCACCCTGATTTAACCTCACACCATCTTATTTAAGCTAAGCCTTAGCTGCTCATCCACAGCTACCTGCAGAAGCTTAGGAAGCAAACTTTAGATTGCAGACGCACTGCACCGTGCCATGGTTAGTAGGAAACACAAGTGAGTGTTTCTCCGTGAATGCACGAATCAGGGAAAATGTCTCATGTTAGGTACCAAAAGAGAAGGTGCAGAGAGAGTCAGCGGCTTCCAAAAGAATAGAGAAGAGAGATGGAAATAGCTAAGATAGGAAGTGTACACAGCCAATCAAACAAAGAGAAGCAAGAACACATATAAAGACAGGGGCACAGCAAAAGACAATGTATGAAGAGAAAAAATTAACAGGGGATTTAAAGGCAGCGAGACAGGGACAGAGACAGAAAAGCGCGTTTTTTTCGGAGCAGAAAAAACAGCGGATAGAAAGAAATGGGCCAGTGAGAGATGGGCCAGAGTGAGATAGGGTAGAAGGAGAGAGACTGGGCACAGAATGAGATTGGGAGAACATACGTAGAGACACAAAAGACAAAAGGAACAGTAAGAAAAAACACGGGCAGAGAGAAAGACACACACCAACAGCCAGACACATGAGACAGAAGACAGAGACTTAGGAGGCATAGAAGGCAGCAGTAGGGAGTCCGGAGGAGCGAAAGTGTGAGAGACAGAAAGAGAAAGAGAAAGAGAGAGATGGAAAGAGGCAGATGACACTGAGAGAATATACAGAATATAAGAAGCTGCCACCTGGCAGAGATGTGTTGTGTAGATTTCCCTATGTGTTGCATCTGCTACCTGACATTCACCTTGTAAACCAATTCTGAGCCCTCACTGGCAGTTTTGCACAGCTCATGTTTAGGGGTGAGCTACAAACAGTTGTGTCGGGTGAGCGAAATCTTCTCCCCTTGAGGAGATTTCACTCACCCGACAGAAGTGTTTGTAGCTCATAACTGCATACCCAGGTGCTGAAGGACACAGGGAAACCCCATTATATTTAATGGCATGTTTAGGGGTGGGCAGAACATGCAGAGTTTCACTCTGTGGAATTCCACAGAGTTATATTCCACGGAGTTCCGCGAGTAGGTTGAATTTGGCATATTGCGTCGCTCACACTGATTTTTTGCACCAGGACCTTCTTCCACGCTGTGAAGTAAGCATGTACTGCACCACACGGCGCGACCGAGGGCGCTGCTTCTTTCTGACGCTCGAGTATATTTTCTACTTGAGCGGCAGCTTCCTCAAAGTGAACAATCGTGACCTGCTGCGACCGCCCGCATTGTGAAATCTCGCTGGGAGGCATTTTAGCACCCAGAAATTGTGCTAAGGGTGCAAATTCTACCACGCACTTGCCAACAGAAAATTGGTAAGTCATGCTTGCGAAATACTCCACCACGCGGCTGTTGGTGGAGTTTTGCTGGAACTCCGTGTTCCCCAGTAGGTAAAACTCTGCAAACTCCACTGACAGAGTGGAATTATTCGCCCCACCCCTAAACATGCTCACCGTGCATAGGACTTTACAAAGCAAATCAATCATGCCTGCTGGGTTGTTCGGTATCACAATTGATCTTGTACCTGTGTGCCTGCATGTCTGTGAATGTGTGCCTGTGTCTATAATTGTGTGTATGGTGTCCCTGCGAATCTGCTTGTGTCAGCATGAGTCTACTTATGTTTCGTTGTGTATCTCTTGTGGCGCATTAGTGTAAATAGGAGCATCTTTTCGTAAGCACAAGTGCGTATGTAGTTATGTATGTGTATGGAGGTGTATTGAGTGTGTGCCATGTAGACAAGCCTGCTGGGGTTTGTTAATGCTTCTTTCAGCTCCTACTGAAAAGCATCTTCTTGAATGTTTTGCTGTCATTTTGGCGAACCATGATACTTTTTATTATATCATAAAAATTTCTGGGCTTTTCAAGGTTACAGCTAACGCACCGTGAAGATGCAGAGATAAAAAAATTAATGGCCCCTTAGTTTTTCCCTTCTCATTCACTGGGCACATGGAATAAAGCATTCTTATTATAATATTCCCGTATTTAGCTATTCCTGTGACAACGTCAGGTGTAATGCCATGCGGAACAGATGAGACCTGTACAGCAATAAAGGCCATGGAAACTTTTAATTCACTGAGGGAAGAGACTTGAACCACAAATGCCAAAACCCTCAGGATGTCTTTGTCAGCTTCATACTGCGCACCGACAAAGGTTAATTCAGTATTTATGGTGCAGCGTCTTCCTAGCCACTTAGGCCCTAATTTATGGCAATTTGGCATAAGGCAGCACAGCAAGGCACATTGCAGCACTGCAATACGTGAAAGGGCAGGAATACAGGAAGCAGTAAGTGCATTCCTGTGTTTTCTGCCTGGGCTGGTGCCATTTTGGCAACCTACCACCAACGTAGGCACACTCTAGCACCATGGTGCAAGGGTGCCTCCGTTGCGGGCAGGATTGTAATTGTGCAGCAAGGAGAACCTTCCTGCACAGAAATAATCCTACAAGGCGTTTTCCTCTTTCCATGTGTGCTGCAAAATGCAAAATGCAGCACACATGGAAAGAGGGAAAAAACAAGGAGAAATTAACATATTTCTCCTCATTACACCTCAACTCAGGACATGTACAGTTTGACCCTACTCCAGGTTTACATCACTTTGAAAATCTGGAACACCGTCATTTTCCATAGGAGTTGCATGGGAAACAGGTGCCGAGTAAGGCCTTACTCAAGATTTATGAGGCCACTCAAAGCCACGCAGGGTGGCTTTGTGTGACTAGATAGATCTTTATGAGAGCCTTGCGTCACGCATGTACCACTTTATGTGGTGCAAAAGTGATGCAGGGCCCTCATTAATAAGCCCCTTAGTGCTTGATGGATATGTTATAATTTCCTTCTATTATAGGCAGGGCCACTGGAATTATGAGTTTGTGCGGTCGCAGCGTTTTTTGCATGATAGATTTGTCGCATTTGCCACAGATTCCTTCATCTCCTATATAATCCGCAGACTATAACAAAAATAGTTTCTAGATCAAACGGTCCAAAATGACTAAAAGCGCATTGACGTGCTGCAATGCAGTGAAAGGTCCTTTAAAAAGCTTGAGTGGTCATCTTTCGGGTTGCTTATTGCTATATTGGAGTATTTAACTGGAACAAATGAGGTTCAACCAAAGCCCAGACGGTATTAGCACGTATAAAAATTACAAAATAATGACTGAACACTATCATAAAATGTGTCGCATTATGCTGCAAAATTTGCCTTCTCTTGCTGCATAATTTAGCCCAACCTTGCTGCTTAATTCAATGGCCCTGGTTATAGGATATAAAAAAGTCAGACAGCATTGCCCGAGCGGTATAGATGGAGAAGAAACAGAAGGGTGTTCACAGGGCTGTCACAATCGAGAGGCATTATGCTGAGAGCCCTTGCTTTCCAGGCTTCCACTCTCCTCCTATTTGTAACAGAAATTAAGGTTGTAGTCCTCATTGACAAACATTGGCAAAGCCAATAGGTCTCGCCTTTTAAAGACATTAGTCGACCTTTTGGCTTTGCCAAAGCCTGTTTCCGATGCTAAAGATCATCAGCAAAAGGTTTTTTGCTGCTGCTGAACAGCATCCGCAAAAAGATTAAAAAACATTGGTAAAGCCGACATGTTTGACATTTATTTAGCGTATGCAGAAGTAATAATGTGAGTGATGACACCCTTGGGGTGGCACAGAAAAATGATTGTTGCAGGTAATTATTTGCAATCTAAAATACCAGGGAATTTAGTGAGTTGAAAAAGAGGTAACTGAGATTGTATACGTGTGCCACTAATTTTGCAAGCAAAGGGAAGCATTTTACTTAATGGAAAAGTATTGCCTAGAGCTGCTCTCTTCTATACAAATACAACTGAAAAAAAACTAAACCACTAAAGCAGCATGCAGCTCCTTTGCAAGTGTGCAGTGCTTCGCCACACATAAAAAAATGCACATTTTCAAAAATTGCATAAACGTGAGCATATGGCATGTGCATAAGAGCACAAGGGTACTGCAGCTCCTCTCCAGGAACCCAGGTCTGCATATGAGTGACCGTCCACTGGGTGCACACATATGACATATAAGGTACAAAGATACATGACCCCTAAAGCAGTTCATCAGAACTGCTCAGACACTCTCTCAAGCTTTACCCCTCACTCCTTCCACAAGGAGCTGGGGTCACGCAGCACTTGAAGTCAGAGGGTCCTCGCTCTGTAAATTAAGCACAAACTATTGGTGTTCCCGCTGTGCACAACCTGAACCAACTACCCCACCAGCTTGCTACATGGGTATCAGCTGGTACACCTGCAGGCTCTGGGTTTGCAGCACTATATAAAACAGATTATGTAGGTCAGTGGTTCCCAAACTTTTTGGACCCATGGATCCCCTGACCTACTGATCATTGGCCGCGGCTCCCCACTATGTTACTTTTTTTTAGGGTATGTGGGATGGAAGCCCAGCCTCAATATTACTTCCATTTTCCTCCCAGAAAATAATTGGGTTGAAGCTTATGAAGGTAGTAGAATCATATACACAGGATGTTTCATATTACTGAGGTAGCACCTTTACTAACATATTCCTAGTTCCACTTTTTGCCCTATAAAACCTTTTTAGCCCACTTACAGTACTAGATAGCAGCCCTGTGCATGTAGGTCCAATTGCCAAAGTGTTTCTGCACTTGAAGAATATTTGTATGCACTTCCATTTCTACCCATGTCATATTTGCCAAAACACTTGTCTCAGCAGGGTGACTCACAGTTTCTTTTAACCCAAATACAGCTTTATTATAGCTGCCTCCTCCCTAAAATTGCCTCTAATTCAATGCAAGCCAAATAAATTCCTCTGATTTTTTTTTCAATGCCCCTCTTTCTTGCTTCCAAATGTTGGCATTATGCGGATTAAGGTGTTTTACTTCCCTGTGCTCATAGAGAGAGCTGGCCTGTCTGGAAATATGTGTGTACCGGAAGGAATGTGTTCCTGAAGTACCTAAGGATCAAGGACACGCCAATACTTAATAACACTTAGTGTGCTTAAGAGACAGGACAACTTTATTTTCTTGATAACTTGCATTGGTGGAAAATGCATTTGAAAAAAGACTAAACTATCAATGATTCTAACAAAATAAATCAGGCATCTTCTACCTACTTTGGGAGTGTGGAATGTGGGGATCCAGTGAAATATGGAGGTCATCTCCCTCGACATGCCATCACTTTTTTACCTCTACTAATATAGGCTCAAATTGTGAAACTAATGGATACATGTTTTCCTATTTTTAAAAAAAAGCATTTTAATTGCACTTGAGGATGTAATATGTCACCGAATATACGTACTAGTTTTAAATATGTCCGACATAGGGACTGTTTTTATATGGTTTAGGACTTGCACACAAATCAGCGTCTAGCACATCTAAGGTAAACACTATGTGTCATCTAGTGTGTGTTTCCTTGGTACAACTTCTTTCCTCTGTCTCTGTCCTAGTATATAACATAATTTGTTTTTTGTTTGTCTATGCATTCAATTATGTGTGTTTTATGGTCACTCTACATGTTTATTGTCAACACTCCTGGCTGTACATGTGTCTCTCTCCCATCAATTACGTCACACTGTGCAACTATTCTACAAGTATGTTGGTACTAGTTGAGAAAAGGATCCCCTTTCACTATGCCCACCAATTAATTATTACCAAATCTGGGATCAGATTAGTACAAGGTGGGGATGATATTCGCCTTTTCCCAGTAGGCTTAAAGAAATAATCATGTCTAGGTTGGTGTTTTTGTCCTGTGTGGGTTGTAATGTTTTTTATGTCTATATATGTGGTTTGGTTTATGTATATGTCTTTTGATTGGGCTTTTATATTAATTGGTCTTCAGCCCTGATGAAGTTCCCGCGCTTGAGAACGAAACGCGTTGGCTGAGCTGTTTTGTTGTAATAAGGAATTACACATGAAAATAAAGAACATGAATAAAGGTTATTGAAAAACTACTACGTCTACCTTGACTTCATCACCTAAAACACCTGCTATTGCTTTAAGGATTAAGGATATGGAGAACAGGGGCATCGCACAATGGCGGGTGCCGGAGTGTATGCAGGACACTTTACAAAAAATAAAACTAGCGTGAGGTGCAGATTGGAAAGTCCGCCATTGGGCTCTGTTCTTATGCCGTCAATTGAGAACTGTGTTTCCATCTTTAGGCATGTCACTTCCTAATCATCAACATCATGCGTTTAAGTCTAATCAGTTTAACTGAAGCCAACAAACACTTCAACAGTGAATGCATTAAGGGGTATGCGGCTAGTTTTGACGGCGCACCAGGGAGCCATGGCGCACAGATTGGGAACCACTGGCGTAGGTGAACCTGCAGGATTGTGATCTCGCGAGGATGGGTTCAAAACAAAGAGAAAACATTTATTTCCTGAAGCATGGCATTTCCAGCTCAAACTGCCCTGTACAGTGCATGAAAACGTGTACACACGTGTGGCACACACCCTACTTTTTGGGGCTTCCTGAAACTCTGCATATACCATTTATTCGAGGCACTCTAGGGCGCACCTCCTAGGTCGCTCACGATCATGAGGCTGATAGTGCTACTGTTTATTTTATACACCTCCACTCTACCTCTGATGCCACGTAGGTGTTAAGTCAAAACACTAGTTCTGCTCAGAAATTGCTGACACCAATAGTGCACCATGGACACTTTGGTGCCAAGCTAGTGCTCTATAAATAACAAACAGCTTCAGTCTGCTACACTTACTCTTAAAAGTGGCCATTGGAGATTTAAAACTGCTGCAGCATATACCATAAAAATATACTAAGGACTTGCCTAGATTTATCTGTCCGCTATTACCACCTGCCTTACCTCGAGAAAGCGCTTGAATACCCCAGGTCTGAGCGTCATTTAAATAATGTATACACAAATAACACCCTCTCCCAGAAGCATGCAGCTAGTTCTGGAACTATGCAAGGAAACAAAACTGTGCTAAGCCATTCTAATAAACAAGTTTTATTTAATTGAAATTTGAAGCAAAGAACGTTAGCAGTTACACAACATGGAAATGTCTCACACTACTAGTAGGTGAAATTGCTGCTGGCCTTGAAGACTGATGATGTAATTGAAATTCTCGGTCTCTGCACTCCGGCTAGATGAAGAAAATATGGCGGCTGCGTCACGACTGGCTGCGGGCTACCAAATATTACACAACGCTTGTGCAAAATCCTTCTGGAATGCAAGGCGTCCACTTCCAGCATTCAGGAAGGTGAGTGAGCGCCTTCTTGGATAATCAGACATTGCAGCTATGGAAGGAAGATGCTGTAGG
The DNA here is from genome assembly GCF_964261635.1 of Lissotriton helveticus. Taxonomy (NCBI): domain Eukaryota; kingdom Metazoa; phylum Chordata; class Amphibia; order Caudata; family Salamandridae; genus Lissotriton; species Lissotriton helveticus. The sequence continues at coordinate 497,595,839 of NC_136063.1, forward strand.
GTGCACTTCGTGCGGGGGGCACTAGTCCAACGCAGTATTTTTATTTAATGCGATTTTATATAGTGCGAACATTACCCGAAGGTGTCAGAGCGCTTTACAAAAGAACCAGTTGCATTACATAAGGACTTTGGATTACACGAGTTACATAAGAGATACAAACAGGAAAAATTTGCAAATGTACAAGTTGTAAAGTCACACAACGAAGAGATACACACAGAAAACAAATTGCAAATGTACAAGTTGTAAAGTCACTCAAGGAAGAGATACAAACGGATAAACTCTAAACTCATAGGAATGGTAGTAAGTACAAAGGTCTACTACATATACTAGTGGTTAGAGTTATACATAAATATATAGAGAGAGGTGGGGGGGGGAGATTGGCGAGAGAGGGACCTTAGGGGGGAGAAAGAGATAAGGCAGTATGAGCATGGAAAGGCTCCAATGAGAGCTGATGACGTGGCCGATCTGTGCTGGAGGGTCAGGGCCGCCTTTAGTGCTGATGGCATACATTTATGTGACAGAATATAAAATAACAATATTCTTTAAGTCGCAAAGAGCACAGGAGCAGAGAACTAAATTAGTGCATTTGACAGGTCACTGTGCACTCCTAGATGCACACGCCAAGAACTCGACCAACACACTTTACAGGAGTATTCTGCTTTTGAACCAGTCTGCGTTGAAGTGCTGTCTGCACCGGGTCAAAGTCATTGAAAGAGAAAGGCTTATTTACATGTGAAGTAAGGAGAAGAGGTAGTTCTGGTTCTGATATAGGTCTAAAATGGCACAGTCCTTACAAATGACCAATCACAGGGACGAAGGACCAGCGGATGTAAGAGAAGCGGGGTGCCATGAGTCTATTCACTAACACATGATTATTGCAAGAGCTGCTACATAAAAGTATTTGAATCAACTAGCTAGACATGAAGGCAAGTTCCTATTGGATATTAAAACAATACAAGCAAAGAACAGACTGAGGTAGGTGTGTTGATCCCTCTCTGAGGGACTGGAAAGTAGCCAAAGAGTCAATATTTTTTTACTGTATACCTGATCTGTTGCAGTGATTCATTTACACAATCTCTAATCAGCAGCTTTGCTGCTGGGCTGCTTGGCCTTCTTTGGTGGTGTTTAACAGGGCTTCTGGGAGCTCATTTGTATGGACGCGTGTTGTTGATTCATCGAGGAAACTTCAAGCTGGAAGGCTTGTTATGTGACACAAAGGATGGAAAAGTTATACATTACACATCAACATTGCAGAATGGCGTCACTTGTTCATTTCATTGCTGAAATGATTGTTAGGATGGCACCTTCCCTTCTTCTGTCGGGCATTTGCAGTCTTGCCCTGTGCCTATTAGTGCCTGCAGTGCGGTCCGACCTCCTCTCTGAAAAGCCAGATGCTCTTTTGATTAGCTTCAAGCAGTCAACAGTTTTGCTCTTGCTCTGCCTTGTCTGCAAGAACACGCGGTGCCCTTTTTGAGAGCACCATCAGGTCAACATGTTCCGCTTTGTTTGCAGTGGAGACAGTGCTTTGAAACCAACAAATGCTGAGGATCAACCATTCTAGCACTTCCACTTAAATGCTTTGACAGGAGGCTGATATTCTTTGGCGCCAGTGGATCAAACGACCACAGCCGCTCAGCGATACTTACTCAGTCATGCTTCTGTAAGGCTCTCTTTTGTGGCATCTTCCAGGTACAGCTTGTTCCTCATGCTGGTGATCAATGCCTAGGTTGCTGCTAGAAGCAGTTAGATTAATTCTATGTAGAAATATTGGCATAACCCCATGCCAGCTTTAATATAGCCTTAAGGGTGGTCCTTAGGATGTAAAGACCTGTTTACTGCCTGCAGTTTCTATAAATAAGCTGTAAAGTAATGAGAAATTAAGGCTAAATTGGAAAAAAATAGTATCTCAATCCATAACAAGCTTTATTCCCATAGTGAGTCCCCTATCAACGTTGATCTTCTGCTGCCTGTCTAGCAGTTGAATATTCCTGGTGTTGAACGTAACAGAGAGCTGTTCTCTTCCTGGTCATCTCCTCTTAATGCGTACCATCAACGTGATGGCACCGTTTTAGGAGTATTTAGCAGCAGCCAGAAGATTCTGATTGTGGAAAGCTGTGCAAGCTAGCACCTTAGCTGCGATGGAACGTCCAGCTCCAGTGCTGGACGTTCCATTGCGCAGGTGCAGTTGGAACGTTCAACGGCAGACGGCAGCACTACGGAGGTAGTGGTGCCGTCGGCCGTTGGTCGTGCGCAGCACTTATGAGGTTAAGCCTCTGGACTTTACCTTGGAAGTTGCACAGAAGGGAGCGAAGGTTGGTAGAAGTTAAAAATAAACAAAAGTAGGGACCACTGCAGAAAAATCAGAAGTAGATCTTGCATCACAGTGAATGGCCCACTACGGACACAGAGCGAAATACAGAGCTCATAGAAGTGACCAGTCCCTGATGGTTTTCTGCAACCAAGTGTAGTAGTAGAAATAATAACAATGAGAAATTATTGTCTATAATATGAAATAGTAGAAATAATAACAATGATAAATTATTGCCTATAATATGAACACTCCATGCGTGCAATAAAACAACCACAAAACTGTTGCAAAGATAAACTGGCTTCGAAAGGTAGCATGATTTATGACACAAACTGCTATATGGTGTGTATTTGAAGATTTGATCTGCTGTAGACCAGCCTTCCAGAAAAGTCAGGCACTTGTAGTTACGCTGCCTTTTACATTCATCCAGTTGGTGTCCAGAAATGATGGCGATCCCATAGCTGGCAAAGATGTACATGGTTTGATCACACTTGGAGGACAGGGATCTGGGAGACTCAAACAATATAATTAAGGTTACCGACTGTAAAGGATTTATTTGCAAACATCTTACCGGGCTAAGGTACAGGATTAGAACAAGAGTAGCTTACAATTCTGTATTAAACCCTATAGCCATCGGAAAAACCCATGTGAAGATGAACGTCATCAGTGCTGCAACAAGGTAGTCAATAACTTTAATACAAGCAATGAAAATATTCCTCCACTACCGCCCTCCTCCGATTGTGGGGATACTGAGATCATATAAAGTCCTATGTTGTTGATCCAATGATCACTCCTTGCTATTCAGTTCTGTTGGTCGTGCTACTCCCATTGTTGATGACAGCCTAGACAGTGCTTGGACGATTTGAAGACAATGTTATAGAGGGCTTTGACAAAGAAGGTTTAAGATAAAATGAGCAAATGTTGCAGTTTAAGGCCCAGTGGAACACTAGCATTAGCAAAAACTGGATATAATTTAAAGACAGCTAGCAGAATGATTTGGAGGTTCCAAAATTAGAATATTCAAACAAATATAGTCAAATGGCGTTGTTTAGAGCACAATAAGTGGGGAATATTGGCAGAATTTTAACTTAAGTAATATTTAGGAGTGGGTGGTCCATATTCTGCAAACACATCTAAAGAATTATTGTGGCAAATTGTGCCTTTTAAGTCTCTTTGCCCAGCAACCTAGAACAAAACTACACAGAATTTAAAGTTGGAGGATTTGAGGATCTCCTCAAAGACAGTTTTGCAAATAATTATTTTCAGTATAAAAACACCAGTCTAAACTGAAAAGAATGTAAAACAATTTTACAGCAGATTTACAGGAACTTGATAAGGAATGTTGAGCTAAATTGTGCAGTTTAAAATAAACCAGGGATGTAACATGAGTCAGAACTGGAAATGATTTAAATGTGCCACATTCCAGTAGCCCATGTTGTGAATTAGGCATTTCAAATGTCATTGTCCAAAAATATTGTGAAAAATACGTGAAGAAATTGCACTGATTTTATATGACATTGGTTAAATAGGAATACCGAGAATGTGAGGTGATTTAAAAACTATTTGTTTGGTTGTTAAGAAGTCTTCTATCAAGCAATATTCAGGAAAACGCGACGTATATGACAGATTTTGAAGCAAACTTGACTTGCAAAAGTACTCACATTCGACAGAAACTAGATTTTACTTCACACTGGACCTTAGGGGCCTTCTGCAGAGGCCGGTGAAGCCAAAATTACATGTATCCCTATTTCTATTCGGACATATTGACAGTTTCCAACAATGTCTACTCAATTCAACCAGTATCCTACCAATTTAGTATGGCCCAACCTTGCTGTTAAAAGTGCCTCACTGAAGCTAGTGCTGGTCAGAAAAGTGATGTACCCAAAGTAATGCTTCCCAGTTTACCTAAGCCACATTCCACAGGAATGTCTTGTATGACATGCCTCAAAAAAGCACCCTGACTTTCCCACCAGGAAGACTTTGCATGTCGTTTGCACCGAGTTCTCTCCAGTACCGCAACATCAGAAGACAGAACATCCGTTCACCTTTTTCCTTCATTCAGTCAATGCCCAGGATATGCCATCCCCATGCAAGGCACACCAGTCAGAATAACTATGCAGAGAAGACCAAAGAAAACACATTTTCAGAAACGATAGTTCATACACTCAATAGTCTATTGAACTGCTGCTGCTCTGGAAAAGAGAGGCATCTGCTCTTAACCTTCCCTACATAAGCAATGCATATTTTTTTCCAGTAGTCTTTTCTTTTTCTTTCCACATCAAGAGAAATAGTTTAAACAATGGACGGGGATAACATTAGCATCACAAATCTTTTGTATGGGAATTACTGAGAAGTCATTGACGACTCACGAAGGGTATACTCTTCGTTACAATACAATTTACAGATCACCAGTGTAGTCATATTGAGGAAAACACGAGTGCTCCTCGGCTACTTTTTGGTTGAATTGTGGTGTTGGCCAAACTTTGTGCACCGATAACAATCTGGGGTCCCTTAAATATTATCTGCTTGGTTTTGAGACTGAGTTTTAATGTAATATATTTTATTAATCCCTTTATTAATAATATAGCAGGTTAACAACAACAATCAATATATTCCATTAGGAATTTTCAGTAATATGGATCCCTAATTTTGGGGCCCATTATGATTGCGGATAATACGCATCCTCCGGGCCGGCGGAAGCCACCGCCGGGCCGGAGGATGCGGATTATCCGCTGCGGACTGAAGAAATACCCCCCGTCAGATTAGGATGGCGGGGGGATATTTTTTCAGTCCGCAGCTTTTCCGCCGCTTTTCCGCCGCGGTCGCCTTCCGACCGCGGCGGGAAAGCTCTAACATGTCTGGCGGTGTCTATCAGACACCGCCAGGTATATTAGGATGTCTGCGGTACTATACCTTTCCACTGCGGCATTTCCGCTGTGGAAAGGCATACGGACTTTTGTTTGGGGGCCCGTTGCGGGCCCCCAGGGGTGAAGGGGGGGTGGGGTTTGCACATGGGGGGTACCTGCCTTTGCGTGCACGAAGCGGCAGGCACCACGCGGTGCCTGCCGCTTCGTGCATGCAAAGGTAAACATGCATTTTTTAACCTTGCGGTGGGTGCTGCTTGAAGCAGCATCCGCCGCGATGTTAAAGGTAGGGGATGTGACCGCCAGGGTGGCGGTCACATCCTAATTGCCATGGAGGGACCGTCGCTGCCCATGCGGACGGTCCCTCTTCTTCGTGGGTGGCGGACGGACGCAAGTCCGTCCGCCATCATAATAGGGCCTTTAATTTCCTATATCGAATTACAATATTTAAAATGTTCATAGCAATATATTAGATTTCATCTCTCTTTCTAATGATCCTATATTACCTATCAGTCGATTGGCTTAAAAGTGTATTATGTAGCTCAGGTCAAGCACCTTCCTCTGGACATAAAAAATAGAATGTGCTTACATTTTAAATTACCTGGACTATGTTCCAAACTCGCACCCCTCCTTTAATTAGTTTTTTAAATTATATATGTTATTCCGGTTTTCCACCTGTGCTGACCAGGAATCTGCAAGGTCTCCAATATTGCACTTTGAATTCCTAGTGCTGTATGCGGGTAGTGGCTCCCCACTTACCTGTTCAGGTTCTGCTTCAAAATACTTGATGAAATATCAATGAATACTCTTCAAACAATAACAAGTCTTTGTGGGCCACATGTATCAACATTTGGAAAAGCGATGACCTAATTGTGATTTTCAGCTAATTCCAATTAGGTAATCGCTATTCCAAATGTACGAAACTCCAAGAATTTCATTTAGCAATTCGGAAGGGGGTTGCAAATCGGCCCACCTCATTAATATTAATGAGGTAGGTTGCAATTTGCGGCCCCCTAGAAATCGCTAAAATCACAGGGATGGTGGCTTGCTGGGGTCAGTCACCACTTTTCAATGAATCTTTTTTTTTTAAATGCAGACCGTTTTCCTTAAAGGAAAATTAGTTGCATTTAAAAAAGAAAAATTAAAAGTTTTCTTTTCATTTTTTAACAGCATGCAGTGGGCAATGGGACTACCGATTGCTCTTAAAATAACTTTTCACCACCATTCCCCAATAGGGGAAGGGGTCCCTTGGGGAACCCTTCCTATTTGCGAATGGGTAACCACCAACTTGAAGTTGGTGGTAAATAGTGAATGTTTTGCGACCACATTCACGGTCACAAAACATTCATACATACCGCTGTGGTTCGGCATTTGGAAGGGACGCCCTAAACACGCGCCTTCCAAATTGCTAACCCATTTTGTGAATCTGTAACAGGTTAAAGAATCACAAAATAGGGTTTGAAACATGGAAAAAGGCGTTTTTGCGTTTGCAAATGGCCCTGTTCTGTGAATCGGCCCCTTTGCAAATTTAAAATTGCCTGATACATGTGGCCCTGTGTTGTATATTCAGAAAAATCTTATATTAGATATTTGCAGTCAAAACCCTGTAATGGATTCCAGTATTGATGCTTGTTACTCAATCAGTGGTTGATTAACAAGCCTCAATAGTGGAATCCATTATGGATGTTAAGTGCGACCCAGGCAGGCAAGTGGGAATCCACTACCAGCATACAGCCTACATTTTAAATTAAACACATGTGATACTCATCCCCAACCAAAAGGGTATTCTTGTGGTCCACCACCGATTATTGCGGATTCTTTGATGTCAAGTTGCCGTTAAAATGGTCTGCTTCATCTTTGACATACGGTAAACATAGCTTGCCAACAAATATATAGATACATCATATATGGTCATTATAAAGATAGATAAAACCTAATAAATGATCACAAACAGTTTTAATGTTCACATTTTATACGAGAAAATACATCTCTTGTTAAAATGGGTATGACTCACCTCTGGCATTCCTCTTTTTTCAACTTCCAAGCTTCACCCTACATTCTAGAGTCAGTAACCTAGTTCGTATGGGACACAATGATTACCATAGCAGGCAAGGTGGGTACTGCAACACTGCCAGAGCACTCACTGAACATGCCTTATTAATCCCCTTCTACCGGGCAGGGACACCTGGAGCAGATGAGAGCCTGTCCAGAGGCTACAAACTTGTCTGGACCTTGACAGTGTAGCGGGTATCAATATTCTATAGTTCATACTGTTGCATGTTGATGCAAACAAACGATATTGTGGTGCACCACCCTCAATCCATGATATTCCTTTCCCATAACAGCTTTTTGGAGTGTTGCTGAGTAGCCAAAAGACCACTTCAGTGCTGTATCCCGAGTCATGAGCCTGCTGTGCTACTTGCTTCTACAGGGTCATCTGGCGGACATATACCTCTGGGCAAGGATACTGGTGATCTGGTAAATCATCACAGTTTAGCCATCAAGGTAGAGGACCTTTGATGTCAAGTAAGGATGCTCAGGGGGCACAGTGGTTATCCTCCATTCACCTTTGGTAGACGGTGGCAATAACACAAAATAAGCAGGGCAGGAATGTAGTTTCTACTCCGTGCTCTTATCCTGCCCCTCAGCAATGAATGGGAGGCTGCTGGGTGTCTAAAGTTGAGACACAGGTCCCTCCTCTATGATTATGACGGTAAAGGTGTGTAATGTCAATTGGGTAACACATTTGCCATTTTGTTAAATCAATGTATTTAAAATGGGAATGCAAGTTATCTTAAAATATTATTTACTGAGCACGACCATTGGATGAAAAAGTACATTCATTTTCAGAAGCAAGGCAAAGAACAACTTCAGGGCTTGGACTTTTGGTACCTTAGGTTATGTAATATATTGCTGTATTCCTCGTTTGGTAATAGGTCTAAGTCAGAAAACTGTAGGTACTATCTTGAACCACCACTTTGCTGCCTTTAAGTACTGCCTTGGCCTGGAACGGTGCTTCTTTCTGGGCAAGGCTTTTATTGCAAGTTTAGTCTAAGTATTTGCGTCTAAGAAATAAATATTTAAAATCTTTAATGAGCATGAAAAAAGATCTTTTCTGTGCCACTGGAAAGAACATTTATTTTTTACCATCTAATGAATGGGCTTCTTCTATATAAAACCGACCTGATCGACATTATGCAAAACAGAAGCAAAACAAGATTTGTAAAAATCACATTACGCATTCTCAAACTAACAAAATACAGAAATTGTTAGGACATGCAGAAATGAAATAAACCTACACATACCGGCTATAGAAATCATCCCGGTAGTATTCATAATCAATGTCATAGCCACTGTGGAAATAAAACAAAAAGCAATAATGAGCCGCAGTCAGAAAAATGACATTAATTTGCGTCTTTGTAAGATTATAATGGCAATATAACTGCACACTCAGGGATATATTGTGCGCCTATTTTCCTCATTGCCGCTCTGTAGCTACAAATGCATGCAAATGGGCTCGCTGATGGGTAATTTCCGAGCCTGCTGTAATGTCACATCAAACAACCATTATAGGCCTGAGAATATGAACTAATGAGTAGCCGAGTCAGCGCTGCAGAGCGACGGCAGAAGGCGGCCGCAGTCACACAGCGGCCAGTTCGGTAATTTGCTGCAGGGAGCAAATGTTCAAAGAGCTTAGATTGCCTCTCCTTCTCTAAGGTAATGAACAGAAATGTAAGCAAAACACCTATTAGAGCAGAGACAATTGTTTTCATTTAACAAGAAGCAAAGATTTGCACATGTAGGCGTTATTTGGCATTGCATGCATTAACATATTTACTTCTTAAAACTCAAACAGACGATGCATTCTGAGTTTTGTACTTTTTTAAACTAAAGTAGAACTTTGCACAGGCTTCTGGTGGTTCAAGTGCTTTAGTATGGAGTATAGAAGGCACATTTCATTCCACCATTCTTAATATTTCTTCATAGACATCTGGTACCCAAATCACAAAATGTGCCCCTGCGGGCATGCCCCGCAAGTCCTGAATTATAAAATCAGCATCCGCTGATACTCATGCGGTCTGTTCGGTAGGCTTTCTGCAGTAAAAAAAAGGGTAAGGCAGGGAAAAAGGGTGGAAGGGGTGGGGGTGTTCCCGGGATTAAAATAAATGTTCCTACAAGGAAGGAGATGAACACTGAATAAAGCATAATTTTGATGCCCACCAGATACCTTCCCACACCTTAAAACGATGAAAATCCACATATTACCACATTATCTCTCATTCCAACATGTGACATGCGAATGAGGCAATAATACTGTGCATGTATGGCATCAGGGAGTTGGAGTTAGATGTGCGCATGAAAGTCTACAATCTCTGTAAATTTCATTACGTATGCTGTGAAATAGCTTGTGAATTCTCCAGAAGTTAATAATCTACCTCCACTGTAGGAGGAATATGAGTACATTTCTAGATTGCCTAAATATATTGATGAATTAGCTTCTCCAGTCTAAATACGATTATCAAATCAAATTATTTTAATTTACTAAAACATGACTCTGTTTGGCCTTATAAGAGCTGAATCGCTTGCTAACAAAAGAAAAGTTACAGTAAATACAACACCTGTAAAGTAGACTAGTAGAACACAAAGAATGTGATTTCCTTGTTATTAGCAATTGTTAACTTCCAACTTTGACTCATAAACCCCTTCTTTTTGAAGGAGCTGTGTCCAGTGAGCACACTCACTGCTATCAAAATTTGGCAGTCATCAGACAAGCAGTCCAGTCATTATGGGTCTTTTCTGCATTTTTATCACACCCTATCACAGCTGTCCTTACACGTATTGCACGCATACATTTGGAATTAGGCGCATATGCCTGGCTTACTGACCAGTGTGGTTCTTCTAATTTTGTCCCTCAACAACTCTTATTGTCCATGCTCACCACTGCAGTGATTATGTCGTCTATCATTTGTGGACTGCCTACAGCCGACCACTGAACCGAAAGTAGAAGAGATACACGTCGCAAAAAAACTGCAAAATCACCATACACTTGAAAAGATTATATATTTTTGTAAGTAATTTTTTTATCTAGGTGAAAACGAAAATATTTTTTAGTTTTACAATATTGTAAAACTAATGTATATTTTTACAAGACATGGATGAAATCTCAAATATGCAAAAATAGAAAAAAATGCAGTGAGACATTTGGAAGTACTGTAGTACAGTTACTTCAGACAAATAGGGTTTACAGTCGAACTTCTGGAAACATTGTTGGAGATTGGTAAGAATACAACTAGTTATTACGTGTGAATCTCTCCCAAGCCCAGTATTTCTATACTGTGATCCTCTTCGTCGCTTATTGTCACTACAAGGCTAGTCCGTACACTTCGGTTTTTGCTCTCTTTAAATACAGGTCCTGCTCTCATGCTAGCTCTTATCAAAGTCTGGGCCTCTGAGCACCCAAGGAAGTGCTTCTGTTATTGTTATGTTCCATATAGGTATCCTGATATAGGCCCGGGTAATATCATACGCCTTCACCTACATTACCTCCCTTACACTACACAGTAACAAACCTTTTAGGATTGAACCTTTACCTAGCTCTAGTCCTAGGCCCAGAAGGAGGGTTTTTCCTTGAACAATAGCGTCCTATAACTTCATCAATCGACTCACACAGTATGAATGAATATTCATAAGGGTTCTTGGAAACCAGGCAGAGGCTACACCACTTGCATAACATCTACGTACAAGGTTCATCCCCTTCCTCATCCTCAAATCCAATAATGGCTAATACACGAAACAAGAAACAAAGGAACCCTAGATACTTTCTGTTTAAATACAGCACATCTTACTAGGGCTAGCTAGAGGAGACTGAGACTTCCTAGCAGACATACTGACCAGAGACGTTGAGGCTCCTGCATGCAGATGCTCCAGCTGACAGTGGTCTAACACATCCCTCGCGGGGTGTCAAACTCGAGACCAGGACGGGGTCCCACACTCTCACTTCAGGAAATAGCGTTAGACTAAATCCTAGAGGGATTCTTGGCTTTCACACCTACTCACCTGCTTAGGTACATCTAGATAGGCATCGTAGGAGTATGCGCTTTCTTTTTATCATGCATTTTATATTAATGATTATCATGATTATGATGCTCGGAACCAGTCTGCCACCAAACCCACAGTTTATGTTATCTGAACACGCATATTTTGTATAGGATATATAGGAACTACACAACATTATTGGCATTTGGACAAAATCTGGGGTTTCTGATTTGAGCTGACTGCCCCTTGACTCCTGTTTAGGACCAAGCAGAGTGCCAGTTCCTCTTTGTGTTCCAGTCCTTTGCCTCAGTATGTCTTAAGCATAATGCAGACTCTGCTGGAAGACAGTTAAATACTTGCAAATCAGGTTTTATGTGGCCATTTTTTCAGAGGTTCACATGCATTCTGGGCTTTTGGTTGCAGAACTCTCTGCACCCTGTCTATGACTACCTGAGGAACTGAATTAAAAATGCCTGTAAGTATACTTGAGAGAATATCTAATCTGGAAATCCTATTTCTCTTAAATGGCATTTTATTCAATCCAAATAGAAAAATAGTCAAACATTGAAGGGAGGGTGTTAGATCAACAACGGATTTTTTTTTTTAAAAAGCACCAGCATTTTGTGTGCTGTTGCTACAGATGCTTAGGGTAGGAAAACACCCTTTTTATGTGGTCACCCCTATTTTTTGCTAAATGTTGTCATTGTTTTTTTCTGGGGGACTGCTGTCCAGTGACCAGTGTTTGTGCTCTGTCCCCTAAAAACAACATGTTAGATTGATGTACACCTAATTGGCATATTTAACTTACCTATAAGTCGCTAGTATATGGTACAAAGTGTATCCAGGATCAGAATAGTAAATGTCAATACCAGGCTGCAGCATATATTGTACCACCACTAAGATGACAATGCAAAACAAGACTGCATTCCTGCCACTAGTAACTTGGCTATGCAGCTTTAAACTGCAAATCTGACCTGTCAGAATAACAGCCTTTGGCAGGCTTAAACTTTGCTTTTAAATATTAACAAGTCACCCTAATTTTCCTCCATTGCCCATATGGCAGAGTGCATGGTATTTAAGATTAGGACATGAAAATGGTTTAAGTAAAACTTACCCTTACAGTGAAAAGGCGTAAAAAGCTATTTTCACTGTACAAGGGCTAGAACTGTTCCAGTGGACAAATTGGGAGGTAATGCTAAAATTAAATAATGCTGTCTCCACCTAGGAACCAGATAAAAAGCTAGGTTTTGGACTGTGTAAACTATTTATTACAGACCCAATTCATTAGCAGAGTTGGAATTGTGCCAAATTAATAACAAAGGATGCCATAGCTACCATGGGTTGAGCTCCTGTTAAACTTACTGAAACCTTTACTGAACCTAACAATAACAGTGGCTTTATTACTTGTGGGGGGACTAATACCCTTCCATCTAATAATCCACTTTCTCACACTTAGCCAATAGATAAACACCAAACAAGTGAAAAGTGGGTGAACTGCAAGGAATGATGAGATATTAAATACCAAAAAAGGCAAGGTAAAGGATAAAAATGAAATACCATTTTGAGAAAAAAATGTGCTGATACTACTGTAGCATTAATGCCTGCCCTCCTATAATCATCTATACCTTGAATGTATCTGTCTTTAATTGGACCTTTGCTCGACTGTAGTGCATATGGGTTTCAGACGTTTATGTATGAAAGCCATCATCAAGCTGTGTAAGAAGATCCTTCAAGAACTTGGCATCAATAGGAATTAATGCTATGATAGAACGGAATTCTGACGGACTAGATTTTGCTATTACCTCTTCAACCACTGTATATTTTTTAACAGAGAAAAAGTGTCAAATAAGTTGAAAAATATTAGGACTTATCATGCTTCTATTGCTGTTTTTTTTTATTGGTAGATATACGTACTGAAGTGTTGATAAGAGTGATCATTACACCTAGGTCCTTTGTATGCCACATTCTAAGCTGCCTTTACATTCTAACAACACACTAATGCATAAAGGCATAGTAATGATCAGAACTAAAGTAAAATAAATACAATTCATCAAGTTTGTCAAACAGCTTCATTCTTGTTTGAAAATATAGAGTATTCTATTGGCAGCAATACATTTTATGTGATCAACAGAATCAGTATAAAGAAGGTATGTAACATTAGCATTAAAGACCACCTTTAGGGTATAGTTTTGAATCAATCTGGCCAAATTCGATTTTAATTATTCTGAGGATGATAACAGGATCACCCCTGAGTTAAGCTATACAAACAAATGGCATTTAGAGTAGCATTTGATCAGTTTCCTGTGGTAAAATCCAGCACATCAATTGACAGACAGGTCAGTCCTTGAAATCAATAGTTTTGCAATCACATTTTTTGACCATGAGAAATTACTCAGAATTTCTTATACTGTAAATCACTTGGATCATGAATACATTTTTAATAGAAGCAAATGTACTAAACCTTTTTCGGCAGGCCATTATTCAAGATGAAATCTAATGATGACAGATGAAGTTACCATTCATCATTCAACCAAAATCTGTGGATTTCCCATTTGCCGTATAGTCCAATTTAGTGGATCCACAAGTTCTTCAAACTATAATTATTTATTTAATAATAATATTTAATAAATCTGTTAACAATTTTCATATACTTATCATAACAACCAATATGTTATGAGCCCGAATTTCATACGTAACTCTTATTCCATCAGAGGAAAAACAAAACTGTTTGTTTTTAATCAATATATACTGTTCCAATTTCAAAGCTCAAATATTTCCTATAACAGAAATATCTTTTCTAGGTTAAAGCTGGTAGATCAGCCTCTCTTGCGGAGTCTCTAAGTTATGGTAGCACTTACTGTTTCAGCATGGATACATGGATGCTGAAATACTCGATACAAAAGTGACTCTTGGCATTAAGAAGATATCCCAAAAACTATGTTTCTGTTTGACAGAGTAATCCTAGCAATTGAATAGCCCTTTTCTAAGTCCATTCCTACATTGGGTTACTTAAACAGTAACCATCACAATTAAAAAAAACGTTGACACATGATTCAGCGGAATCTTCATATTTAAAAAACACCTTCTTCAGGGTGTCAAACCAATGTTCCAGTGTTGTGAAAACAAAAATATTTTTAGAGACCTTTTCGTTACGTTATGTTAAATAAATGTATATAGCGTGAACAAATGCCCAGAGGCTTTTAGGCGCTTCAGGCTTGCGGAGAGTAGGAAGCTGAATAAATAACTAAAAAGCTATGTTTTCAGCGCCTTGCGAAAGGACAGGTGGTTAGGCAGAGATTTAATATGCAGATGAAGTGTATTCCATAATTTTGAAGCCCTTATCACAAAGCTCCTACTGCCCCAGGAGGTGCACTTAAACTTTGGAATCACAATGCATTTGGCCGAACTTGAACGAAGTAGCCTCTCCAGAAGATACCACTTAAATTGGCCTTTAAGAAAATTTGGGCCAAGGTTATGCAGAGACCTGAATGTGATTCACAGGGCTTTGAAATGGATTTTTTGTTTGATTGGGAACTAATGAAGCTTCTGTAGAGCTGGTTTGGCAGACAAATTTGGGGATTCCCAACAGAAGCCGAGAGGTCGCATTCTGAAGGGACAGCAGATTGTTGACAAACTCCGCTTGCATGTAAAGATAGAGCCCATTGCCGTAATCCAGCTTTAACAACACCATGCTGTCACTACTATTTTCTGCAGAGATGGAATGATGTAAGGGAGAATCTTTGTCACTAACTTACGTTTTTTGAAGGTAGCAGAGATAGTAGCATTGACCTGGTCTTCAAAGACACGTTTGTTGTCCATGAGAAACCCAAGGTTCTTAACCTTCTTGTCTGGTGCTGGTAACAGTCCTAGATTCTGTGGCCAGCAAGAGGATGTCCAGAAAGAGGTATCTTTGCCAAAAAGGATGACCTCCGTCTTGTTTGAATTTAGTTTAACAAAAAAACTATAAAACAATATGTGCGGTGCACAGCGGGTAAGTTTCTTAGAACCTGTTTGTAAAGGGTGTGATTTGGATTCTTTTCTGTGCGGGTGCTCCTGCTGGTAGCGTAACCGTCCGTTTGCGTCTTATAAGACGAACCAAAGGTAGTGCCCACAGCTGGGATGTGCACACAAGCTGTGTGCACACGTTGTTGAATTTAGTTTAAGACAGTTTTTGGCCATCCAATTGTCTATGGCAAGCACACAGTCATGAAATCTATGAAGAGTGCTGCCAGAGAAGTCAAAGAAGGAAACCACAATCTGGGTATCATCGGCATATGATACAAGAGAGAAGCCAAATGATCTAATCAGAGCAGTGAGGGACGTAACGTAGACAATAAACATCGTTGGTCTCACTGAGGACCCCTGCAGCAGTCTGCAAGGTAGTGAAAAGGAGTTGGTTTCAAACTCTTTTAAGGACACTGTCTGTTTTTTGCATTCACATGTGATTTTTTATAACACAATGTAAGGTAGAGGCTTCTTCTAAAATAAAGAACTGCTTGCTAGTGAATTATTCTCAATAGCAATACATATTTTGATGTTAAGTCTTTATGTTTGGGATAAAGAACTTAATATCTGGGGAATCTGATTTGCTTTAATACAAATGATGCAAGGTTATATAGGGTTTGAATGTGTTATTAGGTGTTGTAGTTTCGAGGTTGTTCTCTAGTTTAGGCAAGTTGGTACTTTATTACTGACCCAGAAAGCATCAGGCAGAAACTGGACAAGCTGCAATTAAATATGTTTTATGTGGATTCCTTGTTAAATTCTTCACACTACGAGCTGCACAGAGTCTGTCATGCCACTTTGCTCCATATGTACACACACATTTTCCCATAGACACAGAATGGGTAAAACCCTTTCATACATCTGGTCCGTTAAGATGTATTTCACTAAAGAAATCTACTCCAGCATAAACTGCTTAAGAGTCCCAGTGTTCACAGTGAAAGAAATGTGTCAGATATTATCCTGGAGGGTGGATAATATGCTGCCTTCCTATATTATGTGACTAGACAGTTACTGGTTAAACCTATTGTTTTATGTGGTTAATTGGCTATTTGAGTGACTCTGTAACAGAGTGCACTGAATAACAACAACACCGTAAACAGAGCTGTAAAGGAGACGTGTCACAAGAGGAACCGTGTCTTTCCCGTTTCTCTTAACACCATTGATTGACATAAGAATAAGAAAACAGATTCACAAAAATAGAACAAAAATCCTTATTTATGTAAAAAGTGGGACACTTGATTCAGTAATTCTTTATTTCTCATCCCAAATTCTTGTCAAACAGCTCAACAGAAGCAAAAAACTGGGGTTTTTATGCCTTCTTCCAAAGATCAAATGAGTCCCTTACAGATGGGTTTGCTGCAGTAAGTAGGATTGAAGCTGGAATGCATCGGTTCACTGCTTAAATTGGAAATGTCAATCTTGAAGTCTAAATCACCTAAAAAACTCCTGGACCAGATTCCACCATGTAATTACATCGGTGAGCTGTTGTCCATGATGGAGGAATCACAATCTTGCTCTCGGTGTGGGCTTAGTGACTTATTCCGGGATTCAATTTACAAACTTTTTTTTTTTTTTTTTTACACATTTCATGGGTACCGGCATAGTCTGCTTGTATCAGTCTTTCAGGAATGTGGTAAAGTTTGACATCTTTCTACTGGGGCTTAGGACTCAGGCAATACAAAAGCCATCTACATGTGTCAGCTTTATTAGTCTATAATATGGTTGTACAATAGAGGCACGACTGGATAAACCACACATGCCTGTACCACGCAGCGTAAACCACAAATGCATCTTAACCACGCTTTCCTTGGACACGCATGCCTGTCCCACGTATTTTCATGGTAAAGGCATGAATGGTAAAGGGGTATGTGTGGCTAAGGTCCCGACCCCTACTGCTCCCGCCCTAAGCTACAAACTCCCCACCTCCCGCCCTCAGGTCCAAATTCCCCTACTGACTCCCAACCCCCACACTTTCTCCTAACCCTTAAACACTGCCTTGACCCCCATGAGCTGTCCATACAACTACCCAAACCCCTTCCACTGATCTTAGGCAAACCCCTATTTTAACAAGCGTTTGCAATACAGTAGGTCTCGCATTACTGAAAGTTTGAGCTATTTCCGTTGCAAATGATAATGTTTGTGATTTTTGTTGTTATTGTTAAAAAATATCCCCACAGTGTCATGAGTAAGGGTGCAGTCCCTTATGTGGCTAATAGAGGTCCATTTACAACTCCATAGGTCCACTTAGTAACAGCCTGTGGTACTGCACCCTTTTCTTGCTTCATTGATTTTATTTTATTACTTAGGCTACCGCTGGGATATTTTTTAAATAAAAAAAATAACAAACATTATCATTCGTAACGGCAATAGCTCAAACTTTCAGTAATGTGCAACCTATTGCATTGCACATGCTTATTTATGAATGCTACCTGACTACCCCAGAAAATGGCCAGACTGAAAGTGCTGTCCACACAACATCTTTGGAACAGACATAGTTTCTGTACAAAAGGAACAGAAGACTTTATTCATCATTTAGATCTTTCCTCTAACACAGAGTTCGCTAGCTTAGTGTTAGCTATGGAATCACTAGGCCTTCTCTCAAGAGTTGCCAGTCCCACACATTGGGCCAGTTAGATACGATGTTCTCCAGTATGCAGGAATTGGTAGTGGATCCCCCAGAGTTACTACATTGGACCGACCATTCAGCCTTAAGTTTTCACTGGGCACTCTCTAAGCTGCCCGTTCGACCACTAGGCCGTACGGACTACCGTAGATCTTGGAAGAAGGTGACTGCAACTGCCTTTGGCAACAAATTTAAGGCCCCTTCACTTAGAGACTGTCAAGACTGTGACACAGCCTTAGGGAAGGTCGAGGCCTCAATTATAGGGGGCCTTTATGCTACTACTCAGCTAAAAAAGGTTAAGATGCAGAAGAGGACAGCCCCTGCACCTTGGTACTGAGATACTCTGAGGAGAGAAAAGACCCTTTGCGGGGCCAAAGAAAGGAAATGGAAGAAATCGAAATTGAAGTCAGGCGAACAGCTGTATAGAACGGCTCATAAAGCATACCTAGCTAGCTGCAATGCAGCTAGAAGGGCACATCTGGGTACTCGAATAGCGGAATCCAAGAACTCCTCTAGGGAGCTCTTTAATATTCTGAAGGAATTTACGAACACTAGGGCCACCAACCTATCCCTGCCACACTCCCATGAACGATGTGAAGAATTAGCCAGCCACTTCACTAATAAGATTGATTTAATTTATTAGGCCTTTGGGTCGGTAGAGACACAGGATAAGGAAGATCCTATACAGGAGGTCTCCACACCGAGTCTAGAATCTTTTCCTGATATAACGAGTGAGTAAGTGGGCTCTTTAATCATGCACGTAAAATCAGGTTACCCACTGACCCAGTCCCGCCACCAGTTTTAGTAGAACTTTCTCCGGTCTTGGTGGATGTGCTAACTGCAGTTTATAACATCTCGCTAGCCACAGCCACATTTCCCCAGAAGTGGAAAAATGCTCCATTTAAGCCACTGTCTAAAAAGGCATCGGGGGATCCTAATGATCTGCAAAACTACAGGCCAATCTCCCTTCTCCCTTGTTGTTCAAAAATCTTGGAGACTATAATTAACTCCTTCGATGCTCATGACGAGCTCAGCTCGTCATGACCGTTAGAACGCTTGCATGCTGGGCTAATTCCCCTGCTGTGCGAGCGTTCTATGAAAACGGGTGAGGTCATGACGAGCTCAGCTCGTCATGAGCACACGAGCACTGTGCTGCATGACAAGCTGAGCTCGTCATGAGCATGGGGGTGCTGTGTGCACCCCCCTTCCCCCCAGCACAGTGGAGGAATGTGCCCAGCAGGGAAGGTGTTAATAGGCACCTTTCCGACTACCTGGAAAAAAAATCATATTGGACCCTTCCCAGTCCGGCTTTCGGGCCTCTTATAGTACAGATTCAGAAAAGGGGGATGGTGATGAACAGAGTGTCTGAATTAAGCAGACCACTCTTACCCAGTCCAAAGATCAGGGCTTGATCCATCACCGTTATTTATCTCACTGCCCCATCCCAGCTCAGAACCTGGCTATATGCAAATTAGTCTGTCCCTGGCCCAGTGCATCATGGGAACAGGGCAGACCAAACTACCAAGCCAATTCTTCACCAGAAAGGAGACAAGCTACCGGGGACTATTGGAGGTTACCGAATCCATAAGGATGTCGCTGGACAAGGGAACCCCTACGTTTTTGGTCCTTCTTGATCTCTCAGCCGCCTTTCACACCATTTATCACCGAATCCTATTAGATAGGTGGCGAGGGATTGGTGTCAGGGGCATGGCTCTGAAATGGACACAAAGCTATCTGTCAGACAGGTCACAGTGTGTTCAGCTGGACTCTCTTTTGTCTCAAATGTCTGCGGTAGACAAGGGAGTCCCTCAGGGATCTATCCTTAGTCCCACTTTGTTTAATATTTATGTGGCTCCCTTGACCGGTATTATCAGGGGCTGCGTGTTTGAAACAATATCTTACGCAGACGATACGCAGCTGATAGTTCCTATAGAGGAGGATGTCACAACAACAAAGCAAAATTTCAAAAATTGCATGTCTACCATAGCAAGCTGGATGAGAAAGAATTTCCTTCAGCTGAACTCCACTAAAACCGAGATATTGCTATTTGGGACAGCAGAAGAGCTGTGGAGCTCCGACTTGGGGCCTGCAGAACTGGGAGCGCCGCCCTCCCCAAAGAAGTGGGCTATGGATCTAGGCATCAGGATCGACAATAAACTGTCGATGGAAGAACATGATAAATCACTCTCGGGCGCCTCCTTTGGAACAATGAGGATGCTTAGGAAGATATTCCAGTGGATCCCTCTAGCAGCCAGGAAGTCTCTGATTCAGTCACTTTTGATCGTTCGACTAGCCTATGGCAACTCTCTGCTTGTGTGAATAAGGGAAGACCTGGCATCAAAATTGCAGAAGGTCCAAAACACGGCAGCTCGCCTAGCCATGAATAAGCTAGCACGTACGCCATCTGCTCCCCTCCTACATCAATTGCACTGGCTCTCCATTAGGAAGAGGGCCCTCTTTAAATTGCTATGTACAGTCTTTAAGTCCGTACAGGGCAATAACCATGCCTACTTGGGAAAAAAACTTGAATGGTACCGACCAACACAGCAGTTAAGATCTAGCAACCGATCTTTACTCTGTACTCAGAGGATTAGAAAGGTCAAGCTAGGTGGACGGGCTTTTTCTTATCTTGCCCCTCAGCATTGGAATAGGCTCCCTGAGGAGATCTGTGCCTGCCTTACTTTTGCACGGTTCAAGAAGCTACTCAAAACCTGGCTGTTTTAGACTCTACTGCCTATTTGGTGTCCCTTTTTCAGGTGCCGAGAGATCCCTCTGGGGATGATTCGCTGCGCCATACAAATGAGTTAAATTAACATTTTATATATCTTGATTGCAAGCAAATCAAAGTACTGCCTGCAGCTTAACAGGTGTGAATCCCTGAATTAAAGAGTGTTATATCTTGGCATAGCATAGATTGTAGCTCAGGTGAATAGTACCACACAGCGGACACATAACATGCTCCACTACTGGTTCTGCTTGGTTCGGAGGAACAGGATTATTAGTGTGGTCTATGTAGTAAGTGTTTGATTTTCTGCATGATAGAGATGGTGGACTGGACAGACGAGTTCCCAAGTCCCTGGATTAGGCAACTGGCAGTAATGCAGTCAATGGGGCTGCGTCCCTCATTATTGCACCGGCAGTGCAGCCGCTGGAGATGCGGCGTCTCGTGGTAGTGCAGGCATGGTACTACCTTCACTGTTTGAGCTAGCTTGTGATTGTGTGTCTCTCGTTATCCCTCTTTATGGGTTTTCTTGTCCTTGTTGTTCTGTTTCTTTTGTTCCTACTTTGTATGGGACATCTGGACAACTTTCCCCATAGCCTGAGCGTAGGTGCCTCATTGTTCCGACCTCTGGGACACGTCCACCCACCACGTCCACCCACTGAGCCTCCAGCAGATGAGTGTGCCTGCTACATTGCCAGCAGGTGCCAAATGGTGAATGTTCAGGCCCCCAAGCTGCTGGGCTCATACCTCAGGGAATGCCGTTGCATGGGCTGAGAGTCACCTCAGCATGTCTTGTAGCACCTGATGGGCCAGCTTGTGGGCAGGACTGGAGCGGGCAACACCACACTCATTCAATAGAAGGCCACAGGGTAGGGCCAAGCCATGCCCTTGGAAATGTCACAGTGTGCTGCAGCAAGGGGTGCTCTGAAGCTGCTCCGGGGTGGATGCCTCAAGGGAATTAGATCGGAGGACGAGGAGCACTGTCCGAAATTGGCAGAACACATCAGGTGTTGCCCGCCTCGTTGCCAATTTGGAATGCTGTGATGGCACATACACACAAGCCTCGCCTGGGCCAGATTACACAAGGACACGCTTACTGTGGTGGAGGCGTACAATAGCCACAAGCGGCTACTGCACTTTTATTTAAGCCCACAGACCATGCCCAGCCCTTAAGATGCATGCACAACACAATTTATCATAGTGGCTGGGTGGCTTACTACAAGCAGGTGCCGGGGAGCAAAGCATGCGGACTATAGCCAGCAAAACAGAACGATATGGAGGTACCGGCAGTGGGTGAATGTGCCTAATTAAGAAACCCCATAACCCTTTCCACTCCCGTGAACCGTCGTGGGGGAGGACAGTTCACAACTAAAGTGGCCTTTAACTGCAACAGGCAAGCCCTAACTCTGACTAGATACAGTGATCCCATCACCAACCAAGTGACAGGCTGCTTGTACAATGAAAGCGCACATCGTGCGCTGAATGTTGCAGGAAAGCATGTCGTGCCTGCAGTAGTAAAAATTCACTACAGAAAGTAGTGCTTACAGATTTAGAAAGATGTACCATGTAACAACTGAAGTAAAGGGGCCTGTAGCCATGGGAGGTTATAAATTAAGACAAGGCCGCACCAGCCAATTACTGAATCAGAAGCCAGCATTTACGAAGGACGAAGACACAAGCCAATGAAAAATATGGGCGGAGGATGGGCGGGGCTTCAAGTGCATACTCTACTACAGCTAGTCTTGCAGAGCAGCGCTGAGTCAGGCTCAACCTAAAACAACAACCCAACCTGCAGCCCTAAAAACAACCCCGGCTACCTGTTCCCCTCCCTCTGCCATAAGGCCTAAAACCCTGTCCCTTAACCTGACCCAGCCCAGACCTGACCCAGCCCTAAATAATATCTCAACTACCCATTCCCCTCCCCTTAAAGCTTAATACCTTAGCCCCTAAATAAAAAAACTACCCTGACCCTCTCTCAGCCCTGAAAACTACTTTGATGCCCCCAGCCAAGAAAACTGCCCCTGACCCCCCAGCCCTGAAAACTACCCTAACCTGCAGCCCTGAAAACTAACCCCAAACACCCCCAGCCCTGAAAACTAACTCCAACCCCCAGCCCTGAAAACTAGCCCTGCACCCCCACAGCCCTGAAAACTATCCTGACACCCAGCCCTGAAACTACCCCGACCCCCAGCCCAGACAACTACCCACGAACCACCCCCAGCCCAGAAAACTACCCCAAACCCCAGCCCAGAAAACTACCCCAGACCCCCCCAGCCTAGAAAAGTACACCTGACCTAACCCAGCCCAGAAAAGTACCCCTACTCACCCCAAACCACAAAACTACTCCTGACTCCCTCCTGCCCAGGAACCTACCCGACGCCCCAGCCTACAACACTACACCAACCCACAGGCCAGAAAACTTTCCCGAACACCCCAAGCCCACAAAACTACACCCAACCCCCAGCACACAAAACAACCATGACCCCCAGCCCACAAAACTACCCTGACCCCCCCAGGTAAGGAAAACTACCCCTGATCCCCAAGCACAGAAAATGACCTCAGCCCAGAAAACTACAGCCCAGTCCCACTTACCTTACCGCAGATCTCTTCCTGTGAGGTCTTCCCGCTTCCATCCCCAGCAGCCAGCAGCTAGACCGCGCATTGCCTTAACCACACATATTCATGGTTAAGGCATATGCGTGGTTAAGACCGCGGTGTTCAGACTGTTTCCCCTATAATTTACCTTACTGAGAAGAGGTGCTCATAAAATATTACTTCTATTGAAAGCATCTATAATCCCATCACATTTCTCACTAAGGGGCTATCTTGTTCGTTATGAAAACTTCTTCAACACACAAATAGTGATACTAACTACTGAGCTATTTGTGCATCCAAACACTATGAAGTGGGCAGGTGCAGCAAGGTGTTGCTGTGAAAATGTTCATACAACTACAGTGCTGAAAAAAGCCCAGCTATGTGACTTAGTTGTTGGGGAAACAAGTATGTGCCATGCTAGTCACAACATGGTGCACTACCAAATGTGCAGAAAGACATTGTTAGCCTTAGAAGCACAAGCAGCACAGAAACTGATGCTCAATGGTAGATCTTCAACCTTGTAGTGCTAGATGCACTCTTGTGGTCTGACACCCTGTGATGACCTTTGACTACCATTATTTTAATTGACGTTGGTGTGTTATTTTACCCTAGCCTAAATGTACAACGTCCTGCATATGCCTTGCTTCTCTTAAATGTTTATTTCTTGTAATCTTGCAGTCTTTCAGTGGGAGCTGTCACAGAGTAGAACAGCCTTGCCAAGAACAGAATGTGTGGGATGTGCATTTGAAAGCATGAGGGAGAGGTGTGGACTGTACTTTATGGTCTCGAAGTGCAGTGTTGTGAGCAGTGGTGCACACATGTGCACTGTGTTATACATTGAGAGATGAAATATGTGATGCTATAAGCAGTGGTGCACAAATGTGCTCTGTGTTGTACATTGAGAGATGAAGCATGTGATGATATAAGCAGTGGTGCACAAATGTGCATTTTGTTGTACATTGATAAGTATTATGAAGTTCTTACTATTGGCTTTGACAAGGCCTCATGTCATCCTGAATTCTGACTCTGCCTGGCTTGAGCTTTATCTGTGTGTACAGCCACGCTTGCAAGTTGTTTGGGTTAATCACGTTCAAGGATTATTTTTATGAGAGATTGTTTAATGTACCCTGGAAGGCTTTCTTGAGCTTCAACAAGATAAAGGCTGGAACATGCGAGACTGTAGAGGGAACATGGGAACTACTTCCTGCCATGGAATGCTTGCTTGGAAGCTGGCCAGTACTGGTAAGATTCCTCTGGTGCAGGGGGGAAGGTTTCTCCAACCTTCTAGTGTGTTTTTGAGATTATAAAGCTGAGGGTTGTTGACTTAGAAACCGGGATTTTGGAATCCGAATGGAGACAGAAGCGTCTACTTCGGTACAGCGGAACCCTGGTTGCTGAGGCTCTTATCCACCGCTGTTTAATCCCCCGGTAAGGAGTGGGCTAAGATGCAGTGTTTTGCACCAGGTAAAGTGTTAAGTTTAGATTATTGCCATTGTGATGTGTGGCTTTGATCATTTGGGGTGTTTTCTTTGGGATGTGTGAATGAGTGAGGTGTGCATCCAAAGTAATCATTTGATGTATCTAGTGTGTATACATCTTTCTGATCTCTTGCAGGACGTCCAGCATATTATATTTGCTTGAGTCTTATCTCATATTATTTGATGCTTGTATATTCACTAGTATTATTCATGCATTTAACTTTTGCATTAATCAAGTGTGCTATTGCTTGCATAAAAACATATATATATCTATGTGTATTTGAATGTTCAGCATTTGGCATCCTGGAAAACCTTTCTGTTAGAGAACATTGTGTAAAATAAAACCCCAAGCCTTATTCTAAAAAGAAAGTCTTTGCATTTTGTAAAATAAAACCCTTTTCTAGATGTTGTTTTTGTGTTATGTCTCCTGCTTTGCCATGGGTTTAAGCCACCGTGTGGGAGATTCTGTATTATCTGAAAGGCGAAGCAAGACAAACCTCCTACAGTTACTGGGACCCTGTTCGGAGAGCAAGACTTCTTTACCCATCTGCTTCTGCAGTATGTTTGCAGGCCATGCTTTCTGCTCGGATATGGAACACTAAATGAGAGGCACTGGACTCTGTCTCTCTCATTTCTCTCATTCAGGTGTGTGCTTTCAAACCATAAAAACTCTAAGAAAATTCTTCGATCTACTCCCCCTGCATGCTAGGAAGACCGTTGCAGTGGCACTGGTCCTGTCGCGCCTGGACTACTGCAACAGCTTATATGCATGAACTAAAAAGACGGTGGTAAAAAGACTGCAAGTAGTCCAGAACTCCGCCGCAAGGTTGGTACTTGGGCTACCAAAGCGCGCCCCTTCAGCTGAGGCACTAAAGACTCTCCACTGGCTACCTATCCATAAAAGGATCCTGTACAAGGTCCTAACCATTACTCAGAAAGCCATAAATGACATCAGCCCACAATACCTAAGAGGCCCTACAAAACCAAGCGAACACTACGGTCTACTTCAGAAAATCTCCTCACCATCCCCAATTTTAAATTGAAAACCCGGGGAGGCAAAACCTTGGCTGCACTTGGTACAAAGGCCTGGAACATCTTGCCTTCACAACTTAGGCACACCGGTAACGAACCCACTTTCAGGAAACTCCTAAAAACCTGGATCTTTGGCACCCCGGACAATCAAATACTGTCACTAATATGACCCCCTTACCATCCTCTTGCTGCCCGCCCCCCCCCCTTTTTTCTTTCTTTTCCTCCCTTCTCCCCCCTGCAAAAACTTGCTGAGGTTTCCGAAAGCGCCAAGATGCTCCTTGGAGTGAACGTCACGCTATACATAAACCCCCATTCATTCATTCATTTTGCATTAAAATCCCAGCATTCCCAAGATGTCATATTAGGGCTAGCTCTTCCTCTGCTGCTGTGGGGTTGTGCATAAAACCATGGTGCATGATTCATGTTCTTGGAATAGTCCAGTTACCCCATTAAGTCCCCCCTTCTTCTACCCTAATTCCTGCTGCTTTACACTATTGCTGCTCTGGTAATGGACCTTACCAGCACATGTGATACTAGCCAGATGTCCGGGAGAGGGTGAGAGGGGAAAATGACTGAGCTGACAGTGAGTGTTTCCCAGTCATGTTCCTATAAGGGGGTTCTCTTCTCCTTAAGGACAATAGTCTCACTGCCAGTGGTGACGCAAAGTCACCTTCACATTTATGTGCACTTGATAATATATTAGCCTGTAACACATTTAACCATTGTATATAGGTGTGCTCACATTGTTTTACATTTAGGTTTATAGAAACAAAGTATTTACATGATCTTGTTTTGCTGCATTTAGGATGTGCATTTTAAAGTTGACATAAGTGGGCCTACGTGCCTCACTCCTTTTTTAAATAAATGCCAGAATTCTGCCTGTTGTGCATAGCCCTTGCTTTGTTTTTAGTCCCAAAAGTCATTGTGTTATGTGTAAATGTAAATGTAAATGTAAATGTAAATGTAGTTGAGCGTATATAGCGCACAGCTACCCGGAGTGGGTTTCCCAGCGCTTGCTTAGGGAACCCTTCCTGGTATTCCCCTGTGAGATAGCAGGGTATCCACAAGGTGAAAGTCAGGCATCCCGCCGCCAGGGGCCGTTGTGGAGATTAAGCAAGCTATTGCCCAGAGTCGTAGAGTGTGAACCCGTGAGTCGAGGAGGCACCGGGGCGAGAATTATCGAGTCCGTGGAATTTATAGCCCAAGACCCGCCGAGGCGGGGAATTGAACCCTGGTCCAGGACCGATCTCAGCTTCCGGGTCTGCCGCCTCTAACCCCTGAGCCGCACTTCTCCACTATGCTAATGCTATGTTATCATTTAGAAATGTTATATTTCGTTAGCTTACATTTTGAAGTTCCTAACATAGCAATTAACTCCTTTGAACAAAAAAAGTACCTGCAGTTTGGGAGCAGAGGAGGTGAATACTTCTTTGTGAAATAGCATGAGGATCACTAAGATGGAAGAATTTGGCATTGTATTATCCATGAGGAGGCTGATCCCGAATGCAGAAGGAACACTGAGTTTTGATTGGTCATGCTCGATGGTAACCTGTGGGATGTATCAATTGGATGCAACTTCATGCTTTAACTGTGTGAAGCTTGCTAATGGATCTGTTCTCCTCACATCCTAAATGGTGGAGGAGTTTTCTTTTTCACTCCTCCACCATTTGGGATGTGAGGAGGACGAATCAGTGCGGCTATCAGCACCAACTGTAGTGCTATTATGGGAAATAATGTGTTAGTCCTCTATGCAGCAGAATACATTTTTGGCAAAGTAGAGGATTTTGATTGACAAATATTAAAGGGTAATTGGACTTTTCAATGTGAATATTAAGTCAGACTAATTAAGACCACCTAATGGCTAGAGCGGTCGACTTCAAAGCTGGGAAACTGGGTTTGAGTCTCAGCAGAGACACTCAACATCCTGTGAATCTGGGCAAATCACTTAATCTCGCCATGCCTAACAAAATGAATGTGTCCATCAGTAACGCAGCGGGTGCTCATGTAAAGCACTCTGATCCCTTCGGGTCAAGTTTGCGGTTTATAAATCAAAACTTTTTCATCTGCATACTCTGGCTTTAATAACTTGTTCATTAAATGGTCTACTGAACTGCTTGAAGTAACTTTGTATATGCCGGATTCAGGTGATTATTGATTGATGATTAACTAATGTGATTTGATTGCAACTTTACTAATTTGTAATAAAGCCTTCGTGGTTTGCAAAGTTATTCCTGTAGGTCGTTACTGTGAGGCAGAGTCGGCTTCACTGTCACTACAGTGTCACTGATGTGAGATTTCAGCCTCAGTTCGAGAAGCAGATCCATCCTGGTGGATATAGCGGAGTTCCAAGTTTCGCCAGCTTAGCGTGGTGCCAAAACCATCCTTATCTCATCCGCTATCATGAGTGACGTTTGCAAAAAGGACAATTGATGGACAGAATCAATGCAGAGCAATATCATACATTCACCCCAGTGGAGAGATCTGGGCCTAAATCCATTGTTTTTTTGCTCACCATGCCATTCCAGTTTGGACCCAACCATACGCAAATCAGTCTTGACCCTCTGCCCAATGGAAACAGTCCGGCCCGAACTGCCAGGTCATGTCCTGCCTGGACTTGAAACATCTTAACAAAAACAATTGCCAGTGCTGATAATTATTACAAACAATCAATTTTATTTCAGAATGTCCAATGTATAAACATCCGAAAGCTTCTAAATTGCTTTTTATTTGCTTTTATATTATTTTCATAAAATAAACAACGCGATTACCACATAATTTTAGCATCAAGGGTACCATTACTGGTGATTAAAGGGACAAAAAAATAATATAATGAATAAATATTCACGCAATCAGCCATTCATACCATCAGCAATCCACATTTATTCACATCCGTCCACCATACTATACAAAAATATATACACACACTCCAACAATGTAACTGAACCTGTTGAGTGAAATAGGTCTGTCAAATCAACTTGTCAAAATATTAGGTTACCGAAAATATATTTTATCAGTACATACAAATTGAACATTTGATATGTTTTAACAATTTGTCTGCATAATCTTCTCAACACACGATAACCACGCACCGAGTAACCCCAGGGCTATGAATCTCGTTTCCGGTCTCTGGCAGCTAGCGGCCACGGTAAAAGGAATTGTACCCACACAAGAATGTACCTAGATCCTGCAGGATGGGAAAACTAGATTTGAGCATGTTTGGTATACCCCGATGGGCTCAGAGATTGTAAACATTCCGAGGGCACTGCTTTACACAGCTGGCCTTCTTGAATGGCTTTGGCATGATATAGATAAATTGTCCTGGAAAAAAAAAATCCAGCGCGGGTCATTGATGTATTGCGCTTCGGATAAGATAAATCCGCGCGCTTATCTCGTTCTTTTTTAATTGCCACGTTATTCATTCAAGTAAAACGTCAGCCGGAGCCTGTGCGCGCACTGTTCTTAGCAGCAGAGGCCCAGGGCCTCTCTTGGGCTCCACCATTGCGCATGCGAGCCGGTGACTCTCGGTCTGCGCCAGATGCCAAGATGACTGCTGTGCACTTACCTGCCTCAGAGCCCTTTCTTACCCGCCTCCTGAACGTTCCCTGGATCCGTTTCAAAGGGAGCCGGCGGCCACTCGAGGTGTGCCGCATAAAAAGCATCGGCTGCGCACATCTGGAAGGTGTTAGAGGAAGATTCCAGCGCCTTTACAAAAGGGCATTTTTCTAAAGAAACCTCTGCCAGGCAGATGGAACCCAGAGGGATGTCTACAATGCATTACTGACGTATTCTTAACCATACAGAGCACTAGCTAGCGTCTCGAAAATAGACGGTTAAGAATTCTGTTCTCTTCTTTTATTAGATATTCCTGTCGCTTCACTCTCAAGGTGCACTCATATGATAAAAGCATGGCATGTTCTCCTTCGAGCCTGGAAGACTTCGCCACTTATCAAGTATAACTCATATTGGTGCTGCATATAACATACAAATGACCAAATGTTATGTTAATATTCTAAGTGACTTCATAAAGTCCTCATCAAGGGGAAAGTGCACAAGCCTCAGCTCCTACAACAGCTAAACAAAGCTACTCATGGACAAAGGTGAACCTAGTCTCCCTAAAGTTTCCCAGACACCATTTCAAGTTGTCTGTTAGCTTAGCACAGCTACAACTGAGCAGGAAGTTACGAGGTGCACACAGTTCACAGCTAGCGAGAAGAAAAGGTAAAGTAATTGAAGTGTGGGTGCCACACTGCAAGTAAAATATGCCTTTTGTAGGTGTGAGGCTGCATTTCCAAAGCAAGGTTTCATAATCTTGATCTCAGGGATGGAGTGTACCAGGCCACAGACGAAGGTGCTGGGCTCAAAGATTTAGATGGGTCGAACAGACATGTATTAGAGCAGCATATACAATGCATGGGCTCACACCAGCCATTTGGATGGAGGCACAGAGCTTGCTGATGTCAGCAGGCACTTGATCCTTCACCTATTGGAGGAACATTGAAAAGAACAGCCCTTACATGTCCTTAAATAGCATCTACATGCCCTTTAATGTGCTTACTGTGAATCCACTATATAATGGGCCAAAATGTAAATATGTACTCGCTGCTCACGACTGACATGAACAATTGTGTACCTGGGCCAAAAAGCTGCCAGTAGGCCTTTTTGTTCCCTGTCAGGTTTGCATATTGCTCTGCTCCAAGCAGCAGTAGGACAAGGTGATGTGTTGTGTATCAGACCCACATCTCACTGCATCCCTTTGCGTATAAGGGATGCAGCAATATGTATGCCTGCCACACACATGGCACTGCATCCAAGCAAAGATTTTATGTTGAAGCCATTTGTATGATCAATATGCTCTTAAGTATTCAGCACATTTTGCAGACGAGCAGATTTGGCACGTGAATGTATCATTGCATTCACAAAATGTGCATTTCCTTCATCAATACTTACATCTAAAATTTGCTTGCACAATTCTTTCCATCTAGAACATGCATTTACCTTTTCAGTGTGCACAAGTTCACAGCAATCCAAACTTTCAGCTGGTTTTTGCATGTTACTGTACTTTGATAACTGCCGGGCAACAGGTACAGATTCTTGATTCCTGCCTTCTCAGTATTCTTGATGCTGCGGCATTCAATCAGTAACCTCTCAGATACCAGGGGATCATAATACTCTCCCAAAACAAATTTGCGAACCAGAGATTGTTAGAACATTGGCTGGTCCTAAAGGTGCTCACTTCTATTCACGCTCAGTCCTCTGAGCTGCAGGGTGTAGGGCTTCAAGGAGCTGCAGAAGGGGTTCTGTACTGATAATCTCCTTGTTTAACTGGTGCAGTCTTATCAACCTCTCCAAAAGAGGGGTTGGTACTTAAGACAAGAGAAACCCATTACTAAATTGATGGGCCATGGCAATATAAGCAGAAAGCCTCGAGGACTCCTGTGACATTGTCTTGTGGTTGAAATAGACCATTCACTTGGATTTGAAGGGAAGGTGGTCTTCATCTGGAATCTTCCAGCCCTTACAAGATTGGTTGGTAAAGTGCCTTTGGAAAGGTAGGACCAAGACACCATCCCATTCCAGATCCGTCACACTCCAGCCCTCTCCACTTGTGCAAGTAGCATCTCTTGAAGCAACATTTCATCAATGTGTATCCACACAGTGCAGCCTGCGGCCCTCCCTCTCTCCGTGTTCCATAGCCCAGAACTCTTCATGTAAGCAGCCTCACACTTTCCTCCTCCATTGTAAAATCTCTTGTCCTCAGTACTGCATCCCCCTCAATTGCTATGTGATTCTTTCGCTCTCTACTTCTATGCATTACACACTGTAGACCTCCAACCGCGGATGCACAGCTCTCCGCTGCATTGTAGGTAGGTTCAAGCTCCGTGTCGAGTAGATATATACATGATACCCTATAGATTCTGTTTGTCATCTCTAATCCTGGCACATTATTAAGACATAGGAGATTCAAGATTGTAGAAGTCTTACCCTAATGAGACATGATCCGGAATTTTCCTTATACTGCCCAAATTCAATAGACTTGGGGGAAAAAAGAATACATTAAAAAGGAAACTATTGACTATTCTGCAATGCAGTCGAGAGCTGTAGGTTGCAAGTTCATTTTTCCCCTCCGATGTTTGCCTTTCCGAGGAGCTTTAAGTTGGTCCATATGTTTAATAGTAGAGGCAGGAGTAAGTGCATTGGTTGAGACACAGGCAGCTAGCTGATCGGGATTTCAGGGAGCACTTCAGAAATGATGACTCCGGAATCATGCTGACCTTGGCGAAGCCAACCAGGGCCAGCTTTAGCACTGATGGCACTCGGTGCGACAACTATTTTTGGTGCCCCCCCCACACTCCATGACCACCTCCTTGGATTCTCTCACTACCACCAGGTAAAAGTGCCCCTAATCTCTCCAATCATTAAGATATTGCTAAACACAGCTCCCCCCACTGAGGTCAGCGCTCAGCCGCACCGGTCGCACTGCCCCGAAGTTGGCCCTGAAGCCAACCAGTGTTTTATTCTAATGAGCTGAAGGCTGCATCTTTTTATCCCATCAGAGCATAGAGCAAAAAGTAAACAGTTGCAGGATGGTAAAGTTTAAACAAAGAAGCTGTGGTTTGCAAGGGATAATTGAAAATTTATAAAATAATCACAATAAAAGTGTATAACTAAGCTTAATGAGTTTAAAGGTCCTACCAGCCACTAGCCCCTATAGAATGAATGTAGGATGTTATTTTTAATCAATACATTTCACAGACCTAAGTAAATCCATTGCACACAACAAGAATGTCCTGTGCCTGCCCATAGATCTAGAAACGGGTTAAAACTCAGAATTCAAGTAAGTAATAGCAAAAAAGGATTGGTGGGGCGTAGTTGTGATGAAAACTGGTTTTCAGTAGCCTAGTTTAAGGATTTTATGAGTATGCCTATCTGTGCTTTTTCATTTGAAACAGAGACTGGGGTCGAGGAATGGTGAATGAGTCTAGGGAGCAACATGTATCCTGGTTTGTGAGTATCCGGTGTCACTGCCGGAGAGGAGCAGGGGGCAGGTTTACGAGCTTCGTGGTCCTAGACATGTCTTGTGGACAGCTGTTTAGGGAACTATAGTTGTTGCTGTATGTGCATGGAAACGTGCCCTTTTAAGCTTTAGACGTGCGTGAAGGCGTGCTTTTCATTTTTGAGAGTGTTTAGGGAATGCTTCATCTGAAGTTTTATAGTGAACGAATAGTAAAACATTGTTTCTACTTGGGATTAAAGGTAAATGTAAGATCACTGACGGGAGGTGTTTGGAATTCTGGGAGTTTTTCTCTGATGTTCCTTATCTGGGAATAGCTCCTTTAATTCGTAGAAGAGGTGAGTCTAATCCTGCCCAAAAAAACCTTTGATTGTTACACTCGTGGCAACGGGGACTGCTTAAGTACCTGTGCTTCCAATATGTTTAGAGGCTTAAGAAGACCTAAATAGTAAATTATTAATGAGCATGCAGTTGGGGGCACTTAATTAAGCAGAAAAAGAACTGCACTGAAACTGTGCATTCTGACACTTCTGAATGAATGTTCTTTAAACTTGACTGCACAATATGTTCCAAAGATGCATCACAAAATGCGAACTACCAGGTAAGGGTGACACAGTAGGCAAGAATTCAGTGGATATCTTCATTATATAAGGCACTCTTGTGCATCTTGTTTAGAGTTCATTTATAATGTCTATGATTGTTTTACGTCACTCGGTACAGGCAATTACACAGTTTATCACTTTCAGTCAAAACAATGGTTTAGGAGTGTAGAAAATCCAACTATTTCAGATGTGGCCTGGATATATTTTTAGTTTTGTAGAATTGGTTAGCTGGCATTTCTGACCACTGTGCACTAAGGGACGGGCTAAAGGGTCTCACTGTATGCGATTTCCCCTAAAGGATTGCAATTGCTTCAAAATATTACTTGGCGGATACTGGGGTGTAGCTTGGTGTGAGGTTCAGATTTTCAAACAATCACGCTGTCGTATAATATTAAAATACATAATACGACAAGCAGGGCACATGAGAGGGGCTAAAGGGGCAATGGACGGGTTTGAAGTGAGAGAAAACACAATATTTAGTAAAATAACCAACATTTTTGAAGACTTTTAGAACAGAGAGGAAGTGTGTGTGTATTTATCTGTGTGTATGGAACAATTCCTGGTGAAATCCGACAAACACCTCACCATACCTGGCTGAAAGTGCCTGGACACAACTATTTACCAGAAAATACATTTACATGTGGGGGATGTAACACCTCAAACTCCGCCCCTGAAGATTTGCCTCTGGGTGTATATGACTTTTGTGGAAGTCAGCCATGGTCTGCCCAAACCACCCAGGATGAATAAGAGACAAGTACCTGCCTGCACCAAGATTTCACCACTCATACATGGAGCCAAAACCTAGCACCTGGGCTGAGAATCAACCATGTTGGACTGCAGACCAAGTCTCAGTATAGAGATGCAAAGTAAACCCGTTTTTGAGATTGAAATGTTAATTTGGCACCTTCAATACTAGCGGCTGTAGTGTCTTGAAAAAAGTAAGGGCTAAACTTATAGTGCTCGGATAAAAAAAAAATACAAGCTATACTCTTTTTAAGTTTGAAGGTATATCATCAGCTAAAGTTCCATGTTTCTCATGACTCTGCAGATGTTTTATACATTAGTAAATGTGTGCGGTTGCAAAATCCCAATTCTTCTAAATCTGGCCATAAAAAAGAATGCCACTGTCGTGGAATAAAACTAAGTAATCTAAATAAAAATCATTAGTAAAACTTTATTCTTATTTTCTAAGCCACACCAATAGCCTTTCAAAGGCTGCTACTCCTCTGCATTCAAGTAAATCAGATTAAGCTTGGTGGCGGTCATCACCATCCAAGACTGCTTTCTCTGCAGGGCATCAGTATTGAGATTGTATCACACATTCTCTCTGTCCAACAGAAGTGTGGATTTGCCACAGAACTGAGGCTTCCTTAGAGCCAACGAACCACTAAGATCAGGCTCTTCTCCTGTATGAAAGTCAACTCTCAAAAGCTGCTCAAGAATCTGCTCGAAGGCCTGGCCACTCGTAAGCGCCTTCCGGCTCAGTAAACCCCATATCATGGAAATGTAATTTCTCCTAAATATATAGCATTTTAGTAGGGCCTTCTGTGTAACAAATTGATGCCAAATAGAACTAACCCAGTGGATCCCTGTGTTATTCTGGGTCTCAGCATTTACTGGGAGCCTTACTGCCTGTAAGGCGAGAAACCCTGATGGGTAACTATTTCTTTGGTTATGGAGGGAGCGGGAGAGGTACCCTTTGGAAGATCTAGGCAACAAAGTGGGAAAATTCTGCCAACTTGTTGAGCTGGAAATATGGCACTGTGGGATTCATTTTACAGTAAGCCACAGAAACTAGTTTGTACCACTTTGTAGGAATTCTGTTGGATAGGTACAGTGAATTCAGCCAATCAGTAGTGGGCCAACCTCCTAAAACACTGATCCCAGTGTAGTAGCACTTTTTTAGACATATTGTTGTGAATAAATACGATGATAAATAATGTTTTTATGATGAATCCAATACGCAAATGCTAAATCAACATGATTGCAGTTGAAACGAGTTGAATACATGTAGAAGTGTGTTTATTAATATGATTTGGTTGTGCTACATTTTTTATAAAATCGCCATATTAGTTAACATGGCTGCTGCTCTGATGCTGCATTGTCATCTCACGCTTGCTCTCCCCCCTCCCATCTCGTCTCCCTGTGCATTTTCGTTCTAATGACTCTACAGGGCTTGGTGTTAAATTCCAGAAGTGGGCTGATGTAGGGCTGCAGTGCTGCTGTTCGTGATGACATGACTTCGAACAATGGAAGGATACTGTAGTAGTGTTTGTTCTTTCTAGAAATAAATCTATCTTGATATTTTCCCTTGAAGAATAATTTTTTTTGTTGATTTTCCCCACAATCAGATATGTTTAACCTGACTTCTCCCCCACAAATGTATATTTTTCTTGCATTTTATTTCCGCAAGCACTGATGTCGCTTTGATCATACGTAGACTTTGTTTTGGTAGTCTACCAGGGTGCAGCTAACTGGTGAAAGGTTTTCAGTAGTCTCTAACACACTATTTCAATTACCTGTTTTCTGACAGCCACGTTCTCGATCAGTTTAGGGACTATTTATTAATGTGTGTGATAGTTCACAAGAAAAATAGATTTCGGAGCCTTGAAATGTTATTCTGAGTTACCTTACTGTAGACACTGCTGTTGAAATATACACTTATATGATTGATAGTCCAATTTATTGGTCACAATGTGAGCGTCATGGTGTTTCAATTGTATTGTTTCTGACAAGCACCAAAGTGTTCATGACAGGTGCAGGAAAAAGTGATGAGTTCTAGCCTTCAGGTTCTCCAAGAGAATTCCTTTGAGTGACAGGTTAATAAATTGAGATGGATGGTGCCACATTGCTGCTCACTTTATTACAACTATAGATTGCAAAATAGTTCAATGATAGCTTTGTGCGTGCACTTTGAAGAAAAGTTATTTATAGGGAAAGTGCCTTTCACTTTCCACCTGGGCAACTCAACTGCAGAAGCTGCTTTGACTCTACACTGCTACAGATCTATTGATGTTTATATCACCAAAGGCTACTGGGCTGATGCTGCCATGAACAGATAGTTCTACATAAGTGGTTTCTTTCCTTTCACAATCTTTGGAGAAATCCTTAACCAATTATCAACCAACATAGTAGAGTCGAACAAAACTACAAGCACGAGGCGATGTCAGCTGTGATCCCGATTTTTATAATGACTTCTCTAGTTAATGGACGACAAGTCTTCCTTAAATCGACAATATATTTGCTCCCCCTCACATAGTTTCTCCATAGATTTTCTAATGGCATTAGCCAGACTGGGTGGAAACCTCAACAAGAGGCAAGTTGAATTCCTTTTTTTTATTCCTTTTTTTTTATTAAGAACCAGTATCAGCATAAGACAGTACATTTAACATAAAAAGATTGAATAGAGTACATACATTTGAGCTCAGTAAAAACAAAAAGATAAACGGAGATGATACAACCAATAACAGATATGATGTGCGAAATTTAACAAGAGATCAAAGAGCAGAAGAGCAAATGTGTTGATGGGGAATTGCAAAAGGCAATAGCATACTGAAGCAGAGTCTCATTAAATTCAGTCAATTCCACTAGGAAATAAACCTTCTTTCCAGATAGAGATTGGGCGCCAAAGTTCTTCACCACGGCGCTTTGTTTTAAATCCCCTGGTGGCAAATATTGCAGATTCATACTTAGAAACAGCAAAAAAACGAGCTAACCACATTTGAAAGCTAGGAGGAAGGTTATCCTTCCAACAAGCCGATAAAATTAATCTCAAAACAGCTGTACCTATAAATAATAATCTTTGTTCTGATTTAATTAAGTTAAGCAAGCTATCATACCCCAGAACGTATAGGGTATCTGATTCGGGAAGTTTATGATGGAAAACTTTCTCCCAAAATGAAGCGATCATATTTTTTTATGAGAAGAAGTTCGGGGCAGCTACTAAACATGTGAATTAATGTCGCTGGGCCTTGTGAGCAGCGTGGGCATAGATCAGTCTCCCTTTTACCCCACATGAATAGTTTAGCCGGGGTAAAATATAAATCATATATTGTTTTATAAAGTTGTGCCCTTAAATTGCTAGCCATAAACAAATTATTGTTCATGTCAAGTATTTTATCTATATCAATATCGGGGTTATTTAATTTCACCGCCCATTTAATTTCTGTTTTCTCAATATCGTCATTAATATTTGTTAGAAGAATATCATAAAATGTTCCTATCCTAGTTTTTGAGATAGTGCATGCTTTTATTAGGTCGTTCTTCTGGAGATTGATTGAGTCAATCTTTGCTTTTAGTTTTGCATGGAGTTGGGCGAATTTGAGAAAGTCCCCTTCAGGAAGACCAAATTTTGTTTTTAGATCTTGAAATGTAGTATGTGGGCCATTTACCCAAACATCTCTTACTGTTCTTATGCCCAATCTTTGCCATCTCTTAGCCGTGTGATCAAAATCCAGACCAGAAGTAATAGTAGCTTGGAGTAGAGGCGTGTAGCGGTTAATTTTGCCGATCTTCATATGTTTAAGGACCTGATTCCAGATTAGCCAGGCACTTTTAATGATTTCACCCTTTAGGGGTTTATAGTGGGTATTTTCAGTTTTTCCTAGTAAAAGACCATTGGCTTCTTGCCCAAGTACCAATTCATAAATTGTAGGAATTTTGGTGTTAATAGTACCAGAGATAGACGGTAATTCTAGAATCATTGGTTTTAAATGTTTTTAAAAAGCTGCCCAATGATACAGGATAATATTCGGTGCTGTAAGCCCACCTCTATTAAACGGAATGGACAGGTAAGACAGTGACCGTCTAATTTTCCCTTGCTGCCAAACAAATTTAGAAATGAGTTTGTTAATTAACATAATTATCTTAGGTTCTACTATTAGAGGGATAGATCGAAAAAGATATAGGCATCTCGGTAATATATTCATTTTCAAATAGTTCACCCTTCCAATAATAGAAAGATGTAAACCATTTACCCTGTCCAGATCTGTCTTGATCTTATCTATAAGTGGGTCAAAGTTGTTTTTAACTAATGTCTTGGTATTAGTGGATAAGATCACACCCAGGTACATAGCAGTTTTTGCTCTTCTTATATCTAAGCATACAGTGTTGTCTGTGCACAATACAATGGTTTTCCCCCTATTCAGAGAATATCCCGAGCAGTTGCCATATTGCAGGGAGAGCTGTTCAATTTCATGCAGCGCTTCTATCGGGTGAGTTGTTAATACCGCGATGTCATCAGCGTATGCCAAAACTTTCGTTTCATATTGGTTGCATAGGATTGGCTTGATATTAGTATTTTCTAACAATTTTAGGATAAGAGGGTTTATATAAAGGGCAAAAAGTAAAGGTGAGCAGGGACACCCTTGTCTTGTGCCTCTTGTAATGTTAATAGGACCGGATTCCAAACCTAATTATGAAATTCTTGCTTTGGGTTGATGATACATAGATTTTATCGATTTAAGAAATTTAGGGCCGAAATTAAGACGTGCCATGGCAACCCACAAGAACTTCCATGAAACACGATCAAAGGCTTTCTCAGCATCAAGCAGGATCATAGATATCTGGCCCCCCACGACAGACATGGCATCAAATAGGGCAATAGCCCAGCGAATATGATCGGTGGTCCCTTTACCTGGAACGAAGCCATGCTGCCACGGAGAGACCAGGTGCACAATGATCCCGCTGAGTCTGAGAGCCATCACTTTGGAATATAATTTGGAGTCCGAATTTATCAATGAAATGGGGCGATACGACGTCAACTGCTCGGGTGCTTTTCCCTTCTTAGGAAAAACTATAATACTAGCCTCATCCCAAGAACATGGGGGAACGCCATTAAATTGAACACCCAGAAATAGATCCAATAATAGGGGGCTTAGTTGGGGAAAAAGGGTTTTATAAATTTCAATTGGCAATTTGTCCGGGCCTGCTGCTTTACCAGAAGATAAAAGTGATAGGGCTACAACAACTTCCTCCAATGTGATCTCGGCTTCAAGTTCTTCTCTCATCTCGTTATCTAGTAAGGTAGTGGCTGCCGAATTGCTAAGAAAACCAGCCAAGAAGGTATCAATATCTTCTTCCGCTTTAGTCACTTCTTCAGAGTATAAATTTTGATAATATCGTTTGAATTGTAGGATAATGTCTGTCGGTTGGACGTAGGTCCGTCCACCATCTACTATAGTGGTAATATTCTTAGAAACATTTTTTTGACGTGTTCGTAATGCCAATTGTTTGCCTATTTTTTCCCCACTTTCATAAACTTTCTTTCTATAGGCTCTATAAGTTTGAGCGGCATTTTGGCTTAAATCAGTATTAAGTTCGGCTTTTAAGACCGCAACTCGAAGCCATTGATTAATGGAATATTTGCCCTGTTCAATCAAGGAGGTGTGCTCTAATTCAGCTTTAGTCAGTTCAGACAACTTTATTTCATAGAAATTTCTAGTTTTGGTTCGTGCGGCATATTGAAAACTGGAGATCTCTTCTCTTAAGGCAGATTTGTATGCATCCCAAACTCTGTTTCTAGACGCGCTGAAGCGATTTATATTAAAAAACTCTTCAGTCCATTTTCTAATGTGTAAAATGAATTCATTATTGGAGAGTAATTTCCTGTCAAATGACCAAGATCGTTGTTGAGTAGACAGAGAGGTGATTGTGACTGCGAGAATTAATGCATTGTGGTCTGAAATTATTCTTGGAATTTTTTTATATCTGATTGTGAAATGAGCTCTCCAGTAGCAAATATATAATCGATTCGAACTTGTTTTTGATGCGGATGAGAGAAGTAGGTAAATCCTTGATCACATGGATTGTTGTGTACCCACATATCAGTTAGGCCAAGATTAGCTGTAAGCCTCCTAACAGCTTTGTAAACTCTAGGTTTACGTCCTCGGTATTTTGTTTTGGAGGAGATATTAGAAAAAGGAGGAATTAATGAAATATTAAAATCGCCACACAAAACTAGCGGACCCTGCCATGTAGGCAATTCGATCTCTAATTCTTCAAAGATTGTGGGATCGTCTTGATTTGAACCATATACCGTGCATATGGTTATACCAGAAGCAAGTTTAGCAATAGCCCATCTGCCGTGGGTGTCTGACAGGTGTCGTACACTTGGTCCAAGATTATTTTTCGCAAGTATTGCTACCCCCCTTATATTCGAGGTTTGTGTGGAGACAGCTAATAGATTATATCCATTCATATTTAACCACGGTTTTTTAATCCATGGTACATGGGTTTCTTGGAGGCATAATACATCTACTGGAGTTAGTTTAAGCAGCTCAGCCAAGCGTCTGCGCTTATCCCCTGTTAATAACCCTCCGACATTCCAAGTTTGGATATTTAATCTACCCATTGTTTATAGGAAATGGTTGTAGCATCACCTCAAGCATATAAAACTTTATCATAAAACAATTATCTAAATCTTTTACTGTTCTATTCGGTACCCTTTTAAGTGTTTCTTGAGCTGAAAAACCTGGTTCTTTAATTCTCTTTTGTGTTTTCACCCCCCTAAGAAGCCCTCCCGTGTCCCCCCCATGCAACCCCACCACCTTTCCCCTGACCCCCCCCCATTCAGTGGGCAATCAGACTCACACAGAGTCTGAGTGATGTCGTCACAGCATAGTATCTAATCTACCGCTTAAAAGATATTTGACTCAAAGAATTAACTAAGGAAAAGAAATAAGGATTGAGAGTGGGGAGAAGGATAGTAGCGGATCGTTTATACAATATCGGTGATCTGCTATAGGTGAAAAACCCCGGTAGAAATGCAAATATTAACACATATGAAACATCATCCAAGAATGTATTACGCTATTAGTTAATTTATACTGGACAAACAGGGTTTTTCCCTTCCCTTCCCCTACCATTACTGCATATCTGCAAGGAACAACAAAATTTTCATTTTCGTTCATATTCTGGAAATTTTTAAGAGATCTGATCTAGATAAGCCTTTGCTTTGATTTCTGATTGAAAAAATTTTGTGTGGCCGCCATGTACAATTTTTAACTTTGCGGGATTATTAAGATATGCTTGTGCGCCTTTATCTTGAAAAGGCTTGATCAAAGAGCGAAGCCGCCAACGTCTTTCCACAGTAACGTGGCAAAAGTCTGGTCTTGAAAAATATGCAAAATCATTATACTGCACTTTTTTGTCAGGCCTAGCCTTATCGGCAACAAACTGTCTTACCAAAAAATTCCCAAAATAAACCAAAATAGCTCTGGGATATATGCCCGGTTTCGTAGGGATATTGAATGGCATCCGGTGGGCTCGTTGAACCTCTGCATTCAAGTTCCAATCTTTGAGGGCGGGAAGAGACTCTTCTAGCAGTTTAACCACAAAAGCTCGGGTATCACCCCCCTCAAGTCTCTCCGGGACACCTAAAATACCTAAAATACGGAGATTGTTCCGACGTTGGCGGTTTTCAAACTCCTCCAACTTTCACTTGATATCTACGAGCTCGGCATCTTGAAGTTTAGCGCGCTCAGCATTCAACATAGTTTCTTTCTCATTAGTCACAACCCTAGCCTCCATCTCGGTGACTCTTTCACCCATCAGAGTACATGATTTTGAGAGTTTTCTAACAACTCCTTGCATTTTTCGGAGTGCGGCACGAGATCTTTTACTGTCTTGAGCAGTCTCTTCTCTATGAGCCGCTATTGCCTGCAAAATAGTCTCTAGGGCTGTTTGAGAAACCTCCAGATTTGCTGAGGCTGAGGCTGAGGCCTTTGAGGTTGCAGCAATTGAGGTTGTAGCAGCTAGTTGTAAAGGTAGATTAGGAGGAGTCTGATTATACTTAGAGCCCTTTTCCAGTATCCTGGTGGTGGCTTTAGGTCTGGCTCTAATGGTGTTAATGTTAGAGTCTTGCTCATCACTGCTTTCACCATAGGAGCTAAGTGGTATTTCAGATTCTCCCTAGCCTTTCAAAGAATCAGTTTCATCCGAGCAGTCCTCCTGAATATTTAATCCATTCTCATCAGAGAAAGAGTAAAATTCGCTGAGTTCCTTTTCCTTCTCCTTCTCTTCAGATAAATGATTCTTTAAGGTGCTTTCCCCTGTTGTTATTTGACTTAATGTATTGACCCCATCTATCAAGTCTGAGCCCGCACAGTCAGCATCCTGTTGTAAAGGGGGTGCGATCAAAAGTTCAGTAGGGGTTGTGTGGAGCCTGCTAGGAGACAGTTGACTGGGTTCGATCGCTCGAAATTGGGTTGAATCTATCTGTACCCCCAGAACATTTTCCCCGACCCCTGAAAAAGACATAGAATGCCGCACTGGCTCTAAAACCTGATTTGTACTAATCGGGGTCTTCATTATACCAGAGAGAGAAGCAGACTCATCGTTGTTACTTACAGTTTCGATGTTCACTGAAGGAAGCTGTAGTTCAGGAGTTGCACAATTTTCTGCAGATGAGTTTGCATAGGATTGTCCCAGATTTCCCAATTGCGCGGCAGTGGTAGTGCTGGAAGTGGGAAATACAATAGGAGTCTCTGTTGTCTCTACTGTCATATTTCTCTCATTGGAGCCAGTCAGAAGACCTTTCTTGAAAAATAAATCCAATACAGTGCCACCAGTTGATTGTAGTCTCCTACGGGCAGCGTAGAGATCCTGTCTTGTTGTTACATCTGATGTAGCCTGCTGGGCTCGCGTCTTAGATTTGCCAGAGCTGGTTGGTAAGCGTGTTCCTTCATCTTCGTCAAGCAGCTCCTCACGCTGCTGATGTTCAGCTTCCTTGCGAAGAACCCTGGCCGCCTTAGCAACCCGTGCTCTAGTTGCTGCGGCAGATGCAGAAGATTTTGCGGGATTATTAAGATATGCTTGTCTATATCGGGTATTTTCCTCACAGAGCGTGATTGTATTATTTTCTTCGCGAAAGCCGCTCCACCAAGTTCCGCTATTGGCAATTCAGAGCTGATATCAGCTACGGAGTCCGCTACTACAATTCTTCCAGAGTACTCGAAGTCGGAGTCGGAGCAAGGCTGATCCTGCAGCGGAGTCGGAGTCGGAACCCCACCCTGCAGCACCAATTGCGAGAAACACACTGCAGCTGCGGCTGGGAGGGTCGGGGAAATCACTCGCGGCAGAGCGGTGAAATCGAACGGAGCTCCCGGTGTAGCGGAAGACTGAAGCCGCTCACAGGAAACGTAGAGTTCAAAAAGAAGCATAAGTATCTCTCATGACTCAGTTCACTGCTAGTAGGTAACCCAGTTAGCTAGTTTTGCGATCGGGCAGGGAAAGTTGACCGTAATCCTTCAATCCTTCGGCATGTCAGTTTTTCAAGCGGAGATCAGACACAGTACAGTGCTGCTTACACGGTCTACGGACAGACCGCCATCTTGCCCCCAAACAAAACCGCTGCCTTGAGTTCATAGTAATGACGTAGTGAGGCAAGTTGAATTCCTGGGTTTTAGTGACCACGCAGCCATAAGCTGGCATATGAATTGGCCAGGTATTCACGTCGCTACCTTTTCTCATTCAAAACCCACTATAGGAAGAAAGAACGGGATACCACTCAAGCGGGATAGCATTGATAAGATTGTACTCATTCCCCAGGTAATATCAAACACAATGAATGAAATAGAAATATGTCTTGATCCAAATCAGGATCTAGGGTCCACCATTGCAGCCTTCAAAACTATCCTGCAAGAGGTAAAAAGGAACCTCTCTAAGAGTGGCGGGCCTCGTAAAACTAAGGGACCGAAATGGGTCGACCATGAGTGCACTAAAGCACTTTCTGACTTACACTGTGCACTCAGGATAGTACCAAAAGATCCCCTACTTGTGAAACAGGCCTGTATACGTTATTTGATGGCAAGGAAGAATATATAAAAAAATCTGAAAGAAGAAGCCTGGGAGAAATTATTGGCTGCATCTGTCACAAATAATGTAAGGGATTTTTGGCGGACGATTAACGCCCCATTTAAAAAATCTAATGCAGAGCCTAGTTTGGATACGCATGTGGATGAGGACTCTTGGGTGGCGCACTTCACTAACATCTTTAATGTACCTCCAGCGAGCCCAGGGCCTATGGATGCAGAGTCTGTCCCATCTTCTAGTAATACCCTCGCTTTTGATAACTGGGAGGTATGTATAGCCCTGGATCAAAGTTCCAGCAATAAGGCGCCCGGTTTTGATGGTGCTCCAATTGATTTTTTCACAGACTGCCCTGACCTTTGGAGTCTGCTGCTCACTAAAACCTTTAATGCAATAGCAAGAGAGGGACCTCCCGCCTCCTAGCTTAAAGCCATTTTAGTTCCAATTTTTAAAAAAGGTGACCCCAGGAATTACAGACCTATTTTCCTTCTAGATAGCTCGGCAAAATTAATGGGCAGAGTGCTATCAAATAGATTGGAGACTTGGGCATCAACAAATAATATCCTGATTCCTGCACAGTATGAGTTTCAAAAAGTTAGAGGCA
Organism: Lissotriton helveticus; assembly: GCF_964261635.1. Lineage (NCBI taxonomy): Eukaryota > Metazoa > Chordata > Amphibia > Caudata > Salamandridae > Lissotriton > Lissotriton helveticus. The sequence goes on from NC_136063.1 coordinate 497,640,529, forward strand.
CACAAGATCAATGATGAATTTGAGCCTGCTTATAGCAAAGTATACTCATGCGAAGCAAGTCAATTTATACCTGGCCGTGACAGCCCTCAGTGCGGCCTTTGATTGTGTATCTCACCCACAGCTTTAGAGAATTATGAGGAAAATGGGGGTAGACCAGGCAGTGATTACCTTTATTAGACAATTGTACTCGAGGGCTAAAGCATGTGTTAGGTATGGGTCACAGGGAGAATGCACTAGGTGGTTTCCAGTAACGAGAGGAGTTCGCCCTTTTTAATTTTCACTGTATACTAATGGGTGGAGTCTAAATTACTAGAAACAGCGATAGATTTGCCCAGAAAAAGGAAGTTGCACATCCCAATTTTATTATATGCAGATGAAGCAGTTTTAATTGCACGAACGGGAAGATCCCTCCGGACAATGTTAAACACTTATGTGGATTTTATGAAAGGTTTGGATCTCCGTACAAATCAATCCAATTCATTTGTTTTAATTGCAGGGCAAAAACTGAGTAAACCACCATACTTTTTTTATCTAAAATCGTAAAGTGACACAGATGGGAGTCTTTCCCATACCTAGGAATCACTTTCAACTATAAGGCATCTTGGAGGACTATGGTAGAGAACCGTGGGATTATGTTAGAAAAGAGCACTAATTCTATTCGCTCATTCTCAAATAGGTTGGGAACAAGAAACCCATACATTTAAGCGCTAAAGACATGTTTTATGATCGCTGCTAAAGAATGGAGATTGAATGTACAGCGTAATAAACCTACCGTTAGAGAATATATTGAAGGGACATTGCTGGTTGAGGGGATATCCACCTATCTGAACTTTGCAACAATCCCACGGCACAGGTTTATTTTGCTAAGGTTTTGGCTCAAATATATCCCTTGCATGTTGGGCCACCCTGCTGGTATCTTTTCTTCAAACGATCTCCCGTGTTGCCAATGTGATAACACTTCACGACAGTCTGATTTGCACATTTTTTTCTGTAAATTTTATTGTAACCAACGGAAAAGGTTTTTAATTCCGCTTTTACGTAAGCACAATTTTAGATAATGACGTTTGGCCCTGTATTTGTTACGTATGCAGTCTGATCCGCTAACCTGTTACAGTGTTGGCTCTTTTTTATGTATGTGTCTCAAATCCAGGAAATCATTTATTGAATGATACTGATGAATTGCGTCTTTTAATATTTTTAACAGTGATGTATACATACTTTTTGTATTAACATGTATTAATCGAATAAAGTAATTTTGATGATGATGATGACAATATATTTGATCTATTTGAAAGAGAAATGATGCGTCCATTGTTAACAAACCTGACAGACTGCAATCATTAATGAAACAGCAAATAATTGGTGTCCAACTTTTGAAATATTTATAAAAGAACTACTCTCATATGATGATCAGGTAATTCTGTTCTTTTATATCAGCGCTGCATCTTTAATTATTCCCCCATATACTTAGTGGTTGGTCTTACATTTTAAATAACGCTTACAAAACTGCATAATTTGCTTTTAATTTTTTGAGAGGCCAAGATGGGATGGGAGGAGGGGGGTCGAGAGTGGGGCAAAAAGGGCTGTTGCATAATATTACCACACAACTGATTGCTAATTTGGAGAACGTTCTTTTATAACTTAAATCCTAAATAAGGCTAATTGAATCATGTGGGTGTGCTCTTAAGTGCATGCAGGAGGATAAATGTGGGGCGACACAGACCACCAGGAACACTTTGAGGGAGTCTAGCTGCCTATTGTGAACAAGCCTGAATTTCTCCTTCATCTTATGTTGCAGCATAATGCATGAAAGTGCCTGACCTTCTGGGAGAAATTCTATAAGAGTGTGGTATATCTACAGAGCTTTCTACATTTTCAAAACTCTAATTTTGACCTATGCTGAGATTGTAAGCCTGCCAACCAGCTTTCAGTCAATTAGTGAATAGTATCTCATGAGAAACAGGCCTTCCTCGCCACAAAATAATTCACACACTGCAGACGGAATTAATACCTGATTACTGCAGAGAATCCCAAAAATGCGAGGATAGTCCTTGTACCTGTGCTATATATACAGATGTTTTTCTGCTCTGTTAACCAGGGTTGTTCCCTGCCATATGCCTTCCATGAGTGGCCTGCAATCTCAATGAAGTAAAAAGTTAGGAGTTACTTTCAAGAGAGAGGTCTTTCTTTGGGAGGGAGACCCATCTCATCATTGTTTGGACAGAATATAGCCAGTGCTATTTGCATGACCATAAATCAAGATAAATAGGGTTTGTTTGAATTAAAGCAGTTGGTGCAACTGTAGTTCCCTGTGTCATTGTTATTTTAAGAGCGTACAAGTGTTGTCATAGCTCCTCTATTGCTATGCTGTCTTGTTCTCAGAACATTTCTGGGGCCTGTCCTGTTGTTCCTTTCTTGTTTGCCAAAGCAGATTTTCTTTTGATAGGTGGCTTGCTAAAGACTCTGGTCTCAGTTTTAAAGATGTTGGAGCTAGGTCTGAACCAAAAAGGTATTGGGAAAACCAGTGAGGATTCAGTGGGAACTGTGCTATTGGTTGAAACTGAATGATTAAATTAGGAGAGATATAGGCCACTATTGCCATTTAAGCTGTAACTAAGTTCTCAAAACACCTACAAAATGTGTAGGTAAACTAGTTGCTGAGAGGACTATCTGGCTCACCCATGTTAGCGTTACTCAAGCAGCAAAACGTTCTTGAATGTAATCCTTAATTCCGTTGCCATGGGAACATATTGTGGGTTATTAGCTTCCTAGGCCACAATCAGGAGCAGCTAAGATAGGGGGATATCTTAGCTGCTCCTGAATGTGGCCTGGTATAACCATTTGACACTCTTTTCTTGTTTACTGATTATAACCGGGGAATAAGAGTGTTGCTTAACTCTCCCTACCTCTCCTCTTGTTGAAGCTTATTAGCTTCTTACCCATATCTACTACCAGGTTTATTGGTATATGGGTTGCTTTGGAGTTCAAGTTGCTCTTGCAGAAACGTAAGATAGAAGGCACAGCAGTACCCTTTGGCAGCCTTAAAAAACAGATCCATCTTTGACAGGTGGGGGAAGCGCCTTGTCTGGGTCAGAGAAAATACATCACTGTATAATGCTTTTTGTGGGAGTTCTATGAACTGCAGGTTTATCTTGCACAGTCCAATCCATTAATAGCTCATGGTGGACCTGCAAAAGCTTTAAGACTTCTCAAGAGGCAGCTTGACAAGCATCTTACAACTGTGCATTGATTGTCGCACACAAAAAAACACATTCTCACAGCTGAACTTTTGGTTGAACTGAAGTGCCGTAATATGTGAGGTCATAAGCAGTGCATTGCGGAGGCATAAGTTATAGTTAGCTCAGGTAACTATAACTGCTGAATTTCTAAGGCTTTATATGAATAAAATGTGAACCTAACTATAACGTCCCTGTAACCTTTGGTTTTTTTTCAGTGAGTTTCTAAGGTTTTGAAAAAATTCTATTTTCTAACATTTAGTATTTAAGTGAATCTCTAAGGTTTATTTAATTTTATTTCCTAACTGTTATCTTTGAGAGTGAGTGTGTGAGTGCTTGAATGTCTCACTGTGTGTGTGAGTGGGTGCGTGAGTGTCTGAGTTGGTCTGTGAGTAGGTGCATGAGTTTTAGAGTGGGTGTGTGGGTGGGTGGGTGAGGGTCTGAGTGGGTGTGTGAGTGCCTGAGTTGGTTAGTGAGTGAGTGGGAGTCAGTGTCTGAGTGAGTTTGCAAGTGCCTCTATGAGTGTGTCAATCAGTCAGTGAGTAAGTGTTTGTGTGGGTCTGTGAGTGGGTGCAAGAGTCACTGAGTGGGTCTGTTAGTGGGTGCATGAGTGTCTGAGTCAATGTGTGAGTGTGAGTATGAGTCTCTGAGTGCGTCTGTGAGTGGATGCACGAGTGTCTGGGTGGGTTTGTAATTGGGTGTTTTACCAATAATAACTACTCCAATACAATCACCAATATCACCACCACTACATCAATACTAACCACTAATACCACCAGTATTACCAATACAAGCATGAGCTCCACCAATACCACAGCCAGTAACACTACCTTTACCACCAATACCACACCATCACCTCCAACCATTGGCAAAGCCCATAGATTGGGATTTGATGTCCTAGAACATGGATTCATCTCCTGCATGCGTGTAATCATCTGTTTTGTCACATTAAGACCAGGCCAACTGGCTTGTCAATGCTTGTTTATTTACTATTTGAAATAAACTAAGAGATTATAACATCTTATCAGTAGAAGCTCTAATCTTAAACATTTGTAGAAGGTAAAGCTGTAAATTTCAAATGAACTTTTTATATTTTTTTCAAAAATACATTTGGTGAAGGGATTAGATTCAGCCACTCAGAATCTACATCTAACTTTGGCATAGCCAAAATAAGGCAAGCCATATTCTAATGATGCTCTCTGGAAAATATATGGGATGGATAGGTCACTGAGTGATTCATCCAGGTATAATAGTGTTTTTTTCCTGTCGGTTATCAGCAACAGACAACTGGAACCACTATCAGCAATTATTTTCTACCCTTTCCTTGACTAATAAAACTATTGTATTCGAGCAAGTAGAGCTGTAAAATACAGATCTGTGCAGGAAGTGAAGTCAGGGGCCTTGTTGGAATGTAACATGCAAATTCAGTGACTCCGAATGAAGTACCACAAGATTTTAGGAATATCAAAACAGATGAAAATCTACACACAGACTACTTAGTAATAGACGGGTCTGGTGTGCTAAAATCACCAGTGATTTTAGGATGTATTCCTGGAAACTGCCATGCTGTGCTCACAAGTTCTAATAGTAGTTTTAAGCTTTGAGAAGGGTCCTCTAATTTACCAAAATAAAAATGAGCAAAACTGTGTTCACTGCTACCAATATATCAACTGCCATGAATAATGTGCTTACCACACACCTCATAAAACCAGATTTCTGATTTACTACCAGAACAGAGGGGGCGGTCTTTTTGCACTTGCTTTATTGTCTTGCCTTGATGCTGTTTGGTGTTCCAAGTTTCCAGAGGTCTGTGTGTTTGTAGCTCTGACGTTCTGAAGGACAAAGAAGCTAGAAGGACATCTAAGATAATGACCTAAAGATGAGAGCTGGGCTGCTCAAAGAGATTTGTATATATGGAGATAGGATAGCACAGACTTTTCAACACAATTGATGGTACTTCCCAAGTTGTTGTATTGGGACGACTGCATGGGCCCAGAAATGTGAAGGCAAATCTGGGGATTACTTCATTTCAGGTACTGGTCTGCTAATGTCAAATTCCCAAGAGCTTTGTTTTGTAAGAACACAAATGTAAATCATTCTCCACTTGAACCCTGTATCAGTCAAAGCTTTTTCATCTTTTCCAAATCCATTTGCTGCAAGCTTCCAGAATCTTGATGCAAGAACAAGAACCTCCAATGGGAATCATCTTGTAACCATTTCCAGGTTTGTAGATGATGGTACAACCCGCAGCAGGAAAACTGCCCCAGGACAACAATCCAGTGCATCTGATTCTTTATCCTACCTCCGCAGCTAAAGGTGCCTTAAAACCACAGTGGGCTTTTTCCAAGAGTCTTCAAAACGTGGGACCTTCAGCTTAGTCTGTCTGGATATGTGAGGGAAAGTATTGATCTTAGATACATGCAGCCTTGTGATGACTGGGAGTCCAGCTATATGACTTTAGGATTATTTCCATGACTATGTTTAGCTTTTTTAGGATAGTTAGCTAATACTATTTTCACGGCTGTTTGTGAGCTTCTTTTTAACATTACGTTAGATATTCGTTTAACTGCATTACATTTTGAATTGTTGATCCTGTACTCTCAAATTTTAGATAAGAGTACGTTTTTCACTCAGTTCACACTACTAATCAGTGAAAGAAGGATACTTCAATGAGTTCTTTGGCTTACCGATGTATAGATTTCCTGGTAAGGGTACTTGGCAAATTCATTTAAACATAGATGTACAAATATGTTACCAGTCTTCCTACTTTATGATTCAAGTAGATAATAAGGTTTGAAAAAAGCATAATCCAAATCTTCCTAAAATTCAGGCTAAAGTGATGGATTTTGAAGAACACTTCATGAATTGCACCCTCCCATTTTAAAAAGAATTTGTAAAAGTATCCTTTTGCAAATGAGCCTATGTGTTTGTTTTGTCACTGTACTTACGTGCCCTTGCCGAGGGAATTTCTTGCAGATATATAAAAAGTAAATTGAAACTTAATTTGTGTAGCTCTTCATTGAATGATAAATTATAGGAAACACTGGGACTGATGGGAGTAAATAGATCTTATCCTTTTAGCCATAAGTCATTGGCCAAAAAGGCAAGTCATTGAGGACAAACATAATGCTGCAATCTCTCGCATTTTTAGGAAATGCCATTCTCATTATGGCTTGGCAGTGAAGACATATGTGCCTCAGCAGGCCATATCTATGAAATCATCAGTCCAAATAGGCCTGACAATGAAGACACATAACCATAACCTCTAGAATTATCTATTTATGTGGCATTATGAACCTGGTCTTACACTGGGAAATTCCCGAGTATTGGTCATGGAGTTAAAATCTTTAACTTGATTTTGCATTACAACATACGTTTTAGTGGGTTGTATTATAACATCTCCAGTTGCAGAACAACCTGTCTGACGAATATTAAGTAGGGAGGTCGCTATTTGCAATCCCGTATGATTGACAACAAACACAGAAATGGTGGTCTGCCAGGAACAGTGGGCCTCACCCCTGTGTGTGCATTCCTTATTGGGAAGCTATGTTTTTTAAAGCAGCCAGTGTTCCTTAAAGGAATTGGTGTTTACAAAATATATATGTATCCATTTAGAAAGGCAGCACGCAGCGTTCAATTGGACAAATGCCTGCGCCCCCCAAAGCCACCTAACATGATTCCCAAAGGGGAACTACCTGATGGGGACAGATGCCCCTTTACAAATCTGTACCAGCTCCTTTGAGGAGTTGGTAGAATTTCTATGGTTTGCAAACCAGTGATTCATCCTATTGCTATTCATAGTTATGAGAGAATGCTCCTTTCATGCCCCATCCTAATTGCAATTCAAAAATACTTTTCTGAATCACAAAAGGGGAGTAGAAAATACTTTAATATATATGGCACTAAGTGACCACTGAAGAATCTTGCATTTTACACAGACAATATTGAGGGATGGAGAGGGACATTGTGGGGTCATTGCAGAATGGAGTCTACCCCAGCAAGTAAATCTATGAAAAGCTGTGTTTGTGCAAACATGCTGGTACATTGTGTCAGCTAGCTGGCATTGTAGTTACTCAGCAAGTTATAATAGTGACATGCTTCATCATTGGGTTCTCATCCAGCATACCTAACATATTTGAGTGGGCTATACACCTAAATACCAGCAGAGCTCTTTGTTGAAAAAAAAGAGAACCAGTTTTTCTTATGAACACCAACCCAGTCTGACACTGCAAAAAATACACAAACATAGGTTACCATCATCTGGGTGCCTTATAGCATTAGGCATTTGATCCCTCCTGGAGCCATTATATTACCACAGTTCTGTGATTTTGTTTCCTAAGATCACTAATACAGAAGACCTCACATATCTCAAGTACACAAAATATCTCTTGAACCATATGAAAAAGATTGGATTCAGTCTAGAGGTGACCCTGTTAATTGGTTTATATATTGAAATTCGTTATACTAGACTACAAAAGGAGGATACTTTACAAGTGATACAGAAAACTCTTGAAAGAGAAAATTGGGAATATGTGATACCCCTTAATTCATTTTGGAGTGTGCCAGACTGCCAATTACAAACACATTTGAAATTCGAAGATACATTATATTTACAAATTCACAGGACTTCCAAGTGTGGTGGGATTATATGTCTATGACTTTTAGAGAGAATTGCTCTTAAACCCAGCTAACCCATTTAGGGACAACTTACTAACATGGAAGAGGTCTATAGATGATGTCCCAGTGGTTTGGAAAGGGGACACAAACTCCACACTTCCATTTTTCTTATGGATGTACAACTGTGGCAAAAAGTTCAAATTTACGACCCTGTAAGTAGTGAGTCCCTTACTTTTCTCGATGTGAAAATGTATACTGAGGGAGGAGCCCTACAGACAGATTCTTACCACAAACCGACTGACAAAAATACTTTACTGAATTTTGATAGCTTTCATCCGAGACTATTAAAGGAGAACCTTCCTTATGGCCAATATTTGCAGCTCAGAAGAAACTGTAGTAAGACCTCTGACTTCACATTACACGCAGAATCCCTTTCAGAAAAACTGAGGGCACAAGACTACCCAGAAAGGATTATTCAAAAAACAAACAAAAGAGCAAGAAATAGGTAAGCATTATTATTAATAGATTTGAAAAACAATCAAGAGAGCCTGTTGATCTGTGCCACAAACTTTATTATAGCTTCCAACATGATCAAAAAGGTCATTAACAGGAACTGGCACATTTTGAGCACATGATCCTTTAAGTGGGAAAAAAACCATGTCCTCTTTTAAGGGTGCTAAGAGTTTGAAGGGCATCCTGGTCCATACAAGGCTATGAAGAACTATCAATGTGAGTGACACAGTTCTCAGTCGGACGGGCCTACCCAGTATAGTAGCAGTACAAAAGGGGGTGGTGATGGATGGAGCATCTGAACCAATCAAACACTCACACCAGTCAAAAGATCTGGGTTTAATGCATCACCGTTCTTTAGCCCACTCTGCCACTCCAGTTCAGACATGGCCATATGCAAATCAGTCTGACCCTGTGCCTCATGGGAACAGTCCAGCCCGAACTGCCAAGCCATGCTTACCCTGGACCGGAAACAAGCTTCCTAGGACCGGTTTCTGGCATTTCAGCCGTCTTTAGCCAGGCTTGCTTGAATCCAGTGGCAAAGTGAGCAAGAGACTCACGTCTGAGCATACCCTGTCAACTTATGGCGGACAAAGCGGTACAAAAGGGGGTGGTGATGGACGGAGCATCTGAACCAATCAAACACTCACACCAGTCAAAAGATCTGGGCTTAATCCATCACCGTTCTTTAGCCCACTCTGCCACTCCAGTTCAGACATGGCCATATGCAAATCAGTCTGACCCTGTGCCTCATGGGAACAGTCCAGCCCGAACTGCCAAGCCATGCTTTCCCTGGACCGGAAACAAGCTTCCTAGGACCGGTTTCTGGCATTTCGGCCGTCTTCAGCCAGGCTTGCTTGAATCCAGTGGCAAAGTAAGCAAGGGACTCACGTCTGAGCATACCCTGCCAACTTATGGCGGACAAAGCGGTACAAAAGGGGGTGGTGATAGACGGAGCATCTGAACCAATCAAACACTCACACCAGTCAAAAGATCTGGGTTTAATCCATCACCGTTCTTTAGCCCACTCTGCCACTCCAGTTCAGACATGGCCATATGCAAATCAGTCTGACCCTGTGCCTCATGGGAACAGTCCAGCCCGAACTGCCAAGCCATGCTTTCCCTGGACCGGAAACAAGCTTCCTAGGACCGGTTTCTGGCATTTCAGCCGTCTTCAGCCAGGCTTGCTTGAATCCAGTGGCAAAGTGAGCAAGGGACTCACGTCTGAGCATACCCTGCCAACTTATGGTGGACAAAGCGGTACAAAAGGGGGTGGTGATGGACGGAGCATCTGAACCAATCAAACACTCACACCAGTCAAAAGATCTGGGTTTAATCCATCACCGTTCTTTAGCCCACTCTGCCACTCCAGTTCAGACATGGCCACATGCAAATCAGTCTGACCCTGTGCCTCATGGGAACAGTCCAGCCCGAACTGCCAAGCCATGCTTTCCCTGGACCGGAAACAAGCTTCCTAGGACCGGTTTCTGGCATTTCAGCCGTCTTCAGCCAGGCTTGCTTGAATCCAGTGGCAAAGTGAGCAAGGGACTCACGTCTGAGCATACCCTGCCAACTTATGGCGGACAAAGCGGTACAAAAGGGGGTGGTGATGGACGGAGCATCTGAACCAATCAAACACTCACACCAGTCAAAAGATTTGGGTTTAATCCATCACCGTTCTTTAGCCCGCTCTGCCACTCCAGTTCAGACATGGCCATATGCAAATCAGTCTGACCCTGTGCCTCATGGGAACAGTCCAGCCCGAACTGCCAAGCCATGCTTTCCCTGGACCGGAAACAAGCTTCCTAGGACCGGTTTCTGGCATTTCAGCCGTCTTCAGCCAGGCTTGCTTGAATCCAGTGGCAAAGTGAGCAAGGGACTCACGCTTGAGCATACCCTGCCAACTTATGGCGGACAAAGCGGTACAAAAGGGGGTGGTGATGGACAGAGCATCTGAACTAATCAAACACTCACACCAGTCAAAAGATCTGGGTTTAATCCATCACCGTTCTTTAGCCCACTCTGCCACTCCAGTTCAGACATGGCCATATGCAAATCAGTCTGACCCTGTGCCTCATGGGAACAGTCCAGCCCGCACTGCCAAGCCATGCTTTCCCTGGACCGGAAACAAGCTTCCTAGGACCGGTTTCTGGCATTTCAGCCGTCTTCAGCCAGGCTTGCTTGAATCCAGTGGCAAAGTGAGCAAGGGACTCACGTCTGAGCATACCCTGCCAACTTATGGCGGACAAAGCGGTACAAAAGGGGGTGGTGATGGACCAGTATAGTAGGCCACTACCTATGTGATAACTGTAGCATTTACCATTTCACAAACACCATCTAGATTTTGGACCTAGGGTTACCAGCCATATGGACTATCAGGAACCACAACAATTGTAATTATGCACACGTGATCTATATGATTGTGTGCCCCTGTAAATTACAATATATTCGTATGACGGGAAGGAAAGTAAAAACCTGTATATGTGAACAAAAATGAACACAAACGATATAAAACAGGGGGTAATTGAACAGCTGGATTTTAACAAAGAACCCTGACAGAGTTCGTTCCGAAAAGGAACAGCGTTGAATATACATTCTTAACAACTACTGATTTGGTAATTAGCCTCAATTAGTTATAAACTCTAGCCATATATCATACTGCTATCAGGGCTAGTTTTCAGGGAGCTGTACCACAGGGAGACATACAAGGGCAAAAAAACTAAAACGCACAATTAATTCCACTTCCTAGGATACTGAACACTAAAGATAGAGACACTTCAACAGGATCTTTACCAATTAAAAACCCGAAAACATGTCAGAATATTCTCAATGTAAATATTTTAACAGAATCTTTTGTATAGATCCTGGTCTCCTTAGAAACGCTTGCCCACAATGATGCGAGTTCACTGACAGGCATACTAATCTACTGACTTTTGCAATTTGCAACTGAGAATCCACCAGTCATGGAATATTGACAATTACAGGACAGTGAAGGGGAACATACACCTCTTTTAAAATTGCTGACCATCAACATCTGCAACAATTAGCCATATCTCCACATAACGATTTGGATGCATCCAGATGCACCAGTCCAAATACACTGGCAAACATGTGATAATGTCAGCACGCCACATGCCAAGTCACATGACCTGGAAGATGCTTAATTAGCCTTTTTCCTGTACACCCAAGCCAGATGCATAACTTAGAGGACATTTCTGGGTCGCCCTGAATATATATTTCTTCAGAACAGATTTGCATAATATATTATTGTATTTCTAAAATGGACAAACAAAAACTCTGAAGGCTAACCAAGGAAATGTTCCCCTACATATCCGGAGTCTGGAAATACCAAATATGGGTGAGTTTTCCTAGGGGATGTGGTCACACAGATGACTGAATTGTGGCACAATAACTGCTTATGGCGTACTGTTCATTTTGTTTATTTATTGGTAGAGCGCAACTGTTGCCTGCAGATATTGTTGCGCTAAGACCAAAAAAATATACTAGAAAGGGATAAGGAGAACAAAAGGGGGAAGTGGGTGAAGTGGGTGAGAAGCATTAACAGTACAAGCAGGTTTCCATTTCTTTATGTTATCAATGAGATAATAATGATTGGTGTGGCGAGGTCAAACAGTATGACGTTTCAAAGCTTGGTACCAAGAATTCTGAACAAGTGAACCCCACAGCAAACCTCGTGGTGATGATGATGACCACTATCACACCCAGGACTGTACGTAAAGTATGAATACTATATAATTTCTAATTTTGTTTATATTAAAGTATCAAATGATGCATAAAAACCCCTCCTCTCCCTAATTTTCTGTCAGGGAGCTCACGTTGCATTAACAACACATATGGGGTTACCCTAAAACTCTTCTTTTTAGGTTCAGGAAAGCGGTAAGGAAGACTACAATGTAAATACAGCATTTCCCGATTAACCTGTATTTCTTCAATAATAGTCTAAGTTAGGAAATGGCCACTGACCATTTGGTTTAACAGAAAATATTATTTCCTTTATTCAATAAATGCATACTATTCTTTCCTATGATTGTGAAATATTCAAATCCTGTTTAGGGGACAGTACAAATTTATATTGCACAAATCAACAATCCCATACCCCAAATACAGATAAAATCTCATATCCATACCATTCAAATAAACTCACACATTCTCACACTCTCTTTCACATGTCCTCAACATATATTTCAAGACCCCCAGCCGAGAGCATGTCATTTGTCGCTTCCCTAGTTGTTGAGTCAGTCTGGAACCTCTTAACACAGTTGATGCATGTTCAGTTGTGAAACTCCATCTTCAGGACCCACAATGTTTTATAAACGTATCCTATTTCTTACAGGGGATGGGATTTACGTTCTTACTTCAAGAATAATCACAGATTTTCTGAGGTATAGGTGGTTGACTAGAGAACATAGCGGGAACTATGGTGAATTCAAGACCACAGGTGATGCACCCTTATAGGATCAGCAGGCTGGTTGGTCCTGGTCCCTCAACAGTTTTTCAGGCAAAATGTTTGAGAATGTTTCTAAGTCCCAGGTTTTTTCAGGATGTTAGGAGGAGTACATTTTGACACAGCAGAGGATGCCAGGACTTAAAGAACAGCACTTGGGGTTCAAGACTTACTTCGACAGAAGCAACCAGCAGGCTCCAGGGAGGTCCAATGAAAACTGGTCAGCTGGACTATTTCAGGAATGGGGGCTTCTTGCAGCTTTTGTGTCCTTATAGCTTAACAGGGACATGATCCTTGGTACCCACTTCTTGGTCCTGGGTACAAGTAGCAGCAGGTTAAGCCCTTATGGTTCTCCCCACAGGTCCCAAAAGCAGGTGCAGTCCTTCTTCTGTCTTTCACAGGTCCAGTAGTTTTCTCTAGCGTGTAACCAGAGGTGTCACGTTTATGCCTTACACTAGCTTGTCGGTAGGGGTGACTCCTGGCCCCTCCCTAACCAATAGGGGAAAGTTATCCTACTTACATTTGTATCAGTTCCTGTGTGCCAAAATGCAAAACAATTCCACAATGCCTCGCTCTACCTAAAACCAAGATGGTGGAACCTTTCTTCCCCCTCACAGAGCTACTGTGCCAACTAAAGAGGTGTGGCCATGGAAATGAGCAACTCCTCCTCTGTGGTCACTCAAAATGGGCTCGGGGGGCAGCTCCTCACCTACTAGGATTGGTGCTTGGCTTGCTAGAAGGAAAAAAGAGGGGGCAGGCAAGTGACAGGGTAAGCCTCTTTTTTAATAATGAAAAGAAAAGAAAAGCATAAAGCAGCAATAAAGCAGTAGATGGGTCCGCAGTACACATGTGCATATTTCAGTGCAGATGACATTCGAAAAACACAGTACAAGTTCTCCTGTGTAATCATAGTGAGAGTGTCCAACATGTCCACCACGTAATTAACACATAAGAATTCAAATTTACAAAACAGATACATACTCCAGTTGGTACTTATTAAGCAAGCAATCACCTTATTCGGTTCCAAGTAAGAGCACATTATTGATACCATAGATGTCCAATAGTGTATGTCTCTCACGTTGTGATTCAACTGTAGGAGATAAGCAGATGTTACCTCTGTATCTTTTTCACTTCCCCATTTGTGGTTTAATTTCTTAGGGCAACCCCTGTGTTTGAAGACATCCTTCTCAGCGATCATTGCCCTGTTCATGTCAACCGCCGATTCGTGTAGGGTTGGGGCCGCACCCACCCCTCATTTTTGTGCAATATTATGTTTTGCGATGACCCAGCCCAGTGAAGCCCACGTTTTCTCTGTTTGTGTTAAATCATTTGCGTCCCGTATATTTAGGAAACATAGTTGGGGAGGCCTTCAGAGTCTTACCACCTGCTCTCTCCACCTGCTTTGTAACCTTGCTCTAGTATTGTTGCACTATTGGGCAGTCCCACAGGATATGAAAAAAGATTCCCGGTTGGTGGCATTAGCCATTTTGACCAAGATTCCTGCGTCTAAGTATACACGATGGAGGATCTTCAATTGGATCAGGCGCAATCTCATTGGGATAGCCACTTCTCTGGGAGGTTAAGCTTGCCAGGGTTTGAGTAGAGTGCCCTATTGTATCCCTCCCGTCCCAGAACCCATTGGTCTGTACGGAAATTTGGGTTGTCTTATTCCCTGTGTACCCATTTGTTGATTACAATTAGTTGGGATGCTTGATAATAAAGCTGCATGTCGTGTAGTGCAATACCCCCATCATACCACCCCATCGTCAATTTTTTCATGGCCATGCGCGGAGTTCGACCATCCCACAGTAGCCCTTGCACCACGCTTTCAATACTGGCAAAATAGGTGTCAGGAACCGCATTAGGGGTGTTTTGCAATGCATAGAGGAAGCGTGGCAGTGCTAACATCTTGAAAAGTGCTGCCCTTCCCAGGAGAGTAAGGCAGAGGGATCGCCAATGTTTAGCGTCGGATCGAAGTTGGGTCTGGGGTAGGAGCAAGTCTGACTCATAGATTAAAGTCGGGTCTGGTGTAATATATGTGCCGAGATGCTTGAAGCCCTATGATGCCACTGGTATGTCATAGCCCCAAGGTTTGTGTGGCGTGTATCCCATAGCATGTAAAGTAGGAACTTAGTCCAAATAATAGAATGCCCCAAGTGGGCGCCAAAGATATGGAATATATGGAGGACCCGGTGGAGAGACTGTGAGGCTAAATAGAGGCGTATGTCGTCCGCATATAATGAGATACGGTCTTCGTGGTCCTCTGTCAACTTTAGGCCCCTGATCTCCGGGTCTCCCCTGACCCAGACTGCCAATGGCTCTAGTACTAGGGCAAAGAGCAGGGGCGACAGAGGGCACACCTGTCTAGTGCCTCTCCCTAATGGGAATGGCCTAGAGGCGTGATTGTTAACTGTCACATGCGCGGTTGGATGGGCATAGAGCAGTTGGATCCACTTTATAAAGTTTGGTCCAAACCCCATCCTTGTCAGCACTGCGAAAAGAAAGTCCCACTCAGTGGTATCAAACGCCATAGATGCGTCCAATGATAGCAGAGCTGCGTCCTTTCTGATGTCACGTCTGCCCAGGACCCCGTGCAATCGCCTTAAGTTCAAGCTGTGTTCCTCCCTGGCATAAACCCGGATTGATCAGGGTACACTAGCTCGGTAATACAGGGGATGAGCTTGTTGGCCAACAGGTTTTCTAAGATTTTCGCCTCAACTGTGAGGAGTGATATGGGCCCTACAATCATCTGGTGGTTTGCCCTGTTTGTGGATGACCACAATGGAGGCCGTCCTTACATCAACTGGTAGCGCCCCTATATCAAAGCTTTCGGTATACATTTGCAGCAAGTGGGGAGAGAGTTTCGAAGCCATCGACTTGAAAAATTCAATCGGGAGCCCATTGGGTCCCATGGCTTTACCCGAGCGGACATCTTGAATTGCTTTCTGAATTTCGGCCTCCGTAATGTCGCCCTCCAGGGAGTCTCTGTCTTGTGTGGACAGACAGGCAACTTTAATAGTTGAAAGAAGGTCCGCAGCCATTGATGCCTGGGACATCTCGGAGGACGTATATACCAGGAGAAGTAGGAGGCGAGCGTATCGGCAATCTGCTGGGGATCAGTGATTGTGTCTCCATTGGCCCCACACACTGAGGGAACCCACTTTGACATTTGTTCTTTTTTCTCCATTAAATACAGGGAATGCAGTTCCTAAAGGTAAGCTAGAAGGGGAAGGGGAAAATACAAAGCTTTTGTCATGTTGCCCTCACACTCCCGAGAGGTGTCGTGCTTCATCATTGGGCCTTGTTCCTTGGCGGGCCGGCGCTGCAATGCTCGACGGGCTCACCGTTTCCCGGGGCTCTTTGTCGGAGATCTTTTTTGGAGAAGCTGTTGGGTGCGTACGGGTAAGGGGGCAATGGAGGTAATGTGCACATGTAAGGTGGTCTAAAATAGGTCAGGGTCAGTCCTACGCTCAATAAGTTTAATGGTAAAGGTAGATCCTGCCTATATAAAAGAAACTGGACGCCCTGTGGGAAAGCAATGTTCCTACCGGGCGGTCTCTAAGGTGGGGTCGACATGTTTCGTGCCCAGGTGTTCCAAAGGAATTGGTTGGCACTTCTTCAGGACCTATGAGTAAAAATAAATAAAGTGCACGATTGACAAACAGGCTCCAAGCCTTTTGGGTGTAGCCTGTAGTGGGGCCCTAGTAGTCCTGTACTGGGGGTAGTTGAACCTGCAAAAAGATTAAAAGAAAATACAGGGTTGTAGGGTGGGGAAAGGGAACAAAAAAGGGGGGGTTTAGTTAAAAACTACAATGGAGAAATATGCTGTGGCCCCTGACTAATGGCCATACTGCAAACTGTTGGTGGAACCAGAGGTGTAAACGGTGACGGTGTTGGTCTCAACAGCCAACCTCTAGAATGGCATGCACTAGGTCAACGTGCTCTTTGGTACTTCACATTAATTATGTAGCCAGGAAACCTCTCGAATAGCAAGCACGAGGCCAACGTATTCTGTAGTAAATCAAATAGGTTATGTTGCCAGCGAGTACTGATATCTCAATCGGCTGCAGAAAGGGTGCACAAGAGGCCAGCTGTGATTGGATTGGAGAAAAAACACATTAGCATGCAACATTTATTGCAATCCAAAACTAGTGCGGTTAAAAACCGAGAAGGTGCCCAAGGGGAATCTGATCCCATATTACCGGAGGGCTAGGAGGCATGCAATTCTTACCATACTGTCCAGTTCTGTCCGCACGTGTAAGGGGCTCGATACGTGCTAAATCACTACAAGGCCAGAAGTTTACCCGTCCGTTCGCCATGTTCATATATCTTATAGCGTGTGGTGTTATACCTTGCTTTCATCGCTTCCGTCAGAAGCTGTTGGTAGTTAAGACTCATCATCGCTAGCAAGTTCTGCACCTCTGGATCAGGGGTATGTGCAAGGGCTTTTTCCCTGGTCAGGATATCCTCCTCGAGTTTGTTATGTATTTGGTGAGTTCCCTTTTATGTCCAACCATCAGCAACAAAGCTCTGCCTTTCATAACACCACCAAACACTCCTCACAATACATGGGCCGAGGTGACCGACCCCACATTTCCCTTAAAATAGCAGTCAGCCTCTTTGAGTAGTGTTTCCTTAATGTGGGGTACCTTGAGCGCCCAGGGATTTATATGAGGGGTAGTGCGGCGCTTGGGTAATCTGAGCGTGAGTGTCGTGAGGAAGGGGGGTGATCAGAGACTCCGCGCGCAAGGCACCTGGATTCAGTGAAAACATGTATATCTTGAGCGTGAGTGAACACGTGGTCAATGCGCGATTGACTGTTGTGGGCCCCAGAGTGAAATGCAAATTGCACGGCGGTAGGGTTAAGCCGTCTCCAGATATCGACCAGGCCCATAGCAGCCATGAACGCTGCCAATTGAGATCCCCCCCGGTGGCTCCCTACGAGGCGGGAGGCGATCCTTGGCACCATCTACCGCAAGATTAAAGTCTCCCCCCAGCACCAGTAGCCCCAAGGTTAAGTCAAGCAGGAGCGCTCCGATGTCTCGCAGTGGGGGACACTGCAGCCCAGGGGAGATATACGCAGATACAACATTGAGAGTCTGTCCCTCCCATGTGCCAGAGAGCGCTACATATCTTCCCTGTTCATCCGACCAAGCCCTGTGTATCATATACGGACATCCTCTGTGTAAAAGCACGCCGGCCCACGAGAACCCAAAGTAAACCCTAAGTGAGCGACCAAATTATATCCCCATCTATTCAATGCACCGCACGAGTTGCCGATTAAATGTGTCTCTTGGAGAAGGACAATGTCTGGCGCCTGCCGCTTCAGGTACTGGAGAACTATGCAGCACTTGATTTTATCTCCCAGGCCATTAACGTTCTATGCGAGGAGTTTAAGAGCTGAATGACGTCCCACGTGAGCAATGTAAAGCCGTGAAATTGAGGACATGCTTATGGCCGGACAGTGAGTGTAGTGGATGTAGGGCATGTATGGTGTCAATAGCTCAAACCGTGCACTCATAGAATTTGTAAGTGGACTAATGGACACACCCCTACTTACTTCCTGTGCTCCCCATGGTGCTGCGATAGGAGCTTGAATGCGGACATACAGTACAATAGATAAGGAGAATTGCTGCACAAAATGACTTGACCCATCAATGAAAAAGAAAACAGACATTATCATCGCACAAAAACGAGAAACAAAACAGTTGAAACAAACCACCCCCAACACCCACCCCACACCCTGCCTCCTTGCATAACGGGCACAAAACCACCCACCACCCCCAACTTGCAGAGTGCCTGTCGCCCACCCTCAACAGTATGGGCAACGTGATCCAACCCCACTCCCTGGGGCATTAATTCATAAGAGCATTTGCATCCCCCGCATTCGACCCCATAGTGTACGAATCAGACATATTAAGTAATATCCATCAAGAATCAAAAGTCAACAATGCCGTGGCCACAGGAAACAAATAACAGCATAGAGCCGGACTTGTATGATCTATAGTATGCTAGAGGTCATGCAGAAAGCGGTTAGGTAGGCCTCTTTGAGGATAATTTAGTTCCTATGAGAGATATTTTACATTGTAGACATCACTAGAGCTCAAATGGCTTGTCCCACGGGATACGTGACATGTAGGCCCCAATGCAATTAAGCTGACGAGGAACAAATCAGGCATGTATACAAACTGAATCAAAAGGCAACCTCCTCATGAACAAAGACGCAGTCATTCAAAAGCACTAAAACCTTTTTTTTTGCAAAACAAGCTCCACAGCATTCTAATTACCTATTAAAGTTCGTTCAAGAAGAATTCGATATTTCCTGTGATAGGCCATTAGAGGCACATTTTGTTTGAACCTTTGGCCCAAACACTTCACTGTAAAAAAAAGAAAGGATTGCGGCGACATTTGTTAGACCAGTCTAACATCTCAACAAGGTACACTTCAACGTGCTCGAGGCAGAACATTGAAGGGCATTTATAATCTTACAAAACATGAAACTCTGCACTTGTAGACCTTGTGATACCATTAATCACTTACATTACATAAAACCTTGAACTTGTCGACCTTGTGGTAACATTGAAGGGCATTTATATTCTCACAAAACTCGAAATCCTGCACTTACGCCCTTAGGATAATATTGGAGGACATTCATACTGTTACAAAACATGAAATCCTGCACTTGTCGACCTTACGCTATTAATATGCCATATAAACTGGTCCATTATAACATAAAGACATCTTCTCAGTGGCCATTGTGCTTCTGCGGAAGAGAAACGATGAGAGCGTTCACTTTCAGTGCCCTGTCGACACGCTCCATTGTCTGCAATGAAAGGGTGCCGCCATAGCAATCCGCAGCTGTGCTTTCAGATGGGGCATCATTACAAAGCACCCTGTTAATGCAATAGGGTGAGCTGAAGAGATGTGGGGATACTTTAACATCTGTGGATGGAATAAAGCCGTGCTTGCTTTTTTTTTCGTCCTTGTCTAACATATATTTGAAATATTCTCTATAAAGAACCCTCTAAAAATAATGTTTACTTCTAAAGCACACAGCTTTGGATGTCTCTTCAACCACTTAAAGGGAATGCGTTTGATACAGTGCGAATACATCAGCTTTCTATTAAATTACAATTTAGTAATCGTGAACAAAATGTAAGGATACCCAAATTGCTTATGAATATAGAATGAGCTCCAAAATCATTGCATCAGATATATGTGTAGAATGTCTATGCTATTTTCTGGCGAGGTGTTTCCATTTAGCATATTATTAAGGCAAATGGCAATTTGGTATTTTAATCAAGAAATACATTTTCTTTCCTCGGCAGCCATTCTCCTGCAAATGGTGTTGTCTCTACCAGCCACCACGGATGGGTAACAGGCATCTGTTGGAAATCTCTTTAGAATCCACAATTCAAAATGGCAGTTATTTTTACACAAATTACATGGTATATAAAAAGTGTGTATCAAAACACATGTATTTACACTAATAGTTATTTTTCATTGTTATTCTTTTAGATTATATTTCAAAATGCACTGACATCATTTTGCCTGCAACACCAGTCCACTCCAATTCGATGTATAACATATTTCTGAGAACACCCATAGAGGTTATAAATAGGATAATTACCTCTCCTGGGGAAGCTGAAATTAACTTAGCAACTAGTGTCCCAGTGTCAGAGTCATCTTCCTTGATCTGTAAATAAGATAACCTTTGTTTCCTCTAAGATCTTTCTAAGTATGATGGAGCCAAAATCATTAAAGTTGTCAATCCTCTTGCCCTAGGCTTCCAGCAGAAGTCAATTTTTAATGCTAGGGACATGGGAACAAAGAGAAGAACTTCTTCCCAAAATGTTAGTTTTCCTCTATCGTAATTCACAGCACGTGGTACGGAAGAAACATTCACTAGATTTAGCTTAGATTAGTGAAAGCAACGTTGTGCACCGCTTCTATTGTCATTGTCTATGAGAAAGGGAAAATTGGCGCTTCCAGGTTCTAAAATGGACTGCTGCAAGGAAGTTGCACTCGGAGGTCACCGCTGGGAAAAGCTGTGGCTAAAGTGATTGAATAAAGCTTCTTCTCCCCGCACTTATCTGTCTTCATCCTGTTTGTGGGAGCCTCTTCAAATTTGACAAACCTTAAGTTAAAAAAAAATCATGAATACACTTTACAAATAGAAAGCCAGCACATACCAACATGATGCCTACCTGGGACCCACTACACATTAGGAACTAAATGTTTGGCTCCTGATATCAAAAAGAAGCCGTCTTCCCATATCAAGAAGAACAATTGAACCAAGTCCTGGCAAAATTGATTTTTTCAAATAGTTCTCCAATGTAGACCTGGGATCAATGGGTTGGTGGTTGTTTTGTGTGCCTGTTGTGATGACAATCAACAGCTTTAAAGGCTTAAAGGTCATTTTGTAGACTGTTTACTCTTGAGAACTGAGCTGTCAGGAAGTGCATTGTTGTCTGTAATCTATATTTGGAAAGAAAGAGTGGGATTTAAAATGGCAAGGTTTCTACCTGCTTAGTGGGAGCTAGCGTTTGTTTTCTAAAGCTCTGCTGGCGGCATTCTGACCAGTGTGGCAGTAAACCGCAGACTTACAAAATCTGTAACTTCCATCAGAAGTTTATGCCGAAGTGCAAACATGCACCTTAGAAAGTCTCTAACTTCACCAAATTGTGGATGTGCATCTACCAAGGTGGTAGTTGACTTCAGCACAGTCCCAACAAATGTCGTTTAATAGTTCATGTACTGTTGTCATCTACTAGCAAAGATAAAAACAATTTTTGGCCAATATCCTTTTACTCGCAGAGGAGTAAATATTTAGGGCTTATTACTAAAGGAGACGTATTGTTTTTCGACATCTTTGTCTTACAGATAATTTAATAGCTCAAAACATGTTTAAAGGATTATTCCCACTCACAAACACCATTTTTTCCATTTTTTCCTTTTCTCCTTTCTTCTAATTTTTGGGGAAGTTAGTCCAAAATGTATGCTTACTTTAAGTGAATTATTATGTGTGATATATTATTTAATCTTTAAAGTGTTTGCTGTTTGGGGTGCTGCACCGCATTACTTTCCCAAAGGGACAGACAAATATAATTGTAGGTAATCTTCGGTTTGCTGTTGTACAGCCTCTCTACGCTACTTTTTGTGGGAACCTGGCTAGGGCCATAAGCAACCAGGGCCTATTTCTCTCATAGGTCTATTAGGCAGCAGTTTACTATGTTTGTTCCAAGATTGAAGTTGTCCATCTTCATTAACATCATCTATGACTACAAGTATTGTGCAAAGAAAGCAGGAGGCCAGCTTCTCAAGTCAATTAGCACTCGTTCTACAAGAATGAACTACATCGAGTTCTTGGCCCTGCAAAGATAATTTTCCACAGCTCGATAGATACTCTGACTTCTTGTTTGACCATATTTCTTGTAAGAAGATCCTTTTTTGTTGTGTGTTTTCTCTTGTAATTTTTGATTTTGTACTCGGTATTTTTGAGTTGTGCTTTGTCTTCCGGCCTGAAACAGGCACACAACCTATGTAAAAGCAGAATGCAATTGGCCTTCGAGTGCAGTACTTGCCACCGTTTGGTTACTAGGCTGTTACTGAGACCTGTATACATATCAATACTTGTAAAACAGCATTAGTGTGGAGAGCCCGCCTACATCAAAGGGATCAGCGGTGAAAGACGTGGTGCATGATATATCATCAACCAAAATCTGTCCTTATCTACACAAATAAGCTTCTACTGCAGACCTACATTTCTTCGGATTAAAAATGTTGCTTTACTACTCATTTGTACCTCAGGCCAAGAAAATGCAATCAGCACTTGCATGTTATTTGGCCTGATATAATGAGGCATGTATTCAAATTTTAGCCACCTATTTTATTTGTGTGACATTTGAGGCACTGTATATTGTTTGCCTATTCAACTGAGAGGGAACACAGCCTAATTAGATGAGTACCAGACCTGATGCCCTCTATATTCTAGTTCACAAATCTGACTTCGAGCAGCACTTTAACTGGACACCTAGAGATAGTGTTTAAGAGGAACTTAAATGGATTTTGTGTTTGAACACTATGCACTCAGGACTGAACTGAATGGAAGATTGGACTGCATACGTTTAAACTCTGTGTTGGGTGATAGAGCCCCGTGTGGTGTTGGTGCTCACTCTTAGAGGTAAATCGTAAGCAGTTACTATTGTGCTCAATGGAGGGGGAAATCACCCGCACTCCCTAAATGTGACCCCCTAGGGATCTACCTTACAAGTGAGAAATGCAGCGGCCATACTTGCAGCCAGTGACAGACATGTGTAGGCATCGTCGCTCAAAAGCATTATACGGCCTTTAATTTTGAATGCCCTCTTACTCTTTCAAAACCGGACACTATGCGGAATGGCGTGGATGTCAGATCTTACTAAGACTCAAATGTACAACTCGGACCAATATTGAGAAACCTTTATCCTATCCCCAACTGGCTGGGACGGAAGTACAACTGGCACAGAGGTTTACAAGGATTTTTTCGCATCTTAACAGCCCTGAGGAAGTCGTGGGTTCACTCCTGGATGACGAAACACGTGTTGGCTGGAACAATCAGAAGATGAAAATAAAATCACAAAAACCAAATTTGAATAGCCTTGTGAATATATATGTTGTAATTAGCACTAAGAATAGTGATGTATGAGTGCTCAGGCATGGTCTCACTTGTATAAGTTTAAAGTGTCTGACTCATTCAATTTATAAAACCCATTTATGCCATCTCATGAGAAGGACCACTCTTTAAGACAGACTATATAAGCTTTGCAGTCTATAATACTTTGTTATTCTATTTTCTTACTCTATTTAATTTCTTTTTCCATTGTTCAACATTAATCCTGCTCTCTGGTTTCTGGCTTTAATACTTTGTGAAGCTTATTTGCTGCTTTTGAGTACCCACTCCAATATGGCCGCTACTCATCCCATTTTATACGTGTATGAGCACAATACTGTCCATTGTACTCTTTTCACCCCTTGCTTGAAGACTGCCGTCCTTACCAATTCAAATGCATCTTTCCTCTCTATAGGTCTATTCACTTATTTACACACTGCCTGATGTGAGCAGACCAAATGCGTCTCTCACAAGGACACTTCAGCGCTATCTCCAATCCATGTACCTCCACAGGACGCCTAGCCACTCACAGGCTCAAAAGGACGGAGTTTTTACCTCTCTTCATTGCGAACACTGGAGGCTCAAGTGCAAGGCTCATGCATTTAGTCACAAAATGCAATGCAGAAGACAAGGTAATGACATAAACCATTCTGTTTGATCTTTGGTTTTAATTGGATACAAAAAGAGTATCTCTGGAGCAGTATCAGGCTCTTTTCTTGATCGCATAACAAATCATTTGTGATATCTTCTTGAAAGTAGTCTAATGGATAACTCTTCGGATTCTTCTCCCTAAAAAAATTTTGTTCACAGTTGTGTCTAATTCTTAAGAATTTGATGTAAGGGACAGAGTCCCTGAGTAATCTGGGATAATAACTAAAGTAAAAGAGGAGGGTGTTTCTCTGCGTGGGTTTGCGAAAAGGGGTAGTATAGAGATGATCGTTCTCTACTTTAACAATGTGGTCAAGGAAAGAGATCTCATAGTTATGGCAATTCATGGTGAATTTCAACCATTTGCAGTGAAGTTTGAGCCAATCCGAAAAAGATCAAGAAGAGAATGTGGGCCCTGTCAAATTAGGAAGGGCTACATGAGAGCTTCACCTAAACATTTGTGACTAGATGGGGGAAAAGCACACATTTTCCTTTCACGAGCAAAAGGCTCCCAGAAGTAGTGGCTCCTCTGCTTAGCAAGCATATCTGGGGAAGGAATAGGCAGTTATTACTGAATTGCCTCTCCTCTATGCAATTTTTGAAGACTATTTTTATTACATGAAACTGATGAGACAGCTAAAGATGTCTGCAAGACGGATCTAAAAAGGTGTTAGCTTAAAGAAGAGTGAAGATGTGACCACACACTAAAAAGAATAACATGTCTTGCCAATATGTAAAAATTATATTCCAGGTCCCTCAACTGTAATTGTACATAGCTTGCTACAACTGGCTACTGAGCTCCTGCGCGACTTGCAATATCGTTATAAAGTGTGGTGGCAGGAAAGAATGTATACCATATTTTACTGGAAACAAACTAATTTGATTAGGCTTCTAAAGCCTATTCGTAACTTCAAATTCCATATATTTGACAGCAGAGACCTCAGGTAGGGGATGGATGGTGCCTCCAAAAATCTGCCCTATTGATATATTTGACAGTGGAATTAACCAATGTAAGTCGTCTTTGATAAGATGGCTACATCATTAGACAGTCTGCTTTTTCTCTCTTCACACATGCATGAGAAGGAACAATGTAAGCCAATGCCGTGTCTGCTGCAGTCAGTGTTGATAAAGCATAATAATAAGAGTTGCAGCACATTTAAAGAATGCTCCAGAAAGGTATTGGTCATTAGGCAGTGAAAATTGGTGCTGTACCCAATTAAGTGGTAATTATTTTATTGACCTCAGAAGGATAACCGCATGAGTAGATTTTCACGGAACAAACATGGCCTTCAGGATGAACACAGATGTATTGGTCTACTGAGTTATCTTACAGATTCAAAGCTATTAAAAGACCAAAACAAACTCATCTTTGTTAATACGGCAGTTTGAAGCACTTGGCACCATTGTCGGCTGTCCTGACCCAAGGCAACTGGTGAAGACCCGCCAATGCATCTCATCAGTCACTCCTGTAAAAAACCTTCACCTCTTAATGGGAAATCAGATAAACATGGAGAGGAACAGCGGTTGCACATACATCAAATGTAGTAATGTATGTTATTTCATTGGAATGAGGTTATTGGCACCTAACACCTAGATCAGATTTCGGAGTTTTCTGTACTATTTCTACTCTGATGGTTGTTTGGCAGATGCAATAAAACGCAGCATTGGCAATGGGAAATTGTTCTTGCTTGTATGCAAAGGTAAACAAGCCAGTTGTGGCATTGCCAATACTCGTTTCACTGAAGCTGAATTGTTTATTTCAGTTGTATCGCCATGACAACAGGGCCCACTATGATAGTTGCATTCGTTTACTAGCTCTGAGTTTTGCTGGAGTTTTTCTAGTGACCACTATGAGGCAAGGAAATGCAGCAAACTGGTGTTGCTTAAAGTGGCTCCATTTGGATGCAATGCTTCTTTCGACACATCTACCACTGGTGAAACCGGAAAGTTCATGTGGGTAGGTCAAACACAGAAAGGGTAGACAGCTGCAACTGAAGAGAAAGCCATCAAATCTTAAGTAAGGACTGTGTCTGGGTAGTACTGTATGCAAAGCTGCCTCCGACAGACAGCTAGCGCTCTCTGCAGCCACCCCCCAAAAGCGAATGAGGCAGAGTTCAGCGACTACATTTGTAGGATGCTTGATACTGTCCGAGAAAATCAAGAGTGTATGCCTTGAACGCGCGTAGCTATATAAACTCAAAAACTAGGTCACTCAGCCTTATGCACATGAGCTCGTCTCTGTCACGATGACCTCAAATGATATTTTAACAGGTATTGTAAATAATTGAAATCCGCCTGGTCTCCGCCAAGGACACTTCTGCTGTTGGCTTCTAGAACAATCTAAGCAGCAGGGGGCACACTCGGCCGATGGCTGTCCATCATTATGACACAGAATCAAGAGTGTGGATAGAGCCTCACCCTCAGGTTGTGAAAGCGCCTCTGTATTCTCCTTGGCTCTTGCTGAAGAATTTTCCAACAACGCGTCCTCGAAGTGCAATTTATGTACTTCAAAAAATGTATGCAAGCTGAGGCATTTACGTCACCTGCCAGTGGGCAACATAGAAAATGATAAAGGCTCCTCAACTTTAATTATCTGGGAGTATGAATGACTTTTCAGCAACACTTGTCCCTGATATTGTCTGTTTAGAATGATATTTGACTTAGGAAATGGCGCACAGAAAGACACTTCAACATTTTGCAAAATGAAAAGACCTCTCTCTGCGAAGTGCACTTGGATACTGCGCGCTTGATCAATTACTTGTTAACAGCATCCACGGAAAGCTCACTCAAAGACTCGCTCTGCTTTTGTGTAGTAGAAAGGATTTTTTATTTGAGAGCATTTCCCTTTCACTGTAAAATTGACTCACTATTATAAAAAGGGCTTGATGAACAATCAGCGCTCTACCGAACTTGGGGGTCCATTACGATGTCGGGCGGATTGCAATCCGCCCGACATAGCAAGCCCAAATCCCCCCCGCCATATTAGGATGGCGGGGGGGGATGGCGGCGGTGAAAAACACCGCCCGCCTGTTTTCTGCCCCGGTCGCCTTGCGGCCAGGGCGGAAAACAAGTAATATGGTGGCGGTATCTGTTAGACACCGCCCGCCATATTACTATGTGCATTTTTCAATGCCTTTCCGTGGCGGCAATGCCGCCACGGAAAGGCATGCGGTGTTCACTCTGGGGGCACCCTGTGAGCCCCCAGAGTGAAGGCCAAAGGGGGGTGGCAGACGGGGGGTACCTGTGGTACCCCCCCTCATTTACATGATCAAAGCGGCAGGCACCGTGCGGTGCCTCCCGCTTCAATCATTTAAATATGTGCATTTTTTTTAACATTGTGGCAGGCGGTGCAGTGAGCACCGCCCGCCACAATGTTAAATTGAGGAATGCGCCCGCCACTGTGGCGGGCGCATCCTATTACCAATGTCGGGACCCCCGCCGTTTAGTCGGGCGGTCCCGATAGCCGATAGGGTGGCGGGCGGGCATCCTAATATCCCCCTTGGTGTGAAGAAATCTGTACGTAAACTGGAGAGCGGTGTAGGACCCTGCATTAGAGGAGCGAGTTTACACTGCTGTGGGCATGTCTTCGTTGTGTTGTTCTGTACAACAGTAAGTGCACAGTCCTGTGTCCATCATTAACCATGCATCGAGTTTGAACTTCTGAAGTACATAGGCCAGGGTCTTCTTGTGAGACAGGATCACAGTACGAAGAAATCAGCTGCTGTTAATTACTCATGTAGGAAAAAATCATATTGCCTTCTTTTTTTTTTAGGCTGAAATGTAAGAACACCATAAACCTTCATTGAGGCTTCTGCTACTGCTTCCTAGACTAAAAAGAAAAAACGAAATCTCTCTTTTTTAAATACTTTTGTAATTGTTTTAACTAACAGTACAATAGATCTTAACTTGGTTACCTTACCTTGGCTGCCTAACATCAAAGCAGGCACCCGTGCACCAAAAACAATCCTTTGAAGCTTTTTCCGCTTTCTATGAGTGCTGCAGAATGCAGCACACGTAGAAAGATATATCTCATCTGGATAAGTGCAGCATTTTTATGCATTCCCAGGTCTACCACTCATGGCAAATAAATCTAGGGATGTGCCAAAATCCATGTGTGAATGTGTGAGAACACCCTATCTCCACCCATGGAAAGCAGTCAGGAACAATGGAAGGCAGTGCAGGTCACTGCTTTGCATTACTCCAGATGTACAGAGGACAGAAGGACCAGGCTTGGTAAATCTATCTAGGTTTTGTGTCGCCCTTTGCGACTTGTGTGACGCAAGGGCGATGCAAACTTTGATAAATATGGCCCTCAGTTTATACATCTGTGCAGGTTGATCCTCAAGAGATGACAAGCTAAGCAGGAACAAATATGTATTGTGAACTGGAAGAAAATCACTTACTGGTGTATCAAGTCATATATTGTCCCAAATGTCCGGTTACTCCATCTCTCACCAACAGTACCTCAAAGGGGAACAGCCGTGGGCAGAGAATTTGACAGAAGAGAACACGGAAGATAGGATCCCCGGCGACTCACTAAGTCATACTTCACCCCTGCTTTTCTTTACAGTTTGCGGCACTCAGTCATGCCCTTCAATCCTCTCAATGCATCCAGAAGAACCATCTTACCGCCTCGTGCCAGGAAGTGATGTGTCCATCCTGGTCAGCTCCTTACGGCTGCCACTCTCACTACAACTGCAGAAGCTGCCGTTCTCCACAGTGCAAATAAGCTGCAAGTGACACACTGGTTGCAGCTCACTGAAACAGCCATGCTTGAAATGTCCACCGCGGAGCTATGGGTAGTCGATGGGGGTATCATAGCCCTGGAGTGGGAGGTCCAAGTGCAGGAGAGCCACCGGCTACCATTCATTAGAGCCCCTAACTATTCGTAGTGCACCCTACATCGCAAAATGCGATGCAGTGCGTGCTACGAAATTCGTTTTATTTATTAAATTGTTTACTTACCTGCAATTATCCATATTCCGTTGTTTACCACCCACCACCCTGCCCCTCCCAGCACCGCCTCCCTGCCCCACCGAACTCCCTCCACGGGCCGCGGCTGCCCTGATGGCATCAGCCCCATGGCACTCACACACCGCCACCGACTAATGTGAATGATTTATCAAAGCATCTGTTGCTAAAGCTATGCCCATGTGACCCCATCGTAATACATTTGGAAGGATGAACTCCGAAACTGCTGGTCCTCGCTGCATATTTTGTCTAATATAGCCATAAAAGTATCAATTGGTAATCCAATCACTGATTGAGATTCCGAACACGATAACAAAAGGTATTTTATGTTGTTCTTTTTGCCATTTGTGGAATAATGGAAGCTGCAATTGTTGATGTGCAGCCGACGGTGAAAACAAAATCATTCTGAAGTCGGGAAGACAGCTGGAACATCAGTATTCTGCCAAGGAGCATTAATTATATAGTGGGTGTAATGCACACAGAAGAGTGCCTGCTACAATACCCTGTGGACATAATTCAGCAATTAAAAACCTATTTGAAAGACGTCCTTAACTTGGAAATCAATTTGTTTTAAATAGGATTGCCCTAAATTTGACCCACTCCACTCTATAGAACTAAGAAGGCTGATGTGATTTGTGATATCACTTAAACTAAGCTTCTGAAGTGTGATGGGTAATCAGGGAGGTAATTACAAACCGACCTTTCTTTTTTATTGCTCCTGCTGAGCGCACACAATCTAAATGGTTGTTTGATAATGGCCGCGAATGTGAAAACAAAGTTTGTACACGATTGTGTTGTCAGGAACTAACTATAATAATCCTTACCGAATTCCCAAGATTGGAACTACCAACATATGTACGGAAAAAAATAATAAGACCAAAAGCACAAAAAAGGCAATTATCTGTGAGAGGAACTCTCAAGACAGATCCACAAGACATTAAAAAAAATATGTTTTGACTGAACAATGTCATTTACTGAGATCTGTGTTTATGCGCACTGGAGAGATCGGCATTACATGTGTGTTTAAGCTGCAACCTTCTTGGACCTTAGCACAAAGTAAGCAGAGGAGCCCAGAGCATAAAGGATCATTCTGGGGCTGGCTGAGGGCTATTCTCTATTGAGGAGACACCACTGCAAAAAGATACTCCATAGTCGAGAATCACGTTTTTTTAAATACTTAATTCTTACTAAGCAAATTTATAGAGTGCGCAAATACCCGTTAGGTGTTGAGAGGTAACAGACTGACTGAAAGAGGAAGGTAAGCTAATGCTGAAACTGTCAGGTTAAAAGGTGTTTACGAAAGCTCAAGTGATTTGTAGATGAGCAGATTGACAAAGGAAGATAATGTAGTAAATTAAATAGAGAAAGACAAACCTCCCGCTGGACTCTGAATGTTGACGAGATTGATAAGGTAGTCTGGCAAGACTTGGAAAGAGTAAGATCTCTAGAGAAGGTCTTGTCCATGACAATACTGGACCTTGCCAGAGATACATGATGTCTTTAAGGAAGAATGCTTATCCCTGTGTACGCAGGAAATCCTTTTCAGATGACTGGAAACAAACAGATGGAAGAACAAGAAGGAATTGGACAGCTGACTTTTGGACCAGGAAGAGATGGTAAATCAGGTAAAGAGAAAGTCGCTTATGTAAAGAGTTGTAACACTCGAAACATTACAACTGCCTCGATCACCTTGTGAAGCACTTCTGAGAAAGAAAAACATTAATATTTAAGCGTCCTTAAATAAAAGTAACTTGAACAGACTTTGCTGATCTAAAGTTAGAGTCAGGCCCTTGCCAAAAATAATGTTGCACACTATAGATTGGGAGTCAAGCCTAGATTGGAAGCCCACCATTTCGCTGACAACCGTAGTCTTTTCAGAATTAGGTTGAAAGATTTTCATTAGTCCATCCCTCAATTACAGACAACACCGGAAATTGGATCGGGATAGTTCCACGTTGCCACCCACCCTCAGAATAATTTGGATTCCACTTGCATAGGCTAGGGAAGAAAGTGCAGAGGAGATGATTCATAAGGGTAAAGGAGTCATTTAGACACTGAATAAGGTTGTCTAAAGGAAGAAACCTGTGGAATACATTAAGACAGAGGTCAGACAGTGGATCAGAAAGGGGCTAATGTAACAACTTAAAAAGACATCTCTCGATAGGATGAGAGCCAATCAAGAGTTGTATCTTTGATAACTAAGTCATGCATCATAGAACTAACGTGTGAATGAGCGACAATATGAAAAACTGATCAGTTGGGGATCTCCAACTCGCTCATAATGGACACCAGAGCAACCTCTGGGCCACGTAACACAGTCAACCCTGCTTCTGCCGAGTCCAAGATGTTAGACGATAGGATTCTCTCCTGAGGCGAAAAGCCGGGAGTAGGCCTGTTTGTTTTGCTGTATTTTAAATATTTGAGTGTCACTTCCTTAACTTTGTTGTTTTAACTTGCTTACTCCTCACCTGTTCTGGGCACTTTCTCGCTCTTCAAGTCACCGCGCAGCGGAGCTTATCGCTGCCACGGGACAAGGAAATTGCCGCCAGCAGTGATGCCCTCTTAGGCCACGCCCCTCGCTCGAGAGGCCACGCCCCCAACCACCTCTTTATCTGGCGCTGATGACAAGCGGCCAGACGATAGGATTCTCTCCTGAGGCGAAAAGCCGGGAGTAGGCCTGTTTGTTTTGCTGTATTTTAAATATTTGAGTGTCACTTCCTTAACTTTGTTGTTTTAACTTGCTTACTCCTCACCTGTTCTGGGCACTTTCTCGCTCTTCAAGTCACCGCGCAGCGGAGCTTATCGCTGCCGCGGGACAAGGAAATTGCCGCCAGCAGTGACGCCCTCTTAGGCCACGCCCCTCGCTCGAGAGGCCACGCCCCCAACCACCTCTTTATCTGGCGCTGATGACAAGCGGCCAGACGATAGGATTCTCTCCTGAGGCGAAAAGCCGGGAGTAGGCCTGTTTGTTTTGCTGTATTTTAAATATTTGAGTGTCACTTCCTTAACTTTGTTGTTTTAACTTGCTTACTCCTCACCTGTTCTGGGCACTTTCTCGCTCTTCAAGTCACCGCGCAGCGGAGCTTATCGCTGCCGCGGGACAAGGAAATTGCCGCCAGCAGTGACGCCCTCTTAGGCCACGCCCCTCGCTCGAGAGGCCACGCCCCCAACCACCTCTTTATCTGGTGCTGATGACAAGCGGCCAGACGATAGGATTCTCTCCTGAGGCGAAAAGCCGGGAGTAGGCCTGTTTGTTTTGCTGTATTTTAAATATTTGAGTGTCACTTCCTTAACTTTGTTGTTTTAACTTGCTTACTCCTCACCTGTTCTGGGCACTTTCTCGCTCTTCAAGTCACCGCGCAGCGGAGCTTATCGCTGCCGCGGGACAAGGAAATTGCCGCCAGCAGTGACGCCCTCTTAGGCCACGCCCCTCGCTCGAGAGGCCACGCCCTCAACCCTCACTTCCTGTCCCCTATATCATGTGTAACCCTCGTCCGCGCAGCAGACGGGCGCAGCGGGCGCGCTGATGGCGCGCCGAAGGCGCGCCTAAGGCAAGCCCGTCTGCGCCCGTCCGCGCCAGACCGGGCCACGGGACACAGGAAACTGCCCTACCTTTATCATACACCGCTGACCAATTGCTCATGTTAAATTCTGATTGGCAATTGAATCCAGCTACTAGGACATACACCCATAAACTGGGCATCGCAGCACCAGGCTCCACCACACACCCTCTCCCCCCCCTATCACAACTACCACCGCCCTTCTCCTGAACACGAGATTGGCCGTTAAGCACCAGATTGAAATCTACGATCTCTTGGACTCAAAAACTCCAGATCTCCTGTTTCTTACAGAAACCTGGTACAGGCCTGACTCCCTGCCCAGCATCCTTGCTGCCCTCCCCTCTGAACACTCTATACTCCGTGCTGATCGACCTGCTGGCAGAGCAGGAGGTGGAGTAGCTTTGATTGCTCGCAGGGAATTCAACTTCCAGATTCTGGCCTCGCCTACACTACCATCTGCTGACTGTCTCGTAGTGCGCTCCACCTATCTCAAGACACCGATCACATGTGTACTAACCTATCGACCTCCCCAACCGTCCCCTGATTTTCTCCCTGCCCTTCAAAATCTTCTGGCCACCCTGGTAATTAACAATGCCTCTGTCTTAGTTCTGGGTGATTTTAATTATTGGCCTACGGACCCCGCCGAGGACTCTTCCTCCAAAGACTTTACCCAGTCACTCTCTAGCTTCAACTTTACCCAACATGTTCAAAGCCCCACCCATACCGGTGGCCACATCTTGGACCAGATTTGGACGCTTAATATCCCTACCTCTTCCCTTATTGTTTCGCCTTGTCCCTGGTCGGATCATTCTTTCCTTACCTTCTCCATGGACCTGAACCTCAACACTCTGCCCCCAGCTCCTAAAAATATCCGGGCTAGGAACTGGAACAAGGTTGACATCACCTCCCTCTGCAACTCACTTTCAGCCTCCTGCCCTGATATCATGGGATTAGACCCCCTCTCCCAGACCGCCGCACTTGATCACTGGCTTATCACCGCCTGTGATCCAGTGGCCCCCCTGAAGTGCATGGTTATTAACCGTTCCCATCAGGCCAACAAATGGTTCAGCCCGGACCTCAAAGCCATGAAATTGAAGGTCAAACAGGCCGAACGTGCCTGGCGCCGTGCCTACTCACCCTCTAGCCGGCAACACTTCATCACGACACTCAAAGAATATAAAACCTCCATACTCACGGCAAAAACTGACTATTTCTCTGGACGCATCTTAGCGGCCGACTGCCAATCCCGGGTAATCTTCTCCACTGTGCACGAGCTGGCTGCCTCGGACAGAACCTCACCCAAAATCCCTCCTTCCCAGGCTCTATGCGACTTACTCAATGACTTTCTCATTGATAAAATAACTCTCATTAAAGCCAACATTCCGCCCCCCTCCCTTCTCTCACCTTTCCTCAACCTCCCGATAACCTTAGTTTTCTCACTTCCATTCCCTCACTCACCAGAGAACTGTTGCTTCCCCTACTCAGCTGAGTCAAATCGGGCTCCCCTGCGGACATTGCCCCGGCACGCATCCTTAGCCAGCTTTTTCTGCCGTGCCCCTCTCCGGTTTTGGCCCTTCTGAATAATTGCTTTGCATCAGGCTCTGTCCCGGCTCCCTTTAAGTCAGCCACAATCCTCCCAATACTGAAAAAACCTGGAGTGGATCCCTCCTGCCCCGCAAACTATCGTCCCATATCCCTCCTCCCCTATTTGGGAAAAATAGCAGAGTCCCATGCCACCCAGGTGCTCAGCTCCTTTATCGAAAGTAGTAGCTATCTTGCACCGTGCCAGGCGGGCTTTCGCCCCCGGCATTCCACAGAAAAGGTAGTCATTTCAGTAATGGACCAACTTAGGGAGGGCCTAGATACCAACATCCCCCAAGCCCTGGTCCTATTAGACCTATCCGCCGCCTTTGACACGGTTGACCATTCTATTCTTCTGTCCCGTGTCAAGGCGGCGGGCATAAGGGGCCAGGCTCTTTCTTGAAGGGACGCACTCAGGCGGTCCACCTGGTCGAATTTTCAGCCTCTCCCAGGAAAGTGGACTGCGGGGTTCCCCAGGGCTCTTCCCTATCCCCCCTCCTGTTCAACCTTTATATTTTTCCTCTTATTTTTGCACTTCAACAAATGGAGGTCACAGTATATAACTATGCTGATGACCTCCAGCTTATTTTTAATTTTTCCTCCCCCTCTTCTGCTGCTCTTAACTTCCAGACGGTCCTTCTGTTTATCCGTGGTTGGATGAACGCAAATCACCTCAGACTCAACCCGGACAAGACAGAACTGATCTTGACCGGGGGCAGCGACAACCCTTGGACACCCTTTTTTTGGCCTGTTTCTTTTGGTCCCGCCCCCACCCCCTCCCATTCGGTAAAAACCCTTGGGATTATGCTTAACCATCAGCTGACACTTCACACCCACATTAGTTCTGTTGTTTCTTCCTCCTTTTTTACGTTACGAATCATTAGGAAAGTCTCTCGGTTCTTCTCATCCTCCGCCTTGAAATTGATTGTTATGGCCATGATTTTGTCCAAAATCGACTACGGTAACATCATTTATAATGGCGCACCGGCCTATGCACTCCATCGCCTCCAGCTGGTGCAGAACCAGGCGGCTCGCCTGGTACACGGCCTACCTAAATTTCATCATTCCTCTCCGTTGGTTATCGCCCTTCACTGGCTTCCAATAAAACAAAGAGCCCTTTTTAAACTCGGCTGCCTTACTTTTCAGGCTCGGGCTGGCACTGCCCCTGCTTTTATTAACGCAGCCATCACTAACTACATCCCCACCAGAGACCTGCGCTCCTCTTCTAAATCTCTTTAAGTCATTCCCCGGTTTAAGAAGAAGCGCTCTGGTGGCCCGAAATTTTCGGTGCTCGCTCCCACTTTTTGGAACTCCCTTCCGCTCACCCTAAGATCGCTGTCTTCCTATACAGAATTTCGCAGCAACCTCAAGACTTTTTTGTTTCAGCAAGCATTTAGTTCATAACTTTCACTCCTTTTTCCTCAGTTGAATTCCTACAGCGCCATGAAACTGCCAAGTGAACGCGCGCTTACAAATAGCTCAAAATTAAAAATTCAAATTAGAATGAATACAGATGGAAATGGCAACCTCAGCAGCAAAAGCCAGCAAGGAGATATGCCCAAAGCTACGTAGGACTTTTTGGTTGGCTGATAGCTTCTTCAAGACTGAAACAACAAAGGTTTTTTTAGGCTGAAGGTACTCAAGTACAATTAACCCTAAAGTTAATATAAATACATGAAGGTAGAAGGAATAGCATCAGCTGCTAGATGCAAGTTGCCTGGAGGACCGGGGACACAGACTCAATTGCTTGGATGGCTATTCCAGTTTCTTGAAGCAATAGAAGAGGAGAAACCATGAGAGAAGAGTTATGCTTTTATCCTGTCCACAGGCAAGATCATTTCAAGAAGCTTTTTCTTCCCTATTAGGCACAAAAGCAAGCTTGACTATACTCTGCTTTATTAACACAAAAGACATGTGGGATCCTCAAAGAAGGAGGAATGTTGGTATAAACAGGATTGCAATCTTAATGTACACAGTGGTCCGTTATCAGGGGTATAAAAACGTACCCAATAGCATACCCTTCTCAGTAAAAACAGTCCACCCTTTTGTATACTTTTTCGTCGCAACCCCAGATCTACTGAACATCACTTTGTTAGGTCTTGAATTCCATTCACCTACAGCAGCTCTTGCTAAACTTGCATGCTAGAGCTGGCTGTGTGCACATATGCATGGGAATTTGAAGAGGTCAAACCTAGCTCGAGAGCAATGGAGCGCTGAACAGGGGACACACTCTTGCACTTTAATAGCTAGTGTCATTGCCAAAATAAAGAAAGCAGCTGTATGTCTATCACCCTCCAGCAACATCTTGGCATCCTTATCCTGAAACTTTAAGGGCATTGCCACATCAAGGGCATCATTAAGAGGCCCCCATTGTGAGACCCCATAAATTCACCTCCCAGAATTTCTGGAAGGGGAGGTACTGGTAACTCTGGGGATGCAGAGTTAACGGGGATGACAAATAGAACCTGTGGGCCTTTCTTAAAAATGAGGTAATACTGAGGGAAATAGTCATTCTGATTACAATTCCACTGGTAATTCCTAATTTCTCTCCTGTGAAAAACAATGGGCCAGCAGAGTTACTTTTGCCTTGGCATTTCAGAGAATACCAGTAACTCTTGTTACCAGACTTACCAGGAAATTCATAATAAAGACTAATATGAAAAAAGGAGCCACACCCAGATATGGCATCTGGTACAAGACTCTGAGATTGACAAATTGCTACTATTTACTATTGATGACATAACAAGTAGGCTAAAGATAACCGAAATGCCCATATGTGAAGCTGAATCTCGAGTTCTGTCAATTGCTGTATACCGAGCAGGATGTTTCCACTGCATATCTCACAGTTTAGTTCTACAACGTAGACATAATTTCTCCCTACTTGTCAGACAAATTTCTAACTTTTTCACCAAAAGAACTTCTACTATAGACCATACTGGTCTTCCCCCTCTGACAATTTCTGTAAGCTCATCGCAACCCATACAGATGCAGAGTTTGAGGACATTTTCAGTAAAATAACTTATGAGCTACAGCTACTGCAGAATAAGTCTCAGAGTGGTGACTTGGTCACGAATGTAACTTCCTGCCTTGCTCCTGTTTTACAGAGTAATCCACATCACTCTCAGAACCCTCATTCCCCATTTATTGTGCCTTTGTAGAACTCCACCGGCGAGATTACACATAATCTCTGTGGGTCTGTGGGTGTCCACTGTTTACAACCGCTGGGTTTCAAATAACAGCTGTGCTGGAAGACGAAACCTTTCAACATCCCTTAGTCCCAGGAATCTGACATTTGTCCAAAGCACCTCTATTTCTGGTACTTTACGAGGCCAGACTGGCAAGTAGATTAAACTGTAGGCAGTACAAAAAATGGGTTATACTGGAATTTGTAATGAAGTAATGATAGCCAATTACAGACAAAGGGAAACGCAGCCACAACTTCAGGAACTCTCCAAGATTTCTTCTGACAGCCTCATCTTTGGTATAAAGAGTTAATATCAGCAGTTGCAGACCCAGGTGCTGAAATATCTAAATGACTGTTTTTCACTGCAATAATATCAGAAACCTTTCCGCTAGATTTGCAATCTACCAATTAGAACCATCAATGAATACAAACAAGACGTCTCCAACTATTATTTTTATCCCCAATACTGAATGAACATGTCCGTGTCCTGTAAGAGTTAGTTGTGCTTGAACACATACAAATCAACTGCGCATAAGTAATCTACATGCACCCTACATACTAAAGCCTCTCCGTATCTACATGGTCCTTTCTCAGCAGACACGCAAATTAGACCATTATTGAGGGAATCAAGTTCAACAAATTCTTCAATAATATTCAAAGAAATACCCACCCAATACAGACAAATGCCTTCTAAGCACAAGTAGGTTCAACCACTTACTTCTTTTATTTCCCATAATTGGAATTCTTGACACAAATGAGTCTCTTGAAATTGAATGTCAACTATGGCCCACAAATGAATCCATTATTATACTTATTGACATATGTTAGGTTTCCCTTTTGCTTCCAGAAACCTGTATCTTTATTAACCTCCCAAAATACAGGTCTCTCTTAAGATTATGTGAATTGCTGGTTGTGACTCTTCCACAATGTCTTATACACTAAAAACCAGCCACAATTTTCCTCTCCCAGAATTCATTAACACCAGAAATCGCATCATGTGGCCCCAAAACCTATGCCCGCATTTTAACCAATCACAACTAACCTCAGGGCACAGCTCACAATATAACTCACATTCTCAATGTTATGCCCAAAAAGGTATCCCACTGCACATTAATATATGAGATATAACCAATGCCACGTTGGAGGAAGAGCCACACAGCATCTCATTCAGAAAGCATCAAACACTCCTAAAACACCTTGATGACACTTGGGCTAACACCAATTTGTGAGCTACTCAATGCATAACTACAGGCCTACCATCAACACACTAGACCGAGGCTCCATCCAGTAGACCAAAGTCTGCTTGGATACACCACTCAGGTTCTCAACCGTGAAAGTAAGATGAGCACACAATCCAACTCAGGCACCTTATCCTATGATAAAGGGATAGCTAAGAAGAACAATCAAGTTGCAGGTCAACATTAGCCCATTTGAAGTTGTCTCCACAAGCAAAAAGTCAACAGTGTTCAATAATTAAATGAATCGTAGACCTGCCATATCTTACCTCAGCAAAAGACCAGGCTCTCTGATGCGACAGTCACTTTCTTGATGATTTGCTACCTTTATTTTACAATATCAAAACCATATACACAAAGAGCAAAAACAAAGTAGTGGTAATTCCTGAGAGGATATCATGCATCATAACTATCAATATAAAACGGGGCGTGGCCTAACAAAATGGCCGACAGGTACCCAATCAGCATGACGTTGTAATGCATTGCTCTTGGTTCATCTTTTTAAAAAACTTGGCAGACACTAAAGCTTGCGTCCATTCCTTAATGCTTTGGAGCGCTTTTATTTTTATAGAAAGAGTATTTCCATCACATTGCATTCTGCTGTTTCACTACAGTTCTGGATCCCTTTGATAGGTTGCATGTGGTTTGTGATTCCAAAGACCAAACGCATGCCCTCAGTTTCATTTGACCTTAGAGCTGGTGCCTGGGAACCCTTGCATTGATCTTGTTGACTGAAAAGCAATAGGCCAACAAAGTGTGCAACCGCATTTTGAGTCTGGTGGGATTCACCTGTTTGTCCTCCTGTACTTTAGCTTTATTTTATGCCTGTTCACTTTTGTTAAAAAGTGGTTATCGTAGTGGTCAGCAACCAGCTATCATCACTGAACTACTTTCTGGATATTATAGTTTTTAGCTATTTTTTGAATCTCAGGTAGCTGGCTAGGTCTTCCAGTGTTTTTTCAAGTTTGTTCTTGAGCTATCCTTCATAAAGTTACAGTGCTCTTCCACCAGGTTTCTTCCTCTGTAGGAGGAATAAGTCACAATGACTGGATCTTAGGGCGTGCTACAGACAAAGTTTGATTCAAGTGTATAAATTACAACAGTGTCACAAATCAGAAGGTACAGTGCGGCAAAAAAACTACACTGATTGAATAAACAGGTGACACATCATGTTAAAGTATTGGTCTCCATGAAAACCAAAATACTGACCACTCTTGAGCTGATTTGTGGGTGAAACGTTTTTGAATGAATGGTAATTGACTTACTGGTTACATTTCTGTGCACAATGCCCAGCCAGGTCTCTAGATGCAGTTCTTCTGAAATGCTAATCCAGCCCATCATCTTTACCATGGATATACTAGTCTAGCCTTTCCTCCTTACAATAGATATGTCCTCAGATTTCTTCTGAAGACACCATGGAGTCCGACTGATTCTGATGTAATGGAAAGAAATTTCATAAGATTTGCCCCTGGATGGAATAATCTCAGTCTTAATTACAGTGCGCTTGATTCCTGGATTATCAAACAGATGGAGATTGTTGGACCTAGCTCTTTTTGCAGGGTTATCCCTAGATTTTTGCCTCCTCATCCTTCTATGTTTTTCAGAATTTGTTTTTTTTGTTGACCATAGGACTTTGTGCACTTTACCGCTGCTAGCTAAGGCTAAAAGTCATGGACGTCAATTAGGGGTCACCAAGGGTCCCAACTGCGACACCTAAGCCGCCCTTTGCATCCCTTGTCACCCCTGGCTATTTGTGAGCCTTGGGCAAGCGCACAGGTCTGGTGGCATCAAATCAGTGTGAGCCGAAGCGCTTGATATTGCACTTGTAGCCAATGATGAAGCCTGTCAGTGGCACGTGCAAGATCAGTGAATACGTGCGAAACATGGTGCATGGCTGGGGCATGATTGAGCACAACCTGGAGAGACTAACTAGTTACTATACATGTGCTGCTTAGCCAGAGGCATGTGTGTGTAACTGCAAGCGCAACTTCTGTTCATGTTGCCACTGCAGCCACCCTATCATTGTGATGCACTGGTGCGGTGGGTGTACAGTGTGTTTGGGTCACATGTCCGTCAATCTCGTGGCCCGAAAGCACTATCAATGCCGACCCTGGCAACAATTTTTGGCCACCCCCACAACGCTCTAAAAGCTGTGATAATGCGCCACGCATGTCTCTTCGGCGCAGACAGACTTGGTATTCGTCACTGACTTGTGTGACTGATTCTACATACTTTACTTCGAGTCCCAATCCTGAGACTATTGACTGGGCCGTGAGTGACTTCACCGTGTCACTCTGAGTCAGACCCTTGTGGAGGTGCGGCCCGGAGGTCATCGACTTGTGACTGGTGTGGACATGGCCGCGACAAACCTGTACAAGTACAATCACTAAGGAACTAAGTGCTTCATTAGAAGTTTAATTTTAAGTGCATGCATCATGATGTGGACAGAATCCTCCCTGAGGTCAGTGGCCACTGCAACCAGCAGTGCAGTGCATGGTGGCCTGAAGTGTGGCTCTGCCTCTGCTCCGCAGCATATCACTCCGCATTGGCCCATGCCTGCCACTTGCTAAGAAAGCAGCTTCATACAAAAACACCAGTTTTGGTTTAAGCTGAAGACAGTGCATCCCTGGTGAGAAGGCTGGATACTATTCTTCCCTGGGTAAAATCTGCACAGTTTGTCATAACTGTAATCTTCCACCCTTGTTGCAAGATGTATGGGCATAGCATGATTGTGAGCACATAGTAGAATGGAGCCAGCTTGTTTGGGCACCGCCATGAAAATACAGTCCCAATACAGTGGGTAAACATAGAAGACACCTGTGAATTTCTCTTGTACCAGTCTCCCATTTGTTTTGGTGCTGCCTTTCTCGCCTCACTTCCTGCATTTTTTTAAACATCGATTTATTAATTTTCAGAAACAATACATTTGCATTATATTGCATTAGTACCCTCCACATCTTACTGTAATTACGAA
Source organism: Lissotriton helveticus (assembly GCF_964261635.1). Lineage (NCBI taxonomy): Eukaryota > Metazoa > Chordata > Amphibia > Caudata > Salamandridae > Lissotriton > Lissotriton helveticus. Next base: position 497,682,161 of record NC_136063.1, read on the forward strand.
TGCATTACAGCCGGTATTATCTCTATAGTTCTCAGTGCCTTTTTTCCTGGATGTATGTAATCGAGGTGAAGCAGAGTCAAATCATATATGTTGCTCTACAGTTCAGTTCCCTTAAAACACTTTTCCATTCCACTCAATAGATGTAAAGTACAGCAGCTTCGTTAAAACCACATTGACGGCATTCAATCGATAGCTCCATGAGCTGTAATATAAGATAGAAGCTTGCTTTCAGGCAGTAAACAGAACAATTAGACAAACAAAACCCATGAGTCATGCTAGTCATCCAGGATATGATGCTGATTTACAAGCATGTGGTGATAAATTTCTAAGATCCTTATATTACGTAAGAGCACTCAATAGGTGTGGGGGAGGGGTGGTGGGTGAAAAGGCTCGTGTTACACGTCTCCTATGGGTGGGGCTGATACCGGAAACATTCAGACCCCAAGTGCAGTCTCACTTTCATTTATCCAGGGTCCTCTTTTTGGATGCTGTGCCCTATACCCTTCATCATTCTGACTGTTGCAAAATTCCATCAGTAAAGTCTCCTAGTCCCTCATGCGATCTGCTGTACCCCGTCTCTTGTCAATTCACAAAGCCTCTCTTCAAGTTCTGCCCGCTTCAGTATTTCAACTCGCCACTTACTAATTGCAGACACGCTGTTAACTTTCCATCTCATAACCAGCCACTGCTTTGCCATCAGTAACACCAGATCTATAAATATGGAAGTTGTTCTGGATTTCGCTTTGTGGTCTCCCTGGCACATCCACAGCCTATGTATAAGCTCAGCACTGTCTACTCCAACTAAAGGATAGGGCACTCCAAAGAGACCTTCGACTATGTACTGTCCTCTGTGGCCATTCTTCTGACACTGCCTTTCCCACCTGCCCTGCACAGTTAGCTTGCTGCCCCTACCCACTTCCTCCTTGCACTCTGTTATCCGAGTCCATGCAACTGCCTCCTCCCTTCTGCCCTGCATGGTCCGATGTTTCCTCACAGTCCGATGTTTCCTCACTGTTATGTGCAGTGTACCACACCATGCCCTAACCCTTTTTTCATCTATGTTTGACATTTTAGCAGTGGAATTGCTAAGTTCAGCTGCAAACAAAGGAACAAAAAAATGTTTTTCTCTACTACAATATCCAAAGATCCAAAACAAAGATCAATATTGGTTTTGTTCACAAAAGAAACGAGCACTGAAGACCCTCCTAAAGGTTCTAATGAAGGCAAGAAAATAAAAGAGTTGTCTGATTTTGCTCTGTCTAGCAGGGAAGGCATATGCGCACATTCTTAGGACAACCCTGAAACATCATCTGCTGCTGTTGCCGCTGCTTCTTTCTGTGCTGATGATAGCTCTGACATTGTTCACATTACTGATATTTCTTCACATGCTGACAGGGTTCCTTTCACACTGAGGTTGAAGATTCATCTTCTCATGTTGGCAGCTTAGACAGTACTTCACTGGCTGCCCTTGCTGACTGTTCATCATTCTATGATGACAATACAGCCAGCTCTTTTTTGGAGAGTGAAATAATAGAGGCACCTTGAATCAAATAATCTATGTTATGTTAAAAGTACTTATAAAGCGCACGTACACCATACAGTTTCATGGCACTGGGATCAAAGGAGTTTTGTCGCTAAGTGATTCATTCATACGCCTGGTGAAAGAGCCAGGTTTTTAAAAGTTTCCTGAATTGAAGATATGATGTTATTGATCTAATGTCCTGAGGAAGAGCGTTCCAAAATGAAGGGGCTAGGACCGCAAATCTTACCCCCCCCCCCCCAATTTTTTGTGTTTAGAGGGCGGGGTAGCCTGGAGATTCAGATGGAAAGACCTAACATCCCGAGTGGGTCTATATCTCTGAACCCAGGTAGATACAAACACTAGGCAGTTGCCATGAAGCGCTTTGAAAATTAGGCATCCCAGCTTGAATGCACTGCGTTCGACTACCGGGAGCCAGTGTAACTTTTTCATAAGAGGGGTGACATGCTGCTGTCTTGGCTGATGATAGATTAATCTAGCAGCCTGGTTTTACACCAGGTACAGTCTTTTAGATTGATATGCTGGTATATCAAAGTACATTGGGTTAACATAGTCAATATGAGAGAAGACTACGGCTAAAACTACTTGGGTCAGAGCTTTAGTAGTGAGAAATCTGCTGATCTTCCTGATTTTTCGGAGCTGAAAGAAGATAAGCATTCTCACAATAGGAGAAATTTGACTGCATTATTAGAGATGATTTCTTATAAAGATGGGAGGTTAAAAGAAAAAATGTTCACGAGGTATGGGCACTATACCTCTCCTAGTTGCCAAAATGACATGATATCTGTGGTGGTAGTGCTTGTTCGTGAGTGTATTGACAAATATGTGACAAAATATTTTGCAGTGCTAGTTGATGAAACCAAAGATGCCTCACAGAGCTGAATTTTACTATCTGCTTTGTTGATGGTGATGGAAATGTTCAGGAGAATGTACTAGGTTGTTACCATCTGGAGAGGTTAAATGCCTCCAGCCTTTATGCAGCCATTTCTGAAGCAGTACAGAAAGCTGGACTAAACTGAAAGAAATGTGTTGTACAGCGCTATGATGGAGCATCCATCATGAGTGGCTGTTTTAATAGTGTCCAAGTAAAAATAAGATGGACTGCATCACCAGCAATTTATATACACTGCCATGCCCATCGCCTAAACCTTGTGTTTGTGCAAACTCTAACTAGCATATAACCAGTAAAACATTTCTTTTCAACATTGCAAGCAGTTTATGTTTTTCTTTCACAAAGTTTACCAAGGCATGAGCTCTTTGTGAAAGCTCAGAAAGAAAGCAGACTGTATGTAATGGAGCTAGAAAGACTTCCAGGTGCGGGGTGGGTTTACTGGTACACCTGTGTTACAAAAGTACAGATGCAATTTGAGTCTTTTATTGTTGTTCTCCATGTGATAGATTCAAAACAACGTGACGAGGAGGCTAGTTCAGAAGCTACAGGAATTCCTAAGGACATTGAAAACTTTGGAACATTGCAGTGTATGGAGCTCATTTTCCGAAAGATTCACAGTCTATCAGAACTAGTACAGAAAAAAAAGACCTTGACTTTCCAAGAGCATGTGATCCTATTAAGTCAACAAAAAGTGATTTAGTGAAACTCCGTCAAGACAGTCAGTGGACCGATAAGTCAGGGTAAGGACTTAGCAGAGCAGTGTGGAATTGAGATTTAAGAAAAATCCAATTCAAGGGCTCTACCTTTGAGACACTGTAAATTGATTAACAAACTGACAGATTATTTTGTCAGTACCGCTGTAGGGAAAATATCTAGCCATTTTGATATTTCAGAAAGTAGAACTCCACGGTCTGAGCGCTTAAAGCAGGACGTTTATTTCCATACTTTGGAAAGATTTGTGAATGAGTTTGATGCTTGATTTACAAACAACATGGGTCTCGAGTCTGCTGTCAGATGGGTCAATCCAAACGCTGAGATTTTGTTGGACTTTTCCTCTGCACTAGTTATTGTTGACAAATACCCATAGGCTGCAGGAGGCTGAACTCTTCCAAAATCTGAACTGGAAACTGCAAAATCATATTTTTCAGACAAGAATCTACAGGGTATTCACTCTGTCAGGCAGTATCTATCTCATGTATCTGCCAGGACCATTTCCTCAGGGTTTGGATCTTTTAAATCTAGTTCTTACATTATCTATTACTAATGCTATAAATGATAGATTATTCTCCTGTTTGAAAGTGGTAGAAAAATTATTTGTGCAATAAATGTGAAGATGAGTCTCAGTGACTTAATGATAATGGCTTGTGAACCTAATGAGGTTAAGCAGCTCAATTTAAATTAAGCCATCAACAGATTTGCTGACATGCGCCACTGGCGGTATCCTCTTAAAACATGAGCTGGTCCTTTCCCTCAATCAGAGAAACAGCCTCAGAGAGGCAGAGCAGCAGCCTCACACTTTGCCAGGCAAACAACAGTTTCTTCTAAATCAGTGTATATTCCCTTTAGGCCAATGCCACCTGAAGATATTTGCCAGTGATTGCAGAAGTCAGTAACCTATGCAGAGGCAAGAAGAGAGCAGCTACCATGCTTCTAAACACTATTGGCAAAGCACCAACTTGCTGTCCATTTTGTTTCTTTCTGTCACAAGGGATATGCAACCTCATCACATCAGCTTGTCATGTGTAGTCATGTGTAGTCATGTGTAGAAATATGGAAACAGTTTTACAAAGCACTATTAGCCACCTTGATTTCCTGCAGCCATACACTTGCTGTCCACTTATTTGCTCTCTCATCAAGACTGGCAGTTATCAGTACAGCAACTATTCTTTCTACCAGCATCCTACTCATATCTGTGGCGCTGTCAGCCTATTCTGTATTTCATATTAATTTAGAATTCATTTTACCATCAAGTCATTCTCTACATAGGAGGATTTCCCAATCACCACTAGAACTACCTGCTGCTCATACCAGCAGATGCAATTCTAGCTGGGGACATGTGAACTGTGGGCCTCTTTCTATTTGCCCAGACAGTGCCTTATTTTCAAGCAAGCTGAACAGCACCATCTCTTCTTATAAGTAATGCAGTATCAACATAACAGCCAGTATCAGCATCCATGTGAGTAAAATCTGCCCACATGTTCTTAATTTTTAAACATGCTAATGCAGAACAAGCATATTATTTATCAATGCAAGTACTGTATCAGTGATGATGTGCGTGCTTTCTGTCGAAGAAATTAAAGATAGTAAACCTGGAAAGGTTCAATGGCTTAACAGGGTTAGAAGTATGTATAACATGTGATGGAAAGGAATGTTGCTGGGAGAACTTGATATGCATTAAATAGCACGGTTATCTACATTCCAAGACTTAGATTTAATTACATGGTATTCTAAGTTTCTAAAACAAATGATAATTTGAACTCGTTTTGAACATTATAGGCCCATCAAAATTCCCATTGTATAAGTTGTTTGATATTGATAATGGCGGATTTCAACTTTACTAGTGTATTTTCCATTGTTGTGCACTTTTTGATAAGTTCTCAATCAATGCTACATTATCTTAATTGTCTATCTGAAGATACTACCTGAAACAATTTATGCAGCTATATTTTCAATAGGATTTGAAGTATTTCTGTTTATAGGGTACTTCTTTTTTTTCTGTAGATTTTCCAGCCTCTATTTGTGATGGAATTAACCAAAAGTTAGATGCATAACTTCCTGTGATAGTACCAAATGAAAGGTCGTGCAATGTCACTTCCTTTGATTTCATGGGCCTCCAAAGGGCAGGTGATGTCACTTCCTGTGATGTCACTAAGTCAATCTTTGTGTGATGTCCCTTCCTGTGACATCATAGGGTGGGTCAAAGAGCAGGGGATGTCCCTTTCTGTGATGTCATCAGGTCAACGCTTGTGTGATGTCAATTCCTGTGACATGAGGCAGGGGACACATGGCATGTGATGTCACTTCCTCTACCCCAGGCATTTTGATGAATCGCTTTCATGGCTAAAGTGCTTGTGCTCTTTCCTCTAAACATGGTAATATTAGTTTATACCAACTGGCATATTTAATTTACTTGTAAGTCCCTAGTAGAGTGGCAGTACATGTGCCCAGGATCTGTAAATTAAATACTACCCGGAGGCCTGCAGCACTTGTTGTGCCACCCACCTGCGAGTCTACCCTGCCAAGTAGTGCCACCCCAGTCCTGGATCCCTGCAAGTGGGCATAATGTGCTCTGTCAGCCTCTGTGATACCAGCGGAACTGACGCATCTTCTCTACTGTACGGCACAAACCCAAGCAGAATCGACATATCTCCACTGCCACATGCATTGAACCAGTCACAAAGACCAGATCTTACAGAACTTCTGTATCACTCACACCTTGTGACATATCCTTGGCGCAGGCCCTCGCATCCCTAATTGACGGCAACTTCGACAACAATGCCAGACTCCGACATCGCAACCTTGCAGCTCTTCAGAACTCACGCATTATCTTGACTGTGCTCTGCATCCTCTATGCTGGACTTCGCATCGTAAGCCCAGTCAACAGGATTCTCTATGATGACACAGGCCCTTACATATCAGTCTCTCCACAACTAGGAACTGATGCATTACTTTGGTTGTGCAACATCTTCGATGTGGATCCACACAATGCTCCGCAAACCTGGATTTAAGGTACTTTATTAGGCGTGCCTTACTGGATCACTGTAGCTGGCCCACACTCCATTGCGGTCGACCTGAACTTGTGACTTTGTACAGGTCCGGCGCAACTAGATATCCAATGTTGGTGCTTTGAGATTTTTAGTGCTATGTGTACCTTAATATTTAAAATTGAATACCTCAGGTTCTACTTCTTGAATTTTTGTTGTTTTGGTCTTATTTTGTTTATTACATTTTACTCTACTTTTCTAATCTGGATCCTATTTGTGTGGTGTTTTCAATGTTTTACTATCTGTTCACAGGTTAATTTGTGCTTTACTTGCACCTTACCCTGACAAGGATTGTGGTTGCTGGTTGACCAGGGCTCACACCCCAGACAACCAACACCCCAATTACAGACATGACCACTCATCAGGTCTTTGGTGGTAGTGCTATTTGGATGTGGATAACAGTGAAAGCTAGAGCCATGTAATAGCCAGCCCAGCTAAACAGGCAGGCATTCACAGCTACTTCCATCACCCAGGCCTTACCCATTACTGATAACAGATAATATGTATCAGTTTAGTCATTTGGAATACTCAACTGTTCACTATCATGCTGAACCCCTGCTCGTTTGAAAGATAATCTTCAAAGTGGTTATACTGCCAGCTATTTTGATATGTTAGTTAAAAAGGTCAGGTGGGGTAATGACTTTCGGGTAAGCTTTCTATGATGATACATGATACATGATTTGGTTTTCAGGCTAAAAACCAACAATGAAGAACACTTCATAAATTAGACCGATTTAATAACACTTTATAAAATACTACTATGTTGGGAAAATAAATATTTTTGAAACGTTTCTCACATCTTTTGACCCCTTGTTGTATATGTGATGACCAAATGCACACCCACGTGAAGTAAAGAGTAACTGAGGTACGTTTACAATCAGGATGTGCCTACAGCAATTGCTGTATTTATGAGTCCTGAAAGTTTTATAATAAACCTTGTATACATTGAGAAAGGTTGTTCCCAGTTAGTAGGCAGGGTTGGACTGTGGCAGAAAAAAGGCATTAGTACCAAAATAAAAGCGCCCCCCCATTAGTTAATTACTAACTAAGAAAGTGCCTCCTGTTTGCAAATTGGGGCAGTTTTCGGCCTGTTAAGTCCAGCTGTATAAGTGTTTTGCAAGGTATGGAAGACAGCAGGGATTTGACCTTGCTCCAGGCAATGCTTGTTTTAATATCAGGAAAATCAACAGTAAAAACTGGCCCAGCAGACCGTAAAAGAGGCCCACAAGCACCCAAAAACCAGTTCACACACCAAACCCGAGTGGTTTCGAGGATTTGAGGGTCGTTGAGGTATTCTATAATTTGTCTGTTCATGATTTTCTCTAAAACCTTGGCTGGGAATGGTAGTAGCGAGATCGGTCTCTGCTTGGCGAGAGTTTAAGGGTCTGAAGAGTGTATCTTCGGCACTGGGAGTGTAGATGTGTGTTTTCAAGAATCTGGGAAGGTCGCGGAAGAGGTGGAGGCATTCAGAATGGGTATGAGCATGGCACTAATGGCTTGCAGGGCTCTGGTAGAGGCTGCGCAGGGCCAGGTGTCAGATGGGGCCTGAGTGGATGAAATTAATGATGGCAGCAGTTTCTTCTGGGGTGATGACAGACCATGAGGTTAGCATTAGTTCTTTGGATAAGATCGGGAGGGATTTGGCAAGGTCTGTTGGGTACGGTTGCAGGCTGAAGTTGTGTAAATGGTGGTGATTTCGTTGCTAAAGAGATTAATACAGAGGTCCTGCGAAGGAGTGATTCTGTTGGAGGTGGCTGATTGTGAGATGAAATCTTTCACAATGGCGAATATTTCTTGGTTGCTGTTGGTGCTGGCATTGCAGCACGTTTGGTGGTCCAGATTATTTATTGGTAGTGTCTCAGGGCAGAGTTGAACATGCTCTTGTCTACATTGTCAGGCTCATTCTGTAATTGTGCTCCATTTGTTTGCAGTGGCGTTTCATCAGTCTGACTCCCTCTATGTACCAACTGGCCTTGGGCCTGTATCCTGTGTATTGTTGTTGTATTTCAGGGCAGCCAGTGAGTTTGCACTGGAAGTGATCCAATTGTTTAAATTCTTGATGACTTCAGGAAGGCTGTTGCAAGCAAGGTACCTGCTAGACGTTGTGGGGGTCCTGAATAGGTTGAAGGTGACTGTGCTACTGCAGGTGGGTGGCTAGGAGACTGAACTGGGTGGCAGAAAGGCATGATGTACAAGGGTCAACACAAAGAGTGGGCGCAAGCCTACAAAAGCAAGGAAAAATTGGAGGCGGCGTAGGCAAGGTGCGGTACTGTGGCTGGCGACCAAGGATCTCACTTAGTCAAAGAGAGGGAGCGTAAGTGCAAGGGGTGCCTCCCTGAGTGGGAGAGGCAGGTTTCTGGTCAAGAGTCGCAATCCAAAGAGGCAGACTGAGAAGGGCATGTGCACCCTACGCACTGAAAAGAGATGGTCGACAGAGGGCAGTTGACTGTAAGGAAGGGCCTTGGTGTAGGGAGAGGTAGCAGCCCACACCGCAATAAAATAGTCACCTACCAGAAAGATACAGGAGACTCTCATACAATTAGATTGTCAATATGGCAGTGGAGGACAAGGCTGCTCTCAGATCAACAGTGGTGAAGGTGCAGAGGTCGGCCAAGAGACCGGGGAAGGAGACATAGAGCCTAAAAATGGTAGAATGCCTTAGGGGCACTGGAGAGGCTGTGTAATGACAAGTGGATTGTACAGTTAAATATGCTAATAATGATTTGGGAAATAGCAATGCTGTGAAAGTGTGGGGTGGGAGCGGTAATGGGTAAAATTGACATCAAATCAGCATTTTGCCTACTACTGATACAATCAGGAGATTATCAGCTTCTGGGCATCCAGTTTAAGGGTCCGTTCTTTGTAGATAAGGCCATGCTGATGGGTTGCTCAAGAGCATATGCATTGTTTGGTTTTAAACTTTCAGTATCTTCCTGGAATGGGTAGTGAGAACAGTGGCAAAGATTGAACAACTGCTGCGCTGACTCAGTGATTTTTTTCTTCAGAGGCAGGGAGGGTCATATGGAGAATAAATACATTTGATGGATGTGTTCACAATGGTAGAAGACAGCTTTAGGGTGCCATTGGCCCGAGACCACACAGCCAATATTCTTAGGCACTGAGCTGTATTTGGTGACAATGGTATATAAGCTGCCCTATGAAAATTGGAGGTACTGCGCAGGATATTGTGAGAAGTGGTAGGGGGGAGAAATTACAAATTTAGATCTGTTCAAGCAGCTGTTGAGGCATTTCAATTTTGCCTGTAAAGCAATCTCTCCAGGCAGTGAGTGTTTGCAGAATCGGGCAGTTTGAGACCAGAAAAAGTGTGTTTTTTTTTTTTTTAAATGTACAAAATGCAAAATGTGATTTGGTAACTCGTTACAGAATCACATCTTGCATTTGAGATTCGGTATTTGGAAGGGGAGTGTTAAAGGCATCCCTTCCAAATACAGAAAACTGTATATATTACTATTTTGTGACTGAATTCCGAATGCAAAACAGTAATACGTTACCACCAGTTTTCATTCACAAAGGGAACGTTTGGAAGAGGGACTTTATCTGCCCTGTACCCGGCATTTCGATGGATACCGCAGAGGAGCAGAACCTGAGAAATCCCTCTGAGTGCTAACGCCGGGTTCTAATGGCAGATAAAGCCCCTCTATCAAATGGATATGAGACACAAATACTCATGATTCCTATATGGATGGATTACTGAAACACAATTTTTCTTCCACAATATATAGTTAACTATATTGATTCCATATAGATGGTGTATACAGAATCGCCTTGCCCGCAGGATTAACTATTCATCAATTTGACCTTAGATTTGGAATTGCTTTCACACAGAATTTTTCTGCCCTAAAGAAGTCCATTGACTATTGGAAAAAATATGTTGGCTGGTTTTTATGAGTATTTATGAGAAGCAGTAAACACAACGGGGAAAGAGGGTCAGAGGGAAAATATTTAGTTACCTGCCCAGGGTGAAGTCCCCCAACCAGTAAATGCAAGAAACAAAAAAACCACACTGGGGGTCTAAAGCTGGGCCTATTATGCTCCAGAAAACAAACTGACAAACTAACTGCTCAACAAGTCAATGAACGTTTGCCAATGCTGTATAACAGAAGAGTTTACAGAGTATTTACAAAAAAGGACCTGTGTAGAGGGATTCACTTCAAATATGGACTAGACCCATACAGAGAGAAGTAGGATGTCCATCAACGTCAGATGTAGATCATGTATTCTCATTTGGTCATCCAAATAGGAATGGTGTGTCCCATGATCATTGGGACTAAGCCATAACCTAAACTTGTCTGGGTCTTGTCTCCAGATGCAGTGAAGACCATATGAGTAAAGATCGTGGTGGAATAAAGTGCAGTGCAGTGCAAAGAAAAATGTGAGGTTAAATGTGAGGTTAAAAAAGGGTAGTGAATCAATACCAAAACTTTAATATTACTTGATCACTCCTTTAGTAAAAACAACAAGAACAGTGCAAAGATGCAGTTTAACCAAATAACTGCATATATATACGGCCAACATGTTTCAGCCTGAAAGGACCCTAATTCCGCAGCTTTCTTCAGGGCCACAGTCCTTAACGTTTGCTACTGCGTGACAAAAAGAAAAAAAATAATTAAAGGATACAACTGTGTCGTGATAAGTATCTTTCAAACCTCTGTATCAACCAGTATCTGTTTTATCTGTGTTATACAGGGAGTGAACCTCACCTCTCCTGGAACCTGGCTCAGGATAATAAGCTTCCAACTGAGCTTAGAGGGAGGCACAATTTTATAAGAAGCGCCAATACAGAAAGAACACTATTGGATAGTTCGAGATTCATTGTCATAAATTTGTAAAATACTTCTGGTTTTCACTTATTGCCTATATTTGGTGCACCCTTGTCTTTTGCATTTGTGTTTACTCTGCGTTGGGTACGGATTCCATGGGTGGAGCATGGGCATTTACATGTATCCACCCATTAATTCTGGGGTCAGTCCCATCAACAGAAGTATAACTAGGAGAAATATCTTTATTTTTCGTCATTATTTACATTTTCAACACTCTTCAGCACAAGTAAAAAGAGTTAAATGGATCAAAGAATTATTTTGGTACAGGAAGAAGTCCCTGCACAAAAACAATCCTACCTGTATTGCAGGCACCCTTAGACCATGGTGCAAGTGTGCTTGCCATGGCGCTTCGCAACTCTCAGTATGCAAGAGTAGGAATGCGTAATATTTTAGTAGATACTCCCCATTCCTGCTCTCCCAGCAAGTTGTGTAACTGTGTTGCGTTGCATGACTTCTTCGTGAATCTGTCCTCAGATGTTTTGAATGGCTAGCAACTTTTTTTGTTTTCAGTGCTCTGCAGACTGAAACCCTTTAAGCCTTTATATCTGTGAATCACAGACAGAATTTTCTGCATGTTTACCCACACCCCTCCTTTCTGATGGGCTAATTCATAAATTGCTGGCTGGCATATTTATCATCTTAGTCACAGAACTATTATTCATATCCCTCATTGAGTGATTACCTGCCAAGCTGTTGAATTAAGTACCCCTACTGCATGATTCAGATTTCCAAAGAATGCCAGTTATCCTCAATAATTGTCTTGGAACAGACTCTTAATAAAGCTGTATAACAGATTATTTTATTTGTTACATCAATCAAAAGCCCTTACAAGAACTAATTTGTGTCCTGTTAATTTCCACAAGAATGTGAATAATACATTAGCTTTAGTCATGCATGGATTCTGCCACACTGGCGGGCAAGTTGAAATTTAAATAGGTTCCCGAGATCCCATTGCACGTTGTGGACTACTGTAGGTCATGAGTTGTCTGAGATAGAAGCCCAGTAGACACCAGCATCTGGAAATTCCTATGGTTGTACTACATACATCAGGTAAACCACATCTGTGCAGGTGCCTGCTTTCCTGAACCTGTGACTTTAGTGTGCATCTCCTTGTAGGATACAAGATATACCCTTGTATCATTCCATTTGTCAGTGGAACCAAGCAATGTAGGTCTGAAATTATCTGACTATTCTTTTGAAAGACAAGAAGTCATGCCTTTGAAGTGATCATTTTTGTAACTGATTTTTTAAAACCCTCAAGTAGATTTTCTTCCTGCATGTAGAGACACAAGTCTACTTCCCTGGACAGAAATATTTCCACCTTATATCTTTAATTTTGAACTTCATTCCCTGTCCCTGGAAGTGCTAAAAAATCACTTATTAAGAGGACATCCTGTTGTATTTGGCACCCATGTCGACAACCAAGATTCTGTGGGCTCATGACTATTTTCAGTTTATTATTTTCTCCACTTCAGTTTGCCCTGATGTATGTCAAGGGTTGTGTATGTGCAAGGAAAACACTGTCAATAAGGTCAAGAATACTTATAAGAAATTAGATTTAGAAGGGTGTTCTGTGTCTGAAAGACCACTACAGGACAAAGGAAGCAGGACAACAGCATTTAAGGCTTCGAGAATGTGTTCAGTGAACAAGAGTGCATTGGTCCTCGCAAAACAGAGGGATGGAGCAACATGCGCAGCTGACACTTCAGTGTTGATCAGCACAAGTATGGGTTGCCTGCATTGTGCATAATGCTGGAACAGATGAGAAGGAACAGGTAGCTAACATGGAACTCTGTAGCATATGAAAAAATGCACGTCATTCATTTGTATTAAAAAAATATATATATATATAAACACCCCGTTACTGTGCATTGTGGTCTTTGGCTTATCACACTGAAGAGGCATCACGACGAAACGACTCTGCGAATAATAAAGCGCCTTTTTGAAATGACACCCTGTGAGTGCTCCCACGCTTCTGTGCTGGTATATATATATATATATATATATATATATATTCACTGAAAAAACCATAGGTTATAGACCATATATAGTTAGGAATTAGCATTTACAAAACCTTGAAAATTCACTGAAAAAACCATAGGTTATAGACCATATATAGTTAGGAATTAGCATTTAGAAAACCTTATTTTACTCACACAAAACCATTGAAATTCCATATATAGTTAGTTGCACTAACTATATATCGCGCACCCGCAATCCACTGCTGATGATGTCACATATTACATCATTCATGACATGGTCAGTGACATCACTGATGACATCACTGATGACATCTCAAATGACATCACTGATGACATCATCTAGTGTCTGTGTGTTTTTGTAAAGTTTAAATACGTTTTACATATTGAAGAATGACTGGATGTATGGAAGACTGAGTGTGTGTGTGGCTGGCTGGGAGGTGTGTGACTCTGTGCATATCAATGTGTACTTGTATCAGTGACTGTATAAGAGAGTAAGTATGTGTTAGTATATGTGTGAAAAGTATGGTGTTCTGTGTTTAACTATAGATGAGGAAATCGAAGTGTGATTGATTCTTCACAGGACTGACTAGGTGTATGAGTGCATATGATAGTGTTCTAATAATAAGTGACTGTATGTATGAGTAATTGTATGGGTGAATGAGTGAATGTGTGTGTAGACGTACGAATCAGTGAGTGTGTATGTAGTAACTGGTATTGGTGTGTCATGATGTCATCAGTGATGTCATTTGAGATGTCATCAGTGATGTCATTTCAGATGTCATTAGTGATGTCATCAGTGATGTCACTGAAGTATGGTGTTCTGTGTTTAACTGTATAGATGAAGAAATGGAAGTGTGATTGATTCTTTACAGGACTGGCTTGGTGTGTGAGTAACTCCATGGATGAGTGGCAGTGTGTGACTGTCTGCATAGGTGTATGAGTGCATATGATAGTGTTGTAATAATAAGTGACTGTATGTATGAGTGATTGTATGGGTGAATGAGTGAATGTGTGTGTAGACGTAGGAATCAGTGAGTGCTTATGTAGTAACTGGTATTGGTGTGTCATGATGTCATCAGTGATGTCATTTGAGATGTCATCAGTGATGTCATCAGTGATGTCATTTGAGATGTCATCAGTGATGTCATCAGTGATGTCACTGACCATGTCATGAATGATGTAATATGTGACATCATCAGCAGTGGATTGCGGGTGCGCGATATATAGTTAGTGCAACTAACTATATATGGAATTTCAATGGTTTTGTGTGAGTAAAATAAGGTTTTCTAAATGCTAATTCCTAACTATATATGGTCTATAACCTATGGTTTTTTCAGTGAATTTTCAAGGTTTTGTAAATGCTAATTCCTAACTATATATGGTCTATAACCTATGGTTTTTTCAGTGAATTTCATTGGTTTTTTAACAGCTAATATCTGTAGCTGTAAAATGTATTCTTCTTTAAATCCAAAAATATATTTTATATGTTTATGAATAATTTTTTTTTTAAATATTTTTTTTTCTTCGTTCCCGCTTCGCGAATCGGGAAGCTTCCCGTTAGCTGACCTTGATGCCGCGAAATAGACCGCGAGCCGGTAAACGTTTCTTTACCGCAAGTGCCGCGTTAGAAAACAACATCGTGACGCCTCCCGTCCGCATGACGTTTCACGTTGTCGCGTGATACGTCATATGACGTACTACGTTAGCGAACTGGTACGCGAAGCGAGTCGCAAAGCGCAGGTTTCTGGAAGCAAACCGGGAGGCCCTGCAAAGCGCTTAACGTAAACACAGCAAGTCATGTGACTTGGTAATAACACTTTTCATTGGTTCATTTCACTTTTGGTTTCCTAATGATGTAAGACTAGGTCATATAATCTAAAATGAACACTTTTGATTGGTTGAGAACTCTTGTTTTTCCCAAATGATGAAAATCCCTCCTTCTTTCCTCACTCTGACTTTCATCATTGTGAGAGAAAGACCCTTTGTGATCACTGAGCAATGGCTTCTTTAGTAGCTTCAGCTGGTGCTTCCCCACCACCTCCACCACATCCAAGGAAGAGTGGACCACCTGCTCAAGTTATAATTCAACAAGAAGACGAAGAAGAGGAACAGGAGGACGAGCACGAAGAGAGGCAGTTTTTGCCTGAGCAGCCCAGGACGTCTCACCGGAAAGAAAACTTCATTTGGCAATTTTTTTAAATTCCCAAAGGTCAGAAAAAAGTAAATGCAAGATACGTAACTTGCCTTATATGTCAAGATAGACTGTCCAGAGGGACCGACAAAAAATACAGTTTCGGAAACTACACAATGCATCGCCATATGACTAGGTGGCATCCTAACAACTACAGTGCTGCACAGTTTCGGAACGACCTAGATAATCTCCCTATTATGGCCAGAAGATCTGTTGTACCGGAAGTAACGGGACCAGAGGGCAGGGAGATGGTGCCAAATATACAAATGAGATTTGGTGATGTAAAACACATCTGCGTATTTTGCGATGGATTCATTTCCTACGGAGAAAGAAGCATCACTCTGATCAACAGAGCTATTGACTATCATATGCAAGTTTGTACGAAACGCCCAAAATAATAAATACTTCTTTTTTTTGTTTTGTTGCTCCTGTTGAGCCCTTTACAATGAATCGTTTTCATTGCTCCCTCCAAGAAAAACCCCAAAAAATATAAAACTGTTCAGAAAAATTCAAAAAAAGTAAAAAAATGTTCTGAAAAAAAAAAAAAAAAGTTCTTTTCAGAACTACCTCCCCGTTATTAAAAAATTGGTACAATATTTGGAACTGTGCCAACCTCTATTTCTCTTAGTTCGCTTCCCAGTTCGCTCGCCGGTACGCGAACCGGAAGCGAACCAAAAACAGTAAGTATAAGGGAAGGAAACAGACACTTATGTTAAAAGAAAGACAGCTATAGGGGAGTAAACTAGAGATACTATTACCCGTAATCCACTGCTGATGATGTCACATATTACATCATTCATGACATGCTCAGTGACATCATCAGCAGAGGATTGCGGGTTTTTTGGCAACGTGCCTTATCCACGGTTTAATAACGCTGCCTTTTGCTTTATATAAGTTTTCAAATTGTATGAAATATATACCAATAGGTCGTTATGAACCTTTAGGTAGTGCTTTTCTTCATAGGGTCTGGTCGCTTCCATACACATACAGATGTTTCAAAGATGATCAAGAAGTTTATCTGAATGGAGAGGAATGCACTGAGACGCCAGATCATTCACTAATGTGTAGGCACATACAGTTACACGGTTCATGCAACAAACACCGACCAAATATGGCTTGCGTGTTGCAAGGCACGCCAGTTCCTGCTATCATCCCCACGTTCAAGTTGTTGGAAAATGGTAGTTATTTGATGCTCAATAATGAAGATTGTTCTGAGTTAATTAAAAGTATTCCTTTTATCATAACAGTAAGTGAACGGGTTATTTGCTGCAGAAATGTTCTATTTCCTCCCACACATGAACATAGGGAGTTTTCAATCTGGCCACAAATACCAACCTTGGGACAGATTTCAACGGCATGGCAAGAATAAGAGCTCTTTTGTCTCAGAGAGAGGTGGCCTTGAGTTCGGCCCGTGAAACTTTCGTGCTTCACATAGCGAACACCCGTACAGAGGTGCACACACTTTTCAATTCAGATTTGCCTTTCAAATTCAGCAAGATGGTTCCGACTATCTTTAACGCATCCTCCGCAAAGTCCCTGGCGCACTTTTTTAAAGTTGTTACCAGTGGTCTCGTGACTTCATTTGAGAAAATCTTTGGACTCATCCCTGCTTCCTTTCATTCTATTTTCTCCACTCTGGTTCGTGGATTGGCATTTTTACTTGCATTACCAGCGGACGCTCTTGTGCTTTTTTACATTTTTAAATATGGATGTCCCTCCTATGCAACCTCCCACCCTGCAGCTGCTGACACTGTTCCGCAATCGCATGCTAGAATATTATGGCACAATGCCTTTGGCGATATTAAGCACGGCATATGGATTATCTTTTCGATTCTCCTACTTCACCTGTGTCCAGCCTGTATTTCACTGCCTGACCTGTGATTTCGATTGGGCCATTGATTTGTGTCTCTGCGGACCGGTTTCTCCTGACGTCGACTTTAATCAGCTGATGACTCCTATCATTACTCACGAGTTGGTTTGTCCTGGCGAAAGGATTATGGCTGTGGCATTGATGCATGGACTACTTGGTCCCTGGAATTTACTGGCGGCAGCACAGTCTTTCTTGGAACAGAGCTTTCTTGAAAACCCACCGAGCTGTCCTCTGATGGTGATAGAGGATCCGGTGCTGGGAGAGCACGTATGTTCTTTTCCGCTTTTAAATTGGATGGCTGAACTGTTTTCGGATGAAGACGGTGACTTCCTATTGGAGGCTGTTGCAGCTTATTTTGCATACACAGTTATGTCATAGACCTTTTTCATGTTTGATATGCTGAGTACTAGCATTTCATTGACAATTCATTGACTTATTTGTCAAGTTTTTATTATTTACCTTGCCTATTGGCTTAAGACTCGATAAAGTACTTGGCTGTTTTATTTTTCTTTAGCATTAAATTTTCCTAGTTTTTAATGCTTTACCTGGCGGACCGTCCACATATAAACTTGCAATCTGCTCTCATGAGATGGCACTTCTATTATCTTATTCAGTTCGTTTCCGGATCATGGGGAGGTGTCATCTAGGTCCTGGATATCTTTACACCGTGTTAAGTTAGCATGGGCTCATTACCGGTTTAAACACCATTTTTCCTTTTTTGCAACTTCTGCACACGACACTTAGTTGTTGCTTTAGCTTTCAACCTAGTAGTTCATCGTGGTTTACATGAGAATAATATGTTATTGCTCTACTATCTGCTTTGCTTGTTAAACTATATCTGTACAGCGAGTGCTAAAGTTTCAAGAACAACACGATACAGAATTGTTATGAGGTCTGATCTCCACGACTTCATACTTATAACATAAGTGCAACTTCTGCCAATTCTGGGCATGAGGCGGGTTTTATATTGCTTTGCCGAACACACATACACAACAGTTGATGCGGCTCACATGAAGAGAGAGCTGGTGTATGCTGATGTGATTCCTTCAAATCTAAGACACTAAAGTATGGACACGCCCTAAACCAACACAAAGAGACCTTCTTAGCAAATAATATAATATGTGTATTAGGGAGGGTGAGATATAAGCAGCCGCGGGCCGTGGAGGGAGTTACGGTGAGGCAGGGAGGCGGGGAGAAGCAGGGTGGAGCCCTCTCTACCTTGCCCCTCCCCCTCCCCGCCTCCCTGCCCCACCGTAACTCCCTCCACGGCCCGCGGCTGCTTATAAGTGTTGCTAACTCTTATTCATTTACAGCATGTTAACATACTATCACCATTCGCTTTTTATGTACTAGTAACTATGCTGGTAATTTTGCTACTGATAATATGTGTACTTGTATTATCTAAGATACTACGCCTGTGAAGACGGCATTAGTAAATAAACATTTCAAATACACATGTGTTCTTCTTAACTCCATGTTCTGGTTTCTAAGAAATATATAACGACCGACTGTTCATGAGTTCCACGTATCCTGAGGTACTATAAGTTCATATTCTGGATTGTCTAAACATTGAGAGTTTGTTATATCCAATGTGACACTGTACCTAGCTTGCTAAGGAGTTTTTGATTACTAACGTGAGTTTTGGGACACCCTAATTCGCCGAGGTTCCAATCCTCTGTCCACAGTTCTGTGTGAGAACAGAAACCCTGCGACAGGGGCACCCCCGACCCTTGCTGGAGCTTCATCACACTTGCGATACAACTCCAGCAATGCGCCACCTTTACGGCACAGATACATCACACATCTGTGCTGTTTTTGCCCCATGATGCGCCGCATTGTAAATGCAGCACACCATAGGTGACGGAACAGCGGCACAGAATGACTAACACATCCCTGGTGATGCGCCAGTCATCATAAATGTATCCCTATGCTTCTTATCTTGTTAGAGATGAACCGCCATATGTATCATCAAAGTTTTTTGCATTTCCTAAATAGCGAACTTTAAGGAATAAATAGCGATTCTTTACCATTCCTAGTTTGCGATGAGCTATTTGCTAATTACAAATTACCCATTCATTTCCTTCATTTCCATAGGGCGGTTGGACTCACTTTTAGCTCGAACGGCTGAATGGATTTCCACGAAACTTGGCAAAATTGTAGGGACTGGTAGCCCGATGTGCCTTTGCTATGTCTCAAGATATATGCTCCAGTGGTTTTTACGAAAATTAACTTTGAAAAATATATATTGGGCTACATTGGCCTATATATATGTTGGAGCCCAAATGTAGCCCAATGTAGCCCAAAGATGGCCGCCAGACACACAAAAAAACAAATGTAGCCCAAATATCAGCCAGATGTAGCCCAACTATAGCCCAGTGACAGAATGACCAATCAGCTTCGCAAACCTCCGTTACGCGAAGCGGAGCGCTGTTACAGATATATATCTTTTTTTGAACGTTAATTTCTCAAAATCCACTGGAGCACATATATTGAGACCTAGCAAAGGCACATCGGGCTACCAGTCCCTAATATTTTGCCAAGTTTCGTGCAAATCCATTCAGCCGTTCGATTATTATTATTATTTTTTTTTTTTTGCCCCGCGGGGCCCTTTTAAAACCTCCACATCAAACCTAGGGGGTCAGCGAGGATCTACTATGCCCCCTTATAGTTATTTCCCCCTTTGTTTTGACCTCCTCTTGTCTCTCGATCCTACCGAGAGACAAGATGGCGGCCGCTACGGACTGTTTGGAATGTTGACAGACGCCGGAGAACCAATCAGCTTCGCTTCACAAAGCTCCGTTGCGCGAAAAGTACGCGTCCTGGGCCGCTGCCCAGTCCGCTGTTACATATATATATCTTTTTTTAAACGTTAATTTCTCAAAATCCACTGGAGCACATATATTGAGACCTACAAAAGGCACATCGGGCTACCAGTCCCTACAATTTTGCCAAGTTTCGTGCAAATCCATTCAGCCGTTCGGGCTAAAAGTGAGGCCAACCGCCCTATGGAAATTAACATGGGAAAAATGCGTTTTGGGACCCCCCTTTTTTCTCGGCCCCCCCTTGACGAACCCCCCCAACATTTTCAGGGGCTGCTCAGAAACAAAATGTGCCATTTTCCTGAAAATTTCAGCCAATTCCGTCCACAAACGCCAAAGTTATTAGACATAGAATTTTCAAAAAACCCATAGAGAAAAAATCCTAACTATATATACCTACTGGCGACCGCCAGTAGGTAATATATATATATATATATATATATATATATATATATATATATATATATCAGATGTAGTGACACCGAAACGCGTCTAATTGTATTGAATAAATATTGTCCTTGAAACTTCATCCCACGGAGTCGGTGCCTGATTTTGTATGGTGGTAAACAGGATTAGATGAATATATATATATATATCCAGGCAGCTGTGTTGCAGAGAGTTGTTCAAAGGGCACACCCCCTTTTTACAACATTCTGCAACACAGCTCCGTGGCGCTTACTGGAGATACCTGTTGGACTAGTTGCCTCCTAGGCGACCTTTGGATTGAACAGGAATTAATTCCCCAACTTAAAACGCGCCTCAGGGAATGTTTGCACTCACATCACCTCAAGTCCCGCCCCCTAGCTTCACCACTGTGCTAAGGCGCCCTGTAGAGTGTTCTAAGTTGGGAGATTAAGTCCCCTTGCATACAAGGGGTCCCTGGGGGCCAACTAGCCCACCGGGAACCTCCAGTATGCGCCAGGAGGCTGCGTTGCAGAGACGTGTAATGAGGCCACGCCCCTTTTTACACCTCTCTGCAATGCAGCCCCTGGGCGCGTTTGCAGAGGGGGAACTAATTCCCCTTGCATACTGGGGGTCCCTGGGGGCCAACTAGCCCACCAAGAATCTTCAGTATGAGCCAGGAGGCTGCATTGCAGAGAGGTGTAATGAGACCACGCCCCTTTTTACACCTCTCTGCAATGCAGCCCCCGGGCGCGTTTGCAGAGGGGGAACTAATTCCCCTTGCATACTGGGGGTCCATTTATTTATTTATTTGTGTCATTTATAAAGAACGCAGCTGCCCCAGCGGGGCGTCCCGGCACTAGAGAATCTGGAAACAGAGGGCAGATATACGAAAGATTACAGATCAAAAAGATGAGTTTTAAGAGCCTTTCGGAATAGAGATTCTGACGGACAAAGGAAGTTTATTCCATTGTTGAGAAGCGCAAACTTCAAAGGTTTTCCCTCCTTTCCGAGTTCTCTTAAACCTAGGAGTGACTAGGAGAGACTGAGAGTTTGAGCGCAATGACCTGGCATTGTGATAAGGACGTAGGCAGGTTTTAAGATAGGCCGGACCTTTGCCCTGTGAGGCCCTGTAGGCCAGTGTCATAGCTTTAAATAGACATCTTTTACTAACGGGCAGCCAGTGCAGTTTACGAAGATGCGGGGTAATATGATGTCTGGGAGGGATACCCTCCACCAGACGTGCTGCCGCGTTTTGGACCGTCTGGAGTCTGTTACACAGACCGGCCGTAATGCCTACATATAATGCGTTGGCATAATCGAGATGGGCAGTTATCAGGCCATGAACCACTGTTTTTCGACAATCAGTGGGCAAGTAGGTGATAAGTCTTTTTATTGCTCTGATCTTTGCAAAACAGGAACCTGCTACCTTTTGCACCTGAATCTCAAAGGTGAGCTGGTTATCCCAGCACACCCCGAGGTTCCGTACAGAGCTTTTTGGTACGGGCGCTTGGCTCAAATCATCCGGCCACCACAGATTAGATGATAGTGGGGATGATAAGTTGAAAAACAAAACCTCCTTTTTCTCGGCGTTTAGCCTAAGGAAGTTAGAGTCCATCCATCTAGATATGTTCCTAAGGCAGGTTTTCATAAGATCAAAGGCCTTGACATTGGGCTCTTTAAAGGTAAACAGGAGCTGGATGTCATCTGCATAAGAAGTAGTTTTGACTCCAGCCTGCGCAATCATTTCAACTAATGGGGTGAAGTAGACATTGAAAAGAAGCGGGCTTAAGGAGGAGCCCTGGGGGACTCCCCACTTAAGTGGTCTGGCAGGGGATGTGTAAGGGGGAGTGAATACCTGCTGAGTGCGTTCTGAAAGAAAATAAGCAAGCCGCTTCAGTACAGTACCCCCTATACCTAAAGTGGCCAGTCTTTTCAGAAGGATCTTATGAGAGATGGTGTCGAATGCTGCCGAAAGATCTAGCAGCACCAACACCGCCCTCGATCCCTGGTCTAGTGTCCATCTCACTGTGTCTGCCATTTCTATCAATGCCGACTCCGTGCTGTGACCAGAACGGAAACCGTGCTGTGTCTCATGCAGGAGTCCATTGGCTTCTATGTAATTGGCAAGTTGGAAATGCGCCAATTTTTCCAGGACCTTGGCCGGAGCAGGCAGAAGGGATATCGGTCTGTAGTTGCTAGGGTTGTCCAGATCTGCATTAGGTTTCTTAAGAATAGGTATAAGAGAGGCATGTTTCCATTTATCAGGATAATTTCCTGTTTTCAAGGAATCATTCCAAATGGAATTGAAAAGAGGGTTAAGGAGTGATGCCAGTGTCTTATATTGTTTGGTCGGCATAGGATCATTGGGAGATCCGGATTTACATTTCTGTAATTCAGCAAGAGTGACTTCTTCTGATACAACTTTGAACTCTAAAAGGGCGGGGGATAACTCAATCAGCGTAGCTTCTTCCTCGCTCTGTTTGAGGCTATTGGTAGTGGGGAAAGAGGCATATATAATTTCTATTTTGTCTTCAAAGTAATCAGAGAGTTCATCACAGAAGGACTGGGTGGCTGGCACTCTCCTGTTCATTGCTTGCGGATCCGTAAATGATCTAACAATGTTAAAAATCTCTCTAGTCCCATTCTTGGCTGTGTTTATTCTATTAGCTAGGTAGTCCCTTTTATGTGCCACTATTGGTTTACGATACTCCTTTAAGGCAGCTCTATAAATGAGTTTACTTTCAGTAGTGTACTTTTGCCTCCAGACACGTTCGAGAGTTTTACACAATGCTTTTTCTTGACGAAGGGCGTCAGAATACCATGGGGCTGATGGTTCTGCTCTATAGGTTTTAATAGGCTTCAATGGGGCTAGTGATTCCATGGCCTGGCCTAACCAGTCGTCAAGATTGGTAATGCGAGAATTCAGGTCTGGTGCTGGAGTGGGCTGTGAGTCTTTTAAATGTTTTTGGAGTGATTCCAAAGTGATACGACTCCAGTTTCTACCTGAAGTCTTAGGGATTATGGTAGGCCTATCTAACTGAGGTAGATTGATCGTGAAGGAGATCAGGAAGTGATCTGACCAGATCACAGGAGTGGAATTAGTGACCAGGGTGTTAGCAAGGTTAGTGCAAATTAGGTCAAGAGTATGCCCTTCTTTATGCGTGGGCCCCTCCACCAATTGATTCAGACTGCATGCGGCGAGTGTTGCAAGAAAACAGTTACTGTGAGAGCTGGTCTTATCATCCACATGCAGATTGAAATCTCCTAAGGCTGTAAAATTAGCATAGCGGGTGCTGGTCTGAATGATGTAATCCGCCAGGGCCGGCAGATGGGTGATACTAGAGCCAGGGGGGGCGAAAGATCAAGAGCCCTGAGCAAGATATAGATGCAGATACCTTAACACAAAAAACCAGTCCCTCAATGTTGTCAATTTGCTCATACGAGGGGATCACCACGGGCCAATCGGATTTATGAATGAGTGCTACCCCGCCTCCTTGTTTGCCGTTAGATCTATTGGCACAGATGATGTGATAGCCATCAGAGATGGGGGCCAACTAGCCCACCAGGAACCTCCAGTATGCGCCAGAGAGCTGCATTGCAGATAGGTGCAATGAGGCCACCCTTCTTTTTACACCTCTCTGCAATGCAGCCCCCTGGCGCGTTTGCAGAGGGGGAACCAATTCCCCTTGCATACTGTGGGTCCATGGGGGCCAACTAGCCCACCTGGAACCTACAGTATGCGCCAGGGGGCTGCATTGCTTTGCCCCGGGGGTGGTGGTCCCCGGGGCAGTGTGGGGGGATTGCAGCCCCCCTACACTTCTTTTTCACTATGCCCCCGGGATTTGGTCCCCCTGGGGGGTAATTTGAAAAAAAACAGACCGGGTTTTTAAAAAAAAGAAATTGGGGCCTTGGGGATCCTAGTGGGACCCCCTGAGCAGGCCTAGGGGGTCAGGGTGTTTCTACCCTGCCCCCTTTTTGCATTCTACACATTTGTTTTTCTGCTTACTTGTGCCTCAGTATACAGAGGCACAAGATGGCTGCCAACACTTTCTGGTTTGGGGTGTTGACAGACAGTTGACAGCCAATTAGCATTCAGCTCGTGCAGGTACAGAGTACAGTAAGCTTACAGTAAGCTTACCGTACTCGTACCCTGTGATTTTTGTGAAAAAAAATTGGGGGGGGCCTTGGGGGTCCTTGTGGGACCCCCTGAGCAGGCCTAGGGGGTCAGGGTGTTTCTACCCTGCCTCCTTTTTGCGTTCTACACGTTTGTTATTCTGCTTTCTTGTGCCTCAGTCTACCGAGGCACAAGATGGCTGCCAACACTTTCTGATTTAGAATGTTCACAGATAGTTGACAGCCAATTAGCATTCAGCTCGTGCTCGGGAAGGTACAGAGTACAGTAAGCTTACGTAAGCTTACGTAAGCTTACTGTAACACCTCCAATATATAGTTATGATTTTACTTTAGATTTTCTCAGGAACTACTGAACGGATTTACACCATTTAACAAAAAGGCCCATCTGCGAACAGAACTCTACCTTTTTGCCAAGTTTGGTGTAATTCCGTTCAGTCGTTTGGGCTGTAGCCCCGGCTAAAGGTCCTATGGGAAATTGCATGGGGAAAACACGTTTTGGGACCCCTTTTTTCTCGGCCCCCGCTTCAAGAATCAATCCTGGTAAAAGTATCAAAACAGGCACCGACTCCGTGGGATGAATTCAGAGTATATTTTATTCCAAACGACCAGACGTGTTTCGGCAGACAAGTCCGCCTTGTTCACTACATCTGATTTCACCTAGGTGAATGAGCATTTATATAGCAGTACATGTGACACACGAAAAGAGACCAGGTGAGTTGCCATGGCAGCGGGTGGGGAGGTGATGGACATAGAAAAGTTTGTGACTCTAAATGTGCAAGTCATCATCATTACATTTCCTTCATGCAAATGAAAACAAACATTTAAAATACTTCTGAGTGCGTTTGGAGACATGTATTCGTCTGTATTGTTAATGTAAATCAATTTAGGAAAATATTCTCTCCCTCCCTCTTGCTTTGTACATCGTAATGCTGCATTAGTTTGGAACAGTGGCCATAGACAAAACATCCCAGGTCTAGTGGCATAAAGGCAATGTCATGCGCGCGCATTCTGTAACAGCGGATGGATGAGGTGAGTCATGGGCATGTTTGTTTGGTGTGCTGTTTGTGAAAAAGACCTCGCTGATGCAGAGTGACTCTCGTAAACCTTCGTGGTATGCTTCATTGATATCACGTGTTTGGGTATTCATATAGCAAGTGCTGTACTTTGGCGCTGCATGTTGCTTCTTGGTTCTCGGTAAATGCCGTAAAACTAATGACACGGGTCAAGCCCCAGTGGGCCATTATGCGGGTGGGTATGCGGCTTGGTACTATGATTGTGTTTCCAGATAATGTTCTCCCTGGTCTTTGGTTATGGAAATATGCCAAGTGTTATCTAAGAACTGCAGCGTGCATGTGGGTAATGGATTAGTGCGGGTTGGGGAAAGAGAGATAATGTATTGAAAAATTACTGTCTACTAAAAATCGTAACACACTACTTGGCTCGAAGCTAGTGAATATGTGTGAAGTGTGTGTTATATGTACAATGTGAAGAGCTAAGTGTGTATATATACAATTGGATGGTGAAATTAGATGTTTCAGAGGAGTGGGTTTAGATTGTTTTAGGACGCGAGGATGCGCACGGGCTGCTTGGATTGCGTTCAGATGTCAGAGATGTACGCTATATATATATGTATATAATGCAAGGTTATTATTTGGGCCCTGACCATAACTTACTGTAGCTTGTGCACCTACATACACAGTGTTGTGAACTCGCTAGCCAGTCTACATTAATGATAACTTGCGCATTCCCCATGCACGGTCTATTCCATTTTATATTATATCACTTATAGGATGTTAAATTTTAGCATTCATTACTACACTCATGGCATCTGAAATTACATAATTTATTAAAAGAGTGTGCATGGTTGAGGGCCGAATTAAAGTTAATGAAGCCTAGCTAGCAAGTTCACAACACTGTTTGAAGGTGCGCGTGTTATAGTAAGTTTTGGGTGGGGTACAAATTATATCTTTAAGTTATAACTATAACTTTTTTAATTTATACGGTTTGTGTAGTTTAAGTTTTGTTTTGTATAGAAATATTACATGAAGGTTTCCTAACTATAACCAATCTTGAACCTTTGTTTTTTCAGTACATGTGTATGGTTTTTAAAAATTAGTTTCTAAACATATATTGTTGTTTATTATGGTATTAATTCTTTTAAAGTTTTACTTTGGAACCACAGTGCATTTCTGATAGGACAAAGTTCATCATAAACGTCAGCATCATCTGCATGATCGATTTGTAAAAGTAGTCTGGCTAAATTTTTAAATTATATTTACACCAAATAATTATTTGTAATTAAAATATGGATTGAGTGTTTCATGCCTGGCTTTGTTTTTTGATGGTATATGTGTTAGTATTATAAATGTATGTTGGGTTTGTGAACTATTGGGTATAGCAATAATAATGCAGTATCAATATAATACTGCTGTACTTTTGCTTTTGTAAAACAGCATTTCATTGGATTAGAACTCTGTTAATTGTAGAAAACAGGAAGAGTATTTCCTTTATCCCCATTCAATGTGATATCTTCAAAGGAGAAGGTTGTGCTCTTAGGAGGGGAAAAACATTTTTTTCAAAAGCCACCTTGCAACTTCTGGATAACGGCAATGGCTGAAGAAGATGATCCAGTGCTGTTGCAAGAGGATGATGAACAGGTGGCATGAACGAAGAAATTAAAGGAATCCATTGTATGTGATTTTTCTTTATTGACACCTGGAGAGATGGAACAAATGAATGCCTAACTTGTTACATGCAACTTACTCCCAATAAAGGCAGCCTTTTTCATAGTATTGGGGGAGTGTTGGTTTGTTCTGCTCCCAATGTGCTCCCTGGGCAGGGGGGGTGTTATTTCCAGTGGGAACAATTAACAGTAATCCTTTGGTACCATGGGAATAAGAAAACACCTGCAGATAATTAATTTCACCAGGTTTGAGCATGCAGAAATGAGGCATCAGGAGGAGAAAGAAGAGGCCAAAGCAGGAAGAACGGCAGCGGCCACTTCTTCCGTTACTGCATCACCTTCAACTTCTTCTTCATCACCACCTTCACCACTACCCTACAGCACCTGTCCCTCCAGTTGCACCTTCTACGTCTTCTGCTCCATCAGCACCTCCACCAACACCCAGTGCATCTGTTCCTCCACCAGTACCTGCTCTTGGTACCTCGGTGTCAATACATCTTTTGAAGCTGAATCGAGAAATAGTATAGTAATTCTGCAATATAGTGACATGCAGTCTCATCTGCCATACGGTCATTGTTGTGTGCGAGAGAGAGATATGACCATCCATCGTGAGTTTATCATGGCTCACTGTTGTCCTCCACAACACCCTTAGTTTTTTTGTTTTTTTTGTCCTCCAAAATGTTAAAATAAAAGAGAAGAAAAATTATTTTGAGAACTAAAGCAATATTTCAAAAGGTAAAGAGCCTCTACCAATATAAACCATTTTTTCAGGTATTGGACATACTAAATTACAATTTGTATAGAGATAAATGGTAAGTGTAAGGCATGTTAACCAGGTGGCTTCATAGTAGTTAATAATTAACTACTACAGTGAAATCCGATTGTACTTAATAAACATAACAAAAGTAAATGCATCACTGGTTTTCAGTCAAAACTACCATTTCTGTTATACTACTGTGTCATCATTTAGAATATTTACAGTTCAAGATGATCATATGATAGTAGTCATCATTAACCTTTACTTTCTTAAAGACTATAACAAGTTCTTGACATGAATCAGTATTTAATTTCAATTATTCCAGTTTGTTATCATGCTCCACAGGTAGCACCTAAGTTCCCCGTTCTGTGTGGCTGTCTAGGATATATAAACACAGCCCAGCTGTCAGCTACACCCAGTCATATGACCCAGAGACAGGTTGCAGGCACCAAATGGCTAAGGCAGAAAAATGCCAACTTTCCAAAAGTTGGCAAACTGGGGGGCTGGGCCCTTATCTAAAGCCACCTTGGGCCTCTACCAAATTGTACAAAAACAGGAGAGATGCCTGTATAATTGAAAATCATTTTACTTATAAACTAGGACAAGTGAATCAATAAACTTGACCTGTTTTTTTATTTCACATTTATTTCTGATATAGTCATTGCATTATCAACATGTCATGAAAAGAAAAATTACTCATCTTTAACATTGATCAAATGTACTACAACAAGACAGTGGCAACACATTATTAGACTTGGTGGCTCTAAAATTGTGACACACAGCGTAGTGATTACTATACATTCAACAAAAAAACATAACGTGAAGTGCTAGTACATTTAAGAACAAATAATAACAGCCAATTGTTAAAACCAGTCCAATAATTAAAGAATCAGAGGAGCCTATCAGTATTACTGCAAATTATCATGACCCTCTTGGTGTGCACATTTGGGTTTTAATGACATCTAGTAGGGATAGGTTTATGATTTCAGAGTGTCTTTTTACTATCCATACTGATGTGGATAAGGTAATAAAGAAATCCTGATGCTTATCGCCGTCGCATTTCAAACCGCTAGTGATTTGGGGTTCTCATCTGGACAAAGGCTGGCTATTTCCTTATTTGTCTTGTACCTTCAGTGACTGGCCGTTTCCGTGTTTGGTTCACTGTTCCCGTACTTACAATCCTCATGGAGAAAGGATACATTCAAATATATTCAACTGAGAAGTTGTGCACAGAATCAGAAATCTCCGATCAGCATGGGCAACTATCTAGAAGAGCATCTGGTGGCAAAACCTCCTGGGAGGAAAGAAGTATCAATATGGTACTGGGAGATTCAAGAAGCCATAGATGGGGACTTCATGCTGGTGGACAATCTATGGGGTGATTGCCTGCTGGGAGTGCAGTGGCAGCAAATCGATGAGCCCTTTATTTTTAATTGTCAAGCCTGATTGGTTAAGGAGCAATTATATTTTTTAAATTCACTGGGCCTACCTAACTCCACAAAAGCTGTCCAAAATGTCAATTGAAATGCGATTGGAGAAAGCATTGGATTTTCATATGTTCCAACAATGTCCGTCTCTTTTCAAATTCTTGGAGAAAGTGGGTAAGACTATCTCGAGCATACTGTGGCTGCAAGTTAAGTTAAAACTCTCTTTGATTATTTTGGAGTTTTGGATAATATTACAGGCCTGGCAAGATATTTCCTATTCTATGCCATACTTCTAGTGAGAAGAGAAATCTGTCGTAAGTGGGTAGAGAGATTCCCTCCCCTACACTCTGATTGGCTGGTATACACCCGTTACAACGCATCTTTTACTCCGCACTACCATTACAACGCGACTTTTACTCCGCATACCATTACAACGCATTGCGCTGGGGGGCGCTCTAGGATAGGGAATAAGTATAATTTACTATCCAACACCTTCCCTAGGGTCCACGGGGACTGGAGTTAGAATAGTAAATTATACTTACCACTATCCAGCGCCCCAAGGCGCTATGCGTTGTAACGGTATGCGGAGTAAAAGTCGCGTTGTAATGGTATGCGGAGTAATAGTATGCGTTATAACGTCATACATCCGATTGGCTAGACTCTGTACGCTCAACATCCAAGCTAGATCTAGGGGGGAAACCATCTAACAGGAACAAGGCTATCTGGAACTTCTTATAAAGATGGTTGGAAGAAGAGGCAGGGGTTAAATAGATAGGTGACAAATAGATATGATACTCTTGCTCAATGGTTACACCTTTTAAGATCTATCTAGGCTGCGATGGACCTTCTCCACCTTAATGTGCGGCTGCCGGTCTCTGCTGGATCAAATTTGAGAGTGTCTTTCTCACTT
Organism: Lissotriton helveticus; assembly: GCF_964261635.1. NCBI lineage: Eukaryota > Metazoa > Chordata > Amphibia > Caudata > Salamandridae > Lissotriton > Lissotriton helveticus. Next base: position 497,712,376 of record NC_136063.1, read on the forward strand.
GGAACAGTACCCTCCTACGCACATGTGTACCTGCAGGTGGGAGGGTCACCCATCTATTGTCATGGTTCAAGGGTACAGGCGTCTGGAGTGGATATTGTGTTCAGAGGTGAATGAGGACAAAAAAAAAGAAGAATCCTCATGGAGAAAGGGTGGTGGCACCAGAGATTCGGGGAAAGAAAAAAAGAATCGCAAACCTGAGATCGTTAATTGATCAATCCAAGATTGAATACAAGAATCAAGCTAGAACAGTCAAAATGCGCCAAAGTTATTAGCAAACCAGAAAGTCAATTTGCTATGAAAACATTGTCCAACTATAACTACACAGTTGTGATAGCCACTGTGCAAAATACATGTGTATATATATATATGTGTGTGTGTGTGTGTATATATATATATATATATATATATATATATATATATATATATATATATATATATATATATATATATATATATACATATACAGACACAGATATGTGTGTGTGTGTGTGTATATATATATATGTGTGTGTATATACATACATATGTGTGTATATCTATTTATACGTGTATATATATATATATATATATATATATATATATATATATATACACACACATATATACGTCTGTTCAATGAGCACTAGAAGCCCCAGAAAATGTATGCATTCTGCGCTTGACACAGCACCACCAAACAGTTATCTTGAATTGATTTATTTATTCATTCCACCATGTGCAGCAGCAGCGTGAAATGGCCTACGCATTTCAGCTGTAGCCTTCAACAGGGTCATGTGTGTATGTATGTGTGTAAATACATATACTATATATATAAAACCTACTATAGTCAGGATCAAAGTTTCCATAGGATAACGGAGCCGCGTATGGGGCAGTCAGGAGACATTCTCTCGCAGACCTCGTAGCGAACCAGCACGAGAAACCCCTACGTTTCCTAAGGCTCATGAGGCAGTGGAATCAATACATAACAGTCAGCTATTTAGCGACGAATTGAAAAATTTTGTAGGTACATTGCATAACCTGCACCATATCTCACTTTTTGTAAATAACACATTTTTAAAGTAGAGAAACGTGAGTAAGGTGGGGATTTGTGTACCCCAGTCCTGAAAAAGGAGTTCCGACTCCGAAACATGTTGACACACACACACAGGAGGTGATGCACATTGTCCTGCATACCATACCTCTAATTCTTTCACCCTTTTAACAACGCCAGCCAGGGGACCGATTAAAGTTTTTTTGTGTGCACCCCACGAGCCAGGCAATTTTTAACATCACTCGCCGATAACCTCACCACTCACGTATATAATACACAAACCCTCACACACACCACACATAGTCGTTTATAAGTGCTCCCGCGTAATCGTAGGTCGCAGCACGCCGCATCCCGTAGAGGGGTGCGAAGACCCCGATGATGAAGCATGATACCAAGGGGCCTTTTGGTTGTGAGGGGTGTTTTAACAACCCTGGTGATCCCAACCATCGTAGGGAAACCTCTCCATTCTAAAAAGTGGATTCATCTTGTTTATACATACTTGACTAGGGAGAACAAATCCATTTTTCAAATCTCTCTCTCCCCCCTTTGTTATTGACTTTGTGCTGCCCTTTAGCCACTCTTTCAGGCATTTGGTTATGAGACAGACAGCCTAGAGATAGGTGGCGGAGGAAAGAGGACTTTGTTCGAGTAATTTTCACTTTCAGCAGGTGGCCTTTTCGTCTTTAGACTCTTGTTTATAAGAGTTAGTTGACTCCTCCATCTGATCAGAAAATGGAAAAAATACCCTGGTGATGACAGGGAGTATCTGTGGTAAGTGGTATCTGTGAGAAAAATACAGTTTTAGTTTGCTTTAAAGTCTTTGGCCCGGTAGGTAAAACTGCCTACAATTTAACTCCTAATTAATAATACATTTTTTTACAATTTTTTTAGAGTACTATTCAAAGGATTGCACATAGATGCGCTATTAACATTGGTGCATTACAATTTAGGCAGGTAGGTTGGATTGGTCTCAGAAACTTGAATAATTTTGAGTTGGGACTTCCTTGAAAACACTTGAGTTGGGTAATGAAAACTAACAAAGTGGTAGTAATGCGCGGTGGAATAACAAGTGAAATTTAGAAATGGACTTAGAGGCAGGAGCGTAAACTAGGAGACATATGAGGATTACTTGTAATGTCTGGGTAGGGACTGGATGGAAACCAGAGAGCAAAGATGGGTTGATTTGAAAATAAACTATAGGAGGGAAATACTGAATTAATAGATGAGGAGGTCAGGCAAGTGAGGGCATATGTCTATGGCAGCTGGGAAAGAAGTTAGACAGCAGATTTCTGGAACATTAGTGAGAGTTAGTCAGAGAAACTGTGAGAGTAACTATAAAAGTTCAGTAAACATTTCACATCTCAAAGAACGCTGTAAAAGGCACAAATATGGGTATGTTTTTGTGTATGCAGTGGAATTCATCGGTCCACTACAACCTGGTCTGAAACCGCTAAACTAATTACACAATCCAACAAACTGATGGTATAGGTGTATGATATGTTTCCTCGCCTATTACTTTGATTTAGTTATAGTATTGCTACCACAAACCAGTCGATTCCTTTGAAGAATCTCACACTTTTACTAGCAGTAATAATGATGCAGAAAATTTGCTCAGCATGTTTCCATTGGACATGATAGCTAAAGCTCGTAGTATTTTGACTATATGGCTTGTTACATATAAATACATACAAAACACAATATGTTTCTGCATTGATATGCAAAACAAAAAAAATACTTTGAGTGTGTCTCCGTGCTGTCAGTCACGACTTTAGGCATGACACTTGGGCATATTGAAAGCAATGAGTTTAAAAAAGAACACTTAGCTTGTCTTATTGAAGCTTGAAATGTGGCTATTGTGAACACGACTTAAAACTACAATGCTAATGTATTTATTCTATTGTTATACTTTATTGTAGGCATCAAGCGAGAGGGAGCATTTATCTGTTCAATAAATGTGGAAGTATAGTAGTTGCTCTTCGTGTTTTAACACACCGAAAAATAAGTATTGAAAGCATAAATAATATACCAACAACATAAACATGGATCAATATAGGCAGAAATGTGAACAAATACATACTGTTAAACTAAGCATCTCAATCATAGTTCATTAGTGTTGAGAGGGAGTGCAGGTACGTAGTGTTAATGGTAAATTACTGCATTATCAAATAAAAGTAAGACAAGCCATGGACAATTTAGGTAAATTAGAAAGGCAGGAGTTGTGGGCTACCAAGGACGACAGTGGTTTGCATTATGGCTCAGCTGTATAGCACGCATAGCACAGTAGCGCGTGCACAGAGTTTAGTATGCTATTTAGTACCATTGCAGGGTGTTGGAAAGGGACATCATTCGTGAGAGGCAACACCAGGAGTGGGACGCGACGTCTCTTCACTATCTCAACAATTGCAGCAAATAGCAAACTGATTAATCAGCGAAAGACAGTCTTGAGTGGGCCATAACGCCCCTCTCAACAATTAAGCAATAACAAATTGTTCTTTGCGCATCTGAATATATAGTTTATTAAATACTGTTCATTCACAAGCAATACCCAGAACTATTTAAGCAGACTGCACAATCTTAATTCATAGACCCACCTTGTGAAGAAACGTTGATCAAGAGAAGTCTCCTGGTCCTGAAGACCCAGAGAATACAGCTCTGCTATGGCAAAATATGGAATATAACATTTGCACTTTACTAATAAATGTCTAAATCTACATTCGTTACTACAGTTACTTTCCAATAACATGCTTTCTTATGCTACATTTATTTTCACTGGTTCGTCATAAACCACTTTCCTTTCAGTTTGTGTTCAGAAAGTTCCTTGTAATTTGAACTGGACCGACGTTTGCACTTATGTGTTGATTTTATTCAATGTAGCTGGGTTTGGGTCTTTTATGGTTTATGACATCATTTCTTTGGGTTAATTCATCAGTAGACTTTTTGCACCTACCTATAGAGAGCAGAAAGGGGCCTCTTTGTTCCCAGTTTTGGTCTATATGGCTTTGGCTCTCCCGCCATGTTGATATCTGTAAAAACAAGTTGGCATGCGTTAGCGACACACGGTACATAAAGAGAAAAGTACAGATCCAATGATGAGCAGGAATATTTTTCTACCACTTGTAGAGAAAAGTGTATCAAGATGGACATCCTTGCAAAGACCACTCCCAGTGCATATATTTCAGTAATTGGATAACATAGTCAGTTGTCAATTAGGGAGCAGGCTCCAGTTCCACATGAATGGCATTTCAGTTCAATATTTTGCATCAGTTAGGAATGTTTTCATCGTTCACAATAAGTAAATAAAAGATTCCTTTAAATAGTCCCTAGCAAGTTGTAGATATGTGTGAGAAAGGACAAAAAACAGGGAAGATTCACTGCTATTAAACGTACCAACGCTGCATCGACTCTGAATACAAGACTTGGTAAACTCCTTTTTTATACTGAGACAACACCCTTTAATGGAGCCAGTAGGTATCAACTATGAAACTTATTGGCTTTACCAATTCGTGTGATTTTACTTTGATGGCTGTCATGTGAGTGCTCATATGTGCTGAGTCCGTCTCTGAATAAACTTTCTTCTTTTTGAAGATAACCATTCAAAAATGGCCACCATGCAGACATGGGCATGTGAAGCGGCCGTTTTTCTTATACTTTAAGAAAATTCATTCGGAGATGTCTGCTGTAAGTGTGCAGGTCACTAAAGTAGCCATCTTTGACTGAATTTCCTTTTGTTCGTCGAGACCATTATTTATAGTTGACTGCATGCAAGCATATACATCTGAAGTGGCCATCTTTGAATAGGTTTGCTTAGACTGTAAGATAAATAATGTAAAAACGGCAGTTGCACATACGTCCGGATTCATGGTGAAGATTTTCAATTGCTTTGCGCTAAACAAAAGAAAATGATTCAGGTAGGAGACTCACATTTCTTTTTAAGTTAAACAGCTTTTTATCCTAGCTGTCTCCCACTTAGAATTGCATCTGCTTCAATATAAATAAATTGGGAAAATACAATTCCCTTTTCAAAACCTGCCACTTTCTTGTTCTAAAATGTTGACATGTGCATGATTGAGGGGCCATCATGGTATTGTTTAATACCATTTTAAGATGGCTGCCTACTGATACATTGGTGGGGGTCACTTAGAGTCGAAACGGGCTCGTGGGGGAATGGGTACTACCAGGGGATAGTTTTCAAAAGAGGGTGGTGGGAATTTTGGGGAGGGATGAGGAAAGCAGGCAGTGGCTGTATAAATATTTCTTCACATACACTTCAAGGCAAAGACTGATATCAGTAGTGGAAGGATACATTCAATCCAATCAAAACAGGGTGAAATTCACCTTGAGCGTGACAAACTCAAAAGTATGGAGGGAGGCCATCAGATCAGGAAAAGGAAATGAGACAAACAAGACAGCCAGACTCATAAGCAAGGGCCCGATCAAAGCCTACTCTATGCACTGAATTGAAACAGGCTAGTAACGCAGTTTTAAGGGCGGGAATGGCTTGTAAATCACATTAAGAATAACATTGTGGCAACACAGTTGTTATAATTTCCTGAAACCGACTTTCCAGGTTCTGTATTTGCATATAAGATATTTAAAACTAGATTTTTAAAGACAAATAATCTTGTAAAGTCTTGTGGATATTGCCAGGATTCTGTTCAACATCACAGGTGAAGTGAATGTATGTCTGTTTTCCAGCACGGTGACATGTATCAATGCATGCTAACAATTCTTGTATGATTTTTGAGGCTCTACATGAGCCAATGTTAATATTGTTTAGGTTAATAAATAAACAGAACTTGTCACACAATATGAACGCTGACATCAGACGTTTGAAAATGGATGTCGTATATTATCTAAAAGAAACTACACCATAATAAAAAAAAAATTCTCCTTAATACTGAAACTGACAAGAGAAAGAAAAGTAAACACCAGTTTCTTTGTTAAAGTACATGAGCAGCAATTTGACAGAAGACAGCCTGCCCCCCGCCCCACCCCCTCTCACCACCCCCCCACCCACACACCGCTTCCACCGCCTATGGGCAAATGACCAGTGTTGCTTCCTTTTATATTTTTAGCTAATCACAGCCTTCCGTGTTGTAATCATTTATTAATTCGGTGCTTCTACCCAATTAAAATAATTCAATCATCTCTACGTCCTATCTAGTTTTACAGCAACATTATGTTTGCACCTCCGCTGAAGCAGGCTATTCTGTCTAGTTTTGTTGTGCAATAAAAGATCTTTGTTTACTATGCTGTGTTTGCTTCAAATGCAAGAAAAGGCACCCACTTTCATAAATTAAACCTCTTGTTCCGATTTGTCCTTTTCCAAGAAACAACAAGAAAATTAATTTAATTTTAGAGTACCGGTCTACTCGTCTAGAAGTTTAGTATTATAAATGTTGACATAATGTTACACTGCTCCCTTTTTAAATCAATGTTTGATATAATGTCAGTAATGAGACTTATTTGTCATCCTTTTAGATACAAAAAGTGAATCTGACACCATAGCAACGGTATTATTAATTTGACCATGGTATGCTTGAATATTATCATATTTGAAACAATGCATCTCTAATGAATGTATCTACAAAGAGTAAAGAACAATTCGCTATGTGCTTTTATTGAAATTAATTTAATTTCCGAGACAAATTCTTAACGCATATCCAATTTAAATTTTAAATACTATAACATTTTGGGCAATTGAATATATTTATGTGATTTTTCTGCACCGCGTAATGCAATCTTGAACATCAATAAACACACATAAAGCGTGTAATACGTTTTTAAATGTGTAATTCCAGCATGCATGGACCATGACCCCCTATAAGATAGCTTTCATCACTTTATACAACTAATTTAAATATCAAAACAACCACAGCCTAAGAAATTATTAACTATATATTTGCGAGTGAACCAAAAATAGGTAATGAAGCGATCGTAAAAAAAAAAACATTCAGAAAAGCATTCCACATAGAAAACATAATAAATGTTAAAATGGCAACTTTTATTTCTGTGCTCATTTTACAAGTTTTAAAGTAAAAATGTATTGAAAAATGGAGAGAAGCGTCTCTCGTTAATTACTGTGCAAAGTTAAAGGCAGAAGACACATCATTGTCAAAGCCAACAGGCACGCCTTACGCTAACAGTTATAGCCCAATCCAAGCTTCCACTGTTCTCACATAGGTAGAATTACTGAACAGATGTGTGTGCTCTTGGAAAGGGGAACATGGGTTGGGAGTATGTACTGCACATCACAGAGGGCAGCTGTGTGCACAATAGCTTGCAGATGACCTGTCAAATAGGGGTCTTGCAGAGGAGTTGAAAATCCAGTAGAAACTCCAGTCAACCTCCCCCAGATCCGCAAAGATCATAGTTAAGCATTTTCTGATTTTCTCTCCAACATCATGTCAGTTTTCCGAGTGAGGCAGTTTTTTATGTGACACAGGAGTCCCAAATATTAGCTAATGTGCAATTTGTATGTTGCATCATGTGTGAGATTGAGAAGTATGTTGTTTTGCTGCTTCCATTTGTTGTCCTTGTGTGTTTCTTGTATCCAGCATAAATGTTAGCATACCACGGGCATTTAGATGTGCTGGTCTATCTGAAACATTTCTCAGACAGGTTGTTCTCATACCATAGTGACCTGTCGAGTGTCGCAGACGCAGGAGTCTAAATGCATACATCCGAGTCATATGAGTGTTCCCAGTTAACATACTATCATCAGTTCACCACTGTTTTCCCCGTACTGCACTATGACCATTTTCCATTTAGTGCCATTGGAGGAAAACACACCAGGACGTGATTCGGGTCTCTATTCATAATAAAGCTCACACAGTAGCCCTGCAGGCCACTCTAGGTTAAGCGTTACTCAAGAAAACAGGCTGTTCACCAATGCCATGACCAGGGAGATAAGGACAGAAGAGCCCAGGGGAAGGGAAACATTTGATCACCATATTCGCCATTGACTCTCAAAACGAAGAAAAGAATAACAATATGGGGAGGGAAAAGGCCAAATTCAGCTTTCAGAATGAAGAGTGGTACTTGGCATACACCCTTTATGCAAACACAAAAGACAGTAAACTTCCCAGCTCTGAAATGGTTTAGAACCACATATCAGATGAAGAAGGAAAGAAGGCAGCCCCTGACCTGAGAATCAGTCCTTCCTTAATGGTGCAGGGAAGGCACTTATCAGGGTCCATTCCAAAGCAAGTGTACTAGAAAAATGCGTGATCATTTTACAGGACAGTCCCTCTTGTGCTGAGACGGATGTCTGACCATTATGATGCCACTGAAGATACTTTCATAGTGTTGCATCTGCACTTTATATAATTCTGGACCGGGACGATATTAATTGATAAGTTAAATTACTGGATGCGAGTGAATGATTCATGGATGTTTTATCACAAGTGTATACCAGGGTGTAAAATTGCAGAGACAACAGTAGTCAATGTGAAGAAATCTCAAGAGATGAAAACATCATTGATCCCTGGCAGGAAACAAGGGTGGGTTGGAATAAAGATGTTGTATGCGCTCTACTAAAGGTTCTGAAGACTCCTAAATACAGCAAGGTAAACAAGGAACCTTTCGTTCTCCTATCAGTAGATTAAACTAAGGATTGTCTTAAACCTACAAAAGGCACTGGAGCCATCCAAACACAGGAAGAATAAAATATAGTAAACATTTAGAAAGTAGATGTCAATAAATGGTAATAATGAAAGGAGTATAATATGGTTTACAGGCCAGAGGGTACAGTACAGACGTCTTTTTGAAAGCTATGGTGATGTGAAATAATAAACTATTACGAAATGGCTGCATGGCCCATAAGTGGACTAGTTTTGCTCTATCTCAATAAATTGGACTGTTCGCAGTTCAAAGACGAGTTGTAGAAGGTTCGTTTAAGGGAATAAGGCTGGTCTTCAAACGTATGGCTCCTACTTTTTTTTTGCGGGACTTCCATTGCTTTTCTCTTGCTTTTTGGCAAAAATTCCATTGCTGCTGTCCTCTAAATGACAGTCTAGACCTGCCTAGGTCAGGATTATCCAGATCCCCCAGGATTTTGCGACTCTCTGTGGCTAATTTGTAGGCAAAGAGAGCAGATTACAATAAGAAAACCTGCTCTTTTAGGCACCAGACAACCTATGCCTGCAGGCCGCAGGAGTGGAGGGGCGGGAGGGAGGGTAGTGGCAGAGAAGGTTGAGAGTAGCTACAAAAACAATAGGAGACTTGTGGAAGGTTAGGGGTTAGTCCACAGGGGGCACACAAACATGTGAGGCGGCAGTCTAATTGCTCAGGAGTGGGTAGGTGCATTTCAAAGGCAGGCAGCAGAGGCATTTAACACCTCTGCTGCCTGCTGGCCTTGCTCACCCTCTCTTTACTGGCTCAGTGGCAGCACAGAGCCAGTAAATAGAGGGTAAACAGCAGGTTTAAAACAAACATATTTTGAAGGAACTTTTGTAAAAGAATCGCTGCATTTTTACAAAAGGGACAATTTTGTGATTTTTTTGCAAATCGCGAAATCCTGGGAGGTCTGATTATTAGTCACAAAAGGAGCCTTAAAGTGAAAGTATTCCTTTTCCTTTTTCTGTTAAATGTTGGTGGATAATATTTGGAAACATTTTGTTCATACATTGATTTATAGATATTTCATTCAGTAAACTTGCACCTTCCCAGCACACCACCTTGCCAGGATCATATGTTCTGTTCTTACTATATTTGCCAATTTCATTATTCTTTGAGTTCTCCAACCCTTGCGGTCATCAGTAGGTGGCATCTTCTGATCCTCCTGATCCACTGGATGGTCAAACGAATTTGATCTTGGCCACCATGGGCCATTGCTTCGAATGTAAATGAATTCAAACCTATCTATTCTTAGTCTAGGTAATTTTCTCAAGATTATAATGTCACAACATCAAGGAGTTTTAGGACTTAAGTATATGTGAGTGGGATCCTATTAATAATTGTTATCTCAACCTGTAAGCAAAGGGCCTTAAATATGGTGAAAAAAATCTAGTTGGGTCCTCTCTGCCGTTCTGTAGTGGTTATTATAACTTCCCTTTTATCTGTTCAATGAATACCTCATAAATTCATAATGATCTACAATCACTGTTTCTTGACTCCTTGACTGGACTAATTTGAGATAGTATCCCTAAGGTTGTATCGCTGTTTTTTAGTTTGTCTACCTGGCTCTTTGTAATTTCAATTTATGTCTCCAACAATGTGCCTGGATTTTGGAGTCTGTATTGTTTTTGGAGGGGAGGTGTTCTTGTAAAGAAATTATCATTTTCCAAATTCAGAACTGTGTCCTCAAACCAACAATACCAGGAACATTCTGCATAACTAACTAATTAACTAAACACCTGATGGTGCACCACCCCACCACAGTAATCTGTTTGCAACAATGTGCACCACCAGATATATACCACACCCTTACCACTCTCCTGCTGAATAGGTGTGGCTTATTTCTTATACTTGTGATTAAGGGACATTTGGATGTTTCACAATCTCTTTGACTTCTGGATGCAACAATGATGGTTGCACCCCCACTCTTAAAATCGTTCCAGCACCGCTTTTACTGCATTTATTCCATAAAATAAACGTTATTATTTGATCCCTTAACTGAAAGTAAACATGTTTTTGTGGTAAACGAAACAAAACTAGCCACCAAATGAAATTGAGTTAAGACAGCTACTAAAAGTTGGGATCTGCGTCCTTTTCCCAGGAGCACAGGTCAGCGCCAAGCAGGCGCGCAACACCCATTGGGTTCAAGGGGCTTCAGCCTCCCCCCGTCGTGTGTGTCAGCCCGGGCTGACACAGCTTTGCAGGCTGGCGGACATCTAATTGCAGCCGCACTCGAGTGCTTAACAGGTCTTTAAAAGACCATTTACGTGTAAATTAAGCGTTTGGTGTGTTTTCACCCCTTCTTTCAGCCACTCGGTCTATGGTTGGAAGGATTAGCCCCCCCCCCCCCCGAAATTTGGCGCTAGTTGCCCGCCTGGCGCCAAGTAAAAGCGAGCAGGTACAGCATGACACGCCCAAAAGACCACGCAACATTCACCCACAATGATGCCAGGTGGGGTGAGAACATAGCCAGTCACGGCAGGTTTAACGACCTTGCCACTGACCTCTACGAGTGAAACAGCAGAGCTGTCAAAGGCGAATGCAGCTTTCCCTGGAGAAATCCCATCTCCTTCGACTGCTATACAACCTCCGAGAATGAGAAGCACAAAGGGTTCGGCTCACGGAATTGCTTTTTTCTAATCTTGCCAGTGTTTGTGGCATCACTTGCACTGGGCTTCGGATTTAGAGCACATGCTGAATAAAAAAGTGCGCGCGGCAGCACTTTTTATAATAAACTGGGAGCCTCTCTTTTTGTGCTTTATATTGTTGGGCAGCAGAATTGGATTTGCGGCAGACTCTCTTTCCTTGATAAGAATGGCGAATATTAATCACTGTCGGCCGCGTGCATGTGGGCATTCTTGGTCATGGTGCAATGTAATTAACATTCAGATGGAAAAGGCGCTGCTGGCTTCTCGCAGGAGTGAAACTCTCGCTTTGGGTTTTAATGGCGCCTTTCTAGCGCTATTGGCTTTGCAGAACAATTTCTTTGACCTTGCAAAAAAAGAGCAATAATTGCAACATATCACTGAATAATAATAGGCAATATTAATAATAATAGGGGCCATGGACTCGCCCTTAAACATCATCTGCATTCTGGCAGAGTATGCACTGTCCTTTGTCAGTGGCAGGTAAAACACAAACTTAACGACTAAACTTAACTTATTGAAGACTAATCACAAAGGCGTTCAGGATTGTGTAAATCAGAATTTTTGCGTGTAGTACCCTTTTATATGCCCTTATGAGCCTTTGTGAACTGGCCCCAAAACATCTAAGTTGGCAATACAATGAGAACAGAGACATTTGAAGGCATGGGCAAAGTGGGCTCTGGCCCATGGCCCCAGCCTTTCACTGGGTCCCCCTGACAGTGCCAGCTCTGATCTGTAGAGAGTCCTGCCTGATAGTCTTTACTCATTCTTAAATAGATTGTTTTAAGTCTTCATCTTGTGTACTGTACTTCTACTACTCATTCCCTAGTCTCATTTTCTTTTTTTGCAAATGCTACAGTTAGTGTCTACTACTACTACAACATACTACTACCACCATCATGGCATGGCACCTTTGGAAACCAACGGGTTTTAAGTGAGAGTCTGACAGACATTTTGCAGAGAAATGTGTCTTTATGTTTCATGCAACATCCATAAGAAAAGTTTTTTTTAGATCAAAACAGGACACTTACACATGAGAAATTGGAAGGTGTCACAGAGATTATGTGCAGTGATATTACTGAGCTACTGCTGTGCTACAAATACAATATTGGAAACAGACATCCATGAATTTTAGATGTAAACACCATTAGAATTTGACGAGTGAGTCTGTGCACTGCCAGTGACCTGGCCAAAGAGGGCGTGAAAGAGCTGAAACTGGACCACAAATTCAAAGCTGGTCCGAACAGAGGGGGCCCTAAAATCTGTTTGGCCCAGGGCCCCCAAAATCCTTAACATGTCCCTGAATGAGAATATCCATATACAAATAGTACAAACAGAAAGGACAGCGCCCTCTTTGCACTACTACTAACTAGAGTAGGGCGATTTGTTGCATATTCACAAAGACATGTACTAGACATAAGCGTGTACTTCAGTAGTACTACTTCCTGTACTCCAAAATGCTGTAGTGAATTGACTCATTTGTAAATTATTAAATAATATGAACATTTATGTAGTAAAGGTGTGTGTTGTGTATTATTGTCATTGCTATCTCCCTTTCCCATACCATAAATAGAACAAAAATACCAGTCGGCGAGTATGAATTTGCTGCTACGAAAGCATGACAAAGGAATATAGAGTTACCCTAAACGTTAGGCAGACAGCACCTGCCTGCGTGGGACGCCGGAAAACCTTTGTTGCACTATCATGTCAAATTATATAATACCACTTTCAAAAATCTACCTGCCATGGACCTGTTCCTGACCTTTGTGTTAATTTGAATTTGCAATGTTTTTGCAGGCTACTTCCTCAAACCAAACTCCATTGAGTTCTTCATTTTGTCAGGTGCCTATGGAAGCTATAGAACAATCATAAAATAGGAGAAATGTTGTACAATAATACATTTATTATGAATTCCTCAAGATGGGCTATTTCGGTCGTTTTTGATTTATATTTTATTGCTGTAGCCATTGCCATCTTCATAAATATGTTCATGTTGAGTATTATTATATACATTTATTAGATATTTGTTTATTGTGATTATATGTTTATGGGAATGAACTGGTAGTTTGTGGACTATATTTCTATTGTAATGAACTAATTAAAAGTTTAACAATGTACGTACTTTAATACCCGAAGCTAGCTGAAAATGGAAGTTGGTTGGAGATACATGTGTTACATTGAGCGTATATTGAGAGATGGCATGTCTTAGAGGGCTATACTCCCACTGCATTACGCCCTACACATCCCCGGACAACATTACTTCTACTATAGAGTTTCTGATAGGTTAGTTAAGGATAAGAGATACAGTCAAATATGGTAAGGGAATTTGTATTAAATAATTTTTTTTATTTAACATACAACCCATTTTAGAGGGTACTTTAAAGGCGTGGCATAATGGAACCAGCTTTAAACCCTGAGAAAGAGAGATGACTGGCAGGAATGCAGGCTGAAATGCAATGTATTTTTTGCTCCCTCTGATATAGGGAGTATGTATATGTTTTTTCTTTAAGAGACAAATCGCTTTTTCTGTGGACAATAAATAAGGATACTTATCCCTAGACCGCAATCAATATGACCAGACAGTGACATGACATGCTTCAAAATGCCTAATATAGACTAGGATCCTGCAGAACCGTGCTACCTTGCACTACGCAACATTACACAAGCATTATTTGGCACTTTTCTGTACATAAACCTAAGGCAGCTTGTGTGGACCATCGTAATCTCATTTTCAGATAATTCAATTCTACCTACCCCACCTTTTACTTACTGATTTTTATGTAAAGCATTAAAAAAAAAGTCCTAGGCCAGATTGACATTAAGGGTGAATCATGGGTGGGCTGTCCACCCCTTTGATATCCACTTCTCTCTGGAACTGAACAACGTAACTGTGAATGTGGAAATATCATGTACATTGAAGCACATGAAACAACTGTTTATTATACAGCATAATAGTAGAATAACTCCTGTGTATGTTAATAATGTCTGCAATCTAATGTGCATTAAACCTTGGCATCAACTCAACTAATGTAACATTTGTAATCTACCAAAAAGCTAATAACTTTACTAATGAATATATAGTGTTTGCATTCCACTGCAGAGTGTACTTATTTTCCTGTTTGATGCGATTGGTTTGTATCTGAAAATACAAGACCCACCTTCTTGACATCTTTAATGGAGGGCTGTGACGAAAATGTGTGTTTTTATCATCCCACGTCTTATGTCATTCTATCTCAAGGACATTCGTGACTGGTGGCAACTGATACCATCAAATTAACAATTATATTTTTATAATTTTGTGTCAATTGCTCTGTCTGTCCTCTTTGTTTGTTCTCTAAGTCTAAAGGTTTGTATGGTGTATTTTGTACATACTGCTGAACAGGTCAGAGCCCTATCCAGCAAATTACTCTTTAACGGTTGTCTATTTTTTCGGGAAAATTGGTTTTGAGAATCTGGTTGACAGGTTATCAAGGGAGAAACCACAGTGTTGAGGTTAGCTATGACTCTGACACTACACAGATCAAATAGAAAGACCCATTGGGATAAAGCAGTTTTGGCCTAGGGCTATCCTTGAATTATCTTTGGTAGCTTAGGCTGAACAGCAAGGCAAACCTCAAGAGGATTGTGAATGCAATTAAATATACAACCAACCAAATAACAGTACCATTCAATAAATAAATGACGCAAGGTTAGATACCAAAGTGAATAGAAAAGGTTAACATGGAATGACCACATTTTCACAAAAATGCTGAAAATCGGAAATGCTGTTAAAAGAAATGTGCCTATAAGGACCGATTTACACCCAGTATTTAATATTAATGGGTGGGGAAAGAAACAAATGTTCATGTAAATCTTAATAGAATCAAATGGCCATGTGATGCCTACCCACATCAACTTTCATATGCCCGCGGTCAGGATAAATGTTTTAGACAGAAAGCAAGCTTAGCTATAACAAGTCTCTTACAGAGTACAAATAAGCTATCTGTAGAGCCAAAACTGAGTTTTATACTGGCAAGATAGAGAAGGCAAAGATCTCTACTAGAGAACTCTTTAAGACTGTTTCATCCCTATCCAAGCTCCAACAAGGAGAGTTTTTCAATCCGGACCAAAATTTATGTGACCAAATGGCCGGGTACTTTCAGGTAAAAGCACAAACAAAGTACAATGAACTGGAGGGTTTGGACTCTGGCCCCCATACTCCATCCGCTAAGGATGGTGAGAAGGGGTCAGCAATCTCGAACCATTTATCTAGTTTCTCCTTAGTTACTCAGGACTTGGTAAATGATCTCTTACTCTCTATTAGGTCTGGCTCACCAGAGGACCCCTGTCCACCGAACATAATTCATGAGGTCTCTAGAGTAACAAGCTCTCTCCTGACCCCCCTTTTGAACATCAGTGTAGCAGCTGGAGTTTTTCCTACAGTTTGGAAGAAAGTTTGCATTAGGCCCATTTTAAAGAAGTCGTCCATGGACCCTAGGGATGTTAAGAGCTATAGACCTATCTCCTGCCTTCCTCTGACGTCCAAGGTTTTGGAGAAAGTCATTAACCATGAACTAAATGACTTTCTCTCTTCAATAACACTCTGGATTATTCACAACATGGTTTCTGTGCAAATCACTCTACAGAGGCCGCACTGGTTATGGCCACGGAAGAACTTCACATGCAAATTGATAGTTGTGGAAGGGCGATCCTGATCCTACTTGACCCGTCAGCCGTGCTTGACACGGTAAATTATCTCATTCTTATGCAACGGCTGAAGGCAAGTGGGATCAGTGATAAGGCTCTGGATCTTCTTTCAACATTTCTGACAGAGAACATAAGGTTTGTTGGGATAATTTTAAATCAGACATATTCCATCTCCCTTGTGGAGTCCCATAAGGGTCGCGCTCTCACCCACCCTTTTCAATATTTATGTGACGCCATTTGCCAAACTAGTTAGAGACTTTGGCTATTCGCTTGTGTCATAAGCCAACGACATTCAAATTATAGTTGAATATCAACAGCTAATGAGGTGCCTTCGGTTAGGTTTCATAGTTGTGTTGATCGCACACCACCTATTTCAAACTAAATACACAGAGTCCGAAATCATGGAGTTTGGCAATGGCCCTTCAATCTGGAACACAGCCTGGTGGCCAACGGGGGCAGGAGAGTGTTTGTTACCAGTGGACAAGAGGAGAAATCTGGGTGTGGTTTGGGACACACAGTTTAACTTCTCTGCTCAGATTAATCAAGTTACTTCAGCCTGTTATTTTACATTATATATTCTACGGAAGATCCTACCATTTCTTCCAATGGAGCTGAGGAAAACTGTGGTGGTTGCTCTTGTATTGTCTCGCATTGGCTATTGTAATGCCCTTTACCTAGGGGTTGACAAACAACAGTTTATTAAGCTGCAATTCCTTCAGAATACTGCTGCTCGTACATTGCTTAACATACCTAAATTCAATCATATTTTCGGGGCCATTAGGACTCTTCATTGACTCCCGGATAAGCAGCGTATTGAATTTAAGACCCTTTGCTTAGTCCACAAAACCCTGTATGGCGGCGGTCCTATGGCGTACCACAGTTTATTTCAATGGTACTGTTCAGGGTGTTCACTACGGTCTGCCAATCAGGCTTTGGCTTAGATCCTAAAATGGAGGAAGGCCAGATGGTGTGGGAGATGCCTTTCATACTTGGCTCCCAAACTCTGGAATAGGTTGCCTTTGGATATCAGATTTTAACCAGCTCTCAGTTTTCGTGGCCTATTAATACCTGCTTTTCCAGGCCTAGCAGTGGATCTTGTACCGGTGCACTTATCCTTCTTTCTATGTTTCTCCAGCACCAAGACGCCTCGGCAATCGAGTGCCATATAAAACCCCTGCTTACTGACGTAGATAGACTGAGTAACAATTTGATTTGGAAGCTTTTCACAACATATTCTGTTCAGTGTTTTAAACCTGGGGCAGTGACCATTAAAGCAGCATATAAACTGGATGTCCATGATTGAAGGCTCATGAAGCAGGTTTTTCAGAGATAAAAATCCACTGAGCTGAAAAATGTGATTCCTCATTTTTGTAGGGGAAATGTTTTCTTTAGTTAGGTACCCATGATCTCCACAGCAAATATACGTCTACAAAAATGGAGACAATTTCAGAAACTGTGAGGTTTGTTACACAAAGATGATGTTTTACCACAAGCAGTTAACAGGCAGACAAAAGATATACTGAGTTAGAGTAATTACAGGTCTTCATGACTAATTCAAAATGTACCCAACTCAGTGAAAAGCAGCCATAAAGCCTTCCACACTCCCTAGTCAACACGCCTCAAAGTTCTCCCAGCATGGATCTCTAAACTTTGATTTACTGAACAGAATGCATTCTCTGTTCCATCACCATTAAGCTTCCAGGCCCTTGCAGGCTCATAGGAGAGGCTTCAAATCAGGTGCCAAGCTATCTTAGTAGACCTTGACTAAAGGATCACTTGAAGTGTGTTCACACAAATGATGTCAGCAATCATGGGACAAGTCCCTTCGAGCAGATACTGAAGTGGAGGTTAAGAAAACTTCAGGAAGCTAAAATGAGAAGATATTTTTCTGCATTCTCTCATTTCCAGGTTTAAACTCAGTGATGGTAGGATAATCAGTCTAAAGGGTTCAGGTGACAAACCCCCCAAAGGTAGGGTTTATTTTCTGGAGAAAAATAAATCTATGAGCCTGAGACACACAGGTTTTTCCTGATACATTGATCTGCCATCCTGGAGTTGTGGCTTGGGCAAAAAAAATATGCATCAAGAGAAGCCGACTATGGAAAATAGGCATCAGAAGACATGCCCTAGGTAGGATGTATTTTCAGATACATGGATGGCAGAGCCCTTCTAGCAGATAGACTACGCTTGGTGGCTCCACCGTCAGTCAGTCATTGGTAGCCCACTTCTAAATAAGGCGGGAACATGTACAGTTTAGTGGGGCAGGAGAAGCACTAATTTACACCAGTTCTCCTGTCCCAGAAATCTAAATGATCCCCTTAACCTAATATAATATTGAAGACCAACTTTGGCCAGTGCACATAATATATCTGTGAATCACAGTATTTCAATTACAACATTGATCCTGCAGATACTTGATCGGTAAAATACTGGGCCATATTGTAAATATTTTACCTCCTGCAGACATGGAGCTTGAATCCAATCTATTTACACCTAATTTCAAATGGTGTACAGTTTCAAGGAATCAACTGAGACATTGTGACAAAAACAGAAGAATCCATTACACTATGGGCTCCTATTCCTAAGTAGCGCATGTGTCTCAAGGCAGGCTGGCGTGCCGCAGCTTGGGGATCCTTCTGCCCTTCCTCTGTAAAAACAGCTTCCAGGGCATTAATGTGGCACCCAGGCTAAAGAGGAAGTGATTTCATGGTTTATATCCATTCAGGAATGCCTGTGTTCGTGCCAGCCAGGGCTTTAAGTGGGTCGGGTCTCACCGGGTCTGAGCACCGGCAGTTTTTTAAAGGGGGCCTCGAAACGGGTCTCTATCGGGCTCTGTTTTGTGGCCTGGTGGTCCATGTTTTTTCCGGACTGCAGTAACAGCAGGCACATCGATGTGCGCATGCTCACACTGCTGACTTCTCACTAGTAGAGAAGTTACGGCATGACGTCATGCCAGGTGAGCGTTGTAGGGGAAGGGAAATCCTTTAAAGAGAGTCATTTTCTCTCCGGATTTCCCTTCTCTTTTTAAAACGCAGGAGCAGCAACATTGCCGTGGTGTCACCAGGGCTTTAAGTGGAAGCTTTCTCAAAATGATATAGAAGCCATAGTTGCTGCTTATTTATCTTATGCAACTAACAACCATTGAGAAAGCCAATAGTCCTGACTTCTTGTCAGTATGTATCACAAATACGGATGCAATGACAGAAACCGCAAAATACAAGTCAGGTGGTACACTATGCTAAGCACAGATTTTTACCTTACGTGTTTTAAGCCACGCCCTTTATTACATTGGCCTTGCCTTTAATTACAGAGACCCCCCCAGTTTCTTCACCCCACTTAAAGCCCTGGTGCCAGCCTTCTTCCTGACAAGTGCTGAACAAACAAGGTAGCAGCAGAGCTCTGGAGCACGCACCGCCCTAAGAAACCATGTGTCTTCGCAGTCACAGGAGGCAAACTAATGCGCACATAGGGAGGCCCAACACAAACTGACAGCAAGAGCGTACTTTTTAAAAGCAATAAAAAACAGCCTGAATTCTGCCGCCAGTAAAAGATCCAATCCTGGTGGGTAGGGCCAAAAGGAGACAAGGCAGCAACAAGGAGGGACTAAGAAGCCTCCTTGACAATCAGAAGCCAGTGTTTTGCATGGGAGATGACGCTACCCAATCAAAAAGATGCGCAGGGCTTCAACTCCGCCTCCGGGAGCTTTGGAATCTGTATTGATTCCAAGAAGCTCTCGAATGCCGAGAGCAGCGCATGCGCTGCTTTCGACAGCCGAGACCTAAAAACGAAGCACTTTATAAAATACTGGAGTACTTCCCAGAGAGCAGTTACGTTGAAAGTGAGTTCGAGGCCATGATGAACACTGAATTAAACCCAAAGACGCGGTGTCTTAAATCACGGCCATAAAAAGGAAGACAATCTTTATCGAACAATTTTACCATTTCTTGCCACGTTCAATTGTTTGTTGAGATGTCGTAAAGCCTTCTGGGGAATGCTGTACCGCAGGCACGTAAAGCGCCAATGGAGGTGTCATGTACCTTAAAGCCCCTCATTTCTAACTTTCAGAGCGGCGATTCATCATTGTCTAAGCTCCAACAAATGCTCATCCTAGCTGGCCCGCTGCCCAGGCCCGTCTGAAGAAATACTGAAATCACTGACTTCATCTTAATAACTTCTCCTAACTGGAAATGTTAGATAATCCATCCAAATTTCTCCACTGCCATTGCCTCAGCCGACCCGTGTTTAACATTTGAGCTGGTAAACTGAATTCAGAGATGAACTTTAAAATAAGGCACATTTTCCCTCTCTTGGTCGTGGCAAAATATTTTCCTGCCAGTTCGAATTAAATAAAGACAACAAACTTTGTAAAGCCTACACCAATCACTAGCAGGTGTTTCAATGTAAAGATACTAAGGGGTGGCGCTCAGATGGGATTACAGTTCAGAATAGCACACTGCTGAAAATGCCCTGTACATTTTTAACTGATTGATACACACCTTACCAGCAGGTCCGGTGAAAAACTGATTGCACTCAGAAAGAAGCGGGAGCCTGGCGCTCATTCTTACAATGAGGAAAACACTCAGCGCTTTGTGGTTTGCGTAGGTTGTGGCCTTGGAAGGGTACAGTCTAATTCAGGGGTCTCCAACCGGTCGATCGCGAGCTACCGGTAGTTTGCCGAGACCCTGTGAGTAGCTCGCGCCGAGTGCTGCTCAATTTAGTAACTCATTAGTGTTGTTTGGGCTATTTAGGCTTTTTTCTTTGTTCGTTGCCCGCCCTCACATAAAGCAGCTGCTCTGATTGGCTTGAGCTTTGCTGGGGCGGGGCGGGCCTAAAAGGATGACGTTCCTCTCCTCAGACTCAGTCTTGTGACTGTTACGGCTTATACGCCCCCAGCCTTTCCCTCACTGGCACCGTACTGTCCATTGTGCAAGTGCGACATGTGCCAGTGCGGAGCTCAGCAGGCGTGGCACGGTGGAGCATTGTAGAGCAGTTTGCAGGCCGAAAGAACTGCCGGGACCCGCGCGTACAACCTTTCACCAGATTAGCAGCAGGTAAGCCACAACACTCTTAGTTTAGGTCCCCCCTGTAAAAAGTAATGTAAAAGAGTGAAGTCGAAGCATGTTCAATGACCCTGCATGGGACTGCTGCCCCGTTCCTCTCCTATGTGCATTGTGACTGTCTCTATCGACGCCAGGCCTGATCTACGCACCCCTTGATTTTACTTGTTGGTTTTCACGTCACTCATGCATCAAAGTACTGTCGACACCCACGCGTGCCTTTTTCCTCATTGCACTAAAAAGCGACTCGGACAATTTGGGGTCGGGGATCTGCGCAGATATACAGCATATCTGCGCAGGTCCCCGACCCCAAATTGTCTGAGCCGTTTTTTTAGTGCAGACTCGACGGTGCAAGTGCCTGAGGTTGGGGTGTGTTCTGATTAGGCACCACTTGCAATTGGCCATCTGTGATCTCCACCAGGGCTTCCCCTTTGCACAACACTACTAAGGCCTCACAGTAGTTTGATTAATATTTCTCCGCACTTTCGCTCATAATCCCTGCCCTCCCTCGACACCCATATTGCGTCTGCGGATTCTTAATGTTGGTAAAGTAAACCCACGCTAACCTAGGCCGTCCCCAATTTTGAAGGCAGGTCAGAATGATGGTGAGCTGCGGTCCTTGATTTTTCCATCGCCTCTGCTGAGATGTCTGATTTTCATAAGTGATATGGATGGAATCTGGATGAATGAGACACAGACTTACTGCTCTGGGGCACGGCTCCTGGGCTGCTTGGGGAGATGCAGGCGGGGGTCGAATAGAGAAGTTGAAGTTCGGCCAAAAGAGAAGGGAAGTTAAGATGGATGGAGACACAAAAGGGTAAAATAGAGGTGAGAGAGGGAGCGAGTGAAGAGGAAAGTGGAAAGAGATTCAAAAGAAAGAGAATAAGGGAGAAAATGGAAAGACAAGTGGAAAAATAATAAAGGGGAATCAAAAAAGGGTAAATGGGAGATGTAGGAAGAATGATCTGTAAAACAGACAGAGGGTTGAAATAAGTAAAAGAGAAAAATGAAGAACCCCCTTATCCGAAAGAAGGTGGGGGGTTCTTGCTGAGTAACATTGAGTGGTGGAGGACTTCCTTCACCATGCTGCCCTCTCGCTGGCAGGTGAAGTGCAGCCTTCTAGAATCCAGAACACTTCGGTGGCAGCTGGGGTCCTCCGTGTTGCAAGCAGGTGGCCGAGCTCTTTTGCAGTGTCAGCAGCACACACAGTTTTAGGGTACTCAGTGGTGCAGTGAAGAGGTGATTAAATTATGTCTTTGCATCCAAATTCATCTCAGACTCAGAGTTTATTGTGGGCCACCATTGCCAACCTGAAACCTTGTTCGGCCCCTCACCCACACCACACTTGACTGCTCCAGTTTCACTGGGGGAGCAATAGATACCCGCTGGCCCTGGTCACAGTGTACTCCTCCTTACCATCCCCCGTCCTCCACAGTTCCACTCCCCATTGGCAAAGGCCACACTGAGTCCAAACTCCAATCCAGACACACCCACCCCAGGCACCAGAAACTGTTCAGTACAGGGCCATCAAGCCACCTGAGCCGGCACCTGCTCTACTCCTCACACAGCTCACAGTCCTTAGCTTCGTCACCACTTTGTACTCACTGGCCACTTTGCGGTCTTCAGGCACATAGGCAGTTCTGGCTTCCCAGCTCCGGCCTCTCCACAGTCAGGCCTTGACTGCTCCCTGGTGTTGTGTGGCCGCTCGGGATATTATAACTTGGTTGTTTTTTGGGCTGTTTGTGGGACGATTTTATTGGTTGGTGGTCTGTGCCAATGCTTGTCTGGATTTTCGGCTATTTGTTTGCCGATTTTATTGGCAGGTGGGCTGTTTTGTGTTGTTAATTTTTCTGATAGTACCAAACATTGCCTGCTGCAAGCACAAAGACCCTTGTGAAGTCTTCCATACCTTGAACAACACCTCCTATATACAACATGTCTAAGTTTAAAAACTCATTTTGCAAAGGTGGGCCACTTTTTTAGCTATTTGATTTGCCTGCCCTATATTAACAACATAACAGGTCTATTTGTAAAGCGCATGATTACCCGAAGGTGTCCTGGCACTGAATAACAGATGTCTGTTGTTACCCAACTCAATGGTTCTCATTTTATCGACCACAAATGGATGAAAGGCTGAGTGGACCCGCTGGGATTTAAACCTGTGACCATGAGGTCAGACACAGGCCCCTGCAGTGGCTGCTTTAGTGCACTGAGCCAACAGACCCGGCTTTAGGGCTAATTCTAATTTGGTGCCAGGGCCTCTTTCCTGTCCCATTCCGACAAGCATTGGCCTCCGCTTGCACGGCTTGTACTTTGGTCTGTCACTGTTGTGGCTTGTGCTTTAGTTGTTTGTCTCACTGTTGTGGCAGTGAATGCACTGCATTTAAATTTTAACATAATATGATGCATTCGTATTCTTTCCCTGTTCTGGCACACAAACTGCTGCCCCCTAGTGCCAACACAGGCACCCCTGTGCTATGGTGCAAGGGTGCCTGTGTTGCAGACAGATTTGTGTTTACACAGGAAGGGGCACCCATGCTCCACTCACGGAACGTCTCGCTGGGGTAGAGTAGCGACTGTTATTGATAGGTCCTGATTTTTATGCTATTAGTTGAAAGGTTGTAAAGCGGTTTGGCAACAGCACACATGCAAAGTCTTTGCTTTCAGCGCTATTGTGTTCAAACCACAGTATGGGCTCTGAAGAAATAGGCTTAATGTCAATGAAACTGGGCGGGGAGGTCTCTCGGAAAAATGCGCGAGTTGCTTGGGGTTTAGTAGCTCACGGCGATTTTCACTGACCAGAAGTAGCTCTCCCGTCACAGAAGGTTGGAGACCCCTGGTCTAATTGTTCTACTGCCATGAACAACCTCCCACTCTGCACAGGCATATAGAAAGGCACAGAAGTTAAAGAAAGTCAAAAGTCACTCACACTAATCTTGGACGAAATCACCTGAGGTGCAACCAACAAGATGCAATATAAGTTAAAAAAAGAGGTCCATTCAACCCTGCAGCCAGTCCAGGTTCATTCTTCACAGATGCGGACCTGTCAACTTTGAATTTCTTTTATTTTACTGTGTGAGCGGGGTCGAGACCTTCAAAGGGTGGGACCTTCCACAGGGATGGACGCTTAGCCCATCTCCAGTTGGCCAACAATGGAGGGGTAGCCCTTCGAACCTTGCACTCCTCTATAAACAAATAATATAGGCTTCTGAGGCTGTCGCCAGTGTGCTGAGGAGGTCATAAAACCAGTAATAGACAGTGAGCGCCCTCAGCCCCCAAACGCGAACGCGCTCTCTGCCTGGGTTTCCAGCTCACTTTGTACCCACTATGTGATATCAGCTTTTCACCGTGAGAATAGGCAAAGAGCACTGGTACTGCGTGACACACGGTGGCACCGTGTGAGTTGGCACGGCTGCTCATGCCACCAGATGACTATACACGCATAATCTCTAACAGGTGATCTGCATGGGTGCTCACAAGAATACAAAGTGTATCTATTGCTGTCGCCTTAACCTGGGTGCATCCTTATTAATGTGCTCCTTGGTTGTGCGCCTGCCCGGTAGGCCCTCTCCTCCCTGAACACGAATGCGCATGGATTCCCACCTTCATAAGTCTCCTGATCATTTCAAGCAGCACAGCTCCATACACGCCAAGAGACGCAGCAATGCATTTGTGTTTGCTGAAGCATCTCCACTTCTTCTTCAATCAGCTTGTGAGTTAAGCTTTCAATTAGCACTTCATTATCCGTCCCTAATACAATACAAGTAAGTGAAGAAACCCTTTAGACTTTTTTTCTCTCACATAAATGAATATCATACTATGTGGGACAGTAGAGACATGATTTCACCCATCTCTCATATTACTCAATAAGAACCACCCTTTCCCTGAAATTTCCAATAATGGTTATGCTGATAAAATGCAAGTCAGCCGAGACTCGCATCTTTCCCCACAAGACACAATGTAGGACAATGCAACAAAAGCAATGAAGATGCAATTTTATGTTGGCTGCAATCTTCACTAGAAAGAACGGTAGGCCAACTCCAAGCAACGGAGTACCAGATTTTATTATTTTCGGGTGATAAAATGAAGAAGAGAGAGAGAAGACATGGTTTGAATGAAGCATCCACTGCTAGTGGGATACCTCTGATGCTTGGCGAGTGGTGTCTCTGCCACTACAGTAGGCAGCATAATGCCGATAAGTGTATCATACATTCAGTTATTCAGACTTAGCATCAATACGTAGGCAATCCTATAGGATACATGAATACATATCAGAAGGATGTCATAGTATGGACCCAGGCTGACATAGCTTTCCTATAGGATACAAATAATACATATCAGAAGGATTTCATAGTATGGTCCCAGGCTGGCATCACACTGCATGTCACCATGTCTATCCATGCATAACATGGCTCTTCCTAGCACCACCACTAACCCCGAGGAAGCAGATGAATGCTTTCCTGGTCTCATGATCACCGAACTTGTTCAAATTATCGTAATCATTGCAGAATATATCAAAGAGTTTACGTACGTTTAGTGGCTCATGTGAAACAGTTTAGAATTTCTTTCTAGTATCTCTGGGAATTGATTTGCGATATTGTTGGCCAATGGACGTCGTTTGTACGTTTCCTTTTACCGTGGATAATCAGCAACTTCAAACAACGTGTTTCATGTTGTGGTCTTCTAAAAGACACCGTACTCTTGTTTACAATGGAGAGCTGTGCTGTGGTGGGCACTGTTAATATAGATGCCAAGGGATTGAACAGTAACATAAACTTTGCAACCTTTACATCGGTATACTCATTCAAGGCCGATGGCAAGTTTATCATCATCATCATCATCATGAGTCATGCATCATCTAGAACATTCTAGAAGGATCTAGCAGCCTTCCCCAAACCGTTACTGTGCACAGTGACATTTAGGGCTCCATTAGGATATCGGGCGGATTGCCTCCGCCAGGGTGGCGGTGGCCACCGCCACCCTGGCGGAGGCAATCCGCCCGACAACCACTCTCGTTTACCCCTCCGCCAGATTAGGATGGCGGAGGGGACAGCGGCGGACGGAAAGACCGTCCGCCACTTTACCGCCGCGGTCGTAATAGATGTATATGGTGGCGGTGTCCATTGGACACCGGCAGCCATATTACAATGGCAAAATGTGTGGGCCTTTCCGCGGCGGCAATGCCGCCACGGAAAGGCATGCGGTGATTGCTGCGGGGGCCCCCTGCAGGGCCCCCAGGTTGGCGCCACTGTCGTGGGGGCACACGGGGGGTACCGGTACCCCCCCACATGTACATATGCTAAGCGGCAGGCACCGCGCGGTGCCTGCCGCATTGCATGTCTGAATGCTGCAACTTATGTTTTGCATGGTGGCGGGCGGTGCAGAGAGCACCGCCCGCCACAATGTAAGACATATGGGATGTGCCCGCCACTGTGGCGGGCACATCCTAATACCCACAACGGGACCCCAGCCCTTATGGCGGGCGGTCCTGAGCTCCGTTAGGGTGGCGGGCGGACAAAGTCCGCCCGCCATCCTAATGAACCCCTTAGTGTGAACAACAAGGACCCCCTGATTAGAATCAATAATTCCTAGGACAGGGAAAAAAATGTGTGTATATAACTATAAACAATCCTATCAAACAAAAGGGAAGGGTAATTGCACAAGAAAAGGTTCAAATTCATTCCAATTAAAAAAAAATCTAGTCTTTTTAATAAGTTTTCATGTTAAAAACAACCAATGTATACACCATAATTACATAAAAATGACATATAGAGACAAATTATACAGGATTAATAAAATATTATAATGTAATGTGAAAAGACAAAAAAATAGCAATCAATACTCTCACATATAAAGACAAATTATACAGGATTAATAAAATATTATCATGTAATGTAAAAAAACAAAAAAGTGGCAATCAATACTCTCGACGCGCGTTTCGGCGTTCTGAAAAATGCCTTCTTCAGGAGCCACAAATGTATCTGAAATATACAATAGGTAAAAATAAAAATACAAACACTTACATTTATTAAAAAAGTTCTATTTCAATTAAGATTAAAACATCGTATAACACATAGTTAATATAACAAATTTAAGACAATCTTTTTTTTACAAAACACCTTCCTTACTTGCTATAGCAATATCATAATTGCTAGACAAGTTACAAAACTGATATTTTTATATTTGAGCAGTTGTTCAATGGTCAAATCATAGTAAGAAGAACCCCAAATGGGCAATGACCACCCCAGGCTAGGTTGATAATCAGACAATTATATCAAAAAGGAGAAAGACTGGGGACATTCGGTCACTGGATAACAAAAGCCCCTTTGTATGTCCTAAAGTGTGACAAGGCATTTATATAGTACAAAGAGAACAGTACTTACTTTAAAATTTCATCACATTGGCTAAAATCAACTTCTAATTTCTCGACAGTTCATAGTTCAGTGTTGTAAAGGATAGGACAATAAATCACTGTGGGTGGAAGAGGACATATATTAGATGCCTTTTTTCAATATAAGGCTATAATACTGCCCAGTTAAGTGATGATCGACACAACATAAATTGTTCACCCAGGGGCTAAAGTTATTAGTTATAGTTGGAGCTAGATGGTTCTAATCATCATATATAAGGACTCTACGACCACGCTTCTAGATCTGGATATAGTTTTGTTTTATAGGATGTCAGTTAGTATCCCTAATAGAAACAAAATTATTCATATATTTTAAAAAACGCCAGTATAATTGTTAGGGTTGGTCACTAATTTTAATCTAGTCCTGATTGTTCATTTTCGGTTCGGCAATCTGATCTAATCGCAGTAAATCATAGCTACATGTAAGTTTATGTTTATCTTCGAATGGAAAGTTTTTTAATACTCCTTGGAAACTTATGATAGAAAATAGGCGAATTCAGGAATAATGCAAGATTTATTTCTCTTTTTTCCCTTTCCTTTTTTTCATGGCCTTTCCTTGGTCGTATTTAAAAGATCATACGTGAGGCAAGTAACTAAGGGCAACGTAGTGGTCCCATTTGAACCCCACATTGCAACGGATGTTCTGTGTTTATTCATAGGTAAGCGTATGTTTAAATCCATGCTTTTAGCTATAAGTGTGACGAAAGGCGAGCTTGAGGACTAGATTAAAATTAGTGACCAACCCTAACAATTATACTGTCGTTTTTTAAAATATATGAATAATTTTGTTTCTATTAGGGATACTAAATGACATCCTATAAAACGAAACTATATCCAGATCTAGAAACATGGTCGTAGAGTCCTTATATATGATGATTAGAACCATCTAGCTCCAACTATAACTAATAACTTTAGCCCCTGGGTGAACAATTTACGTTGTGTCGATCATCACTTAACTGGGCAGTATTATAGCCTTATATTGAAAAAAGGCATCTAATATATGTCCTCTTCCACCCACAGTGATTTATTGTCCTATCCTTTACAACACTGAACTATGAACTGTCGAGAAATTAGAAGTTGATTTTAGCCAATGTGATGAAATTTGAAAGTAAGTACTGTTCTCCTCGTACTATATAAATGCCTTGTCACACTCTAGGACATACAAAGGGGCTTTTTGTTATCCAGTGACCGAATGTCCCCAGTCTTTCTCCTTTTTGATATAATTGTCTGATTATCAACCTAGCCTGGGGTGGTCATTGCCCATTTGGGGTTCTTCTTACTTTGATTTGACCATTGAACAACTGCTCAAATATAAAAATATCAGTTTTGTAACTTGTCTAGCAATTATGATATTGCTATAGCAAGTAGGGAAGGTGTTTTGTAAAAAAAGATTGTCTTAAATTTGTTGTATTAACTATGTGTTATACGATGTTTTAATCTTAATTGAAATAGAACTTTTTCAATAAATGTAAGTGTTTGTATTTGTATATTTACCTATTGTATATTTCAGATACATTTGTGGCTCCTGAAGAAGGCGTTTTTCAGAACGCCGAAACGCGCGTCGAGAGTATTGATTGCCACTTTTTTGTTTTTTTACATTACATGATAATATTTTATTAATCCTGTATAATTTGTCTTTATATGTGAGAGTATTGATTGCTATTTTTTTGTCTTTTCACATTACATGATAATATTTTATTAATCCTGTATAATTTGTCTCTATATCTCATTTTTATGTAATTTTGGTGTATACATTGGTTGTTTTTAACATGAAAACTTATTAAAAAGACTAGAATTTTTTTTAATTGGAATTAATTTGAACCTTTTCTTGTGCAATAACCCTTCCCTTTTGTTTGATAGGATTGTTTATAGTTATATACACACACAGTGACATTTAGGCAAGGCAGAGGGCTAGAATAGACCGTGCCGCCATTATGGCGGGCGCACTAGACCCTGGGGAAAGGGGGGCGGGCTGGTCGCCGCACCAGTTGATGACGCGTCACTCCCACCCCCAGGCTGACCTATCGGGAGCTTAGGGTAGAGTATGAACCGGAAGCACTTTTAGTGCTTCTGGTTCAATGCTGAGCCGACGGCCAGGCAGACTGGTCTAGACCGGCCTGCCCTGGGCTCACCCTTTAAGAGGGGGTAGTGGGGAGCAGAACAGACTCTTGTTCCTTGCTCCCCGCAGGATAGGACACCGGGCCTGCAGTGGCCCGAGGGGGAGGCCAGATAGTCGGGCAACTATGCTGGCCTGTGGTGGTAAGGTCATGATTGGTAACCATAGTCTTCGGTCCTTAGCAGTCAGCACCATGTAACTCCAGGGGCAGTGACAGCTGGTAAGTAGGCTGTCAGGGTACGGGGGCCGGGGGAGTCATTTCTTCCCAGTGGGTCTGTGGCCACCCCTGCACGCGCATGCGCATCAGGGCGCCAGTATGCAGAAGTCTGCAGCCCCGTGATGGAGTGTAAGGCTCAGGGCGTAGGCGGGGCCCGGGGGAAAATCTCTGTCCGATAAGCTGTACCCCCTGTGCAACCTTTACTCCAGTGGAGTATTTGTAGTTTACTGAGATCTGGGGGCTGCCAGTCATTGACCTTGCCGTAGGCTCTAGAGGGGACATGCAGAAAATGAATATATGCATTGTTAGATTTACGGTAAGAGTGTCTTGTGTATTAGAATTTGTTAAGGTTAGCTACATGACAGCATTTTGTCTATCAATGTATCTGTACTTTCTGCGTAATTTTTTGTACATAAATATTAATAACAAATGTTTTTTAATACTGTAATAAATACGGGCAGGGGGTCACACACCCCCAATCCAAAAACCTGGTGTTGTCATAATATTTGGACTAAGGGGAGGAAGATGGTGGCCATCCTCATAGGTTTGGTGGGTCCAATAGTAAAGGGAACTTAAGTAAGTACCAGGCCATATGGCACCATAAACCCGAACAAAGAAAGAGACGTCTTTTTTGCTCTCTGCATAAGCCCACACAGCTTAAAATCCAAATTTGTAATTGCCTCATTCCTTAGTTCTTTATTAATAAGCTGCTTAATGGAATTGGGTTTGATTTCGCAGCACGATTCCATGTAAACTGACCACCTATATGTCAAGCTTTATCACCTCTACATCTCATACTCACCTACCCTTTGTCATCATTCTCTTCACTTGTCTGATGTATTCTACAGAGTGGTACACTCTTTCCTGACTTCATTATTTTCTATCCTCGAGGTCACTACATCAACCCTGGAGAGGTTCTTATAATTCCTTGCAAATCATGTGTTCCCTCCCTCTTCTGCATTCTACACTCTCCCCGCCTACTCTCCTGCTAGTAGGGGTCCCCCAGGGCTCATCTGTGGGGCATGCCCTCTTTTCTGTTACACTCCATCTCTTAGAGACATCATCTCCTCACTTGGTTCTTTATAACATGTACAAACTAATAACACGTTTTCCTCCCCTCTCCTCTCTTTCCATTGACCACTCTACTAGAGTCTCCGAAGACATAGCAGCAGAACACAAGCAGCTACAGCCTGTTATTCTACACTGCTGTGAAATGCTACCTTGGACATGGAGTCCTCTGTTCCCATGGGATTACCAGAACCAGCGTGCAACCTACTAGCAAAAATAATCTCATCCTTCTATTAGCAGTGGTATCCAAACATATGTTTGTTTTATTTACAAGAGTAGGTACCTGGTCTCCAGTTGATTTCTTTCCTTTGCCGTGGCTACTTTTGTGGCTTGCACTTAGCAGGAATAATAACACCAACTAATGTGCACATCCTGATTCTCTTAGAAATTACAGAGAATATACTTTATATGTAGGGAATCTGCAAGTAAAAGTTAAGCTTTCTGTGATTCTTTGCCCTCCATCCTGCTTTTGATAATTTGGTATCCTCTGTCCAAGCTAGTCTAAATCACTAGTGGGACAGTGAATATCTCAGTAAAGGGCAGACCTAACCTGGGAAGAACCCAATGACTGGTAAGGGCATTCTATATACATTTGTACCACGCTGGTCTGCCGTGACACGACAGCGACACAACTGAGATATTGAGCATTGCGTGTAGAGAACTGAGATGTGTGCATTGCATGTAGAGGATGAAAAACCGCTTCGTCATCAGGCCATCTAGCGAGAAGGCCTAGAGGCCATTAGCCAGAAACTCTTCTCCATAATCTCCAGGGCCACTTAGCACAACAACCCCAATCCTTATATTTATTACGTAAAAATCCTCTCTACTGCTTTCACTACAAAATGTGCCTTGGGCGCTCCCACATTTTTGCTAGTGCCAAAGAAAGTTGCAAGGTGGTAGAACTTGCAGCTATAGCCATACTACGATGGATCTTGTAATTTAATCAGAACCTCCCTTAACCACTTTGTTTTTTCAAAAAATAAAAACAGAAACCCTGTAACATATTTGCCAACAACACCATTGAATATCTCAAAGTCCCCAAAGACACTGGAGGAAACTAATGTTATAAAATCTTTGCAAGCTACTGAAATTATTTCATTACCAGGTGTTGCTGATCTCTCCTTCCCGATGCCAAACTCGATGGAACCTTAAATTAAACTCTCACCAATTTCAAAATTTCCACTGATGTAGACATAACTTCTACTTTTTGACCCAGCTACTTTGGATTGTCACTCAGTCCATCCTAACCCTTGGGTAAGAGGTAGAGAAGGTTCGGACAAACAAGTTAACAATTCAGAACATCCAAGGAATATTTTAGAGGAAAGGGCCTTCCATCGCTGGACGTCATTACTCAACACATTAGATGCAACTGGGAGAGCTCTGAATCTCCAATGCAACAAACTAGACCTACAAGTTGACCATCTCAGATCTTTAGCTGGTTTGTCTCCGCAATCGATATGAATTTGGGGCACATGAATTAATTACTTCATTTGGTCATAAGGGAAGCAAACTTGTTCACATCCAATTGTACTTGTTCACGAATTATTGAGTAAATGTCCACTTTACCCTCTATTTTACTCTTATTAGAGACTGCAGTAAAAACCTAAAAGGGATAAAAGAGGTTGTTAGGAAGATAAAGTGAAATGAATGAGGCATAACGATACGAACGTCTGTCAAGGAAACAGACGTAAAAAGCAGCAGAGATTCCTCTGAGGTTAGCTGAATTACATGACTTAGTATCTGCGGACTCAACCTTGAGTTATAATTTGACTAAATCAGGCGATGGTCATGAAATCTTTCAGGAGGATGGGAAGTTGTACTTTGTGGAACAGGAAAAGAAAGAAAAATCAGTAAGAAATAAAAATGTGAAGAACAGCTGAAAATGTTATGTAATGTTAAAAAGACATATTGTTCATGGCTACTAGTAACGTGGCTTGCCAACGTGTCAGATAAGAGACTGTCAAAGACAATGGTGGCAGGTCCTAAAAGAGCCAATTCTTAAGTTGTTTGCAAAAACTTCATTGATTGGGGATAGAACAAAGGTAGAGTGAAAGACTATTCCTGAGTCTGGGGGCAAGAAAGCGGAGGGAGCGACCTCCCTGACTCGTGAATTTAAAACGAGGACTTTATGGATAGTTTGAGGGAAGATTATCTGAGGGGTCTGGCAGGGGATAAGGCCTGTAGGAGGTGGCTGAGATATCGAGAGCCAATACTTTTCATGACTCGATGGGTCATGCAAATGCCTTAAATCTAATACGCCTTTTGATAGGTAGCCAATGGAGGCTACACAACTGATTAGTAGGTGTTAAGGTAGGTGTCCAAGCAGTCTAGCTGTGGCGTTTTAAATTAATTCATTGTAGTCTCTTCTTTGAGCCAATGGTAATGCCTGGGTATAAGCTGTTACTATAATCAAGATAATGATGAGGGCCTGAACCACCATCCTCCGAAAGTAGATAGAGAAATTACAAAGATTTTTCTTTAGGCGTCTAAGCAGACCAAGGAAACAGGGCGTAGCTGGCTTTATTTGCCGCCAAAGGATAAATTGCAATCTTACAATAGCATAAGCTCTTCACAGCAAACTTGGCAGTAGGAAGATTCTCCAGCACATCAGGCCACCAATGCCAGCCCTAAAGATCAGGATGCTTTAGTACTATTAAAACCTCAGTTTCGATGGAATTACGTTTTAGACCGTTCCGGCGTATCCATTTGACTACAGTAATCATACAGTTCCTGAACTGATAACGGCTCCTCTCTTCTGAAGAAGTCAGGGACATGGCCAATTGATCTCTTGTTTCTACAAATGCTTCCTGTGGATATTGTTTGTAATTTTGCTAGTTTTTAAAAAGCTGCAGTAAGATCAGGAAATTCGATGAGGGATTGACTGTAGACCTGCATAGCATTATGAACATGTTACTTTTCTCTGTATTTTAATTATTTTAACAATTTATATGGTTCTTATCCCTGTGTATATTTGTTGTACGTTATGTATGCTTTTATGGTTTTATCTATAAGTGAATAAAGCTTTTCTGATGATGATGATCAGTTCTGTGTTGTCAGTATATGAAATCAAGGACAATTTGAAGGATTTAACAATGTACAGCAACAGGAGGACATAGATGTTAAAGAGTGTGGGACTCAAGGAAGACCCTTGAGACACACCATAAGTCAGCTGATGCTTCAAGGACGAGGAAGGGGGCAACGTCACCTGGAAAGACTGCCCTTCCAAAAATGAGGTGAACCATATTATTACTGATATTACAATCTCTTGATATTTTTAGCAGGATCCTGTGAGAGATGCTGTCAAATGCTGCACTGGTATACGTACGAGTGCTGCAATAACATCAGCTCTTGTTAGAGCATTTTTTAATAAATGAAAAATTAATGCAGTGAACATGTAGAAATAACCTATAGGCCTGAAACGAGAAGCCACATTTTTAAAAGCAAATAAGAGCACTAAGGTTCAAAAGCTACGCGTATTAAGTTAGAAAGGCTTCTGAATACAATTTTTCTTTTATTTGCATTGACCTTAGATCAATGTCAGTAATGTGAAGGTGTGAAGAGTATAATGATACAAATGTGCTGAGCTGAACATGATCTAACAGAAAACGTTAGATTTCAACCTCCCCGTAGAGATTTTTTCATAAAATATAATAATGTATTAAATTATGTAGTTTAATTTCCGTATAATGTTTCTTCACGAATAAAATGTGCAAGTGAGAATGATTTCACTTGTGAAGGTGAGACCTAACCATGAACTGTTTTTGTCTTGTAGTAAGCACGCTATGGGAACTCAATTTGCTAAATGTTTTGTTTTAACACCTAATATTTTTAAGCCTTTTGTCACGAACCGCTAAAACGACGGAAGCTTTCCTGTTCCCAAGATGACACCATGCGATAATTGGATGAGGAGGCAGAAGAATGCAACATTTTACATTAGTGAAAGATATCAAAGTGTTATATTAGCACATGTTTCTAGAGTAGTGTATGTCGTTGGATGGATGGAGATTCTTCTGACCCTTTCTAGACTATCTGCAGAGCCCTTTGCTCAGATTTACTCTGAGAGCCCCATTCATTTTCCTTGCCTGAACTTATGCTGCTCTGAGACTCTATTGAGATGCTCAAATTTCTCTTTATGGGAAGTGCTTTTAATTTAGAATTGCTTAAAGCTTTATGCTTTCACCTCTCGATTTGGAACTCTTTATGGGTTCTAAAAGATACTTTTCTCAAATTTTCTAAGCTTAGAATAGAGATTCACCTATATGGACCACGCTTTATGCAATTGTACTGTATTGTACTACTCATGAATTGATTACCTATTCTTGAGAACTTAATATATACTTACTAAACGATTTAATAAAACTTTGAAATCTAATGCCAAATCACATGATTGACTTCCAGGAAATGATCATTGAAAGTTTGATTTGATTTGCAGCTCCTGATTAATTCTCTTCTTACGTCCCAGGTGTTTCAGCTCTGGGCCCAGTAATGAGTGGGGATTTCCTCCAGATGAGCAATAAAATGTATACCGTACACCAAATATTAATTAAAGTTACTACTCCACCACTCTTAAGTCACGACGATTCCATACTGTGGAAGGGCCAAAAGCCTGATTGTTGATGATGTACAGCTGATGGAGTTCCAGAAACTCTGACAGCTGCCTATAAATACATTTTACCAGCACTTTAGCCAAAATCGGAAGAAGCGAGATGGGACGGATATTCTTGAGCTGCATATGATCAAGTGATGTTTTTACAACGGTACGACCACAACATGCTTCCAAATGGAAGGGATTAAGGAGATCTGTTAGAATAGGAAAAAGAATAGGCCCTGCTATTGTAAGAATTCTACCCACTGCCAGGTTTGTCAGTGAATCCGTTTTTAACAGTAAGCAAGAGGCTTTCAAAAGTCTCTAGATTCATTAACTTAGATGTCGGCAATCTAGACCAATTGTAGTTATCTTGGTAAGATGATGAGCAATGGTCAAATTAAAATCTGGCTTCAACCTCAAGAAAATTAAGGCAGATGTCACCCACTTTTTAGTAAACTACCCCACTAGTTTACTGCACTTGTCCTCGGACGATTCAGGGATGGGGGTCTTGACAGACAATTTGATGAAAAACAACAGTTTTGCTGTAGGATCATAAGATTTGAAACGGCTGCACTTTTCAACCTTCGATCCATAAATATCCATCCAACAGGGAACATCCCATTTTCAAGGCAAAACACTAGCAAAATAAAACAAAACATGCATAAGCGGGGTGAGAAGATTCAAATTGAATAACCTAGATTAAAAATAAAGTAGATATGATGGACCTGGAGGTTTAAGTTAATAATAAATTGGGCAAAATTAATAGGGCTGATAGCACTTTTAAAAGAATACATGCACAAGAAAGTACAATTACAACAGTAGTTACCTTGTTACCAGACATTAGATCCAGGCAGTGGTCATTAGCAACTTGTGACGAATCAACAACAGTAATTTACCTCCATTATAAGTCCGTAGGAAACAGAGGCAATATAGCAAAACCATTATCAGCTCACTCTTAACCATGTCATTTAAATACTAGACATATATTATCGGCACAATTGGGCCACCAAAGGGTGAACAAAGGATATAATTTAATGGCAGTGACTTGGACATCTCCAGAAATAACTGATTACTTACATATGAGAGAAAAACCTTGGATCCTGTTGAATCAAAGTGTCAAAAGTACCATCTAACTATTATCCACCGTTATTGCTCACCAATGATGGTAAATCTTCCTCGCAAACTTGTGCAACCATAACGGAATTTACAAGGAGTTTAGTTATAAAGAAAATGCTAAATACGGATGAAAAGTAATTCAAATACTCATGACATCTCTGACCTCAGCGCCAAGACGCCCATGGGCATTCGTTGTGCTTTATAAATCCACAAATCAATCAATCAATCAAATCAATCTCAAGATTACCAGTTATGAGAGATAAAGTTCAAAGCAGATGTTGTAGACAAATGGGAAAGGAAGTGTAGAGTCACACAAGGAGGTCTGGGGTTGCATGGTACAGGTTTTGGTAACAAACGAATAGTGGAGGATTTTAGGGTTCAGTTGAAAAGATATCAACACTTGCAAACTTCACAAATATGGAATATAGGGGACTTGGCATCTATTTTTCAGGATACAGAGGTAGTACATTTCTGGAGGAAGCATGACCTAATTATATTGCAAAAAATCTTGTGTGGAAATTTCCTTCTGTACCATAAAATGGTCACGCTAGGAGTATTATTGCAACATATATTTAATCACATTTGGATTTGAAAGTAATTAAAGAACACTCTATTTTAGAACTAATGATTGAGAATAAGATTATGGATAGTTAAGAAATAATCCTCTTCTAACTTAATGAGTATATTAATCACATGTTAGGGGTCCTTCGTACTATATGACTACTTAATGGCTAATTTTCTTCTGATCAACCTATGGCTTTCAGTGACCGTTCACCAAATAGGATGGCAATTTTGAACTATTCTTTTGTATCACTTCAATTCCTGCATTTGTTGGAGATTTCACCATAGTGAAAAGATGCAAAAGTGACTATCTTCCTAAAGTGATTACAATTCAGAATTCAAATATGTGTTTGGGTACTTACAATCACTTTGATGTTCAATCTGATGTGGAGGAACACAAAAGAATACAGTGGAAAGTGAATATTACAGCTCGGAATATCTCTTGTACAGCTTCCTTAGAGCAGCTACTATTATTTAACTCATGCCAAATAATAAATGGGACCAGGAGTGTAAAGTAGGACCCTGTGATGCAGGGGTCCCCCATTCAGTCTCAGGATTATGAATTTCTGTAAGGTATGGGGGTCTCACCACATTCACAGGATGTGGGGGAGGGTGAGTTAGACGCATTACTTTGTGTTACATCATTGACCAGGTCCGTTTAAATGTATGATTTATTATACATTTAATCATTGAGACCCACCTATAAATAAAAACAGAATGCAAAAGGGCACTATAAAAACAGAGAAGCAATGGTTCTCTAAATCATGCAAATCAAAAAAGGATTTTAAATAGGGTAATCAGAAGACTGAATAGATTGAACTATTTCTCAAGTGATAAAGAGAAGGGAGTTATCAGGAAAGATAGCAGAAATGGAATATGAAGTGCACAGAGTCTCCAGGAGGGAAAATCTAAGAACATCTTTATATGTGCTCTAGGAACGATCTGAGTAAATGTTGCTGTTTGTAAATAGGAAAGACAAAGCTGAAATTCATATTAA
The DNA here is from genome assembly GCF_964261635.1 of Lissotriton helveticus. Classification (NCBI taxonomy): domain Eukaryota; kingdom Metazoa; phylum Chordata; class Amphibia; order Caudata; family Salamandridae; genus Lissotriton; species Lissotriton helveticus. The sequence goes on from NC_136063.1 coordinate 497,750,480, forward strand.
GGGTAATAATGTCCCTGCAGGTATGTGAATATGACGTGTCATCCTACTCTTTACAGGGAGCACAAGCTCTATTTCTAATTATGAGCAAAACTAGCCCATAAAGAATGAATGGGCCATATTCTATCAAAAATGTCAAGTATGAGGCATAAATAAGAGCAGTAGATATGATGAAGTGCCTGGCCTAATGGCCTTCCAGCTGCATTGTTTAAGCATGGCGCTGTATTCAGGGTAGAAATAATCTTCCCAGTTTTCAGTTATTGCATACAAATGAGAACAATGTCAGTCATGGTGTTAGGACGGAAACATCCCCCACATGTTAAACAGGCAGATAACCCTGCTCGGAGTGCCCACCGCATGAAACATATATCATGACTTTTGGCTGCGGCATAACACTAATCTAGCAGATGTGCAGAAACCTAGGTGTGTCTCATTCTGGTACCTGGAGGGGTGCATAAAGCGTCTTTTCGTGGTGGGCATTGGGCTCCTCTCCATGTCCTGGGTGTATCATGTAAAGCAAATGTGGTAGTGTAACTTGTGCTGTGGAACAAGAGTGTGACCATACCCTTTTCGCTTGTCAGGAAGAGGGGGGCATGTAAAGTTCATCTGCCATGTGAAACCCAGAACCTTGTGCCGATATCATGTGTGGATGTTCAGTTCACTTATGCATAGGGAGTGAGTAGCACATATGGTTTTGAATGCCGTGGCTTAGCATGGCTGAAGTTGGAGGACGAGAACACCTTCCCGGGACAGTGGAAGCATATAGCCTGCAAATCTGTGGCTGGAGGGCACAGCCCCAGACATTGACTTGAGAGATGCAGGGGTGAGGGATGGGGCTGCAGATTCTGTTGTTCAAGGAGAGGGCATTTCTAGGCAAGCTCTGTTACAGCTTTAGGAAAACTGTTGACAGCTAGGTTAGAGATCTCAAACTTCACTCTGCCCATGTTCTGGATACTCCTGCTTGGACCAAGCCTCATCACTACCTGCAGTGGGAACCATTATTTTGCACAAAGCCTGTGTCTGAGGAGCAGCTTGAAAATTATGATAGAGTACCATCAGAAACTGGTTGTGACGCCTTAGCAAGTGGATCCACACTCCCCATCTGGCAAATGTATATATAAGAAGAATCCAATAAGTCCACTTTTTTTCAGTCACCAATTCTTCTTGAACAAGGTAACGAGTGTCGCTGGTTTCTGCACAAAAACTCAGGCCTAAGATTTTATTGGGTTAAAAATCAAGCACTACCATAGAGTAGAAGGTACATTGATTAAGGGCACAATGGATTATGTCTAGCTTTGCACTTTTGACTCCTAGTATATCAAAACAAAAGATTACAATATGTGCAACATGAGGCACATCGCCTAACTGTAGCTTTGCACATATGTCACCAGGTGACATTACAATATTTAACAATGAAGCCAATGCTTTACAAGGAATGCAGTGTTCCAAAGAGTACTCAAAAAGCTGCTTTTTGACCAAGAATGATAGTCAGTCTCTTAGAGGTAAAGAGACATCACCTAAACTTGATGAGATGAGGGTCTGACTGAGGTGCCTAGAAGCCTACCTGTCAGCACAGAGAGGGAGAGCGAGAGAGAGAGAGAGAATAAGAGAGCATGCGCGTTCTTTGGCCTGCAGGAGAAGAGATTGTCCAGCAGGAGAAGACCAGCATGCTCCTGGCTTGTGGAGCACAAAAAAGAAATATGCTCTCCTTCTTTACTGTATTTATATGTATTTTGCATTTAAATGGCTCTTTGATAGTTCTCTTCTCTTTCAGGTGTAACAGATTTCAATGCTTACCACTATCTTCAGAAGATTTCCGACATAGAAGTTATTTCACTATAAAAGCTCTCCTAAATTAGCTACTACTTTGTTGTCTGAGCCACTGTAGTTGTTGCCTACAGAATAACAGCACCTTTCTGCATCTGTATGTGGTTCACAGTATCACTTGGCTCACTTGTGTAACCTTGCAGCATTTCCTAATAACAAATAGGTTTGAGATGAACTCTATTACAGTTTTATGGGAAGCCTGCAATCTAACCACCATTCGTTTCATCCTTTTCCTATGGAGCATCCTGAGCAGAGAGGGCCCTCGCACCTCAGCTACCTCTATTGTGCTTGCTTCCACCCATACGTATGTTTTACATGTTCTTCATACTCTTTCATTGAGTGTTTCAGAGGTAACAAATACATAATTAATTACATTGCCCGTAACCATTATCGCAGCTTGAGGGGTGCGGGGGGTGCAGTGGATATGAGTTAAAAAAATGTTATCTACTGTGGTCAGGGCCACGTGAATTTTGCGTCAGTGGAGGGCCAAATTATGCGGCAAGGTGACCAACCAATGTGGCACAAAAAGACAAATTATGAAGAATTAGATGGCACATTTTGTCATAAAAATAGGTCAATATTTTTACCTTTTTAGGCCTCGGCTCTAAACGGCACGCATGCACTGTCTCGAACCGACACATGCTGTATCTACTGTAGTGGGTTTCAGCCCACCCATAGGCCTACCATGTGCTGACACCATTGCTGCTCCATTTGTCCTCCTCCCCAGTTGTCAAGGGCATGCATATGTCATGCCTCTTCCAGTGTTTAGCCCTCCCCAAGCGAACCGCCCAACTACCTTTAAACATATGCAGCAGCCATTTTTATCATTGTTTCAGGAATATTTCTTTAATTTTTTTTAATGGGTGACTGTGCGTACAGCTTGTAGCACTTTCCATAGATGCTGGACTCGCCACGCAATATATTTGTGACAATTTCCTTTCATTGTGCATTTGTTTGTTGATGATTCTTAGCCTGAAAAGGGACAAGTTCATCTGCAGTTACCACCTTTTGTTTTCAGTGTAGCTGTTTGTGTGCTTCAGTGTATCCATTCCTCCAAACAAATTTGTGTTGCAGTGCAAGCATCTGTGTGTGTGTCTGTGTGTGTTTGTGTACATATTACAGTTCTCAACATGCGACTGGACAAACGTTGCAGCTGCAGTGCCTGGCTTTTGTTGTGTGTGTTCCTATTGGTGCTTTGTGTTGTATTGCTATTTTCAAGCATGTTTGCAGATGCTTGTTACAGTAGTTCATACCTCTAGTTGTGTGTGTTGTCACGGTTTACATCTGCCAGAGGACACATGTTGTGGCTGCAGCGCATGCCTATGGTTGTGTGTGTTTCTTTGTGCATGTGGTTTCTCCTCTCTCCCACATTAGTACGCCAAGCAGGTCTACGCTGAATGTTCGTCCCGCCACACATTAGGAGCACTATAGTTTTAATTTGCGCCAAGTGTCTACATCTGCAGATTGAGCTAGCAAGTTGGGAAAAGGACATCTAGCTCTTCTTTGGCGGCTATGTCAGGCTCCTGGAGGTGGAAATAAATAACAAGTACGTTGAGAGCACTGCAAGCAGATGCAGCCACAGAAATACTACCCATTTGTTTTCTCGTGTTTTCCCATTAGACGATCCTCACGCCAAGGTAAAGCTTTTAAAGCCCACACTTTGGCATTTTTACGGAAATAAGCTGCATTGTGGGAGCCAGCCACAATGTGTGCCATGACAAGAGACTCCTCAATCTGGTTTTCAATTCACACAGAGCGTGCACACATTTTTGCTACATGCTGAGTAAGTGAGTCATCAAGATTTACAGTAAGGTTTGTAAGCTATAATGACACGCTCCATGTTGGCACTGCGCACAATTTGCCTCTGGTGGTTCGGTCAGAGTGCAGGGTGGTTCTAGTGCAGCTGTATTATGCATGAGCAATAGCCGCATTTTTGTTCTGGTGAAATAAAAAATAGCCCCCACCCCCTCCAATAGCTTCCATGTTGCGATTGGGGAACAAAATGGACGAGGAAGACTAAGCTAGTGTTGTGGTATGCCTGTCTTGTATGATGGGCGGTTTGGCTTTGTTTGGTTACCACTTTAGTAGCTTTCATGTTGTTATTCGACATCATATCGGCATGAGCGTTATAATGCTGCTGGTGTTGTAACACAATGTGTCCACACATGGCATGTTGGTTGGATTTACATATTGCTTGTTTACATGACTTTCAGCCATATTGAACAGCAGAGGTGTTGCTATTTAGCATGGCTAAAAGACATTGATAATGCCTTTAGTTCTTGCATTGCTGAGACCTATTGGCTCTGCCAATGCTTGTTACACTTATTAACACTGTCTGGGCATAGGTCGCACCTCATTAGTAGCAATTTAACACTCAGATTTAGTAATACGCCACAGAAAGGGGACCAATCAACCTTTGCAAAGGGCCTTCCACTGTGCCGCAACACAGGTTGCTGTGTTTTTAGTAACTTTCAAAATGTTTGGGTTAGAAACGATTTTTTTGCTAACATCTGCAGATTAACCCCCTTGGCTGCGACTGGAATTCCGCGCCTGTGCGGGACATTCCGATCGCGAGCGTGGTCATGACGGGTCCCGGCCGTCATCAGCACACGCCCACCGTAACTCATGACGGCCGGGAGCCGTCGTCAGCACCGAACGGGTTAAGCAGCAGATGATGGATTATGTGGCAAATGCTGCAAATCTATAACTGTGCAAAAAAATGCTGCAGCCGCACAATCGCTTAATTCTAGTGGCCCTTCCTATGGTATATTGTGCTTTATATCACTTTTAAAAGCAATCTTAATTTTCAGACTTATTTTCATAACACTCTTAGCTTCTCTTCGCTAATGCAGTCTCTTCAGCAAACAAGCCCAACTCACGGCTTTCACATACTTAAAGCCCAAGATATTCATCTACAACAGGATTTTCATTCTAGGACAGATGGGGCACCACCTACCAGCGGCCGCAGTTATGGAACAGGGGTGGCAGGGGTTTGGGGGATGTGAAAATAAAAAATAAAAATCTCACTTCCCTCCTCTTCAGGGCCGCTGTCTCTGTGTCTCTCCTCCGGCTTTGTCTCTCCTCCGGAATCAGGAAACACCCAGTCATCCCTAACCCAATCACGACGCTGTTGTCACCATGACAGCAGCGTGGTGATTGGTCTGAGCGCTGGACGGGGACTGGGAACCTGGGCATGTTCCCTGCCCAGGCTGTGCATTACAGCCCGGTGGAGATCATGCTAAGTGTGCATGGACCACTTCTCCCCATGCTGGCTGTGAGGCAGCCCAGCCCGCCCACAAAGCTGCCTCAGTAAGGAAAATAAAATGATAATAACGTTGTTAATATCATTTTATATATCCTTTTTTCCACTGGTGACAAGCAGTGAGACGACGCTCTTACGCCTCAGCGGTGGAGCCGCCACTGCCAACTACCGCAGTCGTCCAACTATTCTCAAAAACTTCTTTTTATAAAAAGCCAGACCTCTTAGCTTTCCAAATACTTGTTATGTTGTTTAAATTGCTGAAGGTCATGTCCCCTCCTTGGCACCGACCTGAATCCACATACAATCTGGTGAACACTTTTTATAAAGGATATATTTTTCACAACGCACCTTTTTGTTATTTTCAAAATGCCATTAGCGTCTGGGATGAGAAATGCAGCACATTGCTCAAGCCGCAGTCTAGACGCAGCTGGCTTTCTATGCAGTCCATTTTACTGGTATTCGTCGGTTGTGTTTGCCAGAAGTCAACACTTAAGAGTAATAACACAGATTGACCTGCAGGTGAACACTAAAACTCCCAACCTAAGCCGCACACTTCTATTAAAAACTGTCATGTAGATAAAAAGAGCCTGCCTCTGGCGGGAAATTAAAAGGCTTAGCAGGACAGCATTGTGCAGTAAATATGAACGCTTAGACTCGAGAGATTTTATATCACACCGCAGCAGCTGCTGATGGTTTCCTAACGAGTGCACTCTCTCAAATTAAAACATGCAAGACGTGTGCTGCAGTTATAGATTGGTTTGCTAACCATTCTCAATAGAGCAAAAAACTCCTCTCTTGCTGCACGGCTTGACTGTATCTGCTGTGTAGTGGCACGTCCACTGTGAATATTACTGAATTTGTGAGCTTTGCTGGTGGTACCTGGGGGAGCCCCTGAGAGCCCACCTTGATTTGGCGCAGTGTGCATTTATGAAATCCAATGTAGAAAACCTCACTTACATATGCACTGCAGACTGCTGTTCCATATCAAGGTGTGCTGGGCACATGACAGCCTCCAATCAGGGGCAGACTGGTCCTATTGGGCATCGGGCGTTTCCCCGGGAGGCTGGTAGTCGGGGGGCTAGTTATGCAGAGGTGAGGCCGGTTTTGCCGTGGTGCTGCAATATCAGCCCCCAGTAACAAAAGTAGCAAGCGAGTGTTTCCAGACTAGGAGGGCCAGGCAGTGCTTCCCCAGGGGCTGGTCTGAGAAAATTGCCTGGGTTGCTTTGGGTTCCCAGTCCAGCACTGCCTCCACTATGGTTGGTGCGCCCCTCCCCCCCCATCACAAACATGTTTTATATCTTTCTAAAGCTGATAAGCAAGAGCACCGTTCTGAATCACATAAGCAAGAGGACTAGAATGTGCTGCTCATCGGCTTTAAAAAGATATAAAACATGTAATGGGTTGTGGTTGTATTGCGATTTATATAGCGCACGTATCACCCGAAGGCATCAAGGCGCTTGCCATGGGAACCCGTCCTGGTATTCCCCTGTGAGATAACCCCGGCAGGGTATCCACAAGGTGAAAGCCAGGCATACCGCCGCGAGGGGCCGTAGTGGAGATTAAGCAAGCTATTGCCCAGAGTCGCAGAGTGTGAAACCCGTGAGTCGAGTAGGCACCGGAACGAGAATTATCGAGTCCGTGGAATTTTTGAGCCCAAGACCCGCAGAGGCGGGGAATTGAACCCTGGTCCAGGACCGATCTCAGCTTCCGGGTTTGCCGCCTCTAACCCCTGAGCCACACTTCTCCACTCTGGTTAAGCTTTGCTACAACCGTCCCTCTCTAAGCCTTATTCCCTTGTTCCAGAAAACCTTTTTTATCTTGTCTCACAATGTCATAACAGAGCAACTATGTTCCCTTATGGTCTTCCATGATATCTTGATACAACACTTCTGTTCTCCTCTGAGGTCAGGTTAACAAGGGCTTACAAGTGCAGAACTAGAAAAAAACAACAATTAAGACTGAGCTTATCATGTCATCCTGTGTGTATTACATCTTTAAGTTATATTAGTCATACAACCAACAAAATAGAGCATTGGCTTCATTGTTAACTATTTTAATGTCGTCTGGTGACATATGTGCAAAACTGCAGTTTGACGGTGTGCCTCATTTTGCACACATTGGAATCTTTTGTTTTGATGAAATAGGAGTCAAAAATGCAAGCAAGACATAACGTGTAGTGCTCTTAATCAATGTACCTACTACTCTCTGGCCATGCTAAATTTGCAAACAAATACAAGCAGAGGCCCAAAGTGTCCTTCAGAAGCCAGTGACTGGCACCATCAAAGGTAGGAGTGCAGAGAACCAAGGCCATTCAGTCTTGATTCCGCCTCAGGCATCTTTATTTCATCACCAAACACGCACTGACTCTTTATCTCACCCTGGCAGGTTCTTTTTTATATCGGCTTTCTCCATTTGTCCCTCTTTTCCCGTTTTTCTCTTCTTACTTCTTTTCCCACTTTGGTGTTGTTCTCTCTCTTGTGCTGGATGAAAGTCTGTTGAGGAAAACAAGGGCTGGTCCCCAAAAAAGAGAAATGATACTCCCCAACCCCCACTGCAACCACGGTCTCAAATCCAGTACTGTCTACGGGTATTCTCCTTTAGAAGAATAAGCAGATATCCTCGTAACTACTAAAACGCAGTAATGTTATCCTACATCGTATACAATAGTTCTGATCTGCAAATTTATATTTAGATTTCCGTTTGCATCAAATAATATGGTGAAATTTGTTTACCCTCCGGTTAATGTCTCAACAGAACCAAAAGGTTCCAATATTTCCTTTTTCAAAGGAATTGTTTTGTCTAGGCTCTTGAAGACTGTCTGCTCAGAGAGTGAAGGAGGGAGCCTGACCCTGCAGGATGAAAGACTGTTCAGTAGGAACAGTTCAGGTGTGTTCTCGTCATGAGGAGGACCCAGATGCAGCAGACTGCCATCAGGAGTGAAGCTGGAGCTAACCTGTGTCGAGGGGGATCTCCCAGTGCATTCCTGGTAGTGGACCTCATATAGAAATCAAGCTCAAAAGCAACATTGTGTTACCTAGAACCCATGCAGTGTGCCCGAATGACTGCTGATGTCGATGACTGGGGCTGTGGCTGCACATCTTTGTGCACTGGGTGGAGGAGCTGCTGTCCTTGCCATAACAAAGGCCCTGTTCTTGTCCCAGAGCTGCAACTGCTGAAGATCTGCAGCTACCAAAGACGAGCACCAATTCTGATCCTGGCCCCAAGGCCTCATATGCAGATTATGCGTGCAAGTCTATCCTGCTGCTCAACCCCTCGGACCGTGCCCAAAGTGAGGCCACAACTGCTGTCCCATATCATCAGAGCAGCTGCTGAAGGTGCAGGTCTGATAAGCTTTCTGTTATACTTAGCTTGGGTGACTTCCCTGCTACTCAGCTGGTGTGGCTCTTGGAATGCCTGATGACATAATAGAATCCAGGGTGCCTGGAAAGAACTATTTAAACTGATCTATGAGTTATTCTAGGGGGTGATCAACAGTGGACTGCACCTCTGCATAATCTGTGCCTAAAGCCTGCACTTCTGATTAATCTATGCCTGTATGTTTGTAAATGTCACCACAGCTTCCTAGAATAGGGAAAGTACACCAGTGTCGGTTTAATGCTTGACTAGGAATATTAGGGAAGATTGCAAGCTTGCACCTGAGCCCTTATTGAACTGTATACTGCTTTAATTTGCTGTGATATTAAAGTACTTTCTTTATCATAAGATAAGCACTGGATTGGACAGTATGCTGTTGTGTCTGTTTGTTTATTGAATTCTGAGTTCCTGTCTCCCACATTATCTCTATGAGAAGCCCTTGCTTTGCTCAGAGTCAAGTGAGGAAGGGGTGGACTTGGTCCAGTTTGCAGAGCGTAGTAGAACGGACTACGGTAAACCAGAGGCAAATAACCTCAACCCCCATGGCTACGACCCAGTAGACCCCATCTGCAATGTGGCCTTTCAAACAGGGACTGACAAGGATCCATCTTCGTCCCTATACCACCTAACCTTTTCTTACTGTCTGCTATGAACTGAAGTAAGTTCACTTCTCAAGCTTTTTCATGAAAAGACTTATTTGGGGAACTAGGATCATCAGGAGTCACCTGCTAGATATCAGGATAGTGACTGTAGATGTACATGTTTGATTTTCTTCTGCTTCCATGTGTTGGGAAGGTTATCAATGTAGAGTATGAGAAATGACAGTCTAACAACTTCTCACTTTCGAGTAAGCTAATCAAATGTTGTTAAGCAAATGTACAACCAGAATTAGGGTGCTTCACAAGAGAATGATTGGTATTTAATGATAAGGTGATAGGATATGCTAGACTATGCAAACATCTTGCTGGCTGCCCCATCACCTCCCTATCATCTCAGTCATAAATGCCTTCCTTGCCAAGTGAATGAGTCATCAGATATTACAGCTTGCCATAATTAAATCCATACTGCAATAAAAAGAAATTAGACCCGGTGGTTTTTAACCAATGTTAAACTAATCCCTGGACTTCATTAATTAGTTGTTTTAACAGTCTTACATAGACTTTTCCCATCCCTAGATTCCCAAAAGTCAGAATAATATTTCCAATACAACTCTCTCCAAAGAAATAGAAACTCCACTCTAGAAAAAATGTAAAGGAGCGCCATCACCCTGAGACAGAGGTCAGAGCAGTGTGCTATTGGAATGCCATTTTCACAAACAGAAATCGAGTGAGTCACAACATTCCTGATTACCTTACACATAGAGTTTTGCTCAGTCTATTTAATCAAGGTGTGGCTACTCTTGCTTTCTTAGCTGAATCCTGCAATATCAGCAACCAAATGCATGCTGATGACATTTAAGGTACACCAAAAACTACAAGAAGGATAGGAGTGCACCACATGAGAAATGATAAGTTTTGTAAACATATTCTAAAATGTATCCTATTTTATACAGGTATGTAATTGTTTTTATAGCTAGTACGAGCAACATAGGCAATTGCCCAGGGCGCCAACCTTCCAAGGGGCTGTTGTGAAAGAGAATTGTTCTAAATCTTGATTCAATTTCTCTATCTTGGCTTTGACATAGTATTTGATACTGTTCGGCATCATAGGGCTTGTATTACCAGAAGATGGGTAATTAAATCCAAGGTGGTTCTGAACAAGAGCCCCCTAAATATTTTTTGCCCCGGGCACCCAAAATCCTTGAGATGACAGTGGGTATATGATGATCAAAGCCCTTTACGTAGATGAAGATCAGAGCACTGTACATAGATCCATCTCTTTACTAGCAGCCAGACGTAACAATCATAAGTACACAAATTATAGGATTATATATCGAAAACAATTACAGCAAATAAAAATATAGTGAGAAGCTGTAATTGGAGCCTCAAGTAAAGCAGTTCCTATGTTTAAACACTATAAGGAACATGTCCAAACAGTGCTACTTAGATCATATACACAGCAATCATCCACAAGTAATGTATTCCAGTAATGTATTCCTAAGAATGTAAGCAGAGGAACAATTCATGGACTGGCACGTTATGTAGATTTGCAGACCCAAAACACAAATATAAAATCGTTCCCTTGGATAAAAGGTCAATCAATGTGTATTTATAAAACTCATTTAACCTATTCTTCACAATTTATGGTAGTATGTTTTTGCTAGACCCTTAAAACACATCAAGTGTCCGATTATGATGTCGGTCGGAGCCTTCAAGACCGACATAGTCTGTTTTAATTCCGACAGGTTGATTATGATACAGCTGGTCGAAATTGAAACTGGCCGGTTATTCTGGCAGGCTCCCGACGGGCTCCTGTAATCCATATGGACGGCGGCTGGTTTACAGCTATAACACATGCTCCCAGAGGGAAATGTGGGAATGAGATCGCACCCTGTGCAGTCGCATCATAATTAGGAGGTCGGGCCACCGACCGGAGGTCGGTCGGTACCGTTTCCGCCACGGTATCAGTCGAAGGAAACTCCAACCAACATCATAATAGGAACCTTAGTTGTATGCTTTGGAAACAAATGTGCGTAGAAATGTACTTCAAAATATGTATAAATGCTTTTAAATGTAGCTTTTTTCCACTATTCATGTTACAAACGGATACTTTAAATTAGTTTATCAACAAGAATGTTTTATGATTATATTCTACGGTCCCTTATCCAATGATGAATTTAAGTTTTATTATTAGGACATTTTGAGTGTTCAGCCTACCTTTCAAGGTAGATCTATTAGTATGCAGAGGAAGTAAAGCAATGTAATGTGAGAATAAGGGCTTGATTTAGATCTCGGCGGGCAGGTTACTCTGTCACAACGGTGACGGATATCCCATCTGCTGTATTATAAATCCCGCAGGATATAATGGGATTTATTTATGGTGGACGGGATATCCGTCATCGCTGTGATGGAGAAACCCATCCGCCGAAATCTAAATCAGGCCCTAAGATTAGAATCTCCCTAAGGAACATTACAATTTTTGTCGTCTTTGTGGTTAGTGTTTGCATCTTATTGCCATACTTAAAAGGACTTCAAGAAACTGAGGCATATATAGGCACAGAACGCAACCTCTAGTCAACCACTATATTGAATGGGTAAACAAAACTCTTGCATGCCATATTGAAGTGAGTTGATAAAGTGGTGCTATTACTCAGAAAAAAACAGCCTCCTTGTCTCTGTATATAATAACCAAACAGAGTCAATGGGCCCCAGGGACATATAGAACATACAGGGGAGTATTTGGCAATACCATTGCAGATGGAAGTTCCAGCTATCATTCCAAGTAGTGCCAATTGAATGTATCCAACAAAAGATTGGCACCTAAACATTACATCTCTTTTTTAATACTACAAGTGAGTGCCTTGCGATGAAGGTGATGAACATCACTAGCATAAATGTTTACCTAAAAGTTTTAGACCTCAGGTGCGATATGGATAAGGCTCTCATTTCCTATTTGATGTCACTCAGAACCCCTTGGTGAAACATCCCTGTAATGCACTGTTAGATAGATAGATAGATAGATAGATAGATAGATAGATAGATAGATAGATAGATAGTTAGATGTAGCTATCTATCTATCTATCTATCTATCTATCTATCTATCTATCTATCTATATTACCTACTGGCAATAGCTGGTAGGCAGCTATAATTCAGACCAACTTTTCCTGTAGGCAAAGCGTTATTTTGTTTTGTAATAAAATCTTTGCGTCGTTCTATGAATCTTCACGAAATTTCCAAACTAGTACGCAAGTTAATTGAGCTGCTGTCTGGAAGGTTTCGGGGTGATTTGTCTAGCGGGCTGAAAGAAAGTGGGGGCCTAAAACGCTTTTTCCCCATGCAATCTCTTTGGGGATTTTGAAGTTTTTAGACACCGCTACAACCTGAACCTCTCAACAGATTGACACTAAATTTGGCAGTAAGTTAGTGGAAAAACATTCAGATACATACATTAAACAGAATCTTAGTAGTCCCCCACCTTGTTTTATAGAATTAACAATATTCTAAAACAGCCACATTGCTGCGGACCAAATATACTCAAATTGCAGAATATTTCAAGAGTATATATGACATCAGTCAAAATCTGCAGACGGGAGTGCCACTGATTGAAAACTTAATTGAAAAACGTTATTGGTAAGAACCATACTTTTTATCGTTTTCCTGTTTCTTTAATGCGCCATGAATTCATGTGTGCTTAATTGAGAATCTCTATCTCTGTACAGCAATTGGTTTGACAAGGAGAAGAAAAAAAAAAGAGTGTATTGAGTAAGGAGTCGGCTTCTTTAGGCTTTTTGATGTTGGTCACTATGGTGTGCATGAGTGGCACTTTGGCGATATGTCACGGTTTTGGTGGCGACCGTTTGGTGTTTAGTTTGAAGTACTTGAAGGCCTGACTTATTATGTAGGCATGCCTGGTAAGCCAGTCACTGATGTTGGACTGAGGTGTAGGCAGACAATATAAAGACATTTTTGGAGAACCCAGGGGTTATTCATTGTTTTATATACTATTTTTTACTTTGTATAGGAATATCTGGATACTGAACAATGCTGTGTCCCGAGGATGGTCTTATGATCTGTGTGACCAATGAAAGACCAAAACGTCGACTGACTTACACCCATTTTGTATCTGTTAGAGGAGAAACGTTCATGAAATTAGGATTCATACTATTTGACAAAAGGGTGTTACACTACTTTGAAATTGTGAAATATCAGTAGGGACAGTGTTGCTATAAACTGGAATTGACTTTACTTCTTGTTATAAAATACAACTTTCTTGAATATACCCCTGCTGTAATAATTTTTCTGTTCACTCATTTTTGTGACTGGATGAAATAATTTGATAACTATTGAAACAAATTCCTTGAGGAACTTTTGTATAGAATTTATTGAGTGTACCCAGTCCCTCGAGGTACATTGGGTGGTCCTTTTGGTTGTTGAAAGTTAAGTAACTTTAGGCACGAGTTATAGTTTCTTAACATAGGTATAACTATAATTGCTGGATTGCAATGGTTTTGTGTGGGTAAAACGTGAACCTAACTATAATGTCCCTGTAACCTTTGCTTTTTTCTGTGACTAAATATAATATATATATAGAAATAGACATAGACAGATAAATATTTAGATAGACAGATTCAAACACACAAGTACAAAATGGTGAGGGTTATTTGATTCAAGTTTTTTATTTTGATCAAATATTATAAAACTCTCTTGTTTCCCTCTATCCTAAACAAATCACCACAAATAAATCCACATTTGTAATAAATCCACATTTGTAAAGCGCACAATCACCCGCAAGGGTCTCTAGGCGCGGGGGGCCGTCGGGAAGATTAAGCGAGCTATTGCCCAGAGTCACATGGTGCTGGGCTAACCTGCCACCGGCGCCGGGGATCGAACCGTGATCCCCAGATTCCAGCGTCAGTCGCCCTGGCCGCGGCGCCACACCTCTTCCCCAAACTACAAACTACAAGGTGATTCAGCCAAAATAGAATACTGGCATGTTGAGAGCTCTAATGAGGAGAATAGACTTGCAGAGGGTTAATAATTAATGGTATTGACTAGCTCAGCCAACAGTGCAAGGTTTGGCTTTTTTTTCTCCTGATAACCAGTGTTTCTTAACCTGTGGTCCAGGGACCCCTCAGGGTCCACAACACCTACGCATGGAGTCTGTGACTTCTTAGAACAGTTAACAGATAAAGTATTTATAAATAATCAAAGTGTAAAATTGGACATTTTTAAATGTTCTGTAAATGTACTGGAATTTGAAATTGGAGGCTAAAAATTAAGTTGATGTCCTCAGACTGATTTGTGGGAGTAGTGTGAATGCATCAAGCAGTATATAGTATGGAAGATGCGAGGCCTCTTGAATTTAGAAAAGCCCTAACTTTCCCAATAAAAATAAAATGTTAACTATTTCAAATTGTTTGTGAATTAAATGAAATATTTCATTATGTGTGAACTTGTTTGATTAATTCTAGTTTCTATGTTTTTGTGTATTATTTTGAGGTTCAAATCATCCACTCGGCGTCCCCGGCTTCCAGTAATGACTGCGGGGGTCTCCGCTCATCAATAATGAATCAGTGGGGGTCCCTGGATTCCAGTAATGATTATGTGGGGTGCACATAATTAAAAAGGTTAAGAACCACTGGCATAGACCATCTCAGGTAACATTGAAAGGCTTGTCTTTTTGTTTTTCCCTGTTTCATTTGGAACCTTCTCCCCTCGGTGGCTGGAATCGGTGGAGAAAGACAAGCATTGGAATGGACAGAAAGCCCATACTAAAAGTATTGGTCCTGAGCCACTCCACTGTCACCAATGAAGCTCCCATCAACCGAAGGCTCTAATGGCTGTTAAATGCCTTCTCCATCTCTGCATGCCCTGAATTGAAATTGAATTGAAAATTCCATTTATATAGCGCATAACCACCCGAAGGCCTCGCAGCGCTTGAGACTGATTTCTGTGTGCGACTGCTGGGTAGGATTAGTGCGCTTTTGAAAACAAATGGGTCTTCAATTCTCTCCTAAATGACGTCAGGTTATTGTTTTGTCTGAGGGACAGAGGCAAGGAGTTCCATGCCTTCGCCGCTGAGTGAGTAAAAGAGCGGCCACCCCATCGGGCTCTCTTGATTTTTACTTTAGTTGCCAGATGCAGTGAGGCTGAATGTAGGGTTCTGAGCGGCACGTAAGGCGGTATTAAAGGGTACAGTACTGCCGGGCCAGTTTGATGAAAAGATTTGTGCAGAATGCACATGGCCTTGAATAATGTTCTGGAGGCCACTGGGAGCCAGTGAAGCTCCTTTAGGGCAGTTCTCGCTGACTGCCAGCGAGGGATATTAAACAATAGGCGTGCGGCACAGTTTTGAGTGACTTGAAGTTTTTTTGTCACTGTTGCCGGGGCCCCTAGATATAAAACATTTCCGTAGTCCAGGCGGGAGAGTATCAGGGCCTGGACCATGACCCTCCTCGCCTGGAATGGGAGTAGAGGGAGCACTTACCGGAGCATTTTCATTAGCCCCACGCAAACAGAGGCAGTGATAGTAGCTTGGGACGAGAAGTCCAGCGCTCTGTCCAACCAGACTCCCAGACTCTTTATCTGCTCTTTAGGGAGAGGGGGAGTACCGAGACACAGAGGCCAGTCATCCAGAAAGGAGGTTGGAGAGGAATTACCAAGCACCATGATCTCGGTCTTCTCCCCATTGAGCTTGAGGTGGGAGAGTTGCATCCACTCAGCTACAGCCTCTAGACATGGACCCAAAGTGTTCGACGAACCCCCCTCGTGGTCCAAAGAGACCACGAGTTGAGTATCGTCTGCGTAGGTGACAATCCGCACACCGAAGGGGAGAACGATCTTCTCCAGAGGCTGCATATAGACATTGAACAGCGTGGGGCTCAGGGAGGAGCCCTGAGGAACCCCACAGCTGAGCGGATGTTTTGATGAAGCCACCTCGCCTTCAAATACCTGAAAAAAGCGTTCCTCTAAAAAGGAGGTCAGCCACAACAGGGCTGCGCCCGACACTCCCAAGCCACTCAAACGATGTAATAATGTGGCGTGGTTCACAGTGTCGAACGCGGCACTGAGGTCCAGGAGTATGATAGCTGTTTTACCACCTTGGTCCATTATGGCTCTGGCTGCCTCTGTGACCGCTAAAAGAGCGGTCTCGGTGCCATGTTGTGGGCGGAACCCTGTTTGGGAGACCTGGAGCAATTTATTGGACTCCAAATATTCCCCTAATACTTTGTTGATATGTCTCTCCACCAACTTACTCATCCACGGAAGCAGCGAGATGGGGCGAAAATTGGATAGATTGTTAGAATCCAAGTTTTTTTTTTTTAGCAGGGCCCTTACCATTGCACACTTCCAAGTGGATGGTACAGAGTTGGAGGTAATAGAGGTGTTAAGAGCCTCCAGCAAACAGGGGCGGATGGTGTCCATTGCTTTTGCTAAGGTCTGGGGTGGGGCAGGGTCATTTGGGGATCCTGAGGTAACCTTCTGGACCAGGGAGTCTAAAGTATTCGGGTCCAGGAGTGGAAAGGTAACCAAAGAGCAGGATGGATGCGGGTCTAGGTCTAAGGTGGGCAGTAGAGTGGTGCCTGCATCATTTATTGCTAGTTGGGAGTAGATAGCCTGAATCTTCTGTGAAAAGAAAGTGGCAAGGTCCTCACAGCGGGTCTGAGCACCCTCTGATATAGGTCTCTCAGAAGGAGGAGATATCAGAGATTTAGCGATCTTAAAAATTTCCCTAGGGGAGTTAGCTGCCATGTTAATTTTAGTTTCATAGAACTTGGCTTGCCCTAGAGGCCCTTGTGTAGATTGTCCCCTGTGGATCTGTCCTACAGCAGGTAGTAGGCCTTTAACGGTCAGTCTAGCCCTCGGCAGAGGGTAATACTGTAACAATATTGAGGCCTACTCCTAATGCCTCTGGCAGCGGAGTGACAAAAAGCCACAAAGAAGTCCCATTTGTATTTAAGTCGCGCTCTCTGGGTGTTTCGGCTCACGAAGAGAGGCTGAAAAGCATGCAGAGAAATAATTTCACCGTGGCACTGAGAAGGAATTGCTTGGAATCTCTCACAAGCTTTTTTTTTTGCTGATAAGGTTTTGATTGCTTCAGTGCGCAAATGACGCCAGTGAGCGAGCCATGTGCCCGGCGCAGGGCTGTTATCTGACGGCAGAATTTACCGTGTGCTTTTGCGTTAATCTCTTATCCAACATTTTCATAGTCATAAGCATATTTCCAGAATTTTAAGGGCTTTTTCTGATCACATTTCGCCAATCGTGAAGCCACCTAAGGGGAGATGAGGGCCCGCAACTATTAGCAATATTCTGAGTGCCGTGAAATGGGCGCAGAGACCTTAGTATGTGTGTCGCATACCGCCTGCTGTGTCTGACAGTTTTATTATCTGTCACTGGCACGCGCTCCCAAATCCGGGGGCTCACATTTGTATTTTAATGAGAACCGGAGACATCCCGCTCCACCGGATTATGCGCCACAACAGGGTGTGAAAGTCAAATTGCCGAAGACGTACTGCTTTGTGCACGAGCCGAAGTAATATCCGACAAAGGTCACGTGCATGCAGATGTGATTAAAACATGTATCAAAGCAATTGCTGTCTCTCCGGCAGACATCAAAGTGCGTGTTTAATGTCATTGCTTTTCCCGGGCCGATGGGACTAAATGAAGTGCGCGCATTGTTTGAAATAATGATCTGAAATTGCTGCATATCAAATGTACACGCTCGTTGAAGTGAAACCGGTGCGATTTGCATGCCTCTCGGTTTGCTCTTTTGTCTTGGAGTAGTAGGCTTATGTTTTATTCAGTGACCTGCCGGCAGTTCCACACACCGCAGGGACAGGGCGGGGTCCACCCGCAGGACCGACGCCCAAGACTGCCAAGCAAGCGCGAAGAACCTCTCGCAGAAAATACTACAATCAGGAGAAAATGCAACACGTCAAAAGGACACAAAAAATGTAACAAAAGGCAGCCAATATTCAGCAGCAAACAGCAGTCAAACGCAGTAAAGCACAAGAGATGAAAAAAGCACCAAGTTAGGTGCATATGTTACTGTCTGCTAGGACGGGCAGGGGTGGGGGTATTTTTTCGATGGCAATTTAGGGTTGAGAGGAGTCGTTTGACGTGCAATGAAAAAAGAATCACAACAAGAAGTTTGCACAAAAAAAGAAGGTCTTTGCATACGCAGGGTATTTTTACCTTTCGACATTAATGAATTTCTGTAAATAAGGTAAAAGTCAGGAATGCCTTTGTTACAGGTGGAAAAACGCTATTTGTGTCTGATTTTTAATTCGGCCCCAGAACACAGACAATACTTCCTTCTAAGCTATCTACAGAGGACTCCTATCCTCAGGCTTTTAGACAGTCTATTTATCCAGTTTATAATACAAGACAGCCTGCAATCCCTCTATAAAAGCTGACTCTAATTTACATATTAAAGGCGACTCGTGGCGTTGCTATAAAGGGCATATATTTCTCGGCTAGGTGTAATGCATTTTAATTCATGTCGTTATTCTTTGCAAAGGGATAATTAAGTCTACTTGATATATCACTTTTTTGCATGGATTGATTTTTCTTTTCCTCTGATTGTTTTTAAGTAATAAACAAGGTTTCATAGACGCTGATAATTACACTTCTCGTTTACTTTTTTTAAACAAAGCAAAGTCTGCTAACATTTTACTGCTAATTATTTATTCTGAAAATGTTCCACACTGTTCAGATACATTATATAATCTTAGAATTTGATTTGAGACAGAGGGTCATGAGCAGCTGTAATTACCTTCCTTGACTCGGGTTATCTACCTGCCTGCAGATACAGACAAGAATAGCAGGTGCAGAACCTTTGCTGAACTTTGGTTCTATCATTCAGACGAGGTATGCGTGGTGTGAACCATATCCCTGTAACTCGAAGTAGGCCGAATTTGGTGCTAAGTTTAGCTTAGTTAGCAGAGAGGAAGGTTGGGTTGGAAATTGATGTAAAGAAGCTTTATGATATCCGCACAATGTTACAATATTGTCTATTATTCACCCTCCTGAAAAGTATAATTGCCACTATCTTGCTTGTTTTACATAAATCTTAAAAATATATTCCTGGTTTCTTGGTGTCTTGAGCGTGTCTTGAGCGTGCCTTTCCATGATGAAGAGAGTTTGGATTCCACTATCAAACCCTGTGAAATCTCAGGATTGTTACCTAGAATGTATCTCACTCATGTAATACTCAGCGGGTTGCAGGGCGGTTGCAGTCCTTCTGAAGTCTGTCTTAGATTTGCACATTGACAAAGCCAATGGTGTCAGAGGATCGAGAAAACTAATTTCTGGCCTGCTTCCTGGAAAGGACTCCGGAAAACTTATCAACGTCGATGGTCATCTGTAATAAAGAAATGATGTAGCTTCTACAGTTGAGCTCCGGTGTTGCAATTCCTGCTTATAAAGCCAGTAGCCTGGAGGAAATGCAGGACATGTAGCATAGTCCAGGATAAGACTTTGATTTTAACAAAAAAATCTGAAGTTATACATTTTCACATCATTCCACATGATTCCAGACAAGATAATCCAAAGTTGTCCAGGGCCCCACCTTCCTAGAAGCCCATTGAAGACAGATTTTTCCTCTTACTTTCTCTACCTCTTACCTCTTTTAATGTATCTCTCAACCGCTCTCCATCTTGCAGAGTACCTCTACATCTGACTCTATCTCTGTTTATCCAGTGTCATAGATTTAGGGACCCTGGACAAGACATACTACAAATGTTTTGTCCAACCCCTTTTCTGAAAGATTAACATATAATTCAATATTCTTTTGCCTCATGCCATCTTAAAATAGTATGTCTTGCCCGTGGCCTCAAAATGTCTTTAAATGATTCTACATTTTTGAATAGATGCCTTTTATCAGTGAGTGAAAATAGTTAGGCCTTGTGCCAGATGCTGAAAATAAAACAGAAACATGTACACTTATCAAGAACAAGCAAGAAAATTCTCAATTGCAGTAGAAAAATCAAGCCATTATAATTGGTAATCAGTCTATGCCTGTGCTATATTGAGTAGTTTTGAAACATAGATAGCCTCCCCATTGTCAAACTCCATAAACCATCCATGTACAAGTCCACCACTATTAAAGAAGAAGAACATAGCCAGTGCTACTTTCAATAGGGAGTAACAAAATATTCCACCACTCCAAATTTGAATATCATGGAAAAAATAACTCAGGGGTTGCTTAAAAAAACCCTGCATGTTTTCCGGCTGAAAACGAACTACGTAATTGAACTAAGTGGTCTCGCCATTCAAACCAATGAAGCAGGAGCTGCATATTGTCAGCATCCTTACAGCCAAATATTAGTGAATAGCAGCCTTATCTCAATGCTTACCTAGTATTAAAAGACTCACAATTTGTAAACCAACAAAATGTACATCTGACTCTGCATTATGTTCCAGAGTTAGATGCTACCTCTGCAGTTACCAAACCAGTTGATCGAGTGCCATGATTGATGATCTCATGTTGCCAATCTGATATCACTTAGGGCGATTCTTTCAATTATCGTGTGAGATCGAGATGACCGCAGAAGAGCTCATCTGGAAATGTGTAACCAACATTTCTGTAAGAGAGGTTGTGACCACACCATCCAATATTGCAACTTCTGTACAATGGGACAGAAGAATAATAAACAGTGAAATGTTCAAATAAAATAAAATAATTGTAAAAAGTAAGCTAGTGTATATGGGCGAGTCAAAATGGAGTATTCAAGATGTATCGAAACATTCATGAACATTATCGCAGCCATCTTGTGGTACTCATATGAACATGGGTACTAACATAAGATGCACATACTTATAAGTATATATTTTGGGTAAACATAAAAAGAAAAATAAGGAACTTTATTTCAAACAATCATAATGATATGAATATATCAAAAAAATGGATGGAAGGAGGAGAATTAGAGAGGGAGAAGATAAAGGAAAATAAATAAAAGCAAGTACTTAATATATGATATAGACAGGTACAGCTGCTTGTGATTGTTTGACTAAGTATTACTATAGCCTTATAGCCCGCCGTAGCGGGCTATACCGGCTATTAAAGGCCCGCTGAATCGTTAAAGGCCCGAGCCGAAGGCGAGGGACTTTACCAAAACAGCGAGACTTTAATAGCCGTATTGCCCTGCTACGAAGGGCTATAAGGCTATTAGAACATTCTGCCACTAGAGGGCAGAATGTTCTAACAAATTAAACAAAGGGCTCTCGAAGCTTGAGGGGATATAAATCCCGTTGAACTTCGAGAAGCCTTTGTAAAACATTGGAATGTTGCTCTGCGGGCCTTTACCGGCCCGTAGAAGCAGGGAGCACTCCATTGTCTGCAATGGAGCTCCCAACATTCCAATGTTCTAATAAGAAAGAAATACCCTCTGCCGTACATTATAAGGATATTGCAAGTCACCTCAGAGTACCATGGTCTTATAAAGGAACTCAGCCTTCAGCCAATCTTCTATATGGTTATGGAACTCTTCAGGGATTTGTAATATTATCTAAATGTATGGAGGGGTATTTCATCTAATATGCCTTCTTATATACCCTTGACTAACTCTCCATTTCTCCACTGCTAATGAGAAACAAGTAATGACATTGCATTCTATCAATAATAGCGAACCTTACTGTGAGTCCATATCCGTCCCAGTTTATCCGCACATGGGCACCAATTAGGCTATTGGAATGAATACTGGCCCATAACTATGCATATTCAGTATATTATTATAGACAGCCAACTCCGAGTACTAAGCCTGTATGATTGTTTCTCTGATTAGACACAATTAGCATGATCAAAATGTTACTTGTTGCATTTAACTATCGATCAATAGGTCAAGTTCAGTGTCTTTTTTCATACCTGGCTTCACTGAAGTTTTAATCACTCTTGCTATGACAGACCGGTGGCTTGTTTACTCCAGAAACCGGAAGCAAAAACAAACTTCCTTTTAACTTTTCTTGTAACTTAGTAGAAACTGACTGCGTGTACTGTGCATTTCAGCCGAGAACCCCCCTTACACCAACACACAGCTGGGAGAAACACATGTTGGTTATTGTCGCCTGTCGCTTATCAAATATATTGAAGAATGTCCAAAAAAGATGCCACCAATCAAAATCTCTCGAATGATCATGTAACATTATATATTTACTGATTTGCAAAAAACTGATAGACTACACTCTTTAATCTTATGGCGACCACGATCTAAATATTACTCTTTCTACCGATGGTCATTTGGAAGTTTTAGAGCCCACTTGAATTGTGTAATACAGCGGGGATCTGGGCTTTGGAGCATCAAACGCCCTTCACCCGACCTTTCATCAGAGCTTGCCTCTGTGCTTTTAGTCTATTTAGCACACCACTCATCAGTTCAAAAGTTAGGCTCCTTTCATAATTCAGATAATGGAAAGCCAGCACTGACAAAGTCTGTCTTTTCTATACTGAAGAAAAGCTTTAAGTAAAAACACAATAACACAGAAGGTATATTATATGGGCTGCAGCGGTGCAAGCCTTTCCCACACAGTAGTAGCACAGCAAAAAAAGAGAAGAATGAAAACTTTTTCAAGGAAGGAACCTTCATCTCACATATGACAGGCTCCTCCTTGAGCGCCCTGCGTTTCTGAAGTGTCAGGCCAGAACTGCCAAAAGTGTAGGTTGACCACCTTGAGAAAGGTACTGTAAAAAGTTTACTATTCCTATATCGGCATAAAATGGATGAACAACGATAATACGCACCATGTAATAAATGTCATCTCACATCGTCTACAGAAGTTTTTTATGAGAGTGGCAACACTAAAATGTAAAAAAAATTTCAGCTCCAAGTTTATCCTTTCTCTAGATAAGCCTTGGTGTCAGATCAGCCTGGAGTTACCCTGGTTAGGCGACAGTTCTCTCCTCTGCCGTTCCTGGAACAGTGTAGATGCACCACAGTCTTACATTCTCCTAAAGACTACCTGCTGCAATTCACACTCCCCACCACTGTTGCTTTTTTAACCCTGCTGCTCCTTGAGCCTGTTTACAGCAACAGCAAAGAATCCAAGCACCGGCTAACCATATGGACAGGACAACATCTGAGCCGTGAAGATCAGACTTACAGAACACGATAGACACACATCTCCTGCCGCATCCACACTGGGTGCCCATCTGCATCAGACTAGGTCATGGAAGACCTCCACCGCCACATCCCTGCACACCCATCACAAAAGCACCAACCGTAGTGGAGTTAAGAAAGGCAGTGTGTGCAAAGAAGGGGGTTAACACCCCTAGGAGGCACTACGGGTTCATGGGATCCATATGGAAGGTGGCCAATGTCGTGGCTCTCCAGTCTGGGAGAATTGTTCCTGGAGAGTTGGAGATATCTGCCCCTTAATCGCTGCTTCTACACTCCCTTGCTTGCTTTCAAGTGGTATGCATTATAGAAAACCTATAATGCGTGAGCCTCTGGCCGTGCTACCTCTCCTGCACTGCAGAGCTGGCCCTTTGCAAATAAATCTTGGCAAATGAAAATTGCGCGTGCAAAATACGTCCTGGACTGACAAGATCAATTATGCTGCTGAGCAGTGGCAAACACCAGCACAAATTAAGCAGGCGATGGGTTGAAGATTCAGTTTCTCAAATGGTGATTGATAACATTAAACAAATCTTTCTATCCAAAACTAAAATGAGATTATGACTGAGAAAAGTTTGTTTGTCCAGGCTCCAGAAACTTTAACATTCATTATCTATATGAAAGGGCAATTAGGTGGGAGGTGTAGGGCTACCTCGAAGGTGGATGAGGATGGGTTGTAAAACATGCAAGAGTACATATGACAGATGGCTGAGTATGGAAAACTGAGATACAATAGTTTGGGATTCATGGACCATTCATTCGATGGACAGATGATACGAACTGACCAAGTGCCTCATGGTTTGAAGGTTCTGAGCACCTTACAATTGATGTATTACAGAGACCAGTGTTAAAAGCAACACCTATATGAACCAGCATTGGTAATGCATCAGTTTCGCTTATGTAATGAATAATAAGTTGCTTTTATCAATCACTGTCCAGGACGAAGGAAAGAGCTCCCTGGCAAGCATCACAGGAGTGGAGGATGTGGCGCAGCAGCAAGAGCTGCTGATTCGAGAGCTAGGGATCCCGGTTTGAGTCGCAGCAGCAATACCCTGTGATTCTGGGCAAATCACTTAATTTCTCTGGGTGATAAATTGCGCTATATAAATCTGCTACAAGACTAAAAAGCAGAGAGAGGCAAAACTTTATGAAAAAATAGTTCCACCAAAACGGATGTCAGCAGTACTTTGGCTACGGGAAACTGATAAGAGAAGTAGACAAGGAGAAAGCATTTGTAAATTCAGGAAAATATGCTACAGCGAATAGAAATGGAAGAAAAGTAAGTGGCAAGCACAGGAACCAATGCAAAGCCAGGAGATAGAGGGGACAGGATGTAAGCCCCTTTTAAGTTTATATTAAAAACAATAGATATCACCACCGGTGGGACCTAAAAAGTAATTTACCCATATCAACTTACTGAATGTATAATTATGAAAATTGTTGTAAAACAAGTGAGAACCAGCCAGACACTTTCCCTTGATAGAGACAGCTCGAATGTGTTACCATTTAGAAGCACGTGCACTTTATGACCTGAGATCAAACTACTTTGTCAATTACTTACCATGTGTGCAAAACAGAAAGCAAAAAGGGCCATACACTCAGCAAGTGTGCATGAAACAAAATTGTCTCGAGGGGAAAACCAATTCTTTCTAAATGCACTCCATAATACTGAACGTTGGAATATGGGAGATGGAATCATACGGTAATAAACTATTATTACTATTATTATTAAGATGACAGTGGGAAGGCTCATTAAACTAATGTAATTTATTGTAATAATCCAGGAACACTGAAATAAAACCATGCCTTTAATAAGAACGAGGTCACCAGCTCCCTGAAGAATTTATCACAGGTGACTAATTGCATCTAAATCCTACCGTCTACAGTTCGACTGAGTACAAATCACTATTCTTTCCTCAAAATCTGTAAAATAATTTTAAGTCTCTGTTCAGTGACTGCTTGAATAAACAAGCACTGGCAAAAACGATAAGTTTTTCTTTCTAAACCAATGGCTGTTCTTATTCTTAATTGCATTTCGGCATGGCTATCAAGTCTCCAGTTTACCTACTAGTCACATGTCCATAAGCTTGGCATACCTAATTAATACTATTTACAAACAAAATGCCAATGTAAGAAGGGATGGCACTATCATGCCATGGATGGCCCCAAAATGCCAGGACCGAGAGGCAGCCAGCAAGCTCCCTCACACATACACACATATGGGATTACCTTCACGTGCACACACACACACACATACATACATGCTCTCACACAGAGTTGCACACCAGCATGCAAGTGGACATCACCTGAGAGGCTTTATAAAAACACTGTTTACTTGTTTTTGCAGCCTCCAGTGGTCTTGGGCCACGAGGCAGGGAGCACAAGGACAACAGCTTGGAGATAATGTTCTTGAAAGTAGGGTAGACGTGGGGCATCTCAAGATGGTTGACAGACGCGCATGTTACAACTGCACACAAGGCACATATCAGGCGGCCATGTTGGAATAGTTGGACATAATTCTGCATGTAAGACTGCGGCTCCAGCTGCACATTCAGGGAAGTCGCCAGGAGCCCAAAGAGCAGGGCTTGGGGGAGACAAGGGAAAGGCGGAGGTGCAGCAGCCGCAGAAAAATGGGGAGAACAGAGGGGCGTACATCCCTACTTCCTTTTGCAGTGTGGTTATTCCTGAAGATATTCCATAGGAGTAATTATTTCATAAATATGTATGTGTACATTTACCATTTTTCGGATTTAGACAACATTTTCCATCTGGATAAAAGCCCATGTTTGGTGCGCCTCAGTCCTATTTATAGATGCACTCCATGACCTTCAACAACTAAACATATGTGTGTGAATAGCTGCGAAAGAGCATTCCAAATGCTTAACTCATGAAGATTCATCTTCCTGGCTGTCCACATTATTCCTTATTGCAACTCCGTGCTTCTCTCTGCCTTGGGGTCAACAATATTCCCACTCACAGCCCTAAACATAAGACTGTTGTCAACAGCAGACTGAAATTCCAATCTGAAATGCTGCATATTCAGGATCTGGGAATTCAAATTTGATAGTTTTGAAAGCAAATTTGACTATTGCGAGTGTAGATGCACCTACTGCATAAGAATTGAGACTTGGGGCACAGGGTATTATCCTGCCTACATGCCCAGTTACACGGACGAAATCCAAACCCTGGTCCTAAGAGTGATCCCGTGGACTTTAGTCAAGCTAAGGTCACATGTAGCTTGCCACTTGGAGAACTCTCTGATAAGTAATAAAACCTTTCGAGACTCATACTAAAAGGCAGTTTTGATTTAAATGTTTTTATAAAATGTTCAATAATGCCCTTCCCTGGCAGGCTGCTGTTGTTTTGCGACCCTCAAAGAACACCACGTAACCACAGGTAATCTCTATTAGAGCCACACCTATCGTCACGAAATGGTGTAATAATCTGAACAAAAAAAGAAAATGTGATTTCTGTAGGAATCCCCTGAAAAACCTTTGGTCGCCGGGTACAAGCAGCAAGGTCTTCCTAAAAATGTATGCAGTGTGGTATATGTACAACAACTAGCCAAAGCATTCATACATTTACCCGTTGCGTGCTTGTGACAGAACCGTTCCGTCACGAGCCTCGGGTGGGCTGTGCTGGTGACGGAACGGTTCCGTCACGGCCCGCTCGCCGCGCCTGCGTGGCGCTGAGCGTTCTGATGAGTGGGCGGGGCCGTGACGGAACTGTTCCGTCACAAGCACAGCTCACCGAGGGCCTTGACGGAGCGGTTCCGTCACGAGTACAAGAGCGCCGCGCAGCCCCGCCTCCCCCTTAGCGCTGCAGCGGAATAGCCGACGCAGCTAAGGGGTTAAATAAAGAACATAGAAGGTCTGTGCCAATTCAGTGAACTAGATAAAGTGAATTGAGAAACACTTCACGAACCTGAAGAACATTACATTTGGGGTTTAAAAATGATAATGAAAACATAGGCGTCCTCAAATTAAAGCAGTAGAGAAAGGTGTTCACCGCAATCCTATGGCTAAGGGAATGAATGTGAAAACGCCAGTCTCTGTCTTGAGGTTAGCTGCACAAAAGCATCTGTAGTGGCTGAACTAAGAGTTAACAGAGCCCTGTAAAAGTTTACGGTGGGACACTGAAAGCCTTTCTCTTTGAGCGTAGAAACTTTTCTCAAGATCTAACGCTTTGCAGTAGAGTAGGCCTGGAAGATGTAGTCAAGAAGGCCTCTACAAAGTTGGGTACGTGGCTAGAACAGTCCCGCTGCAACTTCCTCCTTCTGCCAAAATGCTCACCCACAGGGATGATACTGCCCTCTAAGTGTCTTTTTCGGGGTGGTTTGGCAGTTCATCCTGGTCATCCAGGTGTGAAACTTTTCTAAGGCACAATTGTATTGCCTGAGTGCTGATAGTATAGCTAACTTGAAAACAGTCTTGACATCTTAAGGACTGGCACCACAGGCTCCAGCCCATGCTTCTCTGCTGCAGGAGTTGTTCCAAAACTTTCCTTTGCGATTCACAAGAGACTGTCTAGTTCTGTCTGGTCCAATGGTAATCATCAAGACAGACAGATCCCATCCTCTTTGGGTCTTCCTACATCCTCCGGCAACATTAGGAATGTTCCAACCTAAAAAAAAGCTGCGCTGGCAGGATCTTGACCCTGTTAGTCTTGTGTCAGTATGAACTTGGCTTAGCCTGCCCTGAAGCAGTAAGTAGTTCAAGAAAGCGACGGAGACAACTCTATTAAGTGACTCGGACAGACAGACAGGCAGGCAGGTAGCAACTCTTCTCTGCAGTCACAGAGAGGGAAATAGCCTCTCTCCTCTTTAGTTCCAAACTGATTCTCTCCTCAAGCAAGGCATTCTAAAGGGTAAGTCAGCCATTTATTGATAAAGAGACTTAACCAGTCCTCCTGAACTTCCATTCTTGCGTATATGCTTTCTGACAACTAAGCTATCTCAGAGTTCTATCTGCCCAAATAGTGAACCCATGTCTTAGATGCGGAAAGACCCCTCCTGTTCCCAAACACCAGCTCCGATGCTCCAAGTTTTCCCTCTGCTCTTCAACAGAAAACGTCGTCTCCTGAAGCATCACTTGGTCCAAGTCTCCTGTAGAGGCTAACTCCAGGGAGGCTTGAGGGGAAAACCATCCGGAATAGGTGCGAAATAGTATTTTTAAGCACGCTGTCTCTTTATCTATCTTGGCTTGGGTGGCCAGGCCATTGAAAAATCATCTGGCACATAGAAGCCTCCAAAACACAGGAAGGAGAGGTGAGTCCATATTGAATTGTGCATGCCTCCTGGAAAGCAATCAGGTGAGTTTAGTAAGGATATATTTTATATTCTCAAACTGGTAAAAGGGTGATTGGTGTTAATTGGTGTTCTCTTCCATAGCTTTTCGAGCTACAGAATGAATTGGGCCAAGTAAGTGTGTTTTCCTCTGTCGGGGCCTCCTCACGCTCCACCCAGATGCGATGCACCATTGGTGACGGAGGGCTTCAGGTATCTTAGAATTTTTGTAACCCGTGACCAACTGCTGGTTGTGCAACGTAATCTAGCTCCCCAACAAACTCCGCAACAACTTGGCACACTGGCACACCATGCCACTATCTGTGATGGGCAGGCCGGTGCTATAAAAACCCCAGGTACACCCGTTCCACAGGAGTACCCGGGGTTAATGGTATATCTTACTGAAGAACTCCAGCGGGATTGTGTAGGGTGAGTTTTGGAGCATGTATAGGAGTCGAGGGAGGGCACCTTGTTCCATATATTGTGGGAATGTCCTGTGATACAGTGGTTCTGGCGGGGGTGACTAATGTGATGTCTAGGGTTCCAGGTTTATGTCTGCATAGGTGCCCCTGGACGCCAAATGGCTGATATTAATGGTGCAGGGAGAAGAGGCCTGGCCCCGCTACACCAAGACCTGGCTGACAATGGTGACCGTAGTGGCGTTGGAGGGAGACCCTCCCCCGACTGCTGCTGAATGGAACGCTAATGTTGACGAGTGCCAGAGGGCAGAGGAATTAGTTTACTGAAGCAGAGGTTGCTCCAGAAAGTGGGAAAGGGTGTGGGGCCCCTGGCGGGAATACGGGGGTACAGCCACGGTTGGATAAAGTACCCAGGCTGGACAGTGGTTACAATAGGGGGATGATGTGCTAGAGGCATTATTTGTGGCCCTAAAAGCCCAGTTGATCACCCATTGTTGGCTGTCGGGAGTTTTCCAACCATTCTATGTTTCATGCTCTGACCTGTACCATGCTCTCTCGCTCACAATGTCTCTTCCAGCACTGTGTTGTATGATGAGCCTTGTTCAATGAAAAGTGTTTAAAAGACAAAAAACGTTTTACCTGAGTGGTCTTTTCAGTCAGGATTTTATAAACACTGTGTAACTGATTTTCAAATGTCCATCAAAGTTACAGATTTAATGTGTGAGGAATTTCCCACAGTAGATTTATGTCCAGCTGATTAGAAAAACACATTTAACTTAAAATTATATCAAATGTTTCAGGAGTAAGTAGGAAACAATTCTTTCTCAGCTACACTCTAGAACTGTAGTTTTTGCAACTGGGCAGATGCACTGTGCTCCAACGGTTGCTGTTCTACAGCAGCTTTCATGGAAAATTGGGTATTAAAAACTGTTATCACTTTAAACAAAAAACAAACAACTGGGACCTATTTAGCATCTACAGTCACTAGAGGCAATCAATACATCAGATGCCCAGGACAAATAAATTGGGGAAAAAGAGAAAAGATAAATAATACATATCATAATCATCATTTATCATTCAAATAGCACTTTTATTAAAGTGTATAATTTCGAACATTTTTATGTAGAATTCTTAGAATGAAGCTGACACTCATTAAATCAATGTCAAAGTAAGAAAGGCCGAGACCTTGTCAGGATTCAGTTGAGAAACCTGCAGATCCCACACCAGCCTCAGCAGCAGAAGATCAACTCACTGACCCATCTCATCCTGCACTTCTCCTACTAGAATTAATCTACTTTCACAGTGAAAGTCGCCTTTCAGTGACAGGGCAACAATGGGTTCAATACTGAGATGAGACTGTTGATTGGCAAACCTTGTAAAAAGAGAGCCTGGGTGACGCAAGAATATACAGCCTGCCTAGGGCAAGCAGTTCAATCACAACTGTGTTGGGGATCCGACTGGAGGCCCTACAACATGGATCGCTCTGGGATACTGCATGGATGGGTCCTTCTAGGACACTGCCAAGCATGGGTCTTTTGGGGACACTGTAGAACATGTGTAGTTTCATGAGCTTTCACAGCATGGTACATTCCATAACACCTCAAATCATTGGGCATTCTCAGACACATCACAACACAGGTTATTTCTAGAAAATCAGCAAAAAAGGTCATTTTAGGACATTTCACAGAATGGACCATTCTGTTTAACTTGCAGCCTGTGTCACTTTGGTGCACTTAACAGCATGGGTCATTCACAGACACTTCACAGCGTGGGTCATGACGGACCCTCCGCAGCGTGGGTCATGATTGACCCTTCGCAGCGTGAGTCATGACTGACCCTACGCAGCGTGGGTCATGATTGACCCTTCGCAGCGTGGGTCATGACGGACCCTTCGCAGCGTGGGCCATTCATGGACCCTTCACAGCGTGGGTCATTCACAGACACTTCACAGCGTGGGTCATGATGGACCCTTCACAGCGTGCGTCATTCACAGACACTTCACAGCGTGGGCCATTCATGGACCCTTCACAGCGTGGGTCATTCACAGACAATTCACAGCGTGGGTCATGATGGACCCTTCGCAGCGTGGGTCATTCACAGACAATTCACAGCGTGGGTCATTCACAGACAATTCACAGCGTGGGCCATTCATGGACCCTTCACAGCGTGGGTCATTCACAGACACTTCACAGCGTGGGTCATGATGGACCCTTCACAGCGTGGGCCATTCATGGACCCTTCACAGCGTGGGTCATTCACAGACAATTCACAGCGTGGGTCATGATGGACCCTTCGCAGCGTGGGTCATTCACAGACAATTCACAGCGTGGGTCATGATGGACCCTTCACAGCATGGGTCATTCACAGACAATTCACAGCGTGGGCCATTCATGGACCCTTCACAGCGTGGGTCATTCACAGACACTTCACAGCGTGGGTCATGATGGACCCTTCACAGCGTGGGCCATTCATGGACCCTTCACAGCGTGGGTCATTCACAGACACTTCACAGCGTGGGTCATGATGGACCCTTCACAGCGTGGGCCATTCATGGACCCTTCACAGCGTGGGTCATTCATAGACACTTCACAGCGTGGGTCATGATGGACCCTTCACAGCGTGGGTCATTCACAGACAATTCACAGCGTGGGCCATTCATGGACCCTTCACAGCGTGGGTCATTCACAGACAATTCACAGCGTGGGTCATGATGGACCCTTCGCAGCGTGGGCCTTTCATGGACCCTTCACAGCGTGGATAATGACGGACCCTTCACAGCGTGGGCCATTCGTGGACCCTTCACAGCGTGGGTCATTCACAGACACTTCACAGCGTGGGTCATGATGGACCCTTCGCAGCGTGGGCCTTTCATGGACCCTTCACAGCGTGGATAATGACGGACCCTTCACAGCGTGGGCCATTCATGGACCCTTCACAGCGTGGGTCATTCACAGACAATTCACAGCGTGGGTCATTCACAGACCCTTCACAGCGTGGGTCATTCACAGACCCTTCACAGCTTGGGTCATTCACGAACCCTTCACAGAGTGGGCAATTCACGGACCCTTCACAGCGTGGGCCATTCATGGACCCTTCACAGTGTGGGCCGTTCATGGACCCTTCACAGCATGGGTCATTCACAGACAATTCACAGCGTGGGTCATGATGGACCCTTCGCAGCGTGGGTCATTCACAGACAATTCACAGCGTGGGTCATGATGGACCCTTCACAGCGTGGGTCATTCACAGACAATTCACAGCGTGGGCCATTCATGGACCCTTCACAGCGTGGGTCATTCACAGACAATTCGCAGCGTGGGTCATGATGGACCCTTCGCAGCGTGGGCCATTCATGGACCCTTCACAGCGTGGATAATGACGGACCCTTCACAGCGTGGGCCATTCATGGACCCTTCACAGCGTGGGTCATTCACAGACACTTCACAGCATGGGTCATGATGGACCCTTCACAGCGTGCGTCATTCACAGACACTTCACAGCGTGGGCCATTCATGGACCCTTCACTGCGTGGGTCATTCACAGACACTTCACCGCGTGGGTCATGATGGACCCTTCACAGCGTGGGCCATTCATGGACCCTTCACAGCGTGGGTCATTCACAGACAATTCACAGCGTGGGTCATGATAGACCCTTCACAGCGTGGGTCATTCACAGACAATTCACAGCGTGGGTCATGATGGACCCTTCGCAGCGTGGGTCATTCACAGACAATTCACAGCGTGGGTCATGATGGACCCTTCACAGCATGGGTCATTCACAGACAATTCACAGCGTGGGCCATTCATGGACCCTTCACAGCGTGGGTCATTCACAGACACTTCACAGCGTGGGTCATGATGGACCCTTCACAGCGTGGGCCATTCATGGACCCTTCACAGCGTGGGTCATTCACAGACACTTCACAGCGTGGGTCATGATGGACCCTTCACAGCGTGGGTCATTCACAGACAATTCACAGCGTGGGCCATTCATGGACCCTTCGCAGCGTGGGTCATTCACAGACAATTCACAGCGTGGGTCATGATGGACCCTTCACAGCATGGGTCATTCACAGACAATTCACAGCGTGTGCCATTCATGGACCCTTCACAGCGTGGGTCATTCACAGACACTTCACAGCGTGGGTCATGATGGACCCTTCACAGCGTGGGCCATTCATGGACCCTTCGCAGCGTGGGTCATTCACAGACACTTCACAGCGTGGGTCATGATGGACCCTTCACAGCGTGGGTCATTCACAGACAATTCACAGCGTGGGCCATTCATGGACCCTTCACAGCGTGGGTCATTCACAGACAATTCACAGCGTGGGTCATGATGGACCCTTCGCAGCGTGGGCCTTTCATGGACCCTTCACAGCGTGGATAATGACGGACCCTTCACAGCGTGGGCCATTCGTGGACCCTTCACAGCGTGGGTCATTCACAGACACTTCACAGCGTGGGTCATGATGGACCCTTCGCAGCGTGGGCCTTTCATGGACCCTTCACAGCGTGGATAATGACGGACCCTTCACAGCGTGGGCCATTCATGGACCCTTCACAGCGTGGGTCATTCACAGACAATTCACAGCGTGGGTCATTCACAGACCCTTCACAGCTTGGGTCATTCACGAACCCTTCACAGAGTGGGCAATTCACGGACCCTTCACAGCGTGGGCCATTCATGGACCCTTCACAGTGTGGGCCGTTCATGGACCCTTCACAGCATGGGTCATTCACAGACAATTCACAGCGTGGGTCATGATGGACCCTTCGCAGCGTGGGTCATTCACAGACAATTCACAGCGTGGGTCATGATGGACCCTTCACAGCGTGGGTCATTCACAGACAATTCACAGCGTGGGCCATTCGTGGACCCTTCACAGCGTGGGTCATTCACAGACACTTCACAGCGTGGGTCATGATGGACCCTTCGCAGCGTGGGCCTTTCATGGACCCTTCACAGCGTGGATAATGACGGACCCTTCACAGCGTGGACCATTCATGGACCCTTCACAGCATGGGTCATTCACAGACAATTCACAGCGTGGGTCATTCACAGACCCTTCACAGCGTGGGCCATTCACATACCCTTCACAGCGTGGGCCATTCACGGGCACTTCATAGCGTTGGTCATTCATGGACCCTTCACAGCATGGGTCATGATGAACACTTCACGGCGTGGGTCATTCACAGACACTTCACAGAGTGGGCCATTCATGGACCATTCACAGCACGGGTCAGTCACGGACCCTTCACAGCGTGGGTCATTGACGGATACTTCCATGCATAGGTCATTCACAGACACTTCACAGATTGTGTCATTCTTGGACACTTCTTAGCATGGGTCGTTAATGAACAATTCGCAGCATGGCTCATTATGGAAAATTTGCCAACATGGGTCTTTCTAGTGCATTTCACAGCCATGGTCATTCTGGGACACTTGGCGGAATGGGTCCTTGTACGGCAATAAACAGAATGGGCCATTCTAACAGTATACAAGATGCATCATTCTGGGATATTTCACATCATGAATAATTCTGGCACACTCACAGTTATTCTTGGACACTTCAGCATGAGTCTGTTGGGGACGCTTGAACTTATGGGTTATTCTTAACCAACTAGCAGCATAGGTCATTCAGGTACATCCACATCATGGGCCATTCCAGGGCAAGCCACAGCGTTGGTGTCTCTGTGCCAGTATACTGCACTGGATCATTCTTCCACACTTCAGAGCATGGGCCATTCAGGGACATTTCACAGAATGGGCCAATGCTCATTAGCATTTGCTATTCTGGGGCACGTCTCAGCATGTGTAATTTGGGTAATTCAAATCCATTTCAAAGCCTGCACCAGTCTGGGGCACTCCAAAGTATAGACCATTTGAAACCACTTTACAGCGATGGTCATTATGGTACACTTAAAAGCAAGGGCTATTTTACGACAACACTGAATGAGACGTTCTGCCCTGCTCCACAGCACAGGTAAACTTAGCAATCTTCACAAGTATGTCCTTCCGGGGCATTCAGTTGTATGATTCACTCTGGGACATTCACCCTCGCAGAATTTAGCAGCTTCTTCTGTTTAAAACAAAACACAGAACCTAACACTGTTTGAAATGTGCATCAGTTCCTTATTAATGACAAGGATTGAAATAAACCATTGCATGAAGGACTAGGGACCATATGTATCAAAAAAGAGTTTTACGATTCTCAAATTGCGATTTTTAGTGAATCGCAAAATGCAATGTATGTAGGATTTGATAAAAATTTTGCGAATTCTACATATTCCTTATTTGTAAATCGCAAATCGAGATTCGCAATTAAGGAATACCTTCCCATTCATTCCTATGGGCTAGGAGGCCCATAGGAATCAATGGGAAGACATTCTCAATTTGCGATTACCAATTAGAGAATCGCAAATTGAGAATGCAATTTCAAGGTTGCAAGGGTTCCAAAAGGACACCCTGTTGCACCCCTGAAATATGCATGTGTGCATATGTTGCACACATATATGTCCTACGGGCATGTATGTGAGACATATGGCACTTTAAAAAAATCAAAAAAGTGATTTTTTTAAAGAAAATTACAAATTACCACCAACTTGAAGTTGGTGGTAATGTGCAATTCCTTAAGGCCAAATAGCAAATTTCTGGTGCTTCCAGAATTGCATTTAAGGAATCGCAATTTGCAATTCCTTAATTGCATTCTCAAAATAGGGAATCGCAAATTGTTCAATTTTTTTATTTTGCGATGGCCTTTTGGGATGATACATCCCAAAAGACTTTTTCCAATTCGCAAATGGACCGATTCTGAGAATCTGCCCGTTTGCAAACGGGAAAAAGGCTTGATACATACGGCCCCATATGCCTTCAATTAACCATTTTACAAGACACTGGCAATGCCAGGGTCAGAGTGAAGCGCAGCGCCAATAGTAGTAAAAATGTGCACCTTAAATGCATAAATAGTAGTTTTGGTCCAAAGTCTAACCAAGTAAAACAGAATCATTCTATTAACGTGAACACTACATTCAGTAATATGTATTGGATATTTTTTATTAGATATTGACAGGGGCCGCAGATTCCGAAAGATGGGTCACAGCAGTAATTTGGTCAAGGAGAAATGGTAACGCCATCATCGAGACTTTACCTACGCTTAGTTATTGAAAAAGTAATCTATGTGCACATGAGGTTCACTCACAACTTCATAAGAGTGTACTGTTCATGTGCAGGAAGGAGCATTGTACACTGTCACTGAGTGGGAGGTTCACCCACTAGTTCATTAGCGTGTAGTGCGCATGTGCAGGAGGTTGCATTGCACACTGTCACTTAGTGGGAGGTTCACCCGCCAGTTCATTAGCGTGTAGTGCGCATGTGCAGGAGGGAGCATTGCACACTGTCACTGAGTAGGAGGTTCACGTGCCACTTCATTAGCGTGTAGTGCGCATGTGCAGGAGGGAGCATGATACACTGTCACTGAGTGGGAGGTTCACCAGCCACTTCATTAGGGTGTACTGCACATGTGCAGGAGGGAACATTGTAACCTGTCACCAAGTGGGAGGTTCACCAGCCACTTCATTAGGGTGTACTGCACATGTGCAGGATGGAACATTGTAACCTGTCCCTGAGTGGGAGGTTCCCCAGCCACTTCATTAGGGTGTACTGCACATGTGCAGGAGGGAGCATTGTACACTGTATATTCACTCACACATACAACACAATTTAATTGCTTTATCTTTGAACCATACCCTCAAATTTCTATAATTTTACAACTCTGTAGAGGACTTCCATACAGCAAATGAATACTCGTTCAGAAAGGAGAGAAGGTCCTTTAGAAACGACTCGCCTTTTAAATAGTAGTTCATTACACACTTTTTTCATTTGTAGGGTCTGCAAATAACAGATGAAAGGCTAAGTTTGCCCTGCTGGTATTCAAGCATGTTCCATTCAGATCACAGCAGATGGGTGTGGTGAGCATTAACTCTTTTGGCAATTTGGCAGCTTACCACATTCATATTTCTTTTTGCTATTGCTATTTTAATACTTAACGCATAAAAACAAAAACAAGAATAACTGAAGTGACGCAAGCTAAGACATTATCAAATTTTACAAAATAAAGCACTTTTCTTATCACAACCAACAACCTTCTAAGACGGAAATCTATCAAGCACTTGCGTCAAAAACCGGAATTTATGTAATCTCCAACCCATGAGCGATAAGCAGCAGTAAACCGATATGCAAAGAGGAGGAGTAAAAAAGAGATTCCAATGAGAAATACTGGGACAGGAGGATACACCCAATGTCAATGCTAACAAAATGACGTCATCACAACATCCTCAGACCAGTTTAGAGGGCCTTAATCGGTCATATGTTGCAAACTAAGTGCTCTGTATCCCTGGATGCACCCCTTCCTTGTACTGAATGCTCCTAGTACCCCTCTACAGAGACACAGCCAGATACTCAAGAGGCTGGAACATGCTCTTTTACCACCCATTGCCATGTGTTTCTGAGCTGTGTTGTCTGCAGCTTGTTCACTAACTTATAGAGTTACTGAGTTAGGGTATGTCCGATAGACGGCGTGATATAACTGAAAATGGGTGAACGACCCATCTGTACATGTGTGAGGACGTACAGCGAGATCATGCTACCACGCAGTCATTTTATTCTTCAATTTATTGGATTTCTCTTTCTTTTCAATGCTTGCCTCCTATAAATGACAAGAAAGCGTAATATTCCATATGGGAACTGAGTGGGTGAATATAACGTAAAGATGAGGCTCCCCTTTCAAATATTTATAGGGTTTGTAATCTTGCGTTGCTGTCCACATACATCATAATTAGCTGATATGTACAGAGCCTGTAGAGGGAGTAGAAAGCCAATTTAATTTCCAAAAGCTAAAGTTTCAAATGGCAATAAGAAGTAAGCGAAATATATCACATGGTGGTTCACCGTATGAGTAAATACAATAGAAATGACCCAGTTATTTGTATATCAGTAGCCAACGATTAGGCAATATGTTTTTGCAACATTTTCAGATAGAGAATTTGTGAATATCAGTTTATTGATGTTTCACCTCATGCCATCATTCTAAGGGGGTCATCATCAGGACAGTAAGACAATGCTAAGGCACATTTTCACCAATCTACTTTTAAAAATGAGGCGGAAGAACGACAATCTTTGGTAAAACTTTAATTGAATTAAAAAATATTTGATTTCACTGGAATGACGTACTGCTTGCATAGCCTGGCATCACAGTTAACATGAATTAATCCATAGATGTGTAGTATATACCAAAGCAGTGACTCAAAAGAGACATTATGCTGGAGCTACAGTAATGAAATTACACCCCAAGTGTGAAAAAGATCAATGTTCCTATAGAGTCTCTGGTTAGCAATGGAGTAGGATATCAACAACAACAATAAAAACTCTTGACGTCAAGGTGAAACGAGGGTCATAACTTTAAAAAAATGTGTAAGGCAGGCATTAATACTCACAGTCAGTCGCAAGTGGAGAAAATAAACCCCTTCCATGTTTGATCACAATAGTTATGCCTAGTAGATCCATTCTGGCTTCCCATTCTTTCTTCTAAATTATACTGACTTCCTACTACGATAGCTGTATATCCATAACTTTAATTTATGTAGGTGATAGTTTCAATAGTCGTATCATTCAAGCTCACAAGGACTGAAAAGAACAAAGCATGAAAAACTGTTTGAAATGGACTCCGGATTTGGAATAAACATATTTCCTCTTTCAAAGTTTACCTCTTTTCTTGCTTCAGAATGTCTGTAAGTATCTCATCCTCCACGCGTGCACTGGTTGTCTCATGTTTTTCGTATCCTTGTTCCTTGATAACATACCTTTTAAAGACTTTTCCTTTTTAATGATTTGACCAACACAATTTAAAGCGGCCACAAAGTGAAGAGAGAAATTCAGTTCTCTTCACCAAGTCCTGCATCCTTAAC
The DNA here is from genome assembly GCF_964261635.1 of Lissotriton helveticus. NCBI lineage: Eukaryota > Metazoa > Chordata > Amphibia > Caudata > Salamandridae > Lissotriton > Lissotriton helveticus. The sequence goes on from NC_136063.1 coordinate 497,789,324, forward strand.
AATCCCAGCGATGGCACCCTAGAATGTTTGCGTGATGATGTCAGTTGCGGTTTGGAGAACTATTGCGACATAACTCTCCAGCTCGCTGCTTTAAAGCACCTATATTTTATAAGGGACAGATTAGCCTTGTGGGAGATGAAAGCCTACTTCACCAAGATGAACAATCCAGGAAGAAGGGAATCCTCTGGTTTATTGCAAACATTCATCTTCACATCTGACTCCCCACTGACAATGACATCAGTTGTCTGCATCTCCCATGATTTAGAGAATGGTGCTGTATTTGACTGCTCCATATCATTAATCTCACATCTGCAATCCAGTAAACCCATCCTTACAGCTTCTCTGAGTGGGTTTGAACCTTAACTATTCAATATCCAGATTTATATTCACCTATTTATTCTTGGCGCTCGCGAAGCGTATTAAGATTCTACGCAAAGCACACATGTGAATGACTTAAGCACCGCGGAGAACCTAACACAAGGATCCAAAAGAGCTCCAGGGTAAATTTTAGCAGGTTTAATGGCCCAAATCAGAAAGCTCTTCAAGGCATGTCCATGACTGGTGCTCGGTTACATGACATATGACGATATTATGTGCAGAAACCTTTTGACTGACATTTAAAAAAAATAATCGTTCTAAGGAAAGTGTTACAGGACTAAAGAGTTGTGTGGTGCACATTAGACAGACATCTAAAGTATTACATTGTGTGTATTCACAAAGCCTGAAGAATGCACTCTCAACGTGCAGACTTAACTTAAACCTGAATAATTCAGTCATATGTGGTGAGAAAATGTGGGGACATGCCCCAATCTCTGTAGTTAACGCCGGGTGATCTTGTGTATGTACAGGGAAGATGCTGTGAAGAAATTATTTCACAATTTGACTAAACCTTGACTTGCATGGTGTGTGCATTGCAAATGTGAGGTAATGAAAATAAGCTAGGAATACTGAACAACACAGACAGGTATGCGTTTACATATCACATGTGTATATTTTGCACAAGTCACGAGGGAATGTGTATGATCATTCGAAATGTGATAAACAACATGCAAGGCTAAATGCACAAGTAGCATTGCGCAGTCCGTGCATAGACATCTTGACCTTTAGTGCTATGATCTGGTACAGAAGGCGCTTTCTGCCCCGTTCAAGCCGGACAGGGCCAAACAGTGCAATTTGATTGCGATGGGATATCTAGCACGTCATGCCTGGTTCCTCGTGCTTTGCACAGTTTGAGCATATGGCCAGGGTCAGGGCACAGCAGTCTAGTGTCACTGAAACATGCCACTTATAAGGGATCCTTACATCCATTTAAACTTCGATTCGAGGACACCAGTGTTGGCATTGGGATGGGTCACATACAAGAAAAGAAAAGCACATTTTGTGGTAATGTAATCCTAGCACGGTTGCGTCATTACGTGTAAGTTATGTTATTTTAATGGTGTTTTGAAGTCAATAGAATTTACGTCGCATAGACCACATAAAAACCATTATCTGTGGTAGCCGGCAGTGCGGATATGACGTCTCAGAGGTTGTGAGTGTGCCTCACGTTCCAAATTCGCACATTTCTAATTCCGGACAGACACCTGTACATTATGTGGCTCTGCGTGCCTTGTGGTATGCCGCATACAAATACAAATAGGCTTTGATCAACAGCAAGTGTCACCGATAGCTGCCACATAAAATGACGTCAACAGTGGCCACATCCACTCGCCACGCACAAGCAGTGAGAAGCCTTTGATGGCCAGGCATTGCCATTTACAGCTCACAGGCACTTTACGAATTCATACCTATGCTGTTAGGTCCATAGTATCCAATTGCATCACACACTATACAACTTATATATCTGCTCCGTCGGCTTCCGAAGGCTCAACCTACACAGGGCGCACATGTACGGTGCAAATGCCCTTCTTGTCTGCAGCAAGATGACATTTGCAGCTCATGTGTGTGCAAGGAGCGCGCAGGGGGTGTGAATGGTAAACATGCTTTCTTTCCTGCAGGCTTTCATTAACAGCAGCAGTTTATTGGATTCTTGCAAATACAAAGGAAGGCTTTTTTGTGTGCGGGTTTTTCATGATATAGTCTCTTAGCGGTGCATATATCAAGAACAAAAGACACACCTTCCCTCACTTCCCATTTACTAGGCACCAAAGTAGCACATACATTAATATTAAGCGATGAGCCAACATACCACCTGCCCGTGTGCCTGGAGCGGCCCGTTTACGGCGCTGGTTTAAAGGTTACTCACATCTGGGGCGTCTGCGCCGGCTCCTGTAGGTGGCCATGCCTCGGGGACGGCGCTATCGAAGAAGTGATCTCCTCGGACGCGAAGACAAAGGCAAAGGCAGAGGGAGGGAGGGAGCTCCGGCTGGCAGTGAGGCGGATACTCACTGAGGGGAGGCAGCCGGCGAACGCGCAGGAAAAGCCTGGGCAGGTCCATTCACATCACACGAGGGGGGTGCGCGTTCCTCGAGCAATTATATCAGATGCAACATAGTGGTGAAGTCAGTCCCCCTTCACATTTACAGCTGAAAGGAAACGGATTAAGCGACAACGCAATGTCTTGATACAAATGGCATCGAATGTATTGCTGTGTGGCATTAGGAAGTCGTTTATTTAAAGTGTACAGGGTCTTTTTTTTATTTAAATACATCTAATAAGCATTTAAAGGCTGTAATAGCTGTGTGGGTTTAAAGAATGTCTATGAAGACTGGTTGAACAATACTTTTCATGGTGTGTATAGCGCTGCGGCGAATGAAAGCATCAGCGCTATGGCTCACGTTCAGAAAAACAAATTCCTAATATCCATAGGGAAACATGTTTATTGCGATGTTGTCTGAATGCAGCGCACATCAACCCTCTAAAAATACCAGGAAATGGAGCGTGCACAAACACGACGAACAACTGGCACACTGAATGAACACATATGTATCTGCCACCCACCCACGGTTACCTTCCGCCCAGCAGGTGGTCGTTATTTATGCCTTTCACACTCTGACTGCAACACACGCCAGGCAATGCCGGAACACGCAAGCTTGCCATATTCGGCCACTCACACATGCAGTCCACGCGTCTGATTAACCCATGCCTCATAAATGCACCCCCACACAGCAGACATGCCATCGTGTGAGGAGGGTGCGTGACCCTGATCCTTGTTAATTGCTGACGTATCCTAGGAACAACCTGCACAGCAAAGAACGTGGAGATGGTAGCCATTGTGCAATTATCAAGATACTTTGTGAAAAATTACCGGTTGAATAACTTCAACGGGTGAACAATGCAATTAACACTATTCTGCTCTTGTTGAAGATTGGAAATCACCTTAGCTGACATCAAGGAAGAGCTATACGGCACGGCAGACCAAGAACAGCTTGTACTTTAGATTACAGGAACTCCAGTGCTTTAAATGGGCCGGTACTCACCAGTACGGTGTACTGGCAATTCCGAATTTTTTTCCCGTCAGTACCGGTACGTCTCTGTAGCCAGGGAGAGTACTGGTTCCCTGATCCACGGCACGGCAGGCGCAGGTTAGGTTTCTCCTCCTGTGCAGGGCAGATGCCACTCTGCTTCCGAGGAGCTTGTAGTGAACCGACCGTGAAGTCACCTTTTGCGGAGTTGCAGCGCTCATTTTGTCCCCAAACTGCAGGGGTTTGAAAGGGCTTGTGTCACGCTGTGATTAACATGACAGGATCTCTAGACAGACCCTGCACTGTCAATCAAGTGCGCAGCGACCATTCCGGTGAAAGTGTCACCACTTTCATTATGTGTAATGATTTAATCTGTTTATTGACATAAACGCATTTCTCGTGTGCTTTAATATGTGCTGCAACTAGTACAAACGTTATGTATGATCACATCTTGCCCTTAGTCCCGCCCACTTGCCACACCTCTATTTTATTGAATACCTGACTTAAATGCCTTTCACACTTAGACTGCAACACTCGAGCTCCAATTCTCTTGATCCAGGTGAACAAACAGCCTGTGTCCCATGTTGCTCCTTTCCTGTTCAGCCTTGAAGTGTGCCTAGATCCCACTCAAATACAGCCTACTGACTTCATTAAATTGCGACTTCTTATTGTTTCCCAAGGGATAATTTCTGCCTGATCCCTTAATCTGTTTTTTTCTTTTTCATTGTGGTGTCATTTTAAGCGCCCAAGTAAGTTACAGATTTGTCCCAGAGACCATTGTCCTTATTAGGAATTAGACTGTTTTTGTTTTGTGGTAGTTCACTCACAGCTCAAATTAAGACTGCAGTCACTTTTCTAGCCAGTTTGATAGAAAACCCAGAAGGCTGGCCTAGGCATTTAGGGCCAGATGTAGGTAACTTCAATTTACCGACTCATAAATACCGAATTTTACCGATTCGGTATTTATGAATCGGTAAATTTGAAGGAGGGAGATGTAGGTAAATTTTATTTTTGATTTACTGAATCGGTAATATTCGGTATTTACCGAATCGGTAAATACGGATTCGGTATTGCCCATTGATTCCTATGGGCCTTGAAGTCCATAGGAATCAATGGGCAGTACCGAATCAGTATTTACCGATTCGGTAAATACCGATTCCTGCAAGGGTGCAGGGGTGTCACTTTGACACCCTCTAGCACCCCAAGTTCAGGCATGTGTGACATGTGGCACACATACATGCCCTAAGGGCATGTCTGTGTGTCACATTGCACAGGTGTGCATGCACAGATGTGCATGCATACCTGAATTCGGTATTTTCCCACCCAATAGGATTGGGTGGTAAAATACAGACTCTTAAGGGCCTGTGACACTCTTAGGAGTATCACCTACATATGAATTTACCGAATCGGTAAAATTACCGATTCGGTATTTTACAGAATCGGTAAATTTACCGATTCAGTAAATTTACCGATTCTGTAAAATAATGGCCCCTACATCTCAATCACCAAATACCGGTCGGTAACGGCCGAATTCGGCCATAACCGACCGGTATTTGGTGACCTACATCTGGCCCTTAGCTTGCTAAAGGGCAGAGACAAAAACATTATAGGTGATATACTGTTTGCATCTTTGGTGTTCAGATTGAAGTTTCTAGCCTATCCGATTTTTCTGGAAATGTACCAAATTCTCTTCAAGTCTTAACTGAAAAGGGAGTCTGTTAGATCTGGGGGTCTCTAGTTGGCAGAGGTAGGTACCACTGTCCAAATAGGGACCCTTGCTTCTAGTCAGGGCAAGGAGATAACCCTCTGAGATAACCTTCGCTCACCCTCTAGGTAGCTTGGCGCGAGCAGTCTAGGCTAACCAGAGGCAATGCGTAAAGTATTTGTACCAACACTCACAGTAACACAGTGAAAACACCACAAACTGACTCCACAACGGTTTAGAAAAATACAGGTATTTTTAATCTAAACTACACAAGACCAAAACGACAAAAATCCAACATACACAGTTCAAGAAGATGGTTTCAAAAAGAGTTCTTAAGGTTGCGTTAAAATTCTTTAGGTTGCGATAGAATTCTCTACCGATGCGTGAAAAGTTCACAGTTGTGTCACGTTTACTCACAGTACCTTTTAGTTGCAACAAAGTTCCAAAAGCAGAAGCTGGTGCGGTGGAAAACAAGCGATGCGTTGCTCCTGAGACCCTGGGGAGGCGATGCGACAGCCCCGCTGCAGCAGCGGGCGTGTTGCGACGAATCCGGTCTGTATGGGGAGGAAGGCCACTTGTATGGATTCCGGTGCGTAGGTTCCGTAGGAAGTCTGTTCTCGCAAAGGCACGATTCGACGATCTTGTAGGGGTTGCGACGATCTCCGGGACGACGATGCGCGGTCCAGCGGGGATCCTCTCTCTCGCAGCTCCTCGATGCGTTGATTCTGCGACGACACTCGCAGCGACGTGATGCGACCCGCAAGCAAGCGGTGCGGCGATCTCACCCAGCGACGACAGGCTCTGCGACGATACTCGCAGCGATGTTCGATTCTCCCGCACCGGTCTGGTGCGTCCCGCAAACGAAGGATGCGACGGCTCAGGCAGCGGCGTCAGGCGCTGCGACGATCTCGACCTCCGTAGCGGCGGGAAACTTCTCGCACTGTCGGGGATGCGCTCCGCAAGCTAGCGATGCGACACTTTTCAAGTTCCAAAGTCACTCAAGCTCTGTTTCAAGCTTCCCAGCACAGGTACAACCTCCAGAGGCCCCACAACTGGATCAAGCACTCTAGGAGGGACAGAACTCTCTCAGCAGAGTTCAGGGAAGCTGGTGGTGAAGTCCTTTTGTTCCTGGGACTTCAAAACAGGGAGCCAGCTCTTCTCAGGCCCTTGGAGATTCCTTCAAGACAGGGGACACAGCACACAGCAAAGTCCTTCCCCTCTCCTTGGCAGCAAAGCAGCAGGTCAGGCCAGCAGAGCAACAGCAGGACAATCTTCCTTCTTCAGTTTCAGCTTTCTCCTTGGCAGAGGTTCCTTCTTGATTTCCAGGATGATCTAATTTTCTGTTGTCAGGGGTCCTGTACTTATACCCCTAAAGTCTTTGTTCTCTTGGTGCATGTGGGCCCTGAGCCCGGTCTGAACCAGTTCTGGGTGGATCCTGAGCACTTTGTTTTGCTGGCTGCATCTTTCCTTTCAGAGTGAGGGCAGGGTCCTCAGCCGCCCAGCAGGGGGGTGGAGCCAGCATTGTGGAAGGCAGGCACAGCCCTATTCAGCCCAGGTGCTAACTCCTCCCACCACTCCAGTTGCAACTGCAGTCATTCAGCCTAGTGCTGACTCATCCATCCTGCTGGGGAATTCCCCAGCCCCTGTCACTCACAAACCAGACAGTCAATACACAAACAGGCCCAGGCACACAGAAGGGTCAGACAAGAGAACAGCAACTTTCTAAAAGTGCTGTTCTCAAACACAGGATCTAAAAACAATCTTTCCTAAAAGATGTGTTATTAAATTCTGAGTTCAGGGATACTAGATACTTATGTCCTATCTTGTTCCTATGGGAAGAAATGCTGTTAACCACTGTAGCCAGCATCCCCCATGTTAATCTATGGAGCAAGATAGCCTTACAATAGTGAAAAACGAAAATGGCTGTAATTCACTACCAGAACATGTTACCTGCACCAGTACATGCTCTACCTTTCACATACACTGCACCCTGCCCAGGGGGGTACCTTGGGCCTACCATAGGGGTGACTGATGTGCACGAAAAGGCAAGGGTTAGACCCGGTCAGTGGGGACACTGACCAGGAGGACATGGCAGTTCTAAACTGCCCATAGGCACTGCAGTGGCAGGCCTGAGACACCATTTTAGAGCTACTCCTGTGGGTGGCACAATCAGTGCTGCAGGCCCACTAGTAGCATTTGTCATCACCAGCCCTGGCACACCCAGTGCACTTTACTAGGGACTTCATGGTGATACAAATATGCCAAAAATGTATATTCAATCAGAATAACAATTTACACAGAGAGCATATGCACTTTAGCACTGATCAGCAGTGGTAAAGTGCGCAGAGTCCTATTGCCAACAGCCACGGGTCAGGAAAAATACGGGAGGAAGAAGCAAAAAGTTTGAGGATGACCCTGCAAGAAGGGCCAGCTCCAACAGAGTCAGTCTCAGAAGGTAGAGCCATGTGCTTGGGAAGATCTGCTGCTAAGCATTTTGAGTCTAGGTAAATGCATGACAAGTAGGATTTGGGAAGTTGAACTCAGGTGTATTAATAGATGGTAAGGCATAAGGACCTTACCTAGGTAGCTTAGGATGTCGGCATTCAGGAGCTTGTGGATTATGCAGTGTCTTGTATTTTGACCTTGCATCGATTGGAAACCAATGAAGAATGCTACGGAGTGGTGTGACACAGTAGTCTCAAATTAGCCCAAAATATGCTTTGTGGCGAAATCGTGGGCTGTTGACTGTTTGTCACTTGTCTGCTTAAGGAGACCCTCTCAGAGCTGGCCAATGGGAATGACACCAGAGCATGCATCAGGATATTGTTTAGGGAAAGCAACAGGAGGGTAAGGAAACCACTAACCTTTATATTGGGGTAGAAAACAATGAAACCAGGTGCGAGGGAGTCATAAGGAGTCAACCTGGCCCACATGCATGATTTCATTCTTTCATCTGTTGAATAAAATTGAATTATTTTGCTCCCAAATTTTCTACATGATGAACTTCTGCCAAATGTAGGTAAATCTGCATATCACTGGTAGTCTTGTGATAGCCAGATTTCTGAGCATCCATTAAGTGGCCTGGGGATTGGTCGAAGGGTTGTGCTAAAGAGTCCTAGGGCCTTATTACAGTAAGTGCCCCAGGAGTTTGCAACCGTTTTGCGAACCCCCAGGGCACTTTGGTATTACAGAAGGGGGCACAGACGCGTATGCATCCCCTTCAGTAATACCAATAGCGTTGGCTCTGTCAAAGCGCCTGCGCTACCTTCAGGGGGTGTTTCCTCATTTTCATAGGGACGTGCCCTCTGCAAATGAGGGAAATCCTTTGCCTCTGCGCCCGCACCATATTGCGTGATCTGCATATGGCTGGATTTGCATATGGCTGGATCTAAACTGGAATGGCATGCCATGCAAAAAAAAAAGATGCATTTAACCCAGATCTGTGACTGGGGGCGAATGTTTGATGTCCCATGATGCTTGTTTCCGGTCCAGGGAAGACCTGGCGTGGCAGTTCGGGCTGGACTGTTCCCATGAGGCACAGGGTCAGACTGATTTTCATATGGCTGGATCTGAACTGGGGTGGCAAAGTGAGCTAAAGAACAATGATGGATTCAACCCAGATCTGTGACTGGGGGTGAGTGTCTGAAAACTTTCAGCGTTAAGTCCATCATCTCATTGTGTTTGCTTTGTTCGTCCTAAGTTGGCAGGGTATGCCCAGACGTGGGTCCCTTGATCACTTTGCCACTGGATTCAAGCTAGTCTGGCTGATGAGGAGTGTTACCCGGAAACCGGTCTCAGGATGCCTGTTTCCAGTTCGGGCTGGACTGTTCTCATGAGGCACAGGGTCAAGACTGATTGGCATATGGCTGGGTCTGAACTGGGGTGGTAAAGTGAGCTAAAGGACGATGATAGATTCAGCCCAGATCTGTGACTAGGGGTGAGTGTCTGAAAAGTTTCAGCCCTCCGTCCATCATCCCCTTGTATTTTCCAATGATAGTAACAACACAATTACTAACCATCACACCCCTATAAATGTGACAATTCTGACTATTTCAGGCCCCCAAAGCTATAAGAACAGCTTGAGTGGCAGGTAATAGTTATATTTAATGTGTATTAAATTAATAATTAAATGTTGTTGTCATCTCCAAATTAGCCAGACAGCACCACCTTGTGGCAGGCTGTCACAAGCGTCAGTGTTAATAATTATGTTGGGGTGCAGAGTCCAGGAAACCAGTGGCTCAAATTAAGCACTGGGTGCTTAGCTACAGTGCTCAATGAATGAGAGTGAACAATGCAGATTATCTAAGATCTACAGCACACACTGCTACAGGGAATGGATTAGGCCCTGCTGGATAGCATTTTACATAGATCATATGACAACTCCACAAAGGTAATTTTGAAGTATAGATCATAAAAATCCAATATCTTTCCATGTGTTTATTCTTATTTACCAACATGCTGTGAAAATGGAGATTGTATCTATTTGACAGGAGTTAATTAAAATATGTTCTTGGCACACAGGCTGTTATTAAACGGTTACCAGTGGAAATTGCTTGCAAATAATTGTTCTTTAAGACAAGAAGATCATTTTGGATTCAAGTAGGGTGCATGCTTTGAGATTTACACACTAAGCAGGCATGCAAAACCTTTTAATTCACGTTGACGGTTGAGTTACTGTGTATTAAACATATGTTAAATCAGATGCTTTAAATTGCAAAAAACACTTTTCTTTTTGAAAAACACGCATACGTCATGTTGCAACATAGCTATTTTTAAGCTGTGCTCAAGATGCAAGTGGGGGAGGGAACTTGTCCTTCCAACTAGGATCTTGTCCCACGTGTTTAAATCTGGAATTTGAAATTAACACAATATGCACAGCCTGTACATACATTACAGCTGCCTTACCAAAGGATCAAATATGCTAATTTAATTGGAATATCATTTTTACAGAAGAGTACGTAACGTTGACATTTAGTTTAGCAACCCCCAAACTACACAAAGTTCAAAATACTAAATACATATTGGTTTCAAAAATCAAATAAGCTTTAAAGCCACACATCAGAACAAACATTGGCAAAGCCAACAGGCCTCCCCTATGCAAGAGCTATTGGCTTTGCCAATATGTTTTAGCATTATTGTACACCAGTTTGGCAGCTGGTCAGCATGGCCAAAAGGTAGTGGCATAAAGGAGAGTGGGGTGGAGTTGAGTAGAATGGGGTGTTATGGAGTCGTATAGAGAGTTGTGTGGTGGCATGGAGTGGTGTCGAGTAGAGTTGAGTTGATTAGAGTGGAGTGAAGTGCCGTGTCATGAAGTGGTGTAGAGGGGAGTGGCCAAGTATAGAGTGTCATAGAATTGAGTGGAGTAGAATGTCAAAGTTGAGTAGAGTGTCAGAGTTGAGTAGAGTGTCAGAGTGGAGTTGCATAGAGTGTTGTGGAGTGGTGTTGAGTGGCGTAGAGAGGAGTAGTGTCGTAGAGTGTCATAGAGAGGAATAGAGAGTTGTGGAGTGGCACAGAGTGGAGTATATGTTATTGGAGAGTATCACTGAGTGGAGCATTGTATAGTGTAGTAGAGTGGCCTAGAGTGAAGTGGCATAAAGAACAGTGGTGCAGAGTAGATTGACATAGAGTGCATTGGTTTTGAGTAAAGGGATGTAGAGTGCATTGGCATAGAGTGCAATGCAGTAGAGTGGTGCAGAGCAGAGGAGAGTGGAGTAGCACAGTGTGGATTGCAGTGGAGCAGGGTACAATAGCGTAGAGTTGAGTGGCACTTGGTTGAGTGGCGTAGGGTGGAGTGGAGTGGCGTACTGTGCAGTAGCATAGAGTAGATTGTTTCAGAGTAGAGTGAAGAGGTGCAGGGTAAAGTGGAGTGGTGAGGATAGAGTGCAGAGGTGTAGAGTGGTGTAGAGTGCAGTGGCGTAGAGTCACGTAGAGTGCAGTGACGTGGAGTAGTGTCATAGAGTCGCATAGAGAGGAATAAAGTGTTGTGAAGTGGCATAGAGTGGAGTAAAGTGTCAGAAGTGGAGTAGATTTTAATGGAGTAGAGCATTTTAGAGTGTAGTATTGTACAGTGTGTCCTAGAGTAAAGTGGCGTAAAATACTGTGATGCAGAGTAGTTTGGCATAGAGTGCTGTGGCTTAGAGTGCATTGTTTTTGAGTAAAGTGGTGCAGATTGCAATGGTGTAGAGTGCAGTGGAGTAGAGTGGTACTGAGAGGAGTGTAGTGGCACAGCACAGACTGCAGTGGTGTAAAGTGGCACAGGGTGGAGTAGAGTGGTGTAGAGTGGCATAGAGTGCAGTGGCATAAAGTAGATTGTTTCAGAGTAGAGTAAAGTGGTGAAGAGTAAAGTGGAGTGGCGCAGGATAGAGTGTAGAGGAGTAGAGTGGTGTAAGGTGCTGTGGTGTAGAGTTGCACAGATTGAACTGGCAAGGAGTGCTGTGGTGCAGAGTAAATTAGAGTGGTGTAGTGGCATAGAGTGCATTGGCATAGAGATGAGTGGTCCAGAGTAGAGTGCAGTGGTACAGAGTAGTGTAGAGTTAAGTGGCGGAGAGTGCAGTCTTGCAGAGTAGAGTGTCGTAGAGTGTTGTAGAGAACTGTATAGAGTAGTGGCGTACAGTGATGCAGAGTAGAATAGAGGGGTGTAGAGTGCAGTGACATAGAGCGCAATGGTGTAGAGTGGCATAGTGTTCAGTGGAGTAAAGTTCAGTGGTGGAGAGTGCAGTTTTGCAGAGTATGCTGTCTTGGAGTGCAGTGGTGTAGAGTTCATTGGTGTAGACTGCAGTGGCGAAGAGTAGAGTGTTGCAGAGTAGAGTGCTGTAGAGAGCAGTGGTATACAGTACAGTGGTGCAGAGTAGAATAGAGTGGCACTGAGAGTGGGATGGTGTAGAGTGACTTAGTGTGCTGTTGCATATAGTGAAGTGGTGTAGAGTGTTGCAGGGTAGTATTAGTGGCATAGAGTGCAGTGGTCTATAGTAGTTGGCATAGAGTAAAGTGGCGTAAAATTACTTGCTTTTGAATAACGTTGTGTAGAGTACATTAGGTAGAGTGCAGTGGTTTAGAGTAGAGTGGCGTAGAGCGCAGTGGCATAGAGCGATGTAGAGTAGCGCAGCATGGAGTAGAGTAGCACTGAGTGCAGTGGTGTATAGTAGATTGTTTCAGAGGAGCGTGAACTGTCGTAGAATAGAGTGGTGCAGGGTAGAGTGGAGTGGTGCAGGGTACAATGAAGTGGCATAGAGTAGTGGCGTAGAATGCACTGTCATAGAGAGACATGCTGCAGAGTGAGGTGGAGTGGCCTACATTGGAGTAGTGTAGAGTGCAGTGGTGAAGAGTGCAGTGGTGAAGAGTGCAGTGGTGCATAGGCATAGAGTTGAGTGGTGAATAGAGTAGAGTTGTAGAGTGAAATGCCATAGTGTGCAGTGGTGCACAGTAGATTAGAGTGGCTTAGAGTGGTGCAGTGGCACATAGTGCAGTGGCGCAGAGTAGAGTGGTCGAGACTTCAGTGGCAGAGAGTTCAGTGTTGCAGAGACAGTGTCAGAGTGCACTGGTTTAGAGTGGCTTGGAGTGCAGTCACATAGAGTACAGTGGTGTAGAGTAGAGTGGCATAGAGAACAGTGGTGTAGTGAACAGTGGTGCAGGGTAGAATAGAGTGGCGTAAAGTTCATTGGCATAGAGTGCAATACATAGAGTGTCGTGGCTTAGAGTGGAGTGTTGCAAAGTAATGTATAGTGGTGTACAGTGCAGTGGCATAGATTAGTGCATTGGTTTCGAGTAAAGTGGTGTAGAGTACATTGGCATAAAGTGCAGTGGTGTAGAGAGCAGTGGTGTAGAGAGGAGTGGTGCAGAGTGGAATAGTGCAGAGTGGAATTCAGTGCCATAGAGTGCAGTGGCATAGTAGATTGTTTCAGAGTACAGTGAAGCAGTTTAGAGTGCAGTGGCATAGAGTAGAGTGTCGTCGAGTGCAGTGATGCAGAGTAGATAAGGGTGGTTTAGAGAGGATTGGCATAGAGTGCAGTGGAGTAGCATGGAGAGGTGCAGAGTGTTGTGGTGCAGGCTAGAGTGCAGTAGCGTGAAGTGATGCAGAGTAGAGTGGCCTTGAGTGTAGAGGTGTAGAGTGCATTGGCATTGAGTATTACAGAGTAGGCTACAGTGGTGTTAAGTACAGTGGAATAGAGTAGAGTGTTGGTGAGTTCAGTGGTAGAAAGTGCAATGTTGCAGAGTAGACTGTTGAGGAGTACAGTAGTGCGTAGTAGAGGCATAGTTTTCAGGGGCGGAGAGTGGAGTGGCACAGAGTAGATTGTTTTAGAGTAAAGTGAAGTGGAATAGTGCATGGTAGAGAGGAGTGGTGCAGGGTTGAGTGCAGTGGTGCAGAGTAGATTACAGTGGCATAGAGCAGAGTGGCATGGAGTTCAGTGGTAGAGAGTGCAGTGTTGCAGAGTAGACTATCGAGGAGTGCAGTAGTGCATAGTAGAGGCATAGTTTTTAGTGGCAGAGAGTGGAGTGGCACAGAGTAGATTGTTTTAGAGTAGAGTGAAGTGGTGTACAGTGGAATAGTGCACGGTAGATAGGAGTGGTGCAGGGTTGAGTGCAGTGGTGCAGAGTAGATTAGAGTGGCATAGAGTGGGTAGTAGAGAGTAGCATGGCGTAGAGTAGAGTGGTACAGAGAAGAGTGCATTGGCGTAGAGTGCAGGGTTGCGAGTAGAGTGGCATATAGTGGAGTGGTATAGAGTGGATTGGTGTAGATTGCAGTGGCGAAGGGTGCAGTGGTTCATAGTAGAGTAGAGTGGGGTACAGTGCATTGGCATAGAGTGATGCAGAGTAGAGAGGCGTAAACTGAAGTATGTATGTATAAATTGTTTTGTAACGCGCACTGTTACTTGGGAGTATCCTGGCGCGATGGAAAGGCAAAGCTGAGCGAACAAGGATCGTCATTATGTCCTGCTACTGAACAGGTGGGTTTTTAGATTTTTCTTAAATTGGGCTACCGATTGACTGGAACGCAAATGGAAAGGAAGAGCGTTCCAGGCTCGAGCCGCTATCACTACAATGGATTGTCCACCTAATCTAGTTCGCTTGAACCTAGGAAGGGTCATTTTTAATAGCGAGGATGAAGTGGCGTAGAGGGGAATAGTGTAAAGTGGAGTGGAGTGCAGTGACGCAGTGTGTAGTGGTGTAGAGTTGAGTGGCGTAGTGTGAGTGATGAGTAGAGTGCAGTGGCTTGGAGTGGTGCAGAGTAGAGTGGAGTGGAGTGGGGTAAAGTGGAGTATGCATTGTGTGGTAGCGCACTGCCATTTCAGACAACACACATTCAACTGAAATGACCCATACATTTGCACAGGCATACAGTTTTACAGATAAAAGTGTACAGTGTACAAACTATAATGTGTGAAAATGTCATCAGTTAGTGAATTGATTTGTTTTGATGGTATTATAGTATTTATTTCAACCACACTTCAGAATTACCCCCAGTAGCAGGTATGATTGTCACATAATTCCTCTAACTTTGAAATCAGAAAAAGAAAAGTAAACACCAAGCTCCCTCAGAAGACAGATCCTGCCATTTGACCTCTGTCTTTGCACAGTAAATGTCACAAAATAAGAACACCACTTAAAGACCTGTTTACAGAAAGGGATCACTCAGAAGGATACTGTAAATAAGGTTTGAGCAAGTGAAATGACAAACTGAAGCTGGACAGACAAAAACAAATGAAGCCAGAAAATAGAAAGTAGGAAAATGTGAGTTACAAACCACAAAGCCAATGGTAAGTAATGGACGGAATGCATTCCCTGGGAAGCTTTAAGAATGTCCTCAAGCTGTTGTTATCAAACCAGCTGAGCTGTCTGGTTGGCTTAGACACAAAAATGGCTTTCCCACAGTGTCCACGATGTATGTTTTTTTTATGGAAACTTCGATGTCTTCAAAGAACTAGACTTCAGACAAGGACCATAACAATTTCTTAGTGTTTCCTCTAGTGCCCCCAGACTATGTGAAGCACCTTCTTGATCCCAAATAATCCACCTCACAGAGCTTAAAGGCACCAGTGCATATACAGTGCAGTACAGAAACGCCTAAGATAAATAAATAACGGTGCATCCAAGTGAGGACCTCAGGTGGTTTATATACGTATTATGATCCTTGATGACTTTGGGATACCATTTCAAGGATAGGTTACAGTAAATACAGGTGGAGACTGCAGAAATAGAACCTTTTCTTTCAATCTGTAATAAAATGTCTCAATAACCAGAACCTGACATTGCCTAGCTGACCTACCAGTCTGAAGAATCCTTCTCCTACTCCTCTTTCTATTCAATGTGCTACCACTTTTCCCACACACAGATCTACACACACACACACACATGCAGCATTTGTAAATACCATCCTCCGCTGAGGTGTAGATGCCCCAGCAGCATCATTTCTCACCATCCCTTCAGGCTGCCAATTTCTTTCCTCAGCACTCACCACCGTTTAAATTGATTCGCTCTACAGAATTTGAAAGTTTGCGTATGGAATTTCTATGCGGTTTATGGCTTCCTCTTGGACTCATGTCTGTGAAACCTTTTGCTCAATTAGGATAAATAATAGAAAAGAGAAAGAGATCTGACAAATGTCATAAAAATAAGTTATTCATGCCAAGATGAGAGAAAACTCAAACAAAGATTCAGATTGTTTCAGTCTCCAATAAACTATGCCATTTTTTGCTGACAGGATGCTTTCCCGAAATAGAAGGCATAAGACAAATGAATTTGTGCATTGTTTAACACAAATAGGTGCTATCCCTTTTCATCTCCATTATCGTATCATCATTGCACATTATTAGTTGATTGGTGCAGCTAATGTAACAGTACAAAATGTGAATTACAACCTGTGATACTGACCATGCTAAGGCGATATACAAGTACTGTTTAAAGATAATTGAGCCTAAATAACAAAATACTACCAAGTCAGTAAGCAGCGATCACAAACTGGCTAATGATACAACTCCGCTAGGGTCCATGCACACTGTGGCATGAGTACAGTGTTGAATAACGAAGTGCTTACTTTCTCTGGGACCCTGGTTCGCATATGTCCAGTGCCACAACATACCACATGAGAAAAATGCCAGAAGCGCAACAAAGCTCAACAAATCTCAGGGCTCCTCATTTTCTAACTAATGAATAATGATGCCCAAAAAAACACGTATAAAGGCATTTGAAGGACGGATGGATTCGAATTTTAGAGAACACAACTTTTCACATGATCCAAGCAAAGTGCTTTCATTGCATCTTCTAACATCACAAATTTCCGTTCTAGAGCAATTCTTCTGGGGTAGTCTGCACTGTGGCCTATTAGTTGGATATTTTTAACCGTAAGTGCTTCTGCCACCAAAAGAGTTGGCGGCTAACCCTCTATGCTACGGTGACTTCACAGACCTCTTGGTGATTTTTTTTCCAAAGACAAACTGCTAAATCGGGGCAACATGCTGGGAGTTTTCTCATAGCGCATGGGGGAAGAGGGGGATTCAATCATTTTCCATGCCTGATTGCCTGGTGGTACCAAGCATCAAAAAGGTTAATAGAACTGATGTCGGAGGGGCCATCCTGCGATGCCCATTTAACACCATTCTTACTGCCAAATGGGGGGGGGGCTAGGGGGGAAGATGTTTTATGACAGCAGAGCTGCCAGAAACACCAACATTAGGAACACAGCAGTGTCCCACCTTTCAATGAGATTGTACTGCCAAACTGACAACAATTTGTTTCGTTCAATATATAGGGGTAGTGATCTAGGGAAGGAAGTTTATTTTTATTTGTTGATTAATTAAAATCATTACAAACAGCAGGAAGCAAATTCGGTTTACAATCAAATTAAAACAGACCGATAAAAAAAACAGAAAAATAGGGGTTCTACATCACCTGATTGCTGTATCTCAAATGACTAACCTGTAGGTGGGTTATAACCAACAATACTGCAATGCAAATTGACCAAACGAATAGCTTAGTGACACACAGTGTATATAGATCAAAAACCCCAAGTGGGTTACTCAGAATACATAAACACAATGATATAGTGGTTCTTATGTTGTACTGTAGTGTTTATTATTTTTCAAGCTCTTGGTGTCCTTCACACATCATTGATTGACACAGAAATATGTAAACTATTGCGAGCCGACAAATGTTTCGCATTCATGGCGCACAAGTCTGGGGCCTTTTGCTGTGCATACATATGTCAGAGGGATGTACGACGCATGGTTTTACCACGCGTACCGTTACAACGCATTTTTTACAACGCAAGTCGTTACCACGACTTGCGTTGTAGGGGTGCGGACTTAGGAATTTTTGTATTTACTATTCCAACACCAGCCTACGTACAGTAGGGAAGGTGTTGGACAGTAAATTAAATTATTCCTTGTCCTGTAGCGCCCTCCAGCGCAAGTCGTGGTTACGACTTGCGTTGTAAAAGACGCTTTGAAAGGGTACTGCGGAGTAAAATCCGCATGGTAAAGGATGTTCCCCATGTCAGAGCACCAAAAGTGAATATGTCATGATATGTGCAAATGATTCTTAAAGGAATTCAACCAAAAGATAAAAATTGCATCATTTTAGCACGATGCATCCATGTTATCAAATAAAATAAAAGAACATTACAAAATATTAAATTAGAGTAAATTCCAAACAGGTGGTGACATTAAAAGAAGACAAACAAACAACAAATAAACAAATAAAAATTAATTTTTAAGCATAATATATATATATATATATTTTTTGTTTTGTTTCTTTGTTTGCAACTTCAGTAAGTATGTAGCATGGTGCATAAATTTAGGCACTCCCAAAGTATGTCGCAAAACGTGGGACACTGCACAACACAGGTGGTCAGTCTATCAGGACAAATTTGTGCTAGTGTAATTGTGTACATGCATGTGGGTCATAGAAAACGTGCATGCAGAGCTTTTATGAGAAACAGAAACTATGAGGTATTAAAACGACATATATGAAATTACCGATAACTGGGTAATAAATCGATATCTAAGAAGAAACGGACAAGGGTGAAGTGTGAGAGATATAGCGCTCAGGTGATTTTCTCATCAATGCCTGAAAAGGCCTTGCTGTAGTCAAAATTTCAAACTGAAACATAAATGGATAGATAGATATTACAGGCTATGAATTTTAAGGGATTGTGATAAAAAAGGCTTAAAGGTTAAAGGAATACCTTGCTGAAAAGAGAGATCCCAGTCTGTTCAAAACGTTGTAAAACTTGGTCGTTTAAAGTGAGATTAGAGAGGCATTATATTCCCATAGCTCAATTCCCAAAAAGATTGCTGGGAGGGAGTGTAAAAGGAGCTTGCCGCTTACTTTGTGCGTTGGCGGTGCATTGGTCAAACAGTCTCTGCAGTGCCATATGAGGAGAGGCAATCTCCGTGATTGGTCTTGCCGTTGTCTGAGCGACAGTTATAAAAGTCAAGATTTAAGGCCAACTAGAGTTGTGAGTACATCCTGTGCAAAGGTTATGTACGTCTGTGGTCATGGTGGCTGGCACCAAACTTGAGAATGGTAAGGCAAAGAAAAGGGGGTGGCCATCCTCTAAAAGAGATGAGTAAAACGGTAAAAAAAGGATTTATTTTGTGGATCAAAACCTCGTGCACCATCGTGAAATGAGAAAGGATCTCAATTTTAAATGAGGAGACTGTGAGCAATTCCGTTTAACGTGGCCAACTATAAGAAGGGCCATTATTAAAAGACAGAAGAATGGTCTGGTGAAGGACCATATGTTTAATTTTTTAGCATACTAAGAGGGTAACCATATTCACTGATGATATAGTTTGGATTTATATAAACGATATTTTGGTATAAGCAAGCATATTGAGAAGACAACCATTGTCATTGATGATTTAGTTAACACTTGATTTTTCTAGATTGAAACTGGTGAAAAGATTTGTTTGTATCATATGTGTACTGTACCTTTGTACATACTAATTTTAATGGCGTAATATTAAGGAACTAGAGTCCTAGATATGGTGGGGGTACAATGAAGAAATGAAATATAGCATGGGCCAACATTCTAACTTTGAAGGGATTGGTTGCTTGTATATGAAATACATGACATATTAGTCTGCAATATAATTGAAAGAGGTCATATTGATCCATCAATATTCTTAACAACAATCAAGATTAGTGTAAATTGCCTTGACATTTCTTAAACAGTATAGGGCTGTGAAACAATTCTCCACAATATTGTCTATGAAGAGATGACATTCATAGTTGTATTGTTGGTCTCGCAAGACGGACCTCATTTACTCATATCAGGATGCAAAGTCTCATGTTTAAACATGGAATAGTGAGAGATAGTTAATGGGTTAGTGGTTGAGTCTGTCCCTCCCTCATAATAATAGAAGTTTTTTTTCTTTACAGCCAGTGGTGCCTCTCTGCATCTTTGTTCAATTCTGTTTTAAGTAGTACCCAACCTGAGTATGAGTTAAGTTTCCCTTTTTTTCATGACAAATTCTCTGTTACTACCTCGAGAAAGTGCCTCAAAATGCTTGCATCCAAAGAAAGTTAAAGTTTTTGGGTTTGGATTATACTGTTCGTAATGTTCAGTGAGCAGTGGATATTCCAATAATGTTCCAGTAATCTGATTCATAAGGGTCTGATGGCGCTGCCAAAATATAGTTGGTTACATATTATATTGATAATGTAACTACTGTTGCTGTTGATTCAATCAGTAATAGGTAGTGTAATCTCAGGTGAAGGTGAACACACTTTCATTTTATTAAGTCCTAGTTAACAAACTCCACAATTATGACATTTGTTGAACCCACAGGGGCAACAATTTGTAATGGCTTACTCTTGGCTTACTCCTGAAATTGAGGACTAAGCAAGTAGTACTACGAGAGTGACTCACAACAATATATTTGTGAATCAGTGCCTGTAGCTGGAGTGTAGATTTTAGCCTCACAGTCAATTGTCCTCCAAAAACACTTGATTTCTTTCCAAGACAGGCTGCGTACGGTCCCCAACAGATCAATGTTTGACCTAGATGACTTTTTTCCTAATTATCTTGCGTTAACTTTTTTTTTAAGCAAAGGTTTTTATTGACATTTTACTTCAGCAAGACAATATAATATCACAGGTCAGCTTAATGACAGAATGGAAAATAGCAATATACAATCAGCAGAAAAAAGAATACCTGCCCTTCGGAAAAAAAACATCGGAATCCCAGTAACAGGACAACAGAACGAACCATCAGACAGATCAGATGTTGGAAACAAAGCCCGTAACCCCCCCATTAGGAGTCCAGGTGACCCTTGACCCATTCTTCTGCCCAGCTTAGTTGAAGGAGGACGAGTGTCTGGCGTGTGTGTGGGACCAACAGCTCAGTAAGCATCGTAGCCCATGTTTGCAAATCATCCGCTAGTTTATCATCCCTAGGGTTTTCCGCATACGGCATTCTTCCGCCTTTGCCCATTCAGCCATATCCCTTTGCCACTCAGCAAACGCGGGGGCACTTGACAACCATTGTATAGTCAACCGCCATTTTGCCAATGTGAGCTCCAGCACTAAAAATGTCCTACTTTATTTATTTTTATTTTTAAATGGGGCCCGTCCTAGGAGGCATTGCCCTATATCTCTGGGGGTGACCCAATCAGTGGCTCCACTTAGAAAGGCCACGATATCCCAATATCCGACTATGTCTGGGCAGCCCCATATCATATGAATAGTCAGCGTCCTCAGGATTGCACCTGGGACAGGAGGAGGATCATATGGGGTAGATAGCCTGTAAATATACCTGATGAATTACAATAAATTGAATTAGTTTAAAGCGGGCATTACATGACACTGTCTTGACTCCCCTCGTGTACATTGACCCAGTCTATAGTAGATACTGGAGGATCCAGAAGATTGTCCCATCTATTTTGCCCAGGGAGTTCATCAGTCAGCAAGTCCTCCCTTAGTGCCCGGTAAAGGTGGGATATCAGTCTATGCCCTGCCCAGTAGTTCAGCGAAAGGTCCCCAAGGTCCGGGATTCAGGGAGTGCCTCTGAAAAGGACAGTCAAATAACATGGGCTGTCACCAAGATTTTGGCATATTGAAGAAAATTGTACGTACCCAGGCTGAATGAGGAAACCGCATCAGCAAATATAACAAACTGGTCATTTGGGCAAAAGTCTCTGAGGGTCTTGTATCCCTCTCATGCCACCTAGCCACAGACAATGATCTGCAATCTGGGCAAAGGGTAGAAGTGCCCAAACATGCATATCAAAGGCAAACAGCGCTCAACGCAGTAACCCTTCAACTACTCGCTCCCAGGTCACACATAGCTGTCTAAATACCGCCAGCACTACAAGAGGAACTCTAGAGCCCATCATTCAGATTTAGAGTAAGGAAAGATCTCCACAGGTGCCCCTAAGCAGACAAGATTCCCAGTTCTTGTCGTCATCAAACCCATGAACTGCATGTTGCAGTTGTGCAGCAAAATAATAACGTTCCAAGAAGGGCAGTTCCAGGCCTACCACTCCCCAGACACGTTTAAGTGTAGAGAGGCCCACCCCTTTCCTACCTGATACCCATAATAGCTCAACAGTTAGTTTATCCTGTTCTAAGAATACCTTCCTGGGATCTCGTATAAGGTTCCCTAAAAAATATAGAGGCAGCGGGGTCACACCATCATCTTAACTAACGTCACCTTTCCCAGTAAAGATAAATGCAAAGTGTTCCAGAATCTTGTGGATGGTTTGAACTTCTCTAATACTCTCCCCATGCTGCGGTCCACAAAACTCAAGGTGCCATAGCTAGCCTAATTCATTAGTACCTCATAGTGTCAGTTCCCCAGGACAGCTCCTTATGGGGGGGGGCCCTAAAGGCCTATCGGCGAGCCCTCCCATGAGGTACAGCTTAGATTTGGTACAGTTAACGGTGAGACCCAATAATTCTCTGAACTCAGCCAGAAGTGCAAACCAGGTAGGAACTTAATACTCAGGTCACATATGTTCGCTACCCACTCTGCACCCCCTCCCCCATAAGGCATTTCACAGTGAACAGGTCAACGGCTCCTTCGCTATAGTTAACAGCAGGTGGGACAACGAGCACCCCCTTAGGGTACCGCAGAGCAGAGAGAACCTGTAAGACCCATTTCCCAAACCCTCACCTGCACCGTTGACTGTGTGTAAAGCATATTAACCCATTACAGGAAATTATCACTAACTCCCACTCTGCACAAGACATCCGTCGAATAGTCCCATCATAAAGAATCAAAGGCTTGTTTGAGGGAGGGCAAGCACATACTGGTTCTCCTCACGGGCCATGGCATGCCAGATCAACGTGAACCTCCACAGATTACGTGGTATTTCTTTGCAATATAAAACCACATTGATCCTTGTGAATCAATCGAGGCATGAAATGCAGGAGTCGCATCGCCAGGACATTGATCAGGATCTTTATACCAACATTAAGAATGGAGAGGGGGCTGTACGAAGTGGCTGCCTCTGCATCCCTGTCTGGATTGAGCAGCATAACTACAATGGCTTCCCTTAAGTAGATTGAGAGTCAGTGTTTTCTGACCCATTCACAAATCTAGGTTTGCACAGAGGTCAGAATTCTAATTTGGCTGGTATTTATCGCACCCAGTATTACGATGGAAAAGTGTACCATACCAAGCGGATTCTGGTACGCTCCATGTTATTTTCCAAAAACTTGGAATAGGTGCTATTTATGGCACCTGATACATAACTGACCATGTGATATTTTGATTTATCCGGTGTGATAAATAGCACCTATAGTCGTAATCAGGGCATTAGGATCTGTTTTTAGGATCTCATTTGGACTCTGATGGCCAGAGACTTTGACTCTGCTCAATTGCAGACAGCCTGACATAATTAGCTTTTTCCATTAACAAGGTGGACATTTTTTACAGAAAGTGATCATGCAACATGGCAAGCACAGTTTCCACAAAAATAAACAATGCAGGCCAGTTTACCATAGCATAGTTGAATGGTGGACCTTTCAGTATTTTTTTATTTTCAAAAGATAAGCCACAAAGTTCCCTGAAAAAGACTTAGGAACAGGAAAAAAGTAAAGATCACATGATGTTGGAAGGCTCACCAGAATTAGGGACGTAGTGTCTAACGTGATGCAGCATCAGAGATCATGTTTCAGACAATCACAAAATGTGGTTCTAAGTAAGATGGCGGAAGAGAGAGGTTGGTGGACAGGGCATCTGTGAGCTTTAGGCAGTTGTCCTGTTATACTATATTGCACCTTAATGACTTCTGCACTACAGTTCAGGTCTTTCTAGTTGCTAGGCTAGACGACGGTAGCTCCATTCTTTCAGGCGTTCCATGCTCCCCTTTAGCACCAATGTCAGCCGTACTCCACTCAGCAGTTAGGAAGCTAGCCAAAATTAAAAAACAATGACCACATACTGCTTGTAATAAAATACATATACTGGCTTCCTGTAGGATCCAGGATCACATTTAAACTGACCTTCATTACTTTGAAGGCCTCCTACAATTAATATCAAGAATATCTCATGGCTCTTTCCAAAATATATAATGGCAATAAGAATGTCAGAAGCCCTGACAAACTAAGTATGGAAACAAAATAATTAATAACTTCCAAAGTCGCTAAACTCTTTGAGTTGCACAGCCCCCTCCTGTTTGGGACTCGCTTCCAGCCCACCTGATATGCTAAAATATCTCATAACTTTTCCCACACAACTAACATGCACCTTTTTAAAATCTACCAGAAATGGCCTCCTTAATTCTCACTTTGGCATCTCTTGCCCTCTCCTCTGCTGCTCTAACTGGAATCAATTCAAGTTCATTTTTTACAGTTTCAACTCTATTCCTCTGGTCTATTCTTTTCTTGTTCAAAAACATTTGAACTACACATTGCCCCACCTAAACCTTTTAGAACATAATTGTATATAATATTTTTTTCTAATACCCCTCCTTTAGATCTGATTACCTCTTCATTCCTTTGACCACCTCATTATCTATTTCCTCTAGCTCATCCATGCCTTTTTACTAGAAGATTAAGTTTTGCAAGTCTTAATATGTCTCGCAGGTGGGTGGCTACCCCTCTTTCGCCCTTCTGCTTTCTTCCCCTCCCTCTCTGCAGCCCTTAACTTTCATTCTGTGAATTGTTTCCGGTCTCTGCCTACAGAGGCTGAACTACGACAT
Source organism: Lissotriton helveticus (assembly GCF_964261635.1). Classification (NCBI taxonomy): domain Eukaryota; kingdom Metazoa; phylum Chordata; class Amphibia; order Caudata; family Salamandridae; genus Lissotriton; species Lissotriton helveticus. The sequence continues at coordinate 497,813,578 of NC_136063.1, forward strand.
AACTTGATACATTTTGTTAACAAATGGTTTACTAGGTTCAATGGAATGGATTGCCTCATGACTCTGTTTGTTTTTATTCTATAGCTTAATGACACCACCCCTAGTTCAGTGGTGCTTTATAAAAATGTAAATTAAAATGTCAAAATTACAGCGAATTTCAAAATGATCAGATTAGTGTTTAATTTTTAATGGCATGTGTTGGTTTCGGTGGTATTTTTATTTGACCAGAACCACGTTCCTTGTTTTTCTGTTGAATATGTATAAATCAAATATGTAGAAGTGAATTTACTACAACTTGATCCAATAAAAAACCAATTTGCACAGATCAGACAGTGTAATCAAATGTTCAAATTGCTTTGCCAAGATAAACAGGTATTACACCATATGTCTTCACAAAACATCATAACACTGTACTATTTTTAAACTTAGTCAAGTGCAAATACCAAGTGGTGTCAGCCATTCCTACCGTTATGCTCAGTTATGCTAATATTCCAGATTTACTGATGGAATCATGTGCTAAAAACTAGATCAGAGTTATCGTCCATAAAAAAAGGTCTTTTTATGCAAAGTATCATGCAATTAATGCAAGATATATGATGATGCCAAATAATCTGGAAGCAGGAGGAACAATATTGATAAAAACGAATTAACTGCTTTGGTTGGCCATATTGCTTCACATGAACTTCACTTCATTGCTCATTTATTTAATGATTTATTTAGTGGATTTATTTAGCGTGTTTCATGATTTAATTAGTTGATTTATATAGCGTATTTCATGATTTAATCAGTGGATTTATATAGCATGGACACGGCCTGAGCGCATTAGAGGACATTACAAAGATCAGAAAAAGAAGGAGTATAAATAAACGGATTCCCTTTGCACAACGTAACAGTAAATTAACACAGCGATTTAACTACACAACAAACCAGACAGAGTGACAATAAACACACCAGACTGCACACTAGACCGAAAATGCATTCGATTTTTGTTGTGCAAATGTATGAAAAGTTGACAAACGAATTAACCATTGCCACTAACAAATAGCAAGCCACATAATAGTGAGACTCTATGGATTTAAAAAGGAAAGAGACAGGCTGACAGGATTAGGTTATAACATTCTCAAAAATGTGCAGGCAGCCAAGCCTTAGGTGACAGAGTAAATAAACTTGACAGTCTGTATCAGCTTTTGCACCGCAGAGTGGCTCAATCATCACTCGCCACTGGACATTAGGCAGGATGTGTCGGCCAATGAAGATTAGAAGAGGGATATAGTAGTTGCCAAGACAACGTATTGTAGCTCATTTATGATGGAAGGAATGGGGAAGTAGTAGAAATAGAGGATAGAGTTCCATACTTTGGGTGCACAACCCCGGAAAGATTGACTTGCCATGGTTGATGCAATGCAGGGGTTTGGAGGAGACATCTCTCTGAGATGTGTCACACTTCTTCTGTTTCTTGGCCATATAGCGATACTGATAAGACTATAGGTGTCAATGAGTTGGACAAGTTGATTTATAGATCCGTCAGCCCTCCATCAGTAGACAGCTCAAGGGAATCGATTTGGTGGTGATGTGACCAGAGTGATGGCTCACTGAGAAAAGGCAAGCAGCAGCGTGAATAGTCACCTGCGGGCGGCAGAGTGAAATGTGGGTATTTCAACAGGAATCTAGTTGAGTTTATAAAAGACGAAGGTTGGGGTGACATAAAGATGGTTGCTTTACATGGTAATGCTTATGAAAAGTGTAGCCAATTTTGAATCACATACCCCCTGCATGTCCTACTCCATTCAAGGTGACCCTTATCCTTAAAATCATTTGTTATTGCGCGTAAAACAGACGAGTGCGACTACCTATGTTACGTACAATATTGGTGTCGGCTTACAGAAGTGGATTCATGATCCACCGCAATCCCCTTCGAGCGCCTTTGGGATTCTTGCTCTTGTAGCCTTCAGTCAGCCCTCCACAGCATAAACTGAGATGTCAATCAAAGGCGCCCTGCTGTGAGTATTTGTGAGGGATACCCTGCACCCAAGGGGCATCTGGGGACTACAGATGAATAGATTGTAGTACTGCGCTTCTCCTAGTACTGGTCTACGGGGCTCTCCTGGAGGTCTGAGGCTCCAAGCACTTAGAGCTACACACTCTCCACAATGTGCTGTCTGTCCCAGTGAGCGCATGCACAGCATGTTTTATAAATGGGGTGCACACAGCTACCTACATGTGAACATGCAAGATTGGGGCTACGTATCGCGCTCGCAAGCATGGCCCGAAGACCACATTTGATGCTTTTAGTGAAGATATGGTAGCCTTTGGTGCTGACACCCCAGGTGATGGCCTGGTATAGATTTGCTCAAGGTTACTTGTAGTTCAGAGCTGCACCTCAAGAACACACATTTAATTCTAAGCAACTATCAAATCCTTGTCTGCCCAGGCGTTGCAAGCAGGCTCTGACGAGGATCAGTGATAGCTGTGAGCCTCTGCGTGCTTGTGCAGACTACAATGCAATCAATAAGGGTGCAGAATGTTCAGACACGGGTTGTCAATTTCACGGTCACCTTTCCCGCTTCCTAATTGAAACAATCAGTAGGGATTAGCACCAACAGATATCGAAAAAAGCCACCACAGATGGGATTTATGCAAATCACCCCGTTTTATGCCTTCTCTGCAATTCCGCTCCCGAATCGAGAGCCTGGTAAGGCTGTAAAAGAAAACAGATGATGCCGCGTGACTTTAGTCAACAATGGATGCCAGTTCACCTCTGGGCCTTCATTAGCAGATGGCAACAGCATGCCAACAAGTGCACAGGCATGAACATTTCACAGGCTCCCTTTTTTTCGTGCCCTCGCTTTGCGCTGCCCTTCGGCTGCACAAGAGCCGATTCAAAGTCTCCGCGAGATTTATGCGAACATCAAGCCGAAGAGATGAGTCACCTGGATAGAAAATGTTTCTGTCATGGTAACTAATAGATTTCTTTGTCAAAGATAACCTGAGCTCGCCGCGACATAAATCAGAGAGGTAAGGTCTGAAAAACACCGAGGCATGCTGTCTCCCGCCTGGGAGCAGCAAGCCACAATTATACCAGGCAAAGTGAGGGGGGGGGCAGCTTTCACTTGCTAAAACACTTCTTAAATGCACGGAATTGGAGTCGTTTTTCTTCAAAGAACAAACACAGCTGTATAATGTATTCCCCTGTCAAGACCCTGAATAAAATTAATGCCTTCTCCGTGCAAAAAACCACCCATGTGTTTCGGATCTCATAATAGAGCTTAAGGGGGGGCTCATTCGTCACGCTGGGCCAGGTGGTGCACAGACCTGATGGGCGGGCGGAGCCTGCTCTGTACCAAGAAGCCCGCTCCCTGCAGGTCAGGTGCTTGAACATGTTAATCAAAAAGGGCCGCCATTTTGTAGCCGATTTTAATTGCACCCCCATGTTAAATACACCGTGACATGAGTGATGGATATTTGTACAGGAGGCAGGGCACACCAGCTGCCACGGCCACCACTTTATCAATCACAGAGAACAGTATGGCGACGCACACACTCCCGAATATGCCACCCATAGCATTACATCTCCAACAATAGTATTGAATGTATGGTGAACTGGATGGATCTGGCTGCTGTTTGGGGTGTATGCATCTTGGGCAGCGGCAGTAATGCAGTGGTGTCAACAGATGACTATTGCAATATCCGCCAGTCTACCTTGATTTTCATCAGCTTAGGACAGCACTTAATTTGCAAAAAACATAAGTGCATGTGCTCAAATTGTTTCTGGGGATGAGGTCCCCCACTGACTGCACATTCCCCCCAGTGGTTTTCTCCACTGGCTCTACACCCAATCCACTGACGCAGTCCACTTCCTCAACTGGCACTACTGAAAGCCAAGTGTAATACCTACGCAAAACGTCCTCAAGGAGGGTTTTGGGGGGCACCTTTCTAGCAGCATTCTGCCTACGTGTCACATGAACCAACAGACCTGTCAACATGGATGCTCATTTATAAATACAGAGATTTCTACGGCTAATGATCATTATAATTTTAAACTGCATTGGAAATGTGAACCGCCCATGGTTTAGTCACTCCGACTCTCCATCCATTGGTAGCTAGGTATGCATTGGCAGCACATAAATGCAGCGAGTGTTATTTTTATGTGGATTGTGAAGGCCCTGGGGAGAAGACCTACGCAAATTATGGTACACTTTCCGACTTACTACTGTAAATTGCAACTAGAAAGAAGGAGAGAGAAAGAGAGAGAGGAGACAGACTGACCTCCTCCCCTGATGCAAACACACAAAAGAAAACCGGTGCAAAAATATTCTCTCCACGTTTCAAAAACTATTCTCAAGCCATATACAAAGTGTACAGATGACACTGAAGTCAAATGTCTACAGGGGCACCTCAGTTACACCGGTTAGGTAGCAGGGATGAGAGACAAAAAGAGAAAGATAAATAGTGCCACAAGAAAAAAAGAAGAAAATGTATAGAAACTTCCAATGAACAGGAAGAGAGGTAAAGAACTCGGTGTGAAGAGCAATGAGTGCTGGGAATAATACTTGACAATGAATGGAGAGCTTGAGTCACACAATGGAAATTGGTGGTGCAGAGATATAGTAAAAGAGAAAAACAGAGAAGGCATGGCTTATAAAGAATAGAGGTGGGTGAGCTGACTAGCTCTGACTCAGCTTGGGGTCCTTTGGACCCTCAAACCCAAAACGAGCCGAGCCTTCATGAAGCCTCATTTTTCACTGCAGCTGAAGTGCTGCCTTGCACTGTGGTGTAAGATTTTTACATCTCGAGATGATTAAGACCAGTGTAGTACAATGAAAGCATTTTTTTAATGCAAATCATGTTTTGAGTTTGCTGGGAAATCAGCAGATTAATACCTTATAGAACTTTCTAGGGGGGGGCATGATATCTGACCCGGCCATCCCCCACGGATGGTAGCAGCAATAGTGAGGAAGTCAGTCGAGACGCCTCCATTCCCTCCAGAACTACTTACCTATCGGGGACCAGGCTGCACATTGTGATTTTAGCTGAGGTCCCGGCTTAACGCACATGCCGTAATGGCCACGCCAGTTGAAGTAATATGGGCAAGAGGCTAAGGCCAAGTAAGATGAAAGTGCATAGCAAGCACTTTCGTATGCTCCTCATATGCTCACACGGCCAAGTTTGTCATGCGCTTTCCAAGCATGCCTCGCCCCAGCTCAACCATGACCCAGCTATAATTCTCCAATGGGAAGCTCGGGAAGAGAGCAGGCCCAGGGCCATTACGCCACATCCTTTCCTTGTGAATGCGTGTTTGTTAATGAGAAATAAAGAGTTGTATGTGTGAGAATTTGTGCCTGTATGTGTAAGCATATGTGCGTGGGTGAAAATGAGGGAATGAGAGTAACAGTGAGTGCATGAGAGTGGGTTAGAATGAATGAGTGTGTGCATATAAGGAGGGATGAATGGGTGGAAGTGAGTGTGAGGGAGAAGGTGCTTGAGAGCCTGGAGCTTGGCCCTGCTATACTGAAGATAAATCTTGTTTTATAGAGCCACCAAGGGCAAAGTACTGGCACTAGCATACTGGAGGCAATTTTTAGCATAGTGTTTGGACAGCCGTGACATATGGGATTGGGGCTACCATTACATAACCCTGGACCTGACACATTAAAGCAACGTTTGACATAAAGTCACACATGGTATAAGGTGGGCATAAGCTGCAAAATTCTGGCACTGGTATATTGTATGTCATTTTTTACATAAAAGGACACCCATCACAAAATGCTGACATTGGAATTAATTGTTTTTTTTAAAGGGGCATCTGTAGCACATTGTTGAAACAAATGGGGTCAGCTCCTGGGAGGCAACAGGTTTCATTAGCTTGGTACACCATGAAAAACCGTGAATGTGTAATGGGTGCCCTTTTTGGAGCATAGGGATTTTTAGGGAATTTATTTCGAAATTTGTGCTATAAAATGCACTGTTTAATAACTTTAAAACAAAATTGCCGGAAGGAGAACCGGTAGCCCCAAACCGTTTCGAAGAGGTCTGTCTCATTAGCTGAGTTTGCTCACTACTATTCAAGACAACACCATCACTTTCAAAGGTTACACCAGCACCCTGGTATAGGTTGTTTCCAAAACAGGCATTTATCTGTGTTGTGATATTAATCCGGCAGTCATTAAGAACTTCAGCAACAGCAATGATTGTAATGTCATCAGTGTTTTAGGTCATGTGACATCACTTTCTGGGAAACCTTATACACTGGCTCAGGTACAGAATATTCTATATCTCATGAGTACTAAAACAGGTAAACCACATATGACAACAGAATTGATGTGATAAGGCCAATATATTTTTGAATTGGACTTTGATGCTAATTCTTGTCAACCTTTCTTACAACACAAATTACATATTAATGTTTTGTTAGAACAGCTGGCAAAGGCCAATTCAGCTTACTGTGTTGCATTGTAGAGATGACTATCCTACAGCACTAAATGACCCAGGTGTATCGGACATACAGCCAGATTCATCAATGTCCCGTTTTGCGAGTCCTTAATAGCGATTATTAAGGAATCGCTATTAAAGACTCGCAAAACGGGATTCATGTAGAAATCGCAAATAAAATTGCGATTCCTACAGCTTCCTTATTTGCGATTAGCAAATTGCTAATCGCAAATAAGGAATAACTCCCCATTCATTCCTATGGGCCTAAATCGCAAATAAGGATGCGATTTCAACGGTGCCAGGGGTGTCCAAAGGATACCCTGTAGCACCCCTGAAATGTAAATGTAGACTGATGTTGCGCACACATATGTCCAAAGGACATGTGTGTGTGTAACATGCAACTTAGAAAAATGCAGTAAAGTGCATTTTTCTAAGTTTTCGCTATTTACCACGAAGTTACACTTCGCAGTAAATAGCGGCCCCATATTGCGAATTCACAATTTTTAAAAGGTTCATGAATAGCATTTAAGGAATCTCTAATTGAGATTCCTTAAATGCGATTCTTCGCAATTTTGCGCTTTCTGTATTAGCGATTTTTGCATTTGGGATGATGAATCCCAAATGCAAAAATAGCGCTCGCAAAGGGCCGGATTCTCAGAATCTGGCCCTTTGCGAGCCGATTTTATAATGATGAATCTAGCTGATAGTGTGCAGCAGAGTTATGTTTATAAAGTTTTATATAACTGTTACCTTCCAATGGGTCAGTCATGAATATGTTATTGCAAGTGCTAGCCAGTGGCACATAGTAAGGGGTTCACCAAGTCACATGGTTTAGGCAGAAGACGTGTGATTGGATTCTCTTTAGCCAGTCTCAGTCCACGCAAATATGAATTTTTCAGTGGTTCCAAAAGAAAGAGCTCAAACAGAGACTACCACTCCTTACTGATGGAATTTTCTACACTGATTGTTCACCCTATAAAAATCCAAAACCTATTGAACTTGTTCTGTGTCATATTGAAGCAATAGCCATTTTTGTTATTGATAGTTTATTGCTGGGTTTTACACCCCTCTTTCTTTGAATGCAGCAATCCTGTGTGCAAAACATAGACTCTATGCTACGTAAATGCAGTAGCGCCGGCTGTGTGGGCGGAGGGGTAGGAAGGTGGATAGGACAGGGCGAAGGACGAAAACAAAAAGTTAAAAAAAACTTACTTGAACCAGGCCTCCCACTCTTCTGCTCAGAGTCTGACTCCTCGCTGCAGCACAAGCTCCCAGGATCCCCTGCAGCTAATCATGACGCCACTCTCATGTTTAAAAGCAGCGTCAGGATTGGCCTGAGTGCCATGAATTTGCACTCCCAGGGAGACTGGGAGCCTGTGCTTTGCTGTCCCCAAAACAGCAATGCAGCTGGGTTGGAGAGAGCTCAGGGCGCATATTGTTTTGGCCAGCCTGAGACGGTCGGCCACACCGACATGCGCACTGATAGAAGTGCCTACCACTGCCCACTATGATGGCCCCCACGATGGCCCTGCCCCCAAGACTAGAACTCGAAAAAGAAAAAAATAATAAACTGGTTTTATTATCAATTTATTTTTCACGTTTTGAGTCTGGAAAGGGGGCGAAGCTCCTCTGCCATAGTAGAGGAGCAGCCACTGCGTAAATGACCAACAGGAATGATTTCACTGTGTTTGATCTAGCAATAGTTAGGGCCACTAGAATTATGTAAATGTGCAGCTGCTGTGATTTTCCTTGTAATTGTAGATGTGCTAGGTTTGCCACATAATCCATTATCTGACGCATAAACTGCAGATTTTGACAGAAGAATTTTTTTCTAGCTCAAACGGTTTAAAAGTTAGTAAAATGAAGCAACACGTGTTGCCGCACAGTAAAAGGCCCTTTGTAAAGGCTGACTTGTCACTTTTCTGTAGCTTATTGCTATATGTGGGTATCTGGTACTAATGAGGTACAACTAATGCCAGACAGTGTTCACAAGCTTAAAGAAGACAAAATAATAAAGTAATACTATCACAAAATGTGCCACATAACTTGCCTTTTCTTGCTGCACAATTTACTCCACCCCACCGCATAATTTGACCCTCCCCGCCACATAATTTGACCCTCCCCGCCACATAATTCCAATGGCCCTGGCTATAGTGAATACCTGGGCTAGCAGCTACTGTGACGCTCAACAAAGGCCACGACTTGACTTTCATGTGCGATCGTAAACATAATTTCTGGACAATAAGTATGTTATTGAAAAAGAAACATCGCGCCCTCGGGGTTTTATGCCAGAGAAAATGCGAGGACTGCAGAGCCTCAAACTCCCCGGACAATGACAGGATCATCCTCTTTTCCAACATTACCCCTCCACTGAAGCATCCTCCTGGCAGTAGTCAATTACGTTATGGAATTGGAAGGTTATTTCAAATGAGCCAGAAGAGAGACTACTCGAACGAGGTCCGTATTTCTTCTTTCTCTCTTCTTTGTGACTGACTTTTAGAAATGGCCTCCCTAATGTAGAGAGATTGAATGGCTTATTAACCCCTTCCACGCTCATGACGAGCTGGGCTCGTCATGCAGTAGCCTCCTCGCACGCTCATGACGAGCCCAGCTCGTCATAAACCAATGAGGATCACGAAATCCCAGCACAGCAGGGGAATTCCCATAGCATCCAAGAGGTTAATGAAAGTCAAATGACTTGGCTCCGTCACGGCTCAGTTATAATCCGCGCGTTCTAAAGCCTTTTATTGCATATCAGCTGATTAAAAGGCTTCCACTGCTGTGCTGTTCTATTTTTTTGTTCTTTTGTGGTCGGTAAGAAGCAGACAAGGGAGAAAAGGAACCGATGTGTCCCCTGTACCACAGCAGAGCTGCTGGACCCCAGACCGGTTCATTGATATGAGGGGAATGTATGACGTTACAACGCATACATTTACAATGCACGCCTTTACAACGCAGTTTTTACATCATAACATCCTTTACAACGCACTCCATTACATCGCATGACACTACATCGCATTTTTAGAAACTACCTTTACAACGCATTCCATTACATCGCATTATACCTTTACAACACATACCATTACATTGCATGTAAGGTAAGTATTGGATAGCATAGGGGTAAACATTACTATTCTAACTCCAGGGGGTGCAACAGTAGGGTAAGTGCTGGACAGTGTAGGGTTAAAAATTACTATTCTATCTCCAGGGGGTGCAACAGTAGGATAAGTGTTGGATAGTGCATGAGTAAAAATGACTATTCTAATTCCAGGGGGTGCAACAGTAGGGTAAGTGTTGTATAGTGTAGGGGTAAAAATTACTATTCTAACTCCAGGGGGTGCAAAAGTAGGGTACGTTTTGAATAGTGTAGGGGTACTATGCGTTGCAAATGGTATGACTTGTAATGGTATGCATTGTAATGACTGCGTTGTAGTGACATGCGATGTAGTGTCATGCGATGTAGTGTCATGCGATGTAAGGCCTGCGTTGTAGTGACATGCGTTGTAAATGATGTTGCGATGTAATGACTGCATTGTAAGTGTAGTGCAATGTAATAGTTGCGTTGTAAAGGATGTTTCCCATATGAGGGATCTCTTTGGCCACAAAAGGTTATCGGATGCTCACTGGAGGCCAGTGCTGGAATTTGAAAGACTGTGCTATTGGAACCCATGAAAAGGGGGTCAAAGTGGGCAACAAAAAGTCTGTGGAGTCATAAAGGGGGGGATCTTAAGCCCATCGCCGCGGGGCTAATTCCTCCGCGGCGCAGGAGGGCCACGCGCGGCGCCGCGGTGCTGATGACGAGCTTGGCTCGTCATGCAGCACGGTGGCCGTGTGCTGATGACGAGCTGAGCTCGTCATGGCCACGCCCGCTCAATGGAACGCCCAGCACAGCGGGGTAATTATCCCCGCGCGGGCGTTCCGCGGACGCCATGACGAGCTCAGCTCGTCACCAGCACACGGCCATCGTGCTGCATGACGAGCTACGCTCGTCATCAGCATGCAAGGTGTTAAAAAGCAGTATGACTGTCCACTTATGCATTTCTTTTTTAAACACTGTCACAAAGTAATTGGCCCCAAGGAGAAACATGACAGAATATCTGTTCTGACCTAAGTGGTTGCAAATTCTGCATTTTAAAATATGTTATGGGGTTACAGCCCCTGCTGCTGAGAGCTGTGTGTGCCCGGTAAATATCAGGGAATTCTAATAATGGAAAGATAACTCTGGTGGTTAAAGCACTTTCTGGGAGCAATATTTGGTTTCTTTAGTCACAGTTTTGACTCAAAGGAGCATAAAGAGTTACTGTGTCTCCTGCAAAGTACATAGGGTAAAATGCAGATGACAAATTATTATGATATGTAGATAGGTAAATGGGCCACTGTTTTTGACACAAAGATCCTTTTATTACTTGCAGTTCATAAATTGCAATCGTACTAATATAGTATAAAGAGCTATGAACCGGCCCCAAGAACCAGTGTGCTTACTGCAAGACATGGGTTTGGACCCTCATTGTTTTTTCTCAATCTCTTATTACAAGACTGCTAAAAAAGTTTTTGGGTTGTCATAAAGACAACCCCAGGCACTGTGTTAAGTTTGAAATTCTGACATTGGGTTCTTCTCAGCTATAGAATCTTAGCATATAATCCCTACCAGTAAAGCTGATGTGTGCCTTCTATGCCTTGAAACCCACTTTGTCTTATGTAACATCCTATACATTGATGTGCACTACACACATGTATGCTTTATTGGCAATGTATAATGCTTGTAAAACACTCTCATACCAGTGGGATGAGTAGGGCTGTAAATGTAATTAAAAAAATAGAAAGTTCTATTTAAATTGTTATTCATGTAAATACCCGTATAAACTAATGCATTTACCTTCTTAGAGTACATGCAGATCTCTTACATATAGGGGTTTAAAAAAGTCAAAAACCTGCCTCCAAATCGTAGTTTTTCTTAAGTACTTGTGAAATGATAACAAGCTGAGTGCCTTTATGTTACCACTGTATTGTCATCAAGGCATTGGCCGTAGATAGCTTCCAGACAGAGTTATACTCAAACAAAAGAAATGCTGAGGCCCCTTTAAATTCGCCCACTGTTTTGGGCTCAAGCTGGAAGAGAAAATTAAGAAGCCCCAACAGTGCCTGCTAATTGCTTCTGCAAACAGAAAGCAGACAACATGATGGTGCTGCTGAATTGTGTCATGGTGTTGGCAATTCAGCATATTTCACTGTGGCCAGATGGATCCCCGATCAGGCAGGATAATAGCTGTCAGATCAGGGATACTGTGCCCCCCTATCATTCCAGCACTGCTGGAGACTGCCCAAAAAGGTGAAAGCTCTGTAATGACACTAGACATTCCCACTCTGAGCCTAGCCAGAAGAGACCTTTGAAGCACTCTTTGCAAATAACCAGTGGCATAATGAAACCTGAGCCATCCCCCCTGCAAAGTAAATAGGGAGAGCTCGCCCCCCCCCCCCCCCCCAGGCCCAGTCAGGAACTCTCAGGCAAGGGTCCTGCAATCGGTGCACCAGGTCTGTAGCCAGGAATGTTTGGTTTGGGGAGCATAACCCCTGTAATGACAACATCAAGACAAGATTCTGCCCAGATTTTATTGTCTTAACAGTTTTTAAATAAAATTTGCTGCTTTAAAGTGATTTAAAAACAGAAACCAGACAGTGTCCTTTCATTTGCATTTTATGATTATACTATACACTTCCCTGAGGATTTTTGCTGAAATGTGTCTTTTCTTTTATATTTTGTCAGCCTGGATATCTTCTAGCTGTTTTGCTCTCTTGTTATGTTTACAGGTATGCACCAATTTTGCAGTTTCAAATTCAAGGTGTTGTGAATATCTGGTATTTCTATTATCCAGTTGAACCATCCTTGCATCAACATCTTCTGAAGGATAAAAGATTGAATTGGCTTTGACAGAGACTCAAACCAATGACCTATATGTTGCAGCAATCTCAAGGGGTCTCAATAAATACATGTTTACAGAAAGGAGAATAACACATGAGACGAGTTGTATTAGAGGATGTTCTGCTACCACATAGTATGAATGATTAAAACGTCCAGTTACAGACTATGTGTAATCATGTATGTGTTTAGTGATGATGTTGGACCTGTAATTTCCTTCCAGATTCATCCAATGCGTGCACTGCAGTCTGGATTCAGGGCGTAGTGCCTGAAGCCCAATCAGGGGGGTATTTCTCCAGTGTTTAAGGGACAGCTCTACTATATTCAATATGGAAATGAGCCCATCTCCTTAGGATTTGCCTGTAAAATCTTTTGTAGTAAATATATCTTAAAAGTGGCTTACATCCAGCCCCCTTGCTTTCATTGCTCTTCATTGGTTCCAATGCTTTTCACTTACTTTTCCTCTGTGTCTATTAGCTGTAGTACATTTTATCCTGTTTCTTTTGCTGTTCTTCCGATGTGATTCTTTTATCAGTTTCCTGTCACTGAAGTGCTATTTCCATCTGCTCTCCTTGAATTATTTTAAAATAATTTTAACTCCAGAGCACACATTTAGAGCAAACATTAACCGCATCGGTCTGCATGCATGTCAAGCTCTCAACGCGGCCCCCCCTCTCATACGAACTGCATGTGCTCTTTTCTTACTAGCTTGGTTGCGCTGACAGCCTGACTTCAATATAACCCCCTCACAGGACGTTGCCTTGTTTGTTTAAAATCCTCATATGCTGCTCGTTCAGCCCACAAAGGGTCCGAGATCCTAAGTGGCTTATATTGGGCCTCCTCCAATGTCCTTAAATGTCATTGGTTATTTCCGCGTGTCATCACATCCTACATTAGGTGCTGCGATACCTAACTTTTCTCGATCGTCCTGGGCTGGACCTTGTGCCAGACTATGGCTATGCATCACTGAGTGCCAGAATGTGTGTGACTGCATGTAGGCTCCCATTCACAGGAGGCCCACTCTTCACTCGGAATAGCCTCTTGGTCGCCTCTGACAACGCTAGACTGGGACATCCCCATTGTTACACCAACCCTCCAATGATGCTCACGGGCTGTTCTAAAACCCCGGGACTGGAGTCCCTTTACCAGCCATGCCCTCAGGTCTCACCCACCTCCATGGAGCCCAGGAAGTTCACCCGGGAGGTGAGCAAACTGGGCACCATGGCTGAACTGCGGCTGAGTGTGTCCGAGTTGGTGAGGAACTCAGTGCTCTGTGTATTGCCTTCTCTCACCCCACTCACATAATAAAGTGCTGAGTGCCCAGTTTTATGAACTGTGCAACTTTGCTCTGTGCATTACATGTCCTACTCTGTGAAGCATGCCAAGCCTTTTGTTCGTGGTGCTGTTATATTCATGTTCAAAGTATTTATTTCCAAGATCCAGAATGTTATTTCTGGTATTTGATAAATCTGAATCTATTCTTTTCATAGCATGGCCCTACTATCAGAATTGTTTTTACACGAGAACAGTGATGTGACATAGCAAAGTTACAGCAATGCCATGTTAATACTTTATATTGTTAATACATCCTGCCACTTGTTTTGCTAGCAAACATAAACGGATATAGTGCCAGATGTAGGTGGCCATTTACCGGCCGGTAACGGCCGATTTCGGCCGTTACCGACCGGTAAATGGGTTTTTGGGATGTAGGGGCACATTTTTACAGAATCGGTAAATTTACCGATTCGGTAAATTTACCGATTCTGTAAAATACCGAATCGGTATTTTTACCGATTCGGTAAATCTCAGATGTAGGTGGGACTCTTCTGAGTCCCAAAGGCCCTACAAATTCGGTATTTTACCACCCAATCCAATTGGGTGTTAAAATACCGAATTCAGGTGTGCATGCACATGTGTGCATGCACACCTATGCCATGTGACAGACAGACATGCCCTTAGGGCATGTCTGTGTGCCACATGGCGCACATGTCAATTTTTGGGGTGCCAGAGGGTGTCAAAGTGACACCCCTGCACCCTTGCAGAATTCGGTATTTACCGATTCGGTAAATACCGAATCGGTATTTCCCATTGATTCCTATCGGCTTCACAGCCCATAGGAATCAATAGGAAATACCGATTCGGTATTTACCGAATCGGTAAATACCGAATATTACCTAATCGGTAATTCCACATCTGGAATTACCTACATCTTCCCCCTTCATATTTACCGATTCATAAATACCGAATCGGTAAAATTCGGTATTTATGAATCGGTAAATACTAATTACCTACATCTAGCCCATAGTTACTAAAATGAACTGAAATCTGGTTAGACTCCTAAAACCAGCATTTGCCAACCTCTGGGGTTAACTTACTGTCTGGTATCTCTTTCCAAGACTTAATCATCTGCTACCAGTTTACAAGGTTATTGGTTCTTGCTTGTTGTTTTTGCAGTACTCAGCTGGAGTGTTGTTTCAACGTATGAGGGTGGGGAGGGCACATATGGAGTTTTTGTACATTTCTGGAGATCACCTCTATGTCTTTTGTCTCAAGACTATCTGAAGTATTGTTTTAAGGCCCTGAGATGGTGTCTGAAGCGATCAATGGACAGATGGTGAATATAAACAAGTGGGAATTCATTATGTATGGTGAATGAAAGTTAAATGGATGGATACTTAATTGCAGGCCATGACTGGATGGATTGTGGACAGTCAGTGGGAATGGACTATGTGACATTGGTAAGACAGTATTGCCTCTCAGCACATACTCCTGGATGCACAAGGCTCCCTCTGTTCACTGTGACTGTATGGACACCACTTTGCTTTGACTTTTCTATTTGCTTACTGTATTTCCCAGCACTCTAAAGCGACTGCAAGGTGACATTTTCGAGCTATGTGAAACAACTTATCAAAATGAAATGGTTATGCGCTGTGAAGGATCAAATTGACTGTTTAAAGGAGCCCTCATGGTACACTATGCAAATTGAGATTCAGGATGACCCGATGACGTGGATTTGCTGGGATAGTGCCTTTTTGAAATTGCATCTACCCTAGCACCCTGCCATGTTTTACTTAATTTAATTCTTGTGGTTTAGTTAGGGTGAAAGAGCACAAGCATGCTGTGTCTCACACCTCTATCCAACCCAACTGCATAGTCAGCAGGATATGAAAATGGGTATCCCTCTACCACAGCCCTGCCAAGTTTCCCAGGTCTATGTGTGACTAGCTGCTGCTACTGTCTAGGTTTTTTCATTATATTCTGTGACTTATAGTCTTGCTTAGCTCAAGGGTAAAACAAGAACTACAAGTCCCACATTGAAAAGAAAAAACTGATGTGGAGCATCCAGTCACACAGGACCCGGTGAATATGGCAGCCATGCTACCAGCAAAGCTGCTGCCTTTTGTTACCATTGCTGCAAAAGAAGGGGTAAAGCTCAGCATGTCAAACATGTTGTCTGTCTTTTTAAGCAATCCATTTGCACCAATGTTTTTGTTTCATGCCATGCTCACAGAGTATGTGATTGCCGGTGACAATGGATAAATGTGAGCACACAGCAAGCCACATCAGGTTCCATACTATTCCAGGCTCAGCAGAACTCCACAGCTCAAACTCACTTACAACTCCATATGTCTATGCTGAAATTAGCAATTTTAAAGCACTGTTCAACATTTCCATTTCATTTTTTGTGTTTTATCACCACAAAAACAACAGCAATAGTGATGTCTCTTGAGATATGTGATACCATAGTGCTGTGTCAGAAACTCGTCTTTGTATTCCTGTAGTAACACTTACCTGTTGTCCTTGTTTTTGGTTTTGAAATCCTGGCAACCCTACAATTACCAGAAATAAACTGTGGTCTAAGCCCCAAAGAGCGAGTCTGTGACAAGATTACGACAGGTGAACTCCGCATATTTGCGAACCTTCTCCTTCACTCAGTACAAGGGCCTGATCCAGTTAGTGCTTATTTTAAGTGAATGGTCGCAGCGATGACAACTGGCACCGATGTTTGGAGGCTGGCCCTTTTTTTCGCCAACAGATTTTGATCGATGACAAGGGAGAGAAACAACACAAAAGGGGGAAAGAAGGATTACCACCATTAGCCCAGAGGCATGGGTGAGCCAATTTAGTGCTCTATATGGCTCTGGCATAATCCCAGAGAGTTCAGTGACCATGGTAGCCTTACCCCTAACACTGACATTTACACTGGATGTGCTCTGGGAGGATATTTTGAAGAATCCATCTAATAAGGTCCCAGGTCCTGATGGGGTCTCCATGGACTTGTTAAAATCTGTCCTGGAATTCTGGCCCCCATTATAATGCAACTGTTTTAATGCTTCCTCTAGCACTGGGCTCCCGGACTCATGGCATAATGCCATCATTGTGCCTATCTTTAAAATGGTAACCCGCAGTCCCCAAGTTACTATCGGCCAATCTCCCTGCTGGATAAATAGCAGGGAGGGCTGTACTAGAGTGCCTGTTGTTATCAGTTAGGGAGATGAACACGCTGTTGAAGGCGCAGTATGGTTTTCAGAAAGGGCTAGGTACAGTGGAGCAATGCCTGAATGTACATTTGCTCGTTAGCAAGTACACCATCATGAGGTAGGGCTCCATCTGCCTGGCCTTCATGGTTCTGTCCAGCGCTTTCGACGGCATGGTAATGTTTGAGCTGCGGGACATATTGACTGACATGGGGGTGGACCCAGGGCTTGCCCAATTGTTGAAAGCTTTGCACTATGATCTCTTGGCATCCGTGGCCCTGCTGGTGAGCACACATCCAGCGTTATGCTGGGGAAGAGTGTACAGCAGAGAAGCATACTGGCCTCAATCCTATTCCTATTGTATATCAATGGCCTTAAGACCGCCCTCTCTGCCTGTGCTGCGGATGTCCTAAGTGGGAAAGAAAAAAGTCCCTGGTTACTTTATGTGGATGATGCAGTTTTACGGGGGAGAAATCTCAACAGTCTAAATATCCTGTTCCAGGATATCTGTAGCATCATGGGGACACTCGGTCTTGCCATCAATTGTTCCAAAATGTACACCATGGCCTGTGGCCCAAAATCATTGACGACGAAGAGTGAATATTTTCAGTGGCATCCTGTTGACCTGGGTGTAGTCTTTGAGGATAGGGGGAATTGGGGACCCTCTAAGCTTAAAGTCTCCCAAACGTTTGCTAGTACTGCTGGATACATTTACATTTAGCCTTGCACATTGTTAAAAAGTCTACAGCCTCTCTGTTGGAGCAAATGCCTCCCCATCCTCACCTATGGGGCAGGCATCTGGGGATACTCTAACACCACCTCCCTGCAGACTGTCTTGCTTGTGATAGAGGCTTGGCGACACCCTGGTTGCATTAAAGTAAGCTTTAAACATTACCTGGGGAGACCAAAACTTTTTTTTACCCCCTCTCTTATAACCTAGCCTGGGTTAAAAATGCATTGAAAACTAGGAAATGTAGGCTTAGAGAGGAAGGTGAGCTCGATAAGATTTCTGTAACTGAGTATGAAAATCTTCAAACCGCCTCAACCATGGAGTCGTACCTGACATGGGTCGATGCTACCTGGGATAGAGTCCTCTTAACTAGATTCAGGGTCAGCCATGTGAGGTGGCACCAGGGTTTGGATGTATGACATTACAACGCATACTTTTACATCGCATGCCTTTACAACGCGGTTTTTACATCGCATACCTTTACAACGCATAGCGCTTTGGGGTGCTGGATAGTGAATAGTTTAATTTACTATTCCAACTCCAGTCCCCGTGGACACTAGGGAAGGTGTTGAACAGTAAATTAAACGTATTCCCTATCCTAGAGCGCCCCCCAGCGCAATGCGTTGTAATGGTTTGCCTTGTAAAAGTTGCGTCGTAAAGGCACTGCGTGGTAAAAGTTGCGTTGTAAAGGATGTTTCCCCCAGGGTTTCCCTGGGGCAAATTTAATCCCAGCAATGTGCTAATCAGCCCAGGTGATGAGTCTTCATCCCAGAGCCTGCCTCATTTCATGTTCTTCTGCAAGTATTACCAGGCATATTATAAAGGTTTTCCAGTTCCACTAATTAGGGCATGTGGCATCAGAAGATATGCTGATGCCTTGTTGTACCTGTAAGAGCTAAACTCCCACACTCATTGCAGTACCATTTGTTCCTTTTTAAAGTGAGCAATTGCCAAAAGAAAACACATTTTATTTTAAGCATCAGATATCTCAAGTCACACAAGGGCACTTGATTAAATGCTTATATAGTAACATTTGTCTAATGGGTCTGCCTAGGACAGGGGTCTCCATCCGGTCGATCACAAGCTACCTGTAGCTTGCCGACAACCTGTGAGTAGCTCGGGCCTGATGCCCACTTTTGTATCCTGTCATCTTGTTCATTTTTAGGCCTTTTTGCCCACTGTCACACATACCAACTGTTCCCATTGGCTATTAAGTTGGGCTGGGGAGGAGTGGGGCAAAGCGGGTGACGTCAGTCTGGCATGAGCAGTGTTAGACTGCCCATCGTCAGTGACTGGTGTGCTTCCAGTCCATCTTGGCTGATTTAGAAGGCGGGATATGCAGTCTTGGATGTGGGTACACTGCACTTGATATAGTGTAGGTTTGCTAGTGCTGCGCCTGTGGATTTGAAGCTTTCTCTAGAAATCGTGGTGCATCAGTTGACTCAGAAGCTGGCTAAGCCCTCACTCCACAAACCGATTCTCTGGAAATGATAAAGCTTGACATGCTTACAGCATGTTGCTCATCGTTAAATCCGGGTAATTAAAAGTCTAATTTAAACATTATTACACTTAAAAAAGCCCTTTTGTGCGTATGTTTGTGCTAGTGAGTTTTCGTTAGTGTACTGTACTGTTCTCTTCAGGGCCGGCTTTAGCGCTGGTGGCGCCCGGTATGACAATACATTTTGCCGCCCCCACCTCAATGACCTCCTCCTCGATTCTCTCACAACCACCGGGCAAAAGAGCCCCTCATCTCTCCAATCACAAGTTACTGCTCAACACAGCACCCCCCCCCCCCCCCCCTGAGGTCAGCGCCGCCCTCCACAAATCAGCGCCCAGTTGTTATCTCAGGAAAGGCGACTTAAATACTTGTTCTTATGGCAAGGCTTCCAGCAGGCTGACTGGTGGGCTAAGGAATGGTGCATGTTCACGACTCCATGTCCGGAGATAACTGGACCATCCAGTGATGTTTGGAGTGTTCACATACAATTCCTCTTGTACGATTCCATTTCAGAAACACCCATGCGCCAAATGCGGTGTGTGTGTTTGTGTGTCTGTTTTATTGAATTATTAGCTGCACTCTAGATTCTCAGTAGAGTATTCAAGTCACTAGAGTAGCATTTTTAAAGAATTTAAATTTTAAATACATAAAGTACATTGCAAGTCGTTCCTGGCCACAAACCTGAGCCAGGAACATAATTTTACTTTTCTCTTCATTACATCTAAATGACAGAGGATGTAGCGTAATGGCCAGAGCTGCTGCCTTTGGAGCTGGGGATCCAGGTTCGAGTCTCGGGATCAGATCAGCATTCTGTGATTCTGAGAAAATCACTTAATCTCCTATGGACAGCATCTAAAGACCCTCACGGGAAGTATTATACATTTTAATAAAATAATGAGAGAAATGTAAAATAGTTTCCTGGCTCCGATTTGTGCCTAGGGACAACTTGCAAGCTGTACTTTCTTTACCAAAAATCCATTTAAAACAGTGCTTTAATTTGATGAAATAATTGGAGACATTTAAATTGAAGTGCTAATTGTATGGCAAAATGAATATAATGCTTAACACGTCACTTTAAATTTATCCCATTAAAAAAACTACCTCACACCTGTAATTGCTATATTTTTCGGTTTTAAATGTGAACATTAAATGGGGAAAGCTGAGACATGAACCAAGCTTAGGTGCATGACCCTTGACT
Source organism: Lissotriton helveticus (assembly GCF_964261635.1). Classification (NCBI taxonomy): domain Eukaryota; kingdom Metazoa; phylum Chordata; class Amphibia; order Caudata; family Salamandridae; genus Lissotriton; species Lissotriton helveticus. The sequence goes on from NC_136063.1 coordinate 497,833,828, forward strand.
TGCAAGAGCACAGATTTCAAAATAATGTAAATAGTGAAACAGAAGTCATACAAAATGCTATCTTTAAAAAAAAGCACAACGTTTATTTCTCATGCAGAAGCATTTCATTGGAGCCCCAAAGTATATAATTGCTTTGAGAGTCATTTTTAGAAGTGATCATTTTTAAACATGAAACAGTATGGACTCCCATCTCTGATGACAATGCTATATTAATGAACTATATAACTGAACTAAGAAGGGAGTCATATGTACCATGAATGTGGCATAGCTTATTACTACGTGGAGCAAATGTAGTCTGTCAGGGGAGATTTTTGTATAGTGCACAGGGCACAACCTGAACATTATCATTTCAGGTTGCCATGATGTGTGATAGTAAAGAAAAAAAGGTATGGTGTAGTGATGAAATAATTGTATTGCAGCATTTATATAACATAACATAATGTGTATTTGTAAAGAGTGTGTTCACCCAGATGGGTATCTTGGTGCTGAATAACAGATGTTTATATCGCTCATTACCCTTGTATAGAGCACTGAAGCACTTACCTACATGGTTAGCCAGCTACGTCAGGTAGGGTTTGTGGTTGAAATGGTGTTGTAATTGTTTTGTGATCCCATGTTTCCATGCTATGAGTGTTGACCACCAAGGTGCATTTACCATGATATGGGACGTGGCAGTGTTGTGCATGAGAAGGTATGAGAGACAGATGTGAAATGTATGGTTTTCAGTATGCTGGTAGCTCTGTACAACTCTGCAGGTCGCTATAATTTCTTATGATTTTAGCCTACTTAGATGGTAACTAGAGAAGTCAGGATTTCACAATTTGTTGAATAGCTGGGACTAATGTCAGGTTTTCTGGGTTCATGCTGTGCACTGCATACACTAAATAAGTAGCTTCCTCAGAAAATGCCCTGTTGTTAATGAAGTTGGGTATTGGGGGGAGGGGGGGGACGGACTCTAAGATCAATGCGCCAGTTGCTCGGCCTTTAGTAGCTCACAATGATTTTCACTGATCAGATGTAGCTGTCTCTACAGAAAAGGTTGGAGGCTCCTGCCTAGGCTTTTTTGACACCAACTGTATGAACATTTCACCCTGACCATTTGGCTAAAGATTTTTTTTCCATTCAATGTTTTTTATCAATTTTTATTATGTAATCAACTATTTGTTGTTTATTAATTGTTCCCACAGAAGTCGCCTTGACTATGTTTTAATGATGTTCCAATGTTTTGCATTGTGCTTTTATGGCTGTTTATTGCTGCCTAAATAAAGTATTATCTACCTATCAACTGTATTTATTTAGCACCTCAATTTTGCCTCTGCCGAAAAATCATTTAGAATGGTTTAGAAAGCTCTAAATACTTTCAAGTGCTTCCTTCTAGCAATACTGTTGTCATCTACCAGCTCACAGCGGTTTAAATAGCAACTTTTCCCAATTTTGTTACCGGCCTTCACCCAAAAATACTACTCAAGTAGGTAACATTTAGCTAGGTGGAAACCCTAATGAAAATAAATAAGTTAATGTATATTACATGCTGCACTCTAATGTGCAGCTGCACCTACTGTTCACTGAAAAGCAGAGATTATTTGAGGCGATACATGTGCTTAGTTTCGCAGTGCTCTGAACATGTAATCGTATGTACAGCCGCGGCCCGTGGAGGGTGTTTCGGTGGGGCAGAGAGGAGGAGTGGGCGAGGGGCAGGGTGGGGGTTGCTAAAAACCGGAGTATGGATAATTGAAGGTAAGTAAACGATTTAATAAAACGAATTTCGTAGCGCGCCCTGCATCGCATAACGTGATGCAAGGTGCGCTACGAAATTCGTTGTATCTATTAAATTGTTTACTTACCTTTAATTATCCATACTCCGGTTTTTAGCACCCCCCACCCTGCCCCTCCCCCGCCCACCTCTCCGCCCCACCGAAACTCCCTCCATGGGCCGTGGCTGGGAATGTACCATGCAAAGGTACACAAAGAAAGATTTCCTAATGTAGTTCACCTTTATGAGTATTGAGTACAAACACAGGGATTGTGGCCTGAAAGGAAGAAGGCCATCATCATTGTGTATGCATTCCCAAGCGGAAACTTTTATTTTAAGGTGGCCATAATTTTCTCTAAGGGAACTGGTACTGCTTTAAAGTGCCTCATTTGGGAATAAATACATCGGAAGGATCACACAGGGATCCCTTTGACCACACTCTGCTACTCCTAACGCCTTAAAGGAGGGACACCTTCTGCTTTGCGAAGCAGTTACCGCCTCCTTTGTGGTCTTTATAGTGATCAATGAGCAATTACTGTCGAAAACCATTGATACTTTCCATTGTGACTCACAATTTGGATGGATTCCCCCATCCTAGTTGCCATTCGGAATAGATCATAAACCCACATGCGGGTAAGGGGAAACAGCGTTTACAATGCTGTCAATACCACACAAGTAGGTAACAACGCAGTCGTTACAAACAACTGCGTTGTTACCACGCGTGGCATTACATCGCAAGACGTTTTCACAACCTACGCTAGGTGGCATGCAACACCAGGGAATGTGTTGGATTTTAAATCCAACACCTTCCCTGCTGTTGCGCTAACTGGAGTGGGAATAGTAATTTATACTATTCCTAAATCCAGCGCGCCACCTAGGGCAAGTCGTTGAAAAGACTTGTGATGTAATGCCACGCGTTGTAACAACGAGGTCATTATAACGACCGCGTTGTTACCTACTGTGCGCTAAAAGCACCCATTGTAAAGAGCTACATTTGTGGGTAAGTTATAGGCGACATCACCCAAAGAACGTTATCGATTGTGTGCTGCTGTGAAAGGAGTTTTTAGCAGATGCCTCTATTGGTTTCTGTTGTAAGAGATATATTTTGGATCACATATTGGGACCTCTTTCTAGATTGCTAGCAAAGGAGGGGTCTCAAGCAAGTGCTTTGTCAAAAGCTCCTGTGTGTTTGGTAGCAAAAAGCTTCAGATTGTTGTAAGATAAAGAATCCTCCGTGTTTCTAGGCATGTCTTCACGGGCTGCCATAGGTAATACTTCCAAAAACTGCTATAATGAGTGGTTATGTTTATTCATATAGTTAGTGTCCCTGGGTGTTGAGATGCCTCCAGATGTCCACAAATGTTCCACTGAGATGTTCCCAAGTTGTCGCTCTTATTGCAGGGCTCCCCTGGTACTGCTATATGTAAGATTTCCCTGTTCCTGTTATAGAGCATGTCCTCTAGGCGCTAGAATGCGAGCTGTGACCTGAGTGCTGTTGCAGCTTCTGTCCCTTAGTGCCGCTGTAGGAGAAGCAAGCCTACATTGAACGACCTAGTGTATTTTCCCTTAGAGTGTTAATACTGAAGATGTCAAAAGTTCTGTTACAAAACATGTTCACATAATAATGCTGTATTAAATTATAAAATGCCACCAAGGTATATACATTTTGGTCACCTCCCCCTTTAAATGATCTACTCTCTAGGGCTACTGACCACCAGTTCATAGAAGACATATTGGCCTGATGACATGGAACCGCTGAACATGTCTATTGGCAGAAAGGATCTGCATGCAACTGGTGGAAGATGAGATGTAATATGTACATATCAAATGCAAGTGTATATTCCCAATATTCTTAATATGCCATTATTCTTCCTGTTGAGTTATGGGAGGGGAATGTTGAGCCTGGTATTATTTACGCACAAGACCAGTATTAATCTGAAAGGTTTTATTTCCTCTTTGATGTGTTCTCCTTTTCACTAGAGTTGGTAAAGCAAGACAGCAAAAATTGATACAAGATCCTACTGTTTTCATTCCAAGAGCATGAAATGCCTGCATGACGATGCTGAGCAGCCACAAGAGGAGAGTCTGCCTTCTCCATCTGAGGATGAAAATGTGATTTTCGTGTGAAAGGATTTCATGGGAAACAATGCTGCATTAAATGCTGGAGAGTTGCCAGGGGCTGATGAACCTTCTTTACAGATTTTTGAAAGTGATATAAAAGAATTCTGCCAAAATCTATGCACATTTTTTTTCCGGAGTTTTAAATAGCGCAAACTTGACCCAAAGGTATCTGGTATCAGAGCGCTTCACATGAGCACCAGTTGCGTTACACAAGGACACATTAATTTTTGTACGCACGGGGAGATTAAGTGATTTGCTCAGAATCACAGGATATTGAGCCTCATTGCAGAGACTCGAACTCGCTTACCCAGATTTGAGATCGACCACCCTAGGCGTTAGGCTACATCCTCTCCCTTAAGATTATGATAAGATGCATTTTTGTTGAGCTCTTCCCAGTGAAGGAGTCCTGGAATAAAATGATACAGTTGAAGTATCAGCTGGTCATATCAATGAAAAGGCGCTACCTCCAAGTGATCTTGGTCAGTGTGCGACAGAATGGCCAACACCGCCTGTACTAAAAGAGTATCATCTCCAGAAAACAATTAGAGCCCATCACAGATCCTTCCGCCCACAGTGGATCCAAATACATAAATGATTGTGGACCTCCATTTTGCAGGATACAGCATACTGTTATCCATGCCAATTTTTTTCTAAATGCCAGTCCTTGCTCTCTTTGCTCTTGAGTTGCAAAATGGAACAACACACGTTTGTCATCGTATGTTTCACCAATTAGAAAAATGCATTGGAAAGTAGACATGAATATCTGTACATAAAAAGTCAGCATCGCTCAAAGAAGCTAATATCAGGTACGAGGCTTTTAAACGGAAATTATTACACATCTGTTTTGAAAGATATTCATGAACCCTATGCCAAATGAGCCCCGGAAATCTAATATTATTCCAAAAAACACTGAAAAAAATTGTCTCCTTAGCTGGGAAAACAGAAATTGCATGAAGAGAGCATTGTTGCAATTCTGGTGAGCTCAACCATGGAAATGTAAGAGAAACCTCATAATTAACTGCAGAGAATGACAGAATCATTAAAAAGAATCTTAATGGAACACAAATGCATGTTATTTACAACCTTCAATTCAAAATGACTAGCTCTTAATAATGACAAAGTGAAAGAGGGTACTGTAGAAAGTCTGAAAGGCAGGCTCTTTTACATACTGATGAGACAAAAGATTTAAGCAAATCAGAAAAGTTTTCTGCTGTTGTGAGTTTGCTTTGAGGCTGAACCACCAACTACATATTGTTAGAAACTGGGTTACTGGTTGACTGGGGTGTGAGCGCTGGTGAAACAGCAATCAAAATTCTTGTCAGGGTGAGGCACAAACCAACCTGTGCTCAACCCTATGGTAGCTTAGCACAGAGCAGTCAAACTTAAATCAGAGGTAATGTGTAAAGTATTTATGCAGCAATTCAAAAAGTAATACCATGACAACACAACACAACACAAAAAAAATCCCACACCAATTTAGAAAGACAGAGCACAATTTAATAAATTCTCAGCCATTTGGTGGTGGGAGATGAGGAGAAAGTCACACATTCAGGCAAACTGCGATGGAGCGTGGGTTGGATACAAGGGACCAGATTAGGCCCACTAAAAAGTTGCCTTCGCAGTCCAGTGCAAAGAGCCTCATTAGCGGTGGAGGGAAGCTGCAAGGAGCAGAGAAGGGTCACGGACGGACACTGAGGTAGCATAATTAGGAGATCAGGTGTCTCAGATTGGCGATGCAGTAGCATGAAGGTCCTTTTGTCATCAGGAGGGGGTGGGCCAGAGCTTTGTGGTGGCGCTCCCCATGAGCAGTCGATGCTGAGCACGAAGGGCCAGGAAGACTGTGTGAGTGGCAAGGTTTTGCCGCCAATGGCTCATTTGCAGTCACAAAGAGCCCTAAAACTTCAATAGAGCTTCCCTGACAGGACACCAAGGGCCCAGGATTTTAGAGGCGTGACTTGGGGGCCAAGGACTGGATCTGGGTGCAGGTGCAGGTGGTTGGAGCCTGTTATATCTCTGTGGCTATGAACAGGAGGCCAACAGACTAGCACATAGAGTCACTCTGGGAGTCCTCATTTCCGAGGCAGGTCCAAATCCCCCTGACTCAGGCAGGAGGGTGGCAGGGCAGCAATCCAGCAAGTCAGTAGTCCACCGGGGTAGCAGTCAAGCAGAGTTGTGGTGCTTTCAGAAGCACAGCAGTCCTCCTTCCTGGCAGAATCTCCAGAAGTGTACTGTGGAAGAAGTGTCTAGAGGTTCCCCGTTGAAATTGACCGGCTTCTTGCGTACCCTCCACTTGTTCCAGACTAAATATAGAGGGTATGCAGCCCTTTGTGTGGAGGCAAGACACAGCTTATTCAAGTGTAAGTAGGGTTGCTTCTAGCTCCACCCTCCCATCCTGCCAGTGATGGGCCACCCAGGCACACTTAAGCTCTCTATTGTGTGTGGCTGTATAGGAGAAATACACAAAGCCCAACTGTCAGCTACACCCAGGCATGTGACCCACAGACAGGTTGCAGGCACCTAATGGCTATAGTAGGAAAATGCTGACTTTCTAAAAAAAAAACAATACCACTGCTGATGATCTAAAAGTGGCATTTTCAAAATTGTAACTGAAGTTCTGTCTTTACCACGAGAGAGGCTTTTTAATTACAATTACAATTCCACCAAAAATTAAATGGTTACCAGGTTCCATTTGGAAGTTACAGCTTATTAAATGTAATACGGTGACTCCAATGTTATTCTGTGTGAGGGCTAAGCCCTGCAGTGGTGAGAAATTAAGAGTTTTTCACCACAAGGACATGTAAAACTTAAAAGTGCACACCTGACTATATAAATACAGTGCACCCTGCCTTCTGAGCTTTCCAGGGCCTCTTCTAGGGAAGATGTGTATGTAAAAGGCAAGGATTGGGCCTGGCAAAAGGTTTCTGTTGCCAGGTTAAAATGGGTGTTCACAACTGCACACAGAGACTGCAATGGCAGACCTGAGACATGCTTAAAGGGCTACTTAAGTGGGTGGCGCAATCAGTAATGCAGCCTCACTAGTAGCATTTAATTTACAGACCCTGGACACAAGAAGTGCCATTTTACTAGAGACTTACAATGAAATTAAATATACCAATTGGGTTTAAGCCAATTTCTTCATGTTTTAGTGAGAGAGCACAAGCACTTAATTACTGGTTAGCAGTGGTCAATAAATCAATTAATTAGGATTTATAAAGCACGGCAAATCACCAGTGAGGGTCTTAAAGGTGATTGAGTTGCTAACTCTGTTCTTTTGAACAGCCAGGTCTTGAGTCGTTTTCTGAGTTCCTGGATCCATGAGGCGGTCCTAAGGTGCAGGGGAAGGTCATTCCAGGCTTTGCTCACCAGGTGAGAGAAGAAGTATCCTCTGCTGTTGTCTTTGCAGATCCGGGGGTGTCTGTGAGGAAGATGGAGGCGGATCTTAGGTGTTTTTTGCCGGTTGGTCATTCACTTTTTGATGTATGCTGGTCCTTCATTGTGCAGGGCTTTGTATGCGTGGGTCAACATCTTGAAGTGGCATCACTTCTGATTTGGGAGCCAGTAGCTTCTTTAGGTGTGGTGTGATATGGGCCTGTCTTGGGAGGTAAAGGATGAGTTTTGCCGCTGAGATTTGTATTGTCTGAAGTCTCCGCAGGAGGTGTCCGGTGATTCCTACGTAGAGAATGTTCCCGTTAGTCCAGCCTGCTGGTGATGAGGCCCTGCGTGATGGTCCTTCTGATGTTGAAAATCTTGTGGAGCATGCGTAGGGGGTGGAAGCAACCCGATGAGACTGTATTTCCTCGTTTCTTCAGAGATAACTTGCCATCCAAGATGATGCCGAGGTTGCGGGGTAGAAGATGGGCAGGCCACCATAGTTTGTTCCATGGCGTGGTGGTGTTCTAAAAAATGAGGACTTCTATCTCGTCCGTGTTGAGCTTGAGGCAGTTGTCCTTCATCCAATCGGCAATGTTCATCTTACATCTGTGGAAGCTGACTTGTGGAGAACGTTACAGAGGAGGGGGTTGAACCCATGCAGTCGCGGGGACCTGGGCGCTATGTGGTATACAAAAAGAAGGGTCCCCGCAAGGAGACCGTGTTGTGTACTACACACACTGATACAATTTATAAACAAATTAACCTAAAAAAAGGGGAATTCAATCAGAGATACTCATGAAAGGTATTGTCCTTTATTTCACAATACCAAATTTCACTTATGAAAAAGCAAACATATGTACATTTAATAATGCGCCCCATAAGGGTAGGAAAAGGGAAGGGATGTGCTCAGGGCGGTGTAAGATCACAGAAAGATAAACACAGTCAAAAAAGGAAATGAATAATAACAGTCGTAACTCAAATTTGAAACAAATCAGAAACAAAGCCTAAACAGTTATGGCTTCAATTAGGAACTATTAAGCAATGAACCTTCCGCGGACACATACGAAGCCATAACTGTTTAGGCTTTGTTTCTGATTTGTTTCAAATTTGAGTTACGACTGTTATTATTCATTTCCTTTTTTGACTGTGTTTATCTTTCTGTGATCTTACACCGCCCTGAGCACATCCCTTCCCTTTTCCTACCCTTATGGGGCACATTATTAAATGTACATATGTTTGCTTTTTCATAAGTGAAATTTGGTATTGTGAAATAAAGGACAATACCTTTCATGAGTATCTCTGATTGAATTCCCCTTTTTTGAGGTTAATTTGTTTATAAATTGTATCAGTGTGTGTAGTACACAACACGGTCTCCTTGCGGGGACCCTTCTTTTTGTATACGACTTGTGGAGGAGTCTTCTGATAGCAATTGGATGAGCAGGGTGTCATCAGCATAGGAGATGATGTTGCGTGCTCGTGATCTGATGATGTTGGCTGGGGGGGGGGGGGGTCAAGTTGAAGAGGGTGGGGCTGAGGATTGATCTTTAAAGGACACCACAGATTATCTTCTTGGGTTCCGAGGTGAACAGTGGGAGACAAATTCTCTGGCTTCATCCACTGAGGTATGAGGCAATCCGTTTAAGTGCATCTTCCTGGATTCTGATGTGGTGGAGTCTGTTGATTAAGATGTGATGGAAGACAGTGTTTAAGGCAGCTGACATGTCCAGGAGGATAAGGGCTGCGATTTCAATGTGGTCCAGGAGGGCCCTGATGTTGTTGGTGGCTGCAATCAGGGCAGTCTCCGTGCTGTAGTTGGCTCGGAATCTGAATTGAAAAGGGGTCCAGGAGGTTGTTGTGTTCCAGGGGTTCTGTGATTTGCTGGTTGATTGCCTTTTAAGAAGCTTTGCTGGAAAGGGGAGCAGGGAAATGGGCCTATAGTTCTTTGGTTCTGCTGGGTCTGGAGTTTCTTCAGGAGGGGGCTCACTTCAGCATCATTGCAGTCCTCGGGGAAGAAGACCAAGGTGATGGAGGTGGTCATGACTTTCTTGAGCTCGACACCAATCGCTTTGCTCCTGAGATTGAAGATATGGAGGGGACAGGGGTCCGTCCATCCTCCAGAGCATACAGAGTTCACGATGGAGATTGTGGCTTGAGTTGTGAGAGGGTTCCAACAGATGAGCAGGTGTTTGGAGTTTATGTTTGTGGGTTTCAGCATGCTGATGCTGTCAGCAGCGGGGGTTGGGATTTCAAGTTTTGATGAATGGCTGAGATCTTGTCGTGAAAGGAGTCCCCCAGGGTGTGTCGCAGTTCTTGGGAGGGGAAGATGTTATGCTGGTTGGCTGCCGAGTTGAAGAAATCCTTCAGAATGGCAAAGAGATCTTTGATGTGGTTTGTGTTGGTTTACATGTGGTCTGCTAGGGCGTTCTTCTTTGTTTCTTACAGTTGGGAGTGGTGCCGGTTGAATGCTGTCTTGAAGGTGATATGGTCCCCTGTGGTGTTGCTAGTGCGCCACTTCCTTTCTAGTTGCCAGCAGTTGCGTTAGGTGGATTTCAGCTCTGCAGTAAACTAGCAGGCTCTTCTGGCAGGTCCTTTAAATGTGGCTGGCTTGGCAGGGGCGACTATGTCAGGACATTCTGTGACCAACTGACAAAAGTTTTTTGCAGCCTATTCTGGATTGGATGCTTGTCTGGGTGGTGGGAGTTGAGAGCATTGTTCGACTGGTCTTCTGATAGGTTTTTCTTTTGTGTGCCCGCAGAGGTTCCAAAGTAAAAAGGGGTTCTGGATTCAGCAGTGTTCGGATAGGAAAACGAAGAAAGACTCACTCTGTGTGTTATATCACAAGTTGGCCAAAAGATAAACAGCGGTAGGTAAGTGTGTGGAGAAGAAGAATGGGGAAGCCAAGCTATATTCTGTTTTCACAAGAGGCAAGGAAAAAATACAATAGACAATATTATGTAAGTCACCTTATATGACAATGAATATGTAAAACTAATTTAATAATAGCTATTTTATAGGAAATAAATGAAAATGGATTCCTTTTTTTAACTTCATATTATTACTACCCGATTTATAATTACATTTGATTTAGCCTTGTCAAGTTTCTGAATTATGTCAGGTAGATTTCTGTAGAAGGTGCAGAAAACCCTGAACTATTTCCTGGGATCTGAACCTACAAACTGTAAGTTACAAAAGAATGTCTGCAACATCAGTATAAAGTCACTGACTTATCTAAACGAGAATTGAACCTAGAATCTGCAGGACTACAACACAATGTGGTGAAGAATACACATTAATGCTGCTACTAAAGCCAGGTTTGGACCCTGAGCTTCATGCCAATTATAGGCCGATTTCTCTTTTGCTTGCTCTAGCAAAGATAGTGGAGAAGCATTTGCACACTGTGCTCTCTACTTTTCTGGAAACCCACAGTTTGCTGCATTCCACCCAGTCGGGCTTCCGGAGCAACCTAAGCACCGAGACGGTGCTTCTAGAGGTCAATGAGGCTATTAGGGAAGTGCTGGACGCCGGAGGAAGAGCTATGCTGGTAATGTTAGACCTGTTGGCAGCCTTCGACACCGTCCCTCATGAGGGTCTCCTCAGCAGGCTCTATGAGATTGGTCTGAGAGGGACGGTGTTGAGCTGGTTTCGATCTTATTTGGCTGGTCGCCGACAGGTGGTCTGGGCCCCTCCGTATTCGGCCAAAGTACCACCTCTGGAGGTCGGAGTCCCGCAGGGCTCGGTGCTGAGCCCGACTCTTTTTAATATCTTTTTGACCCCTCTGGCAGTGCTGGCTGAGTCTTTTGGGGCTCAGATCTTGTCATACGCCGATGATACTCAGCTCCTCTTCACTTGCGGGAAGGGGGCTGAGTTTGATGAAGAGGGCATCCGGGGTTGCCTTGGGGCTGTTTTCGAATGGTTTCAGCGAAACAGCCTCAAGTGCAACCCGGATAAATCAGAGGTGCTCTTCTTCGGGTGTCAGTCTGACCCGAATTGGCAGGAGTGGTGGCCGGTGAATATGTTCCCTCCTAAGTCATCTTCTCTGATTGCCAAGAACTTGGGGGTCAGGATTGACAACGGCTTGAGACTTAAGTCCCAGATTCTCGGGTTGGCCGGCACCTGCTATGGCCTCCTTAAAATATTACGAAAGTTCCTTCCCCTGCTCCCGTTGGCGCATAGGAACACTACGGTCCAGGCCCTTATTGGTTCGAGGCTGGACTATTCAAACGTTTTATATCTGGGTCTGCCTGAATATCTTCTCCAAAGATTACAGGTGGTCCAGAACTCGGCGGCCCGGGCCATTTTTGGCCTGCATCGCCGAGCTAGAGCTTCGGACCTTTTACACTCCTTACACTGGCTGCCTATCCGGAAGCGGATTGTTTTTAAAGCACTTACGCTGGCGCATAAGGCATTCCATGATGTAGGAGCGGAATACATTCCGAAACGGCTTGCCTTCTACAAACCGGCTAGAACCTTAAGATCGGAATCTCTCTGCCTTGCCGTTGTTCCTGTTATCAGGAAAGCACGGATGGGGGGACGTTCTTTTAAACGCTTGGCGCCCCAGCTTTGGAATGCCCTGCCTCTGCCGATCGCGGTACATCTATTCTGTTGGCCTTCAGAAAGGGCCTAAAGACGTGGCTTTATGCTCAGTAACCTGCTCTTTTCTCTCCTTGTGCTTGCCCTATGCAGTCTGTTGTGGGTTTGAAAGCGCCGGGACACTCTTCGGAGTAGCCGAGCGCTATATAAGACACCCATAACATTAACATTAACATTAACATTACTAAACTGCAAGACTGGCAACAATTACAATTTTTGGCTCTGAACACACACCCATATATGTTGAATGCACCCAAAAATTTAGACTTTTTACATGCAACTTGTTACTACACTTGTGAAGATCAGCTGCTGAATGGTGACGTGCCTCCTGAACATTAAACGTGGCACCTGGGAACTATTCTGCTGAAGTGCTCGGTGGCGGCCCCTCCGCTAGGGCATAGGAGCGTCGGCCCACTGCTGCTGAGCAGCAGTAAAGAAAGGAAAAATAAAATGATAATAACGCAATGTTATTGCCATTGTAATCTTCCCTGCTGCAGCAGCATGAGGGCAGGGCTGCTCTGCTTATAGAGCAGTAGAGGAGTGGTGGTCACACTAAAGTGTGTATGATGCTTTGACCAGCCCTCCCGGGCCGGCCAAACAGTCATGCACATTTTACCATGTTTTCCATGCAGGCTAAATTATAGCCTGCATGGAGAACGTGCCCAGTACCCCAGTCACCGTCTGAGTGCCCAGTCACGTGGCTCAGACCAATCACAGTGCTGCATTGCAGCGTTATGAGAGGTTTAGGGGAGCCAATCACAACGCTGCATTGCAGTGTTGTGATTGGCTCTGCGGAGCCTAGCTGCTTCCTGTTCGGCGGAGGAGAGACAATGTGTGACAGAGTCCGAGTGGGTAAGTGAATTTCTATTTTTTAGCAGTTATGCCTCCTTACCCCCTCGCCCTCCGCCTAACAACCCCACTACCCCAGATCCGTGCTGGCTGCCAAAGGTAGTGCTGAGGGCACATTTACAGAGAGTGTCATGGGCTGTGTGAGCCAGGAGAGGTGATCTGTGGGCTAATGGAGGACGTATGAAGGTTTCTCAGGGCCACAGAAGAGGAGCCAGCGTACTACAAGGATATCCAATAGTCAGCAAAGATGATACGAGGATAAATAGGAGTGTTGTGCGATGAGATCCAAGAACCAATAGAGTAATTTCATGGGCACTGGAGATTGTTAGGGTATGAATGCGTGTCTTTAATAAGGAGCTGAGGGTCAGTAAAGATCAGCTGAGGAAATGTGAGGGCTAGCGATTACCTTGTGAGAGTAGGATACGATCTCTCAGGACTGGCTACGGGTGCCTTGAGTTCTATGAGGGCCAGTAGAGGATGATCTGTTGCTTTATAGTGGATTTTCTCAGACTGAGTGATGTATGAGGCTCAGTTGAGGGTGATTGAGGGCCAGTAGATGATCTGAGACCATCTATACTGACCCTTTCTGATGATCTAATGTTGGTTCCTGAGAAAGGTCTGAGCTGGTTGACACCATCTCAGGACTGGCAGAGTATCCCTGAGGACTAGCTTGTGGTTGGCTGAGGTCCAGCTGGACATTCTTATTGTCGGATGATCTACGTGATTCAGGTAACAGTTTGAGGGCAATCTTAACCAGCTGCAAAAACGTCATGTTGCAGCCCCGACCCCCACATCTGTTCTGACACCCTCCTCTCGCACTTGGCTTGCTGGCCAAGATATACCTGTCCGTCTCAGTGTTCGCATTGCTGCAGCAGGTGCTGGACCTATTTTGTGCTGAGGGAAGGTTGTATCTCTCCAAACTTTGTAGTACCTGCTCTCTGCTAGAGTTAAAGCTTGCATTCCTGTTGCACCTCTCTACTCGTTGTATCAGATCTCACTTCTGATATAGGAGCTGTGCCCGTTCTGTAATGGAGGTAAGCCTTGCACTGCTGCTTCCGTTTTGTGCATTAAGGAAGTTTGCACAGCGCTATCTACACTGTCAAGCAGGGCTCGAGTCTGGGTACCACGCGGGTGCACGGCGTCCCCCCACTTATTTTACCGGGAGCTCGACAACTGGAGCAAATGGAGCCACATATTCATTCTTTGGCCTCTCAGGGGCGAGATCGGAGCTCATTCAGAATGCTGCTCACGCGCTGGCTTTTCTGATGCAATCGCATCTAAGGGGTGAGCAAGGGGACGCAATGAGTCTGATGGTGCAAACCACTTTTTGTGACGTCAGCGTCCCCCCACTTCTTTTTTTGGGACTTGTGCCCTGCTGTCAAGCACACGCCATATTTAAGGTTTAGAGGGCGAGGCCACACTACACCTTATGCTGAAGCCTGATATATACACAATAAAATACTGAGTAAATGGGATCGAACAGTTAATACTAAATCAATGATGCATTGAAAACTGCATTGTAAATCTAAACATCCTTCGACCTGTCTATATGCATTAACAGTCATTTGTAACTTGGGCTACATTCGCTCGCAATATGTACAGATCTCTGAAACCCACTTTAGTGAAGTCAATGACTAGAAATAAATAGCATCCTGATGCCGTTACAGACTCACAGAACATGAGTGCCTCAGAGCCTTCGCTTTCATCACTTCTTGTCTGAAAAACCCTGAGTGGAAATGAGGGCAGCATCTTCTCATCCGACCATGAAGGAATGGAGAAACACAAAGAGGGTCACACAATGCAACGTCCACAAAGAGCCGCCTTGAACAACCCGAAGCGGACAATTACATGCTACAAATAGGCAGAGCGGATCCGTTATCAACCCAGAATGAACAGAGAAGAAAAGGGAGTGCACTGCCATTGCTGTGATAATTGGCGTCTAAAACCATCAGGAGGCGGAAACAGGCTGCCTTTGTTCTCTTTGTTTGCCTTTCTTGTGCTTCCTTCTCCTGGATCTTTGTTTGACCTCGTTCTCTTCCGTATCTTGGCTCTTCTACCTGCTCTGCGTCTGTCAAGGGGTCACCCGTTGACACTGTTTCAAACAGACCCTTTCACAAGGCCTGAGTCTGTCCAGAAATGAGCTCAGAGGTAGGCCAAAGATGGCTCTTTAGAGTGCCCACACAACAGGGTCAAGCGAGAAGGCGCTTTGGTCTTGCATGAGATGCCTGCCGGCAAATATCGCCAAGTTCTGTCAGTGGTGAGCTGTCTCGCAGAAACCATAGAGTTTGAGGAAGTAAAACGACACACTCAATTCCAGATTAAACCCTGTGGAGGCCCCTATGCAGTCAAAATTTCGGGGAGCCCCTAGCAAATTATCTCCTAACACGTTTTTACATTTTACCAACCAACAATTTTAATAAACCAATTTTATTACACAAAACTTAACATTACCAATTTTAATGCTATTAAACAAAAAATATATCTTGTTTAATTTTAATATACCAACAAAACTTTAAATATTCACTTTCCTCAATTTGTTTGTGGTGAAATCATTCAGGATATCTTGGAAGTCTACCTTTTGCAAGACGTCGTATTCAGTGGCCATATGGCAAGTGAGTTCAGTCGTTCTTGTGCCATTGAAGATCATGACAATTTTTCAGTAGTTTTAACTTCGAAAAGGTTTGTTCACCAGTAGCGTTCGTGATCATGAGACACTTATACATTCTTAACATTGTCATAACATTTGGGAATGTTGATTGCACCATATTTTCACAAATGAGTTTGTACGATTGTGATGCTGGTACTGTTTCATAATTTATGTACTTTAATTTGTTAAAGGGGACATTACATTAATACAGTATTTATCTCTATGGAGTCTTTAATGTAAAGTTTTTGTTTCTTTGAGTTGATTAATTTTTTTCGATCTTTTGGAAACAATTTTTAAAGCTTGATTGCAATTTTCTTTCAAGAGCGAATCAATTTTATTTTGATCCGTTGTCGCGGGCCCAAAAAAGGGATGGGGCACATAGGCCGGTTCCTACTTTGCCTATTTGGTCATCCTGAACTGGATACAGTGTGCACAAGGAACTGTCAGGTAAGCTGGCATCAGGGACCAACAACATTTACAACTCATGTAAAAGGATGCATAAGATATTGCGAAATCAGGGTCAATTGAAAACATGTTTTTTTATTTTATATTCAACCATGAGATAGTGCTCTGAAAAACTAGAATGAATCCAACATCGGGAACCTGTCCGTTGTAGTGTGGCAATTAACCCACACAATCATTGTTTTGTAACTAAATGGAAAGAAAGCATTTGTCTAAGGAGTGTGACGAGTTACTATTATGTTTTATGACAAACAAATATTTGAATCCCAAAACCAGCAGATGATAATTTAAGAAAACAAATTAACGTAAATTAATATTAACTAGTACTCAACAACAGATATTAGTAAAAAAATAATTCTGAGAAATACTTCATTAGAATGTAGAACCGCATACATTGCTTTAACTACAGCAGACCTACTGAAATACCATATGCACATTTAGCAATATAAACCTTTCTTAAATATATTTGTGCCATAAGTTAAATAGGAGATGATATTCGACTCCCTCAACTTTGTGTGAAGTTTAGAGGTGTGAGTAAGCTCTTCGGTCCTCACACTAATCTTAATTGCCGACACATTAAACAATACACATGCTTTGTTCTTTTCACTCTCCACTTCAAAATCTGACGTTCCCCAGCCTTTTATCTTTATGAAAACTGTAGTCCCACTCGTGGGGGGTTGAGCGATCACTTTCTTTCATTTAACTTTAACATACCTTTTCTATATCGTGGATAACCATCATCATAATTTTTCAGGAATGATCTTCTTCCTCAGTTGATTACGATGTGATCATGATTACATGCACTTGAGATGTCAGAGTACAAAATGCCAATAGCCATTTAGGAATCTCTTTCTGATATGTGACTTATTTACAGCGGAATCATTTTATAACAAGCATTGGCAAAACCAATAGGTGTACCTTATGAATGCACTGTCAAGACAGACCTAAAATCCCTGTACGTTAATGACTGCCTTCCTGTTATCTGTGCTGCTGCCATAGAAAAACACCATACATTATCTGGTTATCTACGACACTTTGAAAGCATTACAATGGCATGTGTGTGCCCCTGAAAGTTGAGGTTTAGACAGCTGAATAAATAAACAAAATGATCACAGCTGTGCGGAAGGGAAGCACATTTTTTGTGGAAGTACACAACTACTCCCAATCCAAACATGCACTCCTGGTCCCAACATGTGGGCAGAGACATAGCCCCTCTCCTGGAGCTTTTCACATAATTGTCTGGCAACAACTGCACTGTCTACCCAGACCATAAAAATAACATTTTCTTCATAGATTACTTTCTCTCATTGGGGCAGATTTATGAAGGCCTTGCGCCGCCGGTGCGTCATTTTTAACATGGGAAAAAGTGACGCACCGGCGGCGCAAGGCCTTCATAAATCTTCCCCATAATGTTTTCCCTTAAACTCATTAAGGCACCTGTCCTCTCACTGATTAGGCCTGACCCTTTTCTGCTGGTGTGTGAAGGCCGCCAAGAACATTACAACAGGAACCATACTCCATTTCATGTGGGGATGTCTTATATGGTCGCAAATAATAATCATGGTGCTATTAAAGCTATATCTCTACTTCTCTGTGTGTAAACTACTCCACATTTTTTGCCACGATGTATGAAGCAATGATTGAAGTAATGATAAAATGAAATTGACCTGGGGAAATTTCTATTTAAGTTACAGCATAAGTGGGTTTTTCAAATCATCCTATTGGTGGGGAAAAACAGGCTAACTTTATTGCACTAATGGTCATTTTGTCCTTACCAGAGTCAGCTTTATTCTGGCACCTTGTCAAATTTCATATTTTAAGAGTACTGTACCTAGGAGGATCCTGGGCCTTTTCCACTTTCTAAAAGAAGGCATATTTATCTCACCAAGCAGCATAAAAAAATAAGTTGGTGACAGCATTAATCAAGGGTATTTGTTGAAATGAGTCCTGAGTCAAGGCACTAATTGGGGGAATGGAAGTCTCAAAATGGAAGATGTCCAGAGGATTGTTGTCATCTCAGCAATGCACCAATGCTGGATTCCCAACGCCAGGTACCCTGGAACAGTGCAACCCCTTCGCTGATCCCTTGGACTCATCTCTCCGGCTCTCTCTCTCTCCAGTTTTAACTTTCACTTCTTTTTTTTAATGAAAATACACATACAGTGGCCTCATAGAACATTCGCTTGAAATATCTATTCAAGTCATAAGCGGGAGTGTTAGTATTTGTGATTATCATTTGCATTGTGTTTAGTGTCCCGGAATTACAAATTCTACATCAAAGAACAGAGAGTTGGTTACACAGGATAATGCTAAGGTGTATCCACTCGCTAGTGCAGTTCAGCATAGGACCTTCGATGGTACATTAATTCTCACTGTCAAATATATGCAGTAGCGGCTCCTGGAGGGAGTGCTGTGGGGCGGTGAGGCAGAGCAGAGGAGGGGCAGGGTGGAGGGTAGTAAACTCTGGTATACGGCCGATCGGAGTTCGGTAAATAAATAAATAAATAAAATGAATTAAATTGCGCGTGCTGCAACGCCAAATGCGTTGCAGCGCGCAATTTAATTTGTTTAATTATTTCTTTACCTAACTCCGATCAGCCACATGCCAGAGTTTACTACCCCCCACCCTGCCCCGCCCCACCGCCCCGCAGTACTCCCTCCAGGAGTCGCTATAGCATATATGTCCATTCCATCTACCAGACATCCTTAATCAACACAAGTGACGAGTCAGGCTGACGGAGTCCTGCGTCTCTGTGTTCTCTCTTATTCCATACCCCTTTCCCCGTTTCTACCACTTGCCCTCATATCTCTCTGTACTGAGGGGCTGAAGGACGGAGAAATGTATCACAACGCCTGATTCCATGCACAAGGGTTAGCGCATCTCAACAGGACACTTGCACATAGTCGCATAATCAGAATGGTCAGCCTGGGAGTAGGACTGAACTCCATGCAAAAAGGAGGGCGTGGGCACCTGGAATATCTGATAGGTAACAGGTTAACTTCTAAATAATACAGAAGGCGTTATCAAATGATTTGTGAAGCACAAAGTAACGATTGTGGTCTTGGGATGATGTATCAGGATATTTAAAAACTTAAGATAAGATTTATAAGAAAGCGTCAATTGTCCCTGGGAATAATGTAAGTATTAACAATTTCAAGAGTGCAAATCGTCACTGTGAAACACAAGCAACCTATGTGGGATGCACCTCATTCCTCTGAACCTCCACCTAACAGGCCCAGTGCATCGGTTACCTCCCAGAGCTTTCAACAGCTGACAGGTGATGGCGCCATTGAGCAATGGAAGGGGTTAATGCCTCTGACAATGACTGGAGCACAGCAAAGTTTTTATGACAGTTTAGTTACAAAGGCCGAAGAGGTGCTGGGCGCGGTTAACTCATCAAATGAGGACTTCTTCCTAGTGGTTAGACCTTTAAAACACCATTAATAAAATGTTTAACAAAGATAGAGAAAACTCACGATCAAATAATTTAAAAAATAAAACAAGGTGCGACCTTTTAAAGGAAAAATTGAGACAACGACAAAACGTGTCTCCTGCGTTTCTTATTGTGTTAATAAAACATTGTGCAACCTGTTTGCTGCTTCTTTTGCCAGGTGGGAATCTTTAAGAAAGCACCCACTGTACTTGATTCAAAGCACAGATGGTGAACTCCACCATCAGTGGTGCAAATGGAATGACCTTGTTTTCCCACCAGTACAAAGTTTCCCAGGAGTCCTCTCTCTGACTATCCAGCAACCACTCTTTCCCATTTGTGGTTTGAAATCCTCAAAGTCCAAATAATTCCGCAGGTAGTTGAAACCCACCTTTTCTGATAGATCCTCCAATAATGGTTCTCAGATTCAGAGGGAGGAACTGCCATGTGTGGGTCTTATCCCTGTATAAACACCATATTCAGAGGGGTAGCTTCAGGTGTAGTGTAGTGTTTGGGGATTATACCCCCCTAATAAAGGAATTATCGCTTGGTAGTTGAGGGCCCCGGTCGGTAAATCAGCCCTGAACTCCATTTGTCATTAGCAGCATTGGAGTGTCTAGTCCAAACTCTCACCACCTCCCCCCCTACCCCCCCCCCCACACACACACAAACACACACAGCAGCACAGAGGAACAAATGAAACTACTAAAGCATGTTAACACTTAACAGCTCTAATGGTACAAAAATGAAGCTATTCACCACTTACTCTTCCTATTTCGTCTGAATCATGGAAACTAGGAACATCTGTACCCGAAGATTTACAACAAGGTTTAGGCGAAATGTAATTTATGCCAGCATATTTCACATTATTTCCATCATTTAGCATTATGCTTATGCAAAATTCCCACAATTACATCCTTACATCAGTTTGTGAATTTACGCTACTATTTGTGGCAACCTTATAGTGTAGGAATGTGGGAACAACGTGCAACCACAAAGCAAATGGCTGTTGTCCATAGCAAATGGTTTTTTAAGGATAAAGGCATCCTTGTGTCAAAAATGAACACAAGGACACATTTTTCACTATGATAAAGCACTAAATGCAAATGTGAATTTGCACTTTTCAAATTTCACATAATTATGCAAAAGCAAATTACGCGAATATCTAATTTCTGTTTACAACCTCACACTGATAAAGATAAACTCATTTTTTGGAATTCTGAAACGTTTTCCATGTAATTTATGCCTAGAAACCTGCCACAGTCACATGTTTCAATGTCCACGTTTCGGCACATTTTGTGAATTCAATTTTTGCTCAAACGAACATACATATCTATTCGCTTGCAAAACCCCACCCCAAAAATTAGAGGAAGTTCAAATACACGTTTAACTTTTTTCTTTTCTTCATCAGAAGGAAATATTTTCCCCTGTGAAGAATCCCTTTCCGTAAATCCCCAACACTTTTGGGGTTATTACCTTTGCAATCCCACCTTGGAAAGGTATTTACTGCTGTAAATGATAATATAAATGCCCAACCATTATCAGGGTGGGAGGAGAGTCGAAGGAGTGAACTCCATCAAACATGTAGGTTTTGGAGTGTTTACGAACTCACAATACATCTGTACCCTGAAATGCACACTTAAATCACCCCTAGCGCTGAAGCAGTAGGCATGAGCCATCTTACTGGCAGCCTAAGTTAAAATTGTGTGGCAACGACCACCACATAAAGCGTGGTTTGTTGGGCATAGGCAAGGATGGAGGCAAAGTTGCTGCCATTTGATTGGTGCCATACCCAGCTCTGCGTTATGGTTGTTGGTGAGTGTTCTATTTTGTACAACATACAGATATCTCAATGCTTAGATAGATGTGAAGTACTTCAAGAGCGTAGTTATACTTTTCAATATATCACGTTTCAACAAAACATTCCACAACCTTTGACCTTTCCAACTCCTTAAGCTCTCTTTCTCCTGCTCACTGCATCATCTCTTGGGGCCCAAGTTTACTCATCTTCACTCAAGCAGCACTGAGCTGAAATCTGCAGGGTTATATCATGAAATTGGGTAAAAGTGTGATTCTACGTTAAATAACGCTTTTGAATGATGCGAGGCATTTACCTTTAGTGCAGCTTCAAGCTCTTGGTTTCTCGCATGAGATCTGTACTCAAGGTAACACCTTACGTCCAAATGTATGCACAATGGCCTCAGATCAAAGGTATGTTGCACAAAGTATGCAATTTTGAGGCAACTACACTTTGTGTACTGGAATATGATGCAATTTTCCATTTGCCCCTTTTACGCGCCTGGTTTAATTTGGCACCAGGATTTCAGGCTAAGCCATTTCACACTATATTAGTAGCTCTAGTTATGCTTGAAAGTCCATGGGTGTTTGCGTTTTTCCCACACCCTTGTGCCCATTTTGTAAACTTATTAAGCGGTTTGGTGCTCAGTGCTGAAAGCCATTTCGTACGGTGCTTTTGTCAGGTTTCTGGTGCAAAATGTATTTTGATAAACGCCTTCCTTACGTGAACTCCCATAGTATATAATAATAAATTAGACCCATACTTGGGTTCAAAATGGTTAGTGTTGGGAAGTTTCAGGCTCACACACCCCTCCCCTCCAATTTTCCTGACCAAGCTAAGCCCCTAATCCTATCGGTCACTGATTATAACCGAACAGCTCCTCTTCCACCAGTGAGTGTTAGTTTCTTCTCTTTCCTTCAGTGGCCAGGCTCTATCAGCATTCCCCCTACCCAGTAATCAATGGTCTCACTCATTCCTGCTCCTCCCCCATTAATGCAGCATCTTCTCACTTCTCTTCTTTCTACATGAACCAGATGTATTTTCATTCCTCCTCTGGTGCCTGCCTTCTTTCTCTCTTCGCTGTGCACTCTGTTATCTCACCCTTCTCCTGCTTTCATGTCTGTTCAACCTTGATCTCTGGGGAATCCCTCATTCCATTGTTTTGCCTGTGTGTTTACGGCTGTCTCATTCATTCGCTTGTCCCTCTGCGAGCTATGGACTGTCTCATCCATACGCTTGACTCGGTCACTATATCCCACGTTTTTTTTCTGTCCATCTTTTCCTCTGTGCCCTCTACCTTCTCTTCTTAGGCCTTGTGTGTGCCACGCTCGAAGATAATTCATTTTTGTTGTCCTGTGTTCACTATTTTCTCTGTTCCCTTTTTTTCCCCATAGGCTATCTGAGCATCTTTCATCCTTTCTTTTCATTCTGCGTTCAAAAATGTTCTGGTGTGTTCTCTTCTCCTCTCCCAGTACTTAATTTGTAAAAAAAAAAAAAAAAAGATAAGTGCCAGGGCCCTGCAGCCTGTGACACCTATGGACCCTGCCAGCATTGCCAATGTCAGTACCAACACAACAACTAGCCATCAACCTCCTACAAGTGTGATAATTCAGAGAATCTCATGCCCACAATGCTTTAAGAACGGATTGGGTGTCAGGTAATAGTCATTTTACTGTACATTGAATGGATAAACAACTGTTGTTGTCCTCATCTCTAAATTAGATATACAGCCTCACCATGTGACAGACTGACGAGTCCCGGTGTTGACAATTAAGTGTCTGAGTTGAGCGATAGGAATCCACCGGCACAAATTAAGTACTGTCCTCTCTGCATGTGCTTTGTGAATTTGTCACCTCCCTCTGATCTGGGAGAAGACTCCCAAGACAAGGGACCAGAACTCTATGAAAAACTACCAACAGCGAATGGAGACCAGTGCATGTTTCAAGGATAAGCAGAGAGCACACCATTGACAGCAACCACCCGCATACTGTAGCAGTCAACACTAGACGCGACACTACCCTACAGACACCCCTCAATCTACGAAAGAATAACATCGATTGGAAGGAACCCCATGGAAAGCATGCAGTGTCTCACTGAAACCTCCCATCATTCCAAGGAGAGCACCCAGTGTCAAAAGCCACCAGCACACCATGGAAAGCACCCCCTACTTCATGTGCCTCCCCTGCACCCAACCGCAAATGAAAACACTAAACCCCGTATAGTATTCACTTAGCCCCATTTAAAGCCCTCGTTGCAAAGCCATACACCTGATGAGAAGCATGAGCACATTAAGGCACCCTGCACCATGTAGGGAGCGCAAAGCACCACCCGCAAAGGTCTCGCGCAGACTTCTATGTAGTTTAGTGAAAACAAGTTTTGCTGACTTTAGAAACCCCTCCCACAAAGAAACATCGCTTCTCTCTCTTCTGGTTGGCTCTTTCAGGGTAACAAGGTGCACCTAATTAAGCACACCTACAACTCTTCTTCTTTAACCTTATCAGCTGCATATTTTATACGTGGGCATTTAACAGATGTAGTTTTAATATTAAACATTGCAGTATTCTGCAGACTCAAACTCCATGGTATCTCCCTTCCACCAGGTCTGCTGTAGTTCATGTGCTCGAACAGTGTTTTTGAAACTGTGGGTCGGGAGCCGATTTTGGTGGGTCACTAAAGTCCAAGCAATAAATAAACAAAGGTGCCTTTACATTCTGTATTTAGCTTGTTGTTTTTTTTTCTTTGTAAATAGGGATTGGGGTTTACAAACTCCTCTCACTTTACAGTCAAAGAACGAAAGGGTAAAGTGAAATACGTGAGTGAGAAACTTGCTTTGTAACACACAGCAAAATAAATACCTGGAAATTAAATGTACACATTTAGCAGGTAGGAAAGCAAAAACTGAAGCACAGCTTTTGTGTAATTCTGAAATGTGATGGAAACAAACATTTTAGTAGGAGCAAATATGACCAAGACACTTTACTTGGTGATGCATAAATTATAAATTTTTACTGAAACCCAATTTCCATACTTTGCCATTTGTGTGCAATATAGTTTTCTTAGTAAAACTGTGTGTCTGTACAATTTTAGTGGAATTTCAATGAATAATATCACAATGCTTTAATTACGTAAAAAATCGCCCGCCTCCTGGCCATTAAAAATTGGTGGGTAACGAAAGTTTGACATAAAAAAAAAGTGGGTCTTGGTTCTAAAAAGTTTGGAAGCCGCTTACTTACATTCTTGCATTATGCTCTATTGCACTTACAAAATACATTAACATTTCCATGTAATTACAAGGAGCTTCCATTGCTAAAGATGTGTAATTTTCACTAATCTAAATGTACCCGTTCAAGCATTCTAGATTCAAAAAATAATAAAACAGAATTCAGAAATGATGAGATAAGAGTACCCGTGCGTTAAAAAAGCTTGTCTTTCAAAACATGAAGCTAATGCTCCACCGTGTGGCAATAGGCGAATCCTGCAGGCACGCATACTGGAGCGATCTCATTTAAAAAGCGACATTTATCGCTGACTACAATTCGTAGAACCGAAGGAGGTTGAGCACTGTTCGAAGTGATTTAAAAACATGACAAAGCTAAGTGCAACACTGCGCAAAACAATAACAAAGATAAAATATCTGAAAGCTAGTTAGTTCCTGGAAAGATGGAACAGGCGGGGCTGCCTGCACAGGAACAGCCTTTGACGTCAGGTGGGTCCCACCTCACTCCAATGTCATTTGCTCTGGCACTCTGCTTTGAATCAATGCAAAGTAGGTGACCCGCCAGAGGTTTAACCAGGGCCGGACTGACTACCTGGAAGTTTGGAATGCTGCCGAGCTGGGGGCTGATTTCACTGCGGTGGGGGCTGATTTCGTTCAAGGAGACCTGCGTGTGCTTTGAAATATTTAAAGCAAAATGAATTTCGTTTAGTACACGCAGGTCCCCATCAACGAAATCAGCTCCCAGCTCAGCAGCATTCCAAACTGCCCGGTAGCCAGTCCGGCACTGGGTTTAACAGAAAACATCCATTTGATGCAGGATGGCGAGAGAAAGATAGCGACACCTACTGGATGAATTTTTCAATCCCATACATAAGGATACTGCAAGTCGTTGACAACACAAGTCCGAGAGCCTTTAACCTCTTGGCCGCGGTGGTAATTTTGCCGCGGCACTATGGGGGAGGGGGGGCTTGCGGCGACACCATGCTCGTGAAGGAACCACTTCAACACGAGCCACGGGCGCGCTGTGCTAATGACGGAGTGGTTCCGCCATGGCCCCACCCGCTCAATTAAACCGCCGCTCAGGCGCGGAATTGATGCCGCGTAGGCGGGATGGCCGCGCCGTGACGGAACCACTCTGTCATTAGCACAGCGCGTCCGTGGCTCGTGACGGAGTGGTTCATTCACGTGCATGGAAGGGGTTAAAAAGTTCCAGAACACCAAGGTGACTTGAAATACAATAGAAGGTCATAACAGAAGATCACACTACTAACCTTCCCCACTCGACTTTTAAATCCCTAATCCCCAACTCGTTCTTGTGAAGCTGATGCAATGCTTGGAGAAAAAAAAAAATATATATATATATATAAAAAATGGCTGACGTGCGATAACAATAAAGAAAACGATTGCATCTGATGTTGGCTCTGTTTGTCATCTGAAAATTGCCTTTTATTACTATATATACACCTTTGAGAAAAGCACAAAGCTGAAACGCGTCAGGTGCCTCTATCATGTGACCGCCTGAGCCAATAGCAATAAAAGCACCTTTTTCCAGGAACCTGGTTTTGGCGCACTCTTTGTTTGGATTGTTACTGCGGGAATCGCTGTCTTCCGCATCTGCCAAGACCGCCCTGCAGGGTTGGGGGCCCCCGACGACAGCATCTTTTCGTTGATATATATATATATATATATATATATAGAGAATATCCTGACCACTATCAGCGCGGACTCAAACAGGCGCAGACCACCTCTCCCTTGAAGTTGCTTCAAACAAAGTTTAGAGAAACGCCATCACACCGTCAATCGTGTTAGCAGTGATGATTTATTTTGTAGCAATCACAGAGCAAGTGCTCTCCTTGACGCGTTTCGCTCCGCAGGCGGAGCTTGATCACATATCATATATAGATAGAGAGAGAGAGCTTTAAGTGGGATGAAAAAACTGGGGTGGTATCTCAAAGGGGCGTAGCCAATGTAATTAAGGGCGTGACTTTAAAACACATAAGCTAAAAATCTGTGCTTAGCACTGTGTGCCGTCCGACTTGTAATTTGCTATTTCTGTCATTGCGTCCAGATATATGATACAACAAGTAACATCATACCCGCAACAAGTCAGGACTATTGGCTTTGTCAATGGTTGTTTGTTGCATAAGATAAATAAGCAGCAACTAAAGCTTGTATATAATATTGAAAATGCTTCCACTTAAAGCCCTGGTGACACCACGAAAATGTTGTTGCTCCGGAGTTTCAAAAAGAGAAGGGAAATCCAGAAAGAAAATGATTCTCTTTAACCCTTTTTGGCACTGAGCACATTTTCACCCTGTGCGGGTGATTTAAATAGTGGGTGGGATTCGGACGGTCCCCGGCCGTCCTCTGCACACGCCCACAGTGACGCATGCCGGCTGGGGGCTGTCATGCGCACCGAAGGGGTTAACGGGTTTCCCTTCCCCTACAATGCTCACCTGGCATGACGTCATGCCATAGCTTCTCCACTAGTGAGAAGTGAGCAGTGTGAGTAGCGCACATGGATGTGCCTGCTGCCACTGCAGTCTGGAAAAAAGCAGACCACCTGTGCCAGGGCACAAAACAGAGCCCAATAGGGACCCGTTTCGAGGCCTCCTTTAAAAAACTGCAGATGCTCAGCACCGATGAGACCTAGCCCTCTTTAAGCCTTGCATATATAGTAAATATGAAGTCGTATATCAGTCGAATCCCGAGCAAGCTCTTATTATCATACCTAATTATGACGTTACTTTGATCTTTGTGTTTTTTTTTCAGTGAATTTCTGTTTTGTTTTTGATCACATTAAAAATTGAACTGACCCCCTAGTGGCAATCTCCAGCCGACCCCATGCTGCACTACTTTGCACAGCGGAGCTAGGATTCAAGCCCCTCTACCCAAACTCCCAGAGACGCCTAATCCCCCGCTGTGCACAGCCTCCATTCATGTGCAGCGAAGGGTTGCCAGCAGGGCCTGGCCACAGGCCTGGCCCTGCGCCAGCTAGGCAATCCATGCCCTACAAGTGCCCAAACCTCTACTGCACCCAACCCCCCAGGCAACCTGGGCTAATGCCTTGCAGGTGTCCTAACCCATATGTGCATGTCCTATGGCCATGCGCAGCAGAGTGTTTACCGCAGAGCCGTGTCTCTGGTCTAGCCCTGTGACCCAACTCCCTGTGGGTGCCCAACTTCCCGCCAGCACCTAATCCTTCACTGTGCACAGCCTTCAGTTGTGTGCAGCGCACCACCTTCAGCTATTTGCTTCAGTGGGTTGGCTTTGCTCCCAACCCACTGCAAGCAGCCGACCCCCCACTGCCTATGGCCTGTACGATGGCAGCTGAATGCATGGTCTGGTCAATGACCAGATCCTTCAAATTTTTTTCCAATGGTCTTTCAGTTCCGGCATAGTGTTACCACAGGGGGATGATCACTGGGTACTGCGGTACTGGCGCTTGTACTGCAGTGGCAACAAGCTAAGATATTTTAAATGTTTTTTTCCATTAGGAGAGGGTCACTTTGGGACCTCCCCCCTAAATGGCCTTGCAGGACGTGATGTGCCCATCCTGTCTCTTATGTATTATTTTAAAGCTTTTTCCAGGATTTATGGGGTCGATTCCCGGAGTCCTGTAATTGCAGGGGAAACATTTTATTCAATGTTGCAGCCAGCCAATTAGATCATTTTGGTGTTGCAGTACCTATACTGGTACCATGCTACTGAACTCACCAATGGGAGCAAAAGCTCCCTCGGTCAATCACAAGGGCCTTTTTTTTAAAACCTGGGTCTGCTGGACCAACCTTGTAGATGTCTCTAACTTTTTCTGAGGGTTAACCTGATCCCCTCTTTAAATAAATGTTATTGTCTCAAAAAAGGCAAGAAAGATTTAAATAAAATCACAAAAAGCATGCTTTCTGGGAAAAGTTCAAACTTTTTGCCAAATTTGGAGTAATTCCGTTCAGCCTTTTTTCTATATCGGAGAGCAAGTTTCCTAAGGGAATTAACACTGGAAATCGCATTTTTGGGCCCTGCTTGACTGATCAGTCAAACATTTAATATAGGAGTCATAGTGGATGAACTTTTTTTTTGTAAAGTTTTGCGCAGATTCATCAAACAGTGCCAAAGTTATAGGAGAAGCAAAAAAATGCCTCTGGTATAGAAATGCTGACCTAACTATAACTCTGCAATGGTGACCGCCACTGTTTAAAAACAGCACACGCACACCCTTATATACATCCACTTTGGGTTCTTCAAAGTAAGTATCACACAGATCTGTCAAGTGAGGCCATTGCTTAATTTGTAAATAAATAAGTGCCAGGGATCTCGTCAGGACGCCACTTCAGCTTGCACCACACATTGCCCTGCTATGCTGCCAATGATAATAACAGCACAACTACTAACCATCACACTCCTACAAGTGGGAGAATTCAGACTATTTCAGGCCTCCAAAGCTGTAAGAATTGGTTGGGCAGCAGGTAATAGTACTTTTTAATGGATATAGAATTAGTAATGAACTGTTGTGGTCTTCTGTAAATCAGCCAGACAGCACCACCTTGTGGGAGCATGTCTGGCAAGCTCCGGTGCGGACAATTAAGTTTTGGTGCTGAGCACCGGAAACCACTGGCTCAAATTAAGCACTGAGTGACGCCCTAAAAATAGAGAGGGAGGGATGCGAAAGAGACTCTTCCCATTTGAACTCTCATGAGATCCTATGTTACTTGATACAGAAAAAATTGCTAAATTAAATTATCCCAAACTTGTCAAGTATAAAGAACTTTACTCAAGGGAGTATTGTGCTTGGATTGATGTAAATCTATTCAGTTATTTGAGAAATTAGCATTTAGAAAGTGTTTCCATCTGCACAGCAAGAGATTAAATGTTAGAACTATCAGGACAGTTAATTTGCGGATCCTCCATGGAATTGCGAATCTATTTAAGAGTTCAATAAAAAATAAATGGCATACCATCAATAAGGGAGCGTTTTCTCCCATCATCCATTGCAGATTCACAAATTTAGCTGCAGTTTTGCGCCTCAATCGTGCTCAGATTAGCTGTTCATTACAGAAAATATCTGTTGTGGCTGTCATGACCTAGCATGGTGCACTGAGCACTGCGATGGGAAAAAGAAAAAGATTACAGGGCACAGAGTGAACCTACTCTGAACTCCAGGTCCCTGTGCATAGGCCACAAAGAGGCCGCTCGAGGCAATACAAAACTATGTGTATCGAGACATTTGCTAATCCTTTGCTAGATTCACAAATCATGGCCCACCCTGGATCCTGCAGAACCTTCTGAGGCCTCAGGATTTGCAAATTTAGCACAGGATTCTTGAGTTCTGAAAAAGAAATTGAAAAACAATATATTCATATATTATACTCCCGTGCTTGGCAAAACGGTGACACATAGGGGTGGGGTGCATGCAGGGTTTGTGAGAGGGCCTGATTTCAGTCCTGTCCTTGCCACTAAAGGTCGTGCACAGCAGGAGCTAGCCACCAGCAGTCAATCCCCATGCTCACAGTGAAAGGGGAAACACCCGTCACAACCAATGTTTTACTTCGCGGTTCTATCGCATCGCCACTGTTACATCGCAGGCGGCTCCACAACGCATCCAATCGGGACGCATGCTACAACGTCGCTATTACATATACATCGCTAGCGATGACCCCGTGATCAAGACTGCAGTCTAATCACAGATGAAACGAGTAGCTGTCTAAATCCGCACTTTCACGTCAGCTATACATTCATTTATGTCTAAGCACAGACCACAGATCTAAATGCACTAAGCACAGACCACAGATCAAAATGCATTTTGAGACGCTGATTACGTGATTTGTCCAGAATCATTGTACATCTCTGGCCATTAACCCCTTCAGTGCTGATGACAAAGCCAGCTCGTCATCAGCGTTACCTGCGCTGCGCGGATGACGAGCTGGCTTTGTCATAAACAAGCCATTTTTAAAATTTTAGCGCTCAGCGGGAAAACGCGGTAGCGCGGTAGGGGTTAAATCTCGAACATGGTTCCACAGTTGCAAATCGGCAGCTCTGGCCATTACGCCACATACTCTACCCACTTTCATGTAGGCAGCCCTAACAGGAGAAATTGGGTGGTCAAGACTGGAGTCTAAGCACAGATCACAGATCGAAATGCATTTTGAGTGCGCATTTTGAGTAGCTGTGTAAATGCGCACTTTCACGTCAGCTACATTTGCATCATCACCAGTGATTACGTGATTTGTCCACAATCACAGTCTTGAGTCAAGCCGCGAACATGGTTCCACAGCTGCAAATCGGCAGCTTTGCCCATTACGCCACATAATCTCCCCACTACCATGTAGGCAGCCCTAACAGGAGAAATTGGGTGGTCAAGACTGCAGTCTAAGCATAGATAGCTGTCTAGATGCGCATTTTGAGTAGCTGTGTAAATTCGCACTTTCACGTCAGCTATATTTGTTTTATCATCATCACCAGTCATTCATTTATGGTACAAGGAGATTACGTGATTTGTCCAGAATCACAGTGTTGAGGCAAATCGGCAGCTCTGGCCATTACGCCACATACTCTGCCCACTTTAATGTAGGCAGCCCTGACAGGAGGAATTGGGTGGTCAAACCTGCAGTCTAAACACAGATCACAGATCAAAATGCATTTTGAGTAGCTGTCTAAATGCGCACATACAAGACAGGATGTCTGTGCCTGTGCGCAGCATGGATGGATGCATGATGGATGGATGGGTGGATGGGCGGTGGGTGCATGATGGGTGGTCGGATGGCTGGATGGATGCATGATGGATGGTTGGATGGCTGGATGCATGATGGATGGGTGGATGGATGGGTGGATGGATGCATGATGGATGGGTGGCTGGATGGGTGGATGGCTGGGTGGATGGGTGGGGGCATTGGATGGGTGGGTGGATGGGTGGTGGGTGCATGATGCATGGGTGGTGGGTGCATGATGGATGGGTGGATGGATGCATTATGGATGGTTGGATGGATGCATGATGGATGGGTGGCTGGATGGGTGGGTGAATGGATGGGTGCATGATGGATGGGTGGATGGATGGGTGCATGGATGCATGATGGATGTGTGGCTGGGTGGGGGCATTGGATGGGTGGATGGGTGGATGGATGGATGGATGGATGGATGGATGGGTGCATGATGGATGGTTGGCTGGATGGGTGGATGGCTGGGTCGATGGGTGGGGCCATGGTGGATGGGTGGGTGGATGGTTTCAAAGGGTTATATGCATCCATTCTGAAATACACCATTTGCGTTGCCTGGTGTCAGCAGTGGCAGTGGATGGTGTGCATTCACAGGGCATTCACAGGGATTCAAAGCCCTTTATTTTATACATTAAGGAATGTGATTAGGTTGTGTAGGTTTAGACAAAGTTTTGCCCCAGCACTTAATCATCATCACCAGTGCTTTTCATGAGCACTACTTGAAACACATTCATTTATGGTAGGCACAAGGAGATTACGTGATTTGTCCGGAATCACAGTGTTGAGTCGGGCCTCGAACATGGCTCAGCAGCTGCAAATCGGCAGCTCTGGCCATTACGCCACATACTCTCCCCACTTTCATGGTTAGTAGTTGGTTCTGTTGTAGGCAGCCCGAACAGGAGAAATTGGGTGGTCAAGACGGCAGTCTAAGCACAGATCACAGATCAAAATGTGCACCCCTAGGTCATTTATGGTACAAGGAG
The DNA here is from genome assembly GCF_964261635.1 of Lissotriton helveticus. Classification (NCBI taxonomy): domain Eukaryota; kingdom Metazoa; phylum Chordata; class Amphibia; order Caudata; family Salamandridae; genus Lissotriton; species Lissotriton helveticus. Next base: position 497,865,758 of record NC_136063.1, read on the forward strand.
ATTACGTGATTTGTTCAGAATCACAGTGTTGAGTCAAATCGGCAGCTCTGGCCATTATGCCACATACTCTGCCCACTTTCATGTAGGCAGCCCTAACAGGAGGAATTGGGTGGTCAAGACTGCAGTCCAAGCACAGATCACAGATCAAAATGCATTTTGAGTAGCTGTCTAAATGCGCCCATAAAAGACAGGATGTCTGTGCTTGTGCGCAGCATGGATGGATGCATGATGGGTGGTGGGTGCATGATGGGTGGTTGGATGGCTGGATGGATGCATGATGGATGGTTGGATGGGTGGATGGATGCAGGATGGATGGGTGGCTGGATGGGTGGCTGAATGGATGGGTGCATGATGGATGGGTGGATGGATGGGTGCATGGATGCATGATGGATGGGTGGATGGCTGGGTGGATGGGTGGGGCATTGGGTGGGTGGATGGGTCTTGGGTGCATGATGGATGGTTGGATGGGTGGATGGATGCATGATGGATGGTTGGATGGATGCATGATGGTAGGGTGGCTGTATGGGTGGGTGGATGGATGGATGGGTGCATGATGGATGGGTGCATGATGGATGGGTGGATGGATGCATGATGGATGGGTGGCTGGATGGGTGGATGGCTGGGTGGGGGCATTGGATGGGTAGGTGGATGGGTGGTGGGTGCATGATGGATGGTTGGATGGGTGCATGATGGATGGATGGCTGGATGGGTGGGTGGATGGATGGATTGGTCCATGATGGATGGGTGGATGGATGGGTGGGTGCATGGTGGATGGGTGGGTGGATATGGTTGGGTGGATGAATGCATCATTGATGGGTGGATGGATGCATGATGGATGGGTGGATGGATGGGTGGATTACTGGATGGATGGGTGGGTGGATGGGTGCATGGTGGATGGGTGGGTGGATGGGTGGGTGCATGGTGGATGGATGGGTGTGTGGATATGGTTGGGTGGATGGGTGGATGTATGCATGATGGAAGGGTGGATGGATGGGTGGATGGATGCATGATGGATGGGTGGATCAATGGGTGCATGGTGAATGGATGGATGGATTACTGGATGGATGGGTGGGTGCATGGTGGATGGGTGGGTGGTTGTGGTTGGTTGGATGGGTGGATGGATGCATGATGGATGGGTGGGTGCATGGTGGATGGGTGGGTGGATATGGTTTAGTGGATGAATGCTTTAATTTAGCTGAAGAGTCAATTTGGGGGTTTTACAGGGAATTATAGCCATCTCCAATTATTACTCCAATTATTACTTCCTGGGGATTTTAAATAAAGACTGGAATAACTCCTCATAAGGCAAAGCGTTGTCTTCAACTGGGGCATAGACACTTATGAACGTCAGACATCTTGACCCCACCATACAGCTCACTCAACACCACCTTCCGTTTTTATCGCTGGAAAAATTAACCACTTCAGCCTATAGCCTTTTCCCCACAAAAATTATGGTACCCTGATGTGCCGCTTGGGAGGAAGAAAACTTCCTGTATTCTGCCCCGGTTTTAAACATAGGGAATTCTAACAGTTTCTCAACTGAAATATGAGTTTTCTGAACTAATATCACCGATAGATCGTCAGTTTTGATCCAAATTTCTATATCATGGAGTTTCTTTTTGTTATTTAAGGCACTAAATGAGACTACCTTCCATGATAGTCTTCATTCATTATTATCTTATCCATCTATTATAATGATAAACCGTAACTAGCTACAGCTGGACCACTAATAAACCCCTCATAAAAAAGGGAAACTGAATACGTTGAGCTATACATCGACTCTGTACCTCTTGTATGCATTCTGAACAGATCCCTGACACGTTATGAATAAGTAAGTGGTGATGCCCCCCTTCATAAAATATTAATATTTTATGTCTCTACATTTTGTGCATGTAACAATAATCATACATTCAGATCCCTTTTTGCTAACCGAATCACCCCCCACACCTTCACCACATCTCCCCACACCCATCCCCAGCCCGCCCCCTTCCTCAGCAGCGGCGAGTGGTTTGCCCTACCATTCACACCGGACATGCTTGACCTCTCCCCCGTAAGGCTGGCACAGTGACCTTGTGCCAAGATGTATCAGCCTTCCTCTGCCAGGCCTGACCCCATCAGGACATATGTAAATAGAAAAAAGAGATGCAAGGCTTCCTTCTTTCTTGCTCTGTTTTTTCTTTCTGCCTTCTTTCTTTCTCTCTTTCATACATTTTACTTTCTTGTCTTTATTAATTCTTTCTTGCTTTCTTTCCTTCTCTTGTACCTTCTTTCTTTTCTTTTTCTCGGTTGTTTCTCTTCATTTTTTCCAGCTTTTTCATTAATTCTTTCCTTCTTTTTTGCTTTTATTCTGTCTTTCATTCTCTTGTTGTCTGCATTTTTACAGCCTTTCTTTCCATCCTTCTTTCTGTACTTCTATCCTTTGTCCTCTTTCTTGCCTTTTCTTTCAATCTTTCTAGTCTTTAGTTTCATCTTTCTTGCCTTTCTTTTATCTTTCCTCCCTTATTGTCTTCTTTCATTCTTGCCCTCTTTCTTTTGTTCTTTCTTTTGTTCTTTCTTTCTCAAAAGCAAGAGCCCATGAGCCAAGAAGACAAACATTGGCTTTTTTAGTTCTGTGTGAGCCAATACCTTTAGATTTTACTAAAATTATGTGAATGACTTAGTTACCTATAGGGGTTTTTAGCCACACTTCATCAATTTGTCTGTGGTTGTGCCATTCATATTGTTCTCCAACAAACTCGAGCATGCATCAACGGTGGCAACGTGTCACCCCATGAAGCCATTGGTTTACTTAACTATGAGTTACGGCATGCCACCCTTTCACAAGGAGCACATCCACACAAAGTAGTTCCCTTCGGTGCCATGGAGTACTATGGGACTGTGTGCTTTTTTGAGACCAAAATACATTTTCGCCTTTAAATTATTTTTTTAAAGATTTACAAACACCCAGCAGCTTTCCACACAATACATTTTTGGAAAATCCATGGCAAAACAAAAGAAGTATTGCCCAAAGGCTTACAGATTACACCAGAACTATTAGCATTGCCACTGCTTGTTATGACTTACATGTATCTTACAACAAGAGTGCAGTGCCTTAAAAATGCAGAGTCCGGGACAAAAAAAACCTGGTGGCCTCTCCCGGTAGCAGCAACGCCCGAAAGCGTCTGAAGGAAGACTGCCTGCATCTCTGAATGACTGCTAATGTCCAGTCTTGTTAGGTCACCCCCACTGCAGACTCACATAACTGTGGTACCACTAAAACTGCAGCAATGAGGAGAAAATCCATGTCCTGCAAGGATTTCAACATTAAATGACAGTAGTGTGTGGACTAATTAACTTGTAAATGGCACACCAATGAATGGCTGAAGAGGCAGGGCTTTTAACCTAGTCTAAATTCAGATAATATAAGCTCCAGTGAAAACTACTTTAAGCTATCTCTAGGCAGACTTAAAACACGACTGAGCACAGTACAGGAGCACATACACACAGGTTGACCACGAGTACCTTTTAAAATGTTCCAATTTGCACACTTTGTGAAGCTCTCCATTTGTGCCTCTTGTACACTGCACTTGCACAGGTGGTAATAGTTTGAAAATCGTGCCCTGAGCTGTTTTCCTTCACATGCGGCAGTGCTCGAGAAAACGAGGCTTCCAGAGGAATCACAGTATCACCCTGGAGTGACAGAGCACTTAACTGCTGTAGTTTCCCTTGTCAGATCCACCTTTCATTGCACTTTTCTGATTTCCATTACCTACAATGCCCACTCCGGTGCTCGCCTAGGATCTATGCTTGAAGCTCAAGTAAAATCAATACCTCTTTTCCTTATGTTAAAGCGTCGTGGGGACGGAGGGGGGGGCAATGGGGGCCAAGGATTAGGGGCAGGATCATGCATTGGGAGAACGAAAAGTCAAAGCACGCGTTGTCGTGACGTGCGATCTAGGCGCCTGCGATGTTTCAGCCTTGCCAATAGGAATGAACGCATTGCTGTTGTAAATGCGTGCGACATAACAGAGGGCGAAGTGTTGCCCGTTGCGATGTATTCGCCGCGGGGTTAAATCCCGCAATGTGTTGGTGCGCGATGCAGGATCATACATCCCAGTGAAAGTCACTGTGCAGATGGGATTGGCCTCCCATGGATTGCTCACCAGGTCTGGTTGGAGGTTCCTGCTATATATGGCCAAAGGTCATGTGCAGTTGGCTTTGACTGCTTGTGGTGGGTTGGGTGCTAGGCCTGGCTACAGACAAGTCTCCGTAGCCACCCCCCATGTTGCACAGCCAAATGCTATGCATAGCGGGGGCGACTGACAATGGTTGGTTGGGTGCAGGGCACTGTTGCATTTGTTATATGATCAAGAACCCCAAAACTCACTAATGAAAATAAAGCTTAAGTATAGTTCTGGTTAACTTTGTTTATAACATGTTAACATATGTTTAGAAAAACAATTAATGGAAAAAATGCAAAAACACAAGTATTTAAAAATTGGCTCTTCGGATTTAAACAAAAAGACCCCAACTTGTGTTTGATATGAAAATCATATCCTAAATTGCTCTAAGAAGGGGTGAACCTATGGCTGCAACATGTAAAGGGATGATGGAACTGCTGTCAAAATATACCCAATTGAAATTTGACATTATTTGTGAGGACATAACCAAATGAAAAGAGTAATTAGATAAACACCGAAAACACCGAAAAGAAGACACTATTAACATCTTTCTGTCATGTAAGGAAGACAGAGTGGTGAAACACAAAGAGGTTAAACAAAAAAAGAGATGAAAATTCACACATGACAAACAGGTCTATGCAACTAGCAGAATGCATACCTTTAGTAGAAAGTCTGAACACATTAGGAGAGAACATTACTTGTTGGCTGTCCAGATACAACAAGAACCGATGACATCGAAATTGTGCCCAGAAACCGATTCTAACTTGGATGAACAACCAGACAATTGTTATAAAACCAGTCCTTGATTACTTCTTTAGACAAATCTCGCCTTTTAATGCAAATGAAAAATATCTTTGAAGAAAGAACAAGGCAATTCAAGAGGCACAGGAGGAGACAGTAAAAACGACAAAGAGAAGAGGGAGAGGACATCAGACAAGAAAAAAAAGGCCACATGGGAAAATAACAAGACCAGCCACAAAGCTCAAATAATCATTGTTCTATGTTAGGATTTTGACTTATAAACTGCAAGTAACAATAGGATCTCTCTGGCAAAAGCAGTAACCCACTGGCCTATTTACATTATGTGGACTTAGTGATCTGCATGGTACATGTTCTTTGCAGCAAGCATATTAACCCTCTGCGTTACCTTTCCACAAGTCAAAACTTCCACTTGACAAACCTCCATCTCTCTCAAGGAAGAACATTAATGACCGGAGTTTCATGCCATTTTTATTGTTGCTGAAATTTGCTGGAGGCCAGGAAGGAGGCAGCAAGTGCTTTTAGAAACATAATATACTCGCAAACGTGACCCAAAGTCAGCGCTCAGTGTGAACTCACTGTTTGCACCGCCCTAGAGCCTCCCTGCTCAAGGGTCCTGTAACCTCAATGACAGAGTCACTGTTGATCTAGGGTGTGCTGCTTCATAGGCCTGCCCAAAAGACTTGTGGTGAGCTTCAGTATGGATTGTGGTGAGCAGGCCTTCAAAGTTAACCCACACTTGCCACTGCTAAGGTTCACCTGCTGGTGCTAAGACATCAGGCCTTTTAAAGTCTTGTGGGTCCTTTTAAGATCTAGCATGGGAATTTTCTCCCTAAGGAGAGTGGTCTGGGGGACTGGTCATGAAGGCTGAACCTGGTTCCCCAGTTCCAAATTCAGCAGCTCTGACCATAGTGTCACATCTTCCCCCTCACAGAACACCATACTACCCCACTGAGAGAAACTCACACTGCCTTCAACTACAACCCAATTGTGCCCCGCTACAAACACCTGTAGGTGACTCAGTTCAAATTACGCACTAGACAAGAGCAATATGCTGCCTAAAAAAAGTGACAACATTCTGGAAAAAGCAAACACTCATAAAGAATGTAAGGTTAATTAAAAGCAAGTGAAATGTAAGCAGGAACATGGTTACCTTAACACTTTTGCACTTATTATTCAGAAATCAATTAGTGCTTTTGCATGAAAAGTTAAGGCCATGACTACAGAGCCGGAACAGACCTGCTTCAATGCCCATTGCTTATATCCTAATAAAAATGAAAGCAATATGGTTTAAAAAGACCACATTCGTGAATACCAAAGCAGCAGTATGCATTTTATTTTCCAGTCCGCCCATCAACAGGTATTGCAGTTCATCCAGAAATGGTGCACTTCCCCACCCGGGGAAAACAATGCTGTTCAGAGAAAGACAAGAAAACAATGCTGTTCAGAGAAAGATCAGAAAACAAAAGTAGCGCTTCACTGGCAAACTCTGTGAAGTGGCACTAATGTGTTTTGGGTGTGAATAAAATCAAGCTGGCTCCTTTTCGACCCACTCTGTCTTGCTTTAGTTATTTTTTTACATTTGAACCTTTTATTTCTCTCCATACCAAGGCTGCACTTTGGAAGTGGAAAATGTCACAAACAGTTGACCTTTCCAGCAAAAAAGTTTTTCTTTTTTGGATTCATTTCACAGGGGAACAAATAAAGAAAAGGAAAAGAAAGAGGGAGTAATGGCTACAAGGGCCAGGGAAGGGGGCCCCCACATCCTGACCTTGCAGCTTGCTCTAGTGCTTCGAGGCCCAGGGAAAGGGGCCCCCCTCCCCTGGGCCTTCAAAGCAGTAACAAGGCATTTCTTAAAACATTTCACTAGCACCTGTTGATCTGGCTGCTCCCCTCACCCACCTCTCCTTACCTGTGTCTGGCTGGGCCTCTAAACAAAGGGGCCTCTCACACTGTGAGCCATAAGTGCTGGCCTGGCTGCTGTGCCTTCCCCACTCTGTTAGTCCCTCCCCCCACCCATGCACCCCCAGGAATGCCAGCACGCTGTCAACTCCAGACATCTCGCGTGTGTATTGTAATTGTGTGGGAAGGGGGCCCTGTTGGAGAAGGTGGGCAATCTGTGAAAGTGTTTCATTTCACAGTGAAGCAGGGGCGCCCCCTGTCTTTCACCTAAGCGCGAGGCCCTGGGCAGCTGCCCATGCTGCCCATGCTGCCCATGCCTAGCGCCGGCCCTGAGTATAATTATACTTTTGATAGTTTTGTACTTTGGAGACTCGAAGGGGTTAGGAACACTCATGGAACTACAGAGAGATGTATTGAGTGTGCAACAGAGAGTGTATTACTCAGGGCGAGGATTTGGAGACAGATTAGGCCAGCAGCAACCGATTCAAACCCAAATCATGCAGCAATCCCATAACACCACACAGCAAGAGTGACATGTTTCATGTTTTAATAATCAAAGACTTGGTCAATTTTAGACAAGTCAATCTGACACAATAAACATGGTCTCACCTGCAAGTGAAACAGGTTACATAGATTGCCAACTGTGGTTGAAGGTTATGCTTTCCTAGTGATCAGTAGAAGCAGTTTGTCTAGGCTATTGTCTGGAATAATCATGCAACTTCAATAATGTATGAAATACAAAAGGAAACATTATCAATTTAGACCATCTTGTTTGTATGTTAACAACAAAGTTAATACCTACGGAGGTACCAGTAGATTTTGTGAGAGAATAAAAGCTCTTAAATTGTGCCTTAAGTGTCATAATGTCAATAATGGCATTGGGATGGAGTACACATTTTTCAACCAAATAGTATGTTGACAATTGGTCCCAGACTGTATTTCTTAGCACAGCAAAATACATCTTGACAAAAACACCAGTGTCGGACTAAGCCCTTATCTGCAGTATCCCCCTTAAACTTTTTGCTTTCATCCGCCTGGTTTCTGAACCTATATTTGCTGGTTTTTAGGACTCTGAGCACATAAGCATTGATTACGATTGGCGACCAGTGCAAAAGTGCTTCTGCTCTGTCCATTAAACATTGAAATTTTGGCTTACACCTAATTGGCACATTTACTTTTAATATAAGACCCTAGTAAAGTAGTACTAGTGATTCTGCAGCACGTATTGTGCAACCAACGTAAGTAGCCTTTTAAACATGTCTCAGGCCTGCCATTGCAGCCTGTGTGTGCAGTTTTAAACTGCAATTTCGACATGACAAAATAAACCTTTTTCCAAGCCTAAACCTTCTTTTTCAATACAGATAAGTCACTGCTTGGGTAGGCACTATAGAGCTCAGACGACAAGGTGCCACGTATTTACATTTTTTATATGGACTTTTAAGTTTTACATGTCCTGGGAGTGAATAACTCTAAAATTAATTTTCAATACTGTAGAGCCTACTTCTCACAAAGGATAAAAGGGGGGTATTTAATTACATTTAATATGTGATAACTTTTAATTGGGAGCAAGTAGGAATGTTGAGTTTAGTCTCTATAAAATTGTATTTTAAAACTCTCTTACATGGTAAAGCCAGTTTTTTTTAAATTCTTTTTATTGAAAAGGAACAAAGAAACAATAGCATCAGGTGAAACAACAAATGTCATCATCATGAGGTTTGATTTGTCGTTCGTACAGAATCAAAAATTACAATATGCATAAAATTTGGGATCACGGGGATTCCTGCGCTTCTGCTTCCACTTGCTACATCGGGGTGTGCATAACTCGCCGCGATAGCTATTCCATGCCCCCCAGATCTTCCTCCATTTCTCCGGACAACCCCATGCCACATATACACTGCACTCTCCCTGAGCATACACCAATCTAGATCCTCGGCCCATTTAGTAATCCGGGGTGGCTGGCTAGCTCCCCACAACTGAGCAATATTCCGCATCGCCACCATACATGCCAACGTCACCCACTGTTTCAGATACCTGTACAAATCCGTAGGTTCCCATACATTTAATATACATCTCCGGGCTTCCGGTCGTATCTCCTCCCCCAGTACTTCTTTCATCTCATCATGTACCTTTGTCCAGAAGTTCTGTATCTCCACACAGTGCCAAAGAATATGCATGAAAGTGCCAAGTTCTCCACAACCTCTTCTACACTCTCTACTCACCGCACGTCCCATATGCACTAATCTGGGCCCTGTGATATATGACCTGTGTAAGATCTTAAGCTGCACCAATCTAAGCCTCATCTGAACTGCAACCACTTTAGGGGAGGAAACTGCCTCTACCCAGTCCTCATCGTCTAATTCCAATCCATTTGCCCCCCACGATGTTCTAATACGTCCCACTGGGTCATCCATATTATTTACAAGCTTTCTATATATTAAGGAGCTAGCCTTTTCTGGGATGTGACCATCCAGCACTCGGTCCTCGAGAGGAGAAGCCTCTGGAAGCACTGTGTCTCCAGGTATGTGGGCGAGAAGGGCGTGTCTAATCCGTCGGTCCCGAAAGTGTTCATTATCATTCAAACTGTATTGTTGTTTTAGAAATTCAAATGACCGCACACTGCCCCCCCCCCTCCACACATCCTTAATCTGTCTGATTCCAATAAGGTCCCACTTGTCAAATCCTTTAGACTTCCACAAGCTCCCAAGTCTCTCCGAGCAGAACAGGGGGGATGGCCAACGTCAATCTTCCCTCCCATCCCAAACTTCTGGTAGCAGCGTGCCAAACATGTACAGCATGTGCTGTCGGGCCCGCCAGCGTGAACCGCCCGGGTCTGGCATACAAGGCTCTGATGATATCTCCACCCGGTGCCTGCCCACGATTCATAGCATAGCCTGGGTCCCTAGGTGGCCCATAAACAATATGATTCACCGCCGCAAGGTGAGAGGCCCTATAATACTTCCTCAAATCTGGGAGTCCGATGCCCCCATCATACCACGGGAGGGTTAGTTTGACAAAAGCTATAAGGGGTCTGCCGTCCCAGAGGAGCTGCCGCTGAAGTGTCTCAATCTCCTTAAAATGGGATATCGGCACCCGATCCATTGTGTTCTGAAGTATGTATAGGAACCGAGGCAAGGCCATCATCTTGAATAACACCGCCCTCCCAAGCAATGATAGCGGGAGAGCTTTCCAGCGTTCCATGTCATTTTTAAACCGGCTCACGGGGGCCCCTAGATTATTAGCATATCTCATCTTCGGGTCCAAGGTTATACATAGGCCTAGATATTTGAATCCCACCAGTTCAATCTTTATAGGGCATGACTGTGGAACCTCAGGCGGCGCTCCCGATAAAACGAACAATACCGACTTTGACCAGTTTATAGCAAACCCGGAGTATCTGCCAAATATGGCCAGGACATCCAAGAAATTACTCAAGGACGCCCTGGGATTAGTGAGGTACAGCAGGATATCATCCGCATAGAGCGAAATTGTATCCTCCCACTCTGGCCTCCACCGGAAGCCACGTATCGACCGGTCCCATCTGACCCATGCCGCCAGAGGCTCCAGCGCCAGAGCGAAGAGAAGTGGGGACAGCGGGCATCCCTGTCTCATGCCTCTCCCAAGGGAAAAATCGGCTGATTCACTATTATTTACGACTACTCTGGCCAAGGGAGTGGCATACAGCAGTCGGACCCAACCGATAAACTCCGGACCAAAGCCCAACTTAGCCAAAACCGCAAATAAATAGGCCCATTCGACCCCATCAAATGCCATAGTGGCATCCAAGGACAACAACACCGCCGGCTCCAGTATCTTTTGGGAACCGCCCAGGATCCCGTGTAACCTCCGCAGGTTCAGGGCCGTGTTGCGACGCGGCATGAAGCCGGATTGATCGGGGTATATCAAGGTTGTAATGACCTTGACCAACCTGGTGGCGAGCAATTTCGCCAAAATCTTGGTTTCAGCATTAAGAAGCGAGATGGGCCTACACGAGGAAGGAGATGTCTTAGGCTTGCCTGCCTTTTGAATGACCACGATATTTGCCACCTGCTGGTGGTATGGAAGTTGACCCGTCTCCTTACTTTCTAGGAACATGGCCCGGATATGAGGAGCGATTTTATGGGCATTCAATTTGTATAATTCTATTGGTATCCCATTTGGACCCGTTGCCTTCCCAGATTTTATGCCTCTAATCGCCTGCGCGACTTCATCATCTGTAAAAGAGGAGTCCAGATATTTCCTGTTGTCCTCGGATAAGCTCGGCATGCAGATATCCTTAATCATTTTGCCATTCTCGGCCTCTGTAAAAGCACCGACCGTGGCGTACACTTCTTTGAAATACTCAGAAAATTCATCTACCACTGCCTGCGGATCTGTGATTCTGTCTGATCCTGAACCCTCTAGCTCTGGCACCAACCTAGAGGCCCACTCCCCATGTTCCAACCAAGCAATCAGCTTACCGGCCTTGTCCCCATGTTCGTATATGGTAAAGTCAGGTTTTAAGTCACAGTTCTGAAAGTGCAGCATTTAGAAAGTTGGCATTTTATTGTCTCAACCATTGGTGGCATGCAACCTGTATCCTAGGTCACATGACTAGGTGTAGCTGGCAGTTGGTCTTTACATATTGCTCCCAGACAGCTCAACAAAGGGGGCTAGGTGTTGGCAGGATGGGCACTCTCTACTTGCTAGGGGGGGCAGAGCTGTCACCTACTACACTTGCACCTCACAAAGACTCTGCCTCAGCACACACACACAAAGGGGTTCAAACTAGTCTTTTGTGCCCCCAGGAAGGATATAACCAGGGTAGGGAGACAGAAAATTCTTGACACATCTGAAGGGGGGGGCTTTACAAGCATCTCCCACCAACAGGTATAAGTAGTAGACCTTCAGACCCAACCCTTCAGTACACTGCTGGACCTGTAAATGACTCAGAAAAATGACTGATGTGCTGCTCTTCCACAGAAAGACTTCCCTGCTGCCTGAGTGAAAAGAATTGACCCTGCATCTTAAACCCAGGACCACCAGAGTGACTCCAGGAGTTAGTTGGCTGGCCTCTTGATCAGAGCTTTGAGACACAAAAGGCTCCAACCACTCTGTACCCAGGACCTGAACTCTGCCTGCTGTTAGCCCTGCCTCCCACCTGGTCCTACCTCTGTCCTGGATTCTTAGAAGTGGGCCTGAAGGTGCTCTGCCAGTCCAGCGGTGGCCCCAGCAGAGCCGACGCAATACAACGCATCGCCTCACAGCTACGCCTCAGAACTGCAGCTGCGTGACTGATCCCAGATGCAGTACTTCACAGCTCTGCTGTGCGACGCATCCTTGGCGCAGGACCTTTCATTGCAGCTCCTCAGCTCCTCGGAACCGCTGCTGAGTGACGCTTCCTTGACGTAGGGCCTTGCAATGCTCTGCAATTAGGATTTAAGGTACTTTGTTTAGCAGAACTAACTTGGTCTCTGTATCCGGCCCACGCTCCATCGTGGTATGACTGAACTTGTGACTTTGCCCCGGTACGGCATGACCTGATAACCACAATTGGCGCATTGTGCTTTTAAGCACAATCTTTACAATTGCATCTCTGTGGTTCTACTAATCAGATATATGTCATTTTGGTGTCAAATAATTTCTTAAATGTCATCTATTTATTTTAATTGGTGTGGGATTTTTCTTGTGTTGTGTTTTCACTTTATTACTGTTTGTGTGCTGCATACATACTTTACACATTGCCTCCAAGTTAAGTCTCACTTCTTTTGTGCCAAGCTATAAGAGGGTTAAGCATGCGTTAATATGGGGTTTACTTGTGTTTCACCCTGCTGCTTGAGTAGGGTTTCACCCTGCTCAACAAGTTACCCAATTTCCTACATCCATTTTGTTGAAATACATAAAACTTTAATTTATTTTTCTCACAGACACAAAACATTATAGGCAAAATTTTAACTAATTGTTTTCAGGAGTTATTTACTTCTTGAAAAAAACATTGTTTCAAGCCAACTGCATAAGATATGTAATATAAAAAACTTAACAGGCAACATACTATCTGGCCTTAAATTCCATTTTGTGGTTCTCAAGACATTAACAAACCACTCGACCTTTGGCCTCTTAGTCCATTATATCACCTGAACTCTTCAATGGCGTTACTTGAGCACAAGACATAGTTTCACCAGACTGTTCCCTTTGCTCCACAGAGAACTTCATGGTACAATATTAAAGTAGGTGTAGTGGGTGACATGCAGTTGAACAAAACAGCTTCACAATCCTGCATTTTCCTCTGCAGCAGGGCGATAATATGCAAGTCGAACTGCTCATGGTCAGAATTTAATCAAATGTGGCGGTAAGATTCTGACTTGCACACAATTGCTGACTTCTATTGTTTTGTCCTGGAATTCGTTTACTTCAAATTTGCATACATGCCAACAGACCCCGATTCAGGCGGGATACTCCCAATTTTGTATGACAAAATGGCTTTGCTTTACCCATCTCCCACCTGAAATTGCCTCAGGCAATGAGGAAAATACATTCTCCTTATTTCGTTTCAAATTCTCCCACTTTATTTTTCTAAAACGTTGACATGTATGAATTTGTAGTCATTAATTTCTTTATACAGACTTAAAAGAGATATAACTTTAAAACTTTTAGGAACAGAGTATAGGACATCATCTCTACAAAGTTTACTGACGTTCTGAATGTTAGATTGCACTAGGAACTTGTTTGGAAACGTGGGATGAGCTTAAGCATAACCAATTAAGATTTGTAAAGCTGACAACTTCAGCTTAAAATAAAGGGCACAGTAACCCTGCGAGTATGGCTTTATTTGTGCTGGGACGTGCTGGTGCTTAGCACAGGCAGTTTTAAAAACCAGGCGCTACAACGGGTCCGTATCGGGCCCTTTATTTTTGCACTCACTCTCAGCATTAAAAAAATCTAGGACCATATTATCAAGATCGGCGATAATATTATCTCCCCTTTAGCGGCAGGAAACTGCAGCTATAGCGGCGATAAGGGGCTTGATAATATGCCCTTGAGCATTCCCATAGAAGCCCAGTTTCTGGTGTGAAGGACATCAAACCTGGGCTTCTATGGGAATTCTCAAGGGCATATTATCAAGCCCTAGAGGCGATAATGTTATTGCTGTTCTTAATAATATGACCGCTGGCCTCAGTAGCCATTAGATGTACATTCGTAGAGACTGCTATGCTATGTCTCCTGCACAAGCTGTAGCTCTTTGGAAGGTATGATCACCTGATAGTGATCTGAAAGTGTACGTCATGTAACCCACAGGGGAAAGAAGGGTGGGCGTGGTGGGCTGACCTCGGGTGATAAAGCTGCTACCTTGACTTCTACTGCACAGTGTTAGGAAGTTTAGAATCTTTTTCAAGTCTAAAATAAATTAAAAAGTAAATTTTTTTCAAGGGTTACATTTAAAGTTCCGAATGGAGCATTGACATACAGAGCAGCACAGTCCAGCAAGAGAGAGGATGCGCCGATGAAAAGTTCAGGTAAGTAGATTTTTGTTTTATTTCTCATTCATGGCACACTTACTGTGATAAACTCTTTGCTCTAACATCCTGCCTAAGTGACTTTGTCAGCACACATACATAAACATTCCTAGCCTCTCACACTCTGCTCTCTTTCTCTGGCCGAACCCTCAACGATGGGGTTTGATCGTCATTGCTGCATGTTGAGGTTTTTTAGCCCATCATCCAGCATTACTCTTTTCTCACTTTCCCATGGCTGCTAAGACTTTCATTATAAAACAAAACCTGGAGGATATCTACTGGGAATCATATTTCCGCATAATATTTTCAAATGGAAAGAGAACATTTCTGCTCTGTTCGCTGAACAAAAAAGTTACCTAAATAATCTCCATTAGGCACTTGTATGAGGTATGGAAATAAAAAGTCTGTAGTAACTGGTCCAGAAAACGAGTCAGCTGGTTAAAAATACCAGTATTTCCCCCAAAATTTTCCTTTTCAAACTTGCTATTTCTAATGGCACAGAAAAATGTTTCTATATAAACTTAATGTGTCGTTGGTTACGGTTTTCAGCTTATGGCTTTGTGAAAAAAGTGTTTACATACAGCAGCGCTGGTTTTTATTCTTCTATATTAGGCAACACCCTTCGCTCCATAGTACAAGCCCCCTGACCCCAGCACGCGGTCCCCACTCCTCTTTTTCACCCACTTGAAGGACTGCCTGCGAGCCAAAGTCATGCTTGGCCAATTGAACGTGCACAGGCGATATTCAGGGTTGTCACGGCGGGCACGTTGGTAATTTCTGGTCCTGCAGCGCCGCTGCTAAAACTGTGAGGCATTGCAGGCATGCTCCAGACATCCAGAAGCTTGAGCGCGTGGGGGAGCACATCAAATGCGTCATCATTCTGTCAGGCACGTGTGTGACAGAAAGCAGGACATGGTTCATGTACACCATCTGATAAAGATTTAAGGACACATTATAACGTATCCATTTTTGCATAACAAAACCAGTTTTCCTTGTTGATAGGCGATTGGTCTAGGAAAGAGCTGTGGCCATTACAGATTGGGCATGCTATATCTGTAAACTATAATAAAATAAAGGTTGCAGTACGATGAAATGAAAAACTCAATATCCCAACGTAAAGCACTGCCTTTAAAGGATTTCAGGGGAAACACACTCAAGCATGCATCTGCACCGTACGTACCAGCTCGAAGACAGTATAAAAATATTATTATACCTTAGGAGTACAATTCTATGGTAAGCAGTGCCACCAAAAGGCCAAACGCCATATAGCAGTTTGCAGGACAGTGTTTTGTTCTTCATTTAAGACTTGTTAATCTACTGAAATGTTCTATGATGTGGACACTTAACCAGCTAGTTTCACTTATATGCAGTTTTATACAGCGCGTAACAAACGTACAAGGGTAGCTGAGAACTTTACAATGAAATCAAAGTCTACAATGGAGCACAAAAATGAAAGAGGTAAAATCAGCCGCTTGCAGTGATGGGAATAATACATAATACCACTTAGAAGGAAAAGAGTATTAAGTACAAGTGCACGTCCAAAACAGAGAGCTAACAGAAGGAAATATCTATACAGAACAGTACTTATTCTAAAATGTATGAATACAAACAGGCGCCACAATGATGAACTGCACTGATCACGAGTTTTCTATTTCCATTTGGAAGGGGGCTGAAATAGAAGTGCTTTGAGTTCTTCTTTAAGGTACTATAGGAGGGGATCTTCCTGATGAGATACGGGGGTTGTGTCCAAGACTCTGAGACCACTCTCTGAAAGGCTTGTCTTAAGGTGTTTGATTTTTGGAAGGCGCGTGATCGCGATTCACCCTACAAGTGCAGTTTACTGACAAGCTGGTGCATATGTTCATTGACTGTGTATATGTTGATTTTATAAGAGAGCTGGGGTTATGTGCAGAGATCTTCTGTTTCCAGACAACAGTGACACTGAGGGAAGGTTTCAAAGCAGCGACGCACGTTTTAGCGATTGTCGCAATGCCAGCATGAGGTAGGGCACTAGGAATCCACACATCCTAGTCACTGCAGTAGACACCGAACTCTGTTTCCAGTCAGTGGAGGCAGGAAAGGATATAGATGGGCCACGGAAGGGAAGAACACATTACAGTGCAGGTATGTGAAAGCGCAGGGGTATGCAAGGGGTCTGAAAAGTCAGGTACCAACTATGCCCAGCACAATAATTAAGAAGCATCCTTTCTTTACCTGCCTGTCTCAGCATGCTTCCTCTGCAGTGGTGGACAAGGAAATTACATCTGGTGATGAAGGTGGGATCTACAGCAGCAACAGCATGCCAAATGTCCGCATATGATTTCACACTCCAGGGTCCAAAAAACGGTTGCCCTTGTTTGGTGATTTCACAAAGTGAGGTATTCACTGTGGAAAATATTTGATGTAACAAGCTCAGTACCTTGCCAACCCTAGGAATTACCTAACTTCTTCAGCTTCCACAGGGGCCTTTATCTCGTGCAGTGTGTTGACTTTGCTCAGATCCGGCAGCATTCCTTTCTAGGAAAAAATGTTCCCAAAGAAGATGAGTTCCTCATTCTCCATATCACACTTGTCTTCATTCAGTGTCAGTCCAGCTTTTACAAGATGGCTGCACATTTCCCTTAATGCTGTGTCATGTTCTTCTTTTGTGCAGCAGAACACCAGAATGTCATCACTGTAGTTCAGATAGTTCTTTAGAGGCCTTACTGCCCGCCCCACCATCTTCTCAAAGATTTCAACTGCGGATGACACGCCAAAGCTTAGGCGTTTGTGATGAAACAATCCCAGGTGTGGAGAACGTGGTGATACAGCATGACTGAGACTCAAGTTCCAACTGGTGGTAGCCATTGAAGAGGTCTAATTTGAAAACAAACAAGCTCCACTTAGGCAGTTGATCATGTCATTCAATTGGGGACCTGGGTGTCTTTCCCTTTCCATGGTAGTGCTTGGTAGATGCATTTCTACACAGACACGTATTTTGTGTGTGTTTTTCTTCGGAACAGCAACAATGGGGGACACCCATGGAGCTGGCCCTTCAGCCAGTTCAATGATGTCCTTCACCTGTGGTTGAAGGTGCACTGGAACTCGGCGATGATGCTGAGCTACAGGTTTTATTACTTTGCTGATATGGAGAGTGACCTGCATGTCTTTCAGCTTTCCAAGCCCTCTGAAGACTACTGAGTAGTCTCTCAAGATGCTGTGATGCTCTGACACATAGTATGTGGTGGCCAGAAGTCTTATGAGTTATGCTGTAACATTACTTAGCAAACATGGTGCTGGGAGTTCTCCCAGTAAGACATGTATCTCCGCCCGCTGTCTTCTTGTAAGACATGTATCTCCACCTGCACTGATGTGTCATTGTATGTGAGCATCACCTCAAACTTGCCTAAATTAATTACTGGGTGTTTTGAACCCAACATTAATATGTCAACCTTGGATGGCAATAGTTGTGGTTTGATGCCTATTTTATCATACTCCGACGCACATATGATGTTGCATGTGGCTCCACTGTTGAGCGCAAACTGTGCTGCATGACATCCTACCCTGAGATCCACCATTGCAGTTTTCTTGATGTCTTGTTTATCTACCAGCTGAATATGTTCCGATTGTGGTCCATCGCCAGGAGACTGACCCGCTTTCTATGCTCCTTGGGTTCTCCTTTCTCTTTCCTCATCTTCCTCTTTCAGAAGTTCTTTGAAATGCAAGCTGTTCCTGGTGATGGAATAGAGTCCTGCTTCTCCTGTGATCATTGTCCATTTAATGTTTCTAGAGCTTGGACCATGGTCTTGAAATCCTCAAATGGGATGAAGGTATTCATCCCTTGAAGGAGTATGATTTGATGCTGAGCTCTTTTTCCTATAGCACTGACGTGGGATGGCATGCTAAAGATTTTGTCAATAGTGAAATCTAGATATTTGGTGCTTTCAATAGATGACCTGCAATCGAGTAAGTTAGTAGCATCTACTTAAATTTGAAATGGAGTTAGGTGTTCAGGATGAGGATGATGAAGAGCAACTCAGACTTCAAATGATTATGTTGGAGATGGAACAATAACCTTCATGATTCAAGGACGTGTACAGAATTGCAAAGTCAGCAATTTATTCTGGAGTGGTGGCTTTTAGATAAAGTTGGGCGCCATCCACTTTCAGATGAAACTGAATGTTCAAGTGAGGGATCCCATTTATAGATTAAAGAGTACCAGGGTAAACATTTTCTCCTCTGTGTCCCGTTGCTGAAGGGGCAGAAATTCAAGAAAAACTTTGTCAGTTTTATTTGCTGGGCTTGACTGGTTGAACACGCTATCTACAGTCTTCAGAAGAGTGGCATAAATGATCATGTCAAACACTGTTGACAAGTCATGGAGAATGAATAGGTATGACTTGCCTTTGTCTAGATTTGACCCAGGTAGTTTACAAACTGCTCTCACTGCCAAATTCTGTAGGAATAGTTAGCACTGGCTTTAGATATCCTAGCCAATAGACTTTTTTTTGCTCTACACTGATCTTTGAACCAGTAATCACTCTTAAAACAGCTGACCTAACTGCAGAGGCTAGAAGGTGACAGAGCAGTTAAGATGATAAAAATATACGTTTTACTTCGCATTGTAATGAATTGAAATAAAAGTTCCTTAAAGCACAGAAGTAACAAATGAAATAAATATATATCTTTGAGCTATGTGTGTTAGAGGTATCTGTACCCCCTTCTTAACACTTTGCCGTTGAACTCCAGGGCTCCACTTCTGCCTATAGGGACCACCTTTTTGTTATAAACGAATCACTATCCAGGCTGACAAACTTTAACCCTTTCCCATCCCCCTCAAAGATGCACAGGTTGTAACTTTCTGGCCTGACACCTTAAACTCTTCTATGAGCCATTTATCTGGCAGATGAATCACTTTGCCCTAGACTCTCATTTGCCTAATATGCAACACAAGCTCATCCAGCTTTCTATAGGCAGCAACTTGAAATGCAAATGACTGTATTCAAGTCCTGCCAGCAACCTAGAGGCACTGGCCAGGCATGCAGGGAAACTTGCACTAATCGTAGCCACAGAAATGCTTGACTTCATATGTAATTAACCATCTTAGCTGCACAACTTTTAACAATCTAAGGTGGGATAGATGCACCTCTTTGAGTCATCAGCCTAGCACGTTACTGGTGCTGGCACATACTGGCCCATCTTTCTGCGATTCCAGGGTGGTTTGTGACAGACTGCATCCCAAGTCTTCTGCATCTCAAGGGTCAGGAGACTGAATTATCATGGGATTAACTGTGAATCAACCATATTTTGTGACTGACTCTGTCCCAGTCTTCCTGACTGACCAGAGACAATTATTCAACAGTGAATGGACATTTGCCAGTTTGTACTATTCTTCTTTCTGGAGCAGTTGTCTACATACAACATGCTTGGGGGATTCAGACTCTGTTCCAAATGTACTGACTTTTCATAGGCGCTGGTCTAACTTGACTGATTCCATCCCAGCACTGCAGGCCTCCCATTGGCTAAAGGTGTTGGCATGACATACAAACGTATGAGGAATTGGATTGAGTGCCTAGTGGTCACTTAAAGACATCAGTGCATAATTTCTTTGCCTACCCAGAATAGATAGCCTCTCAGAGACACTAGCATGATATGTGGCAATGCCACATTCCTACTTGCCTCAAAAGTGAGAATGCTACTGCTAGACGTCATGCCAGGTCGTCTATGCCTGGCACAAGACAGACTCAAGAGTACACCGAGCCCTAAACTAGCATCTCTTATGTTTCATTATGTGCTATGGAGAACTATTCTTTTGAGAACATTAGCGCAAGATGCTTATATTTTGCGTATTAGAGCAAAAACAGAGCTGCATAAATACTTGATTGTGTTTTTTAGGATGCAACATATTAGAAATAAACACTTCGGGGCAGATTTATGATGGCTGGCGCATCCCCAGGGATGCGCCAGTCATCCTGCGCCGCTGCTCCGCCACCCATGGTGCGCCGCATTTACAATGCGGCGCACCATGGGGCAAAAACGGCACAGATGCGTGACGCATCTGTGCCGAAAAGGTGGCGCATTGCTGGAGCTGCGTCGCAAGCGCGACGCAGCTCCAGCAAGGCTCGGGGGTGCCCCATCTCCACAATGCTGTGTCAAGACCTACGCCTGCTTCAAGCAGGCGCAGACTTTTGACGCAGCATTGTCCTGAAAGTGACTGAGTGAAATCTTATAAATTTCACTCAGCCACTTTTGCGAGGCGCACCTGCCCCGGAGCGCCCACCCTGCGCCGGAACGCCTCCTGATGGCGCAGGGCTTTACAACGTGACGCATCTCCTAGATGCGTCACGTTGTAAATAGGGCGCATTGTTTGCGCCGTCGTTGCGTCAAATAATGTGACGCACCGGCGGCGCAAGGCCTTCATAAATCTGCCCCATCATTCTCTCACTGTGTTGTTCCCTGGAGGTACGAATTGAAAAGGGAAACTTCTTGACCTAATAGTGTAATACTGACATTAAACCAGCAACAGTGGCTGCTACAGGGCAGTAGTGGGTGGTGTGGGGGGGGGGGGGGGGGGAGATATAAATAAAGATTAGAAAATAAAAGGAAATACAAATTTGAGCTTACCTGTAGGCTGCCGCTTCTCCTCCATCCTCTTTTTTTCCAGTTGATGCAGGAACAGGAAGCACCGAGGTTTCAGACACCCCTAGCCAATCACGACATTGGTCTGAGTGCTGTGGTTTGGCCCTCAGGTTGGGACTGGGAGCCTGGGTATGTTCTCCAACCCGGCTATGCAATACAGCCCAGTTGAGAACATGCTGAGTACACATAACTTTGGCTGGCCCAAGACGGCCGGCCACACCATTATGCACACTTAGAAAGAGCCTCCCACTCCTCCCCCTGCTCTGTGGGCAGTCAAGCCAGCCCCACTCCTCCCATACAGAGGAATACTGAAAAATAAAATGATAATAACATGCTATTATAATTTATTTTTCCTGTGGGGTGACGCGTCTCCGCCTTAGGGGAGGAGCCGCTTTTGTAAGCCAGTCCTTGATGGCTGAAATTCCTGATAGGGACTTGGAAAACGGAAATTAGACTTGTTGCAAAAAAGTTTAGGATGTTTCCTTAAGTAGTCATTCAGACACTGCCAGGTTAAAATAAACTTTTTTCATAAAAGCTTGCAAATGAATGATGTTCCTTGTTATATGTGTATATCAGTCACAAAAAGAGAGAATGTAGGACAGGGGACCTAAAAAAAGGTTGGGCATGAAGACATGTAGTAAGAGTTCGATCACAGCCAAATGAATCCATCGGTCATTATACGATAAAAGCCAATGCATTAACAAATGATTGTGGTAGAGATGTATACAGAATAAGGAATTGCTTTTAAGTGTTTGAAACAAATTAATTAAATAAAATGCTAGCATAGATTTTGGCACGGCATTACCACTTCGTTAAAAAAACAAGCGTTCAAGTTTTTACAATGAACAACTTTACACATGTCCGTGGGCCACAGTGCTTCTAACATTTGCTTTATTCTGATGCTCCTAAGCAGATGACAATATGCTGTGCTCCTCGCTTATCACTGCTTCGACAGGTACTTGTCGGGCGCAATCTGCAAGTTTGATACCATTTGTGATGTGATGGCTACACAAAATGAGGCTTGCTAAACACTACAAGAAGCACTTTTGTTTAAAATTAGGGGTATATCTAAAACAAATACATTTTGGATTACTTGTTTAGTATGTCCAGTTTTCATAAAGCGCTACGCGTAGAATAGAATAGAAAATATCACTGTTATTTAGTAACGGCATCAGTATAGGAATTTAGATTTGGGGATAAGAGATAAGTTAATAGTTAAAATGTTAAAAGAGAAAAAAATGTTGTGATTCATACAGTTGTTATCAGAGGAATGACATCAGATGAATGAATGAACCTGAAATATTTTGATGTAAACCCATGTTTTGTCTCAAAAGATGTCTTACCGGGAAATCAGTAAAATGTTTAATTCAGTAAAATGGTGGGCCCCGGGGGAAGCAAAGTCGCAGACTAGACTTCCCCCGGGGTCTTTTGCACAAGGAAAACCAGGCTGGGTTAGGGGTTGGGGTTTAGGGAGGGGTATAAGAATGCAGGGGAGGAGGGCAACTTCCTCTTCCTGTATTCTGGCACCATTGGGAGGGTTAGAAGTTAATTGAAAGAGAGTTTTATTCAGGCAGTTGTCTGGAGTGTAGGAGGTCTGCGACGTGCAGTGGAACTACTGGCTGGTGGCTTTGTGGCATTTTGAGCGGAGGCGTGGGCTCATCGGTAGGCGGGTCGCGAGCTGTCAGCGGTGTCCGCAGACGAGGTGCGGGAGGCCATGCGAGTTCTGGGCCGCGCTGGCCGAGAGGACCTTCTTCGGCCCGGCGTACTTGAGGAGGCATGGGTGGGGTTATCACGGGCCACACGCGTGGCATCTGTCAGCATGGCGGCTGCTGTGGTGGCGTATATGCAGGAGCCACCACCGGCCGTGAAAGGTACGTCTGGGAGGGGGTGGGGGCGGGGTGAAAAAGGAGGTGGCGTTGCACGACAGCCAGCGCCGGAGCCTGCCTCTGCACTTGGGAGACAGCTTAGGGGAAGCGGGAGGGCCCTCGCGGGAAGGGGGAAGACCTGGTGGTCTGCAGGGGCTCCATGAGCAGGGAGACATGGCTGGGCAGGAGGGGAAGGGGTCTGGGACTTCCCTGACGGTGGGTGTCTCCAGGGACGTCGGGATGCACGTTGTGAGCCTGGAGGAAGGGGCTGGCTGTAGTGGTGTCACATTTGCGAGCGCAAGTGGGACACAGGTGCAGCCACGGGACATAGAGGGCCTGGAGCAGGACAGTATAGAAGGGCAATGGGTGGGGGCGCTCCCATTGACCTTTCCAGTGGATCTAGGGTGGACAGCGTTAGGCTCGGGGGCTCAGGGAAGGGGCATGCAGACACCTACCGGATGGGGGATGGTGTTGTTCAGAGACAGGCTTTGGCAGGGGCAGGTCCAGTGGACCAGGAAAGGGGGGTAGGAGAGGAGGGTTGTTTCCCCTCTGTCCTTTCCAGATGGGAAGGCATGTCCCCGAAGAAAGGACCAGGGACCAATGATAGATCATACAGGAGACTGAGGCGCAGTGGGCAGCGATGTGTGCGGCCAGGGGTGGGGAGGGTTGGGACAATGGGGTGGAGGGGACTCCCATGCCCACTTCTGAGGAAGAACGGTGGCTGAACAGGAGGAACGGGATAGGGAGGCCAGGGGCAAGTGGGTGTGGGTGGGGGAGGACGGGTGCCTTCAATCAGGGGTAGGGGCGGTCAGGACGGCTCTGAGGCCCGATGGTGCTGGGGCCCGCCCAGGTTGGAGTGTCCTGGGGGTGGGGGGGGGTCCAAGCTGGCGGAGGTCGGCAGATTAATGGGTAGCACGGCGGGGTGCAAGACGGCCCCTGGACACCAGCTGGAATGGGGTCTATGGCGGCCTTTTCCTCCAGTGCAGGAGTGGGCAACGGTGTTGTGTGTGGCAGGTGGTAGTAAAATGAATGCGAAGAAGAGCAAAGGTGTGAATAGAGCGGTGCGGGAGGTGTTGTGGACGCCTGTGGAAGTGGAGCCTGAGGTGGAATTGGATTAGGGCACCGAGAGTGAGGAGTTGGAAGAAGGGGAGGTGAGGGATGAAAAGGACAGGACATGGGGGAGGGGAGGGGAGCAACAGCAGACTTGGTGTTTTGGTGGGGGAGGACGGGTGCCTTCAGTCAGGGGTAGGGGCGGTCAGGATGGCTCTGAGGCCCGATGGTGCTGGGGCCCGCCCAGGTTGGAGTGACCTGGGGTGGGGAGGATCCAAGCCGGCGGAGGCCGGCAGATTAATGGGTAGCACGGCGGAGTGCAAGACCGCCTCTGGACACAAGCTGGAAGGGGGGTCCACGGCGGCCTTTTCCTCAGTGCAGGAGCGGGCAACGGTGTTGTGTGTGGCAGGTGGTAGTAGAATGAGAGCAAAGATGTGAAGAGAGCGGTGCGCGAGGTGTTGTGGACGCCTGTGGAAGTGGAGCCTGAGGTGGAATTGGATTATGGCATCGAGAGTGAGGAGTTGGAAGAAGGGGAGGTGAGGGATGAAAAGGACAGGACAAGGGGGAGGGGAGGAACAGCAGACTTGGTGTCTTGCAGATAGCAAAACCAACGAAGGGCAAGGCGAAGGCGGACAATCCAAGATCGAACACTGTCAGAGGATGGACCAGAGAGACACAGACGGCCTTGACAGGTGAGGGGGCATGGTGGGCGGCTTGGGATGTTGGGCTGAAGGAAGGGAGGAAGAAGACCTGCCATCGGTAGGTGTGGGAGATGGATCAGTTAGGGACGCCATAGCGACATCACAGGGCGGAGCTGCGGGGGGGGCTAAGGCGGAAGGGGGGGCAAGAAGGTGTGGGTGGCGAGCGTACAGACTGACAGGACGGACGGGACGGAGGACAAGGGTGACAAAGGGGAGGACAAACAATCTAAAAATTGCCGTATATGGGACTGGCCATGCTGCTGGGGTTGCAATTGTTGGACAAGACTAGGAATAAAATATAGAAACACAAATATGTGGATGTTTTTAAACTCATACATAGGGAGACACAGCAAAGGAGGGCTCGAAGGAAGAAGAATGAGAGCTTATGAGGCGGCCCAGGGTCGACGTGAATATAGAGAATTGGACATCAGCTTTTCTCATTAATGCTAGCATTTATTGCTAGAAGCATCTGGGCAGGGCCATAGCACTCCTGAAATATATGGATATCATCAGGAAGGCTCAAATGTATTTTGGGGATTTGGCTGGCTGAGTTACAAGGACTTTCGGGCAAGGATTAGCGTGCACCCAGGTAAGCCTTGGAGGGAGGCTGACTAGGAGTTGTGGATGCAGTGGATGTCGTCCACGCAATCCTCAGCATCCACGCACACAGCCAGCGGCTTGCCGGTCATGTACCGGTCCGTTCTGCACCGTCTGCCGACGGTGGGAAGTAATTCCAGTTCAGGGGGTGCAGGGGCGCCTAACAAGCCTGGGGGCAGCAATACCGGAGCATGTTGGAGTTACAACAGGGGCTATTGCTCACGTTACCCCTGTAAATTTAAGCATGAATGCTCCAAATGCAGGGGAACGAGATGCGCTTACACAATGCTTTACCTTGGCCACGCCCTCTGAGCAATAGGGAGCCAAAAAAGGGAGGGGGCAAGCTGGGTAGAAGGGTGCCTACACCAGTTAAGATTGAGGCGATGGGGCCAAGGCTCTCTCGCTACCCCGACAGGGAGGCAGCCTTGAAAATTCTGTGTGGTTTTACGGAGGGTTTCCGGGTAGGGTATCAGGGCCCTAGAGAGAGGAGGTGGGCGGGCAATCGGAAATCAGCCAAGGAATGGCCAGAGGTGGTGGCAGCCAAATTGAAGAAAGAGGTAGACGAAGACAGGATAGCGGGCCCGTTTGTCAACTGGCCCGTAGATGACTTGATTATTTCCTCACTGGAGGTTGTACCTAAGAAGGCGCAAGGGGAGTTTGGTATGATACATCACCTCTCGTGTCTGGAAGAGCAGTCTGTGAATGATTTCATTGCAGAAGCAGACTCGAGGGTGCTCATAGGGCGGGTATGTGGGCAGAGGGCGGAATTGGCGAAGTGTGACGTGAAATCGTCTTTCCACCTACTGCCCATACACCCTGCGGATTTCTCGCTTCTGGGGGTGCAATTTGCAGGTGCCATCTATGTGGACAAAGTATTGCCCATGGGTCGTGTGATTTCTTTCAATGGGCCTTTACACAGATAAGTGGGCATCGGGAGGTCTCGCACTACCTAGATGACTTTCTATTCCTGGGAAGGGCACACTCGGGGGATTGTGACACACCGATTTTGGGTCCATCTGGGGCCAGAGAAAACAGCTGGGCCCAGATGTAGGTTAACCTTCTTAGGAATCAAACTGGATTCGGTTCAGTGGATGGCCCGGCTCCCCGACGCGAGGGAGGCGGAGATACAGGCATGCCTGTTGTGGGCGATTGGAGAAAAGAGGATCGCATTGAGGGCCATGCAACAACTGTTGGGTTTCCTGAATTATGCATGCAAGGTGGTAAGGGCAGGACGAACATTCTGCTGGCGACTCGGCATGGTCTTGTCGGGGGCAGTCTTACAGCACAACAGGATTCAGATTTCCATGGGGGTCCGAGCGGATCTGAGAACATGGCTGACTTTCTTGACTGACTTCAATGGGGTGCCACTGGATTTTGTTGAAGAAAAAATGGTTTGGCAAGAACAAATTTACTCTGATGCAGCTGGGGCAGCGGGCTTCGGGGTTTTCTGGGATGGCAGGTGGTGCGCGGAGGACTGGCCGGCTCATTGGGTGAAACAAGGGAGAAGCATTGCATTTCTTGAATTTTTTCCTCTGTGGTGGTGCTGGAGGTGTGGGGTTCTGAATTTCAGAATCGATATTGTTTCATGTGGATAACATGACTGTTGTCAAGTTGGTCAACTGGCAAAAAGCAAGGGATCTGAGGGTGTTGTGGCTCTTGCGGAGCTTTATGCTTAAATGTTTACAATTCAATGTGGTGTTTCGAGCAAAACACGTCCCTGGGGCGAATAATGACATGGTGGAGAAGACTATAGCCAACACCACGAGACACAGCTACAGACTGACATGGGCAGAGTTTGGATCCTTTATGTGCTGGTGCAGGGAGACGACAAATGGATCCTGATCGACTGTTGAACAGGGAGTGTTACAGTTTGTTTTACATTGCATGGGCAAGGGTCTGTCTTCCGCGACGATAGCAGGAAAGCTGGCAGGAGTGTCTTTTTATGGCAGTTTGTTTTTGGGGTTTTAGTCGGCAAAAAATGTGATCATTAGCAGAGTGCTCATGAGTTGGGGTCGGGAGCGGGGAGGGGGAGGGAGAGGAAAGGGGTGCTAAGGGAAGCAATTACTTTTGAGTTAGTTGTTGGTCAGGCTGTTTGGGGCTTTGCGTTTGTGTTGTTACGATGGTTTTGAGGTTGCGGTTTTCCGTTTATATATGGTGTGGATGTTCTTTGGGGCCTTCAGGGTGTCTGAGTTGCTGGGCACAAACAGGGAAGGAGGGAGGAGGAATGAGGAGGTCTGTTTGGATGGGGGCCGCCTGGGTATTTGGGTGGGACAGTCCAAGACGGATCAGATGGGACGTGGGAAATGGGTCTGGCTGAACGAGAGTGGCTGTGCGGGAGCATGTCTGGTGGCAGAATGGCAGAGGTTTCTGCAGACGGCCCAAGTTGATGTTGGGGGATTTGTTATTGGTTATTTGATGTTTATTGGTAATGTAATGTATTGTGCAGCCTGGTCCTAATAAATGGCCTTTTACACTTAACATCAGCGTGGAGTGATTATTGCGCAATAGTGGGCCCCGGGGGAAGCAAAGTCGCAGACTAGTCTTCCCTGTGGTCTTTCGCGCAGGAAGGACCAGGCTGGATAAGGGGGTGGGGTTTAGGGAGGTGTATAAAAATGCAGGCGAGGAGGGCAACTTCCTCTTCCTGCATTCCGGCACCATTAGGAGGGTTAGAAGTTAATTGAAAGGCCGCCCGCCCATCCTACTGTTTACTAGGATTCAGGAGCTGGGTAGGCAGAGTGTGCCAGTTTAGGACAGGTTGCAGATGTTTGGTGGTACTTGGGAGGGGTGGGGAGTTACTGACGGGCACACCCATCCCTTGGGGGGGAAAGAGTGAATGATTGTGGGGGCCGGAAGGCATGAGTGTAATGCTAGATGATACAGGGGAGGATGCTAGAAGAGAAGTGAAGAAGTGGATGAAGAACTGAACGGGTCATGGAGTGGAATGAGAGGTGAGTTGGGAGTTGCGTGAAGGGAGTGAGTGGATGGAAAGGTTGATGTTGGGGGATTTGTTATTGGTTATTCAATGTTTATTCGTTATGTAATGTGTTGTGCAACCTTGTCCTAATAAATGGCCTTTTACGCTTAACATCAGCGTGGAGTGGTTATTGCGCGATGCCAAATGTATGCATGGATTAGTCTTGTATCAAGACAACAAAATCACCTTTTGCCAGTCAATCGCCCTTGCAGCATGACGCTGTAGCATTTGTGCGTGTATTTGGCTCCTCACAGGATCAAAGACTGACCGAGCTCTCTCAGGGAGAGGGACTAGGATTTCGCACACCTCGGATCCCAGTGGTTGTGCGCCCTTACCTTCACCTGGTGAGCCAACGCTGGTACATTGCCACCTTAGCGGTGTCTTCTCAGGGGCTTCCGTTTTGCCTAAATGGTTATTCCTAAATAGCGGCCACCGAACACACGTATGCAGCTGTGGGACTCCGCTCTGGGCTCTTAATGTATTGGGCCATGAAAAACAAGCTTTCCAGAGTAGGCGCTGAGCTACGAAGATTCCGCAACTCCGATACACTCCATTCTCCATCTGCTGCCTTCACTTCCGCCTTCACTTCTGGGGTAGTGGCACAGCCAGGAGAAATATACTAGCAGGGATGCATTTGGGAAGCGTCCTGCCTCTGTTGCATGCCATGGAGTTGAAGTTGCACTGGGAATGCCTTTAAGCTCGATCGTCCAGCGACTCATGCTGCAGCTGTGTGTAATGCTGCACTTGAAGCTGAAGTTAATATAGGGAAACGCTGACTCTGCCCTCTGTCTGCTTTTTGAAGGAAGCTGGAAGAATTAACGCAAGACTGAGAGAAGGGGACAGTAAAGGGGATTCTAGCAGTATGCGCACTTAAGTGCAAGCCTTTGAATACAAGCCCTTTGACTGGTAATCCAACTCTCACTCAAAAGCATCGCAATAAGACAGGTGTAGAGAAAACAACGGGTAATACACGTGTTTTACGTAAAGCACAACAAAGAATGGATCTAAAAGTCCAGCAATTGCTAGCCGCAGAAAGAGCAGAGACCTCAGAGGTACAGGAGGCTCCACCCGAGACCAACCAACAGATGATGCCAGAATTTAAAAGTACACAGGGGGGGGGGGGGAGACACAAGAGCTGAAGATGTAGACATTAATATGGAAGTAGCGGTCCCCCAGAAACTTTTTACTGTGGAATCCTTCTCCACTCCTGCTTGCTGTAAGCAGTACCCCCTGTTTTTCACGTCTCATTTTGCAATGACAACCACAGCCACCTCTAGTCAGCCTATAGATTCATAGCTAATTCAGGCTTTCCCGTCTCCTGCACCCACCTCTGCACTGCAGTTAGAAGAGACTAAGGAGCAAACAGCTCATTCACCACCGCTATGTATAACCACAAACAGCAACGGGCGGTCCTTTAGGATTTGGGGAATGGGAAAGAATCCGATCCAACAGTGCGAACTATGTTTGAATTAATCCTTTCAGAAATGAAAGAGCTTCGGGCAACACAAAACCAGGAAATTGCTTCATTACATGCTAGGTTATCACAAATTGAGGTCTCTATTGGTACAATCCTGGAACGCCTAATCACAGCAGAAGAACGTGTATCTAGGCTTGAGGACAAAGCAATGACTTATGAACACAAAATATCACAAATTAAACAAAACACAGAGGTTCTTGAGTCAAAGTTACAGGACATTGAAAATTATAACAGAAGAGCTAATCTACGGCTAGTAGGCGTACCAGAGGCAATCGAAGGAAGAATGGGTCAAATCATTATTGAGGAAAGCAATCCCTGACTTAGAAGGCGACTTAACGATCACAAGAGCCCATAGAGTTCCTTTCCAGCATCCAACAAATGCAAAATACCCTTGTACCATCTTAATGAACTTCACTGATTTTCGAGTAAAAGAAAAGATTCTTTCTTAGGCCATTGAAAAAGAACATTATCAACACAAGAAGTGCCACATTTTAAAATCTTTTCAGACATGTCTGCAGTGGCAGCAAAGAAGCACTGAGAATTTGTGAGAATGATTGACTCCTTGAAATCAAAGGGAGCACAGGCAACCATTGTTCAGCAATCAAAACTAAGGGTCTCGGAAAATGGCAAATTCCAATTGCTGGACAATGTGGTTAAAGCTCAAAAATTAGATTCCGGAACATTGTAGTGTTATATAAATGTATGATAACAAGACTAGTTCTATAGCCAATGCTAGGCTTGAAATATATTTTATTGTTGATTTGATTTTGTTGTTTTCTCTCTCTTTTTCTCATTTTTCTGCTTCCTTTCTTTCTACTCTTGGCAAATGGCAAACTCTATTTTCTGGACAATATGGCTAAAAACACAAGAATTACTACAGCAGATTCTGAGTCCACCACAATGTTATAAGAATGCATGGTAACAGGACTAGTTATATAACCAATGTTAGGCTTGAAATACAAAGTGTTTTACTGTCTTTTCTGCTTCTTTTCTTTTTCTTCTTCTCACTGTTGTGGACATGATGTTAATGAATCCACGTAAGAGCACTTAAGCTATTCGGGGAGGGGGGTTTGGGGGCCCGGAGGTTTTTTAACCTCAGATAGAGGAAACGTACAGGAGGCGGTGCTGATTCATGGCACCCGGAGTTCTGCATGGGGGTTGGGAGGAGATTTGGGCTATTTTCCCACATTCAGGGGAAGGGGGTGGGTGTTGTCCAAGGGGAGGTTCACGAGTTTGGTATCGGTTCGACACGGGGAAGAGGGGCTCTGCAGGAGGAAAAATGGGATAGTTCATATATTTACCGGCACACCCATTTGAGGAAAAAAGTTTATTGGCAGAAAATGTTCTCACTTTTTCAAGAAGCCGTTATCTG
Organism: Lissotriton helveticus; assembly: GCF_964261635.1. Lineage (NCBI taxonomy): Eukaryota > Metazoa > Chordata > Amphibia > Caudata > Salamandridae > Lissotriton > Lissotriton helveticus. The sequence goes on from NC_136063.1 coordinate 497,896,723, forward strand.
TACACACTTTACATGATGTTGGCAATATTTGCACTGCACTGTCAGTTTATCATGTACTGTAAAATGAGTATCTTTTTGCTACATGCCGGCATACACATAAGGCAGGGGTAGATCTATGCACCATCATAAGAGTATAAAGGTTTATTGGCAGAAAATGTGTTCAATCTTTCAAGAAACTGGTATTTGTAAACTGCTGTGCACTTTACATGATGCTTGTGATGGTTGCACTGCACTGTCACTTTATTCTTTTTTTTTTGATTCACAATCACCTAAACTCAGCCATGTATTATAAAAGGAATACTTTTTGGTGTTTTAAAAAATGTATAGATATACCGGCACGAGGCACTTTAAATAAGATCCATTTTCATTGATGGCTCCACAACAGCAGATATTTAAGGACTCTGTAAGAATTCTTTCTTTTAATGCAAATGGCCTAAATAATAAGATAAAAGCCAAGGATATTTAAGAGTGGTTGAAAGGAAATACCCTAGACATAATACGGATGCATGTAACGCATTATGTGGATAGTAAGAAATTTCCATTTAATATGTTTCAGCAATGGGCAGGTAGTAGATATTTTTCATGAGCAAGTACGGCCCAAAGGGGGGTAGCAATTTCTTTGCATATGTTTTTTCCCTTTCAGGTCTTTTATTCCCAAGTGGATAAAGAGGGGAGGTGGGGGTTAGTAAATGGTTTGTTTAATAATAAAAGATTAACCATAGCTACAATATATGCTGCGCTTATGAGGAAGAGTGAGGGTAGAGCAATATATTTTAGGCTAGCTTTAGATGTGAATGGTAGGTTTATACCACTATGGAAGTATCTGATCCACAGAAGAGTGTACACCAAACCATTTTCCAATTTTACAGACATGAATGACAGTGAAATGTATATACCCATGAGTAGAGCTGGTGGGGTATGAATTGAAAATATAGCTGTATAGGATGAGGATGGGAAAAGTGGCACATGGGGAACAGAGCAACAAAGGGCTTGGAGGGTTTGGAAGAGGAAGAAGCAAACGAGCGAGAAGTAAACGAGCGAGAAAGCACAGCACGCAGTCACAGCTGCTACCTCCCAGCCGCAGTGGGGCGGGTGGGGGAGAAGGGGCGGGTGGAGGAGGATCAGAAAAAAAAAATCACATACCTCCTGGCCGGCCGGCCTCCGCCGCCTATCCTGCGTCCTCTTCTGTCGTGTCATCTGCCTGACCTTGTCTGTGCAGTAGGGCAGGCGGAAGCGGATGGGGAGGGGCGAGGGAACAGGAAATTTAGTTCGGGGAAAAGAGAAGAAGAATAAAGCCACATTCAACCCCAGCTCCGGGTCCGAGTATTCTGTAAAGTGAGGGGTCGCGATAGAACACTGGCGACGAGGGTGGGATGTTGCTGAACCACCGCTTTGCCGCTCGCTGCAACTGCAGTGTGTGTACCTGCAGCCAGACACCAGCCCACAACGCTAAAAAGAGCGCAAAAACGCGATCGCGCTGCAAAACTGAGAGCCATGAGGGGCCAGGCAGCAGAAACCTGCAGCACATGAAGGGTGAGTCTGAGCAACGACTACCCTTGTCAGAGCAACTGCCAGGAATGAAAACAGGCATTGTGTAAAGGAGAGACCTGTGTCCTCCTCAGCAGCCATTTTGAAATCAGGCATCGTGCATAGGCCTCCACTAAATCCTGACACTGCGGCCATTTTGAGGTCAGGCGAGTGCATGAAACCTGTAAACTACTAGAAATAAAGCCTCTCAAAGCCAAGTGAGCCTATTTCTACACTCAAGATGCCTGGTGAACCTGACACTTCACGCCCAGAAGCCACTGGGTCCACCCTGCAAGCCCCGCAACCGCACCCGATGATGATGGGGGTGTCGTACCTACGCCCGCCGGAGCCCCTGGAGCTAACGTCCGGGAACAGCATGGGGCCGAAATGGAAGAGCTGGGCAGAAGACTTTGAGAACTTTATGACAGGGTCCCAGGTGCAAGACTCCAAGCAGAAGCTGATAGCGCTGCGAAACCTGATAGGAAAGGACATTGCGCAGATCATCAAAGAATTACCGGGCGCCACTGCCATTTCATATGAGGAGGTGAAAGGAGCCCTGGACCGGACGTTTCTCCACAAATGAAACCTAGGCTACGAGCGGTACATGTTCAATCTTGCCTCCCAAGAAAAGAATGAACTGATGTGCGACTTCATCGCTCGCATTCGGCGTCTAGACCGATACTGTGAGTTCGACGCGTTTAATACTGAAGATGCCCTACGACTGCGCATAAGTGAGGGATGCCAATCGGAATCACTGCGCCGCAGATTACTGAAGAAACATTACACGCTGGAAGAAATTGAAGAACTCACTCGCATCAACGATCAAGCCAAAGACCATGCAAAGAAAATGGAAGCCAGCAAGTCTGAGAAAAAGGAACAAGCTTTTTGAATGCAATCGCACATGGACTCGAAACGCCATCCTGACCGCCGCCGGTCAGAAAGACCGACGCAGAAAACCCGAGCGACTTCATCATGTCATGGAGTCCGAAGTTATCGCACAAATAAGCCAGCCTCAAAATGCTACAGATGCGGTCAAGACTATCCACACACGGTACAATGTCCTGCCATAGGACAACAGTGTCACCGATGTGGGAGAGAAAATCACTTTGAAGCAACCTGCCAAACACGTCGGTCAGAATTAAAGACAGCCAAGTCAAGTCCAGGAACCCGCCACCACGCCAGAGCAGTAAGAGGGAGGAAAAGTCGATCCTCTAGCTCGTCAAGGTCAAGCACTCACTCAATTGTTTCCCATAAATCTCAGAGGTCAACGTCCCGGGAATCGTCCTCTCCCACGCCTGTGTCACAAGACAGTGACGAATATGTGTATATGGTATCGGACCCCGACAGACAAAAAAAATACCCGCGGCTGAACATTCGAATAGGAAGTCACCCGGACAAATTTGTTTTAGACTCAGGAGCGTCCTTAAACTACATCTGTGCCATGGAATACAACAGTATGAGGCCTCAGCCAAAGTTAGAACCAGCCGCCGTTCGAGTTTACACGTGGATGTCCAGGAAGCCCCTACCCTGCCCCGGACAATTCCGCACGACTCTAACTTATAAAGACCGACAGATCCAAGCACATATTCATGTGATTGAGGGTCCTGATGCAGCGGACTGCCTCCTCAGCCTGCCGACTGCAGAACGTCTTAAACTTGTGGAACTCTTGTACACAGTGGATGACTCCCCGGATATCATCAACAAATTCCCGAACTTATTCAAGTGCCTCGGAAAACTCAACCAATTCAAGGTCAAATTACACATTAATAAGCGGTGTCCCCGGTAGCGCAACACCACAGAAAGGTGCCGTTTCATCTACAACAGGCAGTGGATGAAGAGCTCCAAGGATTACTGAGGACAGACATCATTGAAAGAGCCACAGGACCCATTCCATGGGTGTCTCGCGTAGTAGTAGTACCTAAGAAAGGACATGACAATAAAATACGCCTCTGCGTTGACATGCGTGCCCCGAACACAGCCATCGAGAGGGAAAGACATCCAGGACCTCATATAAGTGATATGATTGCTCGTCTCAATGGAGCAACTGTGTTCTCAAAGCTGGACCTCAACAAGGGATACCACCAATTGGAATTACATAAGCAATCCCGTTATATCGCCACTTTCACCACCCATCAAGGTCTATTCCGATACAAACGCCTAAACTTCGGAATATCTTCCGCCGCGGAAATCTTTCAGGAGGCCATTCGGAGAGTCATACAAGGCATCCCAAATGCTTTCAATAACAGCAACGATATCCTAGTGTTTGGGGAGAACCAAGTAGAGCACGACAAAGCCTTGGACCGGGTGTGCCATGCCTTACTCAATGCCAACCACACCCTCAATCCGGACAAGTGTGAGTTCCACAAGTCCACGCTCAAATTTTACGGACATATCTTCTCCAAAGACGGCATTGGATCCTGAGAAAGTGTCCGCCCTCACAGACACTCCACAACCGCAGGATGTCAGTGACCTCCACTCCTTCCTAGGAATGGCGAGCTACTATGCCCGCTACATTCAACCCCGAATTGTGACCACCGATCATGACACCCTGGTAACGCTAGACCAGACAAAGAAAGCAAAAATGAAAGACTATGCCGATCAGCGCAGGCATGCGTAACAGAGGGACATTCATGTAGGAGACTGGGTGCTGGTGAAGCAAGACCGCAAGACCAAGGCAGACAGCCGATATCTCGCTCACCCAATGAGAGTCTCCAGTCAAAAGGGGACCATGATCACTGCCGAATCGGAAGGAAAAAGGATAACTCAAAACGTTTCCCATTTGAAGAGATGCCACCCTTCGGTTCAGGTTCGATCCCACGACAGTGAGTCCGACACAGACTCATCGAGCTTTGGAGAAAACAGTGATAGAGAACGCCCTAAGTCAGTGAGGCCAAGAGACACACGAGACTGTCCCACTCCTGATCAAGCACGAAACAGTCGCCCAAGAAGAGTGGTCAAATGACCCATTCGACTCATTGAAGAACTCTGAGAGACAGTAAGCATTATTGTATAAAGGGGGGAGGTGTCGTGTCATCCGCCTGACCTTGTCTGTGCAACAGGGCAGGCGGAAGCAGATGGGGATGGGCGAGGGAACAGGAAATTTTGTTCGGGAAAAGAGAAGAAGAATAAAGCCATATTCAACCCCAGCTACGGGTCCGAGTATTCTGTAAAGGGAGGGGGTAGCGATAGAACATCTTCCTTCTTGGCAGAAACAGGAAGCGGGTAGCACCAGGACTCCTATGCTCCCCGTAGCCAAACACAACGCTGCAGCACAACATTGTGATCGGTCTGAGCGCCGTATCACGGCGCTCAGTCACGGGTTGGAGGGGTGGGCATGTTCTCAATGCAGGCCATAATGCAGTCTGCACAGAGGACAGGAAAAGTGCACATGACTGTTTTGGGCAGCACAAGAGGGCCGACCAAACAGTCAGCACACACTTAGGAGGGTTTAACCCCTCCTCCTCTGCTCTGCAAGCCCCACCCTGCCCCCTCACACAAGCTGCCGCAGCACAAGGACAAAATAAATTGATAATGACATTATTTATTATCATTTTATTTTCTCCTTTCTTTTGTTGCATCAAGGCAGTCGGATGATGCTCGTCCGCCTTAGTGTAGAAGCCACCACTGGCAGCACGTAAAAGAAAGAGCAAAACAGTGGATGGGGGAGAAGCACACAAGAGAAATCTAGAAAGCACACACTCTAAAGAAGCACTTAACGAGGGAAGCAAATGAGAGAGACGGAAAACAGTAAACACACTCTCTCTCATGGAATGTTCAACTGAAAAGAAAAAATCTTTTCCTCAAAGTGAGCAGTGGAAGGAAACAAGTAAACCAATGAAAATGCCAGCAAAGAAACTGTGCTCCAGGGAAGTGAGAAACATATTCATAGGAAGGCAAGAAGCAAACAAATGAGAGTGAGAACAAAACCCAAGAAATTGTTTTAAGCCCACTGCGCGTTTTTGGGAAACCCATAAAAGGTCTTTTATGCAGCCAGACAGCTTGCGTGGAATTGAGACCTAAAAAAAGAGTGAGTGGCTGTTCCCTGCTTTCAGTACAGGCCCCTTTATTGGCCCAATTTTTAATACCTTTACCAGCTTGGCAGTTTGTAAAGCTGGCACACATTTACAATGTTGAAAGGACTTTGCAACGTTCCACAAACCTGGATCTACATCAGAAATGGGCTGCCCCACCTGTGAAGCCAACTAAGCCCCTCCTGCAGTTACTGTAGTTCGAAAATGTAACCTCGAACGGTGCACTGAAGCATTTTATTATCGGTTTCAACGAATGTGCGTTGTCATTAATAATGGTCTCTAAAAGTGAGATTTTTCTCATAACAGTTTCAGAGGCAAAGATTTAAATGATGATTCTTTATTACTAATTCTTTAAGTAGTCCCCAGTATCGTCATTTTCCCTTCTCAAATAGCAATACGTTTCCTTGTATTTCTTTTCTGTTTTTTAAATGTTCATTCACAAAACTTGACTGGGCAATACGTGCTTTTTGACTTCTAATGGCCGCATCCTCGGGGCACTTAGTGCAATCTTACAGGCAGAATATGTATTTCTATTTGAGTATTGTTTGCCACATACGGAACTGACAGTCCATTAATAAAACAGAAACGTTAACAACGTATTTTTTTACCACTAGGTGGCAGCATAGGCTATAAAATGACTAATCCTTTGTTTAACAAGGTTACAAAACAATGTTGGAATGTATTCGAGGGTATGTTTTACAGAACAGAAAACAAGTGAAATTACTGAGTATTCTGAGTTAATAAACCGTGGGTCGTTATAAAGCATTAATTGCGAGCTTTTGCCGGTTCTGTCCTATTTTTAATGAACTTTGAAAAGAACTGTGGCACTAGTCTGTTATAATAAAAAAAAAATATGAAGTAGATGATTGTTTCAACTGGTATCTGTCAGTTTACTATCTACTGCTGGCTAATATTAGCTGCTGATACTACTAGGAGTGTGTTAAAACAATTCTTGTGTGACATTTTCAGGGGGCATTCCTCATTTTCTTAGACACACCTTGGGTGTGCCCAGAGTTCTGACCAATGGAAGAAGGACTCTGCAATATAGAATTTGGCAAAGCAGGGCACTGTGGGAATGTTTAAGGCCCAGGAAATTATGCCAACGTGTGTAGGGTTGATCCTGGAAACTTCTTCCTTATTGGTTAGGAAATCACCCACACCCAAAAGCTTGTGCCAGGCATAAAAGTAGCACCACAAGCTATCTTCCTCAGAACACTGCGGGACCCGTGGAAAACAGAGGGAGGACTGCACCTGCTGGGCCAATTGAACAGAACTCAGAATAAGACCTTTTGTTTTACCTGTGGCGAGAACACCTAATGGCTGGACCTGCTGCCACTTTAATCCAGCACAGAAGAGTGTACTTCAAGGCCTCGTCATCCAGTAACAGAAAAGCTGCAAGAAGCATGCAACAAAGAACAGTCCAGCTGACCAGTTCCAACTGGATTTTCCGTGAACCCAGCTGGAGGATTCTGGGAGATTGAGTTCTAACTCACCAAGTGGGTCCCAAAAGTACCCAGACCCTTGGCTGGTTTTAGAGTGTACTCTCCCCCCTTAAGATTGCTAAAGTGGACATTTAGAAAAGCTTTTCACTAAAGACCCAGGGGCTACACTGGGACACCAATTCACACCGCATGTCGGATTTAACTTGATAGTTTGCCCCTCTGAAGCAGCTTGACTTCCAGAAGTTTTTAAGTCCCATTGTGGAGGATTCAACCAGGACCAGCTCCGAGTAACACCACCCTGTTGTTAAGTGCTCCATCGGATGCAACCGGTAGCTCGTCCCACCGAAGAGAAAATTCCTCCACAAGAAAGACTAAGACAGAAGGTAAACTTTTCACCGGGATGGACCTGGTCCCTGTAGCACACCCGCGCTCCATCGCAGTTGTCCTTAACACCTGACTTTGACCCAGTCTAGCACGACCAGATAACCATGGTGGTGCTTTGTGCTTTTAGCACTAGGAAACTGTTAAAAGCTTAAAAAATCATATATCTGCTACCCCTGATCTGATTTTTTGTTTGTTTTAGGGGCTGTTTGCTCATTAAAATGTATACTATTTTCATAAATTGTAGTGGGATTTTTAATTGTGTTGTCGGCTTATTAACTGTTTTGCCTGTGATAAATGTTTTACACTTGTTTCCTCTAAGTCAAGATACAGTATATTGGCACTATCAGTTGGTGAGGTCTCACTAATAACTTACTTTTTTACACACAGCTTTCTCTCACGAATGCAAAAAAGTTAAGTTAACCATCATCATGTGCAAAATGTTTCTAGTGACAAAAAACAACACTGGTTCATAGTGTTTGTGAGAAAATGGCACATCCATTTTTAGCTCCAACTAACATTTACAAGAAAAACCACAAGAACGGTGGGAAACAGCCAAAGGGAAAATGCGAATGCCATGAATCGGGAAGAACGCTCAGACACTTGGTACAACTCTACATAACATTCAAAGGGGCAGGGTGAACAAAACATTCAAAAGAGCCTTGTACACGATGCATTCAACAGGGCACTGTAAAGAATGCGCTCACAAGGGCACTGGAAGCAATGTGTTCAAAATAGCATCGTAAACAATGCATTAGGGGCATTGTAAGCCATACATCCCAAAGGACACGGAGACAATGCATTTAAAAGGACACTATTAACACCTGCTAAGTGTTTCAGCTGGATGAAGCTCGCTTCCGCTCGGCGAGTCACGTATGCCTCGTCAAGTGGCATTTGTTTATGCCTTCAGGTGTGGCTCGCTGGCAGGGCCGAGGCCCACTGCTGTGGCGGCATCAGCCCTGCCTGTCACTTCCCAGGCAGCACCGCGCGGGTGACCCTGAACGGTGTGCCAGGGTCTCCGGAGCGGGTGCCTCCAGGGTGGAAGCTGGGAAGGAAACAAACCTGGAGAGTTGATTGACAGCTCGAGCATTGCATCTTTATCCCAATACACTTGACAGGCCCCGGTGCCTGCGGGGAGGCCTCGGGACATGCGCAACACGGCCTCACTGGGGAGGGAGGCCGCCTCCGTCACTCATTAAAACTCAAACTGAAACATGTCAGAGGCTGCTTACAGCGGCAGCCATAGGACGGCCGCCCAAAGGCGGCAAGCAGGCTAGCGGATGATTTTACACGAAAGAGCATGTCAAAGTCGAAGATGGCTTTCAGAGGCATTTCACAATATGCAGCTCAACTCAATCCTTCAGGGAGTGTGCTATATTCCACAGAGTCGGCGCTATTATTTTATTAAAAATAGTACTGGACGAACTACGGTCTGCAGTGTAGTGTTGGGCCTCACGTGTCTCGCCGGATAATACAAGCAGGTTGATTAGGCTTAATCCCTCCACACTAGTTACTCTTACCTAGAAATGTATAAGTCTGGTTGAAGGAGTATGTGCTTCAGAATGTATCCTTCAGCTTTCTTCCCATTTTCCAACACATATTTGGGCCTAGAGAGAGGTTCTTCGCATTTTCGGTCGAGCTGTTATAAATGCAGATGCGCATGTACCCTGTGTACAGTAAACCCCGCCTCAAAAGGAACCATCATACGCCACCCATAACAGCACCTCACCACACTTCGCTACTTCATAGACCATATAAAACACAGATTCACCCAAGCCCACCTCTAATGCATCGGTGCACTCTATACAAGATAGCAGGTCAAAGGGGTCAAAGGGCAGTACCACAGTACACTAAGCTACAGATAATAATCTCCCATACCAATGGCACACATCAGTATTACAGCACACATACACATGACCACAGCACACTGTATCATATCTTTGTAGGCTACGCTGCAACACAATCACACATAACAAATCTGTGCGTCACACTTGTCCTCCACTTCACACTCCAACAATGCACCAATGACATTACAAGAAAATGGGCCGGGCAGAACATGGAAGAAATACCCCCAGAAGATAAAATGCATTTTAGGCTTGAAAGGGAAAAAGTAGTTCATATTCACCAGAAACCTAGGAAATCTTAGCATTTCCATGTAGTGTAAGCTGCCATCAGAGGAGTCTAAACTCCTTAACTGCTGGGCCTTCCCCCACCAGTGCTGTGCCCTTTTTTGGCTATTTGGTGTAATTTGTGCTTAGGTCTACATAACATATTGTTCCCATAAGGTGTCCACTCCAAATGTATGTTCTTTTTTCCCAGCATTGTTGGGATTCTAAACTTACCCAGTGTTTGTGGATCCCTCCGGATGGGACCGAGAAAATAGGCAAAATTTAGCGACATTTTGAGGTTTGGGCAGAAATAGGAAGAAAGTGCTCTGGATAAAAGTGTCAGTTTTTCCCCTAAACATTGCATGAATGAATAGGTTGCTGTGCTAAAGTCACCATCTTCCCAGGTTTCAGGAACATGTGGAGCTGAATAATAAAATAAAAATCGCCACAGGTTTGGCATTTTTCAAAGAGGTAGCCCATTTTTTTCCTATTTTCTTGCTCTCAACCGACTTCAGTTTGTGGTGGAAAGCAGTGTGAACCCCATGGGTGATGCAGAAAAGCTATAGATTTCAGAAAATTAGACTGAATTCTCAATTCAGCATGGGGCCATATGTGTATGGCTCAAGAAAGTAGGACTTGTGGAGACTGCAGCTGAGTGTTTCTCACCTTTCTGGAGAGATGCTCTCAGTCTCTGCCACTGTTCTGTCCCTGGAACTAGCGAGTACAGTGTGAAGATCCAAAGAGAAGTTCTTTGTCTCTAATACAATCTTGATATTTATACCTAAAATCCTCAGCTCAATGAGGGAGATCACTTAGTTTCCATGTGTGGACTTACGCTCATGAAACCTAGTTAATGCTCAGCCTTGAACTGAGTGATCAAGGCTCCCTTTCCCACCTTGTAGGCTGCCACTTCGCGGCTCAAATGTGGGTAAGCAGCAACATTCTGAAGCCACACCGCAGAAGGACCAAACTACTGTTCTCAGGCAAAAGTGAACATTGCTGGCAAGATTACAGCTCCATGCCAGCTGTTAAGGTCACGTGTCTACGTGAAATGCAAGACGAAAGCCTGTCTAATAAGGCCCTGATCAGTGCAGAGTCCTCCTCTAGTTTTCACAAGTTATATGTGGTGGGGGAAATGTTGCCATTCCAGTCCCTATCATCTCATTCAAAAGTATTCTCGGTTTGTGTGTTTTATTACAGCAACGGTCTTTATTTTGGCATACCATAAACCACTCTTCTGAAATTTCAACAGACTTAGAAGTTTGTGGTAGAGAGAGCGGCAGGTCTGGAAAAAAACAACTATGTCAAATCTACCTAATACTGCCTAAATTAGCTTCTGGTAAAAATAATCAAACACTCAAAGTACTCACCATGATGCAGAGTTTTTTACAATACTGACAAATCCTGTCTCAAGAACAGGATTTAATGATACACCGGTTGTAGCCACTCTCCCCTCCCCTATACCACTCTGATTTCTTTGCTTCATGTACCTTGGTTGGGGCTGTCCAAAGCCAATGGCAGGTCTCCCAGCTATCTGGACCCTAGATGTGGAACATGCTTTAAATTGATGCGTGCAGTATACACAGGAACTTTGTTTTGAAGAAGTCATTTACATGTTGTTAGTTCCCTGGCGTTTTTATGGTTCCTGTGTGATTATAATGGGCAGTCTCAGTCTTCGCTAGTGTCATGCTCTTCTTTGGAATGAACACTGAGCTCTATACATAATAAACAAAAAAGAGATAAGTCATGTTAAAGGTTTGGCCCATAAAAATACTATGTGTGGGTAGCTATTTCTAGGTACAGGGCCTGTGCCAGCCCCCAAAGCACTCAACAGGCTTTATAAGGGAATATAGCACATTACAACGCATGCTTTTACTATGCAGTATTTAACCAACCGTTACAACGACCGCGTTGTTACAAAGCAATGCCATTCTTAGGGAATGCGTAGTGAGCACTGAAAGAGATCCTAGCCTAAAGCCAGGCCTTGGACCACTTCCTGTGCCACTGAACCACTGGTGCATGGTCCCAGCCTGAAATAGTTGCACTGTGATTACTTTTCGGTTTTAACTTTTTCAGCATTTGTAAAAAAAAAAAAAAAAAAAAAGAGAAAACAAAAAGAAAACAAGATATCAACAATTTAAAAAATATTTGTGAATCGACCACCCTCCATTGCTATGGCCCATTGATTTATCCATGAAAGGTAACCAAGTCCTAACCATTGATACTTGGAGAGAACAGCTTCAGCAATCTCTGCTCCAGACAGAATCTGTTGTTCCTAAAATTCTAAACTCTGAATTGTTTACTTAAATATTGTTATTTCAGTCAAACAGTATAGTTTAGCATTTTACTATTTTATGATAAGCATTTCCCTGTTAAAGAAAAGATTTTTTAAGCTATCTAGCCTAAATTAATAATCTGAATCATCATTTAACATCAGAATATAAATAATACATAATGGCTAAACTGTATTATAGCCCTATATTTTGCATCTCATATTACGGATATTCCACAAATATTATATTAAAAAAGCCAGCGACGGAGTCGACAATGACTGTGTCTAGCATGACCTTCAAAGCGCCTAGGTGCACAAGTAGCAATAAACAGGCTAATCTGCAGAGGACGGTGCGGGGGTCCCGTCACTGAACTAGCCATAGAAAACATATTATCATGCCCAGACATACTGCCAGAATTCGGTGTGGACTGCTTTGCATAAAACTGGAGGCCGCCCAGACGGTTGCTTCTTCCAGTGATCTTTCCACCAATCCTCATGCAGGTTAATTAGCTACAATGAGATGGCCATTGGTATAGATGATGTGCAATGACTCCAGGCAGTCACAGGGAGTAAGATGGAGCTCAGTTGTAGCCATCCGTGTCCCTCTCACCAGCATGACTAACCTCCCTCTATCAAAAAATAAGTGTGTATTTGTATAACGTAACTATGGTGCTCATGTAAAGCGCTCCCATACCTTTGGGTCGAGTTTGCGCTATATAAATCTGCAAAAAAAATAAGAAATAAACTTGACACCCAGCATTGCCCTCTGGAGCCGAAGATGTTTGTTCTGCAGCTCTCGAGACCCCACTAGTTGGCCCACAATGGAAGGAGACGCCATCTCCCACCCCCCTGGATGACAGATCAAGCCACGGTTTGACAATGTGGAACTGTACCCACCACTTCATTAGTTTTGGCCTGGTCCTTGAGCCCCTAAAAATTAATTATTACTAAAACCTTCTTTCCAAGCGCCTACACGACTTCGCCGTAACTGCTGCAGTGCTGTCCCCCATTTTACAAACATTTCTATGACGTGCAGTCCTGGTGTGTGCCTTGTACCTTTTTTTGTGCATCACCAGCAGGACAAACACCCTCGAGTTGTAAGCCACGGAGCTAATGCTATTCGGTTCACAGCGTGTCATATTTTCCCATTCGACATCTTTTGGTGTCGCATTAGTCTATTACAACACGCAGTAAACTCAGACATCCAGTGAAGGGCAGTGCAGACCACTTATTCACAGAAAGTATATTTCTTTTATTCCACTTGAATATGAGATATTGGCAGTTCCTGTATACATGCGTATTTCTGCGCTTTCAGTCTCGCGAGAAGAGGACTATTTTAAGTAACCCTGGGCAAAGCACTACGCTATGCTCGTGTAGTTTGTGAAGTTTCCGCTACTTCGCACTACGTAAATTGCACGTAGCACAGTGCAAACACGAGTAGCGTAGCATAGTGTTGCGGTCATTTTGTGCTTGCTCGCGGTCCTCAACATCAAGTTGGCGACCGGGAGCAAGTAAAATGACATTCCGGCGTGACTTTTTCCTCGTTCACAATCAGCAACATCAAATTGCCGATCACAAGCGTGGAAAACAAACCTCCTGGCGAGATTCTCAACGCGGGGAGGTCAGGTTTCTCATTGCGAGTGGTCGCGTATGCTCGCGACCGCTCGCGATGAGAAACTACCAGTCCGCGTTGAGAAAGTTACAGCTCGAGTAAAAATCTACTCAAGCGGCAGAAAACTACAGCTCGCACTGTGCAAGATGCCGTTTTCAATGATTGCACAGTGCCGGATGCTTGTCCGCACTGTGCAATCATTGAAAACGGCATCTTGCACAGTGCGAACAGGCTACTACGCAGTTCGCGTAGTGCTATGCGTAGCTCACGTAGTGCGAAGTGCACTTTGCGTAGCTTCGCATAGCGCTACTTCGCGAACTATGCTCAGCCCTAATTTTAAGTTATCTTTAAAGAAAACTCCAGAATATCAAGACGCCTGGCCCATCCTAATGTTTTTAAGAAACAGGTCATAATATTAGCCTGGACCTGAAGAACTGATAAATGTGATATTTCATTTCAACTTACTAGAAATTACATCAAATTCATACATTCGACTCAGTGCACAGATAACAAGGTCAGTAATCGAACACAAGTATAACATGGTGGCCTATTCGTGGACAACACTGTAGGCAAACAAGGATCTGTGACAACACGGCAGCCGATTCACCAAGAAAGTTGTAAGTCTGGGCTTGCAGATTGATACCTACATGTCAGAGTAGATTTATGGCTTTATGGAATTCACAAACATTCCCATGATTGTGCAGGAAAAGCTGTGCCACTATATTCCTGGAAAGGTCATGTGACATTCCCGAGAGGATCCTATTTCTGCTGCTCTGAGTTATTCACATTTATTTTGTTCATTTTTTTTCTCCAAGGGGAAAATATTTTTTTTCCTGTTGAGAAATTCATTCCCCTGCCCCACAAGCTCTGGAAAGATCTGTCTGCCTCTGTTGTATGTAGTACATTCTTCGTTCAACGTCGGGACCTATAAAGCGATATTGGACTAACTGGGATCCACAACCGAGGCTAGTCATCAAATCAGTTCAATGAAACGAAAAGAACCACATTAGACGCCACGTGGGAAACTGGTAGTGGCTAAGTTTCAAACCATAAAGGTTTACAAATGCAAATTTGTATCAACCAGTAATCAATTAATGAACGTATTAGGTAAATCTGAAGTTCAAATTGATCAAAATCATTAAGGTGAAAAGGTAAATCATTATAAAGTTGTCGCAAAGAAAAAGAGGTTAAGCGAAACTATAAAGCTATAAAGAGAGCACCCTTCTCTACGGGAAACAACATTTACAACGCAACTTTTACAACGAACTACCATTACAACGAAACTTTTACAACGCAAAAACTTTTACAACGCATACCATTACAACGCAGGATTTTACAACGCAAGTACTTTTACAACGCATACCATTACAACGTAAGTATTGGTAAGTATATAATTATTTTTAAAATATTATATGTTTGGGTTTTTGGGTAAAGGGGTATTTTTAGGGTTCAGGGTCAATTTTCAGTTTTTGGGTAAAGGGGTATTTTTAGGGTTCAGGGTCAGTTTTCAGTTTTTGGGTAAAGGGGTATTTTTAGGGTTCAGGGTCAGTTTTCAGTTTTTGGGTAAAGGGGTATTTTTAGGGTTCAGGGTCAGTTTTCAGTTTTTGGGTAAAGGGGTATTTTTAGGGTTCAGGGTAAGTTTTCAGTTTTTGGGTAAAGGGGTATTTTTAGGGTTCAGGGTCAGTTTTCAGTTTTTGGGTAAAGGGGTATTTTTATGGTTCAGGGTCAGTTTTCGGGTAAAGGGGTATTTTTAGGGTTCAGGGTCAGTTTTCAGTTTTTGGGTAAAGGGGTATTTTTAGGGTTCAGGGTCAGTTTTCAGTTTTTGGGTAAAGGGGTATTTTTAGGGTTCAGGGTAAGTTTTCAGTTTTTGGGTAAAGGGGTATTTTTAGGGTTCAGGGTCAGTTTTCAGTTTTTGGGTAAAGGGGTATTTTTAGGGTTCAGGGTCAGTTTTCAGTTTTTGGGGTACAGGGTTAATTTGTAAAAATAAAATAATATTATATTTAAATTAAATTAATTAAATGTAATTAAATAAAAATTATTTATATTTTAATAATTTAAATTAATTTAAATTAAAAAAAAATATTTTTAGGGTTCAGGGTCAGTTTTGGGTTTTTGGGGTAAAGGGTTAATTTGTAAAAATAAAATAAAATTATATTTAAATTAAATTAATTAAATAAAATTACATAAAATGTAATTATATTTTAATAATTTAAAATAATTTATATTAAAAAAAATATTATATACTTACCAATATTTACGTTGTAATGGTATGCGTTGTAAAGGTACTTGCGTTGTAAAATCTTGCGGTGTAATGGTATGCGTTGTAAAAGTTTTTGCGTTGTAAAAAATTCGTTGTAATGGTAGTCGTTGTAAAAGTATGCGTTGTAACGTCATACATCCTTCTCTACTCTAGGTTGTTTCAAAGTCCTCAAAAAAGGTCGCCGCGCACTAGCTTAAATCACACAAGTCTGGGCTTGCAGATTGATACCTACATGTCAGAGTAGATTTATGGCTTTATGGAATTCACAAACATTCCCATGATTGTGCAGGAAAAGCTGTGCCACTATATTCCTGGAAAGGTCATGTGACATTCCCGAGAGGATCCTATTTCTGCTGCTCTGAGTTATTCACATTTATTTTGTTCATTTTTTTTCTCCAAGGGGAAAATATTTTTTTTCCTGTTGAGAAATTCATTCCCCTGCCCCACAAGCTCTGGAAAGATCTGTCTGCCTCTGTTGTATGTAGTACATTCTTCGTTCAACGTCGGGACCTATAAAGCGATATTGGACTAACTGGGATCCACAACCGAGGCTAGTCATCAAATCAGTTCAATGAAACGAAAAGAACCACATTAGACGCCACGTGGGAAACTGGTAGTGGCTAAGTTTCAAACCATAAAGGTTTACAAATGCAAATTTGTATCAACCAGTAATCAATTAATGAACGTATTAGGTAAATCTGAAGTTCAAATTGATCAAAATCATTAAGGTGAAAAGGTAAATCATTATAAAGTTGTCGCAAAGAAAAAGAGGTTAAGCGAAACTATAAAGCTATAAAGAGAGCACCCTTCTCTACGGGAAACAACATTTACAACGCAACTTTTACAACGAACTACCATTACAACGAAACTTTTACAACGCAAAAACTTTTACAACGCATACCATTACAACGCAGGATTTTACAACGCAAGTACTTTTACAACGCATACCATTACAACGTAAGTATTGGTAAGTATATAATTATTTTTAAAATATTATATGTTTGGGTTTTTGGGTAAAGGGGTATTTTTAGGGTTCAGGGTCAATTTTCAGTTTTTGGGTAAAGGGGTATTTTTAGGGTTCAGGGTCAGTTTTCAGTTTTTGGGTAAAGGGGTATTTTTAGGGTTCAGGGTCAGTTTTCAGTTTTTGGGTAAAGGGGTATTTTTAGGGTTCAGGGTAAGTTTTCAGTTTTTGGGTAAAGGGGTATTTTTAGGGTTCAGGGTCAGTTTTCAGTTTTTGGGTAAAGGGGTATTTTTAGGGTTCAGGGTCAGTTTTCAGTTTTTGGGGTACAGGGTTAATTTGTAAAAATAAAATAATATTATATTTAAATTAAATTAATTAAATGTAATTAAATAAAAATTATTTATATTTTAATAATTTAAATTAATTTAAATTAAAAAAAAATATTTTTAGGGTTCAGGGTCAGTTTTGGGTTTTTGGGGTAAAGGGTTAATTTGTAAAAATAAAATAAAATTATATTTAAATTAAATTAATTAAATAAAATTACATAAAATGTAATTATATTTTAATAATTTAAAATAATTTATATTAAAAAAAATATTATATACTTACCAATATTTACGTTGTAATGGTATGCGTTGTAAAGGTACTTGCGTTGTAAAATCTTGCGGTGTAATGGTATGCGTTGTAAAAGTTTTTGCGTTGTAAAAAATTCGTTGTAATGGTAGTCGTTGTAAAAGTATGCGTTGTAACGTCATACATCCTTCTCTACTCTAGGTTGTTTCAAAGTCCTCAAAAAAGGTCGCCGCGCACTAGCTTAAATCACACAATTGTAACATAGTTCCTATTAAAGGCTCCAATCAGGTCAAGGCTCACAGAGATAATCTAAGCTCGTTCTTTTCTCAGGATCATTCACAATAAGGCTTCTCCAAACGTCCTTCAAACTTGTAACATAACAAGATATATTGCACCAACCCGTACTCCGCTGGTGCACTCTGACCGCGCGTTAAAACACAATACAGGAACCACATAATGGAAAACATTTTACATGAGAAGTAAAACAAGGACACATGGCATTTGCAAATGTGGAGTCAGCTTCTCTTAGAAATACATGTGAGATGAAACAATACGGCAACAAGGCAGCCATTTTAAACACAGACCTACAGTAGCTATGGTCAATTTAAACGTGAATAATACACAGTTACTATATTTGAGTGAACACATGCTAATTTCAATGTAATGCAAAACATATGATATGAAAAATGTCCTCATCATCTTAGCACCCTGGATGGGGTGTTGCACGAGCCTTTGGCTGGAGTAAATCTCCAACCCTTTCAAGGAGAGAAAGGAGGAGAGAAGGTTGTGAATGTCGACTACCTTCCAAGACTAACAACGCATTGGAACATCAAACTCTCACCACTTGAGAGTGGGAGAATTCAGCACTCGTGGTGGAGACCTGTCCACATTTAAATGGGCTTTTACCTGCCACGAGTCTTTAAGGGTGTTCCTGGAAGGTGTAGATTCGTACGTTTTCTTTGCAGTTTTTTATATAGCGCAAACTCGGCCTTAAAGCATAAGAGCGCTTTACATGAGCACCAGTTGCCCAGCATCACAGGATGTTGAGTTGGCGCCGGAGTTGAACCTTGTTCCCCAGTCCCAAAGGTACATCTCTGGCAGAAGCGCCACAGAAGTTGTGCAGTAAACATAAGTTTATGACCAAATGTACCTCTGTCACTAAGGCCCCTTTTATTTTATTTACGCAATTCACTCTTTACTACGTGCTCATAGCACTGTTGGACATGGGATACACTGCTGTATTCTTCATGTAGAATTACATTATTTGCCACGGTGAAAAAGTTAGCTATATGGCAAAACCACAAATTACATTTTATATAGTTTGTTTCCAATATTACCTCAGATTTCCCAACGCAAAAATGGACTTTTGTTCACCTCCCTTCCTCCGTGCGTCCTGTAACTCCCTGAACCTATTATAAAAATCTTAAATTAAGCAGAATTGAGTCAAACAATGTCCTAGTGCCATGCAGATCAACGGAAAATCAGGGCGGCAGGAAGTAACAGACAAACAAACATGGTGCAGCCCAGCAAGAACCTTCCGTCATTCAGTGACAAATAAGAAAACCACAAGAAATTAAATTGTAATTATAATAATAGGGTGTAATTATTGGCAGATATGTGCAGTTGTTGGTAATGTGATTAAGAGGTATTCGTATGTTTTCATTAGTGCACTTGAGAGAGCACAAGTTTGAAAAAATGTATAAGTACGCCATATTTACAAGCACGTAGTTAGTTTAAACATGTTTTGCACACGAGTGTTTTATATTCAATAGCGAAATGTATAGAATGTTAAGTAGAGTAACCATAATTATAACGGTGTGAGATTAAATGTAGAAATGTTGGAGTATATGTGAAAACCTCATGGTTCTCTCATGTTAAAAGAGTCATGTCCGAATTAAATGTAACTTGGATTCCAGTATTTTGTGTAGGCCTTAGGGCAATTCACAGCAAACCTGAACGTGCTGCTAAAATAATGTGAGATAAAGTTGACATGGTTCTTTCAAAATGTACTATTGAACTTAGGGTTAAAAGTATATGCTTTATAGATGTGTTATTTTAGAAACGTATGCTAGTTAAGAATGTTTGCTGTTTAAATCAAGTTAACGTTTTAAGAGTGCAGGAACCTGCTGCATGTAAATCAAGTAGGCCAGAACAGATAATGTCATGTAGTTTAAATCGTCATGTGCTCGTTAGAGGAGAGGTCGTGAGGTGTCCAGTATGGAGCTCTGAGAGTGTTTTATGGCCTAAGATATGGTGAAGTCTGGAATTTGAGGCCCACTGCAGGACGAGCTGTATGCAGGTGCGAGGGTCCTAATCAGCTCGAATGAAAGGGACTTTGTTCAGTGGCGCCTTGCGCAGGCCTGTAGGAGTTTCCAGGAATTTCAGGGGGTATCAGCGCACTGAAGAAGCCGCCTGGGAACCAAGGCCAACTTTAACGAGGGTCTTCAAGAGTACCATCATGGAGTTTGCCGCGGAAAGATGTACCACGTGAGGGGCGTCCCAAGGGGCGTTTCTATTGGAAATGTGATTTGGTATTAGGGAAAGTGACCCGGGAGGAGAGCAGAGCAGATGATTTTGGGAGCCTAAGGAAGCGGATGGGTAGGCAGATAGGTTGATCAGGAGAGACCCATTATCAGAGAAGAGACAAAGAGAAGTGCGTGATCTTCTTATGAAATCACCACGGCTGACACCTAGAGGGTAAAGATCTTGTTAAGTAGGGATGTCATTTAGTGTAGTGTAGGGACAGACTAACCTTAATTTTTCTGTAATGACTTTGAGGTTGCAACTTGTATTCATTTTGGCAACGCTCATGTTATTAGAGGTTGTACTTATTATTTTGTTCTTCAGACTCAGACTATTCAAAAAGTTCATGTTCATAGTGATTCCGATCTACCTCTTGAATCTCATTTTGAGAAGTTTGTATCTTCAGTTATCTTTGACTTTATATTAAATCTTTAAAACTTAATTTTGGTCAGTGGTCATTTAGAGTGGTGTAAGTTCTTAAATTGATTGTTTACTGCGAGATTACCTTTTACTCAAGACAGGTACCAACGATTCAGTCGACAGGAAATGGGATTTGGTAAGATAATTAGTAACCAGTAATCCCGCGTTAGCAGTTGGTAGCAGAGTGAGGATGGTTATCTTCTTGAGGAAGGTAATCTAGAGAGGTTAGTTTACCCCAAGGCCCGAGACGTCGAGAGACGAGCAGCGGAAGAATCGTGTGCCGAAAGGTGCAGACGGTGCGAGAAAAGCAGCAGTATCGGAGAGTGAGTATAAAAAGGGTCATGCGTGAACAGATTGCGGTGTTTTGTGTTGTATTTGTATTGTAATGTCTTGCGGAGTTGAATGCCTGTAGTGTGAAAGAGAGAAGGTTGGGAGCGCGCGCAACCTGGTAAACTGGTAACCTGGTAAACGGGTGAACTGGTGAAATCTTAAGTTCAGGCCAGAGCTTAAGTGGTTTTGGGTGTATCGAACATCCAGGGTAGTTGTCGACCATAGTACGGAGGTCACGAGGTACCATTGATCGCCGTGGATCCAAGATAGGGGGAGTGTAAGAGTGAGTGTATGAGTAACGGACGCTGGTCGAAAGTTACTGCGTGTGAGTAACCTATCGGAGAAGGCGATTGTCTGGAAGTAAACGGAAAGACATTTCGCCAAGTTAGGGTGACAACTACAGAAAGACTGTGGGCGTACAGTCAAAGAAAGGTGATCGCTTGGACGGAAGTAATCATTTTTCAGAGTATGAATGGGATGCGTGCATGACCGAGGAGACGAGCTGAGAAAGGAGGGGAACTGCTGCGAAGGGGGACGGGTGACGTCGGCTAGAGCCGCGCTGTGATTGAGCGGTTGGTGTGACGTTAGCTAGAGCCGCGCTCTGGTTGGGCGGCTAGAGTGACGTCGGAGGAAAGTCGCGTACGGATAGGCCAGTTAGTGAGAACGGCGCTGAGATTGGTGGAATATCATCAGGAAGTAAACAAACGCGGAGAAAAGAGAAATCATGAAGTGTTTTAAGTGTTTGAAAGGGATTTTTAAACGTAAACGAAGTGAACATTATTATGGGGAAGAGGCTCCCCCAGAGGGTACGCCAGCTCATTATATGGCAACGAATGTGGGGCTGCATACGATATTGTGGATTGGGGCTTGGAATAAGCTTACGGAAGGAAATGAGGAAATGCAGTTCCCGAAGTATGGAACGTTTAAGTTAGAGGTGTTACATCGGCTAAAAGCAACCATGTCCTCATTGAAACCCTCACCTAGACCAACACAGTTTGAGGCTCTTAATGCATGGATTAAGGCTGCACACGACCGAAATTTGAACAGGCGTCAACAAAGGCTGACGCGATCGGTAAGGGCAGTGCGAGATTCCAAATGGGATGAGGAGGAAAAGCGTTGGAGGGTACAGACCATTGAGGTGGAGAAAATGTATCCGATGAGGGAGGTGTCAGGAGGAGGAAACCTCATGGAAGAAGACGAGGAAAGCGAGTCGGAGGACAATCTGATAAACAGATTGTTAATGGATAGACCACCTCCGAGAGTGGGATTGATAGAAGATAGAGGGCTAGCAAGGGAAGATGGGAATGAGATAGAGGGATATACACCACTCCCTATATCGGAATGGACACCTAACAAAGGCGGAGAAACACCTCCAAACAACACTGTACAGAGTGTAGTGGGAAGGTTTGTGGTGCAGAAAACGCCAACCACAGAAAGGGTTGAGTCTGTGGGATTGCCAGACGCTCTTCAAGTGCCTGTTACCATAGGACCCATAGTTTCGATCTATAATTCTGAGAGAGATAGAGGGGAACAACAAAGGCAATTGGATAGGGAAAGGATTGAGATGGAGAGGAGGAATAATGTGACGAATGCATGGAAACAATTACCAGGTTCGGTAACGTGGAACACCCCATTAGACACAACTGTCGGTCCCAATTCAGAACAGGGAGGTCCGAGAGGACCAATGGATCTAAGGGGACCGCGGCCAAGATCTTTTTCAGAGTTAAGAGCTGATTTGAGGGAATGGGACGGGTCCATAGTATCTCCGAGTAACAGGACAAGAACGGAACCAGAGTGGGAAAGGAGGGGTAACGGGACAGTATCTCATTGTGGGGCCAGCGAGAGTAGTCAGAGCCGGGAAGGCCAAAGTCAAGAGAATAGAGGGGATGCATGTCCTACAAATCAGAGAGAACAGCCGGAACGAAATACTAAGATTGTAGAATGTGAGGAAATGTCCCGTCTCTGGGGGAACGGAGGAGATGAGGCGGTACGGGCTTTTCAGAATAGGTTTAGGTGCCTTCATCATACACTTGGGGAAGACGTTCAACATTGGAGAAAGGAGAACAGCGATAGGTCCCGCCACGCCTCGAATAATCAGGAATCACAGGGAAGTAGGGAAGAAAGAGGGAGTAATAGAACCTCTTACCCTCTATCCCGTGAAACTAGCCAGGATGGAGAGAGAGAGGCTGGGAGGCATGAAGGAGTGTTTCACCACCCACCCCGAGAAGACGGAAAGGCATGGGATCTAGAGAGATGGGAACAGGGGAGGACTCCCTATAATTCACCAATACCTAAACGTAGATCTCGGAGCTGGGATGGGAGAGATGCGGATGGAGGAGCTAAATTGAGTGTCTTGAAAGCTGAAATAAAGGCAAAAAGGCTTGAGGTTACCAGTTTAAAATCAGATGTTGATGAGATAATAGATGGAACATTGCCTTTGGAAAGGATAGAATTGTATGAACAGGATGAGTTATTGTTCATGGCAAAGGATATTACTAGGAAAGCTAGAGCGTTTCATGAAAAACTGACTGGTTTGGCAGACAAGTATGCCGTGGATTTGTCTAGGACAAGGGCATTGCAGAGCAACCACAGATTACAGTACGCAGACCAAGATCTAGATGAGAAGAGAACTACTGGATTAAAAACACACATAAGAGAGTTGGTAACAGGGATAAGAGTGTGGAGAGAACTGGATAAATGGGAAGAAAGGTGGTCGAAAAAGGGCACAGTTAGGCGAAGTACAAATGTGATGACCCCTGAGGGAAGGGTAATGCAGATGGAGGCATTCCCTTTGCGAGAAATATCAAATGGAAATTATGTACATGTGCCCTGGAGTAGAGGAGACTTAGCCGCATTTACCAACTCATTTCCGAAGTTGCGGGACAATCCAGTCGAGTGGTATAAGCAGGTAGAGAGGTTTGTTAAAATTTCGAAAGTATTGTGGATAGATTTGAACACGTTGTTTGACATCGTGGTCCCATCTGATCTATGGACCCCGTGCAAGACTAGTGTCGAATGGCCAAATGCTGAACCATTGAGGGATGTTCGAACTAATGGACCATCTGAGATTGTCATGCGAAAGTATGAAAGGGTAATAGCATGGCTGAAAGATAAGGTACCACCACAGGATATAGATTGGGTAAAAATAGACCGAACAAGGCAGGAACCCAAGGAGACAGTTCACGAGTTTTATGAAAGATTGTTGAAAACATTCAAGCAATACAGTGGACTAGATGTAATGGATCCCAAAGACATAGGGCAGTTCGTGTCAAAGTTTGTCTTGGGGTTGAGACCTGATATTTGTTTGATGATACAGCAACATTTAATCTGTTGGCAGAACAAACCACTAGATGAGATTTTACGATATGCGAGGTACTGCAGTGACGAGATAGATTCTAAAGCCAAGAATCTAAAGGAGAAATTGATGGTGGTGCAAATGCAGTCCGCTGGGAAGGGTGGCCAGCAGAAGCAGGGGATGGGACGAAAACCAAATGGTCAGAACAAAGATAATGAAGAAGGGCAGAGACCTAGGATAGACTTTGCCACTTTAAAGAAAACGACAAAGTGTCATCTGTGTCATCAGGTGGGGCATTGGCGACGCGAGTGTCCCTTTAACCCTGAAAACGGAGAGCTAGAAGTAGAAGAGCAGGTCCAAGAAGACCCAGTGCAAAAAGTGACAGTCCCAAGCAGTAAGGTGGCCAAAGGGGGGACTTCGGCTCCACGGGCCCAATTCCCACAGCCACCGAAGATAGCAGCTGGAGGAAAGGTCTTTAAACAAATGCCTCTGTTTATCGAGGAAGAAAAATGTTATTACATTGATCCATTGACAGGACAACGGGTGAGCAGTGAAGAAGACTGTACCCTCGGGGCAGTTCTAGAAGTGGATCAGAGAGGGCCATTTGTTGAGGCAGAAGTGGCAGGGTGTCCCACTACGTTCTTAGTGGACACTGGGGCTACTCGTTCGACTCTGAGATCAGCGGTAGTTCCAGACTTGCCAATGTCAGGGGAAACAATTCAAGTGGTAGGAGTCGCAAATAAAAGAATGACTAGTCCCTTGACAGAACCAGTGTCTGTGAAAATTGGAAACCACATGAACGAACATCAGTTTGTGGTTTGTGACTCGAGTCCGGTATGTCTGTTAGGTAGGGATTTGTTATGCAAATTGAATTGCACCATATACTGCACCCCACAAGGAGTGGAGGTACAGACTACCGACGATGATGCTACCTTTAAGGTGGCCAATTCAAAATTCTGTGTAGAACTATATCCTACTCTGACTGTAGAAGATCTTCCACAAGACTTAAGAGATGCAGTGGCGTCAGAGGTGTGGGATTTCACAGGAGAAGATATAGGATTGATTAAAGGGGTAGAACCGGTAAAAATTCTGGTAAAACCAAATGTTGAGTTTCCAAGAACGCCTCAATACAAATTGTCCCAGGAAACGATTGCGGGAATAAAGCCTGTGATCGAGTCAATGATACAGCAGGGAATACTGAAGGAAATCGTGGGCAGTCCTTGTAACTCCCCGATTATGGGTTTGCAGAAACCTAGCGGGAAGTTTAGGATAGTTCAGGATTTACGAAAAATTAACAACATAGTCGTTTCATGTTGTCCCGTGGTACCGAATCCATCAGTAATATTGTTTCAAATACCATGTCAAGCAGAATGGTTCACAGCGATAGATCTTTGTCAGGCTTTCTTTTCAATCCCATTGGATGAAGAGAGCAGGTACCTTTTTGCGTTTAAAATGGAAGATCGCGTTTTAACATGGTGTCGAATCCCACAAGGATTCACAGACAGTCCATCCATCTTTAATCAGTTGTTGAAAAAGAATCTTGAGAATCTAGTACTGCCACAGAACTCGGTTCTGGTACAGTACATAGATGACCTACTTGTTGCGTCAGAAACAGAGGAAGCTTGTAAAGTAGATTCAATTGCCTTACTGAATCATTTAGCTGAAAATGGACATAAGGTATCTCCGAGCAAGTTACAGTATTGTCTGACAGAAGTACAGTATCTAGGGCACAGGTTAGAAAAAGGGAAACGTAAGGTGTCCCCAGAGAGGATTGAGGCGATAATGAAAATGAATGCGCCTACAACACAGAGAGAAGTTAGAATGTTCCTAGGAATGGTGGGTTACTGCCGACAGTGGATAGGTAACTTTTCACTGAAAGCAAAGCCCTTACAGAAACTGACGCACAAGGAGGTGAGTGATCCGGTACCATGGGATGAAGAATGTCTGGTGGCGTTTTTACAGCTGAGAGACGATTTATGTCGTGCTCCGGCTCTGGGAATGCCAGATTATGAAAAGTCATTTTCACTCTATTGCTGTGAGAGAGAGGGATGTGCTTTGTCAGTCTTGGCACAGACCCACGGTAATGCCCGTAGACCAGTTGCATATTTTTCGGCTACATTAGATCCAGTAGCCGCAGCGTTGCCCGGATGTCTCAAATCCGTTGCTGCAACGGGTGTCAGCATTGAAAGGAGCGAAAGTATTGTAATGGGACATCCAGTGGTGGTGTATGTACCGCATTCAGTTGAATTGTTAATGACCAGGACGAAGACGCAGCATCTGACCAATAGTAGGCTCACGCGTTATGAGCAAGTTATACTTGCCGCAGAAAACGTGACTCTCAGGAGATGCTCTGTCTTGAATCCTGCTACTTTGATGCCATTACCTACTGTAATAGAAGGCGAAGGATGTGAAGACCACGATTGCCTTGATGTGACTGAACTATGCACGAAACCCAGACCAGATATAGTGGATGAGCCATTGTCTGACCCCGATGAAATTTACTTTGTTGATGGCTCATGTTTAAGAGACGATACTGGTCGGTTGAGAGCAGCTTATGCTGTTTGTACCATTACTGGAGTGGTGGAAGCCGCTTGCCTGGAAGGAGTACATTCCGCACAGGTAGCAGAGATTATTGCCCTAACTCGTGCCTGCATAGCAGGAAATGGAAAGAGAGTCACCATCTACACGGACAGCCAATATGGTTTCGGTGTGGTTCATGATTTCGGGCAGTTGTGGTCTCAGAGGGGTTACATGACCTCCTCTGGTTCGCCCATTCGAAATGGAGAATTTGTGCGATTGCTGATAGAAGCATTACAAGGTCCTGTTGACATTGCAGTAGTGAAGTGTGTAGCTCATACTAAGAATACAGATTTTGTGTCACAAGGTAATAGATATGCTGATGAAGTCGCACGCTATTGTGCGGAACAAAGTTATTCTTTCTCAAAGGTGGAAATAGAAGGTGCAGAAGAAAAGACTGAATTAAGTATGATGTTAGAAACTGTAGACACTTGGGAGGATTTAAGGATAATGCAGGAGAACGCACCTGAAACAGAGAAAAAGGCATGGGAAATAGCAGGCTGTGTGCGAAGTGAAATGGATTTTTGGGTTTCAGCAGATGGGAGAGCTGTGTTACCTGAAGAATTAGCTAATCCCATGGCGAGAGAAATACATGGTCCAGTACATCTAGGAAGGGATGCTATGATGAGAGTTTTTAGGCAGACTTGGTATTGCCCGAAATTCAGAATAGCAGCAGAATCAGTATGCAAGCGATGTGTTACATGCCAACAGCTGAACGTAGGCAAACGAACACCAGTCACACTGAGTCACATTGGGAGGTCAGGGGGGCCTTTCAATAGAATGCAATTAGATTTCATCGAAATGCCAAGAGTCAATCGCCTTAGGTATGTGTTGGTGATTGTATGTGTCTTTTCCAGATGGGTTGAAGCGTACCCTACACGTAGGTGCGATACACTCACAGTGGCTAAATTGTTGCTCAGGGAGTTGATACCGCGCTTCGGGGTGCCTGCCTCTTTGGAATCGGACAGAGGAAAACATTTTAACAGCGAAATAGTGAAGATGTTGTGCTCCACACTGAATATCGATCAAAAGCTGCATTGTAGTTATCGACCAGAAGCTTCAGGAATTGTGGAACAAGTGAATGGCACTTTGAAGAATAGATTGGCTAAAGTAGTGGCATCCACATCCTTGAGTTGGCCAGATGCTCTTCCATTGGTGCTCATGAGCATGCGCAGCACACCTGATAGGAGGACAGGTCTCTCTCCCCACGAGATCCTGATGGGGAGGGCCATGAGACTTCCTACAGTTCCAACTACTGCTCTATTGAATATTACAGATGATCTGATCTTGGATTATTGTAAAGGACTGTCTGACGCCATCCATTCTGTGTCCCTTCAGGTGCATGCGGCTGAAGTTCCAGCAGCGAGGAACCTGTGTCATGACCTGAGCCCAGGGGACTGGGTCTTGGTTAAAAAGCACGTCCGGAAGAACTGCCTAGATGTTCGCTGGCGTGGGCCCTTTCAGGTAATCCTGATCACGAACACCGCGGTGAAGTGCGGGGGGCTGCCAAATTGGATCCATGCATCCCATACTAGAAGAGTTCCAGCACCTCTAGAAGGAACAGCTCCCATCCCAGACGAAAGCCCGGAAGTGGAAGAAGAGTCGCAAGAAGGGATTGAGGCAGCTGAGGAGGTGTCGGAAGAAGTTGGGAACGCATCGGATTCAGAAGAAGAGCGAAGGCAGGACGGCAGTGAGACAGAAGACGCAACTGAAGGAGAGAGCAGAAGTGAATACGACTCAGACTCAGATCCGTATCGGAGCGATCAAGAACCAAGTGGGAGGACAAGGAATAGGAGAATAAGGCTTGGAGCTGCCACTTGGCCAACAAGGAGAAGAAGGCTAAGTTTGAGGTCGGCCCAGGAAGAAACGCTTACTCCTATATCCGAAGACTCAGATCCAGAAGAAGATATCCAGGATCAAGCCGAGGAGGGTCTTAGAAGATCAAGTAGGGTGCGAGTGCCTAGCAGAAGATACTCTACTCCCGACTGGACCTACCTTGTTGCAGATGTCTGGGAGACACAGAACAGGGAGGATCAGGGAAGTGGAACTGATCAGAACTGACCCGATCATCACAGTGCAAATAAAGTTTCTACTGCCAGGAGCGGAGACCGAAAGGTTGCTGACACTCAACATCGTTCATCCTGCTCTCCTGAGTGGAATAAGAAAATTGCTTTTAGAAACAGTTGAGTTTCCAGTTTGCTGTTCACGATATCCAATATTGGAGGGAACTCTTCTTCGTTTGGAAATGCTTGAGCGAGTAGTAGAAATGCTAGGAGCACTTATTGTTGTGGACTAATATCATATTGCGAATGGCTTTAAGGGGGTGCAGATCTGGAAAGGTGAAGAAAGTGATCTTGATTAGAACGAACCCCTTTGTAATTGTGGATATAGAACTGATAGTACCAGGATTGGAAATTGAAAAAACGCTAACTCTCAATTTCGTCCGTCCACTTGTCTTGAGCGAAATAAGGAGAATAATCCTAGAAAAGGTTGACTTTCCATGTTGTGGTACGAACTGTCCAGAACCTGAGGGAATGATACTTCGGATGGACGTTTATGAAGAAGTAGTGTCACTCCTTGAGTCATACATAACTTCAGACGAAAATAAGACTTTTGAAAAGAAATTGTAAATTGTTGCAAGATAACCTAGCGCCGAGTGGAAGAAGAAAAAATGGTAGGGGTTTCCTTTTAGCGGATGGAGAAGGGCTAGGGTTGTCTATTTTTACTGGACTTTGAATTGTTTTGCGGAAATAAATTGTCAAGCTTCCAAGTGTTCCAAGAAAGACATTGCAAGAGAGAAAGACTTTGTTTGAAAAGAAGAGGAAGTGAATGCTGGAAGAAAGTCGAAAACTACACTGTTTGAGAACATGGAGGCTGGCAACCCGAACCGCAGGGCAAAATGTATAGCTGTTACATTTTTAGGAGTAGTGGTTTCTCTTATAATTTTAGTGGTAACTGTTTCATTCCTAGCGGGACACGAAGGGGATGGAACCACAGTTAAGGAGGATAAGGGAGTGTCAACACCGAGAACTACCATTATTAAGGAGAAGGGAAACATCAATGAGAAAGACAAAGCGTTGTTAGATGCAGAAGTAAAAAGGTTACACATGGATGAGTCACAGGGGAATTACAAGTCAAATGCTTATGCTAAGTTGCTTTATGAATATGTTGATGCCATGGAGGTAAAGGATTGCTATGTCTGTATGCAATTACCAATTTCGGTGGAGGAGGGTATCAAATACCATCATCTCCCGTTGACATATGGGATAACGTGCAGTTTATTGTTAAGTATGTTTTATGGACGAGACGGATTTGAGTATTACTTCTCGAATTTCGACTCGACATTGCCAGAGGTCCCGAATTTCAAGCATTTGAACAAATGGGACTACTACAAAAGCGAAGACAGATTACACAAATGGTTTATTCCATGGAAAACGTTAGATACCTCACATGCTCGAATAAACAATCTGACTTGTCAAATATCAGAAGTTGAGAAAAAGTTTATAGCACAGGTAGATACTAGATACAGGAAGCAGAAGGTATTGAAGGCATCAGGACAAGGAGAAACAGATTGGACCAAGGAGGAAAGGGCACAACAACGAAAAGGTAGTCTTGGTCCAATTGCTTTGGATAAGGAGAAACGGGGGAAACTGTGCATTCACAGGAGTTACTCCTATTATGAAAACGTTTATGTAGGACAAGTAAATTGTGAACATGCCTTTCAATTGGAGTACTACTCTAAGAACTTCATGAAAGGGATGCAAGCAATACCAAATGTATATTTTGTATGTGGAAGATATGCCTATGTGAAGTTACCAGATAATTGGTACGGATCATGCTATCTGGCTGTTGTCTTCCCTAAAATATATCATGTTGAGAATTTAGACACGCCTAAGAAAGAAATATCAACTAGATGGAAGCGAGGGCTGGGTGCAGCAGAAGTAGTTGGAGATGTAATAGGTGCTGCATTCCCTTTCTTAGGATTGATAATGAATGACATTAAGATCAGGAGGTTAGCTACAGTCGTAGATAGACTGTCTGCCAGTACTGCAAGATCCTTGATGCTGATAGAGGGGGAGATGCAATCGATTAGGGCAATGGTTCTTCAGAACCGACTTGCTTTAGATGTTCTGTTAGCAAAAGAGGGAGGAGTCTGTAGGGCCTTGAAGGTACAGGAATGCTGTACTTACATTCCAGACAATTCAAAGCCTCTAGAGAAGTATATACAAAACATCACTGCCATACACTACGAAATTGAGGACCTGGCAAAGGTAAATGTGTGGGAAAAAGTAGGTCATGGAATGGGTAAAGTTGGAAGTTGGTTTGCCAACTTAGGAAAGGGTATCGTTTGGTACATATTGAAGCCCATCATCATAGTAGTGATTTGTGTAATCACTTTGTGGGGATTGGTGCGTTTGTATCAATGGTATAGAGCAAATAGGTTACAGAGAGCTATGAAGAAACAGGAAGAAGAGTTGACAGCGATGCAGGACACTCAATATAAGAGTCTGAAAGCATTAGAGAGTATGAAAAGAAGTGGTACTGTCCTGACTTCACTTTAAAAGGTTCTACATTTTAGTGTCATGGTAATGATGACCCCTAAAGGTCATCAAAGGGGGGACTGAGAGAGCACAAGTTTGAAAAAATGTATAAGTACGCCATATTTACAAGCACGTAGTTAGTTTAAACATGTTTTGCACACGAGTGTTTTATATTCAATAGCGAAATGTATAGAATGTTAAGTAGAGTAACCATAATTATAACGGTGTGAGATTAAATGTAGAAATGTTGGAGTATATGTGAAAACCTCATGGTTCTCTCATGTTAAAAGAGTCATGTCCGAATTAAATGTAACTTGGATTCCAGTATTTTGTGTAGGCCTTAGGGCAATTCACAGCAAACCTGAACGTGCTGCTAAAATAATGTGAGATAAAGTTGACATGGTTCTTTCAAAATGTACTATTGAACTTAGGGTTAAAAGTATATGCTTTATAGATGTGTTATTTTAGAAACGTATGCTAGTTAAGAATGTTTGCTGTTTAAATCAAGTTAACGTTTTAAGAGTGCAGGAACCTGCTGCATGTAAATCAAGTAGGCCAGAACAGATAATGTCATGTAGTTTAAATCGTCATGTGCTCGTTAGAGGAGAGGTCGTGAGGTGTCCAGTATGGAGCTCTGAGAGTGTTTTATGGCCTAAGATATGGTGAAGTCTGGAATTTGAGGCCCACTGCAGGACGAGCTGTATGCAGGTGCGAGGGTCCTAATCAGCTCGAATGAAAGGGACTTTGTTCAGTGGCGCCTTGCGCAGGCCTGTAGGAGTTTCCAGGAATTTCAGGGGGTATCAGCGCACTGAAGAAGCCGCCTGGGAACCAAGGCCAACTTTAACGAGGGTCTTCAAGAGTACCATCATGGAGTTTGCCGCGGAAAGATGTACCACGTGAGGGGCGTCCCAAGGGGCGTTTCTATTGGAAATGTGATTTGGTATTAGGGAAAGTGACCCGGGAGGAGAGCAGAGCAGATGATTTTGGGAGCCTAAGGAAGCGGATGGGTAGGCAGATAGGTTGATCAGGAGAGACCCATTATCAGAGAAGAGACAAAGAGAAGTGCGTGATCTTCTTATGAAATCACCACGGCTGACACCTAGAGGGTAAAGATCTTGTTAAGTAGGGATGTCATTTAGTGTAGTGTAGGGACAGACTAACCTTAATTTTTCTTTCTGTAATGACTTTGAGGTTGCAACTTGTATTCATTTTGGCAACGCTCATGTTATTAGAGGTTGTACTTATTATTTTGTTCTTCAGACTCAGACTATTCAAAAAGTTCATGTTCATAGTGATTCCGATCTACCTCTTGAATCTCATTTTGAGAAGTTTGTATCTTCAGTTATCTTTGACTTTATATTAAATCTTTAAAACTTAATTTTGGTCAGTGGTCATTTAGAGTGGTGTAAGTTCTTAAATTGATTGTTTACTGCGAGATTACCTTTTACTCAAGACAGGTACCAACGATTCAGTCGACAGGAAATGGGATTTGGTAAGATAATTAGTAACCAGTAATCCCGCGTTAGCACACTAATAAAGAAAGCATTGTAAGAGGAAACTGACAAATATCATAAAGAAACATTAATAGCCTCTGTCTGCAAACCCGTAGTTTCAATACAAAATGTCCTGCGTGATGTCATTACCTACTTTCTGTCACGGTGGCCTGTTTTCCGAGTGGAATAAAATGGCATCCACAACCATTCTCCAGGCTGACAGAGGCCTGGCTGCCTTGTCATCAAATTGACCTCAGTTAAAAAATAGTCCACTTTGGGTAATACAATACATCACAAATAAATACACTCAACTAAATAAACATATCACCAGAACATAACACCCCCACCATCAAAGGGTCAAGTGCTCAAAACTTATATATATATAAATATTTTATTAAAAATAACCAAACATGTGGTCACACATAGAAAATATTTTTCATACAATATTAAAAACCTTGCATCAAAAATAAAAACACAATGTGCATCTTACAACACAAAAAAAGTTAAAAAGCAAACAATTCAGTGGAATATTGGGAGAATCTGCAAGAAAGTTCTTTCTTGTTATAGAGAGATAAAATCATCTGACAAAGATCATTTGTATAACAAATTATTTTTTGAATATACGTGACTCAATTGTCACACCAAACGTCCTCACAGTCTAAAATGTGTCTCTCTCAGTGAGCATCGACACATTTCGGTTGCTCCTAGTGTTTGACCGCCACTTTCTTCAGGACAAGAGACAATATCTATCAAATCCAAATCTGTACATAACCATAAAAACAGGAAATATAAAACAAATAAAACAACAATTAACCCTTGATGTGTACAAACTTAGACAGTGTTTATATCCTGGTGATATATCTAACCATCCACAACCTCTATCATACAAAGGACACAATCTAAACTTTTATATAAAAAGTAGCAGCAAATATGCGCCGTATGGGCCTCTTATATTAGAGTGCAGGAGTAACCTTGCATTAAAGGTACACATTCTGGGTTTATACCTCCCTCACATTTTAGTCAATGTTCCTGTCCTAATATTTTATATTCATACATTTAGGCTCAATCATACATTGATCCCAATCTTGGCCCCAGCTACAAGTGCCAGCGTATAGGTACCTTTTCTAGATTCCTGGTATCTTTCAATGTGATAGGCAAGTATCGCCTCACAGATACATTATCGGGGGTGTAAAAAGACCTCCCTCTCGGTAAGACACCCAGGTTCTTGGAGCGGATACTGTGGAGTGAATACAAAAATATCCAATCAGTTTCGGGTTTTTAGAAGAAAAATATAAAAAAAATATTTGAAAGCTGAGAGCCAATAACTCCAACTCCTATATTTTCCGCACCCAAAGTTGAGAGATGAAAGATAGAACACAGGTTTCTACTCAGACCTGTCTCTGTAATATGGTGCAAGACACAATGTTGTTACTTGTGAATATAATCCCAATTACTTTTATAAATGCATATTCAAAAATGAATGTAGAGCCTCTTCTCCATGTTGCTCCAAAAACGAGTTTCAAACCTTCCTTTTCTAATATAAACATTACACATACCCAGCCCGGTCACACACTTATAACAGAGCTAAATTGATTACTCAAAAATGCATGGGTATCTTTCCTCCTAACGCTACAGATTTGGATTTCTCTCACCTTTTCGTAGTGTATATAATGTTTCTGTTGTGTGATGCACTGTATTGGATAGACAGGACTGAGTGTTATCCCCCGATAATGTATCTGTGAGGCGATACTTGCCTATCACATTGAAAGATACCAGGAATATAGAAAAGGTACCTATACGCTGGCACTTGTAGCTGGGGCCAAGATTGGGATCAATGTATGATTGTGCCTAAATGTATGAATATAAAATATTAGGACAGAAACATTGACTAAAATGTGAGGGAGGTATAAACCCAGAATGTGTACCTTTAGTGCAAGGCTACTCCTGCACTCTAATATAAGAGGCCCATACGGCACATATTTGCTGCTACTTTTTATATAAAAGTTAAGAATGTGTCCTTTGTATGATAGAGGTTGTGGATGGTTAGATGTATCACCAGGATATAAACACTGTCTAAGTTTATACACATCAAGGGTTAATGGTTGTTTTATTTGTTTTATATTTCCTGTTTTCATGGTTATGTACATATTCGGATTTGGGAGACAGTGTCCCTCGTCCTGAAGGTGGCGGTCAAACACTAGCAACCACTGAAACACGTTGATGCTCACTGAGAGAGACACATTTTAGACCGTGAGGACGGTTGGTGTGACAATTGAGTCACGTATATACAAAAAAATTAATTGTTATACAAATTATCTTTGTCAGATGATTTTGTCTCTCTATGACAAGAAAGAACTTTCTTGCAGGTTCTCCCAATATTGCACTGAATTGTTTGCTTTTTAACTTTTTTGTGTTATAAGATGTACATTGTGTTTTTATTTTTGATGCAAGGTTTTTAATATTGTATGGAAAATATTTTCTATGTGTGACCACGTGTTTGGTTATTTTTAATAAAATATTCGTATATATACGTTTTGAGCACTTCACCCTCTGATGGTGGGGGTGTTATGTTCTGGTGATATGTTTATTTGGTTGAGTGTAGGATTTGTGATGTTTTGATTTACCCAAAGGGGACTATTTTTTGACTGAGATCAATTTGGTGCCCTACTCTTTTGGGGTGAAGGGGCCCCTCTCATTGTTTTGAGATGCACTGCCATCAATCCTTGTCTCACGCACACCACCACCTACCTCCTAGCCCTTTCTATCCCTCTGTCAGCCATGCTGCCATTTTTGGTGGTCATGTAGACATCCATAACCTCGGTATTTGCTGTTTGGCGAGAAGCAATGACACCAACTCAAATTATGCATGCTTTTTAGTTTTTAAGGCTTAGCAAACAACCCCAGCAGACAAGTCTACTGACGTTTGATACTTTTAAGCCTGTTGCCCAGGTGTAATAACAAAGGTAACTGACCATCTATGCAGCCAGTCCACCACACCCTTTTCCTTTATGTCCCAATAGTTCCTGGTATTTTTCCCTTTTTAGCACAGTTGGAGGCTGGTAAAATAAAACTACCTATCTAGTGCTCTTTTGGCAGAAACGTGGTGTGCACCTAGACTGGGGAGAACCTAAATTAATGTCCACACTTCGTCTTGCGGGTTTGACCCCCTCAACCTATTTGACCAGTTCCCAGCTAGGGGCGGCATGTACTAAGTGATGGAAAGCGGAGGCTGCAATGATTTGTTTTGCCTGCTTGTGCCACTTATACATAAAGATCTGTGCCTGGTTGCAAAATAGTGCATTCAGTATAGGCTTCCCCGAAGCCCCCCAGAGGAGGAAACACTGTGCCAACCTGGCTGGTTGGTATTTCTTAAAGTACCTACACTGCACGGACACCGACTGGCCATGGGCTACTGCCCAAAAGGAAAGTTCTGGGACTATAAGCAGAACCTGGAACTCCAGGTCAGGGAAGCTAGGACCAAACCGGAGGACCTGGTGAAAATCTGCGGGACCATCATGAGCTTAGTATGTCATAGGTGCTGGAAGAAGCGTCCCTAGCCACACATGGAGGCCCCTTGCCCCTGGAATGCAGTGGACACTTGATTGGCCCTATTGGCCAGCCTGACACCTACCACATCAGTACGCGGATCTGTTCCTGCAGATTGAGAAGACATTGACTCAGTTATGCTTGGTCCCCGAGTCATTAAATCTTCTTTTTTCAAGGGACTGACAAAGACCCTAATCATAAATCGGAGAAAATTATGTCTTCCATGCTCCATAACTCTGATCACTGAAAACTAAGACACTTGATTCTGTTTTTTGCAGGATCACATTTCTTCTACAGGTTGCATTGTGTACTTCCATGAGATTTCTGGAGTCCACAAGCGGTTCAAGACATGGGAACCGTGTCTAAGTTCAAAACAGTTGCACTGCACAACCAAATCTCTGGGTAGCTCGCCTCTTTGTCTGGATTAATTTTGTGCACTAGCGCATGTGTCAAGTATTTATATCCTCTCTAAGTAATATGTTACAATAGATCTGGTTAAATCTCACATTATATGAATCTTCCTTGACATCCATACACACAGTGTCCCACTCATGGCACAATCTGTGTTCCATTTCCTCTACACCATCAAACTATCAGAGCAGCTCTTCCCATACCTTTACAGACTTCATAAAGCACTTATAGTTTTACCACAGACAGATGCACCCTGAATCCACCTGGACATATCCAAATCTATTAACAATATTTGAAGCTCAATCAACTACACAGAGTCGCGTCTGAGGCAGAGACTACCAGTCTTCCATAAATCACAAGGCAATCACAACAGAGATGAGTCCTCGGGCTTCTATATGCTTCCAAGCAATGCTTCCCTTAATGCACAAGTCCCTCACATTGGTGTGTATATGTTTTCTTTCTAAGCTCTTGACATATGCAAATGTGTTGCAGAAACCTCCATGAACAGCCCTCAGAATCGACCAAGTTACCTAATGCCCGATAAAAGAGCCAGCAACAACATGTTTCAACCATGCATGCAAGCTCAGGCTGATAATCAGCACTTAATTTGAGCCTGAAGATGCCAGTGGGGCCCACCTTGCCCATGCCCAAGGCCTGCTCTGACCACAGTTTTACATCATAGAACGTCACAGAGGGCTGTTGGAGCTTTGATGAAAAGCTAAAGAATGGATGGCGCCTAGACGTACATTTTATTGGCTCCCAAGCTTCTGTGAGAGGAGTGGATCGCTTCCTGCTACTGCATGGAGCTGTGTGAGAGCGCGTGCCTCCTTCCTGTACTGTGCTGACTCCGCCCTGAGACCGCTCCCTTGTGTGTGTGCTGGGACATGCGTGCTGGGAGGATACCCCAGCGACAAACCCAGCTGTGGAGATTCACTGCCCAGCATCAGAGGGAGCAGGGCGTGGGGGGGGGGGGGGGGGGGGAGGGGGGTGATCGAGTGCTCACTTACACTTTCTGTGCTACATGGGGAGATTGCCTCTCTTCACGAGAGTAATTATTTAATTTGCATGTTTCCGTCACGTAGGGCGATAAACTCCATTAATTAATCTGGGGTGGGTGTGTCATTCAATATCTCCGATTAGACACTTTATTTTCCATGGATTTTAAAAGGAGAGAATGTATTGAAATCCAGTGTAACGGATCTATAGAGTCTCCTGTAGATTGTTTGATAAAGAACTCTTTTGGGACTCGCATTTCTCGGGATCAATCGCCTTACCCTTTGCATCGCCACATGATTAACTTAGTTTTCGAAATACCGCCCTCGAGACCTCGGTATATTGATTTCACAGCTGTAATTCTATACAGCTAAATAATGCACATTTTTGTGTAGGGAGAAATATAATTATGTCTGATATGCTATGACCCTGGAAGTAGACGCGACCCCTTCAATCGACGTTCTGCTTCCCTATATCTTGCAATCTGCATCATTACTGTCTGTCAGTGTGATCCCGGCTGCATTTCAAGCACTTCCAGTTATTCTTCTGCTGGAACCGGGTTTAGGGCCGGCAGTCTGTTATGATAGCGCCGCAGTGCAGTCATATAGGACATACATCTGCAAGCGCTAAAGCGGCACTCCGTGATCTTCAGTGTTTGACGTGCTGAGCGTAGCTGGCAGTCTTGGAGGGGTTGCTACTGGGAGCTTAGTGGACTGAAGGTTTTCTTTTCCACTTACCAGCACAGCCTGATTTAAAGAACTCACTTTAAGCCGGTGGTTCCCAGTGCTCGGCACTGGAACGGAGTTAAGAACACTGGCCTTTATTACAGTCTACCACGTGGTGGCGCTGTTTGACTACTTTCGGAATGAGCACAACAACAGTTGTTTAATATTTTGATATACGTTAAAAATGAGTAATACCTGCCACCATTCTTACAGCTTTGGGTAGCCTGGAATAGTCTGAGCTGTCACACGTGTAGGAGTGTGATGGTTAGTAGAAACGGCACGGGTAGTGGTGGACGGCGTCCACCCACCTTTTTCAAAGGGTGGACGCCGTCCACCCTGCCAAGCAGTTGGGCCCCACTGAAAAAGATGCTGAATTCGTCCCGGTATAATTTCCAAACACCTGGACACTTTCAGCAGCACCTGCACGTTGTTGTCTGATTTCCATCCACAACAATGTGCAGGCGGGGACGGGATAGGGCTCTCTTATTTCTGACTCCTGCTGGATTTGAGGGGGGAATCACGCCTCCTTTTGTTCGAGTCTCCTGGCTGGCAGCAGCCAGGAGACTCAAACCTATATGGAAATGCAACAGAGGGGAAACAGGCTCACACCTTGTTAGCACTTCACACATACTTAAGAGAGGCAGCTTTTCACTTTGTTCAGGCTCTATTTATGAGATTTGCATGCACTGTAAGAAGTCCGATGTGTTGATCTTTCCGAGTATTTGCACAAAATAAATATTATTTATATAGCGCTTACTACCCCTGTGGAGGTTTTGTAATAATTTAAATATCACAATTTTTTTTCTTTTAAAGCACTATGGTTTATGTGAAGCGTACAAAAGAGTGAATCTTCTGGCTAAATCAGCAGGGTTTGCAAGTATACACGAAATGTGCTAGAATGTACTCATGATAGACCTGCTAAACATATATGTGAGGGCTTAAGATCTGATATCACTTCTTGTGATGCCACTTCCTGTGATGTCACGCGCCATTATGTCACGCGCCGCGATACCACTTGCATACTGATTAATTAGGTTATTCCCCCGCTTCTTTTTTTAGGACTTGCGCCCTGTTAGTAGGTGTGTGGGTCATATCATTGGCAGGAGTAAAGGCTGGCACAAGCTGCAGTGGCCTCCTGACGAGAGCCCTAGCACTTGTGTTTTTTTTTTTTACGAACTAAGTACTGCCTGTGTTAGTTGGGTCCTGGTTGGGAGTAGGGGGCAAAGGCCAATGACAGCAGCGCCGAACCCTCCCCTTACGTGTCAACAGACTCAGCAGGCCATCGAGGTAAAACACAGACACACTCAACATGCCAGGCGCGAAACGCCCATTGGACTCAAAGGGCTTCAGCCCCCCCTATCCCCTCCCGTCGTGTGTGGCAGCCCGGGCTGAGACAGCTTCCCGGGCACACATACAGCCGCACCCGAGTACTTCACAGGTCTTTTAACCCCTTCGATGCTGATGACGGCCCCCAGCCGTCATGCATCACGGGGCTCGTGTGCTGATGACGGCTGGGGGCCGTCATAAAGCCACCTACTTCGAAAAACGCCGCACAGGCGCAGAATCGCGGCCACGCCCAAGGGGTTAAAGACCTTTTGCTTGTTAATGAGGCTTTGATGTCTCCCCCCCCCCCGCTTAGAGCCCCTGCAGCTCTACTCTGCCCTTTGCTTGAAGAATCAGCCCCCCCCCCGAAATGTTTTCTTAGCCCTACCCGAAATTTGACTCTAATTGCGCCTCTGCTACATCTGCTGCCTTCAAAGGTTGGCCAAGAGGCCGTGTGGGCGGCGTGATCAGTGTCTGTGTACATGCCAGATAAGCAGGTCTGTGCGTGCTCTTTATGGAGGCAAGTCTATGTGGGCGTTTATACTAATAATGGCCATTCATTAAGCACACACTATACACTGAATTGCTTTGGCACTTAGTAATAGATGCTACTTCCTATTCAACTCCATGGTAAACAGTGTATTCATTTTCGAAACATGCAGCTGCTTGCAGTGTGAGCCTAACCCTCTGAGTAGTTTTACCAGAAATAGGTCTTGCCACCTGAAGGTTACAGAAAGTTCTCTGCAACAAATGTATTTTCTTACTGACCTATTCTATTATGACATCAGTCTTTGACCTGTAGGTTACATTCAGTGCTCTGCAGCAGGCACATTAACCATCTAAGCGACTGCCTGGTTAATGACGCCGCTGACCGGCAGAATACACACAGCTCTCTGAATACGTGTATTAACTACCTAAGTTACGTCATCAGTATTGTACCAGGAGATATGTTGGGTTTAAAGAGATCTCTACAGTGAGTGCCTCGACAATCAAGGATACCTAAAAATGTGACGAGTTGGTGACTAAAATAGGAAATCAGAACAATCACATTTTGTCTTATCCAAGACTTTGTGGGCAGTTTAAAAAAGAAAGCGGAAGTACTCGTCATCTGTGGGCCACCAATCAATGGCTCTACCGCATGACTCCACCCTGACACCAACCCCCATCCCGAGACTATTAAGTGCTTAGAAGTAAAGCACTGTATATTTAAGAATGATGTATGTGCACATTGCGAGGCAATGTAGGTATTTTCTTCAAGTAAGTCCCTGAAGATTTTGATGTGAACATGTATTGCGTTATTTGTTCTCCCACGGGGCAGCTAAATTGGGATAATATGCGTTTTCAGTTTTTACAGCCTTTTCAACAGTTGAAATAATACTGTTGTATCAATACCTAGGAAATGGTGTATTTGTAAATGGGACACATTTTGTTTCTATTAAATAAGTAGGCTTAACTGGGCGATATAAGAAGCTTGTCATGTGCTCAGAGGAAGTGCACACGTGCATGCGTTGTGAACACACGTGCATGCATTGTCCACTCCTGTGCTAAAATATCTCATTTTTGGAGCACTAGCTTCCACCATCTTGGAGTTTGAAGGCGCTATAAATAATAAGTGTTCTGTTCATATCACCCAGCTGTGCTCCATCTACCAACCTGAGAAGCTTTTAAAACTGCCCGAAGACCGTCCAAAGACCCCCGGAGCAGGCACGATAACCCGCTGAGCCACCGAGCCCGTGTATCCCGCTAAAGATAAGGACTTTACAAGCCATGTCTTTTGTGACCAGAGGAGCCTGGAGGCACTCAGACAGCCCGCTCTACAGGGAGATTGATTGCATCGCGCGTTCCTTTAATTGTCCACTTTTATCAGGACGGCATTATGTCATCATTCATAAAATATAGCAGCACTTTTATAAGTAGCAAAGCTGATTTTGGACATATTAATCTTCCGCATTTCACTTCAGCTTAATTTTCGCGGAGATGAGATCTTTCTGGGAAGCCGCGTCCATATCAGAGGGGGCCAAAGAGAGCGCTCGGGGTAGGATGACTGTGGGCAGATTCGAAACTAGTACATTTCTATTAGATTTCTGTCATCGAGCTGACAAAGGATTTATAATTCCAGCCTAAGAGTCTGTCAGTGTCAAAGGAGTCGTGGTGAGCACACACGTCTTGCCCGTGCCGGCTCGAGCCACAGCAACTTTCGTTTGTATCTGGTACGATTTTGGGCCTAAATGCTGTCTGTTTCCTCTTTATTCAAGCTGTGTCTCCTTGTAGTGTTCCAGATATTATTGTTATGAACATAAAACCCTTCTTGTGGCTACCGGGGATCCTTTATGGCCAAATAAACGTCAATTACGTTAAATTCAACGTGCACATGTATTTAATAAAAAACATAAAAAGGAAATGTGTGGAAGGCCAAACCACAAGCAGGGAAACAATTCAACAAAGATAAAGCAGGTTTACTGCAAGAGTGACAATGAGTTTTTACTGCTGTGAGAGGACAATTATTTTTAATCTTAAAAAAGATAGCTGCAGCCCTAATTCCTGGAGATGGAGCTTGCTCGGGTAAGCACCCTTTGCTGAGGTCACTATTGTGACACCACTCATAAGATCCGGGTCTTTAACGTATTAATGAAACAGAAAACACACGTGGCAGCGAGCCCGGTGAAGAAACTACTTTTATGTTTTTCAAACAATCCTATTCCCACTACTTCAAAATGCAGGTGGGCGACGAGCCATATTTATACCAAAATCTTGTGGGGGTCACCTGTTCCCAGTGAGGGGATTTTAAATGAGGGTTTGAGGAATGTTTGTGACAGGAGGTAAAACAGAGGCTGCTTCTGTCTTTCCCTGTCAAGGTGGACTGTGGGCTGGCCTGGAAATGCCTTTCTCTCCTCTAATAGGTATCTACCTAAAATCTCTTATTGTCTCTGGTTGCAGGAACAGGGTCTCAATTACACGCATGGGGCTGCGTAAAAAAGGCTGGGGGTAAGTTACATGTTGCAAGAAAGGCGGCGCTCTTTCTTGCTGGGCTTCTGTCCTGCCCTGTACTCACTGCTGGCGAGACCTCTCCCCATCATTTCCTGGTCATCCACAGGCCTGTGTGAAAATGCAAACAATTTATGAATGCTACGCGGCTCCAACTTTGGCGTGTAGAGTGTAGGATTATCAAGAAGTCTTTTTAAGCTCCTTCAGCCTAGCCGCTTATTTTTGTTTGTAGAAGCCGGTCCTCAAAAAATCATACCTGGATCATTGGCAAACCCCAGACGTGTATATGCCCATGACGTATATTGGTCTTATCACTTCAGCATTTACAAGGAGTCCAAAATGCTGTGATATGTTTCATCTTTGGATGAGAAGGGAGGGCTTTAAACCTGTTCCTCTTGAGAAGGCCTCACCGCCTCCTGGTTAAAATGCACGCCCGATTCAGGACCCTCTGTTTCACCTTTCACCTTATGCCTCACCTTTAAAGCATTACATGGTTTCGGCCCGGTGTTTCTTAAACAGAAGCTTACCTTCTATCAACCCAATAGATCACTTAG
Source organism: Lissotriton helveticus (assembly GCF_964261635.1). NCBI lineage: Eukaryota > Metazoa > Chordata > Amphibia > Caudata > Salamandridae > Lissotriton > Lissotriton helveticus. Next base: position 497,939,606 of record NC_136063.1, read on the forward strand.
ATCTGAACATCTGTACCAACTGACAGTGCCACGGACCAGGACTGTCACTTGGGGTGATAGATGTTTTACAAACACCGCAGCCAGACTTTGGAATACTCTTCCGATGGTGATAAGATCTACCTCATCATTGTTTCAGTTTAGAAAGCTGCTGAAAACTTGGTTGTTTGACCAATAACTACTCCGCTCACTGCACCACTTTTGAGTTGTGATAATGTTCTCACTGAGATAATAAGCTGAGTTACAGCGCCAAGACGCCCACGGGTATAAGCCTCGCTTTATAAATCTTTAAAATAAAAATAAATAAATGGCTTGGTCCTTTAACTCAACTGAAAAGCCTGTGTTTTACATTCCTTCTTTTAAATAGTCATGTGTAGAACTTGGGTTTCCAGTGGTCCCTAAAGGTAAGACCATAGATCATAGGAAAGTCTCCGCCTAAATGAAATCAACTCTCCTTTGAGATTCACTAATTTCCAATTTTGAGACCGTTTTGGAAAGCACTTAAAACTTCTAAACAACTACTTCTCTAGGTTGAGTTTCTCCTTTAAGCTGCGGGGCTATTTCTTGGAAGCTCTTCAGTACCAAAACTATGGAATTTTGCTATTGGCTCACAGTAAGTACATTTTTATAAAATGTACCAATCTCACACCATGGGAGTTTCTGTTAAGTTACGGATTTGTAATCCAGTTGGCAGCAATAACATCCTTCAGGTCAAGAGAGGTTATCGGTCTGAATATATGAGTTAATACTAATTATTTTTGTAGAAGAAAGAATTATAAGGTATTGCATTTTATAATGTTTTTATAGTTCTTCCTGCTGCCGATCTACATATTTGAGTCTGAGAGGGTGCTTTTAATAAACTTACAAAAATAAAACGTGTGAAGAAATAACATGCAGTTTATATTGAACTGACATGACTTTTAAATGTGAAAAAAATGCTACGCAGACATAAAAATGTAAGCCTTAAAAGCTGCTTTAAGCAACTTGCTAAAAAGGGTTTGAATAAAACGTGAAAAGGACCTGCACAAAATGCTTGAAAGGCTCACCTCAGCTTAACCTTGTCTTTTAGAAGAAAGTTTGCTTGAAACTTGGTGAACTGTTTCAGTTAATTTCTAAAGGAAAGCTGCAGTCATGGACAAAAATATATATTTTACAATTTACATTTTGATGCTGAATGATATTGTGTAGAAAATGTTTTCTTTAGGCATATTTTGTTTTGATCAAAAGCTTGTAAATGTCATCCTTCACACAGAAAACCATTTACAATTTGACCTCAGCTTTCTTACTTGCTGAGAAAGAAGAAAGCACACCTATTAAAAAATCCATTGCTCATGTCATGACCTTTTCTTTTTAACATTTTGTGTTTCAAATGAATGAATTTCCTGCTTAATAATATCTTTTCTTTCAGCTGAGGTAACACCTTTTTATGAGAAGCTCTGCAATTATTGATTACTAATTTTTAGCTTCATACTCTATTCTATTCTATTCTCTCACTTTTAAACTCTTCATGGGTTCTGACTGACACCATTTTCACCTCATTCTTAAAATTGGGATTATGTCCTTTATGGAACCTGCTAAATGCATTATTCGCTAACCATATTTTTTATTAACCTCATCACTGCGGCGTGAATTCCGCCGCAGTGCTGAACATTCCGATCGCGGGCGTGGTCATGACGGCTCCCGGCCGTCATCAGCACACGCCCACCGTGACTCATGACGGCCAGGAGCCATCATGAGCATGGAAGAGGTTAACAATTCTGTAATCTGGTTGATATTTGACTGCCCAATAAGGAATCTGTATTTACTAAACTTTTAATGAGAAAAGACAACCCTACAAAACTACTTACGACTCTCATTATTGACTGAACTTGGAAATAGTATTGTAATTGTGATTTATGCGATTATAGCTCCATCCACCCGAGAAAACTAAAATGGTCTGATGCCAGGGAAGACAAGAAAGGATAAAGAAAAATCCCCATCAAGTCATTAAGTGTGTCAGCGAGTGAGAGTTCTAGATACTGCACAGTAAATCACTGCACACATTTCGGATGTGATGGCGGAAGCAAAGAGACTGAGAGCGTGAAGATAATGCAGGATCCCTTTGCTGTGAGTCTCCAACAGGTCAGCCAGCAGACCAGTTTCCCAGATGTGTGAAGTACGGCAAGACGAAAGCGTGCACCACTCCAGCTCAAGTAGTGGTGACCGTGATTCAATATCCACCGATGGGCGAGCCAGTAAAGACTCTTCTATACGAGGCACGCCGTTTAGAAAGCATGGATATTGGAGCAAATTTGCTCCATCATTGACAGTTCTCTGCTTGCTGCTTTAAAACGTGGATAAGAGAGTTTTTGCATATCTAAGTATTGGGCATCCCAGCATAACAAGAGCAATGGGTTGAGAAGCATCTGATAAACAAAAGACAATTTGCAGATTTGAACACAAACTTGCTTACCCCTAACCTATTTTGGCCACAGAAACCATGACTACTATCACCATGTATTAAAGTCAGGCCTACCAGCCCACTGTCACAAACTCTAAAAACAATATGTACGCATCAGCGCTGAACATTTGGCACCTAAATGCATACAGTGGGCAGGTTCCGCATCAACCTACATCTTGGGTGTATTCAGCGCAACACTATGCAGCCAGGGCCTGTGTCAATATGGGAACGTCCGGTGTACAAGGAACACTTAGATATTCCTTGGGTGTGTCTGCCAATGAGGGTGCAGGAATGATTGCCCGCTGGTAGGCACAGGTATCTCCCACATGGAAACTTGGTGGTTACATTTCAGACATTTCTTGAAGGAAAGCCCCTCTGGATTTCCTCTTTTTAACTAAATTCATTTCTACTGCTGAGAGCTAAATTTTATTTAGTCCAATAGCCTCATATATGCTGCTGTACTGACGGTCAACGAAGTGCAAAGGTGCAAGAAATTACTCTTACGTGCTTCTCATTTTCACTGACTTGATACATGTCCAACTTCATGCTGTAGCACATACAATACAATATCAGAGGGGCGTTTTTTAAGGGTTCAGCCAAACGCCACCCCTTTCCAGGAAGGCTCCATTTCTCAATCACATTAATAATTATTGTTTTCCATACAGCCCTTTATGCCACACTTGTACCTTCCTAAGCACTGTAATTTAGCGGTGGGTGAAGTTTCTTTAATTATGGTAAACGGATGCAAAACTTTGAGCAATTCCATCCATTTTCTCTGGTTTCACATCCGCCTGCCCCAGATTTTTTAAATGGTGTAATGCCGGCAGGATACACCACAGCACAAGTATTCGTCGTCCGCGAATGGAGGAACTTGATGAATGAGGGATACTTTTGTAGTCCAGCATTGACAGAGTCGGGAAATGCAACTGTCATAATGGTAGCTACATTTTGCTAATTACAATGCGCAGCCCCCGCCAGTGCATGAAAGCAGGTTCCCCAGCAGGGTAGCCTGCGTGTAGTGCCTTCCTCCTAAAATGTCAAGAGGACCAGTAGGCAGGCGCTGCTCAAACATTTTCCTGCTGAACAGCGTGCTTTCAAGCGCAATGTAAAGGGTCTGGAAAATATATGTAACTTAATGCAATTATAATTAATGTAGTTATGTTGCCTATCTCATCAGAGTGCTCCTAAAGCCGTCTGTTTGGACCTTGAACTTTGTGTTTTTTTCCACCTGCTAATTTACCCTAATTCTGCTCCACATGCACAAAAGTGGGGATTTTGTCTGTTTCAAAATTTGCTCAAAACGTTCGCCCAGCAGTACATAACAGAAGTCATTATTATCCAATTTAATAGTAAACGCATATAAATTTGTCTAATTGTAAGTGGTAACTTTTTAGGCAAAAGGGGTATTTTAAACTTTTGTGAGCAGGTATAGGTGTGTCAGTTCAGGTGTGAGGGAACTTAAGAGCAGAGTAAATGAGGAACATTGAATCGCTATAAACCTTTGAGAGGACAGCACTATTTGCTGCTGTCGCAGAGTGCATAAGCCAAGACAGCGTCTTCTCGGAGACGCAAGACGCTAGTACTGTCATAGAGCTTGAGAGTAAACAGGACATCTTCTCAGTGGCCCAAGATGCCTGTGCCATCATAGAGCACAAGTCAACAGATCATCTCCTCAGTGACAAAAGAGGCCAATACTGTCAAAGAGCACAAGACTCAGAGAGCGTTATGTTATGTGTATTTGTAAAGGCGAAATCACCCTGGCGCTGAGCAGGTGTGTTTGCCTATCACTGCCTAAGGTAGGTTGGTTAAATGAAATGCCAGGTCTTCAGCTTCTTGCGGAATTCAAGAACAGAGGCGGAGGCTTTGATGAGCATCTTCTCAGAGACCCAAGATGGCAGTACTGTCGTAGAGCACGAGAGTCAACTGGGCATCCTCTCAGAGACCCATAGGCCCAGTGCATAGCTTTGCAGTCATTGCAATGTCTTCATTGTAGGAGGGTCCCGAAATTGCTCTTTAATAAAACAGTTGCATGCAGCTTCCCCTTTCCTCCTTTCTGCTTCAGATGTAGCAATAGCTCAGAGGGTGAATGGATTGAAGGTAATGTGGACCATAAGTGAATTGAATCAGTCAAGCCCGGTTAGAAAATGCGCTCTGCAGCCTGCTGGCATGTCTAAAACTGGAAGCAGTCACCCAGACACAGCATACCTAGGCTGTGCTTCCAGCCTGTTCAGACACAGTGCCATCTGAAATTATGTCACTGCCTGCACACCAGGCTATTGCGTGCCTACCCACCAGCATTCAAGAAAAAAACAGCAGTGTACACAGCAAACAGATGCTGGAGGTCGATACACAGCTGTTAGTAAACAGGCACGCCATTGGCGTGGAGTCGCTCATAAGAGCCAGTAAGAAGCAAATGTGGATATAAGTAAATGCACGGCTTTGGGGAGAAGTAAACCTGCCCCTGGAACATAGAAGAATGTCAGCAAATGCCTGAACGATGCAAGGATTTTCAGCATTATGTGCAAAGTACCATTTTACCGACTGGAGTGATTCATGTACACCAATAAATAGTTCAGACCCTTTTCTGTGATTTGGAACCACCACTAGAAAGATTATTTTCCTGCATGCGTAGGCCATCATGACATTCCTGGAAATGCATTCAATTGCATGACATGCATTGAAGCATTTTTTTGGGTATCAACCCGTTATTCATATTTGGCTCAGCAATACATCACAGAAAAGTATAAGAGAGAATTGAGAGTAAGAATGTAGAACAATCTGGGATCTATGCTAAGGGATATTGCAAAGGACTACACACAAAGTCTCCAATTCCCTGCCAATCACTGTATCATAGCTAGCCAACTAAATAACCTAGACAGGAGGAGAAAGCGAGGAAATTGAGTGAAAAGAGTCAAAGAAAAAAGACAGGAACTTATATTGCCAAAACCATGTTCAGGGTAAGGACTGGGAAATCCTCCATGATTTTGCAAAAAGAGAACTCCAAACAAAGAGGGAGGCCTGAATGATTCACGTACGCTGTGGGTCTAAGGAGCATTCCATAATTTACTTCTTGAGGTCTTAGAGGGAAGCAGCAATAATGTTGTAAGATCTCCAAGATAGCATTACCGAAAGGAGGGCTGATAGATAATAAAAAGTGGCACACAAATGTATACTATTCAAATATACTAACCGTGACAGTGTAAAATCCTGAGGGGTCATCACTGACTTTTATCCAGCCTGTAAAGTACTCAAGATGTCTTCAAATGTTTGCACTTGGTCATTCATTCAGTAGACAAGTCTCTCATTCACTGCAACAGCCATCATTTCTGTCCCCTACTCCTTAAAGGAGGGGGGCGGGGTTGTTTAGACCTTGGAACTCAAACATGTCTTGCATTAGTGCTAGGGGAGCACAGGCCACTATCTCCAGTTCACTTGAATTTGACAAGAATCCCTAGACTTTCATTAGACGCAAGTCCACTGCGTTACAACCGCACAGGATGGGTCAATGTCACAGCCTGATTGTTGACATTTCCAACATAGAAAACATCAGGTGAAATTCCCACCCTGTGCAGGTAGCATGGCGACCAGTGCCATCCCTGATAATCTTGAAGAAGTACAGCTTTCGGCAAGATTGGAGAACAACCCTTTAAGTCTGACTGGCCGCGGGTGGGGGCGGGGGGTGCTGGTGGGAAACACTGCTGCTGCTTTTGGTACAGGGGACCGATATTGCAGCAGCAAAACCGGCTGCCTGTACCAAAAACAGCCCCCACTGGTCCAAAAGTGGCCCCCACCCTTACGGCCCACAGGGAAAATGCCCAGTGCCTGCTATTGCCAGTCTGGCCCTGAACCCTTCCCTGAAGTAATGATAATTTAGAACAATTTTCTTCATAGAATGAAATTTGTAACATGTCTTCTTCATTTTGCTTTGAGAGCCATTCTAAATTTATGGTGCTTTAAAGAACAGACATCACTTCTTTAAATCTACCCCACAGGGTCAGTAGGCAGTGATAAAGGGTGGCAACAGGGTATGACCCTCTAAGAGAAAAATGTGTTTTTTAAGCAATGTAGTAACTGTACGTATTTCTGTTTTGGTTCTTATGGCAATTGAACTACCTGCTGCAAGGTGATGCACGCCATGGCCTGCCCACCTGCCAGTAGTTGCCCTACCCAAGAAATCTGAGCCCTTCAAAGAGGCCAGTTGAGTGTGTTGTCAACAGAGTGATCTACATCAGAGAATTTAGATGAATCAGAGGGTGGATCGGCAGGGGGCAATGTACCAAGGGTTTGAATCACAAAGGTAAACGTATACTTTGTTGTTAGTTTACTAATGTTCTGGTATTCACAAACTATGAGTTATGTTAAAAATTATTTATAGAGCGCGCGTTCACTGATTGGATTCTCGGCGGTTGGTCTAGGATATGCTGGAGCTTTGTTAATCTGTCATCCGCTTGATTTAATCATAGGCTTGGGCAAATAGACAGGTCTTAAGAAGCTTTTCTGAATTTCATGAGGTCCGTACTTGCTCAGATGTGAGATGGAAGAGAGTTCCAAAAGCCAAGCGCTAACACTGCAAATCTACAACCATCTTGTCGCATCTATTTGTAAGTGGATGTGGTTAGCAGATTCATATATGATGAGCAAAAGTTGCACGTAGGTATAGGCCTTTGAGTGAGTTTGGAGATCAATTTAGCCATGTAGGGATTTAAAAATCAAGCAGCCCACTTTAAAAGCAGGGAATTGTAGAATGGGGAGGCAATGTAGCTTCCTCATAAGGGGGTAAATGTATTCCCACCTGGGTTGCTGAAAGATCAACCTGGCTGCCTGATTCTGAACTAGCTGCAGTTTCTTAGTGAGATACAGTGGTATGACAAAGTATAGTTAATTGGCATAATCTAAATGAGAGATCACCATGGCTAAGACAGCCTGCATTACTGCTCTCCTGTGAGAGATCTGCAGATCTTCCTTATTTTCCTTAGTTGATGATGGCAGGTCCAAGTAACCAATGTAATTTGGGATTTCATTGATAGGCCGTTGTTTATTATCACCCCAAGACTTTTAACTGAGGAAGATGAGATGGGGGGAGCGCCCAACTCATTTGGCCAGAATCGTGGACTCCAAGGGTTTTTGGTGCCTCCTAACAGGATAGGTTCTGTCTTATCAGTGTTGAGTTTCAGCTGATTACTAATCATCCAATCCCAGCTATGCAGCATAGTGGCTTGAAATTCTGATACAGAGTCAGGATAATTATTAATGGCAAATATAAGCTATAAGTCGTCCGCATAGTTAAATGTGCACACCCTCCTTTCTTTCTTTTAAGTAACCCTGGGCATAACACTACGCTACTGCTAACTGAGCATGCAAAGTTTATACTAATTCGCACTTTGCAAATTGCAGGTAGTACAGTACCAAAACTGTGCTTAATCATGTAGTATAGCAGCTAAATCAACAACATCCTCAGATCCTTTAAAAGGCAATTTTTCATGCTTAAAAACATATCACCAATTCACAAAAGGGAACTTTTACAATGAAAACATTAGGAAATGAGAGAGCTGATGATTTTGGGTTCCCCCCTAACCTAGAGGGAGGACCAAGCAGATGCCTTCAACACAAAGAGCATAAACAAACAGCACATTTTGTTGAACTTCAGTGGTGGTCCCATCTTCTTAGGACCACCCCAAGCACAGTTATTGGCAAAAAAACAATCCCAAACAAAGGCCCTGCAAAGCATTATGGGACGAGATTAGCAGTGGGCAGTGAATATTATAGTATTCAATATCAAAATAATTCTACAAAGAGCTGCAGTTCACCGAGTCGTTACTAGATGTCCCTCACGAGTCAAATGCAAAGCATTGTAATTATTCTTACATCAAGCTGTAGTTCCGCTAGTCGTTACTAGATGTCCCTCATGAGTCAAATGCAAAACCATTGAAACCCTTTCATCAAGTGTTTGCATTTGACTCGTGAGGGACATCTAGTAACCACCAGTTGAACTGCAGCTCTTTGTAGAATTATTTTGATATAGGATTCTATATAATATTCACTGCCCACTGCTAATCTCATCCCATAATGCTTTGCAGGGCCTTTGGTTGGGAATGTTTTTTTGCCAATAACTGTGCTTGGAGTGGTCCTAAGAGGATGGGACCACCACCAAATCGTTCAATAAGATGTGCTTTTTTGTTTTCAAGGCATCTGTTATGTACTCACCCTAGGTTAGGGAGGATCCCAAAATCATCACTTCTCCCACTGCTTGCTAATTTATCAGTTTCATTTTTGTGAAAGTACTATATGCACTCAGATCGTTTCTCAGCCTTTTGGCTAAGATCAAGTGTAGTATCACTTGATGGCCTCAAGAGGGAGAACGGTCAGCTGAGATGTATTCATTGCACTTTGTGTGACAATGAAACTCTCAGCACGGTAAATTGAGATGATGGTCACGTGACGAGGCAATGACAGCAATGTCATACGTTTTTAGTAGCCAGATGGCTGGACTGCTGGGTGGCTCACTGTGAAATGGGCTGACTGGCAGACCGGCTGGATGGTGATTTTTTTTTGTAGGTCAGCAGGAATGGCTGGACTGCTGTGCAGGTCAGCCATGACTCAAGGCCAGGCTGACGTCCTCGGCAGAACGGTGGGCCCGAACAGCATGTGCTGGAAGGCTAAGTCGTCCCCCTGTTGGTGAAACCCTCCTGGGTCTGACCAGCGCAAGGCTGACCAGCTAATGGCTGACTGGGGATTGGTTCCCCGCTTTCAGCTGGGCTGGTCAGCTGCTGGAAGGAGGGCAGAGCTAACAGACCGGGGCGGCTGAAAAGATAAGCCATGCCTAGTACCTTCCACGCTAGTAGGCTGAGGGAGTTTGCCGGGACGAGAGGCGAGGCTGGCAGGTGTGGCAGAGTGGCTGGACCTGCTGACTGAGGGTGTGACGGTAGGACAAAAAAATATATAAAGATAGAGATATTGTTTTTATCATAACTGGCACTGTGCAGGATGCCATTTGCATTTATTTTGCAATTTTTTCACAGTGCAGACAAGTACACAGTGTCATCAGCAATGCTACGCAGACTACGTGTACTACGTCAAGTTCAAAATATACTACGTGAAGCTACGTGTAGTGCTGCTACGCAAACTACGCCCAGGCCTACTTTTAAGGACTGAATCAGTGGAAGGAGGTAAAGATTAAATAGGTGAGGGGATAGCAAAGAATCCTGAGGTACTCCACAAGTTACACGCCGTTTAGGTGCTATGAAGTCGGATAAAAGGACTGACTGGGAGCGGCCCTCCAGAAATGACCCCATCCATCTGAGAGCTGAACCCTGAAGACCGGCGGCGCAGACACAATCGATCAGAATGTCATGATTGACCGTGTCAAATGCCGCAGGTAGGTCCAACAGCACCAGAGCCTGAGGGGATCCGTTGTCTATTTTGTTCAGGAGTGTGTCCAGGACAGTCAGTATGACTGTCTCGGTTGAGTGGGCTGGGGGGAATCCTGCTTAGCAGGGGTTGAGAAATTCTGACTGTTCGATGAAGGCACATAGACATCTTGAAAGATGAGATTCAAGTACCTTAGCAAGATACGGAAGCAGTGAAATTGGGCGGTAGTTGGTCAATATCTCAAGGTCAGCCCCTGGTTTCTTTAAGAGGGGGACAATAATAGCCTCCTTAAAGGCTTGCAGGATGATGACCTGAGTCAATGACTCATTTAAAAGAGAGAGTGCAGGCTTAGGAAGTAGAGAGAAACCCTCTTTTAGAACATGCTGTCCATTGGGGATCCTGATTTTACTTTGGACAGAAGGTCCAAAAAGTCCAAGCTATCGATCGCTGGGAACTGCTCAAGGGAGTGGGAGTTTTCCGGTATAGTTGAGAGTGCCCTGGGAGTGGTGTGCTTTAAAATACTGTCCTTGATTGAGACGATTTTATCTATGAAAAGGGTGTTGAGAGAGTTACACAGTGCTTGAGATGGTGTGGATTTTACTGTGACTCTATCAGGGTCCGAAAGTTAGTTGAGGATGCAAAACATTTCTTTAGAATTGTTAGAAGAGTTTATGATTTTAGTGGAAAAGTATGTGGTCTTGAATGTAGAGATAGCTTTTTTATATAGTTTAAGTTTAACTAAGTAGATCTCTCTCTTATCCGGGGAATAGCTACGTCTCCATCTCCTTTCAGCTTGGCGGAGGGCTAGTTTTCGTATTTTTAAATCCGCAGAGAACCATTTCTGGGCTTCATGGCACCTGACCGATTTCACCCTCCTAAGCGGGGCGTGATTGTTACAAGCCTCTGATAGTCAAGTTGGGAGGCTATCTGCACTGGATATAACAGAGGACTGGATGGCGGGAGCTGTATTGGTCAGTGTAGCCAGGATGGAAGTTTTATCCAGACTCTTCCAATTCCTGGCCATAGTCCCTCTAGCTACTGATGGAGTGATCTTAGTTATGTTGTTGATGGTAAACTGTATTAGATGGTGATCAGACATGTGCAGGGAGAGACTGTCAAGGCTGACACCATGGTGATAACTGTCCAAACATGGTCTAGGATATGACCCTTGTTGTGCATGGCCAGAGTTACCCACTGAGTAAAATTCAGCCCACTGAGTAGATCAGTCAGTTCTTCAAGGTGTGGGCTGCCCAGAGCATCATTAGCCTAATAGTTAAAATCTCCAATCAGCAATATATTACTGTGGTTCATTGTGAGGTGAACCATCTGTTCACCCAAGGAGTGGGGGAATAGAGGCATACTCTGGGGAGGTCTATATAATAAAACACAAATCAGTGGTGCTGATGCAGACTCTAGTTTGATAACTAGGTTATGAGTGTAATTTTACTACTAGTAACTTTACTAATAATAAAATTACACTCATAGTTTGTGACTACCAAAAAGTAGAAAAGTTACTACAGCAAATGTAAACTGCAAGTTTACCTTTGTGACTCAGGTCCTGAATGTTTCATCAAGAACCCTGTATGGATCATTGGGATATCAGCTCCGAAGGAGGCTTGCTCCTGCTGCATAGGACCTCGACCCCAGAGACACGAGCCTGCAGTAGTCGGGTTTCTATTGGTACCCATTCTGGGGCTTCATCTGAAGCATATGACAAATAAGCTAGTTGCACTAGTTGGCGTACCTCACAAAGTGTTCGCTTTGGCATTGAACTTTGATGAGTACAATCTGTAATTTGAAGGCTCCCTATACTAAGAATGGCTTTAGTAATATCCATTCTAGATTTTGCATCGCTTCATATAGGGAATACCTGAAGCAAAGTCGGAGTGCAAAGAAGTTGACACTTCATCAGTTGCAAGTTTTAGTGGGTCAGCTGAATTTTGCCCTCAGTGTTATTCCATGAGGGCAGCAATTTTCCAGATACATTGAGTAAGCATGGTACGTCCTAAGCAAAAGCACCATCACACAAGGCTGTCAATGACATGTAGGAAGGACTTGAGGAGCTGGGACTCCTTTCTACAGTACTTCAGTGGATCAGGGAAATGGGACCCCTGACGCCCAAATCTAGTCCAGAGCTTAGTCTGTTTACAGATTCTGCTGGAAGTGTGGGTTTCGGGGCTAACTTGGGATGTCTCTGCTGCCCACAGCAGTGGCCTGTCAAGTGGGTAGAGGCCAATCTGGTCAGAATTATAGCATTGTTGCAGCTGTTTCCTATAGTTATTGCTCTGAACATTTGGTCTGCGTAGCTTGGCAACCATGTGCTGATATTTTGGTTTGACAATATGGTGGTGGTGGAAGCTATAAATCAACAGAAAGCTAACTTCTGAATGGTGCTGAGACCATCAATAAATTGATTTTGCTGTGCCTTGTTAACAATATTACCTTCAAGGCTTAATATGTTCTGTGTGTATTCAATAAGACTGCTAATACTTTGTTGTGCCTAAAACTGCAGGAATTCAGGCGCTACCACCCAGAGGCAGCTGTGCATCCCACGCCATTCCGAGACCATCTTTGAAAGCTTGGTGCTCCTTCCTACCGGACCTCTTGGTAGCCTTTTTAGCATCTAAATCAAGAAGAGCCTATTAGGTGGGCATTCCAGCAGTGTTTGGACTTTGTGTACAATGTAAAGAGGAAGTATTTTTTAGGTCGAGCCTGGGTTGCGCATGCGCTGCTCTGTGAGGCATGCTGTATTCAGTTATGGACTTGAAGCTCTGCCCACTCTCGGCCCATCTTCTCAATTGGCTGCTGTGACTGTTCTTCATAAATGTTGGCTTTTGATTTTTTTAATAGGCTTATTAGTCCCTCCTTCGGTACCTCCCTGTCTTCTTTTGTAACCTCCCATAAGGACTGGACCTTTTACATGTCCTTCCGGTATTGCTTGCATTAACCCTTCGGAAGAACTCTCTGCTTAATTAATCTAAAGAGCACTGGTGGGACGCCAGCTTTAGCAATGGCAGCCTTTTTTTGTGAGTTTTTTGCAGTGTAATATGGGCACTTTCAATTTCACAATGGGGCCACGCACCACTCGCAGTATGGGCCGCGCTCCTTGCCCAACTCATTTTTTTAAACATTAAATCATGGCGGCCACGTGACTTGTGTGCAGCTCACCTAACTTTTTTTTTTGTTAAATAATGTTCACTGGGAGTGTTTTGCGACCTCCCTGACACAGTCAATGATTTTTTTTTCCAGGAGGGTGGGGTGTCTGGCACAAAGCCGTGACTCTCTCCATGGCCTCCACATACCCCAATCGCATTACATGGTTGCTTGCTCCTGCCCCTCCCACCACCTCCCTTTTGTCGCCGTGGGAGCAAGCAACCATGTAATGCAATTTGGGTAGATTCTTTGCCTGGGTGTGTATATCGGTGTGTGTAGGGGAGGATTCACATATTGCACAAGGATTATCTTGCCCCGAGAGGAGCACCTTATCCTGGGAACATTAAAGTAATTAAAAGGATATTTCAAAGGCCATTGTGTATTAAAGCACACCTGGCAGTCGGTTCTGGAGCAGCAGTGCTTGAACATTAACTCCAGTCTAGCTCACATAGGCTTGGGAGGGGGACAACAGAATTCACTGAGTGCCCACGAGCAGTGTAATAACAAGCATTTGCAATGTAATAGGTCTCGCTTTTTCAAAACTTTGACCTATTGGCATTGTAAATGACAATGCCTTTTTATTTATGTGCACTTTGTACTTCTAGTCTTTGCTTGTAAGCTTTCAAAACACATACATAAAAGGTATTGTCATTTACAATGCCAATAACTCAAAATCTTGCAAATGACAGACCTATTTCATTGCACATGCTTGTGCTCAGACCTCTTGGGTGGCTTTCATAGAAAAGCTTAGATGTGATGACCGGTCAGCGGTATATGCAAAGAAGCAGCTGGCTGCCCTTTGTTGTTCGCAAAATTGGGTGGGCATAATGGTTGCATTGCCTCATTCCACATCAGGAAGGTGCTCAGGGCGATTTTAGCGATTTGGCGATTTTAGCAACATTGAGAGGCTCTGCTAGTTTGTGGAGCGCAGCGTGCTCACTAGGAGCATTATAGCTTTTAAAAAACAACTTCTTCGTTTTTATCTGCTCACTGAGAAATTTTCGTGCACTTTATTTTTTGATGTAATTGTTAAAATGTTCAGCTAACTGCCGCATACCTGCACATAATTGTTTACAGCACCGCGTTTGGAGCGGATCCCTTTTCCCTTTGGGGCTGTACTGTGCCACCAGAGTGGCGGACATCTTGGGTGGGGGCTGTGGATTGAAGCGGTCTAGTCGTCACAAGGACGCTAGACCGGTATCTAAAGCAGCCATGCTGACGCGAGCGGGCACGCGCGGCGGGCTCGCCGGAGCACCGCCGGAGTCACGCCAGAGTCCAGCCCGTCTGCGCCCGTCCGCGCTCGAACGGGCGCAGGGGCCGGGACTACTGGCCAGCGGCGTATTTACTCCATGGAGGAGCTATACGCCCTGAATAGAGGTGAGCCGCTTGTAGACCAGGCAGTCCTACTGACGCTCAAGAAATACGCAATACTGCATTCCGATAAGGTCATGCCCCCGCCGGCTCAGGACCCTATATTAAAGATAGGCAGCCTCAACACTCGTTCGCTCCATCACCATCATTTGGAGGTCTACAGTATGCTTCAGGACAATGACATCGATGTCCTGGCTCTTTCGGAGACCTGGACGGGTGAGAATTCGATGCCAGATATCATCGCCGCTCTCCCAAGCGGATATGATGTAATGTGGAACAACCGCCCAGGTGGCTCACGGGGAGGAGGGGTAGCTATCTTCTATAGGAAGACCCTGTTAGTTGAGAAGTTGCTATCAGAGACAATTGACCTGACTGATTTGCTTGGGATAAAGGTCACTGTGCACAATGTGTGCTGGGTGATCTTGTCAGTTTACCGTCCACCCAATTCAACTCTACTCATTCATGATTTATTCTGCCCTATTATATCTGACTTATGCTCCAGATATATGAAAATTCTCGTAACTGGAGATTTCAACTTACATTGGGATAAACCCAACTGGGACCTGCGCACGCGCCAGCTGGATACCTTAATGTCTGCGGTGGGTTTTAAACAAATTGTGGATGTTCCCACACACGAAAAAGGCCACATTCTTGACCTTGTGTGGACCACAGATGCTAGTCTAACCCTTAAAGACGTAGCCCCTTGCATTTGGTCTGATCATCACCTGATATCCTGTGAGGCCCGCATTAAAGGCTGTATTACCAACTGCCCGCTTGGTATCAGGAAAATCCGGAAATGGGCCGAGGTCGATCTAGTATCCCTGACTAAGGTGCTCCCGGTAACATCCCAGGTCGCTGATCTGGGACGCAACCTGGACCGTGAATATTCTGATCTAACTAGAAGCATGACCCGGGCCATTGATCAAATAGCGCCGGTGAGAACGCAGCAAATAAAGCGATCCGGTAAAGGGGCTCCCTGGTTTACGCCAGCTTTAAGGGAAACAAAAAGAAAGCTTAGAGCTCTGGAAAGAGTGTGGAGGAAAACCAAGCAGGATACTGACAGGAAATTCTATAAAGCCTCCCTTCAACAATACAAAAACCTTATGACCCAAGCTAAAGCGGACCACTTTGAGTCCCGTCTAAGTAAGGCAGCAAATATTCAGAAAGAGACCTTTAAAATACTGGCAGAGTTGAGCAAAAAAACAGATAACTCTAAGGCCCCTATTGACTGTAACACCTTTCAGGCCTATTTCTTAGAGAAGGTGAAGATCATCATCCAGGAGATAAAGAACGGGGTGGTATTGGGGACTGCTATAACATCAGCACCTGAGATCATGACCGACTGCTCCCTTGAAATGTTTCCAGAGATGGATGTATTGATTCTAGAACAGCTGATGGGTAAAATTAAATCTGGCTCCCCAGCTGATCCATGCCCACCTGAGATCTTCCGTGTTGCGCGCCCCTTGTTGGAGGAATGTATCATCTCCCTCCTCAATAGATCATTAGATACGGGGTACCTACCGGTTGAGCTTAAGGAGGCGCGTGTAAGACCTCTATTGAAAAAGCCTGGTTCAGATCCTGCGGTGTTGAAGAATTACAGACCTATCTCCCAGCTGCCCTTTCTCTCAAAAGTTCTTGAGCAGCATGTATTAAAGTCCCTGTCCCTCTATTTGGAAACTCATCATCTATTCCATGAGCCACAGGCAGGTTTCCGAGCTCATCACAGCACCGAGTTGGTGATGCTCTCGGTGTTGGATGAACTAAGAGGCATGGCTGACTGCAAGAAACCGAGCGCCCTGATCTTGCTGGACTTATCAGCGGCGTTCGATACTGTCAGCCATGCCTTGCTTTTGGAAAGACTGAAGGACTTTGGGATTAAGTGCCTGGCCTTTCAGTGGTTGCAATCATTCCTTACAGGAAGGACCCAAAAGATACAACTGGGGGACGAAACATCTGAGATAGGGATTTTAGAGTGTGGGGTGCCACAGGGGTCCGCCCTGTTCCCGCTTCTATTTAATCTCTACCTGCAACCATTGATTTCTTCTTTGGCCACCATGGGCTGTAAAGTCTTTAACTACGCAGACGACACGCAATTGCTGATAAGTGTCGATGACACTATGGCCGCACAACTCCAAGCCCAGAACATCTTGCGGTTTACAGTGCAATGGATGACGGACAACCTGTTAAAAATTAACCCTGACAAGACCGAGGTACTAGTGATTCCATCCACTGCCTCACCTTGGTGTGATCTCTATTGGCCCACAGAGTTAGGCCCTGCTCCAAGACCAAGCCCGTTTGTAAAGAGCCTGGGGATCAAGCTGGATGATGATATGTCAATGGCCCCTCAGATCTCTGCGGTTGTGGGAAGTTGCACAAACATCATTCGGCAACTACGGAAGCTAATTCCTGTCCTCTCACAATCCATGATGCGATCAATAGTAGCGGCCACCATCATCTCCAGAATTGATTACGGTAATGCCCTTTACCTTGGCTTACCTAAAACTCTGACCAGTAGACTTCAGGTCATAATGAATGACGCTGCCCGGTTGATCTTCAGGCTACCGAGGAGATCTAAAGCTACTCCCCTACTACAAAGTCTGCACTGGCTCCCCATTAAAGAAAGAGTGGAATTTAAGAACTTATGCACGGCCCATAGGGCAATCTATGGCAAAGCCCCAGCCTACATCAAAGATCGTCTGCAACTTTATTGCCCTATGAGAACACTTCGATCTTCAGACGCCCAATTACTGGTCTGTCCTCGCTATAGGTTAGTGACCAAGGGAGGGAGAGCCTTTTCAGTGTTAGTTCCTCAGCTATGGAACAGGCTGCCGGAGGTGCTGCGCCGGGAAGGGAATCTATTACGATTCAGGAAGAGCCTAAAAACATTTCTGTTCAGCAAAAGCATGAGCACTGTATAATCCAGCTATGACCTCAGCTTCCATCTTGCTAAGTTATTGTCTGTTACCATCTTTCCGGGCGCTTAGAGACCTGCAGTTGATTAGGCGCGATACAAAACCTCACTAACAATAACAATACCAATAACAGGGGTTGACAGAGATTTGAAGGGAAATGCCATGACTCAAGAAGGCCCTTGGATGTGCAGAGACAGTCTACCTTGGTCTCGAAGCTGCCTGACCTGTGCCATGCACACTTTGAGGTCCAGCTGTTTAGTGCTGCCTTTTGCCTAGCCTTTTATGTTGAGGTAATGTGACTGGCTAAACATTTTCCTCGGGCGATGGTGACCTAGTCGCATATTATCTCAAGGCAGTGCTGGTGCGGGTGGGATTCTGTCTGGATGCTGAACAAATCTGCCAAGCGCTTGAGCAGACAACTCTTTCAGCTCCTGAGGTCCTCTTCATTCAATTGTATCTCTCATGGTTGCATCAGGATGAAGAGGTTTTTTCCCTGTGATGGAGTACACCTATCTCCTTAGGGAGATAAGATGTTTGTGAATAACCTGCTTGCTTTTGCTTGCCAATATGTTGTTCAGTGCTTGAGGGTCCAAAAGATCAGTGAACCATGCTGGTCGGTGGCAGAGTGAGTTCATGATTGGTGGGCACTTTCCAGGATCACCCCGTGCATTCCACCAAAAATCCTCATCTTATCAACATCAACAGAACCACGAAGGGGGTGCTCGCAGTATTGTTAAAGAAGTTGCAATTGGCTGTGTTGGGTCAGTTGCTCTTGCGTCCCATTTTCCCAGCTTTCCACATAAACATTGGCACTTGGTGGGATTGGCCCTTTGGGGGTAGGAGAATGCAGTCTGTGCCGGGGGAACAAGTCACATCCTGGTTGCCCAGACTGGCTCCCAGAGAGTGGGGGAAGGGGTACCCCAGGTACGGTCACTCTGGGGAGAGAGGGCATCTTGAATGAAGTTAAAGTAGTTGATTTGCATACATTGCGTTTTGGGAGAGAAAAGCATGGTGTTTTCACATAAATGTGATAATCAAGAGAGGGGCATGGTTTGACCCGGTTGTCTGCCAACCATGAGCTCACAGAAGTCGCTTGTCGTGGTGGTAGAGATGCATAGCTGACTCTGTTAAACACGGGGAGCAATGTAAAATTCTTGTCAAAAGCTGGAATGGTGCTTTTCTTATGTGGTGATATTTGTAATTTTATTTCAAAATTCTTTATTGATTTTATATAGAGCATACAAACAGACATTAACAGGGTTATCATTACTAACGTGAGGTGTTATAAGGCAAGGTCATACATTTATAATAAACCGTGAGGGGAACGTATGCCTAGTTGGCCAATAGGACCGCCCCCTGTATACTCTGGAGAAGAAAAATTAGGGAAAGGGGAAGGTGGATAGAGATTATTATGTTTGAATAAAAGCTAATAAATACAGCCTGAGTTTGAAAAATCTCTAACCAAAACTTCAAGCTGAGGTCTCAGGCTGTCTAGGCGGGGTAGAATGTGGGAAAGTTGGGGGCGGGAGAGGGGTCATGTGGTAGGGTGACCAGGCGTCCCGGATTTGCCCGGACAGTCCCCTTTTTCCCCCATTTGTCCCGGCAGATTTCAGGAAATTAAGCTCATGTCCCTGTTTTTAGAGAGGGTCAGTTGAAAACGGTGGGAGGTATCTTTTTATGTTTTGCAAAGCAGGGATAGTCAGCAGCTGTTATAAGAAAGCAATTTAATTAACAGGAATGCTACTGGCTCGAAAAATAGCATTTTATGTGTGTTCTTACTACCTCTGCTGTAATTCTCTGCTATGGAGCTCTATCATTCTGTGCACTGAGTTGAAGTAAAACTGTAGTCCTTCTATTTTTGGGAAATGTCCCGGTCTTTGGCTTTAAATTTCTTGTCACCCTATCATGTGGTGTCTTATTTGCAGTGCAAAATGGTGGCTGAGGGCCCCACGTGCCCACTGCCCATACCTAGAGTCTGTCCATGCCAGAGGAATCATAAATTCCATTGCACATTTGCTGCTTTTATCATTTCTCTCTGAAAGGAAACTGTTTCTAAACCCAGCATGCATCCTGCGTGTCCTGTTTCCAATTGATGCAGATTTTGACCTT
This sequence comes from Lissotriton helveticus, assembly GCF_964261635.1. Classification (NCBI taxonomy): domain Eukaryota; kingdom Metazoa; phylum Chordata; class Amphibia; order Caudata; family Salamandridae; genus Lissotriton; species Lissotriton helveticus. The sequence continues at coordinate 497,958,956 of NC_136063.1, forward strand.
TTCGTAGCGTCTCATGAATCATCACGCTGTGTTGCAATAACTATTTTGGCGAGGTGAGTGGAATGAGAAAAGGTGTCTTCAGAGCAACCTCTGAAATCATTAATCATTAAATGTTTTGAGCTGAACGAAAAGAAAAGTTTAAGACGTGTTTTGATGCACTCCTGAATTAATTCATGAAAATACCAGATTGTTTTTTTTTTGGTCATACATGGCATTTGAGAAACGAGCGGCTTTAACTTGCCACAATATTATCAGCTTAGACTAATGATTTTAATAAACTGTAATGCGACGTAATTGGATTTTCTGGGGAACGAAATGGGCGATGATTGCAGTTATTAAGACATTGCGACTTTATAAGATAAATATGAAAGAACCAGAGGAGTGGTTTGCTAGAACGCGCTTTCTGTGGTACATCACGCCGTGAAGGGCGCGGAGCGCGCGGGAGGCCGCGCGACGCCTGGTTACTGTTTGTCAGTCCGCCCTCAGACTGGCTTTTCTACCTGCCACTCATCTGCCATTCGTCAGTCTAACTTTCACTCCACCTGCCAGGCCGCGGCAGAGCTGCCTCTAATTCTGTCGAAGACGCCTGACATTCACCCGTTTCTTGCCACTTTCATCTATCGCCCAGTTCCCAGCATGAACTTTGTCTGCTGTTTGCAAACAGCTGCTACTCAGATAGTGTCACTCTGCCTTAACGTGCAAGATTGACGGCGCCCATCACCTCCATAATGGGGCTCTGGAACCAAATGCGTCCATTGATCTGCTTGTCTGATGAACTTTCTAATCCGTGCTATGCACAGTGAAGGCGCTTTCTTCATTCCCTGAGAACAAGACTCTCAGATGCAATGTGGAGCAACCAGCTCACACCAAAAAGGATTCTGGAATTGTAAGCCAAGTCGAGGATCAATTACAACCAGTTAAAGTGGCAAATAAGCAAAATATCTGCTGCATAATTATTATTTTTTTAAGTTTGAAGTTTATTAAGGAATAAAGAAGAAAAGACAGTGCATGAAGAAACAATCAGAAGTTATAAAAACAAGAAAACTCTTTTACATCAGAATAATATGGAGCAAAGAAAAAATGTGAAACATAAACAATGGAGCTGAAAATCGCAGAAATATTGAGGGTCGGTGGAAAAAACATGAGAAGCATACATCATAGAAGTGATAAAAAAGAAAAGAAATTAGGATGTATTAATAAAGTTATACATAGCAAGGGAAAAACATTTCACGGTGGTTTTTGAACTTCAACAGTACGTGGTGGAGAAAGAGGAGATGGTCTGGCAGTTCTAGAGAAATATTCGGTGAGGGGAAGCCATAGAAGGTCGCGTTTAATTGCCAAGGAAATAGGGGAGACAAAATTGGTGTCTAGGCTCTGCTGCATAATTAGAGTACATTATTTCCGTTGGAGCGGAGAAGCATCGCCCCACTTAAAATACCCCCAAAACCTCATGAAAAATAAAATGGTAATCATTCCCGTCTTGAACCAAGTGTCAGGATGGGGCGAGGGGTAGCTGCTGAGGGACAGTAGCAGGGAGGAGGGGGGCTGTCTATGCACGTATGTTTAAAGTGCGCATGTCTTTTTGGCCGACTGTCTTGAGAATGCCAGCCACACAATTGCACTTTAAACATCTCTAACCAGAGTCAGTGCAGGCCTCCAGGGCGCTGTGGAGCGCAGAGTGAGGCTGCTCCCTCCAATCAGGGCGCTGCTCTCATAGAATGACAGCAGCACCCTGATTGGTTAAGGGAGTTCACCCTCACCCACCCCTCCCATAGATGCCAGCCGCTTAGAGTTATAGATGGGTAACAGTGAAAAACTGAGATGTTTTTCAACGGAGCAGTTTTGAGTGACAGCACAGAGACAAGAACGAAGCCAGAGATGTGTATGATGTCACGCCCAGCCCCAGCTCTTCTTTGATATCTGTGTAGTAATTATTTTTAATAGTCTAGTCCTGATTGTAGAAACACTTTTAAATCAAAAGATACTTTATGGAGCTAGGACACTCACCCTCGTGAGACAGGAGTGAAGGCCTTCATATTCCTTCTGCAATGTGGAACAAAGTGAACTTCAAGAATTAAAGCCATAGACTTTTTTGATCATTATGCATTGAAGCTGGATTACTGAAAGGTAATCAGATTTCAAATGATTGTTCAATGAATGACTTTTGCTTCCTACATTTAAAAAATAATATTAGAAGTTATGAATCCAGGAAATACAGGATGTTGTCTAAAATATTCTGAGAATATTTGGCCTCTCTATTTGTACTTGTAAATTCATCCCTACCCTACTGACTCTTGTAGAGAAGTAAGGGGTATCCTCATTGACCATTTACAAAACACAGATGTGCCAAATTCTACATTTCATATACATAGATTTGAAAGAGACCTGCACATTAGAAATAAATTAATCTTGAATATTATTATCAGGAGTAGAGGCTGGCAATGAACATTTGCTCTATTGTGGACATAATATACATTCAGCAACCATTTGTATTATTCACTGGACACTGGTAGAGTTAGGTCAGATAATGATGTTATCAGATAATGATTTGAGCTGCACCAGTGTGGTCTCAAAGGGTGGAGCATGGTGCAAATGTTTTATGAATATTCAACGGTAATGGGTTATCGGGGATGTGTCATGAGAGTTTCCCTGATTTCTTTTTATTGCAGATCGGAACTTCCAACAGGTCAATCATCCATGCTCTGATGACCAAGTAATAAAACCTTCAAAACTTGAAAGAAATATTGTACGGTATGAAACAAATACCCAAATATTGAAGGCTACATTTTGGATCGGTGCTCCCAAGCAGTCTTAGAAAAATACTTCTGTTAATAAAATGATATTCTCTGTGTTTTTAATGGCACCTTTTGTGGTCTGCTTTGCCACCTTTGTTGCTCGCCTTCCCTGTGTATGCATTTAAGTGTTTATTTCCTGTTTTCCTGTTTCTATTTTAATTGCTCTTGTACTGTTTTCTTCAATCAGTGCAAGTTTGACCCATTCTCTGTTGTCTCCTGTTTTCTCTCATCACTGTACTGTCCACTCTCGGGCTTTATTGGACTTGTTTCGTTTCATGATTTTTCATAGGCCGGTTGGTTTCCCCATTTCAGGAACTAGTACCTCGACCTTTGAATTTTGACTACAATTTTAGATGTTGATAGAACATATATGCATGAAACAACTTGTCATTGCATTTGTATGAATTCAGAAAATGTACCACTAAAAAAGTTATTTCAAATTTGTTTGGAATTAAACAATTTCATAGGACCTTCATCAAGATGTAAGGTCACTAGAACACTGTTGGATATCACAAAGCAATCATATTCAGGAAGTGTTCTAATATTAATTGTTTGTAAAACTGAGGATAGCACTGGTTTACCATTGAGTTAAAGTCTGAAATGAACTGTTGGATTCTTTGTGAAGGTAGTGAGTGTACTCAAATACATTCAAGTAGTACTTGAAGAAGCAGGTAACCTCTAAACCACGTTAACAGTTTATTTAAATCCCACCAAATTATGAAGTATATAGTCTCAATATCTAAACATAGGTTATGGGTGTTGTCACTGCTGCAAGATGCCTGGGCATATAGGGTACTATTGCTAGCAATTATTATATTTTTGACCAGTCACACCTGAAGTTGATGTATTAGAAAATAGTCTCAGACCTCTCAGGGGAGCAAATATAGCACATCAGAAGCAGTACTGTCAAATATCAACCAGTGCTCTGACCCGGATCCAAGAATGTAACAAAAACCTGCCAAAATTTTAAAAATATGTATACCAGCTCAAAATTCACTCAGCAAAATAAGAAACACCTGACCCACTTAAAACCACTATACGGGCAGTTAGGAAAAAGTCCCAGTTCTAATGCATGTTTTCCACGATCGACCTAAACAACACACAACCATACAACACATAACCTGGACCTCCCATAAAACCTCAATTCACAACAAATGAAAACTAGACCCAGTGACAAACTCGATGAAACTCACTGGTGTAAGCAGGGCCATTGATCACCCACCTCAGCAAAAAACAGAATTTGAAAACAAGGCATGCAACAGAGCTCACATGTCACACCATTCAAGCATAATAATATACCAGCAAAAAGAAGACTGTGAAATAACCTCAAAAGTTGACCCAACCCATTAGAGCACACAACTACAATAGGCAAAGAGACACTAAGAGTAAACTCACCTTCCTGAATTAGAAAACCTATCAGAACCTAAAAGTTAAATTATTAACCTGCTCTTTTATGTCAGTGCACACATTTCCAAGCTAAGAGGCTGACAGCTAGAAATCTGAAGAAATGCAACATGAGAGGAATTCTGCAGATGAATCTGAGAAGTTCACTGTAATCATATACACCAACAAAACAACATTAGTCAAAATAGTCAGAGAAACCCACCACAGACTCAGATTAAAAACAAGTTAAATCCAGCCGCGACATTTTCTGTAAGAAAAACTGCTGCCGCTTTTGCACCGCTGCCGCTTTCGTTATAGGGGGCCAATATTGCAGCACTGCTGCAAAATCGCCCCCCGCTGCTAGAAAACCGGCCCCCACCGCTTGAAAACTGCCCTCCCTCCTTCCGGCCCACCAGAAAAACGCCCACCGCCCGCTACGACCAGTGCCGCCCTGGAGTTGAGACAATCAAGGTGAACTGACCGAGGCACTGTGTTAGTCTTGTGAACACTGGTTTGGTCTGTGTTAGTATCTTGTATCTAAAGAAGGTGCCTTGATCTAAGTGGTGCTAAACATTTGATATATCGTGCCTTCATCCCGTCCTAGGCATTTGTAATACTCTATCTTGCATTGTTGTGAAAGTGTTGCTTCTCACCGAGCTTGCTAGAAGTATTTTGGTTTAGCAGAAGATTATTGCATTTTAGAATTTAGATTTGACCTTACATTGTTTGATTTCATTACTGTTTAGTCATCTGGCTTGCATTTTCTTCAGAACACACAACTTTAGCGTTTTGATGATTGCCTAATTTTGGAGAGTTTGCCTCAAGATCCAAATACACTCCTATTTGTCCTGTTTTTGAGCGACATCTGAGAAAATTCACCATGCAGGGTAATGTCCCTTAAATGCGCCTTCTAAGGCCATCTTTGGTGGCTGAAATATCAGTTTACACAAGTTGACAAAACAACCCTTATCAAAGCACAGAAAATCCCCTCTTATGTAAAGTGCATCCGTGTTGCGCTGCGCTCACAGCTAGCTTCCTTTCCCAAATCCCCCTATGTGCCTGAAATTCCTGAGGCAACACCACGTGTGTCGTCATGAACTGCACAGTGGGTCCAGGCGCATAAGGACACTGTGTGCTTTGGAATATGATAGCAGAGCTACACAAACACACTGTTCCTCCATGCTGCCCAGGCCGTGCCAATATCTGCTGCAAGCGGCACTTTTCATGTTTCCCTCTGGCACACTTTTAGCTTAACAAGGCTTTTCTCCACATAAACAATACAGCAAATGTTCTGAAATCTCATTAAAAACAATCACGCTGTGCACGGTTGCAGTTTACAGGAGTACAAAGGCAGCGGCGCTGCACAGGAAGAAACAGCACTGTTTACATGGAACCAGCAGGCACCAAGCAGGGCTGAAATCCTTCGGTGACAAAAAAGGCAAAAAGAATCCGTTGGCACAAAATCGCCAGTCGGATTTTAAAAGGACTGGAGCCAGGATTCGTGGTGGGCAGCAGCTGAATAGCCCCTCCTCTCCACCCCTCAGACGAGGCTGCGCTTTATTTACCTCAGAAAACTGGCAGGGCCCGAGGAAAGCATGTCAGGCCTTCGCAGCGGGCCTGTCACCCGGGACCGCGCTGAAGGCCGCGGTTCTCGTATTCTCAGACACACGGAGGCTCAGAAAAGACCAGGCCACGCACAGACGTTTTAAGGCATGGGCAGAGTGGACAATAGCTCCCCCGTGAAAAGTAAATTTAGAGGCATATTTACAAGGCACTTGCGCCATGTTTACGCCACGTTTACGCCGCCATAGCGTGACGCAACAGCGGTGTAAACGTGGCGCATCCCTATGACCCAATTACAACGTGACGCATCTAGGCAGATGCGTCACGTTGTAAAGCCCGGCGCCACATGTGGGCGTTCTGGCGCAGGGAGGGCGTTCCGGGGCAGGTGCGCCTCGCAAAAGTGCCTGTGTGAAATCTACAAGATTTCACATAGGCACTTGAGCGACGCTGCTACGTCAATTCTACTGCTTGAAGCAGGCGTAAGGACTGACGCAGCACGTTAAGTATAGGACACACCCGAGCATTGCTGGAGTCGCGTCGCGCTTGCGCCGCGATTCCAGCGATGCGCCACCTTTACGTCACGAGATGCGTCACGCATCTGCCTACCCTTGTGCCACGGCGTGCCGCATTGTAAATGCGGCGCATCCGCCGCGTCGCAAGGGTAGTTTTGCGTGACGCATTTGTTCTGGCGCATCCCTGCTGATTTGCAGAGATGCGCCAGAACTCATAAATAAGCCCCTTAGTCTTTATCTATCTTATCTCAGTCTAATTCTATATCTCCGCCTCTCTCATAGCTACTTTTCTACATCTCGGAGTCTCTCCTGTTTTGCCCAGTGGTATCTTAAGGATTTTTGGGGACCTTGGAAAGACATATTTCAACTGTTTTTGTGTGAACCTCCTTTTGAAAGCTTTTTTGGCATCACACGGGCTCCAGTCAGCAGAAAATGGGCAGCAAAATTAGAAAACCCGTGCCCTCAAATGATGTCTTCCCCAGGGCCCTAAAAAGTCTGAAGAGAGGCCACGACCAACGACAAATTATGAACTGAACTGCAGTTCAGACAGATGAAGCGCTACTGTGCATTTGAAATTTGAATGCTAAAATGTATCAAAATAAAACAGGCAATGTGCTAAGCTTGCTGCTGCACGTTTCACAGACATTCTTTTCACTTTAAGTAATGTAAATTCATATTTCAAAACGCAGAAACTAGAATTATTGTACCTGCAAGCTCTTCCACTCACCAGTATGGGCCCTCGCTGCCACAATGGGCCTGCCTCCCCAATTAGGACTATTTCTAAAACATAACAGTAGGGATTATGAACGGATTTCATCTATGGATGGCAAGTGTTCAAGGCCTTACAGTTGTGTTTTCCAAAAATGTATTTGCTTTTTGTGTTTGCTGGGTTGCTTACGAGTAATTTATAAAGTAATTCACTCATGTCTGCTATTAATTAGTGTACATATATAAAACAATGTGCATTACCAGAGTACACAGCTTTCCAGTGGGTGGAAATTCTCCAATGCATCATCCACACTCTACAGACCGCCTTAACAAGACAGGAATGATGACTGGGTCGGCAAATGTGACTGGGGTCAAATCAATTCCCATGGGGCAAAAGGCAATGTAGCGTGCTAGTCTAGAAACGTCCTCTTCTGAGAAAGGATAATCTATTTCCACCTCTCAGATGGCAATACATCTTGTCAAGGCTGAAGTCCCTGGGAGGTTCTAAAACAATGTCCTTTCATTTTCTTTAATGGTTGTGAGTTTGGCTCACCAACTAGGTATCTACATGCAAAACACATATTTCAGCATACTGTACTGCAAGATTTGAATTGCATGAAATGAACCACCTCCTATAAACTAGTACAAATCATTTCCAATAAAAATGTGCACTTATTAACATACAACTTCAAGTTGCATTTGCTCAAGTCATGAAGGAAACGAGAAGTAGACTTAAAACTCTTGAAAATATATTTCTTAAATTCGCTCTTACATGAAGATCGCATGAATGTTGATTCACCAAACGTAAAGTGCAGCAAAAATGAGGTCATAGGCCATTTGAACCAATGACAACACAGGAAATAAACTTTGAGTGGATGATGTTTTCTGGAAATAAGTTCACATGACATCCTTGAAAACAGTTAAGGTGACATCAGTGTAGTTAAGAACCTTGCAAAAAGTGCAAGGTTAAAACACATACAAACCTCATGAAAGCCAATAAATGTTTATTTTATTTACCACCTATATTTTAAGTAGACTTTTGCCTAGAAATGGCTGGGATAAATCATCACCTACCCTGGTGTAACTATTATATACCAAAAAAAGTAATTTTTAATCACAGCCTCAAAGTGCCCAGGCTTAACTGTTGTAGGCTCAGGCATTAAGCAACTTGCTTTAAAGCCCACAGCAGAATGGTATTGAAAATTATGGAATGCACAGTGCAAACATTATAGGAGCCTTTGAATCCACTTCCAACTGACTGATTATGATGCGAGCGAACACTGTTCGGTCGGAGTCCCATTATTCCATCTAGGAGCTCGTATTCCGCCCGACACCCAGCCGTGACACAGGGTTCTATGGGGAAATGGGGTGCGAGCAGAAAAACCAGCGCCCTGTCATAGGCACCCCATGGTGCCTGCCACACAGTGCAGGGTTTTACAGGGGGTTCTATGGGTACCTCCTCAGCCATCAAATGGAGCACGAGGGGCCTATGGGGCCATGCCACAAGGCCCCAAAGTCACTTTCCAACAGCCTTTTCGTGTTGAACAGGCTGACTCGGAAAGGCTGTTGGAAATCGGCATCGTAATCCCTCTGTCGGAAATGCTGCCCATAGAGGTGTATGATGCAGTTCCGATTACAGGAATACTCCGCGGGTCAGTCGGAACCGATTAAGAATACCCGCACGGTTTGCATTCCGACCGTGAACATCGGAATCGGTCGGTCAGAATGCAAAGCGACCGAGTCAGTAGGAAGGGCTCTGACGCAGTCAAGGAGATTCCAACTGTCGGGAGGAGGCTTTCCAACCGACATCGTAATGAGCCCCAAATTGTTCAGTAGAGCTGCTTTACTGTGCCTGTAACAATACTGGCAAATGTATGAAGCACTCATTCAGCCAAGACATTTATTTTCTTAACTTCAGAAGAATGAAAGGCTGAGTGGGCACACTGAAATCAAACCCTGGGGCAAAAACAGATCACTGTAATGGATGTATCAGTCCACTGAGCCACCTTCCCCGCGCCCCCGGGTCTCCTCAAAACTAATTTTATAGTAATGGGCGTGGATAGCAGTTCTCAGAGGGCTGGTATACTAGTAATGATACACAGTACAGTCGCCTCTTGGCAGGGCTGTTTTAGTAATGATACACAGTACAGCCGCCTCTCAGCAGAGCTGTTATAATAATGGTACACCGTACTGCCGCCTCTTTGCAGGACATTATACTAATGATACACAGTACAGCCACCTCTCAGCAAGCCTATAATACTAATGATGCACAGTACAGCCGCTTTGCAGCAGGGATGGTGAACTAATGATACATAGTACAGACACCTCTCAGCAGGGCTGTTATACTAATGATACACAGTACAGCCACTTCACGGCAGGGTTGTTATACTAATGATACACAGTACAGCTGTCTTCCAGCAGAGCTGTTATCAGAGGCGGCTGGTACATTTTCAAACTGGTGAGGTGTACATTTCTTCCTCCAATTGTGAAAGAGTCTATTGAGAGAGCTTGACCACCATTAATGGATTTAGTGGGGGATATTTGAATGGGAATAACACGTCAGTCTTGTCGCCAAAAATCCCCCAAAATATTTCACTAATGGGTCATCAATTACAAAAATACAAACATACACTAGCATGCATAAATATTAAACCCCATATGGACAAAGGATGAGGCAGCCAGCTGCATACTGTGAAATTGAGCACACACATAATTTACAGGTGTTATTGCACAAATATAAACAAGCACAAGCACACAAAAAGGCAAAACACAATAAACACAGTTAAAGAATGAGGCAGCTGGCCAAGAAGTGCTAAACACAACTCTGTACACAGAGACACATGCATACACACAGAAGATGGAAGCAAGATTACATAAGCAGCTGTTAAATACAGACACACCCACACGATCACACAGCGATAGGAAGACAACATCGGCATAAAGTAACAACACCACCAACATGCATCAGGCGCACAGTCAAGCGCAAACATATACACACACTAGAGACAGGTATACACATACAGATGGCATTTAGACAAAGTAACACAAACATAAATAAGAGAAGACCCACAAAAACAACAATGTATGCACACCCAAAAAAACAGCTTCACAGGCACACATATGTCAAACACACACTCACAGACACAAAGATAAAGGCAGACATAGTTGCAGGCAGTTACACATAGTGAAAACAGAGACCCTCCTTTCTTGCATATCACTCAATTGCTATAGTTGCACTCTGTAAATGCACATACATGCACTACTGTTATTCAATAGTGTTGAGCAACAGACAGATCAAGAAGTCTCATGCTTCCAAAGGCATTACAACCAGTAGAATGCAGAAGAGCACAGTGCAGGTCTGAAGCTGGTCGCACTGGGATAGAGTGAGTTGCATGGCAGCCCCTCATCTACAGGAACAGCCTCTGCACTCTTCAGATTTCAAAGAAGTCAGCTGGTTACGTGGCTTTGGCAGAGGTGTGCTTGAATGGCATGGACTGATCCACCAGTAACATTGCATTGGGTGGTGAGCCTGGGATATGATTGAATGTTTTTAAGTAATCCTCTGGAAGTGAGCTTGACATCTGACTCTGAACCAGCAATAATGTCCTGTAAGAGGTGTGCCTGAGATAAGTGACTGTTGATGACGCAAGATTTTGAAAAATATAATACACAACATACTTACTGATTAAAAACAGGAAAAGCTGAAATTACACTTTGCACACAATAGACACAATGACACATGAAACTGAGACAAGTGTAGTAGAAGCACCGTACAAGCGTGCTATAAAATGTGAGATGAAGAAAACATACATAGAAAGTAAGACTAATACATAAAATGAGTTGCACTAATACAATTCTTATGAACATGTTGTTTATTAACATTTTCTGATGAAATTGTGATGTCAATTAAGTGGCTTAGTGTTTCTAATGCTTTCTGTTAGAATGCATCATTTAGAAAAGTTGGTGCAAAAATGTGTACAAACTAAATACAATCTTGAATTTTCACGTAATAATACTAGACATTCAATAGTTTATAAAAAGCAAATAACATATTTTGAGATGTGAATTTAGAAATTGACACACGTATATGAATATTGAGAAAATCTGTGCTAGTAGGGCATTTCTAAGCAAACACAAGGAGATGATGGACAGAGCGCTGAAACTTTTCAGACACTCACCACCAGTCACATATCTGTGTTGAATCCATCATCATTCTTTAGCTCATTTTGCCACTCCAGTTCAGAGCCAGTTATATTTAAATCAGTCTTGACCTTGTTCCTTATGGCAACAGTCCAGCCCAAACTGCCAAGCCAGGTCTTCCCTGGACTGGAAACAAGCATCCTGGACTGGTTTCGGGGTAACACCCCTCATCAGCCAGGTTATTTATTTATTTATTTATTTAAAGAGTTTTATATAGCGCTGGCTAGACCCGGAGGTATCAGAGCGCTTTACATGAGAATCAACAATGTAACATAAAAAGTTCAACAATTACACAATAAATCCCCAAAAATAGGCAATACAATTAGGAGAGGAGAGAAAGGAGATAGAAAATGTAGTGGAGGGGACAGGGGAGGTGAGAAAGGGAGGAAAAGGGAAGAGACAATACAGAGAGACGGATAGAAGTCTGTCTAAAGACCGACTGGGTAGGTGAAGACCATGGAGGGAATCCACGGCCCATCTCACCTATATCTAAACCAGGTAGCTCCATCGGGCATCAGACAAAAAAGTTCAGTCTCAGTACATTGAGAGAGGGGAGAAAGAGAGACATAAATAGAGGGAGGATGCGGGAGGAGACAACAGGAGGGACGAAAAGAAGTGAAACAATGTGGTTTAACAGTATAATAGAAAAAGATCAACAATTACACAATACAACAAACAATCAGCAATACAGTAGGAGAGGAGAGAAAGAAGAGAGAAAAGAAGTGGGGGGTAGGTGAGGTGAGAACGTGAGGGTAAGGGAAGAGACAACCGTAGAGACGAGAGGAAGTCTGTCTAAAGACCGACTGGGTAGGTGACGACCAAGGAGGGAATCCACGGTCCATCTCCCCTATAGCTAAACCAGGTAGCTTCATCGGGCACCAGACAAAGAAGTTCAGTCTCAGGTGTCTGGGGAAGAGCTTCGCAGAAAAACAGGATGGGAGGGAGATACGGCAGAAAGACGAAGGAAAGTCTGCCCAAAGACCGGCTGGGTAGGTGACGGTCGAAGGGGAAGTCCCAAAACCCATCTCCTCTATAGCTATCAGATAGCTCCACCGGGCTTTAGCCAAATAGCTAGGTCTCAATGGGACACATTTAAATAACATGGGGGCAAAATAAATGGAGCATAGAGGGGAGGGAACAGGGCAGGTGAGAAAGGGAGGTTAGAGGAGGAGACAACAAGGAGAGACAAAAAGAAATCTGTCTAAAGGCCGACTGGGTAGGTGATGACCAAGGAGGCAATCCACGGCCCATCTCCCCACTAGCTAAACCAGGTAGCTCCATCGGGCATCAGACAAAATAGTTCAGTCTCAATACATTGAGAGAGGAGAGAAGTAGAGATATAAATAGAGGGAGGAAGCGGGAAGAGACGACAAGAGAGACTAAAGGAAGTCTGGCTAAAGACCGACTGGGTAGGTGATGGTTAGCTTGAATCCAGAGGCAAAGTGAGCAAGGGACCCAAGTCTGGGCATACCCTGCCAAATTGAGGCGAACAAAGCAAACACAAGGAGATGGACAGAGCGCTGAAACATTTCAGACACTCATCCACAGTCAAGGATCTGGGTTAAATCCATCATCGTTCTTTAGCTCACTTCGCCACCCCAGTTCAGACCCAGCTATATGCAAATCAGTCTTGACCCTGTTCCTTATGGGAACAGTCCAGCCCGACCTGCCAAGCCAGGTTCCTGGACCGGAAACAAGCATCCTGGGACCGGTTTCAAGGTAACACCCCTCATCAGCCAGGCTACCTTGAATCCAGTGGCAAAGTGAGCAAGGGACCCACGTCTGGGCATACCCTACCAACTTAGTGCGAACTAAGCAAGCACAAGGAAATGATCAACGGAGCGCTGAAATGTTTCAGACACTCACCGCCTGTCACAGATCTAGGTTGAATCCATCATCATTCTTTGACTCACTTCGCCAACCCAGTTCAGACCCAGCTATATGCAAATCAGTCTTTACCCTGTTCCTTATGGGAACAGTCCAGCCCGAACTGCCAAGCCAGGGCTTCCCTGGACCAGATATAAGCATCCTGGGTCCAGTTTTGGGGTAACGCCCCTCATCAGCCAGGCTAGCTTGAATCCAGTGGCAGAGTGAGCAATGGTTCCATGTCTGGCCATACTCTGCCAACTTAGGGTGAACAAAGCAAACACAAGGAAATGATGGACAGAGCACTGTGACTTTTCAGACACTCACCCTCGGTCACAGATCTGGGTTGAATCCATCATCGTTCTTTAGCTCACTTTGCCACCCCAGTTCAGACCCTGCTATATCCATTAGTTATCTTCTTGTAATAATGTCTGGTGAAAGTTCTATATATTCTCTATTTGAATTAATTTAATTACAATATATTTGATATTTGGATTAGAGTTTATTTAATTTAACATGTGCAACGCCAACTTAAAGGATCTTTCAGAAATGCTTTAAGAAAGCCCAGAAGAGGGCCTGGTATAGTCCTCGTGAAGCACTTCTCACTGTACAGGATAAGGGCAACGCCAGTCTTCAGAGGATGATCTGCGTGATGACATACTGAACACAGAGCAACGCTATCAGGAAAATTGTGAACAAGCATTTGGGTCTGATTGTGGGGGACATCGAACAATCTACTCCGCCGACGCACTCATTCAAGAAAGCAAAGAGCATTAGGGACCATGTGGTACGCTCTTTCCTAGACAGCCCGGAACCACCTACTCTACAAAGTCTGTGGAACTTACAAGTCACCCTGGGACATTTTAGATGCGGGCATTGTAAAGTATGTAAGATGACTGTGCAGATTTGAATACAAACAACATGCTATTGATCTTAAGTCCCTGACAAACTGCAACACTAATAATGTGATCTATTTTATTACGTGCCCCTGTGGACTCATTTATGTAGGTCAGACTCAGTAGGAGATCAAGGCGCGAGTCTTGCAAAATTGTAGTAGAATAAGCTGTGAAGTCCAAGGAGCACCACTGGCGGAACATTTCAAAACCTTGGGACATGGTCCAGAGGAACTCCAATGGATCGTCCTAGAGAAAGTGAAGCTGGGCCCAAGAGGAGGCAACATTGGATCTATCTTGAGTTTCAGACAAAGTAAATGGATGACACGTCTTGATTCCATTAGCAATGGACTGAATGAACAAGATTTCAGCTATGCCCAGTTAGCATTCCTTACCTAAAAATATTGATCACGTGGTGGTTGCCATGTAATCTTATAATTGACTAGGGTCCCTCATGCTGATACTAATGATATGGCTAGGTGTCCTAATCTATGAGCCAAGAATTGTGTTTTCTCCAAATTCTCTCTTTTTTTTTATCTTCATCTGCAGGAGAATATCACGACTATGGCATGGACTTTTAATGTGTATATTGAGATTGTAGTGTCTCCTTTGTATGTATTATATTATGACATAGGCTTCAATATTTCCATACTAGTCATATGAGCAGTGATGAAGATTTTACATGTTTTACCTTCACAATAATGAGCCCCATTGACTGTCTGTTCGCATATGGTATAATTCTCATGGAGGCATGCACTATACTATGATTGAGGCCCAAGTTTTTCTAGATGCTCCAGCGTTAGTATACGCTTGACTCTAGTCATATGAGCTGTGATGATGATTCTACATGTTTAACCTCCTTAATAATGAACCTCATTGACTGCGAAAAATTTGAAAATATGCATATTTGTTTGTCTATATGAGGCTGATAGACACGTTGTTTTGAAACACTGCTTTTTGGAAACACCTTTATAATTGAATATATGAGGGCACAGTTTGTGAACCAGTTCCTTTCTGAGTAGACCTCGGACGCACGGATGCCAATTTGTGATGCCGGCCTTTCTTCCTTTCTGATAACACTACCCCCGGTACTTTAAGAGATAAATTAACTTTTCCTAGGCTTTCCCTCCACGATGCCCAGTCTACATAGTTATCCACTCCGGTTCTTGTTCCCTTTTTACGGTACCTACAGGAACCTTTGGTCCATTTTAGTAGTAGTTATTTTACTACTACAGAGTCTATTGCCCCTTTCCATCATTCAACTGGCCGCTGTGATGCAGTCTTTGAGCTGCATCTAGCGGCTGCAGCGCAGGTAGCAGATGCACGCGCTTATAAGCCGAACGCTGGGTCCGGCTGCGTTTCCTGTGATTCACTCTACGTGTCTGCCAGCAGCTCCCCACGGTAAGCACTCTCCACACGCATAGTAGGCCTTTGATTAACTGCTTATATTAACTGTATAGAAGTTTGTTACTTCTACACTGGCAAAGAGTTAATGCGCCTTTTTGTGTCTTATCGAGGTACAAAAGGGGGTGGTGATGGACGGAGCATCTGAACCAATCAAACACTCACACCCAGTCAAAAGATCTGGGTTTAACCCATCACCGTTCTTTAGCCCACTCTGCCACCCCAGTTCAGACATGGACATATGCAAATCAGTCTGACCCTGTGCCTTATGGGAACAGTCCAGCCCGAACTGCCAAGCCATGCCTTCCCTGGACCGGAAACAAGCTTCCGAGGACCGGTTTCTGGTATTACAGCCGTCTTCAGCCGGGCTTGCTTGAATCCAGTGGCAGAGTGAGCAAGGGACTCACGTCTGAGCATACCCTGCCACACATATGGCGGCCAAAGAGGTACAAAAGGGGGTGGTGATGGACGGAGCATCTGAGTGTCTTATCAGCACATTTTAGATTCAGACACGGGGCTGCAATAATTTACTGATCGGGACCGCCGAGGAGCGGTGAGTCATTTTTGCATTTTTCTTCATTCTCTATTTACCGTACATTGCTTGGTTCAGGCTGGAAGAGTGATGCTTCCTTGTCCTCTTTTCACAGATTGGTGCCCTTGTGCATTTACAATTTGGTTTACCACACTTCAGGTAATTTTGCTGACTGTTTGCCCATGTTGTATACTAGCGCTAGCTGCTTTTTACTCCATGCCGTATTTAATACCTTGCATTTCCGTTTTTTTAGATGTCTCAATTGAATGGCCAGTCTCTAATAATATAAACGGCCTCTCATGAGGGAACTTCCTGTTCCTCATTTTTAAGTAAGTCTTCAAAGTTAATGATTGTAACTTCTATAATCTTCCGGCAATAGTGATTGGCCGGCGTATTTGAGTGACATGTTTAGACACCAGGGCCACTCACACTACACCTTACTTTTGCAGGTGCTGTTATTGCGCTCTTGTCTTCCCGGAGCCCACGCGCCCAAGCTCTCTCTATCCCAGCCCTATGTTTAGGGCTCTCCCTTAATAAATATTTGGAGCTTTGGCCTACTAGTTTTATTCTTCCCGTTTATTGCAGGAGGCAGACCCGTTTGACGTGGATCCGTATGGTCTCATTTACTTCGCCTGAGAACTGTGCTGTAGCGATATGTTCCCTGCTTTATGGTGATTGCACCGGCTGGAGTTTTCACCCCGACGTTTTAACATGTCCCGCCCTTCTATATAATAGAGAGTACATTTATAGTTACGCGACCCCCAGCTTGAAAACTAGGCTTCATTTTTTCGTGTACATTGAACGTTGCAAATGTATACATCCCTCGAATTCCTGTTCCTTGAACATACAGCACAGATTCCACGGGTATTTTCTCGGTTGAAAGTAATCTAATTCATTTTTTGAGGCCGTCCAACAACCTCTTCTTTGGCTGAGGCTTCGTGAATAAGCCCCCTTTGACATGCTGTTGGTTGCCCAGAACCTATGAATATCCTCTAAAATTACTTACCTGAACCTCTAGAAGACTATGTGGCCCTCATTTATATGAATTATTGGTGCCCTGATGAAGGAATTCCACATTGTGGCATCGTTTCGAAACGCGCGTCGGCGCTTTTTTTCTGTCTGGTTGTTGAAAGTCTTTTTGTGGTGTTTGATTTTCCATGGTTGCATCGGTGTGTAAGTGAGTTTGTGATTGTTAGAATGAGAGATTGGTGTATGCATCTGTTTTAATGTCCTCTTTGTTTCTGGGTTGACACTTGATGTAATATATTTGCTGTCCTACTCATTGAAGTATGGAATTGTCTCTATGAATTTTTTATATAAATGACAATAAAATAATTTGTATACAAACAACAGCTCTGTGGGCAATTGTAATTGTAACTATTGGAACCTTTTGGTCCTATATATTATTGTGAACTACCTTTACATTGTTATATAATATTTCTGCCCTGGTGGGTGGTTTCCCTTCCCTTTATCTCTTTTAGGTTCAGGGTCCCTCTTTTGTTTTTGATATTAATACTGCTAGTTTTATTCTACTCCTTGCCACTTCGCAACTAATCATAATTTCGTTTAGCCTAGGTGCCCCACCTCACTCCCCTCCCACGTTTGAGTAAGGTGGCAATTAACC
Organism: Lissotriton helveticus; assembly: GCF_964261635.1. Classification (NCBI taxonomy): domain Eukaryota; kingdom Metazoa; phylum Chordata; class Amphibia; order Caudata; family Salamandridae; genus Lissotriton; species Lissotriton helveticus. The sequence continues at coordinate 497,976,436 of NC_136063.1, forward strand.
TACACTGTACGGGGGTCCAATCATCGACTTTTTCATTTATACCAGCCCATAAACAACAGATTGTTACTGTGTTTCTATGTATGGGCTAGGCCAACAACTGTTCAGTCAGTCAGTCAGACATACTTTATTCGGTTCATTACAAAAACCACAAAAGTATACAAAATCCAAAAAAACAGAGGGCCGAGGTACCAAATTACAATATGGTCAACAGACAGCGAAAGATATAAAAAAAATGAAAACTGTACAAAATATATACAGAATATATATGCAGATTTAAGAAGCATACACAGATCCTCCAATTTACTTAAAATTCATTATTTACAAACTCTAAAAATAAACCATGCAAGACTTTTATCTAGAACTAATTAGTTTTTTCCTTAGTCTCATGGCTATGGTTAAAAATGTCGCAACATTAATGATTTTCCACGTATTGGACAACAACTGTTCAAAATTTGCTATGTGGCTAAACAACATGCTTCTTGGACGTCAACTGTCAAATGTGTGACTGCACCTTCCTTTTGAATTGTGTACACCACTTTATCCTTCACTGAATCACTTACCTTCCCCACCAACCTCCTTCCTTCTTCTGGGAACTATATTCATGTGATACTCAAAATATTTCTTCTCATGCTTTTGCTGGAATGAGGATGTGATTAAACAACATCTCAACAATTCTGTGTATTATTTTCCTTATGCATATTATGTGAAATCGTTTTTGTTTCTTAAATGATTGTGTATTAGGACCACTTTTTCCTGTACTATTGAATATCCAGGTCCCAGGGCCTTTGGGTCTACCCTATATGTAACAACCTTTTCTCTAAAGCTGACCTTTCCCCTGACCTAATACAATGCTCCATTTAGTACTAGTGAAATTTCACTTTATATGTCCTATAAATCTCAACATTTCTGTCTGAATGTTTCTTTCACAGTGAAATATTCCTGTGTGAACTGGATTTCAGCTGTTTCTATAGATGGTTACTTTGAGGTCCATTAGGATGGCGGACGGACAGAGTCTGTCCGCCATCCTCTCGGGGGCCGGTACCGTCCGCCACAAGGGCGGAGGAACCGTGCCCCCAATTAGGATGCATCTGCCACAGTGGCGGGTGCATCCCGCATTTTTTACATTGCTGCGGACGGTGCTTGAAGCACCGGCCGCCGCAATGCAAAAAATGCACGTTGTACATTTCAATGCACAACATGACAGGCACCGCGCTGTGCCTGTCATGGTGTACATTGAAATGCTGGGGGGTACCACAGGTACCCCCCATGTGCACCCCTCAACCCCCTTCACCCAGGGGGCCCGCAAAGACCGTATGCCTTTCCGTGGCGGCATTGCCGCCACGGAAAGGCATTCCTCACCGGCCATCCTAATATGGCTGGCGGTGTCTGGTAGACACCGCCACCATATCAGGCCTTTACCGACGCGGTCGCAAGCCGACCGCGGCGGAAAAGCAGCGGACGGTCTTCCCCTCCGCCACGGTCCCCCCGCCATCGTAATATGGCGGGGGGAAGAAAGGTGGCAGACGGGCAGGGATGGCGGACGGATCGCCACCGCCTGCATGGCGGTGGCGATCCGTCCGCCATCCTAATGGACCCCTTTGTGTCTCTTTTCAACGATGTTAGGCTTCTGTGGACTTCTGGTCTTTTTTGTTTTTCATGACGAGCAAGGGAAAGCATCTTACTGTTATGAGTGTCCTAGGTGACATTATGGGAATCTGAACATATGACAGTCTTTTGTTGGTGGTGTGATGCTACATCACAGGGATGTTGTTAGAACCTCTATGGAAGAAGAAATGCTATACTTTTCTTTTTCTCTTTAAGCGAGGACACTATGCTGATCTATTTTTGAGAACTGTCTCTTTACTTGGACTGCTTTGCTGAAGCTACAGTCGGTAGCTGGTGGACTGAAACCTTCATCCCAAACCATTTACATTTCATTTTCTTTTATTTCCCCTTGTTCTATGCTAATGGACTTACCCTTAATGGACTTTAAATTTAAACCATTTCCCCTTCTTCAAAGTATTTGAGCTGTTAGACAAAGAACTATCCTTCTGCCTTAATGGTGGTGGGACTTTGTAACTCTGTTAACTGATTTTATTACCATCATCCGATACAGCCTGCCTAAATGTTTGGTGCTTTTATACAAGCTGTGATATTCTCAACTGAAATTCTCAAGAGATTGCATATTGCTATGAACTTTGAATCTTTAATACAATAACCAAATAAATCTATTATCTGTCTGAGTCTATTATTGGGTCCTGTTGGTTCTTCCATTTAAATTGTGCTGTTAACCAATGACTTAAATGTGTTGTAGAGAGAAACATGCGCATTGTACTTGTCAAGTTGAAGATTCCCAGAAGTAGCCACTGGGCTCCTCTCCCAGCTCACACATCCGGCATCTAAATTGTAAGGTGGGTGGAGCACAGACTAGACTAGATCTACCTGGTTGCCATTCACTCTAGTTTTAGCTGTACTGCCCCTTTCCATTTTGATGCTGCTGAGATTCTATCCCCGCCTCTGGCGATCGTAATAAATACCCTCAGGCAAACATTTTCCTTTGATAGTAGAAAAAGCCTTGCCCACCAACCTGGCATCATGGCTGGGTTGTGCCTCGAAGGTGAGCAAGAGCTTGCCCAGCACATGTGCACTTAAACCTCAGGACTTAAAAAAACATAACAGTCATGAGCCAGAGCACACAAGTACATAGACCTGTGTCAAGCTGCTGCTGGGTGTTTTTCCTTCTCCTCCTGCTCCTTCCCCTATATTGAGTGGGCAACGCTAGTTTTGCCCATCAATACCAGCCACGCATGGCTGATATACAAATGAAACACAGTAGTGTCACTTCTGAGCAGGGCTGTTATACTATGGGAAATGGATTCCCCCGGCACTTCACAACAGAGATACTTTTATTTTTATGAAACAGTACTAGTACTTTTGTGCTGGACTTTCAGTTTAAAAATGGAAAATAGGCCAGGATGAGCACTTCTTTGTAGGCATTTATTGCGGAATTATTTGCATTTGGCTCCCATACGACCGAAAATATCCATGTGGAATGGTAGCAAAATATTGTTGCCCACGTTTAGTCTGGCAAAAATATTGTGCCCTAAATATTGTTTATAAAAATATGCCCCATTGGATTTAAAACAAAATCTACAGCTGTTGGAGCGATATTTTAGTAACAATATTTAGTCCATAATATGTTTTTCAGACATACAACCACCATTTTTGAATCCACACTGGACGTGTTCATAAAAGATGCGTGTTCCATGAAAGATCAATGTACAGATACTGTGACGCAGTGTACCACCTCTTTCCTTCATCATTCCACATTAACTTCTGCACCACAGCTGTCTCCCTCCAATAACAATTAGAGAAATAAGCACTCAAAAAGAAGAAAAAGTGCCTCAATCACATGGGTTTTATCAGTCTCAAAACAGACAGCAAATCCCAGGTTTTAGATGCAGCCTCTTACACTCTGAGGCCTCACCTAGCACTACAAGTAGGGAAAATTAAAATGCTGGGGTCCCCTGCAGAATGTTAAGAGGGGCCAATGGCTCTCCTACATCTCAACACACAAGTTGATGGACGGAATGTTGCACAATGGCAAAACATTCACCCCCAGTCACAGATATGGGTTTAATCCATCTTTATTTTGCTCACCAAGCCACCCCAGTTCAGACATGGCCATATGTAAATCAGTCTTGACGCTGTGCCTCATGGGAACAGTCCAGACCGAACTGCCAAGCCATGTCTTCCCTGGACCGGAATCAAGCATCCTAGGACCGGTTTCTGGCTATCAGCCTTCATCAGCCAGGATAGCTTGACTCCAGTGGCATAGTGAACACGGGACCCACGTCTGGGCATACCCTTCCCACATAGGGTGAACAGCAAAACACACAAGTTGATGGACGGAATGTTGCACAATGGCAAAACATCTCACACATATTTATTTCCCTTGGGCTGAATGGGTGCCCCAGTACTCAATTTGAGCCAGCGGTTTCAGGTGCTTGGCACCAGTACTTAATTCCCAACACCATCACTTGTGACAACTACCACAAGGTAGCGCTGTCTGGCTAATTTCGAGATGACCAAAACAACAGGTAATTAATCATCAGCATTAAACAGAGAACAAACGCAACATTGGACTACTGTGATTGTTGTGTTTCTGTAGACTTGTATTTTAGACTTGCAGTACTCGCTCAGCTTTTATTTATCACACGTGCACAGGCCACTTGTTTCACTTGTTCATTTGATTTCATTTTTAAAGTGACAAGTGCGTTGTGGAGTGTATCACGTGACAGTGAAAACCATAAACATAGAAGAGTAACAGAGAATAGAATTCTAAAATAAGGCAACTCATGTCAGTATTGGTTCACATGTTATTTAGGCAGTTATGACATTTGAAATAGATGTACATCCTTGATGATTTGGCGGTTTGTGCATCATGCTGGATTTTTGTCAAACATTGAATTGCTTAGAATAAAATTAACATTAAATATGTCCAAGTTGCGTCACTCTTATCATGTTTTATCATTATTTCCATATCAAAGAATATCACATCATATATTCAACTTATGTGAGCAAAAGAACCATCGTTTTTTAAATGCATTAAAAACATGTTAGATGTCATAAAATTAAAACCCCCCATAACTGACTTTATGTGCCTTATATTTGTGTCTCTTTATGTGGTTCTGGTTAGTTAAACTAATAAAGTGCTATAGTGCTACATATAAAGTGTTTAACTTGATGGCGTGCTGTCAAACTAGTGCATAATGTATTTCTCCGTGACTATTAAGTCCGTTTTTCGTAATTATTGTTCAAATTTATGAACTAGCAAGCTGGGATTTCCTTGGCTTCTGTCCCTAATAATTCTCATTTGTAACTCAAAACATACATATGTATAGTCTGGAGCTTGAATGCGGTCTACGGCTATGTTCATACACGCTCCGTGCAGGTTATACACGTACGCTTGCGCTTTAATAGTAAGTTACTATTATGATCCATCGTAATTTAGCCTGAGAATCCATCCACGCCGTGAAGGGGGGCCCACAATGCAAAGAACAAAACAGAATTGTCACTGTCATGAAATGCGGCCACTCTGACAAGGATGGGACCGGAGTGTCGGCCAGCAGGACCTTCCCTGGGCAGAGGTGACCGGGAGCAAGGCTCTGCTGTCTGACAGCTGACCCAAGCGGGCCTCTCCTCAAGTTGGTGTCTGCTTCCCTCTGCTCCGTCGCGCCGAGAATACAAAGTGTTACATTCTCAGAGTGCACGCCATTGGCACAGACATATACAAGCAAAGGCAGCTGAGAGCCAAGGTGCCAGTAAATAATTCAAAGCCGTCTGGATTGTGGTCTAAGCAGACGCGGCAAGTGAGAATACTACGGCTCGTTATGCAACAGAAACTCCAGTCTCGAGATCTATTAAAACACTAATGCAAGAGGAGAAAAGTACAGACGGGACGGCAAACCACACTACTGAATGCAACATGGCGCTGGCGGCCTTTACTGGAACTGAGGAGCGCTATGCGCGGCCTTACAACTGCTAGTACAATCCCCCCACCACTCCCCGACATAAGGAAGCAAAAGGGGACGAGAGAGACTGATTGCACGGCACACTATCAGGTGGGTTGGGGCGCAAAGCATCACCAGTACCAATGACACACCCTATCCCGCCCTCTTTTCTCGATTCATTAACCAAATCAAAAATCAAAGGTTGGGAGCACCTCTTTTACAGATGCCTTTGTCTGTTTACTATTAATGCACCATCCACTGTCAGGTGATAAGAGATACGAATGCAGCACAACAGCTTTCACCCCACTGCACATCAGTCAGGAAACACACTGCACCAGACCACTGAAGGGCACTAACCGAGTGACACTGGGCAGGGGTCACGCCTGACACCGCTTGCATGTCAGGATACCAGGCACAGAAATGCTGTCTAACATAACTATTGTGTCCTAACAGTTGATTACAAAAAGATTGGCTCACGGCGGAAGATTTTCCCGTTATTAACTCCACAGGGAGGATTTTTTATGGTCTATTTTTTGAAGACCATATTGTTGTCTGGTGCAATGCTGAAGAGGATGTTCTGTACCACCTCCTCACCTCTGGTCAGTCTCCTGCTACCCCTTGACTTTGCTGCAGATCTTCTATACTGGACAGCCGGAGGGCCCGAAGAGGCCATATTGGGACGTGCAACGCTATAAAACTTCACCATAAATAGAGTACACAATTTCTTAGCGGCATTTGTCACTGCACTTATTCTCCAAACTCCATTTAAATACGTTGCCGTCATCATCATCATAAAGGTTCTGATGCGCAGGCACATATTACATGTTTATGATAGGCCATGCTACTCTGAAATGGCTTTATTGCACTAAAAGTATCCTGGAGCATAGCTGGAGTCATAAATTTAGACAAGCTTTGCCTATGCTCTTTGGCTGGATTAATATAATAATTGTAATTGCATTTATATAGCGCTTACTACCCCTGACAAGGCACTGAAGCGCTTTTCGGCGACTAGCATGCTACTCCGTAACCCAAAAAGGATTAGTGGTGAATTAGTATATGGAAAAATGAATTCATTTGAGAGGTGGACATGTGGGTCTGTTAGGAAGGAACATTGGCTCAATAATCTGTGTCACTAGGGCGTACATGACCAGACAGCTCTTCAGTTTTCGCCTGAACAACTGTTTAACAGCCAAGATATTCACACAGAAAGAGAACAACTGAGCAGGTCTGCTGCAGGGAGATTTTGAGGAAGAGCAGAAATGCAAGCCAGGCAGTCTTACATGTTCTCGTCTTACAGCTTCCAAAAACCAATGACACATATTCTCTGCCACACTGCAGACAATGGTGCAGAGCGATAACTTTTCCCTTTCTTCCTTTCAAGGCAGGAGACACGCCTGTCACACATTTGCCTGTCCCTCCAGAGACTGATTAATGGGAAGAAGCAGATGCTCGGGTCTGTAGCTATCAGAGGAGGCAGTTCTCTTTGTGAATTACCTGTCTGGATAGAATGACCCTCTCTTGTACCACAGAGGTCACCAGCAGCTAGGACAATGTTTTATTAACTGAGCTGTCCACTCACATCTATGTGTTTGCAGCTCAGTGCTGCTGGTGATTTAGCAACTAATTATAATCTGGCTCTGGAACCTGAAAATGCTCTGTAATATACCTTTATTCAAATAAAGTGTGACAGGTTTCAGTAATTCTACACAAATAGAACGCGCAGCTCTGCAAAGAAGGCATGCACACGTTCGTTAGCTAAATTGGATTCTGTACAGGGCATCTTTTCCCATTTAACTGTCAGAGAAATATACTTTTATCGTTTGGCAGGAGGCACAGGGTACTCACGTACAAAGATAATTACCTTCGTGGCTCGATGTTTACACAGATTGCAAATACCTTTTGGTAACTCAAGGACAAAAGCTGATGGGCATCCGACGAACAAAAAGCTCAGACATTTCTTAACATTGGGTCCACACTTTGCCATCACACCTCGGTTTGGGGTTTTTCGTCTGGCAGGTAAATCACAGAGCCCTTGGAAAGGATTGATGTTTGTAGTGTATTACACTGCTGACACAGTGGACCATAAGCAGAAACCAATGGCATCGCTGTGTTAGGCTCATGCACTTGTGCGGTCAACCACTCTTTACTTGAGTCAACCCCACTAGGTTGCCTGGCGTGTGTGGAATTGAAGGAGCAACATCAGGTACTTGTTCTGTGTTGTGGTTTCTGGGTGTAGCGGATTGAGTATGTCTTTCCAGATGAGTAGAAGACGTTTTGCATTTCTGCTGGCCAGGCCTGAACGGTTGTTCTCCATCCAGGTCTGAAACACATGGAAGATGAGGCAGAGGTGTTCTGTGTCTTCTTGTCTGTGAGCGTCCCACGATGACCAGATAACGCCTTCTAGGAAGGACTAAGATCAGTTCTCATTTGAGGACCCTAGAGAGTCTGCCAGCAGGAAATAGTCGGCCAGGGAGTTAAATATTGTACAGAGGTCAGGAGGTACCAGCAGTGCTCATTCTCCTCTGTCGACTAATCAGACGGAGATTATCTTAGCATATCCTCTTGGTTTAAAGACCAGTTGAGTTCAAGTGGGAGTTTCATGCTAGACAGTGTGCGATAAGATAGTCTCATGGACAGAGGAATAAATTAACTTCATAATTATAATTGGTGAATAGAGGATCTTTTCTTTAATATGCTGAAGGGAGAAGCAGCCGCGGAATCTTAAAGGTTAGAGTTACATTTATAATGATATTCGATGTCATAACTATTTACTTACTGCCAAGCTCAGAGGTATACAGACACCGAAATGATGTGCCTCCCTTTCCAGTCTCAAGAAAGGAATGTGCATGGGGTCTGGCCTAATATAACTTATGTGGTGACACCTGCTGCTAGTATCAGGTTCATTGTATTTTCCAATACTAAGGGCCTGATCTAGAGTTTGATGAATGGCATACTCCATCAAACCTGATGTATATCCTGTCTGCCACATTGCAAGTCCCATGGGATGTAATGAACTTGTAATACAGGGGACAACAGTTCATCATATTGTGAGAGCGTATCCCATTCACAAAACACTAAATCGGGCTCAAATTCTCTAATTCTTTAAAATGTGTTTTAAAAGCAGTAGTTCATCGCACCAGCTTAGGATGAATGTTATTACCAGGATGAATGGGGTTGAGTTTGAATTTTATGAATTCAGTGGTATTTAATGATGGCTTGGTTTTGCTGATGTAAGATTTTTAGCAATCTCATGGTCCCGGGCAGAGACCTCCGCTCCTCGGCACAACTTCTTTTAGCAGTACCCCGTTACCGGAAAAAAAAACAGGGTGGCTCAAAATTTTCCACTCTCGCCCCAATTTTCTGGAATTCTCTCCCCTTCCATCTTAGGTCCCTCACCCAGTATTCCAGCTTCCGCAAAGCACTGAAGACCTTCTTATTTTCTCAGGCTCTCCTCTCGTAAGCCCTATCTGCCTCCCCAGTCGACGTCTTAGCGACTGTTCTTGCTCAGCTGGCTGCCTGCTACATTAGCGCCAAGAAACCGTCCAGGTGTACGTTGCGCTTGATAAATATTTTAAACTTATGGTCACCCGATTAATCATTTTCACTAAACTCATGGTAAATCGGAATGGGGCCATGCACTCCCAAAATTGCGGGCAGAGATTGGTGTAAACCAATTTGCACATCTTAAGGAAATTGATACACTATCCATCATATAGCTAAGAATAACAAATTATGGTACACTTGGGTTAGTGATAACCACAGGTGAACTATCCAGATCATCATAAATAAAAAAGCAAATCGCTAAATTAATAATTGTACATCTAAAACGCATGACTTTACAAACCTTTACAGAGCCTGCACCGTACAGGATGGTGTAGGCCCAGGTGTTTAGTCCTCCTGTTGGCAGAAGCAATTTATAAATAATATGAAAATTAGGTGAGAATTAGGTGACAGTTAGTGGCACTGTTTGAACTGTTATGATTTCATATGTAAAGGTGGTCTGATCCAAATTGGAAGTTGATACCTTTCGCCTGTATTGCTTCATGAATGTAAACAATTGCATTTTCCTGTATTTTTTCCTTTTTTCCCCAAAGATTCTATAGGAGGATGCCCATTGGTTACAGATAGGTTTTCACTGTTCTTATCTTGACACTAATTTAAAGCACTTAGAAAAGATAGGGAGGCCTTTCTAGGTCCTACAGAAAGCACACTGATACGGTAAGTACAAATTTAGCGATGAAACATATTGACCAACATAAGTTAATGAGAGAGGAACACTAACAGTTACCCTGCACCATGCTCCATGTTCTGTAGCCAGCGTTGTATAGGACAGATACAAGCAAAATAAAGTAACACCATTTTCTGCCCTAATACAATTTTGAAGGTTTTTTTCTGTGACTCATCATCACTTTCTATAAGAATTTCCGACCCCGTCCTCTCTGCAGGGTCACCCCCAAACATTTTGCCTTCCTCCTCCTATATTTGCTGAACTTGTTTTTGTTGTCTCTATGACTCTGCACACTTTACCACTACTAACTAGTGCTAAAGTGCTTGTGAGGTATCCCTAAAATATGTAAAATTGGTTTATACCTTATACATTATTAAGAAGAACATCCCCCCGAAATGTCTTTATTTATTTAGGGCAATCCCATTGCGGGTCCCTGATTCTTTTTACAGACGTCTGGAAGGTTCTATCGGAAGTTTGATCTGGGGTTATGAGTGGGAGAGATGCGCAATTCGCCTTATGAAACTCCTATATAAGCAAGGGGGCTCCAGCTTCCTGAATATAACTTATATTTTTGGGCTGCCTTCACGGGTCATTTATGTCATTTGTTATCTCTGGCAGATCCTGATACATCAGTTGTTGGCTATCAGCTAGCCCTGGGGGCTGAGTTTAGGCTTTTTTTTTATAGGCTGGGGGATCCCAACTGTTAAAAGAGGGTGCTTTTTTTTAAGGTTGTCAGGGATGCCATCCATATATGGCAGGAAATTTGCATTAAATATTCAACAGCAATGTTAAACAAAGACACACAGCTCTGGTATATTTCTGCTTTCCCATCAGTATTTCATTATCCAATTTGCAAGGTTTGGCCACAATATGGGTTTCAGACTGTGGGGCAGATGTATGATTTAAATGCTTTTTGTTTATTTGCTGGACTACAGGTCGCTTATGATCTTCCTAATCACTTTTTTCAGTACTTACAAGTTAGGGACTATTTCTTATCAGGCTGCAAATATCTTTAAATGGGGTGCGAATGTTGGTACCAATAAGACCAGATGCCCTAAATGCAATCTGCTTGGTTGGTGCAATCAAGTCAATGTCATCTAGCTTAGACTTTCAAGTCTCATTATCTCCCATGGAGATACGGATGGGACTGAAATTTGAGTATGATGGGGTATCAAGCGATTGATGTCAATTATGATAGTCTGTGTTCGGCTGTATTGCCAGGTATGGGGATTCTGCCACTCCCCCAAAGGCAGTTGAATGGTGGGCTTCTATTTGACAAATGTATGAGTCTGAACAGGCTTTGGCCAAAGTTAGAGGTCGTTCCTCCCTGAAGAAGCTCAATCAAATCTGGACAGGCTTCAGCTGGAACTTCTCAAACTACAATGTTGATTGAATTTATTTGAGTTTTCTAGTGGATTCTCTGTATAATCATACTTTTTTCTGTGATTCCCAAGCTCTAGACTATATTCTAAATCATGTAGGTTGAATTTTTATCCTTGATTGTTTAATCCATTGTTTCCTTTATATCTGGGGCTAGTTCTCTCTGTCTGGAAATCTGAATATTTTGAATATTATGTATGGAACATATTGGACTTGAAACAACGAAGAAAAAGAAAGAATTGGCTTATACCCAATTAACATACGATATGTACTTATTAGCCCCTAGTAAAGTAGAACTAAATGCGTCCAGGGCCGGGACATTAAATGCTACTAGTGGATCTGTAGCACTGATTGTGCCACCCACTTAAGTAGCCCTTTAAACATGTCTCAGGTCTGCGAGTGCAGCCTGTATGTGCACAGTTTTAAACTGCCATGCCGACCTGGCAAAGCCAACCATTTTTCCAGGCCCAAACCTTCCTTTTAAATACATATGTTACCCCTAAGGTACGGTCTGGACAGCCCAAAAGGCAGGTTGCTGTGTGTTTAAAAAGTTGGATGTGTACTTTTAAGTTTGACATGTCCTGGTAGAGAACAACTCTTAAATTTAATTTTCACTACTGTAAGGCCTATCTCTCCCAAGGGATAACACTGAAGTTGCCTTATTACATTTTATAAGTGCAACTTCCGAATGGGAAGATATAACCAGCTTATGTTTGGTGTCTCTGGGATCACAATTTAAAGTCCTAACTTATAGTGAAGTCTGATTTTAAAGTTGTAATTCTGAAAATGCCATGTTTAGAAAGTTGCCATTGTCTTGCCTTAGCCATTTGGTGCCTGCAGCCTGTCTCTGGATCACTTGACTGGGTGTGGGTGACAGTTGGGCTTTGTTTATTCCTCCTAGACAGCCACATACAATGGGGAGCTTAAGTGTGCCTGAATGGGCCATCACTGGCAGGATGGGAGAGAGCAGCTGGGCCCAGCCCAACTTACACATGAATAGGCTGTATCCTGTCTCCACACAAAGGACTGCATACCTTCTGTAGTTAGTCTGTAGCAAGGACTAGGAAGGCAAGTCATCTGTGCACTCCAAAGGCATGCCTCTAGAGACTTCTCCCACTTCAAAAGCACAACAGTGTACAAAATAAGGACCTCAGGGACCAAGTCTTCTGTACACTTTTGAACCTGTGAATACTCTGCCAGGAAGAATGACTGCTATGCTGCTATAGGACTGCCACTCTGCTGGACTGCTGCTCTAAAGGAACTGCTGCCCTGCTGTGCTGACCTGCTGACCACTTACCTGGGAAAGAAGAACTGGACCTGCAACTTCATCTTGAACTAAGGACTCTAGTGCGACTCAAAGGGCTAGTCTGCTGGCATCCTGATTTGAGCCTCAAGGACATATACGGCTCCCCAACCAGCCCCTGGACCCAGCTGCAGCGAGTTTCTGACCCCCAAAGTGGTGCCAATCAGGTCCTTGACCCGTGGTAATGCTCACAGGATCTTTAAATCAAACTTTTTGGTTCTTCACGAATGAGAACATGCCCATTGGCACCGGAACGGCATCGCTCACAATGAACATCAGCACAAGCAGCCGCTAGCCCATCTCTTCGCACAGCAAGCAGCGATTGCCCATGGAGGAATGCCAACGTGAACCTCAAGCCCAGCTGGCCTTCGGTTCGTGTCACGTCGATCACTGCCAGCAACGCTCTCCTTACTCCCTTTGGCCCCCTCCAACGTGAACAGGACTCTTGGCACTGGACTTGAGAAGGTAAACCTCCAGCAGGACTAATCTGTGACTATATCCAACCTGCACGCCATTGCGATCAGCCTGAATTTTGAATTTGACCCAGTCCAGCGCAACCGGATATCCCCAGTTGGCACTTTATGCTTTTTTAAAGTGATATTTTTCACTTTAATCTTTCAAAATTCATAACTCTAGTTCTATTGATTGGATTATCGTTTTGGTCTTGTTTTATTAATTAAAAACAACTCTATATTTTCACCTCTGTTGTGGGCTCCTTTTGTGGTGTGCTTTCACTGTGTTACTGTTTGAAGTGATGACACAAATACCTTACACATGGCGTCTAAGTTAAGACCGACTGCTCTGAGTCAAGCTACCCGAGGGTTGAACACTGGTTAATTTAGAGTTTGCTTGTGGCTTCATTCTAGGAAGAATTATGGTTGCTGCCTCAACCAGTAACCCAATTTCTTAACAAACCTTTTTTTCACCAAAAGATCATAAACACTCAAAAACAAAAATAGCTCATGATGAGCCCACATTGCACCATCTTGGTGCTCATTAAAGAGGCTCCTATGATGAAGCATGCCACCTAGTGTGGGTGATGGGTACCGCCCTTAAAAAAACAACTAAGCTAATGAATGGATATTAGGCATGAACATCTTTAAGTTCTAATTTAGAGGTCAGGAAACTTAGGAGCTGGTGATAGCTTTTCCATCATCCTACAGTAGAACCTCTCCAATCTGCTATTACTAAGATGCGACAAACTTCTCATTAAATGCTGCCAGCTCTGGAATAAATTATCAAATTACAGTGGTGGCTGCTAGTGAATGAGGGTGGTGGGATGGGAATAGGAAAAAAAAAAAAAAAAGACTTGCCTGGGTGCCGCCGGTCACCACCTCTCCTCTGACGTCTTCTCCATGCCGCAACAGGAAGCACACAGCCTGCCAGAATCCCCTGACCAATCACATTGGTCCGAGCGTCATAGTTCGGTGCTCAAACGGGCCCAAAGAGGCTGTGCATGTTCCTTACCAGGCTGTGTAATGCAGCCTGGTGGGGAGCATGCAAAGTGCGCAGGACTGTTTGGCCGGCCCAACAGGGCCTACCAAACAGTCCTGAGCATTTTAGAGTGTGCCTAACACTCCTCCCCCTGACCTTGGCTCTGGCCAGCCCAGCCCCACCTGCCCCGACCATCACCTAAGTAGGAAGGAAAACTAAAGTGATACTAAAGTCAGTTATTATCATTTTAGTTTTCTTTTTAAACTCCTCCCAGAGCAGTGGGGCAACGCTTGTCTGCCTTAGTGGAGGAGCCGCCGCTGTCAAACTAATTGTGTATCCTTCCCTAGTTACTGGCATCGAATATGCAATTGAGCTTGGACTCATTGACCAATAATGAAGGCACAACAAGTACCAAATTGTCACCACACACAAAATGCCTGATCTTGATAGGAATTAAACTAGACTGTGTAATCGATCCCATGCTAATCTACCTATTCTTGCCTGATTTGCAAGAGGACTGGGCACAATTACAGCTGTTTGATCCAACTATATATATCCAGATAAATGCTACATTATTGCGTGCCAGCAACGCAGTGCTGCCCCTTTAGCAATGACAGGCCAATTAAAAGCCTAGAGAAGTACATGGGCTGGAATGGGTTCGTGTTGGCATTCAGAAAGCAAAATAAATGGAATTTAAAAGGCTCTCAGCCAAGATTAAAAAAAACAGCTTGGCACGAGATAGCTGCACAAATAGGAAACAATAAAACCGGCAAAATGTTTAGGTCCCTATTTAAAGCCTTATACATTCTGTCAGTCTAGCTGCAACTCATAAACAAACGTTTATTGGTGCTTTTTCGTTCAAAATAGTGGAGTTTGACGTTACAATGTTCTTTCCACTTGGTTAAAATGCACACTGGTAACCTAATTTCTACCTTGTGGTGTGCAATAGAACGAGAAGATAGACAGACAGGTCTGGAAACACCGAAAACATTTGAAGAATATTTTTGAAATGCTGGGAGTGCTTTACAGTGTCTGTGATTAGAATCACCTTTGGATGCTTGGTGAGAAACCAAAGTTACTTTTCGAGGCAAAGGAAGTTCACAAACGATAATCATCTCTGTATAGCATTCAAAACCTTTAGTGCTTGACACCTTCGTGGGCCAATCAAAAATAGTTTACACGAGAGGGTGAGGCCCTCCCAGACTAGCAGTGCCTCGCTAAAACGCATCGAAACGTGAGGGTCCCTCAGACTCAGAGTATGATGCTGGTAGTTGCCCAATTATTTTTCTTATGTTTTTATTTTGGTTGTTTTCAGTGTGAAACAAGCGACATCCACTTTTAATTAACATGTAAGCGATGAACATCTTAAGTAATATAGAGCACAATTGCACTATATATCCAAAGAGCTAAGACATCCCTATCCACCTTCAATGATGACTCACTTCCTGGGTGCGGCCTCGTTTAGGAACTACGCCCCTCCAAATGACAGATCCCAGAACATAATGCCCCCTACTCTGTCACTGTGCAGTCTATACATCTAAAAGTCGTGGCCCTGGGAATTAATGCAGGTGTACTTCAGAGTGCCTTTTTCTTGAGAATTGTGTTTCCCCTCCGTAGGATTGCATGTTCCACAGATACAAGTTATGTGGTTAGATTGTTTACAAAGTGTCATTCGGCATCCGTCTGTACACTCACTTTCCTAAGCTTGCACTGTGTCCGCGCCACCTTGGGTTTTCTCGGATGTGACCTTGGAGAGTAACTGGGAGCAGCAGGTAAAAGACTGTCAAAGTGGACATTCCAGTGAGGGTGAGCCTGTAGAAAACTTGTAGCAAAATGTTTCTGAATGTGAAGCAATGAGGAAATTGTCTTTTTGTGTCTGCAGCACCAGCACACTGCTGCTGTGCACTGCAACACACTATCGATTCCAAACACAAGCACGCAATTCTCGGATGTATGACGTTACAATCAATCAATCAATCAAAGACACTTATAGAGCGCGCTACATACCCGTAGGGTCTCAAGGCGCTGGGGGAGGGTGGGTGCCGCTACTGCTCGAACAGCCAGGTCTTCAGCTTCTTCCTGAAGGAGAGGTGGTCTCGGGTCAGGCGCAGGTCGGTCGGGAGGGAGTTCCAGGTCTTGGCGGCCAGGTAGGAGAAGGACCTTCCTCCTGTAGTCGCTCTTCGGATGCGGGGGACGGCGGCGAGGGCGTGGTTGGCTGATCGGAGGTGGCGTTTGGGAGCGTAGAAGTTGATCCGGCTGTTGAGGTAGCTCGGGCCTTGGTCGTGTAGGGCTTTGTGTGCGTGGGTGAGGAGGCGGAAGGTGATTCTTTTGTTGACGGGGAGCCAGTGAAGGTCTCTCAGATGTCCGGAGATGTGGCTGGTTCGTGGGATGTCGAGGATGAGTCTGGCTGAGGCGTTCTGGATCCGCTGGAGTCTCTTCTGGAGCTTGGCGGTGGTTCCGGCGTAGAGGGCGTTGCCGTAGTCCAGTCGGCTGGTGACGAGGGCCTGGGTGACAGTCTTCCTGGTCTCGGTGGGGATCCACCAGAAGATCTTCCGTAGCATGCGCAGGATGTTGAAGCATGACGAGGAGACGGCGTTGACTTGTCTGGTCATGGAGAGGGAGGAGTCCAGGATGAAGCCCAGGTTGCGTGCGTGGTCTGTCGGTTTGGGTGCGGTGCCCAGGGCGGGAGGCCACCAGGAGTCGTCCCAGGCAGAGGGTGAAGAGCCCAGGATGAGGACCTCCGTCTTGTCACAGTTCAGTTTCAGGCGGCTGGTCGTCATCCACTCGGCTACCTCTTTCATCCCTTCGTGCAGGTTGGCTCTGGCGGCGGTGGGGTCGTTGGTCAGGGAGAGGATCAGCTGGGTGTCGTCGGCGTAGGAGATTATGCTGAGGTTGTGTTGGCGTGCGATGGCCGCGAGGGGGCTCATGTAGACGTTGAAGAGGGTGGGGCTCAGCGAGGATCCTTGAGGGACGCCGCAGATGACTTCGGAGGCCTCTGACTTGTACGGTGGTAGGCGGACTCTCTGTGTTCAACGCCTACCTTTACAACGCCTACCTTTACATCGTAAGTTTTACAACGCATACCATTACAACGCATAATGCTTTTGGGCGCTGGATAGTGAATAGTTTAATTTACTATTCCAACTCCAGTCCCCGTGGATAGTAGGGAAGGTTATTGGATAGTAAATTAACCTATTCCCTATCCTAGAGCGCCCCCCAGAGCAATGGGTTGTAATAGTTTGCGTTGTAAAAGTTGCGTTGTAATGGTAGTTCGTTGTAAAAGTTTTGTTGTAAAGGTTGTATACCGCAATTCTCGGGCCATAGTGTCCTTTGTCACTGCTGCTCTCTGCCCTGCATTGTGTGGCCTGTCCCAGGTTCCAGTTTTTGACTTGTGGGAGTCTCTCTGCCAATTTCACAAAAGCATCTCTCCCTTTTTTGTGCAGCACAGCTGAGGTGTGCGTGTGTGTAAGTAGGTGAGTAGGTTTGTGTGTGTGTGTAGGTAGGTGTGTGTAGGTAGGTGTGTGTGTGTGTGCAGGTAGGTGTGTGTAGGTGTGTGTGTGTGTGTGTAGGTAGGTGTGTGTGGGTGTGTGTGTAGGTAGGTGTGTGGGTGTGTAGGTAGGTGTATGTAGGTGTAGGTGTGTGTGTGTAGGTAGGAGTCTGAAGGTGTGTGTGTGTGTGTGTGTGTAAATGTGTGTGTAGGTGTGTCTAGGTGTGTGTGTGTGTAGGTGTGTGGGTGTGTGCAGGTAGGTGTCTGAAGGTGTGTGTGTGTGTGTGTGTGTAGGTGTGTGTTTAGGTGTAGGTGTGCGTCTCATATATGGTTTTCTGGGGCAGCAAAATGATCCCCTTAGTGGCATCATAGTTAAATAAGAACGAGTTTGCAAATCTATGTGCTGGTTGGAAGTCCCATTACTTTTTATACATGTTCTAATTCACCTTAAATCTTGGACGAAAATTACACCAAGGGGTTTCCGACACCAGGAAAGGGCAGTAACACCACCCTCAACATCAAGTCCATTCTCTGGTGGCAAACAGGCAGACCCAATCCCTTTTGCTCTTCAAAAACAGCAGGGAAGGCAGACCCACGTGGTGAGGCTGTCAGTAGAGTTTATATGGAACAGTAGCAGTCTGAAGGCTGGGTTTGACTCAGGTCTCTGGTGGGACTGAGAGATGCGAGCAAGGGGTTCAATGCAGTCTGGGTCTGGGAAGAATACGACGGGACCTGTAATATTCCACCAGAAAATATTGAGGCCTACATTTCCAGAACTAACATATTGAAAGTAAGTATAGGCATAATGAAATTCACATATATGTACTTTGAATATATATATATATATATATATATATATATATATATATATATACTTCAAGGTTCGTAGATGTGGAGTTAAGAATAGTAAACCTATACCATCTCAAAATGTTGGTTCCACAATACTTTTTTCAACTCTGTACTCTGACATACAAGCAGACCTGCTGCAGTCTGAGCAAGTACTTGTGTGAGTATGAGGGCTTATCTTAGCCGGATCAGTCTAATGCAGAGGAAGGAATGAGTTAGGAAAAGCATTTCCTCATATGGTGTATGCATTGAATGAGTTTTAGAATGTTCCCGTTCTTATTGTGCTTATACATGTGTTCCACCTGCGGCCATTTTCCTTTTGGGTGGAGGCTGGATGGGATTAACAGCTATTGCTTCTTGTCAAGTCTACCTGTCGCCATCTGCCATGCGATTACTCTGCTCTTTCACTTTATTTCATCACTTCAGTCACATATGCTAGCAGTGCGTCCCCCTGCTGAGGTCGTTTTCTATTCATTTCCACAACATACCTACATTTCTGCTTCCTGTCTTTTCGAATAGTGTCACTTCAGTGTCCTACTTTTCATGACATCCCAGAGAATCAAGAAATCACAGACAAATCTAAAGTAGTCTGTCGCTCTTTTTGAGGATTTCTATATAAAGATTTATGAAAGGAGAAATAGCACTTCAAGCCAAAATAGAGTGCATGTTTCTAAAACTTTTACAGATATTTTCTACTTTAACTCCACTTTCTGGCAAATATAGGACCATCGAATTGCAGCTCCATATTTATAGCACTTCATACACCGGAGGAGGGACAATGGCACTTGCCATTGACAGGTAGCAAACTACTACCTTCATTTTGAACATTTTGAGTTCAGTAAGGTGTATAGGAATTGTGATCCTCCGCCCCTGTGGAACCCAAAGGCGCTGCAGGCACCTCCTTGTTCGATTCATGGTCACACCAAACCTACATCTGTTTCACCTCTACCCTTGCAGGGTACACATTCTGTACATCCGCGCCAGCACCTTCCAAAGGCACGCCAGGGCAGCTCAATTTGGTGTTCTGCTCATACTGCAGTATAAGGAAAGGCTAACACAACCCCAGCTGCTAATACGTCAGACACCATGTCTTGTAGAGACGAGCACCACATTATTTTAAATGACATTCCTAATTTAAGTATTTTCTATTTATGGTTTTAATTTTAACACACATTTTGCACAGAATTCTGTCAAACCTGTAATAATGGCTGAATGCGGTCTTTCGCCTGTCGTGCTCGGTATATCTATGGAAACCACTGTGCAATTCAATTCCGGTCGATGGGCAGGTAATCTTAGTTCTGTAACAGCTGAAATAAGTGGTCATTCATGTCATTTCTGATTCATTTTCCATTCCCTTCTGAAACATTAGTAATGACCGTTTCTGGCAGTGACGTGAAGGAGTAATCCTGTCATAAATACCAGGTTCGAACTTTTAGAAAATCTTATTTTCCTCCACAAGGAAGGTTTTTACTTCCATGGTTACTAGATTGTTTGGTATTTGGCAACAGATACATTCAATATAGTAAAATATAACATTGTTTCCATGCAGCTTTAGACAAATCCACTCAACAGGTGCATCCTCTGCAGCTAGCTGATATGTAGAATGATAATTAAGTACCTCAAAGACTCCAATGCAGAAAAAATATTTAAATGTGTACACTTTACAACATATGCACATCAGCTTCTCCGTCTGCCACATCTGTTATGTTATGTTATCGGTTCTTGTAGAGTGCATGACTACCCAGAAACGAGCTTCTCAGCGCTAACAGGAGTCGTGAGAAAATACATGGCTTATGCGAACAAATGGGCTTTTGCTGTCTTCTGAGGCTTAGCAAGTCGCCGTTGGCTCTTAGTTGAATAGGAAAGTTATTTCGGAGCTTAGATGCTAGATCGGCAAAGGACCACTCTCCACCTCTGGCCCTATTGATTCTAGGAGGGGCCAGAAGAAAGTGATTGTTTGATCTTAGATCTCAAGCTTTATTGTACGGTACGCTGGGATGACTAAGTATATGTGGTCTCTGAGCATGTTTTATTTTCTATACAATGCAGAGTGTTTTAAATTCTATCCTTTTCTTTCCTAGTAGCCAATGGAGGCATACCATGGTCGAACATGCAGACTGTGATCTTGGAATGCTCAGCAGGACTCTGGCTGCAGCGTACTGAATAATCTGCAGTTTCCTGGTAACATTCCATCAGCAACACACAACACTAACACAAGGGTGGAAAACACAAGGAAGTATCATGGCTACCATTATCAAGCTCTGTGAGAATCCCTGCGTTGGTGAGGAGTCATTTCCAAACTTAATGCATGTCTCCCACCTTCCTACACAGGGACCGTCACTCTCCTGACAAACGTATTTTGCTTGGTCTATTCTCTAAATTCTCCCCTCCTAAATTCTTTGTTGTCTTGATGGCCAGGCTAGCGCATACTTACTAATGCTATTTCTATGGGTCTTGAATAGGTTCATCCGGCATCCTCCCTAATCAAGGTTCTCATCTCACCTCTCTCTTGTGCACAGCAGATGGAAACACATCTCATGCATGTCCAGATCCTGAAAACTTCCTTGATTCTGCTCCCAGCCCTGCTCACCAATGGGTAAGGCCTTAAATTAAGGCAGGTGGTCTTGATGCCTCTGCCAATTATTGAGGATGTCCTGGCTGCCCATCTCTGGTAAATGATGACTGTCATGATGCAGGAGCCACTACTGGCTAAAATATGGGAAAGTCAGTTGTGATACTGCTAGAAGTGGAATCAAATTTGGCCACGTGACATACACCACTCAGCCATTACCATTTCAAGCCACGCCACTTGGTGCAAAACTGCAGTGCAACACATGGCAATCTGGCACACTCTCGAAATTTCCCAGAAGTCCTGGGAAGGCATGACATTGGAACATCTAATGTGGGTAGTGGAAATATTCCCCCCACTTCCACACTGGTGATCACAGTTCCATGCTTATGGGCAGCCTTACCATAACAAAGAGTTTTTACCCAAGTTGGGAAGTTGAAATCAATGGAAAGTCTAGCACACGTACTGTGGAGATGTTTCTTCTGGTATTCGGTTAGACTGACAGACCTTCAGTCAAATATTAAAAAAGGCTTATTGCTGCTAAAACTGCCCTTTTCCGACTTCGCAAGCTTTTGACTTTGCAATTATTTATTTTTTATTTATACCATTTGTAGAGCACGCTGCAACCCTGCGGGCATCCTGGCGCTGAAGAAGGTGCAACTAAGAGCAATCAGTATTGAGAGCAAGAGGAGGATGTCTCAATGAGGCTCTGTTACTGCTATCCCTGGGGGGGAACTATACTTTTGGGAAGAGCCAGGTCTTGATTTTTTTGCGGAATAGCAGTACGTTGTTGATTTTCCTGATCTCGATTGGAAGGCTGTTCCAAAGGCGGGCTGCTGCTACGCTAAAATCTCTGCCACCCTGGGTCGCTTTCTTAATCCTAGGTATTCTGACAAGGTTAGTGGACGAGGAGCGGAGGGCCCGTGCGGGCTCGTACCAATGGAACTTGTCTTGGAGTGGCTTATGGCCCTGACCATGCATTGCTTTGAAGACGGTGCATAGGGACTTGAAGAGGATTCTCTGAGGCACTGGGAGCCAGTGCAGGTCAGCTAACGCTAGGGTTGTGGAGGATCGGCGAGCTCAACGTTTTCCAAAAAGAATTCTGAAGCTGAAATTTAAAATGACATTGCAGCTGCACACAACCTTATCACTGACCCTTGTAAAACAAAAGCAGCCTCTCAGTGTTACAGTCATGACAGTGTTTGCCAATGCCCCCAGACGTCCTAATTGTCCATCCAAAATATACACATTGCATTATAACCCTACATCTTAAAACAATGTCTTTGCCTTGTGACCAGCTCTTGCACAGACTACTGCAACAGTTTTCAGAGGCCTCACTGCCAAAATACTGAACCAACTTAAATTGTATTGTCAAATTCGTTCTCAGCGTCGGAAAAAACTATAAACATCACTTTCTTTGCAAGGGTTTCCCATGAAACAATTACTGGATTTTAACATTTTCTCCGTTTCCAAAAGGTTGTGTATAGCAATGTTCTCTGGTACTGCTCTAAACTGTTCACCATACAGGTACTTCTCGACTACAGCCTCAAGATTAGATCACAATCTCACCTCTTGAGTAGAAGCCAAAACACTCCCACTCAGCCCAACTAACTCGAGGGCCCTCATTACGAGTTAAGGGCGAAATTCCAATCTATTTGAAAAAGCGTATTTTCACAGAGATTGGAATTACAAGTTGTGTGATAATTATCACATCCTCGCAGTTTCCTCCTGAAAAATTGCTGCAGGTCAAACCTGCAGAAATAGATCAGGTAGGAAAGGCCCAGATAAAAGGCAAAACATGCAGAATTTTGTGTGTTAAAAAAACGATTCTGCATGTTATGTCCTATTCTCCTTTTAAAAACTCAGAATAGGAGGTATTTATCTCACATGGTAAAGACCTCACCCTAGAGTAATGACACCACATGTGTTAAATAATTCACCCTATTCTGACAAATTCGTGATGAGGGCCTAAGTGTGCGAAATGGTTATGATACAATAGAGGTGTTCTTATCTGTTCCTCCCTTATCATTGCACAGATAATGACAGTAATACATTCTCTCTAGGGCTTCTAAGAACTATTTTGTGAACAGAGACGTTTTAATGCATGGGAAAATTGGGTAACTGCCCAGGGCTCCCTGCTTCCAAGAGGCGCCCTCATAAAGTGATTGTGACACATCAAAGTCATGCCATAACAGTATGCATAAAAACCTAATGCTTATTTTTTTAGGTCTCGCGTCTGCGATGCATATGGCGAAGCCATATGCATCGCGCCAGGCGCGATACTATAGTTGCGGAGTCTGCTTCCCAGGAGACAGAGACTGGCGCGCGCACGCTCAGGAAAGCGATCGGAGCCGGCCGCGCGCGCGCGTTCCCAATCTCCTGTCTCTCTGGGAAGCACACAAGCAAGCCCAGCAAGCCCCGCCAAGGCATCACGAGCACGTCCCAGCCCGGGGTGCCAGCCAGAGCCAGCCCGCGCGAGGACACCCCCTTTTCTTTTCCCAGCTGCCGTCATGGGAGTGGAGATCGAGACCATTTCACCCGGGGACGGTAAGCCGCCAGGCGGGAGGGGGTTACGCGTGCGCATGGGTGCCGAGCAGGGAGGATCCCCGGGGCTGGCTGGTTTAATAGATGTTGGCGTGCCTCGGTGTTTGCATCCCACATGCGCCTCCTACGAATAGATTTCAATCTGTCCTTCTCTGCTTGTTAGCGCTTCATTAGCCTGCCGTTGTTTCTTTTCTAAAGTTTCGATTTTCACTCCAAAATATCACACTATCACAAACTTTCGGTCTGCTTTTGGCCACCCAAAACCACAATTTAAAATGGAACACTTTAGCCTTTTGTACGGTTAGGAACTATTTAGTAGGTTAACTTGAGGGCCTCTACACATTGTTTGTGTTTCTTTACTTGAGGGCCTCTACACATTGTTTGTGTTTCTTTTTTTGTTTTAGTGTTTTGCTTAGTGACACTTAGAATATACACGAAGTACTGAAAAAAGGATTCAGCCCCCCCTCCCGCTTTCCACTCGCCCAAAAATTATTATCATTACACTTTATTGAACCGGTTTTAAGTGAGCCGGGTCTAAGCGGGGCCTAAGTTTGATGTTTATTATTGGTTTCGAACGGTTAGGTGGTCCGCGGCATTTTGTTTGTATAACAACATTGTAGCGTGAGTGTTTGACGCAGTAAAAATGTTTCCTGCTACAGACTTGTTCGGTTTTAATGCTTCATGTTGCTCCTAGCAGTGTTGCCCTGCACATGTCTGATGAGTTCCTTGGTGACGTGTGTCTGTCGTCCCACTCCAGTAAACAGGCAATGCTTGACTTTATTTATTTAGCATGTGCTGTAGAGTTTAAAAGTACACGCACATGTATATTTTCCCTGAAACAGCTCTCTCTAAGAGAAGATCCACCCCTCACTTACCGTAACTTGTTAAATTTTTATATTCTCCCACTGGGCAAAGTAACATCCGCTGTGGGCTTAAAAATATCAGCATTCGTTAATCACTCGTGCATGGCTTACTTTTTTTGTATCACTTGTTCACTCTCTCTCTCCCTTCACTCTCTTTCTCTCTCCCCCCCTCTCTAATTCTACCTCTCCTTAATTCTGTCTCTCCTCTCGCTCTCCCCCTTCATTCTCTCTCTCTCTCTCACCCTTTCTCTTTCACTTCCCTTCATTTACTCTACCTGCCCTTATTTCCCTCTCTTTCTTTCATTCACTCTCTCTCCCCTTCATTCCTTTCCCTCTTGCTCTCTCTTTTCTCTCGCTCATTCTCACACTTGACAGGACCAACAGTGGGCGCTTCTCACATACAGGTACAACAGAGGGGGCATCTCACACAGACAGGAACAGAGGATTCTTCTCACACAGACAGGAGCCAAAAGGGGGCGCATGTCACAGACAGGAACAACAGAGGGCGCATCTTACATAGACAGGAACAGGGGGGCGCATCTCACACAGACAGGAACAGGGGGCACATCTCACACAGACTGGAACAACAGGGGGCGCATCTCAAAGACAGGAACAACAGAGGGCGCTTCTCACACAGACAGGAACCACAGACGGCGCATCTCACAAAGACAGGCAATAGGCGCATTGATTTAGCTGTTTCCCCTCTATCAAAAGCCTGGGTTATCTGTTCGCGTCCTTTCGTTTAATTTCTCTCTGTGGCACCCATTCACCCCCTCTGTGAGCTTTTCCAGGCGCGTGACCCGTCACTAGGCGCTGACATGCAGAGCTGCATTTTACATGGCAGTATTTAGGAATATTTGGGGTTCCCAAATGTGTGCGTTTGGGTTCTTTATTTGCTACATATGATGTCCCTGAAAAAAAATGTTGGCATTGTTTTAGCTTTGCCCCCTCTCTTTTTCTATCTCTCTTTCTCTCTCTCTCCTCTCTAATTCTCTCTCTCCTTCATTCTCTCTCCTCTATCTCTCTCTCTCTCTATCTTTTCCCCCTATATTCTCTGTCCCCCCTTTCTCTCTTTCTATTTCTATCCCCTTCATTGACTCTCTCTCTCCCCTTTCATCTCTCTCCTCTCGCTCTCTCTTCTCTGTCACTCACTCTCCCACTTGAGCTCCATCTGCCATTCCTTCTTCCATTCTTTCTCTCTCGGTTTTGCTCCTCCACTTCCCTCATCTTTGGCCTGCAGGTTGTAAACATCTACACAGCAGACAAGGAGACTCTCCAGTGGTCTTATTACAGTGCTGTGTAGTTCTAACATATAACTTACAGTTTGTATCTTTTTTTATTCAAATCAATCATCTATTTATGAAAGTTTTTTTATACCTATCTATTGTCACACATTCTTTGTTAGATGAATGATTTTTCAGGCAGCATTAATTATTACATCGTGCACTGCTGTATTCTGAATCAAGAAGGTGTGACGGGACACATTATGTTTAGTTTCATTTGCAACATGCACTGGCAAGCCATGGGCATGCTGCAGCTCCCGATTTATGTAACTGCTGCTTTCAAGCTTGTGAACAGAAGCTGCTTGGTTGCAAGTTGAATGATAATTCAACCCCACACACACAACCCCCCACACACAACCCCCCACACACACAACACCCCCCACACACAACCCCCCCACACACACAACCCCCCACACACACAACCCCCCCCCCCCACACACACAACCCCCCCACACACACAACCCACACACACAACCCACACACACACAACCCCCCACACACAACCCCTTACACACAACCCCTTACACGCACAACCCCCCTACACACACAACCCCACACACATAACCCCCCACACACAAACCCACACACACACACCCACACACAGACACACACACCCCCACACACCCCCACACACACACACCCACACACACACCCACACACACACCCCACACACACAACCCCCACACACACAACCCCTCCCACACACACAACCCCACACCCACACTCTATCTCTCTATCGCCCTCACTCTATCTATCTATTGCCCTCACTCTATCTATCTATCGCCCTCACTCTATCTATCTATCTATTGCCCTCACTCTATCTATCTATCGGTAAACAGACATAATATCGACTACAAAATATCGAATGGACATAATATCGAGTTCAAAATATAGACTGGACAAAATATCGAATGGACAGAATATAGACATCAAAAATATCGTTTTTAAGGTAAGTAATTTAATATCGAATTTTAAAAATATAGAAAGTTAAAATATCGAAGTATATAATATAGGTTAATAAAATTATCGAATTTCTAATAGTATCGAATTTTTTATAGTGTTTTTTATGTTATTATATGTGTGAAAATTGTGTATTTATGTTATAATTAATTTTAAATAATGAAATTTGTTTTTGTAATATTTGCATAGTTAAATTCTGTAGCGGGTTGTGGGTTTATAGGGGAATAGGGTGGGAAGTAATTTAAATATAATTAATTACATATGTAAATGTATTTATTGGTATTCATTTTTAATTAATTGTTAATTAATTAATATTTGGTAATTAATTAAATTTTAATTGGCAATTCATTTTAATTAATTGATTAATTGCTAATTATGTTAATTTTACTAAATTATTTTCTGTAGCGGGTTGTGGGTTTATAGGGGAATTGGGTGGGAAGTAATTTAATTATAATTAATTAAATATGTAAAAATATTTATTGGTATTTGTTTTGAATTAATTGTTAATTAATTTTTAATGGGTAATTAATTAAATTTTAATTGACAATTAATTTTATTTATTTTTTTATTGCTAATTATGTTAATTTTACTAATTTATTTTCTGTAGCGGGTTGTGGGTTTATAGGGGAATAGGGTGGGAAGTAATTTATTTATAAATAATTAAATAATTCAATTTATTTAATTGTATTTAATTTGAAATAAATGTTAAATAAGTTTTAATTGTTAATTAATTAATTTTTAATTTGTAATTAATTTGGATTAATAGGTAACTAATAGTAATAATTAATTTTAATTTGTAATTTTAATTGATTAATTGTTATATTATATTAAATTGGTAATTACTTTAAATAATTTTTTATAGATATTAATTTATATTTTTTTAAATAACATATGAAGTATTTACTTTCTCTACTGTTGCACTCTCTGGAGTGGGAATAGTAATGTTTACCTCTACGCTATCCAACGCTTTCCCTACTGTTGCACTCACTGGAGTAGGAATAGTAATTTTTACCCCTACGCTATCCAACGCTTTCCCTACTGTTGCACCCACTGGAGTGGGAATAGTAATTTTTACCTCTACGCTATCCAACGCTTTCCCTACTGTTGCACTCTTTGGAGTGGGAATAGTAATTTTAAACCCTACGCTATCCAATGCTTTCCCTATTGTTGCACTCTTTGGAGTGGGAATAGTAATTTTTACCCCTACGCTATCCAACGCTTTCCCTACTGTTGCACTCTTTGGAGTGGGCATAGTAATTTTTACCCCTACGCTATCCAATGTTTTCCCTACTGTTGCACCCACTGGAGTGGGAATAGTAATTTTTACCTCTACGCTATCCAACGCTTTCCCTACTGTTGCACTCTTTAGAGTGGGAAAAGTAATTTTTACCCCTACGCTATCCAACACTTTCCCTACTGTTGCACTCTTTGGAGTGGGAATAGTAATTTTTACCCCTACGCTATCCAACGCTTTCCCTACTGTTGCACTCATTGGAGTGGGAATAGTAATTTTTACCCCTACGCTATCCAACGCTTTCCCTACTGTTGCACCCACTGGAGTGGGAATAGTAATTTTTACCTCTACGCTATCCAACACTTTCCCTACTGTTGCACTCTTTGGAGTGGGAATAGTAATTTTTACCCCTACGCTATCCAACGCTTTCCCTACTGTTGCACTCTTTGGAGTGGGAATAGTAATTTTTACCCCTACGCTATCCAACGCTTTCCCTACTGTTGTACTCATTGGAGTGGGAATAGTACTTTTTACCCCTACGCTATCCAACGCTTTCCCTACTGTTGCGTCCACTGGAGTGGGAATAGTAATTTTTACCTCTACGCTATCCAACGCTTTTCCTACTGTTGCACCCACTGGAGTGGAAATAGTAATTTTTACCTCTACGCTATCCAACGCTTTCCCTACTGTTGCACTCACTGGAGTGGGAATAGTAATTTTTACCCGTACGCTATCCACCGCTTTCCCTACTGTTGCACTCACTAGAGTGGGAATAGTAATTTGTACCCCTACGCTATCCAACGCTTTTCCTACTGTTGCACTCTCTGGAGTGGGAATAGTAATTTTTACACTTCTGCTATCCTACGGTAATAATATTGATTATTATGTAATTATATTATGTTACTATATATATATATGTTGTTTTAACAAATATGATTGTAATTTTTTTTAATAACTTTCATTAATTATTTAATTATTATAAGGTAATTAAAGTATTTTTAAGTATATTTTAGTAATTAATTTTTAATATTAATTTAATTTATCACTGTTTTTAATAAAGTCGATATTTTAATAAACTATATTTTTGTAAACGATATGTTGTAGTCGATATTTTTGTACTTACCTGTTTGTAGATACAAACTTGATATTCTGTCTGTCGATATTTTGTCAACGATATTTGTGCTACTCGATATTATGTCCCTCGATATTATGTCAGTGATCCCTATCTATCTTACCTCACTCTATCTATCACCCTCACTCTATCTATCTATCTATCTATCTATCCATCCCTCTCACTCTATCTATCACCCTCACTCTATCTATCTATCGCCCTCACTCTATCTATCTATCTATCTATCTATCTATCTATCTATCTATCTATCTATCTATCTATCTATCTATCTATCTATCGCCCTCACTCTATCTATCTATCTATCTATCTATCTATCTATCTATCTATCTATCTATCTATCTATCTATCAATCGGCCTCTATCTATCTATCGCCCTCACTCTATCTATTGCCCTCACTCTATCCATCTATCGCCCTCACTCTAACTATCTATCGCCCTCACTCCATCTATCTATCGCCCTCACTCTATCTATCTATCGCCCTCACTCTATCCATCTATTGCCCTCACTCTATCTATCTATCGCCCTCACTCCATCTATCTATCGCCCTCACTCTGTCAATCTATCTATCTATCGACCCTCACTCTATCTATCTATCTATCTTTCACATTCAATCTATCTATCTATCTATCTATCTATCTATCTATCTATCTATCTATCTATCTATCTATCTATCTATCGCCCTCACTCTATCTATCTATCGCACCTCACTCTATCTAAATATCGCACCTCACTCTATCTAAATATCGCACCTCACTCTATCAATCTATCGCCTTCACTCTTTGTATCTATCGCCCTCACTCTTTGTATCTATCGCCCTCACTCTTTGTATCTATCGCCCTCACTCTTTGTATCTATCGCCCTCACTCTTTGTATCTATCGCCCTCACTCTTTGTATCTATCGCCCTCACTCTTTCTATCTATTGCCCTCATTCTATCTATCTATCGCCCCTCACTCTATCAATCTATCTATCTATCGCCCTCACTCTATATATCGCCCTCACTCTATCTATCGCCCTCACTCTATCTATGGCCCTCACTCTATCTATCACACTCTATCTATCTATCTATCGCCCTCTATCTATCTATCGCCCTCACTCTATCTATATGTCTATCGCCCTCACTCCGCATCACCACAGCATCACTCAGGGGCACCACAACATTACTATGCGCTACCACAGCTTCACTGAACGCCAAAGCATCACTCCTCGCCACCACATCATTCAGCGCCACCACAGCATCAATCTGTGCAACCATTCAACAACAACTGGTTCAAATATGTTCTCTCAATGTTTCAAGCTTTATTACAAATGTCACAGAAAGATGTTAATATTTCACTTCTGTTCTTGGATTTTCCTCACAATAAAATACACTGAACATAATCTTCACAAAAGTTATTTACAAAAGTTTAAGCTGTTGCTATTATAAATTACAATAACTTTTATTTAAGTATTAATTATTTAAAAAAATTAAAAGCCATTTTTATTTGTAATATCAATACATCTAAGTTACGTAAATACAAAACATGTTGCATTACAAATGCTATACGTGTCACATTTGCGAAAGTTAAAAGTATTGGCATTGTAAATGACAAAGCTATTAATTTTGCTATTTTCAAAACCAACACATAAATAAAACATTTGTAATTTACAATACCAATAGCTCAAACTTTCCTAATGCGAGACCTATTGCATTGCAAATGCTTGTTTTAATCTGCAGCTGGACATGCTTAACACAAACTTAGTGTACATGCTTTGCCAGCCCCACCTTAAGCCTCAAGCAGCTGGTAATGAAGGTATTTTTCCTGACATATTCCACCTCATCCTTCTCTCGTTACCTCTCTTTCTACCTATTTCAACAACTCTATGTACTTGCACCTTCTTTCACTATTTCAACATCTCTCTACTTTGCCTAGGTCGACCTCACCTCTCTCTCAATATACTGTTCTCTACCCTATCTCTCTCTAGTCTATACCATCTCATGACCTCCCCCTCTACCACTTTCCCTACCTTAATATTTCTTCTGCTCATGTTGGAGAGAATGTGGTGCAGGAGCCAGAGCTTCCGACAAATGAGGTGGGGATCCAGGGTTCGAGTCTGGCAAATCACTTAATCTCCCTGTGCCCATGGGCAGCACCTGGATACCCTCCTGGGTAATAAGCAGCAATATATAAAACTACAAACTTCAAGTTTAACTTTAACTCCCCCCTCTTAATTTCAGCTTGTGCCTACCTCATTTTGCATCTGTTTGTCTTGCTGTCTACCTCTACTCTTGTCTGCCTTTACCTCTAACTCACATTTCTTTCTACCTATTTCCCACTCTACCGGAGTGCACCCCACTTCACTCCTTTTCTCTTCCTCTCGTTAATATCCTTACCTATCTCTTTGCCACTAATTCTCTAGCAGTCTCTTCTTTTTTCTACCTCTGTGTTTTTCATTTCTGACTTCCTCAGCATTCTCTCATTTCCTTGCAATTCTCTCTACCTCACGTATCACTATACCTCATCTCTCTCTTTAGACACCTTCCACATCTGCCTCACATTCTCGAAGTGCTGTCCCTGCCCTGTATCACACCCTCTCCCATTTCTCTTACTTAGCAGAAACATAGGTAACTCTGTACCTAGAGAAGTGAATACATAGAAAGAGAAGAATGGTGAGGCAGTGGAAGAGAAGTAAGGAGAAAATTATGAGATTTCCTCTGATGGAATGATGAAAATTGCTAGAGCATTGCTTCAAATTCCATTGTTGAAAAAAGAATTACAATAGTGAAAGGGGGGAAATTAATTTGTTGCTGTGAATGTCAGCATACAAGTTCAAGCACTGTGTGTCTTATTTTAATATTAATTATTAGTCCACTACTAATCAACCATTTCACCATTATAGTGTCTATCCTAGAATGTGAGGAATAGGCCGATCAGACTTATAATTTCACATAAAATAATGTGTTGCAAGTCAAAAAATCTAGATAGGGGTTGGACCTGATACTTATCAGGTAGCCTTTCCCTCAACTCTTTTGCTTTTTCATGGAGGTTTTGCTAATTCTCTTATGTGGCTATGGGCAATTTCACACTGTAAATACGGTGAGAAAGTGCACGTGCCTTCTTATCCATGTTGAGAACTGGAGCTGCTTTAATGTTCCAAAACACATGCCGATCTGTCATTGCAGACTGCTGGGTGCGTGAGTAAACTAATGAGCAGCTTGCCATTGTAGGACGCTGTAAGTATGCACCCGCACCTATGGTGCCCGTGATTGTGTGTGTCACCTGCCAACGAAGGCTTGTCCATGTGCACAGACTCACATATTAGTTAAACACGTGTCCAACTCTGTTGAACACATGGAGGATAACTGTCCGAATAGTTGTTGGCCTGGGCCCAGGACCTACTGAAGTATGGCACCCTGAAGGGTGCTCTCCAAAAGCCTGACCACAGGCCTCCTGTTCTCCCAGAGTACTCAGTAATATCAAAGATCTCATGCGAGGGACCTACACCATCTACCTAGGACATCGAAGAGTGGTGCCCTCTCAAGTGCCCACCTCGACTACTGAATCCCAAATGGTTGCGTGGTCAGAGCTAGGAATGAAGTCTTGTGTCTGAAGACTGGATTGCCTAGTGCGGAGCTCCAGAAATCTTGCCCGCATCTAAGGCCTGTGGTTCCCGTACTGCAGGGACCCTGACATTCATAAGCACTTAGCTAGCGGTGAGTGGATTCACCGGTTCGGTTGCGGCACCCCGTGTGGCACATTTCGTCGATTGTGCCACATCTCTCTCGTGTGATACACGGACTGCATGCTCATTGCATGCGGTGTCCGATTCATGGGGTGCAACCCTCGGAGGCGGGGGTGTACCCGTAGTAGAAGCTCAGTCTACCTCTTTTGGTTCAGCTGAACTTGTACCTATGTTTGTGTGTGTGTGTGACCAGACTGGTCTTGTGAAACCTGTATCATCGTGCATCAGGCATTGGGTCTCATTTCCAGTGAGCTATGGAATTCATCTCTTCAATGTTTGTGACCGAAATTGCCTGGTGCAACCCATCTCAATGTGTACCAGTCATTTTTCCTCCTTCACCAGGGAGGTGAGGAATTTGCAACTCATCGTGTTTGAAAACCCAAGTGCCTAGTTTGACTCATACCAACGTGCATCGGGTGCTGTACTTGGATTACCTGGGCTTGACCCGGATCATAGTGTACCGATCAGCATGCCTCATCCTATTGGGATGCTTACATGTGCTACTCACCATTCATTGGTTGTTCGCTTGTTGACCCTCATGACAGCAGATCAACTGCCATCTCCTCACCTGGCCCCTCTTGAAGACATCTTGGAGCAAGGTAGTAGCGAGAGAGATTGACTAGGGTGAAGGAATGTCTGCCATGCTAGACCCGAGACATGTTTTAATGGCCTACATAAGTGGGTGGCACAATCAGTGCTGCAGACCCACCAGTAACATTTAATTTACAGGCCCTGGGCACATGTAGTGACACTTTACTAGGGAATTATCAGTAAATTAAATAGGCCAACTGGGTATAAGCCAAAGTGACCGTGATTAGAGGAGAGAGCAGTGTGCACAACCCTAAGGCCAACAAAAACAAGGTGGTAAAAAGGGAGGAAGAAGGCAAAATGTTTGAGGAAAGACCTCCCTAAGGCAGACATATCTAACATACTTCTTGTATATGAATGCTCGCTGAATAGTTAAATTTTAAATGTTTTGGGGCCTTTACACAAAGGCGTATAAGAGCCAATAAGTGTACCACCGAATTACTTATTTATGTATTCCAAAATGCCTTTGTGAATAGGCCCCATTACCTTCTTGATATTGCACCAATCTGATCTGATGTTATTTATTATGTTTAGTTGGGTATAGTTTTAGAAT
The DNA here is from genome assembly GCF_964261635.1 of Lissotriton helveticus. Lineage (NCBI taxonomy): Eukaryota > Metazoa > Chordata > Amphibia > Caudata > Salamandridae > Lissotriton > Lissotriton helveticus. The sequence goes on from NC_136063.1 coordinate 498,010,075, forward strand.
CACAAATGTGTGAATGTTATTCATTTTTCGGGGTCATTTATAGACAGAAGCACACCCAGACTGTAATTGGGTAAATTAAGGCAAACAGTCCAGTCTAGCAGAACATCACGTACAGTAGAGAAAGCTGCAGATATAACGTTGGAGTTGACTTTATATTTCAGACAAACTGTTTGTACCTGATGTTTCTCCAATCGGACATACACATCTATGACCACTGAATTCTGTTGATTCTTCATTCTTCCGCTTCCAACTTTGTGACAGTCGCACCGCATATCTGTCACAGTTAAATTGGAATAAGTGTATCTTAAGTAGATCAATTGATGAAAGCTAATCAAGTTTGAATAACCACAGGTCACCCTTGAATGGGAGACCTTATTGGACAGACAACTAACTGATGAGGTCAAAAAATTCACTCCAGGATTTTCTGTTTCCGTTTGAAGGAACCACGTCATAATAGAAAAGCAGTTAATGCTTCCATTTGTATCTCTATGTGGAATGAATGTCACCTCTGCAAGGATTCTGTAGAGAAAGCCTTCCGCCAGCTTTGATTCCATGCCATCAAGTGAAGCATTGCAAGAAGGGGAGTAGAGTCTGCTGTGTGTCCATCTGAAACACCAATGTAAGCTGCTTCTCTTTTACGATCACTGTTCCGGCCTTCTAAAGAACAACCTAAAGACAACGTGATGATGTTCCTCAGCCAAAGATAATGCAACGGAACATGCTTTTAGACTCAACACAAGGTGGCCAGAAATCTACTCTTAACACTCAATGATCTCAAGATACTGACATGGACAGCGGAAAATTCTAACACAAATATGCACACTAAAGATCAATTTCTGGCAAAAAATATCACTTTTATTCACAACCAAGTTACTTATTAGACACCAACGTGTCAGCATAAACAACTTAGGTATTGAAAATAGGCAATATATATCCACTTATTGTTAGGGATGCCTGGGGTGCGACCCACTAACATGCCAATGTCAATCAAAGTCAGACACAAAAGAGACTAGCGGTAGATTAAAGGTTTGGGACAACAGGAGGAGTCTCGGTTCGAGAAGAAGCCTTTCAGGACTCAAAGCTATCAGCAACTATTCTGCTAGGGCACGCTCACATCGACAGTGGCAGTAAGGTAATAAATCACATTTGAATGTGATTATTTTCTAGGAACCATTCTAAGACTCTCTTCCTATAGCCATTTAATATATTTACCAAGATAGTTCACACTTTTGTGAAAAATACAATTTTAACTTGTACCAATGAGCCCTATTGCTGCCATTTTATTAGCAATTTCTGGATTTGTCCACGCCTGTGGTGTATGGAGAAGAATCGAAGCAAATATCAACCTCTCCTTCTGCTGAATTAACTTTGCCCAAAAGCACTGTGCTTTTCACACTCTGTCCTCTCCTGTTGCAATAGTACATTAACTAAATTCAACAGGAAATTAGTATTTCCGTGCTCTGATGCGAGCCTTATGCAAGACGAACTTTCTCATAAATGATACAGCTCACAGATCTTCCAGTGCATAAACATGGTTCTTCACTTCAAAAGTGCCTACGTCTCACATTGCAGAGATGTTTAATATTCATTACTTTTGTAATCCCAGCCGGGTTTCAAAAACCACGAAATCAGTCTAATCACACACTTCGAAAAAACATATTAACCATGTACTATTTCTCCATAGACTCGGAGGGAAAAAAGTTATTTAGAAAGGGGAAACAGCATTGCATTTTGCTATGCATCGTCAAATTAAAAAAAAATCTTCATTTTGTTCATAGCATTCCTAATAGGATTAAAAAATAATTCTACTTTTCCTATAAAAATTAATAGTTTGCAAAATCCACAACAAAATCTAACTACGGTCATCGATTCACAACTTTGTCTAGGATATACCATACACGTGTTATTTTCAATTACAGAGGAAACTAAAGGACACACACAAGGCACAGCCAAGTGGCACTTGAAAGGAGAGACAGGTAAGGTCGGAAGCGCAAACGTGGCGCCAACATTAAAGGAACTGAGAGATATCCTCGGTGCTTCCCCTGTGCAATGCTGGTTATCCCATCTCAAATTGACATTTTAAGCACCAAAGTCCCTTGATATAAGTCAGCACCCTCTTATTTGTTGCGATAAAACATCACATTTGACAATGTTCTTGGTTTGTAGTTGACACAATAATCAATAACAACTTTAATTTACTTTGCTTGGAGCCACTCCAAAATGAATGTATACAAATATGAGTTGCTCAGACTACTTACATTGAAAATAGAGAGAAAGTATGGCTCATTCAAAAATAATAATGACCTTTAGGTAGAAATTAGTATTCATCAAAATTATCTAATACTGCACCCAACGCTATTCATGAACAGGGTTTTAATACCAAGATTGTTCAGATACTGGTGCAAGGGTGATTAAGTCACTCTTTCCTGTTTGACTTCATGATAGGTTCCCAGAGAGGGCTGAAGATACGGCCAGAGTTGGCATTTTAAAAGTTTTTTTCATGTTCATCTTCCCCAAAACACGTGGAATAAAATCAACAATGTCTGATCCTGTTCCAAAGAGCGCAAGGCCTGGCGTATCAAGCATTATGCTGATTACAAAACCTGCAATTCGCAAAATGACATGCTTTGCAACCGCAAAAAATTAAGTAGCAACGTACAAATTTCACACTGTGAGTCGGATATGTCTTTCAAACTCTCAATGTTCACCTTGCAAACTCATATTAAAACACAGAGGAAAGGAGGTATGTAATAGTGTCCTTCTCTACTTTGGGATTCTCTTTGGAATATATCCATGCTACTGTTTGCAGTTGAACACAACTGATTAGATGCCGACACCCCAAAAGCGATATTATCCATTTGTATAGTGAAAGGAGTTATCCCTGAGGGACAGTTTCCACTCTGTGTCTTTCAGCACGGGGGAGGGGCGGAGCAGAAAGCACTCCATGGGACCGCTACACGATCCTCCCAGGACACCGATGTTTCTTTTTAAAAGCAGCAACTCTACATTAACGCATCTTTGGTGCCAAATGGCAAACTTCCCGATCTAGAGGTACCTGCCATAAACCCTTGAAGTTGACCTGCAGCTCTGGAGTTAAGGGTTTAAGAAACAACCCAAACGGGCTTTCCATCAGAAATACATGACTTTGGTTGCCAGGTTGCCTCAATTGCCTCTCATTTTCTCTCCTTGATGATAAGAAGGCCTACTTGTCGAAAGAGATCATTGATTCAGTCAGAGAACAAAAGAAGAGCATCCCAATGAAGAGGACGGGTGGAGAATGGAGCACTGAATTGTTTTCATTCATTAACAGGAATTTTACAAGCTTCCATTGCATGCCCTTAGTGGCCCTTAAAGGCTTTGGGGTTCGCACTAAAAGTAACCAACCAGACACTGCCTGAAAAGGACAAAACTGTAATCTAGGGGTGAGGAGACTATATGCCAAAAACAAAATCTTCCTCTGCATTTTTATTCTAACTGGAGAGGGTGAAGTTTGCAGCTTCTCCAACAAAGGTGAGTTAATTCGTACACGTCACCATTTGTGAATTTGGATGAAAGTTCCCAACTTCGCCCGAAGCAATGGCAACCTACCTGCGGCCTGCCAATTTGGCTTAACATCTGCTTTAGCGAGTCTCGTCCAGGAAGAAGGGAACAGGCTGTGGCTGGAAATCTATCAGCATTAACTGCACCCCTCACATTACCAGGTAGACTGTGCTGTGGGTGGGGGTGTGCTGTGCACTGTCAAAGAACATTGCCTGGGCTAATGGTGCTACAGTGAGGCTGGGGGGGCACGCTGGCTTGGGCAGAGAGCTAACCAGTGAGTAGCAAGCTTTTGCTTGGGCAGAGAACCTTGAGGATGGACTTGAGGGATTGGCCAAGGTCCTTTTCCAGAGAGGGCTGAGGCTTTACTCAGGGGATGCTGCTAGAGGCGGAGGCTGCAGGAGCAGAAGACAAGGGAAAACATCCAAGGGGTCCACATGCTGCTTTGCACTTCTGGGGTCCCTAAAATTATATGGGATCCTAACAGATAAGGTACACATCCCTTTGTTAAAGAACTGTTATTCACTAACGATGCTTTTTAATGCATTGAAACAAACGGACACAATGTACTTTGTAAAACAAGAAACGCGCATTATTCTCTCTAACCACAGGACTGTTAAGTAGTTAAATGGGATGCAAGTTATTCCACTCATTGGCTGAAGAAAATAATTGGAAAATGTGAATTTAGAAAAAATAGAAATAAACAGCCAAAAATATCTAGAAGTCAGCTTTTGTTTTTCGACCATTTTCTCCTCTCACTACCACAATGCTTAATAATTCCCCAAATCAATATCTTGGCGCACGGCTCTACTTTCAACCTTTTTTCCACCCAGACAAATTACTGCTTGGCATCCCTTTTAATGTGAGCCCTGCAGAGAAAGAGCTTTCAGTGTAAAAGGGAAACGCTGAGCTGCAGCCAATTCACGGACGAAATTAGACATAAAGGTCTCAGAAAGGAAATAATGTAAACCGGCTTTATATAAATAAAGAGTTGAGTGATCTGCAACCAGGGGACATGTAGATCAAATCCACAGGTGCATTAAGCTGTTTTCCAAAGAATTACTCTAAAAGGGGCCTTTTAACTAAAATGACTGTCATTTTGGCCTAATTGCCCTTAAAGACAATGGGAGTTTCTGGCCTATTCACTGCCACAGATTGTGGAAAATTGTACTAAGTGCGAAGGTACTGTCGTTTCAGAGACCGCATTTTAAAAGCCCCGATTACATTTTTTCTATAAGCATCACTTTTCAAAATTAAAAAAAAAATGCTTTGTGGACTTCTTGTGAATTTAGAAGACTAGGGTCTGGATGGGTTAGAGTATGACCTTGAAGAGAACCTCTTAAAAAGGGGAGCAGATACTGCAGCAAATCATGCTATTTTAGACTGGATTATTGTCTGTAATATAAAATATACAATTACCCGATTCACCAAATAATTTGCGCACCTAAATTGAACTTATAGCTTCATTTAAAAGTGTAAGCTTATATTTGATATTCACAGAACCTCAATTTCTACGAATAAATGGCTTGGCACGTGTATGAGGTGTTCTAGGGAGGCATTGACTGCTTAAGCAGGTGAATATCTGCAAACCTGCGAGACTGTGCTTGCACAGTCACACACTGGATATGGTGCAGGAGTGAAGTACCCAAGCGGGGGATTCAAGGCTTCTAGAATTTAGGGGTATGAATGGGTAGAGATTTTCAACAAGGAAAATGTTCTCCATGTATAGAAAACAAAAGTGTTGTACATCACAGAAAAGGAAAAAAAATGATGGGTGAAATGTTTAAATTAATCACAACCACTGAAAATTACTTGGGTTGCATTCCAGTCTATCATTTTTGCCCACTATGCCTCTAAAGATAGAGACCAGACATATACAAGTCTGCCCTGGTACTGTATGGCTCTGTGTTGGTATGAATGTGTTTGCATTTGTATAGCTTGACAGCAGCGGACCACTAAGCAGGAAGCATGGACCCTGGTGAGATGCAATTACTGGGGGAAGGTTAAGTATAGACCTTCGGACCAGGGCTAGTGCCCCTTAAAGAGTGCGTCTCCAGCTTTTTTTCTGACTTGTAGGAGAGTTGGAGTGGATATGGTGTTGATATGGATGCTACTCCAGATATGAAAGCATGAACAGAGGAAGCTTGCCTTTTGGATTTTTCATCTTTGTGTTGTGTTTTCAGCCTGGCAAAACCCACGTTCCTGGTCAGGCTTTGTCCTCCAGACATGCCTACTTTGTATACTTGTTAAGCTGGGGTCTTGTTGTTGATGGCTTTATAAGTGATGCAGCTTGTACTGAAGATCCTCTGGGCTGGGAGGGGGAGTCAGTGTAGGTCTTTTCATGTGGGGGTGTTGTTGCTAAATGTCTTTGAGCCCCTGATGAGGCATGCCCCGATGTATGCAATATCTTTCAGGAGTGCTAGAGTGGTACCAGGGAGACCAGTGCACAAGGCATTGCTTTCGTCCAAAAGAGAGAGTAACATGATTTGTACAGCATTCAAGAGGGAGAGTTGAAACCAAGCTGCCTTGGTCTTAATTACAATGTGCTGCTTGAATGAGTGGTCTGTGTTGAGGAGGAATCCCAACGCTTTTGCATGGTCTGTCATTTGGGAGGTACAGCTGGGTAGGTTTAAGTTATACAGCAAGGCTTGAATCTGGGGCTATTTGGTGCAGTTATTAAAGAGGAGAAATTCAGTCTTTGTGGGGGTTTAGCTTCAGGAGATAAGTTGACATCCAAGACTGGCCGAGTTAGAGGCAGGTTTTGAATCTTTGGAGCTTGCTGGGTGAGGATGCTGTTAGTAGAGTTAGGTATCATCTGCTTATTGATGGATCGTGATACTTCTGTCAACAAGAATGGATCCAAGGGATTCCATGCAAAGTTTGAAGATGATGGGAAGGGGGGTTGAATTTGTGGAACCTGTAAGCACGAGATGGTGCCAGTTGGGAATGTTGGTTGTGAACCATTTGAAGATAGTGCCTGAACATCACACATTTTCAGAGAGTTGATCAGGCCCTGAAGGTGGACTGTGTTGCAGGCTGAAGAGAGATCAAGCAGAATCAATATCTAGGACTGTTTTCTATTGTTGAGGAGGAGGACATTGGCAGCTACTTGATGTGTAGCAGTCTCAGTATCGCAGCATGGTCTGAAGCCTGATAGGTAGTCTTGCTCCTATACAAATAGTCCAGCCCAATCTTCTAGACCAGGCCTCATCTAGAAAGGAATACAAGCAAACCCAAACATGTTGTAGTATTTTCAAGGCTGATCAATGAGGTGCAGCACAGTCCACTTGCAAAGTGTGCACAGGACCCAACTCTGGACATGCTGCTTACACTCAAGGTGTCTCAATTAGGAAAAATGAAAAAGTAATGGTGTAATCCGGATTGCTCCAGGGGTAGGTTTTGGGAAATCAAGATAGAATACATGCCTTTCCAGGTGAATATCTACAAACCTATGAGATTGTAAGTATCCACAGATATTTGGCTTGCACATTCCCACCCAGCTTTATGGTGCACAAATAAGTCCCAACTGTGGGGAAAGAATGCCTCCACAAATGGTAATTGTGAATCTAAAGAAATTTTTCTACAGAGAAAAATATTTTTCTTGTTGAGAAACAAAAAAGGCTTTTACAGTACAGTGTTTTGTTGAATTAGATCTACACACAAAAGACTATATATTTCCTTCATTTGTGTATATGCAACTATACATGCATTAAATTATGTAAATGCCACACCTTCCCAGGAATATTTATTACATTCTCTGTGAATTCCAAACAAGTGTAAATTTACTCTAAATTTAAGCATTAGCTTTCAGATTTACCTGTCTGTTTTTTGTACATCATGTTTGAAAAGAGACAGGAGTCAAATCTGGGTTCTAGCCCATTAGAAGATGCAGATAACTGACAAATTAAAGCGGGGAGAGTACTGGTCGGATTAATGTACACTCTATTTTCAAGCTGCAAATACAGACACTTGGGACTATAACGAAGATCCTAAAAATGTAACAGACTGGCAAACTAGGTTGCAGTGTGCAGGGACATTACCGGCATTAAGCCAGAATCAAAAAGATTTTTTCTGTAAGTCGGTGTAACTTACTATTGACCTACCTCTGATTCACTCCTGATCTTTGAAGAGTAAGTGAAACCTACAGTTGTTAGAAAGTGTTATGAATTAAATTAATGACACCACTCTATTACTTGAAGGACCTCTATCCTCCTCTATAATTTAATCCAACATCAACACCACATCCCTCTTAAAAGGAAGATTACACACCACATTGGAAATTGGCCCTATCCTTCCGTCGTAGGAACATCTCACCTAATAGCTGATGAGCTCTGAAATTATTGCCCTCTTTTCCACTTAAGCTACTTTGGTAGGAGGAAATCAACTAAAATACCACACTGACGGTAACAGCCTTCCATATATTTTGTATGCCTCAGGTTTCTATTACAGTTTCAGCACAGACACCAAATAAGTTATTGTAATTCTTTAGGCCCTTTCCATCACTGACAGATGGTACCGTCTCCTTGTGCTACTGAATCAATTAGATGTTTTTGATACCTTTGACCATCAAACCCCCATAACTACCTTCTTGTCTACCATAGTCATAACTTATGCCATACTCTATTGATTCTCCCCTCTCCTTTCTGAGCATTGGCAATTAGATGGTACAGAGTTTCAAGGTCACCCTCACTTCCTTTCAGCTGCTGGGTAAATCCACCCACCCATTCTGTGCTGTCTCTAAAAGGAACCCCGAAGTACCCTGCTGAACGCTAAGGACGGCCCATTTTATTAGTACACCTATATCGAGCAGTTTACATGACGCATCAAGACATAACATTCTTCTCTTTGAATGTCGGCATAAAATAATTATATCCCGAATGTTTACTCTACGAAAGCATAAGCTAAATCTCGGCCCGAGTTTGGTGATCACGATTATAAGTCACCAGACAACAAGGGTTGAGTCTTTTATGGTCAGAGACAGGGAATTTATTTTTATCACCTGTCTGAGTACTTGGAAAACTAATTTCCAGCTAATTACAGATAAGGGTGCTTTTTTTAGCTTCAACACATAAAAGAAAACACAGTTGAAAGATGGACAGTGCAGAGAACTAGATGAGATTGCGAATACCTGGGGCACCGCACAAGTGAACCAATTGAACTGAAGGAGCTGAAAGGACACCAGGGCCTTATTACTGATACAAACCGGGACAGTCTGCCCTATTACCGTGAACGCGCTGTCCCACGGCATCCACAAACTCGCTCTGCACTGGGGTCAGTGCATTCAGTGGAATACAGAGCGGCTGCTTCAAAGCTGCTCCATGTTTCTCTTCGCAGGAGGCAACCCACCTGCACTCTGAAGAGAGAAGAGAGATCCCCATGCAGGCAGGTGCAGTGAGTGGCTGCACCCACCTGCAGAGGAATGTCTGCAGGGTCCCTTGTCTCCTTCTAGAGGGCTGACCTCAGGGGGCGCACTGAAAGTGTATCACCTTTTTGTGTTGCGCTGTCAGTGTGCCCCCTGAGGGCAGCCTTCTGGAGGAGTGCAAGGGGCTCCCATGGAAACCCCCACCATCCCCTGGGGGGAACATCGTTTACGACATGGTTTTTACACCGCAGTGCCTTTACCCCGCAGCTATTACAACGCAAGTCGTTACTACGACTTGCGCTGGATGGCGCTGTGGGATAAGGAATCTTGCAATTTTATATTCCAACACCTTCCCTACTGTTACGGGGACTGGTGTTCGAATATAAAATTATAAGATTCCTAAATCCACGTCCTCCAACGCAAGTCGTTGTAACGACTTGCGTTGTAAGACTTGCGTGGTAAAGGTATGCGTTGTTACAACATGTGTTGTAACAACGTACATCCTCCCCTGGTGGACAGGTGCAGTCATTCACTGCACCTGCTTGCAGGGGGATCATTCTCTCCTCTTCAAAGTGGAGGGATGTTGCTGCCTGCACAGAGAAAAACGTCGCAGCTTTGAAGAAGATGATCCCTATTTAACTGAATGCGCAGCCCCCGGGGCAACGCAAGTTCGCAGCTGCCCTGAGGGTAGCGCATTAATTGTTATAGGGCGCACTTTGTCTGCACCTGGCACATCTCTTTAAAGATGTGCCTTGGCACAAACAAAAACCCTATCACTTATACGGGCCCAGAACTTGTTAAAGGGCCCTTCAAGGCCTGGATATAAGGCACAACACTGTGCAAGGCCCCATCAATGTTGAGTGTCTGGATACAGAGAACATCTGCGGTATTGGATTACGCAATAGTAGTGTTGTGGAGAACAGTGCACCAGTTCATCTTCTCAAGGCAGGGACAACACCATACCCGAGAGGCAGGCACGTCTTTGTAGGCATTTCCCAATCATCCACATAATTGAGACAAAGAGTACATCGAGCAGAACAAAGAACCAAGAGAAAGGCTTTTTCTTGGACAAAAAAAATAAGACTTTCACTGTGACTGGCTACGAGCCAGAGGCTACACAATACAGAGAAAAGGTCCGATTGTACTGCTTGATCGTCTGCTTCTAATTGTGATGGTGGTAATTATCACTGCTAATTATCCTCATGCTGCAAAAAACCATACTGTAAGCTTCCAGGGAGGGAAGCTGGAGCTGTGCCCTACATGCCTCAAATGTATCCCCAATGAGGGCGGGGGAAAGAATGACAGCGACACACACTCACCTGCAGACATCCCATTGTGTATATGCCACATATGCTCACATGGCCTCCCCTGACTAGCAATGGCCGCATAGCATGTACAATCTGCTGACTACATTTCAGAGTGAATACCAGCACTCAGTTTAAATGTGCAACAATAATAATGCATTGTACACTTCTTCAAATAAAGTGTGTGCTTTCTCATTCAAAATAAACCTCTTTATTAGGTACCACAGCAATAAAAAAATAAAAAAACATAACTTCACTACATTGACTATCACCAGCTAACTGCCTGGTACCTCGTTAAGTTTAAAGTCTGCCTAGATAGGTTTCTACAATAAAAAGTGGTTCTACTCTTCCAGCAACCTTGGATTGTACCCCTGGGTGTGGCTCCTTGTTCAGAGGTCAATACCTATTTGATTCCATTCATTCAAATTAATGGTCTGGTCCTTCTTCACAAAGACTTGTTCTGAATGGTTGTGTTTCAACATTGAATTGTCACTTTTTGGAGCCAATAAGAATTTTGGCCTGGTGCTCTTAGAGGTTGAGCCATAATATTCTCTGATCTACTGGGAAGAAATGTAGAGTTTTCTTGATCCTTGTAATAAGGCCAGTTTTCTTCAGATACAGGCCATGTCTTGGATGTTTTGGTGGCGGGGTATGGGGTGTGAGAAGTTCCGCAACATCTTTGGCCAAAGTCCAGGGCCGCCATTGCCAGGAGCGTCGAAATACTGCATTCGTATTCCCACACCTGAAAATACTGATATAACTGGTATTAGTACTTTTACGCTGGGAAAATGCTGTGACATTACAAGATTGGCCCTGAGACATGGGGAATACGATGTAAGAATTGAAGTTTCCACACTGATTCCCACATGTTATTCCTCAATAATGGAGACGTTTTTCACCTGGATATGTTGTCTGCTTTTAGCTTGTGAAATGTCCGGGCGAAAAACTCAAGAGCTACACTTTTCACGCTATACTAGCAGGGGCGGCTCCTCCATTAGGGCGGAGGAGCGTCACCCCACTGCTTTCTCGCAGTGCGAGAAGCAGAAACATAAAATGGTATTTTAAATACCATTTTATGGGCCTGCTTCTTGCACTGCGAGAAAGCAGAAGGGTATGCCTGGTTGAGGGCGGGTTGGCAGGTCGGGGAGGAGTTGTTTGCCCAATGCTGTGTGCCTTGACTGCTTGGTCGACCCTCTGGGGCCGACCAACCTAGCAATGTGCACTCTGGATTTTCTCTATGTAGGCTGCATGCAGCCTACATAGAGAAAATGGCCTCCCCATAGGCGCCCGGCTGGGCACCGTCCTCACCAATCACAACGTTGCCATTACAGCATTTCGATTGGCTTAGGGGAGGGGAGGGGAGGGAGGCTACCTTCTTCATGTTCCTGTGGAGGCAGGAGAGCACAAGAGCAGGAAACAGGAGGAAAACACGGGACCCGGCCAGGAGCGGAGGAAGCGCAGGACCCGTTAAGGTAAGTTAATTTTTTTTCATTTAAATCCCCCCCCTCCCGCGTGAACCGCCGCATGAGCCCCCCCCCCCCACCCAGCTCCCCACCCGCGAGTCATGGTGGCCGCGACGATGTACTAGAAATTTCCAATGCAGACATTAATTACATGAATGACTGCATCAAGAATTATGATTTATTTATAACTGGAATATCTCACCAGGGCTCTTGTGATTTCACCCCAGTAGTTAATTTGGAGGTGTTGAAGTACTGTCCTGAGAGGTGTTGTTTATGTTCTTGGTCTAAAAGACAAATAAGGTGTCTGCGTTGATTATAAGTAGGAACTGTTAGACATGTGGGCATCGCCAGACTAAAATGAGGACAACCAGCAACTAGAAGATAGCGTTAGGCACGTATTCAAGGAGAGCCACTTGTGAGTATATCAATATAAGAAAACTCCAACATATCAAACAAATAATCCAAACGTTCACTCTAGAGTGTATTTAAAAAAACAAGAAACTGGTGTGGTCATTAAAATAAAAAAAACAGAGTGCAAGTGCCGGAATTACGGCTATTGTCAGGAAGTCCAGACTGCACGCATTCCCTCTCGAGAATGAAGGAAATAAAAGGCACATTTAAAAAAAAAAAGTAGACCATAAAAAATCGACTTAGAAGAGACGCAGTGGGAACAACACCATGTCAATCTTGGAGCGAAGATACCAATTACAATCTTGGCTTTTTGTTAATAGTTTGGACAAAGTTAACATTCAACGCTGCAAATAGTGTCAGCCCTGATAAATCAACCAAAGGCATTAAACAGTTAGAAGTAGACTCAAGGTTGAATCCTCCACGGGACGACTCTGCATTTCTTTTCCAGTCATCTCAGCTTAGTGAAGAAAGAATTTTGGACACACAAAATGATGCACATGGACGACCAATGCCGATTTCTAAAATAATTTTTATTATTTATTATTTTAAAATGTATTCATTGGCGCCTACCATTCTTTATTCAATGTAGCCTTTGAAATTGCGACGGTCCCTCACTCATGGAGAAGTTCGCCCGACACCCCATTCTGGAAAGGGCAATACCTTGGCAATGAAAGGCTAATTGGCCTCTTGAATGCGGATATCAATGCCTATGCCAGACTTCTCCTTGAGGAATTAGAAGAGTAGGTGAGTGATAAAATACTCCCCTTTTCTTTTTAAAAAACTGATTCTACAACACCACAGATTAGATATTGACTGTCTTCCTGTTGGCCCATCATTGTGTTCATGTGACCTGAGCAAGGCTGTATGTCAGCACAACTTTTGATACTATAGACATGGACATACCCTGGTGTAAACTGGACATGACACTACGCTTCTTCTTGGGTTCAAATAAAACTTGACAATTGAAAAGCTCACCCGACCATATGTACAATAACAGGGTGCTGGTGCAGGAATTTGTACCCCCTTCTTTTTAGCCTGTACACAGCAACTCTTGTGTCCTCAATTAGTGGGGTAAGGGCTATTCCCGTAAGGTTATCGAACAAACAAATACAAGTATTAAAATAAGCTGACATGATCTGGCAGAAATTACTTCTTATATCAACTTCTGCCAGTCTTAAAATATATAGTAATGAGAGAGCATCCTGGGACCGGTTTTGGGGTAAAACCCCTCTTCAGCCAGGCTAGCTTGAATCCAGTTGCAAAGTGAGCAAGGGACCCACGTCTGGGCATACCCTGCAAACTGGACTATTCCCTTGAGGAATAGGGTCAAGACAGATTTGCATGTGCCTGGGTCTGAACTGGGGTGGTGAAGTGAGCTAAATAACGATGAAGGATTCAACCCAGATCTGTGACTGGGGGTGAGTGTCTGAAGAGTTTCAGTGCTCCATCCATCATCTCCTGGTGTTTGCTTTGTTCGTCCTAAGTCGGCAGGGTAGGCCCAGACATGGGCCTCTTGCTCACTGGGCCTCTGGATTCAAGCTAGCCTTGCTGATGAGGGATGTTACCCGGAAACCGGTCCCAGGATGCTTGTTTCCGGTCCAAGGAAGACATGGCTTGGCAGTTTGGGCTGGACTGTTCCCATGAGGCACAGGGTCAAGACTGATTTGCATATAGCTGTGTCTGAACTGGGGTGGCAAAGTGAGCTAAAGAACGATGATGGATTTAACATAGATCTGTGACTGGGGGTGAGTGTCTGAATAGTTTCAGCACTCTGTCCATCATCTCCTTGTGTTTGCTTTGTTCGCCCTAAGTTGGCAGGGTATGCCCAGACGTGGGTCCCTTGCTCACTTTGACTCTGGATTCAAGCTAGCCTGGCTGATGAGGGCTGTTAGCCCGAAACCGGTCCCAGGAATGCTTGTTTCCGGTCCAGGGAAGACATTGCTTGGCAGTTTGGAATGGACCATTCCCATGAGGCACAGGGTCCAGACTGATTTGCATATAGATGTGTCTGAACTGGGTTGGCGAAGTGAGCTAAAGAACAATGATGCATTCAATCCAGATCTATGACTGGGGGTGAGTGTCTGAAAAATGTAAGTGCTCCGTCCATCATCTTCTTGTGATTTCTTTGTTGGCCCACTAGTAGCCATTAATTTACATGCCCTGGGTATATGTGGTACCACTTTACTAGGTACTTACAGATAAATTAAATATGCTGATTGTGGATAAGCCAATTTTACCATGTTTTAATGAGTGAGCACACACACACTTTACTGCTGCTTGGCAGTAGTAAAGTGCACAGAGTTCTAAGGTCAACAAAAACGTGATCAGAAAAACATGGAGGGGTAAGGCAAAAAGTTTGGGGGAAGAACACCTTAAGGCTAACAGGTCTAACTGCAATTGTTTTTAAATGTTGAAGTCTTCTTTTGTGTGGGTAGTGTTAGAAATAAAATACTTCTCTTTTTTTATAAAAGTGAGGATTTGGCTTGAAAGTGATTTATTAATGCTAATGTGTGTATTTTTAGTTGTGAGCCTTTAATCACTAATATGCATCTACACCTATCTTTGCACCGCTGAGGGAGCCGTGGACTGGTCGACTATGTTTACCACTGACAGTCAAGGTCAGAAGGGGTAGTTGGCCCAGTTACTCAGAATCCATAATTAGTTGGGCCCCGGGACAACGGAAGTAAATGGCCTCAATCCCATCTTTTGGGCCCCGTAACCCCAGCTTGCCCCGTGACCCTTTGAAAGTAGTTGTGATTAGAACATAAAGCTGACATAAGTATGAACCTTAACGAGCAGACTTTGTTATAAACAGACAGCAATGAGCTAATACAAGACTATCCTTCCACATGATAAATAGAGCCTCCCATTACATTATCAAAATGCTCCTTTTCTTGATTTATGTAGAGAAGGCTTTTGATGTAGTAGATAGGAACTTTGTCTTTAAGATTCTGGAAAACTGGGCATGGAACCAAATGGAATTTAGTTCAGAAGGGTGATATCAAGCATCCCTCCTCTACTCTGAGAGTCCAATCTTCCCTGTTAGCTCCTATTGTCTTGTCAAGGGAAATGAGGCATTGTTGTCTGCCATCACACTTGGCCTTTGCACTCACAATTTAACAGCTGACATACCAGGTTGATGATAATAACCACAGCAAAGGCCTAAAAATAAAAACAAACCAGACTACAATCACCGTATTCCCAGATGACATTTTTTGTTAAAGCATGACCCATTAACCTTGTTCCAGGCCTTAGTGACAAAACTGTAGCAGTTTCTAAAGATGTCTAGCTTTAAAGTGAATTACTAAAATCCACTGGCATGGGTATAGCTGTTGGTCAGGAAAGTAGCTGAGAGATCCTCATAGAATAGAATGTAAAAGACTGGAAATAGAGTATCTTGGAGTGATTCCCCCCTCAAATGTCTTAAAGACATATGTAATCAATGTGCCGCTCTTAATGGACACCCTGTTTAAAGATCTTTATAGGCGAGGGAAAAAGCAAGAGATCTCCTGGAGAAGATTCACTGCTTTAAGATGCACTTCAAGCTTCAACTCCTTTATGTGTGTAGGGACCCCCTACTAAGGTTCTAAAGATCATGCTGAACCAGCACTGGACATTGATTTTAAAAAACAAGACCCCAATGGTAGCCAAATCAATCTTGGTCAAATTACCGCAGGATGGAGGCTTGGAAAAGCCGGAGGTTAGTAGATTTATTTTGCAGATTTCGAGTGGATGCTGAATGCTCAAGTTGGACACGGGATCTGACTAGTACAGGAAGTGAGCAAAGCACCCCTAATTGATCCATTATGGATATCTCTCAAAAACACACATTTAAAGGGCCACCTCTAAGTTCAACCAAGATCATCTTGATGCACAAGAACAGAGGATCGGAAGAAACCCACCAAATAATTAAGTATCCATCTCCCCTAACTCTGGTGTGAAAAATCCTAACTTTTTGCTAGGAATATTGGATAAGGGATGCCTGAGGTGGGCCAAAGGCTACCCTCTACAATCAGAACATTATTTAATAATAGGATCCTGAAGAATAGAGAACAACGTGGAAACAATTTTCCTCCATGTCTAAGGGATCTGTATAGGTTCACTCAGATACTTCATTGGGCATGACACAATATAATACAGAGAGGGGCATGCAAAAAAACTGCATCCTTTGATGATTTGTTTATTAAGGGTTCCACATAGCAAGCCACATCACACCTCTATTGCATATTGGAGGTGGGCCACACATATCAAACATTAATGTATATTAACAATGGTTGCGGACGTTCCAGGGTGTTTATCTGGCAGATGGCAGCCAAATCCTCCATATGCACACAACTTACATAAAATGCATACAAAATATTTTAAAGATGTTATTAGATGCCGGACCAACTTAAGGATGTTTGGTAGCTCCAATGTATGTAAGAGGAGATGTGGTAAACTGGTTTCTAAATTCATAATTGGTGGATGTGCAAGAATACTAAGGGCTTGACAGAGGTTTTGCCATTAATTAACGATAACCAATGTCCAATCAATATGCTACCTATTCTCACTGGTATCCCCATATTCAATTGGCTGCAAAAATATTGATAGTTCAGAAATGGAAAGCACTTTAGAGTTGTGGTGAGGTAAATTTGGGCATGTATATGCCATAGAGCAATTAACGCTGACTATCTGAAATCACTGACTCAGCACAAAAAGTGGGGACTCCATTTATCACGATCATAAAAGAGACAATCCTCAGTAATGCACTTGCACCCACCGCCACAACTGATTTGCACTGCAAAGAAAGGACTGTTCCTGTGACTTGACTTAAGTATTGATTTCCTTATCTGACCAATAAAATTCCAACAATGGTCTTGTGAATGTTGCAAATACTATTTTTGCTCTAGAATATATCTACTAAAACTGTATCTTTTGTGTTAAGGATCATAGCTTCTTGAACTTATCAAATGTTTATATTGATGGTAGCTAACTGGTATCCTCTCACTCGCCTCATGACACCTGGTTTGCACCTTGAATCTGCCATCTGTGAGTCCACCCACCCAAGTGGTGGCACCCCCGTCCTGCACTCTTAAAAGTGGGCTTAAGATGCTGTGCCAGCCTCTGTGGATCCAAGTAGAAACAACGCATCTACTCTGCTACGTGGTGCAACCCCGAGCAGAACTGACGCATCTCAACTGCTGTGTGGATTGGACCCGTTATAGACTTGCATCGCCGGAACCCATGGACCTATTACTGCACAAAGCATCCTTGGCACAGGCCCTCAGGTTCCTCATGGATGGCAGCCTTGGCAACGACTGAGACATCCACATCCCAGCCCCACAGCTCATTAGATCCAACCCATCACCCTGACTGCACGCCGCATCCTCAATAACGGACTTAGCATTGCAAGCCCCATTGACATGATCCTTGACGATGGTGCAGGCCCTCACATCGCAGCCTCGCCACATCTTGAAATCGATACATCACTTGGCTGCGCAACGCATCATTTGTCATGGATCCTCCTAAAGTTCTGCAAATCAGGATTTAAGTTACTTTGATCAGGGGGCCTAACTGGGTTTCTGTACCCAGCTTGTGCTCAATCGCGGTCAGCCTAAACTTCTGACTTTGTCCCGGTACAGACAGACTAGATATTCATAAGTGGTGCATTGGGCTTTTTGGTGCTATTTTCACTAAATTCTTTAAAACTGCATATGTCCGGTTATTCTGATTAGATTTTTGTCACTTCGGTCTGCTTTTATTTATTAAAGAAAGTTTTATTTTTCCTACTTATTTATTGGATCCTTTCAGTGTGGTGGTTCACTTTATTACGTTTGAAGTGTTGCACAAATACTTTACACATCGCCTATAAGTTAAGCCTGACTGCTCTGTGCCAAGCTACTGGGAGGTTGAGCACAGGTTAATTTGAGGTTGGTTTCTTCCTCACCCTGATAAGGATTGTGGTTGCTACTAGACCAGGGCTCACAAACCAGTCAACCAATCACCCAACTTCTTACATTGGTGATCAGTGGTGAGGATCTGGACTTGTATTTGTGCAGTACCATATAGTCACTTAGTGTACACTACCATTTGATATCTGATTGGCCTTTTTGCTTTTCCAAATTGTATCCCTGTTGTGGCACGTTTTAGGGATGGAAAGGATACAAGATCCTTTCACTAACTTCACAGCCACCTTTACTGAAATTTGGCAGCCGAAAATCTCTTTGCTAGCCACTCAAATGAATGAAATCACATGCCCAAGGCACCTCCGGCTCCTCCGCCTCACATCTTCGGATACACAGACTCCAACCTCAAGATCAGAATCCTTGCCTTCACACGATATTCTGCTCCACTTCAAACATGCCTCAAGGACACCAGTTTGTGGGTGAGAAGGTAAGGGGGGGAGGGGGTTATGTTCCTGTTTTTTTCTGTTTTTGTTTTTTCTCCCTTTGGCATTGTTGTATAAGTACGATTTTTATGATACTGGAACATATAGAGACTTTATGGATGACCTCATAGCTGTTGACGGACATGGACTGAATGACGCCCATAAACCATCCGCAGATTTCTATATGTATGGCCCAAACAGGGCAGTGGTGATGAGGTGCTGTTTCACCCTTGAGATGTATGTTCTTTTATGGCTGTAGAATGTCAATAAAACAAAGTTAAACCTGAATGGTATCCTGGATTCTTGTACTTGAGACCACACTTGCATGAATGGAGTTTGAGCTGGCCCACATGGATGCCTACACTGTGGCCCAGCTCAAGCAGTTCTGCAAGGAGAGGGGACTTTGAGCCAAGAGCACCACCAGGAAGGTGAAACACCAAAATGTGCGGAGGGCATGGACAGAAGCTCACCAGTCACTTGTTGAAGCCTTAGGAGACGGTAATGGGATTGAGAGGCCAGGATAAGACTTTCCTGTAGTACCACCTGCAGTTCAAGGGGATGACATATTTTTGGTGACGAGCGACAAGTTGGAGACTTTCCCACTTGCCTACTTATCTCCACAATTGGTCACGGAAACAGAAGATGACATCTTTAACCAGTCCACAGGGTGAGAAGGGGCCACAGGTCTTACTAGCGCAGACAATTACGAAACGACGCTACATAAAGCAAACAAGAGGCAACACAAGAAGCAACACAAGAGGAATCATCGTAACTCAAGATGCCACAAAAGGTACCAAAGAAATTGGTACAGCACACTCCGCAGCCCCACCAGTGTCCTCTACAGCCCCTACACGACACTGGTAGAGGCTAGAGGAGCCCGTTGGATGGGCAGGGTGAGTGAGGACTCATCTCTGTTCAGCCTCAGGGTATAGAGCGTGTGCTGATTGGTCAGTCTCTATATACCACCTCTGTACTGGTGGAAGGTACAGTGGAAGTAGGGTGCTTAACGTCTGGGGTTGTTACCCATCATTCCAAGAAACCTCAAAGGACAGAGAACCCTGGATGGCATGGGGCCTGGATCTTGACACTAACAGCTGTCAATGGCCTCTGTTGGTTACTGTTCTTATGGGCAGAGTTTTCCTTGGGTTGGGGACAGAAGTTTAATAAAATAAAGTTATATTTTTCTAACTTGGTTTGGGATCCTTTTTGTGTGGTGTTGTCACTTAATTACTGTTTGAAGTGTTGCACACATTCTTTTCAGTTTGCCTTTGCATTAAGCCTGATTGCTCTGTGCAAAGCTATCAGGGGGGTTGAGCGCAGGCTAATTTGGGGTTTACCTATGCCTCACACTGACAAGAATTGTGGCTGCTGCTTGACCAGGTTTCACACCCCAGTCAACCAACAACTCACACGTTTTCCTCATTTTTAAATGCTTTATCAACGTAACAATGCTGACAGTGTTTATTGAGCACACTGCATATTCTTTATTGTTATTCATAGGCACATTTACACTTCATGACTATTATCAATGATTTCATTTACCTACAAAACGATGTGTTTAGCATCAATTTCATTGCTCTTGAAACTTTTGACCAAGCCAGTAGACTTGCCATATATATTTGCATGAACCGTTTGGAGGGTCAAAGGCGATTATTTAATGTCACATTTATGGTATGTTCTATCTGCCTATGTACATATTTATAAATTACTGCAGAGTATTTAGTAGTGTGTGTGTAATAAATGTACTTTTGATTTTTCTAAAGAAAAAGCCCTAACTGGATAATCTTTTATGGAGTGTTATTACTGTGTGTCAATGAATGGTTGTTATTAGCCCACGCCATCTCCCCCGAGTAGGCCTTGGACTGCTCCGCTTCACTACTCTGAGAGAGTCACGAGCTACAATTGGGTGCTTGGTTCCCAGTGGGGAGAATTCTGGACCTATTACTTGTGCAGGCTACACAACTAATAACCCAATTTCCTGCAGGGCCTAAGATACTTCTCAGGAGGTCACTGCAGCTTTCACCACACACTCTCCATGCCAGTGCTGCCAAATGCCAGAATCAATACAAATGCAACAATATGGACTATTACTGGCTGTTGTCCACAGATGTAAGAATGGTGTGGAGAAGCTGATATTATTTTTAATGCATTTTACAATGTTAATTCATGTTTAAAATTAGACAGCCAGCACCACCTTGTGGTGCACTGCTCTAAAAATGTGCTGATGTCAAGAAATAAGTGCCTTGATGAGCACCAGAAAACTCTGGAACACTTGAATTGAAATATGCAGGGACACTTGACAGTTGAATAGTAGATACACATCTGTTGCCACTGGTCAACTATTCAATGTACTATCATCTTCGCAGATCATTAGGGATAGTACGCGCTCTAGAAAAGCAATTACAATACAATCTTCACACTTGGGGCTGGGAAAAAAGGATGTGGCATCCACTATTTCAATTGTAATGGCAAGGAGGTGCAGACAATTGCTGCCATTTTGAAGGTTAAAAGGAGGATGCATAAAGCACCTCTCATATCACAGCTCACTTGATCAAGTCATTAAATTAATAGGAAGAGTCAAGCCACGATAAAACCGCCAGAGATGTCAATCAAAAATAAGACTTTTTAGTTAATGAAACATTTTTTTGTTTAACATGTGCTTGAATTGAGTACAATAGATTATTTCACTGCATTTAGCGATATTTCTTAGATATAATAGTTGCTAAACATTACCTTGAAGGCATACAAGAAACACTCCCTGCCCAAACGAACACACAATTAGAAAAACAAGAGACAAGTCAGCCTGGCATACCACTCTAATTAGGATCAATTATAGCGCTTCATTTATGGAATAAGTCTACTGTATATTACACCGTGTGTGAATGTAGCACACATCCTGAATTTGAAGTGCTCTCCAACTTGACAGTCAAGGAAAATCTGAAGTGAACCGATGTGCATGCCCACTATGGTCTAATGGGAAGTCGGGTGTTGAACTCTGGTATCCTATTTAAACAATGTGCAATTCTGTCACCGGACGGATATGTGCTTTGTATTTAATTATTTTAGGAGCTCAAATAGTAGACGGTTGTCTATATTCACATATCACATCTTGAATTAATGTGTCAGTGAAACTCTTTGTAGAAATAAGTGCAAAGCCAAGTATAGGATAATGTTCCCTAACAGAAAAGATCAGCCTCAGCACCCCAATAAAGGGAATTACACAGAATAACAAAACCAGAAGCAGTGAAGGAATAGAGTTTGCTCTCCGATTCTAGGTCTTCTAATACCAAAGCGCCGTGAAGCTGCAGGCAAGATAGTTTACACATATTGTCTGAATTTGGACTGTCAATATCTGCACCTGGCCTTTATATGGCAGCTTCACCGCCTCAATGAGAAAGTCAGTTATCATTTTACGTCAATGAATTGCAAATCGCATCTATTTCCCATGGATGTATTTATACATCTATGGTTCGCATAGATGTATTTGCTCTGGTAGCAGGTAAGCTTTGATAGAATACCGGGAAATAAGCAAATAAAATAATTGGTCCTGGCAGGAGAACAGAAGGAAAACTGCTTCAAACTAGAATCTGTGATGACCCACGCCACACAGAGAGGAACTGGATAGCAAATGTTAAGGTTTTAACTCACCAGAAAATACTTAGCCATCTCGTGTTTACTACTTCCAGCATTTCAATTCTGTTTGAGAAGTATCAGTTCAGAAGTGTTCAGTTTCGAACTGAAAATGTCAAAGAGTTTCAGTAACATCCACCTGACTACTTTCCTTTGTATTCCTGCTCTTCAAAGCCCAAGAAATCTTGTTAAGCGCCAGAACACCTATAAAGCTGAAACGTAACATAACTTCCCTGTGTTTTACCCAAAACACAGCTTGTGCCACACAACAAATTATATAATTGTGTACAAAGAGGGGACATAAATATTATTTAATCTGTGATGTGAGCAAACTGTTTTTTTGTGATGAAACAAAGCGCTACTGAAACGAGACTGTCTTCTCCTAGGAAGACAACTACCGAATCAGTCGAAAAATGTATACATGAAAAAAGAAGTTCTCTAATAAAATGAGCATTCACTTGGTGTACCCATGACCATTTATTTACCATGAACTACATAATTATCTCTCTCTTTCGTTTCTGTCTGGGATTTCGTACAGTTTCCTACAGCAGGCACTACCTGCTGAACTACCATGCTATTCAATTATCCAGCAAAACACCAAAGAATGGACATATTACTCATTTAGGGGATATTTTCTCAAAACTTTAAAGAATGCTAAGCCAAGGCTATTCTACAAGCATACCTGTACTTTGCCTCGTTGACGTGCAGTTTTCAGAGATAGACACATGACATCACTGATATTATATTTATTTTGTCTGAAGGACAACAATACATGCCCAAGGGTTGGAAAGTAATTTTCCATGCATCCTTATGAATACAAGAGGTGAGGAAGGGATTACCACCCGACAGACGACGTTTCTAAAACTGCCCCGTCATTCTACCACATGGACGCTAATTTGAACAAGGCCCGGCTTTTCCGCTACCAGTCTCTGCCGTACAAAACTCCGACACAAAACCCGGTGCTGAACCCAAAGGACGAAATATAGCAGGCATCAATTAAATAGTGCCTGGTGTGTCAGAAGGATGACGGAGCTGTACTGTAACAATGCCTGACATTTTCACCGAGGCAGAGAAGATGAACTTTAGATTGTGATTTGGGGCACGCATGGGACACACATTCCATTACCTGAACAATTCGACACAGAATGGAGCCGTGTTTAAACTGCATGTTTCTCCGAAGGGGCCTTTTTGCCTGACCTGCTCTTTTGACTGCATTGCACTAGATCATCATGATTTACAATGCGCCAGCGGGGGCTCGCCGCATCTCGCCAGGCTGTAAAGTGCAGCATCTTGTCCACAATAATCATGTGCAGCCGGCATCTCGCCCAGGGCTATACAGTGTGTCAGCGCGTGCTCAGGAGGCGCCCAGGCACCGCGTCTCATCTGAATGTGGAGCCAAGGTACGTGAAGGGCGCGCGCACAAAAGGAGCAGGTCTCTCGGTACACGTGCCAACCAATCTTTGTTGAAAGGGAGGAAATACCAAAGAGCGGGGAGTCTTTCTTCTTCATTCTCACCTTTCTGAAGTGTCAGATTTTCAAAGAGCGGCTACCGGGGAAGGCATGGTCTATTTTATGTGAGAGTCAGGGGGCAGCTATGGAAAAGGAGGGATGCCGAGCGCGAATGAACGTGCCATGATATATGTGAATGCCGTGTAGGTGGTAAGGTATGGCATGCGGATGTACGTCGTTACAACGCATGCCTTTACAACGCATACCTTTACAACGCAACTTTTACAACGCAAGTCGTTACAACGACTTGCGTTGGGGGGCGCTGGATAGTGAATAGTTTAATTTACTATTCCAACTCCAGTCCCCGTGGATAGTAGGGAAGGTGTTGGATAGTAAATTAAAACTATTCCCTATCCTAGAGCGCCCCCCAGCGCAAGTCGTTGTAATGACTTGCGTTGTAATGGTTGCGTCGTAAAGGTACTGCATTGTAAAAGTTGCATTATAAATGCTGTTCCCCATGGCATGCTGCCGACTGACAGAGAGAGCATTTGCATACTTCTCTCTTGCTAGGCAGGAGTCTGGCTAACTGAATGTGTCTTCCAATGGTATATACCGAATCATCATTTACCGATTCGGTATGTACCGAATCGGTAAAAGGCTTGTAGCAAGCACTTTTAAGAGTGCTTAGGTGCTGTAAGGATTTGGTATTTACCACCAACTATTAGTTGGTGGTAAATAACGAATACCTTTGAAAATGCAAATCTGTGCATTTTCAACAGTGCCATGTGGCAGACATACATGCCCTTAGGGCATGTATGTGTGCCACATGTGCACACAAGCACTTTTCAGGGATGCAACAGGGTGTCAATGTGACCCCCTGCCACCGTTGAATGTTTCCCTATTTTACCGAATCGGTATTTACCGATTCGGTAATTCACATTCATTCCTATGGGCCTCCAGGCCCATGGGAATGAATGGGAATTACCGAATCGGTAGTCGGTAAATACCGATTCGGTAATACTTACCGAATTTTTATCTACATTGTATTTACCGATTCTAAAATACCGAATCGGTAAAATTTGGTATTTTAGAATCGGTAAATTTTCATTACCTACATCTAGCCCTTGGACTTTGACGAAAGATGAAGCGCTAGACCGGAGGTTAGCTACTATTGTTAATTTGTGTGAATAACTTGTTTCTACTCCAACTTGAATTGACCGGTTGTTGTTCTCCAAAAACCGGATGTGAACAGTGTTTGTCATTTCATTTTAGTGTTAGCACATTCGTATATCCGTTCTTTCATGTGTATGCTCATGATTTGTTATATATACTGCGGAGATTGAGGCATGTTTGGTCACAAAGTTAGTAGACACCTTGGCAGATCAAACAAGAAGGCAGGTAAACTCTGGAGACATTTGGCTTTAAACCTTTGATCAAGTCAGGGAAATGGTACTATGTTCTGTAAGGCATGGCCAGGGACGTGTGCTACAGCGATTATCCTTGGCTCTCCGGGTTCTCTATGACATTGCTCAGGACATTATGGGAAGTTGGAGCTTGCGCCATGGGACCAAGACCCGGCCCGGTTCCCAGGGCCATCTCTGAAATGGTGCCATGGGGGATCCCTTTCTGGGTTGCTTTGGCATGGATGTTTAAGGGCCTAGCTGACTTGCTGGCGTTGCTTCCTCTCCTTTTGAGGGACCAAGGGAGTTTGCCTTGTAGAGATTATATCTGGGAGGCCCAGTGGGACAGTACTCGGGATTCCAAGTCAATTTGCCAGTGTTCTGAGGACCGGGTGGGCGGGTGGCAAACATGACTTCAACAATGTGGACAGGTGATTTCAATGTATAGGAGTTCTCCAGTTCTTTGTCAGGACCTGAGGCAAGGATTAGGCTTTACTTTCTCCACTTTAATACACAGCTGCCATCAAACATTATGTATCAATATTAAACTACATTTCCCATTAGTCTTGTGGAAAAGAAAGAGACAGTTCAACCTATCTAAACAGTATATGTCCCTTCAACATTACTATGAGACGGTCTATCCTCCTCGTTCTTCACTGCTCCAGCAGCGTCAGATAAGTGTATTTTTCACTCTGCGTTATCATGATAAATTATGTGTTTTTAAACATTGTTTGACGATATTCTAGTCACTAATTATGCTGTGAAGGTTTTTGATACCATAGTCTATTGCGTGTTTGTGAGAAGTTGGCCTGGTAGGGGATGTTTCCAATTCTGGAACCACCTACTACCTGACCAAACAATCCCTTATGGTGTCTGGTTGTAAGTCAACCTTATTAGACAAGCTATCCTAGGGGTAGCATGGACTAAGCAGCCTAAAGGCTTAACTTAAGAGGTTGTGTTAAGCGAGCTGTTTTACCACATACAATCCTGTAATACCAAATGAAAGGACACCACACAAGTATATATTATAAAAATATATGTGTTTATTACTAAAAACAATCCCCAGTATTCTTTATGAATAAAGGGGCACAAGCGTTAAATCAAAAGCACTGTTTAAACATACAAGTTGCACAATTATGGATGAGGGCGGGTGGCCACTCAAACCATATACTAAACAAGTGGTATAAGAGAGGCCACTCGAACAGTGGTTAGGCCTAGGGCCTAGGGAATCGCTGGGAGCAGTCAGGACAAGCAATGCTGAAGTCGGGAATGGCCCTCGGGATTCGGGAGATGTACGGAAAGCGCACGCATGCACCAATGTTAACCAATGGTGCGTAAAAGTCATAGAGTTAAAGTTTAAGGACACTTCCGCTGGACCTAGAGGAACAAAACTTAACACACAGACCCTAGAGGTGTGCACCAGTGTGGGAACACCGGCGGAGCAAAGTTACCTCACCCACAGGAAGTGGGTGCACAGGGTCGAAGTGGCGTCGGGTTTTGACACGCAGGCTCTTGGTGCTTGGAGCTGAAAGGGCTGCAGGCGGGTTAAAGATGAAGTGTCCGGTGGAGTCCAAGGGTGGACTCAAGTCGAAGGGTACCTGAAAGCAGAGGGGACAGAGTCTGGGTCACTCAGCAGTGACCAGGGTGGAACCAGGACGGAACCAGGCAATGTCGGGCGCAATCAGGTGGTCGTCGAGGAGGTTCTCTCCGCAGTCACGGGGGCTCTGGGGCATCTGCGACGTCCAGGAGCAGGTCACGATCTGTCCCACCCAGGCTCTCACCGTCGGTGCAGTCGGCTTCAAGTTTGGAGCAAACAAGCCTTGGCAAGAGCAATCCACGCGGGATCGGAAGAATGCTTCTCACTCGGACCAGGAAGGTCAGAGTCGGGGCTCCTTTTCAGGGAAGCTGGTGTGGATCTGGAGCAACCAGATTCACGAGTCTTCTTTGTAGTTTCGTCGGCACAGGGACCACTAGCCAGCTGGCAAGTGACCGGGCCAACGCGTTGAGCCAAATAGAGCAGAAGGGCCCCACGCAGCACTCGTCGAGTGTGGAGGGCTGAACTTCGGCTCAGTAGTAGCTCAGGGTGGGGGCTTCTCAAACCCCGGTGCACAGCTTCGAGGGTCACTCATGGGCTGCACGGTCAGCGTCTCGTGGTCAATTCAAGATGGCGTGCCCCACGCTTCCGGTCGCCTCCCCGGGTCTCAGCTCTGCAGGGACTGTGGATCGGGCTGTTGGAAGGCAGGCAAGCTTGATCTCGTCGATCTCAGTCGCTCGAGTTCCGGCGGGAACTGCAACTAAGTAGACGTCGAGGGCTGGATGGTGCCTG
The DNA here is from genome assembly GCF_964261635.1 of Lissotriton helveticus. Taxonomy (NCBI): domain Eukaryota; kingdom Metazoa; phylum Chordata; class Amphibia; order Caudata; family Salamandridae; genus Lissotriton; species Lissotriton helveticus. Next base: position 498,037,324 of record NC_136063.1, read on the forward strand.
CTGCTGCAGGGTGGTCACTCCTTGACCACAAAGGAGATTCTTCGGGCTTCCACGTTGAGATGGAGGGCGAAGGGTCCAGAATTTCATTTCAAATGTTTCTTCCAAGAAATCTGATGTGCATTGGCACTGCTCCCACTCTTATTCCAATCTGGGGGGCGTGATTACCTGCTAGGTCCCCTCCTATGGGTGGGACCCAGGAAGTGGGTGGATACACCCCCTTCCTTTGATCCAGGCCGCCCTGGCACGAGGGCTGGAGTGCCCCAGAACCGGTTTGGCCGGATTATGCAAGGGGCAGCCTTGTGCGCCCCAGGCAGTGTCTGGTTTCTTTCAAACCTCCCTGCTACAATCCACTATCTCCTGTCTGGAGGGCGGTGACACCCTCCTGTGACAGGAAACCCTTTGTCCAGGACCCATTTGGTCGAGTTTCGGTCAACTGCAGGGGTCCAGACATTTGTCTGTGGCAGAGGCATCCATTTTGTGGATCTTAAGGTCTTTGGAGAAATTAACCGCATTTAGTAAAGGAACATGTCTTACCCCTCTAGAGGGGTGGAATGCCATCCCCGTCGCCAGAACTGGCGAGGGGATGGTATTCCAAATCGTATGACACCTTACACGACATGTTTTGATAAAGCCAAACCAAAGTTGCTATGTAACCGCGAGGATTATAAGGCACTTAAGAGTATATGGTATGGCATTATTCTGAAACAGCTTAGGGAGTTGTTCCCGACAGCTGCAGACAGGCTCAGCTCATGCTAGAGCTCCATCTCACATGAAACCACGCACTCTGCCTCCAGGATTGATGAGGCCTTCCATAGGAGTGGCTCACAGGTTAATATGTGTCCAGATATAGGTTTAGATATAGGTATACTATACCTAAGCAAGGGGTGATTACACCACCTTACCCCAGCTGAGTGATCAGCCAGTTGTGTCAATTTAAGAACCAGCCAGGGGTGGCAAAAGATATGCTGCAGCCCCTGGTAGGCCTTGGTGGCCCCTATGCCCTGGGCACCTATAGTGCATTATACAGGGGCTGACAAGGAGTCCATTTCCAATTGTGGTATGTACCTAGGGTACATGGAATCCATTTTACAGAGAGAGCAGATGGCCTGGGGCCCTGATTAGCAGGGAACCAGGTCAACTAAGTCAAAAAACCAGCTAAACACAGGCAAAAAATCTGGGGTAACCATAGTCAGGTAGCCACCTTCCTACATAACCCCCCCCCAAACGAAAGGAGATAAGGCTATCCTTGGCCAGGTAAGCCTATATTGCCTGAGTGGCCATATAAGGAAGTACCTGCACTAGCATGGGTACCCCCTGTCTCATGGTCCACTAAGCAGTCCCTCACCCTTGGGGTATCAGAGGGTCTCCACCATAGGGAATCACTACCTTGGGTGTGTTTATGCAAAGTTAAAGGCTGGTTTGGATATGGAGTATTGAAGTGAGGCTCTACTAAGTTAGGGCTTGGCTTCCTCCAATTATCTTCCACCATGTGTGCCTTTCTTTCTTTAACTGAGTTGCACTGTGCTCTCAGGGTCAACCTCTGGCTACCTAAAGCTGGAGGCTGGGTCCCTCTGTTTGGCTTGCTGGAGGGACAGTTCAGGTTTGGGCCCTTTGGGTCCCAGGTTTGGCTGTGCCCAACAGAATCCATCTGTGGGAGGTCCCTAACTGTTTTTAAGGGGGCTCCCTCAGGAGTTTTTAAAGTTTTCACCGTACTAGGGCTACTAGTTTTGGTGCACCTAATCTTTTGATGGGGGTGCTTTATTTGACAGGGGGCCCTCTGGGTCTCACTGTCCTTCTTGTCCTCTGCAGCCCTGGGCTGACTAAGGCAAGGTAGAGAGGGGCAGGTTACCTGCTCCAGACTGGGTCCCACCTGAGAAGGGTCCACCGCCATCAGAGGCTCTGTCAGGCCAGGCCTAACAACCTCTGGGGCAGTTCCTTCATCAGGGGTAAGATCAGTTCCCTGAGGAGGCTGATCCTGTCCTAAAGTCTGGTGAGGGGGAGATTTCTCTTCCTCCTCCATGCTCTCAGTTTGTGTGGAGTTATCCCTCATTTCAGGCTTCACAACACACATATCAGTTTGAGTTTGGGCTGTGGCCATCACAGCCCCACCAACCTTTTCAGGAGGAGACTCAGTTTGGGTTTCTGCTGTTATCATAACAGCTTTGCTATTCTGTTCAGGAAGAGCTTTTGCTAAAGATGGGGCAGAGAGTTTCTCAGCCCTACCAACCTTTTCAGGAAGGACATCTTGAATTGGGGCTGTAGCCATTACAGCCCCACTAACCTTTCCATTGGAATTCACCATTCTAGAATGGGTTTCCTGTTCAACCTCAGCCCAGGCTGAGATTTCCAAATCATTACCAAGTAGGCAGTCTACAGGCAAGTTTGGTGACACTGCCACTCTCTTTGGGCCAATGACACCTCCCCAGCTGAGACTTACTACTGCCATGGGATGATTTGTTTGGATTCCATCAATGTTTGTAACCTGGTATGTGGCACCAGGTAAAAGTTGCTTAGAGGGGACTATGCCATCAGCCACCATGGTGATGCTAGCCCCTGTGTCTCTAAAAGCTCCAACTTTCAAACCATTGATGATGGGTTCTTGTCTATACTTGCTCAAAGTATTTGGGCAAGCAGAGAAGTTGGCAAACCCCATGCCAGTCTCATAAACAAGATCATTGGGTGATGGGGACCTGGGTAGGCCAGGGTCCACCTGAGCTCCAACAGTAAACCCACCCAGATTCCTGGGTGTGCTTCCACTTCCTGGGGGATTACTGCTGACAGTAACAGGAGGTGTTGAAGCTGGCTTTGGAGGTATATTTTCTTTATTGTTATTCTTGGGACAACAGTTGTCTGTTTTGTAATGCCCCACCTGTTTACAGGCATAACAATAAGGCTTTTTCTCAGTTGAAGAAGTGTCTTGGGACCCACCCCCATTCTTGGAGTTTTGGGGCCCTGGGGAAGTCTTTTCTTTATTTTTATCCCCACCCTTATCTTGAGGCTTGGTAGACTCCTTCTTCTGGTTACTGTCCTGATTCTTAGGCCTAATCCTGGTTCTGACCCACTTGTCTGCCTTCTTTCCCAATTCTTGGGGAGAGGTCAGATCAGAGTCCACCAGGTGCTGGTGTAAGAGCTGGTTCTGACAATTACTTAGGATCTGCTCCCTCATAATCAAATTATACAATCCTGTAAAGTCATGTACTTTGCTGCCATGTAGCCAACCCTCCAGAGCCTTAGTTGCACAATCAACAAAATCAGTCCAGTCCTGAGTCTGTGTCTTCTGGGTGTCTCTGAACTTCAACCTGTACTGTTCAGTGGTTAAGCCAAACCCATCTATTAGGACACTCTTCAGGACTTTGTAATTGTTTGCATCCTCATGTCTGACAGTGAGGAGCTTATCTCTCCCTTTCTCTGAAAAGGAGTATCATAAGATTGCTGCCCACTGTTCCTCAGGAACCTGCTGTACCATGCAGGCTCTCTCAAGAGCAGTTATCCACTTGTGGATGTCATCCCCTTCCTTGTAGGGGGGCACAATCTTTGTCAGGTTTCTACTATCATAGGACCTGGGTTTCTCTTTTGGAATATTGCTGCCACCAGTGGCATCTAAGCCACACAATTTCTGCTCTCTTGCCAAGGCAAGTTTAGCTTGAGCCAAGGCTACCTCCTCCCTCTCTATCTGGAGTTTGACAGCCCTCATTCTGGCCCTATGCTCTAGCTTTTGAGAAGCAGTCATGCCTCTCTGTGATTCTCTGGAGGCACTAGAAATATGAGAGTCCCCTGAGGGAGATCTCACTCTTCTGTTGCCTGGGAGAATAACATGGTGGGATCTGGGGAGGTGCTGGCCCTCTCCATTCCCCAGTAGGTCCAAGTTGGCCTGGCTAAGCCTGGCAACTGGAACCTGGCTACCCTGATCCTGAACTCCTAAGTCCTCAACATCTGAGTCCTCATCTAAGTCATCATCATCCTCCTCCTCCTGAGGGGGATCAGTTTCAGGGGGGTTCCCTCCACTTCCTGTGTCTAGGGAAGCTGCCTTTGCCTTGTCTAAGTCATCCTGTTCTAGGATTTCTACCAGGATTAGGCAGGTGGGGCTTCTGCCCCTTTTTAACCCTCTTGCTTTGCACAAGGCAATCAAGTCTCTGCGGGTTAGTTTGTCATATCCAAAAGTTGCCTGGGTAGGGTCAACTGTCACAGGAGCAGACCCTAAGGCTTTTCCTGTGTCAGACATGGTTACTAGTGAGGTGTAAGTGGTGCACTTACCTACACTAAGTGTTTTCCTACTGTACCTTGCTAGTGAGTTGTAGTCAGGGTGTGCTAATCCCTTCAACCTACAACTACTAAGTTCAGTAGAACTTAATATGCTAAACTTTTGATTTTATATGTACCTAGAGGTACTTGATGTGATCTTTCAATTTGATACAAAGATTGCAATGTAAAACAACAGCAAGCTCAAATCCGCACCGCTGCTCACCAATGTGAGAAGTTGGCCTGGTAGGGGATGTTTCCAATTCTGGAACCACCTACTACCTGACCAAACAATCCCTTATGGTGTCTGGTTGTAAGTCAACCTTATTAGACAAGCTATCCTAGGGGTAGCATGGACTAAGCAGCCTAAAGGCTTAACTTAAGAGGTCGTGTTAAGCGAGCTGTTTTACCACATACAATCCTGTAATACCAAATGAAAGGACACCACACAAGTATATATTATAAAAATATATGTGTTTATTACTAAAAACAATCCCCAGTATTCTTTATGAATAAAGGGGCACAAGCGTTAAATCAAAAGCACTGTTTAAACATACAAGTTGCACAATTATGGATGAGGGCGGGTGGCCACTCAAACCATATACTAAACAAGTGGTATAAGAGAGGCCACTCGAACAGTGGTTAGGCCTAGGGCCTAGGGAATCGCTGGGAGCAGTCAGGACAAGCAATGCTGAAGTCGGGAATGGCCCTCGGGATTCGGGAGATGTGCGGAAAGCGCACGCATGCACCAATGTTAACCAATGGTGCGTAAAAGTCATAGAGTTAAAGTTTAAGGACACTTCCGCTGGACCTAGAGGAACAAAACTTAACACACAGACCCTAGAGGTGTGCACCAGTGTGGGAACACCGGCGGAGCAAAGTTACCTCACCCACAGGAAGTGGGTGCACAGGGTCGAAGTGGCGTCGGGTTTTGACACGCAGGCTCTTGGTGCTTGGAGCTGAAAGGGCTGCAGGCGGGTTAAAGATGAAGTGTCCGGTGGAGTCCAAGGGTGGACTCAAGTCGAAGGGTACCTGAAAGCAGAGGGGACAGAGTCTGGGTCACTCAGCAGTGACCAGGGTGGAACCAGGACGGAACCAGGCAATGTCGGGCGCAATCAGGTGGTCGTCGAGGAGCTTCTCTCCGCAGTCACGGGGGCTCTGGGGCATCTGCGACGTCCAGGAGCAGGTCACGATCTGTCCCACGCAGGCTCTCACCGTCGGTGCAGTCGGCTTCAAGTTTGGAGCAAACAAGCCTTGGCAAGAGCAATCCACGCGGGATCGGAAGAATGCTTCTCACTCGGACCAGGAAGGTCAGAGTCGGGGCTCCTTTTCAGGGAAGCTGGTGTGGATCTGGAGCAACCAGATTCACGAGTCTTCTTTGTAGTTTCGTCAGCACAGGGACCACTAGCTAGCTGGCAAGTGACCGGGCCAACGCGTTGAGCCAAATAGAGCAGAAGGGCCCCACGCAGCACTCGTCGAGTGTGGAGGGCTGAACTTCGGCTCAGTAGTAGCTCAGGGTGGGGGCTTCTCAAACCCCGGTGCACAGCTTCGAGGGTCACTCATGGGCTGCACGGTCAGCGTCTCGTGGTCAATTCAAGATGGCGTGCCCCACGCTACCGGTCGCCTCCCCGGGTCTCAGCTCTGCAGGGACTGTGGATCGGGCTGTTGGAAGGCAGGCAAGCTTGATCTCGTCGATCTCAGTCGCTCGAGTTCCGGCGGGAACTGCAACTAAGTAGACGTCGAGGGCTGGATGGTGCCTGCTGCTGCAGGGTGGTCACTCCTTGACCACAAGGGAGATTCTTCGGGCTTCCACGTTGAGATGGAGGGCGAAGGGTCCAGAATTTCGTTTCAAATGTTTCTTCCAAGAAATCTGATGTGCATTGGCACTGCTCCCACTCTTATTCCAATCTGGGGGGCGTGATTACCTGCTAGGTCCCCTCCTATGGGTGGGACCCAGGAAGTGGGTGGATACACCCCCTTCCTTTGATCCAGGCCGCCCTGGCACGAGGGCTGGAGTGCCCCAGAACCGGTTTGGCCGGATTATGCAAGGGGCAGCCTTGTGCGCCCCAGGCAGTGTCTGGTTTCTTTCAAACCTCCCTGCTACAATCCACTATCTCCTGTCTGGAGGGCGGTGACACCCTCCTGTGACAGGAAACCCTTTGTCCAGGACCCATTTGGTCGAGTTTCGGTCAACTGCAGGGGTCCAGACATTTGTCTGTGGCAGAGGCATCCATTTTGTGGATCTTAAGGTCTTTGGAGAAATTAACCGCATTTAGTAAAGGAACATGTCTTACCCCTCTAGAGGGGTGGAATGCCATCCCCGTCGCCAGAACTGGCGAGGGGATGGTATTCCACATCGTATGACACCTTACACGACATGTTTTGATAAAGCCAAACCAAAGTTGCTATGTAACCGCGAGGATTATAAGGCACTTAAGAGTATATGGTATGGCATTATTCTGAAACAGCTTAGGGAGTTGTTCCCGACAGCTGCAGACAGGCTCAGCTCATGCTAGAGCTCCATCTCACATGAAACCACGCACTCTGCCTCCAGGATTGATGAGGCCTTCCATAGGAGTGGCTCACAGGTTAATATGTGTCCAGATATAGGTTTAGATATAGGTATACTATACCTAAGCAAGGGGTGATTACACCACCTTACCCCAGCTGAGTGATCAGCCAGTTGTGTCAATTTAAGAACCAGCCAGGGGTGGCAAAAGATATGCTGCAGCCCCTGGTAGGCCTTGGTGGCCCCTATGCCCTGGGCACCTATAGTGCATTATACAGGGGCTGACAAGGAGTCCATTTCCAATTGTGGTATGTACCTAGGGTACATGGAATCCATTTTACAGAGAGAGCAGATGGCCTGGGGCCCTGATTAGCAGGGAACCAGGTCAACTAAGTCAAAAAACCAGCTAAACACAGGCAAAAAATCTGGGGTAACCATAGTCAGGTAGCCACCTTCCTACAGTGTTTATTCATTTTTTTCCCTTACAGCGCAGCTGCAGGAAAATTCTTGGTCCTTCGCAGCTGCTTTCCCCTCAGTCAATCCTCCCTGCACGGTGCAGTCATCCGACTGCTAGGGGGCCCGCGCACACTAATTCAACACGCACAGGGAGTCCTACACCCGGGCGGCCAGCGTGGCACTTTCACCCGATTCTTCTGAAAGGTGAAGCACATCCGGTCGTAGGTGTTGTAAAAGAGGGCTGAATTCGCTGTTTGGATGGTCTTTTGGCACCAGAGATCCACAGTCTAGAGCTGAACACCCGCTCTGCGGGTAAGAAAAGGTCTTGTTTAAGCCATAGTTTTGGGACATGTCCCATGCGGTATACAACAGTTCCCTGTAAAATAAAGGGAGTACTGGTCCCTAGGCCTGTTTGGGACCTGTGATTAATCCCTCCTGGGAATATTGGTGACTCCTGGGTTTCCCAAGATTTCCCTTGTCCTTGGCTAAAAGCCCTATATCCCACCTTCTTAAATATGGAGGAATATGAGGCTCACATGGAGGAAAATATTACTTACCTTCCTATTGATGACCACGTTTACCGGGTCATGGATGCTTCTATTTTTAAGGCTTTGTCTCTGGTAATGGTGCCCTTGGAGAAGAAAATACTCCATCTTCAGGCTCACTGCCAAGAACCCCTCGAACCTAGGGAAAATCTTGCCACGTCACAGGCCCCTATACCTCCAGTGCAGCCCTTGCCTTCCATCCCAGATAGCAAGCATAAGTGCACAGACAATCCAGGGGTCAATCTAGATGTTTTTGCAAACCATAAAAAGCCTTCATTGATTCCCAACCACCCCTTCTGACTCCCAAAGCGCAGGTACTTTGGTAGTCTCCTCCATCCCTCCCTCAGCTTAGACCCGGGGGACAGAGATGATCCTCCCAATGTCTCAGGCAAGGATGTGGACTCCGGCAGACCCTAGCATCTGTCTGGTGATACTCCACCCTCGGAGAATGGCGCGGAGAAAATTGCAACCCCCTAGAGCCAAGTTTGGACATGTTGGAACTGGATGATCTTTTACATTCATGCTTTGTGGAATAGTCCTCAGTTCCTAAAGCAGTTTCTTATATAGTAGGCTGGTTGTACAAGCCACTGGACAAGAAGATCAGGAGTTGTCTCCGAGCCAAATGTCCAAGACCTGCTTTGGAGGGCAAAGTAGCCCTCACTCCCGAAGTTGATACCAAAATGGATACTTTTCTGGATAAGTTTGTGTAAGACCCCCAAAAGGGAATAGATCGCTCCTGGTGCCTGTGTCAAGACAAATTACTAGATGTAGCAGGACCCCCATCCTAGATCCTGGACATGTCCGAAGATGCCAAGTAAACTGCCTCTTTGTTCTCCCATGAAGCTCTGTCCAGCTGGGCTCAAAGAGCCATCATTTTTTGGGAAAATGCAAACTTTCCAATATCTACGAAACGTTTTAGATCTTTCTTAAGTAAAATCAACCCGAAGCTGGGGGAGCTCTCAACATTGAAGGAGGGCCTATAGCAGAGGGATATCTCTTTGGAGACCCATTCATCTGAGAGCTAGGGAAATTCTTAAATACTTTCAACCCTCTGGATAAGGCTCAGACATCAATCAAACGAATATTTACGCCCCATGTTTTTACAGGAGCGAGCCATGGTAGGGTGTGCTCAGTCGGGTGTGCTTTTCACCAAGCCTCCTCTAAAGGTGCAGATTCTCACTGAGGACAATGGCAAGATCTGTTCAAGTTCAGAAATTTGTACCCAACCAGGACCTACCCCCATCGGCAGGGCACAAGAGGGAGAGGATATGGCAACTACAATGTCCCCCAAGGTGAGTATCCAAACTTCTGAGGGGATCAAACTTGGGGATAGGTTTACGTTTTTCTTACACAATTTGTAAGCCCTTACCTCAGATGTTGGGGTCCTTCAAACAATCAGATGTTTCCAAATAGTTTTATGGCTCTCCAAGCCAACCACTCAATCTGAAACCCCTGTCCTTTTCTCCGGCCACTTGGAATTAGTAGACATCAAGATTGGTCAGCTTTTGGAGAAGGGTGTGATTGTCCCAACAACCTTGCATCCCCACAGGTTTCTCAGCAATCTTATTTCTGGTGGAAAAGAGGGATGGAGGCCAACGCCCATCATCAATCTGAAGGGATTCAATGAGTGGCTGGTTTTCCATCACTTCAAGATGTAAGGTATGCATCTTCTCAGGGATTTGTTGCAGGCAATTCATTGGATGGTCCGATTGAACATCAAGAACGACTATCTTATGATCTACATATTCCATCCCCACAGATGGTTCCTACAATTTCTTAGCTATTTAAGTTCACCTCCCTTCCTTTCAGTCTATCCTCTGCTCCGTGGTGTTTTACCAAGATGCTGAAACCGGTGGTAGAACATTTGAGAGCTTGAGGCGTCAAACTAATAGTCTACGTTGGCGATTGTGAGCGGATGAACTCCGGGATAGTGACTCCCACCACGAGTAAGGAACTTCAGCAACCAGAATCCTTCACGACTGGGGAATAAAACACTAGGGGCAGACGCGGGCAAATCACGGCCAGGAGAAAAGACACTCCCACCTCTCATGTCTTTCCACAGCGTGACACGGAGGTGGAGAGGGGAGGAGTTGACCCCGGAAACAGTATTTCCCCACCATTGAAAGTGAGGCCAGGAGAGGAAGAGGCGTCGTTGACCAGCGGAGGTGGAGACCGGTGCGAGGAGTCGAATGTGGAAGAAGTGCAAGACGCCACGCAGAGAAGGGAACGCAATGACAGCGACCGGAGTGGAGATGAGGAGGAAGAAGCAGACGACCACTGGACCGAGGAGTGGTGGCGTCCACCGGAGGAGGCTGAAGAGCGGTGAGTGACGCTGGTTCAGGGGAAAACTGGGTGGATTAGACGAGGGCGGTGGGAGGAGGGAAACTAGCGGGTACGGGAAGATAATAGTACTCAGTGGGCACGGTAGTGAAGAAACCCTGCTTCCGATAGTGGGCGCATCTTCTGGTTGTTGTTATGCACTGCATCCGATTCCCATTCACCCAAACCCTTCCCTCTTGCTCCTTCACATTGTCTTGTATTTTCACTAAGTGTCAAACAGCGAGTAGTTCCTAAAAACACACCAGGTTTTGGTGACAGATTTATAATCGCCCTGTAACACTACAGAGTCACTGACGGCCTCCCTTTTTCTTCCCTCTTTACGAGCCTCCGTGTGAAGACAGCACCAAGGACGAATCCGAGCATCAATCCCTGACCACCGCTCTTACCATTAAAGACAGGGAGATGGCCACATCACAAACTCAACCGGAGGACTCTGAACTGGAAGAAGAACAATCCCCATCCGCAGTAAAACTCAAAACTGTGTCACTTGATAAAAAAGTAACCGCTGTTCAACAGTATATTCAGCATCCGCGTCTGTATATCCGACCCGCCATCCCAAAACGATGTTCTAATTCTGACTCAATGCCTGAGATGACTGTCACAGCACTTGCAAATGACTAACGGTCTGTTGGAATCCCTTGGTTTTGTGGTCAATTAGAAGACATCCATCCCTATGCCTCCCATAATCCAAAGTTTATGGGGTTTATAGAGGACACGATCAAGGACACAGAGTCTTCCCTCTCACAAATTTACCAAGAAAAAGCACAAGCGCAGAAGGACTTTGGCCAGGCCTATGATCTCCCTGCCTCATCTGGCCTGCACAGTAGACCCCTCTCATCGTCCATACAGGCCATTTTTTCTGGACCTCTGCATTACTGGGCATTGCAATGCCTAAAGATCTCCCATCTGCTGCGAGTTCTCACTTATTTCAAGTTCATTCCTCTCTTGGAGGAGATGAGGGAGGAACTACAATGGTGAGTCTCCCATGTGGAGGCATGGAAGGCCAGGCTATTTTTGGCTCCCAACGCCGACCTTCTGGATGCCAGCTGCACGGATTGGGGAACAAGATGCAGGGAATTCTCCTCAGGAGGAAAATGGTCCTCTCCAGAACAATCCCTTCATATAAACTTCCTGGAATTAATGGCAAGGTCCTTTGCGGTGAAGTGTTGGACCAAGAACAGGGCCCAATCCTTCTCAAGATGGACAACGTGGTGGTGGTCTGGTATGTCAACCATCTAGGGGAACGAGAATGAAGACTCTTCCCATCTCAATATGTTGATTCCCCAACTAGCCTTAGTAAGGCTTATATTCTCTCCCAGGGTAGCACACTATCTACAGATGATTACTTCCTATTCCTAGATCATAGCACACAGGTTAACTGTCTTCTTCTTCCTTAGTCTACAAAAGGATAAGGGGCAATAGCTTATTATTGCCCTTTGTAGGTGGACATATTTAAGTGATAAGGGCACTCCCATGTTCCAATTTACCCCAAGTAGAAACACAGAGCCCAAGGTGATGCCATGGGCTCCAACCCAGCATGGTCATTTGCTATTGTAAGTCAGAACATAAAGATTTGGGGTGCAATTCACAAAATTGTTTGATAGTGTGTTTTTCCTGGTACTATTTAGATGAAAGGATATACGAAAGTATGTTTAATTTTTACTGGCGATAAGACTCTGCTACTTTTGTACTTTTAAATTGCAGTTTAATGAATGCCTGGTATGTAGAAAGGACAGTATCAGATTTAAGCCACAATATAAATGATAGTTAGTGGTTCCATATTAATTTCCAGAATTGTTTTGAGTTCTAAGGTAATTTCAGCCTGTGAAAAATGCTGCTTTTCTGTTGGGAGTTTCTGAAACATTGTTGAGAGAAAATATTTTTTACTTATGATTTTGTCATCACAATTAGAGTACTAATATTCTATTTTCATGGTAAATGTGACGCACTCTTTGATGCCATGCTACTGCAATAAGAACTGTTGAATCTATAGCATTTGCTATGTAACAGGAAGAAGTAAATGAGTTGAACCTCTTCAACACACTCAATATGCTACAGTACCTCACCCAGCCAACACACACCACATTCTTGACTTTGTCTTCTAACATCAGAATCAGTCCACTGCAAATCACCCCTATCCCTGAATTGGAATGTACACGTCTTCATCACTACCTCCCTGCTCAGAGTTACCAACAAACAGAGGCCAACCCAAAAGAGAAGAGCAAACCTTTAGATCTTTCAAAGACTTCTCCATTGACAACCTAACACTTGAACTCATCTCTCACCCTGTAATCTCCAATTTTGATGTTAATTTCCTTCTAAAAGGCTACAACACTTTTCTGGAAAATTATTTGAACACCCATGGTTCAACTAAAACACACAAATTCATGCCGAAATGTTCAGCTCCCTGGTAATGCTAAAGACCTTACTGACAATAAACACTCTATCCACAGACAGTTAGGAAAATGGAAGAAAAACAGAACTCACATTTACCCCATGATACTGAAATCCCTCCATTCAACACACTGACACCTCATCACATCCGCCAAAGAAAAGTACTTTAGAATACCATCAACGAAGCATCCAACTGAAGCAGAATACTGTTCAACCCCTTGCCTGGTCTTCCTATCCCACTCCAGGGACAAGTGAAATGCCATCAACCTCTTCTTCACTGAAAAAATACAGAAGATTCAACAACGCATTTGCAAAGCAATCTCAGAGGCCTGAAACCACCAATCTATCGTTGAACCACAGACGCCTGGGGATGTTGCAAAGCGCATGGGAGGTGATGCGGTGGTCATCGCTTTAAAAAAGGGGGGTACCCCAAATAACCCTCCAGCATCTGGGTAAGTAAACAGTATTATATACAAGTAATGCCTAGGGACAAATGTTCAAACTCTACCATAAGATGAAGAGATACTTAAATTATCCCTTCCTATGAGTTTTATTCTCTAGAACAATCTACATCATGGCAAGGCGCTGGTTTCAATGGTAGTTCAGTGTTGATGAAGCATTGAGGGTCAAGCCACGAGGCTTCAGCTGCGTGGTGTTGATGTCACACCATAACATGTGTATTTGTAAAGTGCAAGTTCACCCAAGGGTATCTTGCTGCTGAATAACAGATGTTTATTGTTACCCAACTCAATGGTACTCATTTTATCGACCTCAGAAGGATGAAAGGCTGAATGGACCTGCTAGGATTTGAGCATGTGACCATGAGGTCGAACGCAGTCCCCTAAAGTGGTTGTATTAGCCCACTAAGCCACCAGACCCGGCTTTAAAACATGGGTCCACAGGTGCTTCGGCGGAGTCGGGCGTCACACAGACTTTAGTAATGCAGGACTCGGGACTCATGTGTGGCAAGTCTTTGGAGGCACTGGGGCATCATCGGGGATTGTGCTGTAAGTCTTGGACGTTGCAGTGAGCGAGGACAACAGCTTCAGTGTAGGCAGCGGTGCGGTGTCGAGCAGCAGCACCGGTTCCAAAGTGACGCTCAAAGTCGATGTGCTGATTATCTTCTTTTTAGCACAGAAACTCACTTGCAAGTGCCCAGACACTGGATTTGGCACCACTTGGCAGAGTAGAGCTCTCAGTAGAGGAGCCGAAGTTCTGCAGGTGTAGTCTTTGATGACCCTGAGACTTCCAGCAGGAAGCAAGCTCAACTCAAGCCCTTGGAGAAACTTTAGACTGTAGGATGAGGAGAGCAAAGTTCAGTCCTCTCACTCCCAGGACAAGAAGCAGCAGACAGCAGGCTAACACAGCAATGCATTCAGCAAATTGGCAGTTACTCCTTGCAGTACAACACCTTTTCTATCTGGCAATGTTCTGAGTATATGATGTCAGAGGTCCAGTACGTATGCCTATTTTGGCATTGGAAATAGGGAGATTTCAAAGAACGGTCTTTGTAGTGCACAAGACCCTGCCCTTCCTGACCCTGGCTCCAGACACACTACACAGGGTATGCAACGCTTTGTGTGGGGACAGGCAGGTTCAGGTGCAAGTGTCAACTGCTCCCACCACTCTGGCTTCGGAAGACCGATCAGTCTGGTGAAGGGCCATCAGGGTATGCAGAACACAACTCAGCTCCCTTTGTGTGCACCTGTCTAGAACCCAGCTGTCACCCTGACCCAGATGTGTAATCCAGGGACAGGCGTAAGCACAGAATGGTTAAAGTAAGAAAATGCCAACTTCCTAAAAGTGGCAATTTCAGACCACCAATATAGAAACCAACTTTACTAAAAAAGATGTGTTTTTAAATTGAGTCCAAAGGCAGAAAACTCTAATTTTTGATCTGCTCCCATTTGGAAGACACACTTGTAAAGTATTACAAGACAGCTTCAATGCTAACCTATGAGAGACAAAGGCTTTGCTGTAGTGAAAAAATAATTTGGCATATGGCGTACCTTGTAAATACACTGCACCCTGTGCATGGGGTTGCCCCAGGCCTACCTTACCTAGGGTTGCTTTGCATGTAATAAAAGGGAAGGTTTGGGGCTGGCAAGTAGGTGAACTTTCCAAGTCGACGTGGCAGTTTTTAAAACAGCACACAGGGGTTAAGAGGGTTTGAAGAGCTACTCATGTGGGGGGGCACAATCAGTGAATCAGGCCTACTAGTAGCATTTGATTTGCAGGCCCTGGGCAAAGATAGGGCACTGTACTAGGGACTTACTAGTACATAAATTATGTAAATCATGGAGAAACCAAATGCAAATACATTTTAGACACAGAGCACATGCACTTTAGCACTGGTCTGCAGGGGTAAAGTGCCCAGGGTTCTAAAATCAGCAAAAATGAAGTTCAGCACACAGTCAAAAACAGGAGGTCAGAAGCAAAAAAAAGGGGGAAACCACGCCAAAAGATGCCAGCTCTAACACAAATCATTCAGCAACACTCTCTCCAGGTCAAGTACCGCCCCACCTCGCCATTGTCAATACCTCCTTTACTTAAGGATTCTTTTTAGAAGCTCTCATGACAGCCAGATCTTCTCACTTTTTTTTATTTTTTATTCCTTTTATTAAACAGTAGAGAAACGACATTTCTGATCACAATTGGAAGGGATAATGCAAATTTCAAATATACATACCTAGGTATTGCAGTTGTAGGATATAATGCCTTGAATAATAGTGTAACATCAGTTATGGCGTATTAGGATCTTCAAGAGAGGGGACAGTTGGTGGTACACAAATATTACCACAATATGCATTCCATTTGCTCCATATAGAAAACCATTTATTTGGGCATCTGCGTGCAACATAAACAGTTTTTCTCTAGTCATACACCAATCCATATCGGCCTTCCAAGCCTCCACTTTGGGCGCCACCCGCACCCCATAGCTGAGCTAGATTGCTTTTGGCCACCATCAAGCCCAGTGTGTCCCATATTTTGTCTTTACTATTTAGGTTGGTGGGTTCCCAGACATTCAAAAGACATCTTTTGGCTTCAAGTCCTAGATCTTCTCACTTTTAAAGAAACAGATGACCTTGCCAACTACCAGCCCATCACTCATTTACTGCTCATCAGCAAGATCATCAAAAAAGCAGTCTATGCTCAACTCCAAGTTTACATAAATGCTAACCATCTCCTGCTTGACTGGCTTCAGACCACACTGCATCACGAAGGCCTCTGTCTTACACATCATCGGTGATGCTCTCCTGACCACAGACTAAGATGATGGCTGGACTTGTCAGATCCCTACAACATAATTGACTGTCTCACCCTCAACCAAAACCTGGAGTCTTGAATGGGAGTTCTTGTAACATCATTTGCTTGCTCACTTCCTACCTTTTCAAACAACACTAATTTGTTCACATGAGCACCTTCAAATCCTAAAAGATCCCTATTCCTTGCAGAGTCCTTGTCATCTTTAAACTCTAGATGGAGCCCCTAGGGTTATACTTACAGATGGCAGCATCAACATTCACAAATATGCCAATGATACAGAACTGTATTTGAAAGTCTCCTCTGCTACAGACATCAAATGCCTCCAACTCTGCCTGCACCTCATCCTGATTTGAAAGTTAAGCACCCCTCTGAAGCTCAACAATACCAAGATGTAAGTCTAGTTAACTCCCAAGAACAACAAACAAGATATAATACAAGCCTGCCTCACTGACATGAACCTTGATGACTTCGTATCCCAACTTTCACCAAATGTCAAGTCATTTTGATTCACCCTGGACACCAATGTCACCCTTGAGGAACACAATGTCAAAAAACAAAGATGGCCTGATACCAGCTTTCTCTCCTAAGGTAAGTGGAACTGTTTCTGCAAGAAATCAACCTCAACACTTCTGTTCAAGCTCTCGTACTCTTGTCTGGATAGTGGTAACATACTGCTCCATGGCGTCCCAGACTCCACATATGCCCCTCCTTAAGGGCATTCCTACATGCTGCAACATGTGTCATCCCGGACTTAAAGAAATATGATCACAACACCCCTATCCTGATCAAACTTGACTAGCTCCTGTTGCTTGGAGTATTATCACTAGGAACCTTTTGTATCTTAGGTTGCTATGCTGTAGAAATAAGCTAGAATGGGACTATATAACAGGGAGTACAAACCTGACAATATATTGGCAAGATCCTCTCAGCCAGTGCTAAAGAGCTAATTTTTAGAGACTGAAATGACCTTTTAGTGCAGTGATGTGGGAATGAGGCTTTTCCTAAGGAAAGAGTCTGAACCACACCTCCTTGTACACTAGCCAGACCTTCTACCAAGCTTGGGATACTCCAGACTGTGTTTAAAAGGCAGCCCTAGGATTGGCACATAGCAAGCTCGGGCACATAATGCTCAAATGATCTGCACACTCAAACTGACATGTTAAAGCAATCTGCCAAATACCCAGAGCACTACAAAATGTTTCTTTCTACACCCATCAGATTGCATACTATGTCAGAAAGCCTCCTCCCACTGCATTATTCAAACCATGCATGAAGAAAATTATTCTTGAATTACCACTCAAGACCTCTCATTTCTTTCCTGAAAGTGAACATCTCCCATCTCCTTACCTTCCATTTTCTGCATGCCTCTTTTTATGAGTATCGACGTCTCTCAGTCATATGCCTATGTTCCTTAATCTCTATTATTGTATTTCTGCAAATGGCTCACACCTCACTTCATAAATCACAATATCTCCTTCTTTAGTACCCTATCACTGCAACCTGACAATACCTATCTATTCACCTACCATTTGCATGAATCGACATACAACCGCACAACCCTATGATCACACCTAACTATAAAATTCATCTATCACAAAGAAACTGGAGTAAGTGTATGAAAAGTACCCCCCCCCCCCGGGTTTCGGAGTAGTGTGCTACTCGCAGTAAAGTGATTCAACACTTTGTCGGGGATAGTAAACACGATATAAATGCAATTAGAATATAATTAAAAAACATCAGTAACATTACACTTTAGTTCCCTGAATCCAGCCATCTCTCCTATCATTGACTGTCTGCTTGTCTTAGACAGCATAGGGTACTTTACTGCCTTTTAGCTACGTTCACACTGTACAAATATCACTTACATATATTTAAAATAAAAAATAAAATTCACTCCGTATAACTTATAAGTGACTACATTCAAAGGTGATTATTTAAAACATATTTTAACAAGAACAATGAGACAACTATTTTAAAACACCATGAAAAATATCTTGGACTACAAAATGTTGACAGGCTCATAATACCTTAAATGTATTGCACAAACACATGGAAAAGGGGAAACGGTGCTTTCAGGGACTCGTTTATTTAATGTGCTTATAGCAGCAGGAACGAAAGCTATTTTCACACAGTCAGTCTTCTGAAGAGGAAAGTGACTGTTTCCAAAGCCGTCTTCTCCTGCAGCATGTCTCTCTGTGTAGGCCCATTATCTGAGCTTGATGAACAGTCACTTTGTAAATAAGAACTCTTCAAAACTTATAGACACCGCTTGGGGGATGGAAGGAAGGAGTAGCGTTATGTGGGTTGATTATGTAATGAGGCTTGTCTCGGGTACTAGTTATGAATCTCTAGGTAAACAGTGACCAACAAGTAGCCAATCAAAATACAGTATTTTGGTAGCATATAGTGGTATGATTTACAATTATGCCTAGGTATTCTGGAGCACAGGAACACTGCTGTTTGTATATTTATTCATTAATGAGCATTCCTGCCGGCTCATTTCATTTCACAACATGGTGAAAGTACTTTAAGTGGTTTATGCGTGCGGCAGTGTAAGGCTGGAGTACACCCTGAAAGTCTCAGCACTGCCTACAAGCAATCATGAGGGATTCAAGGAGTCTCGTCGTCTACAGCACAAAACCTGTACAGAAAGAACAATAATACAATTAAAGAGGCCAATGCTGTATCAAAGTGATAGTTCCAAAGCCATCTTTAAATGTGGTCCACACATGTTGACTTTTTTTTCACAGGAACAACCAGGTTTGCAGTCCTTGGGGGGTGAAGGGGGGTGTTCCCACGAAAATTGCGTTTTATATATACAGAGGTTGTTTTATCAACAAGTGTACTTGCATATGTGGGTGGTTGTGTGGACTAGACAGGTAGGTGAGGGCACGGATTGGTCGAGTCAATGGATAGAAGCTTGCACAGAATGATGGATAGATATGCTGATAAGCAGCTAAATATGTGAATGCATACCTAGATAGATGGAGACAACAGGAGATAAGTAGGTTGACCTAAAGAGTTAGTCCTCAGATATCATTTTACTCTGTCCTAATACCACCACACAAGAGCAGTGCTTGCTACTATATAAGCCGTGTTCAGATTTTTTCTGCTCCTTTTCTATAAAGAAATTCATTACTAACACCAGCACAGCAAAAAAACAAACCCAAAAATGGCATGAGAAAAATGACTTTCTAAGGTAAAGCAAAGAGGTCGGGTAAGGCAGATAGAACTTGGTAAGAGCACCTCTGATAAATACGTTAATTTGGCAAGCATAATGCCTTACTCACAGATGGAAATGCAAAAATGCAAATTCATGGAAAATCCCAGAAAATATTTTGAAAATGTATTATTTTTTTGCTGTTATTGGACAGCTGGTGGTGCTTTCAGGGACTGGCATCCCCAACAGCTGTTAAACGCTGTCATTGTTAGCCCACCTGATGTTGCACATTTGCTAGGGTGGTGTGTATAATCTTCATGGATCAGACCATTTTTAGCGCTTATTTGTTGAGAGCCACATTGTTGATGCCTGATGCATGAACGGATTTTTCAGCTTTAAAATCTGGGATACGCGAAATCACAGGGTTTGCAACCACAAAATCAAGAGTTGCAATCTATTAAAGGTCTAAAAGTATTTGTGACAGACACAGTTCCTTTTGGAACACATTGCAGATCACAAAGAGGAGGAGATTATAAGGTGCACCCCTCCTCTTCCTGATCCAGAATGCCATGCATCAGTGGTTTGCAAAACCACGGAGCAGATACTGACACTGTATCTAGAGTAGTATTGAATTTGCAAGTGGAAGCTCTCTCTGTGGGAAGTACACCAGCATATAGATGTCGACAGTTTTCTCCTCTACCCAGTGCCAACAGTAGTGCCTTTGACAATTTTCAATTCTTTATGCTCCACTTATGTTGTTACTTGGTTCTTGTCCCTAACACACATTTGCTGCCGACGGGTTTCCTGTGGTAAGGACGCAACATCCTTCACCCTCCTCCCTCCCTACCCCCCAATACTTCGCGTTTTCTTCACACCACCCTTCTCTGCAACGCTTTTCTTATCCGAGAAAGGTGGCTTCTTCTCGCGCTTGTGGCGACACGCCAAGATCAGGACCTGGATTCAGGTCCATGGCCCACCTCCTTTTATGTCTCTTTTTTTTGCATTATAGGAGCCTCTCATTTGCACATCATTTTTTTTTGTTTTTTGTGGGCAGACTCCCCGCCCCTACCCCCCCCCTTCAAGCACCACCAGCTCCCCTACCATCTATGCACTTTTTATTTGTAATTCCCCGCCTGTTCCAATCGTGCTATTGCATTTCGCGTTTAAGAGCAGGTGCAGAATCATTCAGCAGAAGCTGCATCCTTTGTACCCTGCAAGGGAACATGTTTTTTTTTAAACAAAAAGCCTCTGTCCCTTTCGGAGACATTGACTGGTTTCAAAAAACATATTTAAAAAGGCAGTTTCTGAAAAAGATAATACAGTTGGCTGTGGCAGAGGAAGAAAGTATTAATCCTGAAAGCAAGCTAAGGCCTTATACCTATGAAATTAGCTGCCTGGAAGCATAATTATATATAAGTAGATTAGAAAGTAATGTTTCATCATCAGAACCTGTGTAAAATAATGTTAAAAAAGCATGTCTGCTATCTTCATTAATAGTGACTTTGGCCGCTGTCAACTGTGAGGGTCTGTCGGTAAAGCTGCTATGAGTGCGTTATGCCCCTGATGTTGTTCCCCACATGTGAGCATTTAGGTATTTTGTTTTAAAACATGTCCTTTTAAGGGACAGCAGCTGCTTTACAAAAAAAGTGGTCATGTGCAAGGAATGCAATTTTCCACATCTCAATCTCACCTTTGATTAGCTCCATCTTACATGTATTACCTCCATCTCACAGGCAAACATACATATAAAGCACGTCATATGTTTTTTTGACTTTCAGGTGTCTTGTATTTTTACATGGTGAGATACGACCTGGAGCATGCTGCTCCCCCCATTCAGCATTGGGTATACCCATAATTCACAGGCTGAGATTCATTGCTACAGTGTAAAGGCCAAAGTTTAGTTTAATTTCACAGTATAACAAAATAGACACGAGGAAACACGTTTTACTGCGTTTTACTGCTTCACTTACTTTACAAAGAGAAACTACTCTCCCAATAATCACTATGCCTCTTCAATGGGCTTTTACCTTGTGCACAAATTTACCCTCCTGCATCCTGGTGTTAGTTAAATACCTTTTGCTAAAACAAACATGAACAAATGCCACAGTGTGGGGGGGGGGATCTGGGCTCATTCAAGGTCTAGCCTCTCCTGAGCCATGGACCCTCCACACACTCACCAATGGTGATATATAACATATTACACTCTGCACATTCGCTTACATACTATATGTATGTGTATGTCTAGTGGAATAGGACTTTAGAAACCATGGGACAATAAAAAAAACACGTTGGGATTGTGTGATCACTTGGCTACTTGCTTAAGGGAAAAACTGAGAAAATCGTTGTGGATCTATTTATAAACACATGTATGTTTTAGTTATAAATCATTTTATAGATCGTGCTTAGCAGTGAAATCGTAACCAATCAACTGATTATGAGCATAAATGAGTAACTGTTTTGCACTAATGTTGCTGTTTATCTAATACAAGAACTTTAACAAGCCTGATCTTGCCTTTCAGCATATTCACATTTCTCATATTAACAAAAATGTACGTTCTTTTTTTATTATTACATATAGCACGCAGCCTCTTTGCTCCGCATTTTGAATGTCGTTTGCTTCATTCTTAGCTAGACAGGGAAATGGTCACACGAAGGTGCTCTATTTGACTGCACTGGTGGACAATTTCTGCAACATTTTCCACTCTTATCCTTTTTTTTTTAGAAACTATTCTATTGGGTTTTGTACTTTGTATTGTTTCTACTTTGTTATGGTTCTGTGTCATATTACTTGTAGAGTTCCGCCACGTCCATATTGCGCTGGCTGCATTCCAGAATGTATTTGTTTGAACTGTTCTTTGCTTACCATTGCCAGTTGGTTGTCCCGGCTAGGAGAATGTGGTCCCTTTCCGCTGCTGGGGACACTTTCTTCAATTTAATCGGTTGCTCATCCTGGTGGCCCAGTCTTCCTTATTTCACTTTCTTATAATGTTTACTCTAGCGTTTAATGTGTAAACAAATAAGTGCTAGGGTTCTCTCGCAAGGAGGCCACTGCAGCTTGTACCACACATTGCCCCTGCCATGCTGCCAATGACAATGCCAACACAACTACTAACCATCACACTCCTACAAGTTTGAGGATTCAGACTATTTCAGGCCCCCAAAGCTATAAGAAAGGCTTGAGCAGCAGGCAATAGTAATTTTAATGTTAATAATCAGCCGTTGTTGTGTTCACGTCTACATCTGCCAGACTGCACCACCATGTGGCCGACTGTCACAACTGCCGGTGCTGACAAGTGCGGTGCAGAGCACTGGTATACTTGTGACCTTCCTCTACTTACTGAAGGCGGCTAAGATACATCGTTTCTGGGCTCGCCTCTTTCACTGCACTCTGCCTGATTGCCTTATATTCCAGGACCACCCTGCCTGTTGCACTGAATGCTCGCAATGCTCGGTGCTTCCCTATATGCCTAACAGTGTCTACAAAAGTGCACACTGGTCAACGGACACACCATCCTTGTGTCCACGCTTCTGTCGCAATCTTCTGTTATAACGTAGCAGTAGGACGTGGACTAACGCATGGTTCAGGCTGCAGAGTACCAACTGCATTTGCTTGCAACCCTTGCTCGTAGGCGACGGCAGATAAAATAGTCAGCAGTTGTCCAGCATCGAAGAGAGAATGACCAGGGAGCGGGGTTGGGGGGGTTGGTGACACCTCAGCTATACTGAGCAAGGTAGTATTATTACACTGTCGGTACACATAATATCTCTATTGACATTAGAAGTCTAGCTCCAACGATAAGGAGTCAGTTTGCATAATTTAATCCCCTGCCCTTCCTCCCACTTAAGGTTACCAGATGACTCCAAGTCATTATGGACACCTTTTTCCAGTCCTGCTTTTCCTTTAACAGGTTTTTTTGTTTAATAGTGTACTGCATTAGGTTATTGAAAGAAAATCACGGACTGGAGCACTGACTCCTTGGTGACTTGTTTAATCAGTAAACAATGCAGACAACAATCACTATGGCATATGGGACAATTGTAACCAACCGTAGCCTACGCTACACTACAGTTCTTTCAGTAACCCATCATCAGAATGGCCTCCCCCCTAGTTATTTATGGAATGGCGTCCAGAAAAGTAGAAATCCCTGGTTCATGAGAGGGAAAACAGAAGCCAAGGCCTCATGTCTATGAAATAAGATACCCAAAGGTAATTTTATCAAGTAATGTCTGACTACCCAAACTCGTTCAAACTGTATTAAAATGTATCTCTGCCATTTTCATTGAAAGAGTCCTTTTAAACAGAAAGGGTCTGTCAGTTATGTTTTAATGTAACTATTGGTAGCATAAGGTATATGATTAACCATTTAGAGACTAGGTAGATATATAATACCCTGTCTTAGATACTATCTATTAAAAACAGTTTCTATCTAAATGAATAATCACATCATTTAGCTACGACTGGCGTAAAGCAAACATAGCAGACAGGAGCAATACCGGTGCAGAATATAAAGATGTTCTAAGGATCATAAACTCCTATGACAGAAGTCTTGTCACAAAGTGCAATAGTCTAGCTTTCTGAGTGTTTAAATAATCATCTCATACTGGGCAAAAAACAACCACTTATTTATTAAACCGAGTTAGGCCACCTACCAGTGTATTTCTTTACTGTTCGCTTCTAGTCCAAAGACTTTTACTGACAATACATGAGAACTCAGAAAAGTTTGTAAAATGTCAGAGTCCCACGAGGTAAGTTTTACAAAGACTTAGAGACCATCCTATTTATTTATTTATTTATGAATTTATAACGCGCTAGAATCGACTCTAGTAGAGTATCTCTGCGCACAGAAAGAAAAATAGAGAACAGAAAGAAGCAGTAGCAACAAGTTGGTATTTAACCATTTGGATGCTAATGACAAGGGTAACTCGTCATGGAGTGCCCATTCATTTCAATGGAAATTACATGGCAACGATGGAATAGGCCTTAGCATCCAAGTTTCATTGGTCATCCAAGGCGCACAAACTATATCTGGAATAAGAATGTTTTAAGCTTTTTCCTGAACTTTGAGTGTTCTGGGCATTGCCTGAGATCTAGGGGGAGTCTATTCCACCAGGTGGGTCCGACAACCGACAAAGCATTACCACCTTGTCTGACCTTCCTTGCCGTCGGAACTCTCAATAAAAGTTGACTGCTGGACCTCAGGGCCCGGGTAGGATTGTATGGGATGAATTTGTTGTTCCAATAAGGAGGGCCACCTCCATGTAGGCTCTTGTGGATCAAGCAGCATATCTTAAAATTGATCCTATTACGGACTGAGAGCCAATGTAATTTGTTTAAAAGGGGTTTAGATGGGGTTCTAGGTGGGGCATTCAATACTAGCCTCGCTGCAGTATTTTGTACCACCTGGAGTTTTGCAAGCACACCTTCATTAGCTGATAGCAGCAGACCGTTGCAATAATCAAGGCGGCCCAATATCAATGCCTGCACCAAGGTTTTTCTAGTAGAGCCAGGTAATATTGGGAAAACTTTCCGTAGAAGTCCAATAACATGAAAACATTGGCCAACCACCCTGTTTCCATGCTGTTTAAAGGAGAGTGCTCGATCCAGGCGTACCCCTAGGTTTTTTACAACCAGTTTAGGCTCAGGCATTAGGCCAAGCTCACCTGGCCACCAGTCTGGTGTCCACAGGGTTCTGGCCTCCCCAAAAAGCAAGATTTCGGTCTTATTAACATTGCATTGGAGATAGTTCCGCACCATCCATGTAGCCACAGCTTTCATGCCTTCGGAAAAGGCCATCCTCACTTTGTCGGTGAGATTCTTAAAAGGAAACAAGAGCTGGGTATCATCCGCGTAGGAGACGGGGATGAACCCAACTTCTCTCAGAATTCCGGCCAGGGGTGCCACATAGATATTAAAAAGAGTAGGGCTCAAACAAGAGCCCTGTGGCACCCCCTTGGTGATCTTGGTCTCAGCCGACCTAAATGGGCCCATGCTAACAGCTTGGGAGCGGTTGGACATGAAACTTTTTAACCAAGCTAAGGCTGTGCTCTCAATACCGATCGTGGTCAAGCGTTTGATTAAGATATTGTGAGATATCGTGTCGAACGCTACCGACAAATCTAATAGCACCATGATAACGGAGTATCCCCTATCCTGGTACATAAGGAGGTCGTCGGTGACCGACAATAAGGCAGACTCAGTGCCATGTTTTGGTCTAAAGCCACATTGGGAACAGTCTCGCCTATCAGTCTGTTCAATGTAGTTGGATACACTTTTGTTAACATGTTTCTCTATAAGTTTCCCCATGAAGGGAAGTAGAAATATGGGCCTAAGGTTAGACATGTCAGTCCAGGGAGTGGAAGAGTCTTTCCTAATAGGCCTCACCAGTGCTTTCTTCCATTCACCAGGGACCTGACCTTCCTTTAATGAAAGATTTACCAGGCTTTGAATGTGTGGGTTCAGGGTGTTCCCTACTACTGGCATAATCCTAGCCGGGATGATATCTAAAGGACTACCACTCTTAATCTGGCCTAGATAGCATTCTACCTCTACCAAAGAGATGGAGGGGAAAGTGTCCAGAGTCATTTGTCCTGGTCTTTTTCCTTCATCCAGGAGTGGGGCCATTACTTCTGTGGAGGACAAGTTTACTCTGGTAATGTCATTGTGTATCCTATTTACCTTGTTAGTGAAAAAATGAGCAACTTCATTACACAGTTGTTGGGACGCTACTTCAGGGGTTTCACAAGCAGCCGGTTTCACAAATGATTGGAGGGTTTGATATAGAATTCTGGGGGCATTCCCTGCGGCTGAGAGTAGAGATTCAATATGCATTTTTCGGGCGCATCGAATTTCTTTGTGGTAAGTAGTGAGAGCTGCCCAGTAATGGGTCTTATCTGTATCACAATGGGTCATTCTCCACCGCTTCTCCAACTTTCTAGCTGCTTGTTTAAGTGTTCTTGAAATGTAAATGTAAATGTACAGGAATTTATATAGCGCAAATCACCGAGCGGTTTCTAAGCGCTTGCTTAGGGAACCCGTCCTGGTATTCCCCTGTGAGATAACCCCGGCAGGGTATCCGCAAGGTGAAAGCCAGGCATCCCGCCGCGAGGGGCTGTTGTGGAGATTAAGCAAGCTATTGCCCAGAGTCGCAGAGTGTGAACCCGTGAATCGAGTAGGCACCAGAGCAAGAATTGTCGAGTCCATGGACATTTTAGGACTCAAGACCCCACCGAGCCGGGAATTGAACCCTGGTCCCGGGCTGACCTCTGCTTCCAGGTCTGCCTCCTCTAACCAGTGAGCCACACTTCTCCACTATTCTTAAATGCTCCGAAAACCATACTTCCTGTTTCCGAGCTTGGCGGGGTTTAAATGTTTTCATGGGGGCAATACTGTCAACGGCTTTAAGCACAGCTTGGTTAAAGTTAGCTAAAACCATATCCACATCCTCAGAGGAATTGATGGAGGGCTCAACAAACTGTTCCTGAAAAACTTCAGGGGTTACCTTATGCCATTGCCTGCGTCTACTCGGCAGGGCTTGCGCCTGAGCGGGAACTTTGCAAAAATGGGAAATATGGAATTCCATAACAAAGTGGTCTGTCCAGCTTACTTGTTTTGGAGGAACACATGTCATAGTGTTAGCTTTATTTGTAAAGATAAGGTCCAAAGTATGTCCTGCCTGGTGGGTAGGACCTGAATTCATTTGAGTGAGTCCAAACATGGAAAGATCAGTCAATAGGGAGTGTGCATCTCCACATTACTTCAAGTCGCTGTGAACGTTAAAATCTCCAAGGAGTATGAATTCACTCTCAATATCAATGTGTCTAGCTAAAATCTCCAACAATGAGATATTAAAACTGGCAAAATGTCCTGGAGGGCGATAGACTAATGCCCCTTTATAGCTAATTTTATTTGAAATAGCGACTTTAAACACCAACATCTCTAGTTCAGGAGTACTATTTTCTTCTAAAATGGTGATCGAGAGATTGTGTTTATATACAATCGCTATACCTCCCCCAATTTTAGTTGGACGATCTAACCTGGCTATTCTGTACCCCTCAGGGTTCCCTAAGGTGATTGCCGGGACCGAATGAGGTTTTAGCCATGTTTCAGTTAGATAGCAGAGTTCAGGTTGCGTAGAGGAAATTAGGTCCCATACTTCGCTATAATGCTTAGATAAGGACCTAATGTTACACAGAAGATTTCTGCTTATCAACGAACATTGTGGAGCTCCCTTTAAGACAGGGCCATCGAACAGATTACGTTTCGGACTATCAAGTTGGGTTTGAAATCGGCACGTTCGACAGGAGAAAGGACCCTCTGGCGATAATCCTCCTCCTCCTAAACAGGCCAGATGAGAAGGCGTCCCTAGTCTTATGAGATCATGGGATGAGTATCTTATCCTTACATTAGCATGGTCAGCCAAGAGGGCCGATGTAGGCGGCATGGCCCCTGGCCCCGTCCAGTCGCGGACGGGCGCAGACGGGCTTCTCTCTGGCTTGTCTCAGGCGCTGTATCAGGTGCGCCCGCGCGCGACCGCTGAGCGCTCCTAGTGACGAGAGGGCTAAATAGCCCGTCCGTGTGTCAGCTAGAGCGCTAACCGCTCCAGTGACCGGAAACACCTGGCTCTCCCTGCCCCGCCCTCCGCTCAACGGTACTAACTACCGAGTCGGACCGGGGCGGGCAGGATGGAACGTCGAGCACAGGTTTCCTGGGTGAGTATCAGCGCCCCTTACGTTTCCAAAGCACTATGATAGTGTCCAGAAATAAAGAATGTTAAAAACACAGCGCAAGTATGCGAGATAGGAAATGCACGTAATCTGCAGTTCACATTTAAAAGCTAGCATATATTTTGTAAAATTATTTCAATCTATTCAGAAGCTGGGAACAAGGGATCAAAGCAGCAAACACCCAATTCGTGCCCAATGACTGTTGCATAAGCGAAGCGGGTCAGGGAGACACTGCCACTGCCCCTCCTTACCGCAACACGCCGCCGCTCCTCGCTGCCTAAATAGCCCGTCCGTGTGTCAGCTAGAGCGCTAACCGCTCCAGTGACCGGAAACACCTGGCTCTCCCTGCCCCGCCCTCCGCTCAACGGTACTAACTACCGAGTCGGACCGGGGCGGGCAGGATGGAACGTCGAGCACAGGTTTCCTGGGAGAGTATCAGCGCCCCTTACGTTTCCAAAGCACAATGATAGTGTCCAGAAATAAAGAATGTTAAAAACACAGCGCAAGTATGCGAGATAAGAAATGCACGTAACCTGCAGTTCACATTTAAAAGCTAGCATATATTTTGTAAAATTATTTCAATCTATTCAGAAGCTGGGAACAAGGGATCAAAGCAGCAAGCACCCAATTTGTGCCCAATGACTGTTGCATAAGCGAAGCGGGTCAGGGAGACACTGCCACTGCCCCTCCTTACCGCCTAGGCCAATTCATGGGTACATGACACCAGATAGAGTCCCATTCAAAGATTCTGTGTGTGGACCCCAAAGACTTTCCACAGCAAACATTTATCCATTGGGATGGAGTTGAATGGGGGCTTGGCCCCACTTGGCAGAGGCCACTAGAGTCGAAAGGGCCTCTTAGGATCACCCGGCAGGCAGGCACCATCACACACTGCCCCTGCCCCCTCTTTAAAGTGCTGCTGGTCTCTCTGCATTGAAAGGTGGATCATCAGTTCTCAACTACCAGTCGACATTTCAGTGCTGCCCTGTCTCAAGTTCAGGCAATAGAAAGCGGCGTTTAGAAAAGTGACAACTGGGGGGAAACCGGACGTATAACGAAGCTTCCTCCATTTAAAAAAGGTATACATACATGTTAAAGAAAAGTATCAAATGCAAAATGTAGTTTAAATTAACATGAAATATAATATTTTTTGTTCATCTTTACTTTTTGGATTCAACATAGGTTTTGATGCAAAACCTGTTATATGACAATCGTTGTTTTAGAAACTAGAGTTCCAAGGAATAGTGTTAGTATCTGTACTTTTATCACAAAATTCACTGGGATGAGAGACACGCGTTGGCTTGAAGTGGCAGGCCGGCCACCCCTCCTGATGGCTGGAGCCACCAGTTATCTATCCTTTGAAATACAATACAGACAGGTCTCGTGCCAGGAATCAGAGAACTCTGCCATCTTGGAACTGCCAGTAAGTTCACTGTGGGGGTAAAAATTTAGAGTGTGACTTCTGTTACCCAAACAGTTATGAATACTTGGACAAACAAGTGCCCCTATAAATATATCGTGTTAAGGAAAGTGTACACGGTAAAAAAAAGAAAAAAAAGAACGTGTACATAGTTTTTCCATTCTGAAAAGCTTAATTGAGTGCAAACATACAGTATATTGTTATTGTCTGTTTATTCTTACCTGCATGTTCAGATTTCAGACAATATTTTTTTTGGGGGGGGGGTGACTTCCCCCAATGAAGAATTTTGAGGTGACCTTTGAACACAATCTATCCATATGCTTGATCCTTTAAAAAACAAATCTGAAATGAAAGTGTCATCTTTTGGATCGCATCAATCACCGTTGATCATTGATGGCAGATATCGTGATAATGAGCATCCCAAGGTGACCCAGTTAGTGCAAAAGGTCGAGCGACTCTTGAAGAACATGGGCTGACTCCACTGTCAGCTGCTACTTTATTAATCTAGGCCTAGGGCACGCCTAGCCATATGCTAACAGGTTTTACATCATATAGGCATCCAGAGAATTTCAAAAAAAGAAAACACAAAACAAAACCCAGATTTTTTTTCTTGCTCTCCTGCCATGAAAAACTCCCCACACTTTGGAGAAACAAACAGGTCTGGTGAGTAAAAGGAAGGAATAACCAGTTCGTGCAGGTTTTAGGATTGCCAAAGCTAACAGTAAATTTACAAAAAAAGCTACGATTCTTCCCAGCATAAACAGGCCTTGTAATTTTACATGACTGGACAAGAAGATAGGAGGCATTCTGAAGCCTGTCAGTGTGCATCTTTCATGAGCAGAATTTACATTTTCCTCGGAAGTCAGTGCTTTTGGTAAACCGTTCTTGGCAGTTTCCCCATCATATCATCTGTTTCTCCAGGCACGAGCACTCTGCATTTTTCCTTGACAGCTGAAGTTCAAGCCATGATATGAATGCATCGAGGATGCTAATAACAGTCTCGGTTGCCTTAACGTGACATCTCAATAATGACAAGCTCCTACTGTAAACACAGCGGCTCATTTTCACAGCTGAACGTCAAGAAAAGGAAAATACCAACAGAAGGAAAGAAATAATTGCTTTTCATGTTTAGACCCGATTTTTTGCATCTGCTCTCCCTTTAGCGCTGCAGCAGAGGGCTGTGTTTTTTTTTTGTAATTAGGGTTTGCACAATATAACGCAAGGTAGTTTTGAGTTGGCAGTTTAATTTCAGGAAATTGCCAGGTCTCATTTGAACTTGGAGCTGATCCGGGGGCAAGGTCCTAGACTTCATCTACCGGCTGATGGAGTCCATTTTGTATCGGGTTACTTCAAAAATGAAAAGCGTGCCTTCAATTTCAAGTAGAACACACTGATAGCAGCTGTATACAACAGCATCGTTTTTAATACTCGTGCTGTTATTGTTCGATGCCACACTTTAATATGCACTAATTGAGCCAGTCTCCTGCTTTTGAAGCAATGGCGTTTAATGACTACATATGCCTCTCACAGGACGCTGCGTGGCATTAAAAGTTATGTGCAGCTGGTGCGGAGAGGGCCTGTACTCTTTAATTGACTGCTGCTGCTGATTGTTCTAATGCCGAATGCTAAAAAAGGTGCTAATTACATATATTTATTACACACGAAATAAAGAGGCTTTTATGTCATGGCTCCCATCAGAACTCTGGTCTTTTCCTCCGCCTCCCCTTGGTACTCGGTCATTGCCTAGACTTTTTTTTCTCCCAAAATAATGTTCCGTTTCTCACTTGAAGCTTGGTAGGGATGTCTAAACCGCAATACATAGGGGCCGGGTGCTGAAATGGCGTTTTATCATTAGGAGGGCACCTGGGTATATGGGTGCCCCAACTTTCCCTGCCTGTAGTGTTACGCCACACATACCAACAACTAGACCAGGAATGAATAACCAAAATTACAATCTGGTATTCATGATAGTGGCACTCAGTGACAGCCATACATAACAACAGAAAAAAGCACAGTTTTAGTAAACACTAAGATAGTGATAGGGTGATGTGGAACCTGAGCCTTGCGGCTTGGATAAGGGGGTCAAGGATGGTGTAAATGAGTTTGGCCATGGGTTATTCCCTCAACCCGAACCATACCTCTTACACAGGTTGTTTTTCACAGTGATTATAATTAAAGACTCCCCTGCCATGTAGGTGGCCATGATGGTGTGTATGCATGCCACAGGTGATTGCCTGAGATCAGGAATCTTGAAAGCCAGAATTGTGTCTACCCTTCACCGGAATGGGATGGTGCGCCCTCCTGCAGATTACCACATACCTTCAGTGTGAGTATGACTGCACATTCTACAAACAAAAAACCTTTACATTTCTGTGGGTAGGGATAGGAAGCCTCAAAGGAAGAGGCCGGGCAGCATTCCTCCTTTTTGGGGTACACTGGCCTTATCCCAGCAACAAATTAAGGAGATGACAAAGAGAAGGAGGGAAATGGGCTTGTTTCTCTCCAGCCTCTTCATTTTCTTTGCTGGCTAGTTAGAGTTGAGTGGGGGGTCAATGCCCTCGCTCCCCTTTCACATTTACAGTGCCTCCACGTTGTCACTTTGAGCTGTTGCTGGTGCTAGATGGCGATAACAAAGACTTCCTTAACCATTGGCGACCACCATGTGGTTATGTGGATAGATTAACCAACATTTATTTATATTTATTTATTTCCAGGTTTGTATGGCGCTATGAATCGATTCCCGAAGGAATATCTCCGCGCCTTTGGCACAACCAAAGAACAGAAAAGACTCGTCAACATTTTAATAAACTAGGCAGGAGATCAGTCAGTTAGGGATTTGAAGAGGAATGTTTTCAGCTTTTTCCTAAAAGGGAAATGTTCCCTACATACTCTGATTTCCTTAGGGAGTAGGTTCCACAGCTTTGGACCTGCTACCGATAGGGCTCTTTCCCCCTTTCTTGCCTTCATGGCCCTAGGAACACATAATAGTTCCTGATCTCCCGATCTCAGGAGTCTGGACGGCACATAGGGGATAAATTTCTCAGTGAGGTAACCGGGACCAGTTCCAGTTAGGCATTTGTGGATGACGCAGCAGATCTTAAACATCACCCTCTGCCTAACTGGAAGCCAGTGCAGTTTGGCCAACAGTGGTTTTGAGGGAGTGCGGGGCGGGACATTCAGTACCAGTCGTGCAGCCGTATTTTGCACAACCTGCAATCTAGCAAAGATGCCCTCATTGGCAGCTAGCATTAACCCGTTGCAGTAGTCCAGCCTGCTTAAAACTAAGGACTGGACCAACGTTCTCCTGGTGGTATCTGGTAGCAGGGGGAATACTCTCCTGAGAAGCCCTATGACATGGAAGCATGAGCCCACCACTTGGTTAGTTTGTTGTGTATAGGTGAGCTCATGGTCCAGTTTGACTCCCAGGTCTTTTACCACGGTTTTGGGCACAGGGACCGGGCCAAGGTCTTGAGGCCACCAGTCCGGGGTCCACAACCGTTTTGCCTCTCCGAAAAGCATAACCTCCGTTTTGGAGACGTTGCACTGCAAATAGTTGGCTGCCATCCAGCGAGACACCTCCTTCATCCCTTGGGCGAAGGAGGCCCGCACCTCAGGAGTCATAGTTTTAAAAGGGAAGAGGAGTTGGGTATCATCCGCGTATGAAACCGGAATGAACCCGTGGGATCTCATGATGTTCGCTAGGGGGGCCACATAGATGTTAAATAACGTGGGGCTCAAACAAGAGCCCTGTGGCACCCCCTTTGAGATCACCACCTCCTCTGATTGATATGGTCCCAGGATGACTCTCTGGGTGCGTTCGCTGAAAAAACTCCTGAGCCAGGCCAGGGCCTTGCCTTCCAGACCGATGTCAACTAGTCTGGAGGTCATGATGTCATGTGACACAGTGTCAAACGCCGCTGACAAGTCCAGAAGCACCAGAACAGCGGAATGAAGCCTTTCTTCACAACACATCTCCTGACTGCACAGACAAATCTGGATTTAATCAAAACCAAGAACGTAGTATCATTCTCCTTGTTTTTAGAGAAACACTTAAAACCTGGCTTTTTACAAACGTGATCTAACCAACGCAATGATCTCCCCATCCGGCTTGACTCCTTGTTTAGGGCTTCTCCCAGCGCCAGGACACCTTTTTGGTAACAGTTGTGCTTTACAAATAGCTATAACATAACATAACATACTATCATCCTTTCTTTTAACTCATACTGAAAGAATTCCTGGTTGATCTCTTGCATCTAGTGTTAACTTTTCAATGAGATTTATTGATTGTATTGTGACAGCTGTTGGGGGTGGTGTAAATTATCCACTCAGCTGTTTAAGATGTCTTATGAAATGGTGGGCAGTGATGCTGGTTTTTATATGCACCTCACGGTAGGTACTTGGTTCATTAATGTGTCTTCTTGGGTTGATCAAAGGGAAGAAATGCTGGTGCAAGCACACTCAGATGTTGTGATCTCATGACTGGTTGGTTTTAGGCCACAGAAGTTTACCCCATTAAGACATAGTTGTCTGCTGTTCTTTGCTTTTAGAGTCACGCTTTTCTTTATTCTTCCAGCATTTTGACTCTTGCTTCAGAGTGAGTGCAAGAGGACGAAGCCTGAACCTCGTACATTTTACATGGCAATTGCCTTATGCAATGTTACAAAGTCTTGATGAAACTTTACTGTATTACAACTCTTCAAAAACCTATGAAAGTGTTGCATTTATCGATAAAACATTTTGTAGTAATTGGATATTTGCTATTTTCTTGCTCTTCTTGATGTTTTCAACTATTTGAGTTCTATCGAATTCATGATACACAAGATTTGTTTATTATATTTCAGTACAACAAAAGCAATGTCCATTGAACATAGAGAGCACAGAAACCACATCCATCAACCCATCATTGCACTAACTAGGCTCACCTTTACTGCAATGGTCACCTTTACTGCCGGGCTCACCTTTACTGTCGGGCTCACCTTTACTGCCGAGCTCACTTTTAGTGCTGGGCTTACCTTTAGTGCCGGGCTCACCTGTACTGCCGGGCTCACCTGTACTGCTGGGCTCACCTGTACTGCCAAGCTCAACTTTACGGCCGAGCTCACCGTTACAGCCAAGCTCACCTTTAGTGTTGGGCTCACCTTTACTGCCGGGCTCACTTTTACTGCCGGGCTCACCTTTACTACCCAGTTCACCTTTACTGCCAGGCTCACTTGCACTTCCAGGCTCACTTGCACTGCCAGGCTCACTTGTACTGCCCAGCTCACTTCTACTGCCCAGCTCACCTTTACTACCGGGCTCACCTTTACTGCCATGTTCACCTTTCCTGCCAGGCTCATCTTTACTGCCAGGCTCACCTTTGGTGCCAGGCTCACCTTTACTGCCGGGCTCACCTTTACTGCCAGGCTCACCTTTACTGCCAGGCTCACCCTTACTGCCAGGCTCACCCTTACTGCCAGGCTCACCTTTACTGCTGGGCTCACCTTTATTCCCGGACTCACCTATACAGCCAGGCTCACCTTCACAGCCAGGCTCAGTTTTACTGCTGAGCTCACTTTTACTGCCATGCTCACCCTAACTGCCAAGTTCACCTTAACTGCCAAGCTCACCTTCAATACAGGGGTCACCTTTGCTGCCGAGCTCACCATTAAAGCCACACTCACCTCACCTTTACTGCTAGGGTCATCTCTCATGAATGAATTGTAGTTCTTGTCAAACCCATATGTTTCATTAAAAAATAATATTTGCTACAAACAACAAATGAAAACCAAGGCTGCCTTCAGTAATCCATTTAGAGTACTTAGAGCAATTTAAACCGGACAGTACCAGCCACTGATCCCTAGTGACACATGTGCCTTTACTGCTATGAACAGGTGTAATTCGATGATGCAGAATAAAAAGGCAAGCACTTGCAGAAGAGACTCATTCATCTCCGATGGCATGTTGTTCAATGTAGTCATAAACCAGACTGTGCCAGTTCCAGGGTTAATGTCTATGCATATTGAACGCTCTAATTCCTTCCTTACAATACCCACTTGATACTGGGCACGTTTTGACTGCATTTTCATAACAATATACTGTTTTATATGACCTATATCAGTATTTTACAAATTACCGCATGCCCATATTCTGTCAGCAACAATATTTACACCACCAGCAAACTCAAAACCTAGCACCAGCTCCACGTCTAAACACACTGTCTATCAAGTACATGCTATCATCTCAGTTTGTATTATCCGCACTGCCTGTGAGATAACAGTATTTAATCTGTCCAACCGTGAGGAGAGGAGAGGCGTAGTAAAGGTACCAAGGGCTTGCAGACAAGCGTGGGGAAACAAGCATTTGCAATGCAATAGGTCTCACATTTACAAGAGTTTAAGCTATTGTCATTTACAATGGCAATAGCTCAAACTCTTTAAAATGTGAGACCTATTTCACTTCAAAGAAGCAGCCGCCATTGTCCGGGGCTGCTTGAAATTGAATGCAGGCATGGCGAGGAAAGCACATTTGAGCCTGCAGTAGGAAAAACACAATCAAGAAAAGAGTGCTTACAAACTAAATAGGACATACACTGTTGCATCCAAAGTAAAAGGGCCAGACGCCATGGGAGGTTACAAATGCAGACAAGGCAGTAATAAGGAGGGACTAACAACCCAATAATGACTCGCATGCCAGCGCTTACGAAGGACAATGACACAAGCCAACGAAAAATATGGGCGAAGAGTGGGCAGGTCTTCTCTTCCATACTCCCCTACAACAAGCCTCGCAGAGCAGCGCAGGCGCGCTGACTTAGGCTCTACCTAAAAAACCATGACCTCTGGTGAAATAGCATTATTTATTTTTTCCAGTC
Organism: Lissotriton helveticus; assembly: GCF_964261635.1. Classification (NCBI taxonomy): domain Eukaryota; kingdom Metazoa; phylum Chordata; class Amphibia; order Caudata; family Salamandridae; genus Lissotriton; species Lissotriton helveticus. The sequence goes on from NC_136063.1 coordinate 498,073,225, forward strand.
GTGACACTCAAAGCAGCAGTATTTTTAACATTGAGAGAGGAGAGGAGAACAGTGGCCTAGCAAGGATACCAGGGACTTATGTGCAAACAGGGGGAAAAAACACCTGACTGGTGAGATCGCATCATTTACTATTTTCAACCATGACACTCAAACCAGCATCCTATTCAGTATAAGGAGAGGAGAGAAGAGGAGAGGAGAGGAAAGGAGAGGAAAGGAAAGGAAAGGAGAGCAATGGTGTAGCAAGGGTACCATGGGCATGCATGCAAGCAAGGGAAAAACCTCCTGACCCCTGGTGAGATAGTAGAATACAACAATAATGAGGTTTCACTGTGCTCCAGTGCCACTGGTCCTAGGGCACCATACACCATTGCTAGCTAGGCCCAATGAGGAGCGAGAAAGCGTGTGCATATGCGTGTGTGTGCGCGTGTAAGCGAATGTGTCTGTTTTCTCTGTACGCCAGCAAAGAGCAAACAACTATCGCCTGTCAACAAAAGCAACTAATAGCTCAATCACTGTAAGAATAGACAGGCCTCACTCGAAGTGATGGCATGGCTGTCAATTTCAGGTGTTAGCAATAGGGAAGGGCGCTCCCTATTCTGCAGCCTAATACACCGCGCGCTCCTGGACCAGCAGAGAGGCAGGAATCCAGAGGGAACTCATCATAGCAGGCAGGCAGAGAAAACACACAGGCCATGAAAGCCAGGTCAATAAACTTTCAACACAGCGAAGATTACTTCTATCTTCAAATCTGAGGGCAGGGTACACAAGGGACCTTCACGCTCTAATTAAATCTTCATGTCTTTGCCCCTGACAGAGCATCTATCAGCAATGTTTATTGTGAGGCCCGTTTCAGAAGGCATTCTTAGATGAACAAATGAATTGTTACTTGTTGCAAAAGGTCAGAGGGAGAACTAGCAATTTTGCCCCAGCCTCTACTGCATTACTACCTCCATACATAAGAGCATACCAGGAAGAAAGCAGTAACAGACAGAGCAACCAAAAAAACAATGTTCTCTTACCAAGCGGTTGTCCAGCGATGATCCTAGCATTTTCTCCTCCCACGGCTGCCCTTGCGTGTCTTTCACTGATGTACTGCACAAATGCATAACCTTTGTGCACCGAACAGCCCACGATTTTTCCATATTTCGCAAAAATTGCCTCAATGTCGGATTTCTTGACGATGGCTGTATTGAGGTTTCCAATGAAGACTCTGGAGTTGATGGACCTGGGGTCGTTCTTGTTGGTGACATTGCTAGTCTGTGTTTTGCCAGTCATAGTGGTCTCTGTTGGTTTTGCTAGAAACAAATCACAGAAATCCGTGGTTACTATTATACAGAACACAGGAAAATCATAAAGGTGCACATTTCTTAACATTCACAATGAGTGCATTATAAATATCATGGTCAAATTGTTTCTATAAGCATCATTAACACAGGTGTTTGTTGTTTAACACAGAAAACCTATCAAGACGCACAATCACCATGGTCAAGAATCATAAGAGTAACAGCCTGGTAAGAAGCGATTCTCTCCAGTATCCCCTTCTCACCCCCTTGCTTATTTGAGAATAGCAATTTTTTAAAGTGTCGGGGACCAAGGATTTTCCTAGGAGATTCACTGATCTGCTGCTGGGGTCTCTGAATAGCAAAGTGGCCTATCTTGATTCCACCTCAATTCTCTCTATTGCACCACTCTATACTTCCTATCACTTTGTTTCACCCTTGTAGTTTCTTTTTTCACCCCTACTCTCTCACTTAGCCACTGTTTTCGACCTTTCTTATCCTCTTTCTTCCTCCCATTTCCTGTCTTTCTTTTTCGGGTCCAAGTCTGATGATGAAAAACAAGTCTGGCCCCAAGAAATGAGGTCTGGTGCACAAATGAAGCACTGCTCACTCCACCATCCACACGGTGGCATGAGATTTATGTGTGTGCTCTTTCAAAAGTGTTCTTGGATCCTAAACTGCGCTTCTCTCTTGAATCTCACCCTGCCGATGCAGACTATTGGATGGCTGTCAAGTCTTCGTCCATAATTCATTTTCGGACAGCACAAGTTGCACAGACTGAAGCCCTTTGGTCTCTGTTCTTCGGACTATTGCTGAGCACGTCTTCCTAAATTAGTTTTGGAAGCCAATTGGTATTGCTTCGTAGCCCGTATTGGTTTTCTGTTGCATGATGGCCTTACTTTCCCTATTCGGATGATGCATACTTTCTGGTAGATGCCGAGGCCCCATTAGAAGAGCTGCACAACCTCCTAAATGTCACAGAAGGCAGGACCCTGTGAGTGGACTTTATCTCCAGCCGCGTTCTGTGCAGGTAACAGCGGTGGGGATTTCAAGGGACGATGCGGAGGGAAAATTAAATAAATAATGAATTTTACATCGGCATTTCCCATCAAAATCCCCCCCCCCCCCCACGAGGCCCCACCGCTGTTACCTGCACGGACCGCAGCTGATTATCTCTCAACATTCGGCTACTTGCCCCTCACACTTCGGCCACTTTGGGGACCCAGATTCCGGTTCCAGGGTCTAGACCTGATAGCAGTGTCTACAGTCCTTTCCACAGGGCCAAATGGTACTCCGGACCCCTTCTTCCTTAAAGAAACTGGGATTTCCTAATTTAAAAAAGTATTACTCTGCACAGAAGGACACCTTTGTGACCATTGTATGTTTCTGCAAAAATTCTCAGGCCCACTCGCCTTGATACCAGATACCGGGCGCTCTTGTCCTGATGATAACCTTTCATTAAACTTGGTCAAAACGCCATCGACAACATACCGATATAGTCTCCTAGCACATTGATAAAATAATCAAAAAAGGAGTCATATGTCTTTTTAATTGGGATGCACCTTGTTTTTATGCGTTTTCTCCCCACTGCACTTTCCTTCACTATAAGCATGAGCACTGGATTTTCTAAAATAGTAAAGTTCTTTAAATATCGCAAATATGCAATGAATAAATTCATTGCAAAAATAAACCTGCCTATATTGTACACCTTTACAGTATAAATTATGATATACTCTCGGTCTTTTACTGCGAGAAGTCCCTCTGTGTGTATTACAACGATTTAAATCCTAGTGAACCATTTTTTCTTATAATATAATTCTCTCTTGAATCTAGGCACTTGAACCTAAAACATATTATACCTACTTTAGGAAATTACCCAGAAAGATGAAGACAACTCAAATGGAGAAAGACCCACCAGGTGAATGGCAGTAAAGTCGGTCCGAGTGGAGCACCAGGACGCATACAATCACAATCAAAAACACAACGAATCATAAGTTAATAATATCAGAGGAAAACTTTAAATGAATGTTCCCAATCAGAATGTTCAATCCTTGCATTTTAAAAATGCATGTCGAGAGAAGCAGCACAGGGAGTAATTGGAAAAATAAATAAAAAGTGTTAAAAACTGGGTCACCAAGAACAGAGATGTGGCTGAATTTAAGCTGGATTCTATGAAACTCTTATGCCTCACATCAACTAAATATCTTATGATAAAAATAATGTTGAGCTGCCATTCTATAAACCCAAAAGAAAGACATGAGGAAATGGAAAAATTATAAAAACGTTGTGAACATTGAAATGAAAGAACGACAACAGGTTACTGATATCTTAGCAAAGCAAGGCATACTCACACCCCAGCCACAGAGAGGCGAGAACCTGAATGTTATAATCCAGGCTTATCATGTAGTGATGAAGCTTGACTTATAGATGGCAAGGAACTCAAGCACGAGAGTGAAATATATATATATATTTTAATTAACGCACAGCAAAAGGAGCGATGAGAACAAAGTAACAAAGTATGATCATAATACCGATATCCCCATAAACTAAAACAAGTATAGACAAAGCCAATATTTGTCAGCTCTAAAAGGCCAAGCTATTTATTGACTGCGCTATCTCAGTCATACACATTTAGAAGGTCCCCTGGCTACCTAAATGACACCGCCCACCAGGAGTGTACATTTATCCGGTCTTGAGGTCCACCATGAAGGTGTGGGACAAAGTACAGGAGAAGTGTGGGCTTTTGACCGCCATGTCACCCCTGACCCCCTTTATTGGCAATCCTGACTACACCCCGCTAGTAAAGGGCATGAATACCTGAAATGGCAAGAGGTCAACTGCAAACGAAAAAGGGACCTTTTCGATGACCAGGGCGTTATGGACTTCCCCCAATTAGTGTCGGGATTTGGGATCCCCAGAGGCGCATATTGGCAATATATGGCGGTGCGCCACTGGGTCACCCAACCCCAAGTACTTCCCCACGCAAGCCGCCCCCTCACCAAATTTGAACTCTGGTTCATCATTCGTAAATCAGACAAACGCCTACTGTCCGACAATTACACCTTTCTGAATAAAGTTAAAACTAACAATAAATCTCCATCACAGCGAAGGTGGGAATCAGAATTGGAACAGGATTTTTCCCCGAAGGAATGGTGTAACATTATTCATAGGGCCAGAGCTTCCTCCTGTAGCACTGCAAGCAAGGAAATGTTTTTAAAGATTGCGCCTTATTGGTATTATACCCCAGCCCGCATTGCAAGATGGAAACCAAGAGGGGATGATTTCTGTTGGTGCAGAAATGGACAGTCAGGCACACTAACACACATTCTCTGGCAGTGCCCTAAGATACAGACCTTTAGGGACTCCATCCTACCAGACATTGACAGCATCTACCACACCGATATCCCTAGATTCCCCAGCTATATTCTATTGGGATTCCCTAATCCTCTTACCTATCCCCTCAGGCCTTGCAGTGGGAGAGCGATTACTTTAGCACTAGGTGCGGCTAAGCAAGTATTACTATCCAGGTGGGGTACAGAGGACATCCCAACTAAATTAGACTGGCTACATAAAGTCTGGGAAGTGGTGGGTATGAAGAAGATCACAGCGGGGCTATCCCGAACATTACCCAGATTTCACAAAACATGGAGGTCCACTATTGCCTATCTATCATCTGAGTTTGTAGAACTCACATGCCCACGATACTTGCAGGTTCTTAGGTTGAAGAAAAGGAACACACGCACACAGAGAGCAGCCCCCCCAATAGCTACAACCTCACATACCTGGGACACAGAGAGTACTCAAACCTCTGACTATCTCCCTCTCTAGCTCTTCGACTCTTTCTCTCAATCCTCTACGGCATAGCCATATCTTCTATCGTTCCCCACCGGCCTATGGTTGTATGTGATAGTTTTGTTTAATTTTACTAACCACAACTCAGGAAAACGATTTAACCCATAAAAGGCCAAGCTATTGGCTTTGCCAAAGCTTTCTACCATTTTTTTTCTCCAGAGTTATATATAGCGCAAACTTGACCAGAAGGTATAAGGTATCTGAGAACTTTACATGAGCACGAGTTACATTGCACAAGGATACATTCATTTTTGTTAGGCACAGGGAGATAAGTGATTTGCCCAGAATCACAGGATGTCAAGAGTCATTGCTGAGACTCGAAGGAGGTTCCCCAGATTTGGAGATTGACTGCCCTTGCCCGTTAGGCCACATCCTCTCTAATCCTGTGGATGCGTCAAGATTTCTTGAATATAGAAATGAAAGAAAGCCATTTCAAGAAAGTTGTTAATGTACACAAGAGAATATGGAGCAAATGGATGACCCCGAAGCCTACTCCAAGTACGTTATGTAATAGAAACAATAATTCTGCCAAAGGTCTGTAGCTAAAAAAAAAACTAAAAAGGAGAACGGAAATGACAACTAAAAATATAAACTGAGCTAATATATACATTTTATAAAATGCAACAGTAGTTCACCAATTGAATAAAATAATTGTTACCTATAATTGATTCGAATCTATACACTCAAAATCGCAAATTAAATGTAAATAATTATTAAGCAGATGATAGAGCAGGCAGATCAGAAATCGCTCTCAAGATATGAGAAAACTCATGTACACTGGTGTGATGCAAACATTTTTTTAAGATCAAAGTAAGAGCCCAAGAACAAAACAAAAAACACAGTTTCTCCATCTGAACACCAGAACTATCAAAAGAATAATTATATAACGGGAAAATGTAGCAATAATAATTGAGTGACAAATGGGCAAAGTTCTGATTTCTGCAGTAGATGCCTGAGCACACGAAGTTATTTTGCTGTGATTGAAACTTGCAATCTGTAGATTATGTGCAAGTCTTTCCTGTAGGTGCCTTAATCCCTGAGCTATTTTACTGGGATTGAAACCTGGGTCTTCCATGCTACCAAGGGGTTCTCTATCCGGCAGGCAACCCGCTTGGGTCGCACAAGCCTTACCTCTAACAGACCTGTGGTGGTCTGCCAGCTATATCTAGACATTTCTGCTCTACAGATGGTGTAATTTTGCTAAAAGTGCTTTCCATTTTATGACCAGCTAACTGATATTTGTTTGTTTTTCAAAGATAAACCCCAAAAGAGCTGATGTTTTCGGAAAACAAAATAATCAATGTTACTGACTAGCTAGGAGCCTTCTTCCAGCATGTGGAGCGCATAATTTTTTCCTGCTGAAGACGATTTAGTCTTTGATGGTGATCCTTGGAACCAAAAACATTATTGAAAGCCCAACCTGAAATAGGGAGGGCGTACGGATGCCATGGAGCCAGCTGGTCAGCAGTGGCTAGTCTTTCTGTTCTTTCTGGAAGCTGTTTTCAACTGTGAGCAGGCTGAGGCTGAGGCTCCCATTAAGACTGGTGCAGAATCTGTCTCATACTAGAGGCTACTGACAGGATGTCAAAAGAGGGCAAAATGCTTTCTGCATGCACCATGAGTGTCTGGTCCATCACAAACTACCTTTTTATAGGCACCAGGTAGTGATGAATCTCTTCATTTCAATATCAACTTCAAGTTTCTGAAGATTCAAGACAAAACATTTTGTTATACCTGCTGCTCGGCCAGTGTGAGTGTAGTGTGCAATGTTGGTGCTAGCTGATGCTGTGGAATGTTGTGGCAGGTGGTGTATGGGCTGAGCAGCAGGAAGGCTGCTCCTGGTGGGGCTCTCTGTACTTTTACTCATGATCTTACCATCTTAATAAATACTACGAAAGCTACCCTGGTGTTGGATCCTCATTTGATTACAACACATTTCTATTATGCCCACGTCTGACAAACAGGTTAAGGTAAATTTGATTGGCTTGCAAGGATCTGAAACCCTTATTACAAAGGGACAACGCAGCGTCTAGTATAGGATTATGGAAATGTAACCCTGTGCGGCCTTCCTAAAGCAAAGTTGGCACTCCCCTTGGGCCTCCCTTAACTCAGCTGCAAGGCTAGTTACGTGATCTAAATGCAATAACCACATCACACCAGACTGGAAATCTCTAAATTGACTCCCTCCTGAGGCAAGAATTCAGTTAAAAATTGCCTCCATGACACACAAAGACTTACACTCCAACACCCCCGAGGTACATTGCACAAAAATTGGAGCTATCTGTCGGTGCTGGAACCTCAAGACGCACCACGTCCTTACTATTGAAACTGGGGAAATTTAAGAAGAAAACTTACAATCAGGCCTTCTCTGGCATTGCCCAGAGAATCTGGAATTCCCTACCTTCTGAAATCCGAGTTAACCTATCACCTACGTCTTTCAACAAATAAGTGAAAGTGCTATTGATGAACAAATGCCTGCTCTAGCTCACAGGACCTCTACTCCCCAGCACTGATAATGCACTCTGGCTGCACCTGTAACTTGTCGCCTGACACTATGGCTTGTTATGTTTCTCTTATTGGGACTAGAGGGAGTTTGTCACCCCGCCTTGATACTACTACTACCTGTTCTGTTATTTTGTCTATTATTATTACTTATGATTGATCTCCTTTACCTGTTTCTCTCACCCTGTTCATTTGTAAAGCGCTCTGATACCCTCTGTTCATGCTATATAAAACTAAACAAATAAATAAATATTACTGAAATGGTTCCACAATCCTGGTGTGTATCAGAGCACAGCTTCATTGGGAGTCACTGCAGCAGAGTGGGATCATGCACACAATTTTAAACTGCACTCAGTCTAGCACTGGTACACATTCTCAGTGCTTGTGCTTGCTCTGGAGAGAGCCCAGTAGTGAAAGACAAAGCGTCAGTCAAAGTTGTTAGCTCCAACTTTCCCTGCCTGCAGACTGACATGCAGTCGAAAGCAGCAGAGAGTTCATGCACTCTACAAGGGTACGTTAAAAAATTACATTAATGTGTGCCACATGCTACATATTTCACAGTTAGTACAACATTCAGCAGATGTTTTGCTGCTTAACTCATGTTGGTAACAGTGCAGGCACACCTACAGCAGTACTCTTAGGCAAAGGGCCAACCTACAATGCAAAAGAACGGATGCCACCTTGACCTCGCACAGGCACAAAATATATGCCTTCACAATATATTTTACATAGAGCACCAGTGGCGGCCTCCACGCTATGGCAGAGGAGCGCCGCCCCACTGCTATTGCAGCATTGAAAAAAAGAAAATCATAAGAACAAGACGTTATTATCATTTTCTTTTTCTATGCGGGAGTTGGGGAGTGGCTAGCTTTGTGATGCCAGAGCTGGGGAGAAGTGGTTTGCACACCTCTAAGTGCACATGACGGTTTGTCCCACCCTTTAGGGCCGGTCAAATGTCATGTACACTTGGCATGTTCTCCATTGGGCTGTGTTGCACAGCCCAGTGGAGAACATGCTCAGGCTTCAGGGCACTGCTAGAGCATCCAAACAGGACGCTCAGACTAATCATGTTCCTGTTCTGTGATTGGCTGGGAGAGTCTGGAAGCCAGGGTGCTTTCGGTGCTTCCAGCAAACCTTCGTTCCAGGATGGAGGAGAGGCGTGTGGCGGCGGGAGATACGGCGAGGCAGAGAAGGTACATTTTTTATTTATTATAATTGTTTAATCCCCCTCCCTTCACCCCACAGCCCCCGTTCACGAGGGAGCCGCCACTAGAAAGTACCACATATTTATCTGTAAAACCCTGAGGGGTACCTAGGGACTATTCCCTAGTGCTGCCCTATGTGTTAATTAACTCCGCTCATTTATGATAGCAAGTTCACATTTTGCATACTGTACACAAATAATGCAAAAGCAAATACACATTTGAAGGATATGTACATTGGGTCGAAATTACGACATATTTCATATTATGAAATGCACGATGCACACTGTCTTAACAGAATAATGGTTTTAGATCCATGTAGACACCAAGAGAGCTGTGGCAAAACGAATATCCTTCTACGAATCAGCAAATAGTGGAGAACATTTTCAAATGGCCTCGGGGAGGGCAAGAAAAGCAAATAAAGAGGGAAACCACAAAGGAAGGCAAACAAGAACCTTCTTATCTGTTTTCAGGGTGCTCTCACTCCACAGATTTATCTCACAAATACACCAAAGATGGCACTGTTTAATTACTATTTAGCCAAAAGGTACCATGACATCAGCACGCTTTGGGGTGGATTCTTTTTCCTTGAAATAGTGCCACTAAAATCATAGCTTTTCTATAAACTGGATGAAAGGTTTTACTCCGAGTTTTCCCACTGAGAAGGTGTTCTACTAAAAGATCATGCTGAAGAGGAGGATGAAGTGGATCTTCTAATAACAGTAAAAAGAGAACATTTTAATATTATTCAACCATTAACATTTTATTGTATGTGTATTTGCCTCATCTACTGTATGCGAGCAATACCCGTGAGAGCAGTAGAAATGTTGTACTGCCACTACCTCCCACAACTCTCACTTGAGCTTATTTCAGAGGAGATGTATATGTGTACATATGAGCAATTTGCTAAAGATTATTTTCTTATGCACAATTTGCCTTCAGAATGGACACATTTACTTTATCTATAAGACAACTTCGCCAACTTTTTTCCAAACTTTGGCAGCATTGGGAATTGCAAAGCTTTCCAATTAAAAAAAAACATAAAAGAAGATCTAAATGGGCAGCATTGTGTAGTACTTATGAAATACTCCATTTACCATTGAGAAACGTGAGAGCCCCCTCGCACAGAACATCCTATGGTGGTGCATTGCTGGTGTGTGGCTGTAGAGCAGCCTTGACATATCCATAGTTGTTGAGGGCTAGGGGCATCACCGAGAAGGAACAGGCAACCAACCTCCTCTCTGTCAGGCTAATTGTCCTGTCAACCAATGGAAGGACTGGGCAGGGAGCCAAAAGCAGCCCTGACAAAAATGTTCAAACCAGCCGTTCTCCCTTCCTCCTCATTCTCTCATCACTCTTCTTCCATCTCTTCTCTCTCTCTACTCTCCTTCCCTCTATTCTAAAGCCCTAGGTGTGCTCCATCCTCCTGCATCAACTGAATGGGCAGTGTGGCCCTCATCCCCTAGGGCCCAGCCATAATTCAATAGATAGGGGAGGCCCCCCACCCTCTCCAGGCTGATTTTGGCCCTGGGGACATCATCCCTTTGACGCCATCATGTTTTCCTGGGTGCCCTGGAGCCTACCCAGGGCCCCCAGTGTGGCTATGGGACTGCAGGGGAGCCTCAAGACCCCTGCAGACCCAGCCGGCTCCCCGCCTTCTGTGAAAGCCAGCAGTGCTATTACACATTGCTATTGCTATTGCTGGAAATGCAGCTCCCTGTGTGCAAGAGCAATAGTTTAATCTCTTTCCCTGCCTGGGCAGGGAAAGAGATGAAACCTCCGCTTCCAGCGGGCAGGAGCAATTTGACATCCCCCACCCGCTAGAAACTAAGCGGTTGCTTTTGCTTGGTGGGAGCTGTGAGCTCAAGCCAAGCAAAGGCAGACAGGTATGTGCCAGGGGTGGGCACCCCGGAACATAGCAGGAGTCTGCCCTGGGTGATGGTGGTCCTCACGGCCATAATTGGCTCCAGAATAGGGGCAACATGCCCCCTTTCTTAATGTTAATTGTAGCCCTAGAGAGGTAGTGGCCCCCGGGGCTCAGAGGGGTCCACACAGCGACCATATCCATTTTTTGGAGCCCTAGTGGTCCTCAGAAACCAAGGAGGTCTGCGCACCCAAATTAAATTTAACAAAAGCCACGGGGAGGTGGTGATCCCTGGAGCATTGGGGGGTCTGCATGCCCCCCTTTATTTTATGCATAGCGAGTTTGCACCTTCATTTAATTTAACATAAGCCCCAGGGAGGTGGCATTCCTCGGGGAATGAAAATGGCCATGGAGGGGGGCCACGTGCGCACCCCTCCTTTAATTTAATTTATTAAAGGCAGCATGCCTTCGGACTTGGTCCACCAAGTGGCTTAATTCAAAACAAGTGCATTTTTTTTGCAGATCCACCCATGAATTTGCACCAAAATTACAAAATAAAAATATGTTTAACCTCCAGCAGGGTCCCTATGGGACCCCACCGCCACATATATGGAGTCAGGGTATTCCTACTCTGCCCCCTTTTCTTTATTGTTAACATTTTTGTGGAGCTCGACTGAGGCAGAGTCCGAAGATGGCTGCCAACACTTCCTTGTTGAAGTTTTGGCAACCAATCAGATTCAGCATGGGACTGTCGGATCTGTAGAGGATCTGCACCCTTAGATATTTGGATTTCAGTTAATATCTCTAAAGCTACTGAAAGGATTTACAACAAATTACAACCAGGGCACCTCACTGGAACAAGCTCTAGCTCTCTGCAAAATTTGGTGTAATTCCATTCAGTGGTTCGGGCTGTAGTCATGTTAAAAAACCCTATGGGAATTTACATGGGGAAAAAGTGCTTTGGGACCCCCATTGTCTCAGACCCCGCTTCACGGATCACCCCAAAACTTTCTAGACACCAGCTGGAGTGAGTGTTGTATTAGTTTTGAAAAATTCTTGAAGATTTGTCAAACGGTGCCAAAGATATTGGCAAAACATTAAATGCTCTTCCTATGGAAACTAGGTCCAAACTATAACTACATACTGGCGACCGCCAGTAGGTGATATATATATATATATTCACTGAAAAAACCATAGGTTTAACAGTCGTTATAGTTAGGAATTAGCATTTAAAAAACCTTTGAAATTCACTGAAAAAACCATAGGTTTCACACCAGTTATAGTTAGCTGAACATTTTACTCATACAAAACCATTGAAATTCCCACGTTATAGTTAGTTGGACTCACTATAACTCGCGCGCCCGCAATCCACTGCTGATGATGTCACATATTACATCATTCATGACATGGTCAGTGACATCACCGATGACATCACTGATGATATCTCAAATGACATCACTGATGACATCTCAAATGACATCACTGATGACATAACTGATGACATCACTGATGACATCATCCAGTGAATGTGTGTTTCTGAAAAGTTAAAATATGTTTTATATATTGAAGAATGAGTGTATGTATGCGTGTCTGGATGAAGGATTTAGTAGGTGCGTGACTGACTGTATGAGTGAGTGATTAAATGTGTCTTACTGAATGCATTGGTTAGTAACTAAACTGTCTGAATGTGTGCATCAGTATGTCTGTTGTTGTGTAAGCTGCTGCATGTGTTGATCAGTAGCTATATGAGTGGTTATATGGGTTATTGATTGGTTGCCCAAATATTTGTATGTGAGGGTGAGTGTGTGTGTGGGTGGCTGGGAGGTGTGTGACTCTGTGCATATATGTGTGAGCAGTTGATTCACTTGGTATATGGGTTCAAGAGTGCATGTGGAAAGAGCTGTATGGGTGGTTGACTGTGTGCATGGGTCTGTTGGTGAGTGAATGGCTATCTCAGTGCTCCATGTCCAAGTAAGTACATATGTAAAACACAGTGCATGTGAGAGTTGGCATATATAAATGACTATACATGAGAGCCTGTGATTGCGTAAGTGACTGTATGGATCAATGTGTACTTGTATCAGTGATTGTAAAAGAGAGTAAGTATATGTTAGTATATGTTTGATTAAGTAAGGTTTAGTGAGTAAAACTGTGTAGTTGAGGAAATGGGAGTGTGATTGATTCTTTGCATAACTGACTAGGTGTGTGAGTAACTCTGTGGATGAGTGTCAGTGTGTGAGTGTCTGTATAGGTGTATGAGTGGATATGATAGTGTTCTATTGATGAGTGACTGTATGTATGAGTGATTGTATGGGTGAATGAGTGGATGTGTGTGTAGACCTAGAAATCAGTGAGTGCGTATGTAGTTACTGGTATTGGTGTGTCAATAATTTCAGGAATGGTTGTTTGTATTTAACACTGGGTGTATCAAAGGTTAGATTAGAGTGTGAAGAGGTGCATCGTATTATCACATGGATGATGTCATCAGTGATGTCATCAGTGATGTCATTTGAGATGTCATCAGTGATGTCATCAGTGATGTCACTGACCATGTCATGAATGATGTAATATGTGACATCATCAGCAGTGGATTGCGGGCGCGCGAGTTATAGTGAGTCCAACTAACTATAACGTGGGAATTTCAATGGTTTTGTATGAGTAAAATGTTCAGCTAACTATAACTGGTGTGAAACCTATGGTTTTTTCAGTGAATTTCAAAGGTTTTTTAAATGCTAATTCCTAACTATAACGACTGTTAAACCTATGGTTTTTTCAGTGAATTTCAAAGGTTTTTTAAATGCTAATTCCTAAGTATAACGTTTGTGAAACCTATGGGTTTTTTCAGTGAATTTCATAGTTTTTTTAAAAGCTAATTCCTTTGTATATCGGCTTTGTAACCTACGTTTCTTTTTTTTTTATTAGCTGTTTTTTACAAATAATAATTATATATATATTATAAAGCAGTATTTTAGATTTTCCGAATGAAAATGATTTTGCATTCCGTAAAGCTACCAAAAAGTCACTCAGGCGCACCGCGTATGCGCCCCCAGAAGCGCCTACGTTCACGCCGCGTAAGCGCCCCGGAAGCGCCTACGTTCGCGCCGCGTGAGCGCCCAAGGAAGCGCTCCGGTGCGCGTAGCGTAAGCGCGTCAAGTCATGTGACCTTAAAATAACAATTTTCATTGGTTGCTAACAGATTTTTTTTCCAAAGAATTAAAACCCCACCCTTTTCCTTCACTTCTTCTTTCACTTTGGTGAGAGCAAGACCTCTTTTTTTCTCTGCTTATAATCTGTGAATACAATGGCTGCCAGAGCATCCAGCAGCAGTGAGGATTTAGATGGTTTCATAGATGAAGAGCCTCCTCAGCCGAAGGTGAAAGAATATTTCATATGGACATTTTTTTATATTTCTGAGGGACATAAAAAAGTAAATGCTCCAAAGGTGGAGTGCAAGATCTGCTATACTGTACTTTCCCGTAGAGACCCCAGAAGGAAGTATAGTTTTGGTAATTCTACTATGATTCGGCACGTCCAGAGGAGGCACCCCCAGAACTATACCCGGGAGAGTGTCAGGGCTCTGGCACGAGAGGCTCCAAGGGATGGTGCCTCTACTTCAACTGGAGGAGCAACTGCATCGGTGAGGGGGCGACCAGAGCAGCTGATCCCAAATATTCAGCCTGTTTTTAATGAGGCCTCCATCAAATGCAAACATTGTGATGCCCTACTTTGTTACGGGAAACAAAGTATTTTGATCATTGCTCGAGCAATTGAGAACCACCGCTGCCGTCCCCAGCCCTAATTTTGATTTTTTTTTTTGCTCCTGTTGAGCAGTTTGCCATTCCATGTTTTTGTTGAGAAAAAAACGAATAAAGAAGAAAAAAAAGTTATTTTTAGAACTGCCTCCAATTCTCAAAAAAGAGCTGTATTCTTAAAAAAATGAAAAAGAGTAACTGAAGTGGAGTGCAGTGAGAGAGAAGTGGAAAATGAGTGAGAAAGCAAAGAAAGGGATGAGAGGGGAAGGGAAATGAAGTAGCGGGACTGAAAGAAAGTGAGTGTGGGTAAGGAGAGTGAGGAAAAGGAGAGTGAACATGGGGAATGAGGATAAGTGAAGAAAATGTAGTAAAGGAACGGGGATGTGAAAGGGTAAGAAAAGAGCACTAATGTTTAGGAAAGAGTGGAGATACAGACTGGATAAAGACAAGTGAGTGTGAGACAAGGTGAGTAAGGGAGTGATGAGACAGAGAAAGTGAAAGAAAAAGTGAGAGTAGAAGACTGAGGGCCTTATTTATGCGGCGATGCGTCACTTTTACACCGCCGGTGCGTCACTTTTTGTGATGCACCAGTGGTGTAAAAATTGCACCTTGTTAAAGTGACGCATCTAGGTAGATGCGTCACTTTGTATACCCCTGCGCCACATTATACCTGCGGCAGGTATAATGTATGCAAAGGGGGCGTATTGACGTAAGGAAGGATCGTAGAAGTGACGCAGTGAAATCTATGAGATTTCACTGCGTCACTTTTAGGACGCCATTGCGTCAAAATCTTGCACCTGCCTCACAGCAGGCGTAAGACTGACGCAGGCCCTTTCACGTGGGGCTTGCCCCATGTGAAAGGATGCATTGCTGGAGTTGCATCACTTTTGTGACACACTCCAACAATGCGTCACTTTTGCGCTTACAGATACATCAGAAATTCTGACGTATCTGTAACTCCTTGCGACATGATGCGTCTTACATTAAATATGACGCATCAGGAATGTCGCAAGGAGAGCGCACTGAGAAGTGATGCATCGCTGCTTTCACGCATCGATGGGTCATTTCTCATAAATGAGGCCCTGAGTGAGAGAGGAAAGAAACATAAGTGAGGGAGTGTGGCTGTTTTATAGGGAGTGAGTGTGATAGAAGAAGAATGACAGACTAAGGGGTCAGAGAGAATGAGGCTAACAGAGAGAGAAAGAGGGAAGGGGAGTGTAGAACTAAGAGGACAGACGGAGTAAGAGAAGGAGTTAATGAAGTGGAGTAAGGAGCGTAAGGGAAGGGAAAACAGTGAAGGAGGGAAGGAAGGTTAAAGAGAGGAAAGAAAGTAAAGGAGAAGGTCTGAAAGAAGGTGAGTGTGGGAGTATAGCTCAGTTATAGAGAGTGAGCGTGATAGAAGAGGAGTGAGAGACTAAGAGGACAGAGAGAGTGAGACTAACAGAGAGAGAGTGAGAAAAGGGGAGTGAGTAACTTAGAGGACAGAGGGATTGAGAGAAGGAGTTACTGAAGTGGAGTAAGGGGAATAAGGGAAAGGGAAAGAGTGAAGGAGCAAAGGATGGGAAGAGAGAGGAAAGTAGGAAAGAAGAAGGTTTCAAAGAAGGTGAGTGTGGGAGTATGGCTGAGTTATAGGGAGTGAGCGTGACAGAAGAGGAGTGAGAGACTAAAGGGACGGAGAGAATGGGGTAACAGAGAGAGAGTGAGAGAAGGGGAGTGAGTAAGTTAGAGGACAGAGGGATTGAGAGAAGGAGTTACTGAAATGGAGTAAGGGGAGTAAGGGAAGGGAAAAGAGTAAAGGAGCGAAGGATGGGAAGACAGAGGAAGGAAAGTAAAGGAAAAGGTCTGAAAGAAGGTGAGTGTAGGAGTATGGCGGAGTTATAGGGAGTGAGCATGATAGAAAAGGAGTGAGAGACTAAGGGACAGAGAATGAGGCTAACAGAGAGAGAATGAGGGAAGGGGAGTGTAGAAGTAAGAGGACAGAAGGAGTAAGAGAAGGAGTTAATGAAGTGGAGTAAGAAACTGCACATTTTAATTGGTTGTACTTTTGAACACTTTGAAAGTCACATAACATTCTCCCATCCCCCAGTGCTCATTCCCCTGTTACCATGGTAACTCCCTCCTCACCCAGCACACAGTTCAGAAGTTCATCATACTATGTTGCAAAAAAAAAGCAGCAAGGGTGTTTGACCACTCAATGTACCAGCTAATCATGTGCAATGTTTCTTGAAATGACTTTTCCTCAACCATTGAAATGACTTCTTTAAAAAAACAAAAGCATGCACCCTAGTTTTCAGTGGAGAATGTTAAGAAAGCACTAATCATTTTTTGTTTTTCAAGTGCAATGAATCTCAACCACTTTTTTACATAACTCCTACTTTCAAACTGCCATTTCATTTCCACAACTCATCTGAATACAAGCACATCTACCTTCAAGATGCCAAAAGTCTGGTTTGTGGGTCATAGCTTTGTCCACTGGAGTGAAAAATACGCAGCTAACAGAGGTATTTACAACCTTGATTTACCAAATGTGGACATTGTATGGATTGGACAGAGAGGATTGAGGAGTCACCAATTGATACCATTGGTAAAATCCTTTATGCATTTACCACACCCTTACCTTATAATTGTGCACTGTGGTGGCAATGACCTGGGCACTTTGACTGGGGTAGGTCTGGAAATGCTTTTAAAGGACATCTTCGGGCAATTGATGTTGCTTTTCCCAAAAACTGCCTTATATATGCCAAAGGCAAAAATGGAACTGGTCCAACCAATTTTGTCCACAGATTGAGAAAGCAAGGAAACATGTGAATAAATCTGTTTCTGCTTTCCTCAGAGACTATGGTATGGGTTCCATTTACCACAACAACTTGCGTTACAACATGCAAGACATCTATAGGAGAGATGGTGTGCATTTTACCGATGAGGGGAATAGAGTTTTCCTCTTGAATATAAGACTCTGCATTGGTACCTACTTGTAGGTACAAACAACACCCACATAACACAACAGCTCTTTTTAGAGCTACCCTACCTCTAAGCACTCTAAATTATTTTTTTACTATAATTTTTTACACTGTTTTTCCCTGTGGTGCGCTCAGGGTGCGCGTACCGGAGCGCGCACCTGGGAACGCACCCAGCGCTTACCCCATGAAAATAAAAAAAAATAAAACGTTTTTTTGCCCTTCAGGGTCCTTCTATGCCCCCCTCAGAAAACCTAGGGGGTCAGGTTGTGTGTACTCTGCCCCCTTTTAATTATATCCCCCTTTCTTTTTCACCTCTTGTGTCTCGATTCTACTGAGACACAAGATGGCGGACTCTCCAGACTGTTTAGAATGTTGACAGACACCCAACAGCCAATCAGCTTTCCGCTCGCGCACTCCCGTAGCGCGCAGGGTGCGCTCCCCGGTACGCGCACCAGTGAGCGCTCGGAGAGCGCTTATAGATATATATGTGTTTTTTAAGTTAATTTTCAAAAAAACCACTGGAGCAATGTTCAGCAAATATAGCAAAGGCACATCTGCGTACCAGTCCCTACAATTTTGCCAAGTTTGGCGTAATTCCGTTCAGCGGTTCGGGCTGTAGACTTGTCAGACCGTCCTATGGAAATTAACATGGGAAAAACAAGTTTTGGGACCCCCCTTTTTTCTCAGCCCCCACTTCACGAATCCCCCCGAAACTTTTAGGGAAGGAGCGGAGCGGAGCTGGCCAAAACTTAGGAAAATTACACTCAAATTCCTCAAGCGGCGCCAGAGTTATTCCCAATAGAATGTTGCGGATTTCCTATGGTACCCAATCCTAACTATAACTACCTACTGGTGACCGCCAATAGGTAATATATATATATATATATATATATATATATCTTCACACGCCAGTTCCCAGTTTCCCGGCCATTAAGCGCTCGGCGTGGGTGCAATCCCTACGGCAGAACCTCGCCGTTAATTATCAAACACTCCTTCGCCTGGACGAAAGTAATGGGCGCACTCCCTTTGAGGCCCACAAATTGGTTTATTCAAGTCACTTCAGCAGTGAAAAACAACACGATCTACGCGTTTCAGTGCTCCTGGCACCTTGCTCACGTCTGAAACGCGTAGATCGTGTTGTTTTTCACTGCTGAAGTGACTTGAATAAACCAATTTGTGGGACTCAAAGGGAGTGCGCCCATTACTTTCGTCCAGGCGAAGGAGTGTTTGATATATATATATATATATATATATATATATATATATATATATATATATATATATATATATTCACTGAAAAAACTATAGGTTTCACACCAGTTATAGTTAGGAATTAGCATTTAAAAAACCTATTAAATGCACTGAAAAAACTATAGGTTTCACACCAGTTATAGTCAGCTGGAAATTTTACTCGCATAAAACCATTGAAATTCCCACGTTATAGTTAGTTGGACTCACTATAACCTGCGCGTGCAATGCACTGCTGATGACGTCACATATTACATCACTCATGATATGGTCAGTGACATCACTCATGACATCACTGATGACACCATCCAGTGAATGTGTGTCTTTTTAAAAAATAAATATGTATTATATATGTATATGTAAAAGTTGATGGAAGAATAAATGTTTAAATAAGTGTTTACATGGATGTTTTAAAAAAAAATTGATTGGTTAACTGGTTTATTAAGTGTATCTTAGTGAATACATATATTAGAGAGTAATGTTTAAATATTCAAATATATGTATTAGTGTTTCACTTTGTGTATAAGTGCCTGCATGGGTTGGTGAGTTGCTACATGTGTATGTATATGGGTTATTAGATGTTTTTCTTAGTATCAGTATGAGTGTTTGTATGGTTTGGTGGGGGTATTACTTAGCACATAGATGCATGAATGACTGACTCTCTGTTTGTATGTGTTTTGAAGACAGCATATGTGCAGGACTGTATGGGTGGATGAGTGTGTATATGTGTGTGTTAGTGAGTGAATGACTGTCTCACTAGTGTGTTTATGAAATGAAATGAAAAACAATTTTTAACGCGCAACTAAGCCCAGATGGGCGTCAAGGCGCCTAACCAAATAATACCAGATAACAGAGACTAATCCTAATTACGGATATGCCCTGACGAAACACCAGGTCTTGAGCGCCTTTTTAAAGGAAGACAGAGAGGGTTGCATCTTAATCTCAAGAGGTAACAAGTTCCATAGTTTGGGAGCAGCGATGGAAAAAGCTCTGTTTCCCCAACGAACCCTTTTGGCACGTGGGACAACCAACAAATTCATCTCTGAAGATCTTAAAGATCTACCAGGCTGGTAGCGGGTCAGCAAGGCACCAAGGGGATCAGAAGAACCCTCTGCCAAAGCTCGATAGACAAGACAAAGGATCTTAAACGAGATCCTGAGATGAATGGGCAGCCAATGAAGGCTCTTTCTGGCCATCGTAGCAGATGAAGCTTTGGGAAGTGCTAAGACAAAACGAGCAGCCGCATTTTGAACCACCTGTAATCGCTGAATGAGCCCCTTGTTGGAGTCTACATAAAGCGCATTACAGTAGTCCAACCGTGAACCTATCAATGCTACTGCCACCTGTTTACGTGCTGAGGGAGAGAGATAGTGAAGAATCCTCCTGAGAATCTTTAGTACTCCCCAGCAGGTGGCCACCGTACGGTTGATCTGCAGAGTCATGGATAAAGAGGTGTCAAAGATAACCCCCAGATTTCTTGCCGACTGGGAGGGAGATGGACAGGTTCCCAGTGAGGCCGGCCACCACTCATCCGACCAAATATCCCGGTCCTTGCCAAAGACATCAGTATCAGTAACTACATATGTTTTAATCTAGTATATGTGAAGATTGATGTAATTAAGTGAGTATATGTGAGAGTGAGGAATTGTAAGAGTTCCTGTTTAAATTAGTATGTGTTTCTATAAGTGATTGTTTAAGAGAGTAAGTATGTGTAAGTTTCCTTAGAAGTAAAGTGGTAGTGTGTGTATAGCTGTATATGCAAATACATGGATGTTCAATAGTTTATTTGCATGTGTGAGTATGTGTGAGAGTATCTTTAGGATGACTGTCGGTGTGTAAGAGGATGTATAGGTGTATCACTTCATATGAAGAGTGAGTATATGTATGAGTGACTATATAGAACTGTTGGTGAATGAGTGCATGAGTATATAGATGGTGGAATAATTGAATTGGTTGTTGTAACTGGTATGGCTCTCTCCATTTTTTTGAAAATGTTAGTTTTTATTTTTGAATATGTGTTTCAAGGGTTACATTTCAGTGAAAGGAGGTCTGTCACTCTGTCACAAGGATGGTGTCATCAGTGATGTCATGAGTGATGTCACTGACCATGTCATGAGTGATGTAATATGTGACGTCATCAGCAGTGCATTGCACGCGCAAGTTATAGTGAGTCCAACTAACTATAACGTGGGAATTTCAATGGTTTTATGCGAGTAAAATTTCCAGCTGACTGGTGTGAAACTTATAGTTTTTTCAGTGAATTTAATAGGTTTTTTAAATGCTAATTCCTAACTATAACTGGTGTGAAACCTATTGTTTTTTCAGTGAATTTCATAGGTTTTTTAAATGCTAATTCCTAACTATAACTGGTGTGAAACCTATGGTTATTTTAGTGAATTTCAAAGGTTTTGTAAATGCTAATTCCTAACTATTTATAGGGACTCAAACCTATGAAATGTAATATTTTTTATAATGAATCCTATATTGTATATTTATATAATACTATTTTTTTATTAAAAAATTAAAAAAGTATTTTTTTGCCATGGAGCGCTCCCGGGGCGCGTACCGGGGAGCGCCCCGGTCAGCGCAATTTTGCGGCAAGCCCCAGGGCGCGTACCAGGGAGCGTCCCGTTACCACTATTGCCGCAAATGAAAACATCCTCGTGACGTATCGCATAGCCGCGTGATATGTACGGCGTAAGCGCGCCCGGAAGCACCCACGCGCATACGAACGCGCTACGTAAGCGCCCCGGGACGCGCCCAAACATCATCGTGACGTATCGCGTGTCCGCGTGATACGCACGGCGTAAGCGCACCCGGAAGCACTCGAGCGCATACGATCGCACAACGTAAGCATCCGACGCGCTTATGCGACGCGCCCTGGGGGCGCATAGCGTAAGCGCGTCGGGTCATGTGAGCTGAAAATAACACTTTTTATTGGTGCAGAACAGTTTTGGTTTCCAAATGATGAAAGCCCGTGTCATGTGACCTGAAAATAACACTTTTCATTGGTCCAGGACATTTTTTTTTCCCAAATGATGAAAGCCCCTACCTTTTTTCCTTATTTAGACTTTTTCCTTTGACCGAGGAAGACCTGTTTGGAGATCTGTGACTAATATTTTGTACTTTAAAATGGCTACAGTAGCAGCAGCAGCTGGAGCATGTGCACCACCACCACCACCACCACCACCAAGAGGACCACCACAACATCACATTGGTGGTCAAGAAGAAGAAGAGGAGGAGGAGGAGGAGGAGGAGGGAAGTAGGACATTCCTGCCAGAAGACAATACCCCATATAGGCCAAAGCAGCACATTGTATGGGAGTTTTTTTCCATCCCAGAGGGCAAGAAGAAAGTGAATGCGCCAAAGGTGACTCGCCAAATCTGTGGCTCTGAACTTTCAAGGGGGAACCCTAATAAGAAATATTCATTTGGCAATAACACCATGATTTGGCACATGCAGCTCAAGCATCCCAACAACTATGCTGCGGCAGAGGTGAGAGAACTGGCCAGTAGCCCTCCCCAATCTTCACCCAGCACCTCCAAAAGAAAGCAAACCACTGCATCGGGACCAGAGACAAGGGAGATGGTCCCAAACATACAACCACAGTTTGGTGAATTCAAGATCACTTGTATTTTTTGTGGTAAGACCATCACCTATGGTGAGCAGAGCATAAAGCTCATCAACCGTGCTGGTGACAACCACAATTGCCCCAAAAAAACATAATTTTTTCCTTATTTTTCTTTGCTCCAGTTGAGCCGTTTACAATTCCCTGTTTTTTGTTTCTCCCCATAAAAATAACCAAAAAAATATAAAATAGTTAATAAAAGCCAAAAAAAGTACAAAATGTTCAAAAAAACATTAAAAAAAATATAAAAGAACAAAAAGAAGAAAAAAAACAGTTCTTTTTAGAACTACCTCCAATTTCTAAAAAAAGGCTACATTTAAAAAAAAATATGTCATTCTTTTTTCCCCATGGTACGCTCCCCGGTACGCTCCCCGGTGCGCGTACCGGGCTATCCCCCGCGAAAATCGAAAAAAAAATTTTTTTTTTTGCCCCGCGAAGCCCTTTTCATGGCCCCCACATCAAACCTATGGGGTCAGGGGGGGTCTACCCTGCCCCCTTTTGGTCATTTCCCCCTTTGTTTTTGCCACCTCTTGTGTCTCGATCCTACCGAGACACAAGATGGCGGCCGCTCCGGACTGTTTGGAATGTTGACAGACACCCGAGAGCCAATCATCTTTCCGCGCGCGAACTCGCGTAGCACGCTGGTACGTGCCCCGGTGCACGTACCGGGGCGTGCTTATAGATATATATATTTTTTTAACCTAAATTACTCAAAATCCTCTGGAGCACATATCTTGAGACATAGCAAAGGCACATCGGGCTACCAGTCCCTACAATTTTGCCACGTTTCGTGGGAATCCATTCAGCCGTTCGGGCTAAAAGTGAGTCCAACCGCCCTATGGAAATTAACATGGGGAAAACAGGTTTTGGGACCCCCCTTTTATCTCCGCCCCCGCTTGACGAATCCCCCCTAAACTTTCGGGGAAGGAGCGGAGCGGAGCTGGCCATTTTCTTGGAGAGATTCAGCCAATTCCGTCAATCAACGCCAAAGTTATTCCCAATAGAATGTTGCAGATTTCCTATGGAAACGAGGTCCTAACTATAACTACCTACTGGCAACCGCCAGTAGGTAATATATATATATATATATATATATATATATATATATATATATATATATATATATATATATATATATATATATATATATTCACTGAAAAAACAATAGGTTATAGACCATATATAGTTAGGAATTAGAATTTACAAAACCTTGAAAATTCACTGAAAAAACCATAGGTTATAGACCATATATAGTTAGGAATTAGCATTTACAAAACCTTATTTTACTCACACAAAACCATTGAAATTTGCATATATAGTTAGTTGCACTAACTATATATCGCGCACCCGCAATCCACTGCTGATCATATCACATATTACATCATTCATGACATGGTCAGTGACATCACTGATGACATCACTGATGACATCTCAAATGACATCACTGATGACATCACTGATGACATCTCAAATGACATCACTGATGACATCACTGATGACATCTCAAATGACATCACTGATGACATCACTGATGACATCACTGATGACATCTCAAATGACATCACTGATGACATCTCATTTGACATTACTGATCACATCACTGATGACATCATTCATGTGATAATACGATGAACCTCTTCAGACTCGAATATAACCTTAGATACACTCAGTGTAAACAGACACTCACAGACTGTCACTCATCCATGGAGTTACTCACACACCTAGTCAGTCATGCAAAGAATCAATCACACCTCCATTTCCTCAACTATACAGTTATACACACCTTACTTATTCAAACATATACTAACACATATTTACTCTCTTATACAATCCCTGATAAGAGTTCACAATCCATACAGCCACTCACACATTCACTGGCTCTTATGCACAGTTATTTATATATGTCAACTCTCACATCTACTGTGTTTTACATATGTACTTACTTTGACATGTAGCACTGAGATATCCATTCACTCACCAATACACTCATGCACACAGTCAACCGCCCATACAGCTGTTTCCATATGCACTTTTGAACCCATACATCTAGTGAATCAACTGCTCACACATCTGTGCACAGAGTCATACACCACCCAGCCACCCACACACACACTCAGTCTTACATACAAATACTTGGGCAGCCAATCAATAACCCATATAGTTACTCATATAGCTACTGATCAACACATGCAGCAGTTTACAGAACAACAGACATAATGATGCACAAATTAAGACAGTTTAGTCACTAACCCATGCACTCAGTGATACACATTTAATCAGTCACTCATACAGTCAGTCATGCACCTACTAAATCCTTCATCCAGACACTTATACATCCACTCATTCTTCAATATGTAAGACATATTTTAACTTTACAGAAACATACAGTCACTGGATGTTGTCATCAGTGATGTCATCAGTGATGTCATTTGAGATGTCATCAGTGATGTCATCAGTGATGTCACTGACCATGTCATGAATGATGTAATATGTGACATGATCAGCAGTGGATTGCGGGTGCGCGATATATAGTTAGTGCAACTAACTATATATGCGAATTTCAATGGTTTTGTGTGAGTAAAATAAGGTTTTGCAAATGCTAATTTCTAACTATATATGGTCTATAACCTATGGTTTTTTCAGTGGTAATATATATATATATATATATATATGTATATATATATATATATATATCTTTCCACACAGGTTGCCCCCTAGAAGAAGTCGCACAGGTAGGGTTACTGCACAAGCCATCACAGGCAGCATGAATTGCAGCAAGTAGCAGGAATCCCAGAAAGCCAAACGCGTTTCAAGCATCAAACGTGCTCTTGATCACTGGCAATATGGACGCTAGGCGGTCTGATTCAAAACAATGCTTTATTGCGATTTACAGTCCCGCCCCAGTGGGCGCAGGCATTATGGTTATGGTAGTCCTTAAATTAATGCCCCCAGACTCAGCGTTTCTCTCTCCATGTGGAGACCACCAAATGTCCATTAAAATGTCATACCCTGTAGGGTGGGAGTCCTGGATACAAAGCTGCACGCCAGCCAATATATTCCTGTGATTCAGGCCCCTTGCCTTCCATCGAGTGTCAGTGTTTCCCGACACTCAGGATCCGCTAGTATCAAGCGGCGGGACTTCTTCGCGACCGGGCCAGCCGCATTACATCTTTCCACACAGGTTGCCCCCTAGAAGAAGTCGCACAGGTAGAGAAGTCCCACTTGGGATATGGCACTATTGAGTAGGGCAATGTACTGCAATAACCATAATGCTTCTTTGCCACACCCCCACATGGGCGGGACTTGTATATTTAAATAAATCATGTGCCTGGAACTAAAGCCCTGTTTTTCCGTTTGTGCAGCCAGTGAACAAGGGCGTGAGGACGCCCGAAACGCGTATGGCATGACAAGGATTGGTGTGCTTGGCAGGCTGGAGTGCTGCTACCGGCAGTATTTGTGCTGAAACCCTTCGTGTGTGGCGTTTCCAACAGGGCAACCTTTGTGGAATGAATATATATATATATATATATATATATATATATATATATATATATATATATATATATATGTATATATATATATATTACCTACTGGCGGTCGCCAGTAGGTATATATAGTTAGAATTTTCAAAAATCCCATAGGGAAAAAATCCTATGTCTAATAACTTTGGCGTTTGTGGACGGAATTGGCTGAAATTTTCAGGAAAATGGCACATTTTGTTTCTGAGCAGCCCTTGAAAATTTGGGGGGGGGGTTCGTCAAGGGGGGGCCGAGAAAAAAGGGGGGTCCCAAAACGTGTTTTTAACATTGAGTTTTCCGTAGGGCGGTTGGCCTCACTTTTAGCCCGAAGGGCTGAATGGATTTGCACGAAACTTGGCAAAATTGTAGGGACTGGTAGCCCGATGTGCCTTTTGTAGGTCTCAATATATGTGCTTCAGTGGATTTTGAGAAATTAACGTTCAAAAAAAGATATATATCTGTAACAGCGGACCGGGCAGCGCTCCAGTTCGCGTACTTTTCGCGCAACGGAGCTTTGTGAAGCGAAGCTGATTGGAATGTTTACAGACGCCGGAGAACCAATCAGCTTCGCTTCACAAAGCTCCGTTGCGCGAAAAGTACGCGAACTGGAGCGCTGCCCGGTCCGCTGTTACAGATATATATCTTTTTTTGAACGTTAATTTCTCAAAATCCACTGGAGCACATATATTGAGACCTAGCAAAGGCACATCGGGCTACCAGTCCCTACAATTTTGCCAAGTTTCGTGCAAATCCATTCAGCCGTTCGATTATTATTATTTTTTTTTTTTTGCCCCGCGGGGCCCTTTTAAAACCTCCACATCAAACCTAGGGGGTCAGCGAGAATCTACTATGCCCCCTTATGGTCATTTGCCCCTTCGCTTTGGCCTCCTCTTGTCTCTCGATCCTACCGAGAGACAAGATGGCGGCCGCTACGGACTGTTTGGAATGTTTACAGACGCCGGAGAACCAAACAGTCCGTAGCGGCCGCCATCTTGTCTCTCGGTAGGATCGAGAGACAAGAGGAGGCCAAAGCGAAGGGGCAAATGACCATAAGGGGGCATAGTAGATTCTCGCTGACCCCCTAGGTTTGATGTGGAGGTTTTAAAAGGGCCCCGCGGGGCAAAAAAAAATAAATAATAATAATCGAACGGCTGAATGGATTTGCACGAAACTTGGCAAAATTGTAGGGACTGGTAGCCCGATGTGCCTTTGCTAGGTCTCAATATATGTGCTCCAGTGGATTTTGAGAAATTAACGTTCAAAAAAAGATATATATCTGTAACAGCGCTCCGCTTCGCGTACTTTTCGCGTTACGGAGCTTTGCGAAGCTGATTGGTTCTTCGGCGTCTGTAAACATTCCAAACAGTCCGTAGCGGCCGCCATCTTGTCTCTCGGTAGGATCGAGAGACAAGAGGAGGCCAAAGCGAAGGGGCAAATGACCATAAGGGGGCATAGTAGATCCTCCCTGACCCCCTAGGTTTGATGTGGAGCCTTTAAAAGGGTCTCGCAGGGCAAAAAAAAAATATATTGTTTTTTTAGTTTTTTTGCGTGGAGTGCGCCCGGTTCGCGAACCGGGAAGCGTTCTGGGGAGCGTACTTTCTTGAAAATTAGTGAAAAAAGTTAGAGTAAAATAATAATTGTGAGTGATCAGATGTAGGGTAGCTCTGAGAAGAGCTTTTGGGTTTATGGTACATTTAGGTACTTATAAGTAGGTACCAATGCACAGTCTTAAATTCAGAGTGAAAATTCTGTTGCCCTCATCTGAGAAGTGAACTCCATCTCCTCTGTAGATATCTTGCATGTAGTAACGCAAGTTATTGTTGTACAGGGAGCCCATTCCATGGTCTCTCATGTAAGCTGAAACAGATTTGTTTACATGCTTCCTCGATTTCTCAATTTGTGGACAAAATTGGTTCGACCACCTCCATTTTTGTCTTTGGCATATATTTGAATATACCAAGGCAGTCTGAGGAAAAAGTGCCATCAATTGCTCAAAGGTGTCCTTTAAAAGCATTTCCAGACCTACCCCAGTCAAAGTGCCCAAATCATTACCTCCACAGTGCACAATTAACAGGTCAGGTTTTGGCAAATGCATAAAGGTTTTCACCAATGGCATCAATTGGTGACATTTTAATCCTCTGTGGCCAAACCACTTAATTTCCACATCTTGTAAATTGAGGTTAGGTAAATTCCTGTTTTCAGCGTACCTCTGAGCCCAATAGATGTAACTATGTCCAACAATCCAGACAGAAAACATGGCGAGAGAAGGTTCTCCTGCAGTCAGATGAAGTGTGGCAATGAAATGGCAGTTGAAAAAATGAGAGTGTAAAATGAAAAAAACTGAGGAGTTTCTGTGTTAATGAAGCAGTAAGAGTGATTGGTGGATTTTGATTGCTGAAAACAGAAAGTTAGGGTGCATGGATGAGTTCGTTGAAAGATGTATTTTGAGTGGCGAAGAAAAAATCATTAAATGAAAGATTGCACTGGATATGCAGGTGCACTGAGAGTTCAGAGTTCAATTGCAACATTGTTGTGAGAACTTGGAAACACCAGAGGTCTTGCAAGAGGTGGTTGCTATGCAGAAAAAGCAGAGAGGGGGCAGAGGGGGGAAGGGTTTTGATTTGAAAAAAAGTGAGGGAAGAGTTTTGATTGGGTGACATGAGAGATATGTGTGAAGAATTACAGCATTTCTGTGCTTTTGATAGCTGCAGACTCTGGAGTGCATACCTTTTGCTCTGCTGAAGACAAATTGGTGTGTTTCTGAGACTGTTTTGAAACTCAAAGTATTTGCTAAGGTGAGAAAAGATTTCTTTAATTTAGATAGAAAATAGTGTGCTTTAAGGAGAAAATTATGAAGAAAGTTGTGTTTTTCAAATGTTGCTTTGTCTCAAGTGTTTTACAAATAGATTTTGTTTCTTTGAGAAATTGTAATTGGAGAAAATGTGAAGTATTAGTACTGACAGGGTTTTTATGTGCATAGGAGCTGTGGAGTGTTTTCAAATTATGACTTGTAAATCGTTTTTGAGAAAAAGCAATGGTTTTAATATTGATGACAAGGACATAATGGTGTCTGCTTCTTTATAAGGTAATTGAGAGTCTCTGATGTTATTTTTCCCATTTCAATGTAAGAAGTTTGTCTGTGGAGCAAATTGCTTGAAATATGCTCCCACCTGTGCATGGCAAATTTAGATTTTGAATGTTTGCGTTACATAGGCATGTTAAAGGTGACTGAAACATGCTGCAAAGGCAATCAAAAAACGCGTTTATGTGTCTTAAGGACATTTTAAGTCATTTCCCCATGTGCAGTGTTTTCAAATTATGAGTTGAAAATCGTTTTTGAGGTAAAGGAATGTTTTCAAAATTTATGTGCGCCATATGCCCCCAAATTTCTTTTTCAGGGGTGCAGCAGGGTGTTCTTGAGACACCCCTGCACCCTCGAAAAAATTCGTAATTTGCGATGAGGTAATTGCTAATCGCAAATTGCACCTTCATTCCTATGGGCCTCATGCTGCATGGAAATGAATGGGTAATTTGTAATTAGCAAATAGCTCATCGCAAACTAGGAATGGTAAAGAATCGCTATTTATTCCTTAAAGTTCGCTATTTAGGAAATGCAAAAAACTTTGATGATACATATGGCGGTTCATCTCTAACAAGATAAGAAGCATAGGGATAGATTTATGATGACTGGCGCATCACCAGGGATGTGTTAGTCATTCTGTGCCGCTGTTCCGTCACCTATGGTGTGCTGCATTTACAATGCGGCGCATCATGGGGCAAAAACAGCACAGATGCGTGACGTATCTGTGCCGTAAAGGTGGCGCATTGCTGGAGTTGTATCGCAAGTGTGATGAAGCTCCAGCAAGGCTCAGGGGTGCCCCTGTCGCAGGGTTTCTGTTCTCACACAGAACTGTGGACAGAGGATTGGAACCTCGGCGAATTAGGGTGCCCCAAAACTCACCTTAGTAATCAAAAACCCCTTAGCAAGCTAGGTACAGTGTCACATTGGATATAACAAACTCTCAATGTTTAGACAATCCAGAATATGAACTTATAGTACCTCAGGACACGTGGAACTCATGAACAGTCGGTCGTTATATATTTCTTAGAAACCAGAACATGGAGTTAAGAAGAACACATGTGTATTTGAAATGTTTATTTACTAATGCCGTCTTCTCAGGCGTAGTATCTTAGATAATACAAGTACACATATTATCAGTAGCAAAATTACCAGCATAGTTACTAGTACATAAAAAGCGAATGGTGACAGTATGTTAACATGCTGTAAATGAATAAGAGTTAGCAACACTTATAAGCAGCCGCGGGCCGTGGAGGGAGTTACGGTGGGGCAGGGAGGCGGGGAGGGGGAGGGGCAGGGTGGAGAGGGCTCCACCCTGCCCCTCCCCCTCCCCGCCTCCCTGCCCCACCGTAACTCCCTCCACGGCCCGCGGCTGCTTATATCTGACCCTCCCTAATACACATATTATATTATTTGCTAAGAAGGTCTCTTTGTGTTGGTTTAGGGCGTGCCCATACTTTAGTGTCTTAGATTTGAAGGAATCACATCAGCATACACCAGCTCTCTCTTCATGTGAACCGCATCAAGTGTTGTGTATGTGTGTTCGGCAAAGCAATATAAAACCCGCCTCATGTCGTGGAGATCAGACCTCATAACAATTCTGTATCGTGTTGTTCTTGAAACTTCAGCAGTCGCTGTACAGATATAGTTTAACAAGCAAAGCAGATAGTAGAGCAATAACATATTATTCTCATGTAAACCACGATGAACTACTAGGTTGAAAGCTAAAGCAACAACTAAGTGTCGTGTGCAGAAGTTGCAAAAAAGGAAAAATGGCGTTTAAACCGGTAATGAGCCCATGCTAACTTAACACTGTGTAAAGATATCCAGGATCTAGATGACACCTCCCCATAATCCGGAAACGAACTGAATACGATAAAAGAAGTGGCATCTCATGAGAGCAGATTGCAACTTTATATGTGGATGGTCCGCAAGGTAAAACATTAAAAACTAGGAAAATTTAATGCTAAAGAAAAATAAAACAGCCAACTACTTTATCGAGGCTTAAGCCAATAGGCAAGCTAAATAATAAAAACTTGACAAATAAGTCAATGAATTGTCAATGAAATGCTAGTACTCAGCATATCAAACATGAAAAAGGTCTATGACATAACTGTGTATGCAAAATAAGCTGCAACAGCCTCCAATAGGAAGTCACCGTCTTCATCCGAAAAGAGTTCAGCCATCCAATTTAAAAGCGGAAAAGAACATACGTGGTCTCCCAGCACCGGATCCTCTATCACCATCAGAGGACAGCTCGGTGGGTTTTCAAGAAAGCTCTGTTCCAAGAAAGACTGTGTTGCCGCCAGTAAATTCCAGGGAGCAATTAGTCCATGCATCAATGCCACAGCCATAATCCTTTCGCCAGGACAAACCAACTCGTGAGTAATGATAGGAGTCATCAGCTGATTAAAGTCGACGTAAGGAGAAACCGGTCCGCAGAGACACAAATCAATGGCCCAATCGAAATCACAGGTCAGGCAGTGAAATACAGGCTGGACACAGGTGAAGTAGGAGAATCGAAAAGATAATCCATATGCCGTGCTTAATATCGCCAACGGCATTGTGCCATAATATTCAAGCATGCGATTGCGGAACAGCGTCAGCAGCTGCAGGGCGGGAGCTTGCACAGGAGGGACATCCATATTTAAAAATGTAAAAAAGCACAAGAGCGTCCGCTGGTAATGCAAGTAAAAATGGGAATCCACCAAGCACAGTGGAAAAAATAGAATGAAAGAAAGCAGGGATGACTCCAAAGATTTTCTCAAATGAAGTCACGAGACCACTGGTAACAACTTTAAAAAAGTGCGCCAGGCCCTTTGTGGAGGACGCGTTAAAGATAGTCCGAACCATCTTGCTGAAATGGAAAGGCAAATCTGTATTTAAAAGGGTCTGCACCTCTGTACGGGTGTTCACTATGTGAAGCACGAAAGTTTCACGGGCCGAACTCAAGGCCACCTCTCTCTGAGACAAAAGAGCTCTTATTCTTGCCATGCCGTTGAAATCTGCTCCCAAGGTTGGTATTTGTGGCCAGATTGAAAACTCCCTATGTTCATGTGTGGGAGGAAATAGAACATTTCTGCAGCAAATAACCCGTTCACTTACTGTTACGATAAAAGGAATACTTTTAATTAACCCAGAACAATCTTCATTATTGAGCATCAAATAACTACCATTTTCCAACCACTTGAACGTGGGGATGATAGCAGGAACTGGCGTGCCTTGTAACACGCAAGCCATATTTGGTCGGTGTTTGTTGCATGAACCGTGTAACTGTATGTGCCTACACATTAGTGAATGATCTGGCGTCTCAGTGCATTCCTCTCCATTCAGATAAACTTCTTGATCATCTTTGAAACATCTGTATGTGTATGGAAGCGACCAGACCTCATGAAGAAAACCACTACCTAAAGGTGCATAACGACCTATTGGTATATATTTCATACAATTTGAAAACTTATATAAAGCAAAAGGCAGCGTTATTAAACCGTGGATAAGGCACGTTGCCAAAGCAGCCAACCTTTTGGATTTATATTGGAAATGTTAAAGGAAGAATTATGGAGTAGGGCCTGTAAATCTTTAATGGACAACCGAGTAAAATTACTCCAACCATCATATTCCTCTAACTCCGGGATAGTAGGGGTGTTTAATTTTTTAGAAGTAGCCAATCCAAAGCATTTGGTCTGGGAAATTGTTTCATTCACAAACAACATATGATTTGGGATGAGATATGCACGGTGCAAAGCCTCAGTGCCTTGTACCTGCCAGGTTCGTGAACCCCAAACTGATGTAGATCCTGGATATCTTTACACTGTGTTAAGTTAGCATGGGCTCATTACTGGTTTAAACGCCATTTTTTCTTTTTTGCAACTTCTGCACACGACACTTAGTTGTTGCTTTAGCTTTCAGCCTACCTGCGTCAAGATCTATGCCTGCTTCAAGCAGGCGCAGGGTTTTGATGCAGCTTTGTCCTATCTGATTGTAAATGCGGCAGACCGTGGGTGGCAGAGCAGCGGTGCACGTTAACTGGTGCATCTCTGGGGATGTGCTAGTTAATATAAATCTGCCCCTTTCCATACATACTGAGCATGTCATGAATGATGTAATATGTGACATCATCAGCAGTGGATTACGGGTAATAGTATCTCTAGTTTACTCCCCTATAGCTGTCTTTCTTTTAACATAACTGTCTGTTCCTTCCCTTATACTTACTGTTTTTTTGGTTCGCTTCCGGTTCGCGTACCGGCGAGCGAACTGGGAAGCGAACTAAGAGAAATAGAGGTTGGCACAGTTCCAAATATTGTACCAATATTTTAATACCGGGGAGGTAGTTCTGAAAAGAACTTTTTTTTAATTGTTTTTGTTGTTTTATATTTTTTTTATTTTTTTTCTGAACATTTTTTTACTTTTTTTGAATTTTTCTGAACAGTTTTATATTTTTTTTGTGTTTTTTTTGGAGGGGGCAACGAAAACGATTCATTGTAAAGGGCTCAACAGGAGCAACAAAAAAAAAAAGAATTTATTGTTTGGGGCGTTTCGGACAAACATGAGCATGATTGTCAATAGCTCTGTTGATCAGAGTGATGCTACTTTCTCCGTAGCAAATGAATCCACTGCAATGTACGCAGACTTGTTTTACTTCACGAAATCTCGTTTGTATATTTGGCACCATCTCCCTGCCCTCTGGTCCCGTTACTTCCGGTACAACAGATCTTCTGGCCATAATAGGGAGATTATCTAGGTCGTTACGAAACTGTGCAGCACTGTAGTTGTTAGGATGCCACCTAGTCATATGGCGATGCATTGTGTAGTTTCCGAAACTGTATTTTTTGTCGGTCCCTCTGGACAGTCTATCTTGACATATAAGGCAAGTTACGTATCTTGCATTTACTTTTTTCTGACCTTTGGGAATTTTAAAAAATTGCCAAATGAAGTTTTCTTTCCGGTGAGACGCCCTGGGCTCCTCAGGCAAAAAGTGCCTCTCTTCGTGCTCTTCGTCCTGTTCCTCTTCTTCCTCTTCTTGCTGAATTATAACTTCAGCAGGTGGTCCACTCTTCCTTGGATGTGGTGGAGGTGGTGGGGAAGCACCAGCTGAAGCTACTAAAGAAGCCATTGCTCACTGGTAACAAAGGGTCTTTCTCTCACAATGATGAAAGTCAGAGTGAGGAAAGAAGGAGGGATTTTCATCATTTGGGAAAAACAATAGTTCTCAACCAATGAAAAGTGTTCATTTTAGATTATATGACCTAGTCTTACATCATTAGGAAACCAAAAGTGAAATGAACCAATGAAAAGTGTTATTACCAAGTCACATGACCTGCTGTGTTTACGTTACGCGCTTTGCAGGGCCTCCCGGTTTGCTTCCAGAAACCTGCGCTTTGCGCCTCGCTTCGCGTACCAGTTCGCTAACGTAGCACGTCATATGACGTATCACGCGACAACGCGAAACGTCATGTGGACGGGAGGCGTCACGATGTTGTTTTCTAACGCGGCAGTTGCGGTAAAGAAACGTTTACCGGCTCACGGTCTATTTCGCGGCATCAAGGTCAGCTAACGGGAAGTTTCCCGATTCGCGAAGCGGGAACGAAGAAAAAAAAATATAAAAAAAAAAAATTATTAATAAACATATAAAATATATTTTGGGATTTAAAGAAGAATACATTTTACAGCTACAGATATTAGCTGTTAAAAAACCAATGAAATTCACTGAAAAAACATAGGTTATAGACCATATATAGTTAGGAATTAGCATTTACAAAACCTTGAAAATTCACTGAAAAAACCATAGGTTATAGACCATATATAGTTAGGAATTAGCATTTAAAAAACCTTATTTTACTCACACAAAACCATTGAAATTCCATATATAGTTAGTTGCACTAACTATATATCGCGCACCCGCAATCCACTGCTGATGATGTCACATATTACATCATTCATGACATGGTCAGTGACATCACTGATGACATCACTGATGACAACATCCAGTGATTATGTGTTTCTGTAAAGTTTAAATATGTTTTACATATTGAAGAATGAGTGGATGTATAAGTGTCTGAATGAAGGTTTTAGAAGATGCGTGATTGACTGTATGAGTGAGTGATTAAATGCGTCTTACTAAATGCACGGGTTAGTGACTAAACTGTCTGAAAGTGTGCATCAGTATGTCTGTTGTTGTGCAAGCTGCTGCATGTGTTGATCAGTAGCTATATAAGTAGCTATATGGGTTATTGATTGGTTGCACAAGTATTTGTATGGGAGACTGAGTGTGTGTATGGCTGGCTGGGAGGTGTGTGACTCTGTGCAGATCAATGTGTACTTGTATCAGTGATTCTATAAGAGAGTAAGTATGTGTTAGTATATGTTTGAAAATGTAAGGTACTCTATGTTTAACTGTGTAGATTAGAAAATGGAAGTGTGATTGATTCTTTACAGGACTGACTAGGTGTGTGAGTAACTCCATGGATGAGTGGCAGAGTGTGAGTGTCTGTATAGGTGTATGAGTGCATATGATAGTGTTGTAAAGATGAGTGATTGTATGTATGAATGATTGTATGGGTGAATGAGTGAATGTGTGTGTAGACGTAGGAATCAGTGAGTGCGTATGTAGTAACTAGTATTGGTGTGTCAATGGTTTCAAAAATTATACTCTGTATTTAACACTGGGTGTAACAGAGGTTATATTAAAGTGTGAGGAGATGCATTGTATTGTCACATTAATGATATCATTATTGATGTGACCATTGATGTCAAATGAGATATCATCAGTGATGTCATTTGAGATGTCATCAGTGATGTCATCAGTGATGTCATGAATGATGTAATATGTGACATCATCAGCAGTGGATTGCGGGTGCGCGATATATAGTTAGTGCAACTAACTATATATGGAATTTCAATGGTTTTGTGTGAGTAAAATAAGGTTTTTTAAATGCTAATTCCTAACTATATATGGTCTATAACCTATGGTTTTTTCAGTGAATATATATATATATATATATATATATATATATATATATATATATATATATAAATTTCTATGGCAAAATGAAACCCCTCATTTTGTTCCTTTTCAAATTAAATGTATTAAGTGTTACCACTTTATTCCAATCAAGATGACTTCAGGTGTGCCATACTTTTGTCATAAGTAAGACTGTTAGCATTCTAGTTGTTCTTTAGAACACTCTGGGACATTCTGTCATTGGGCTATAGTTGGGCTACATCTGGTTGATATTTGGGCTACATTTGGGCTCTTTTGTCTCTGGTGGCCATCTTGGGCGACTGCATATCAGAATTTTTTTAATGAAATATAAGAGGATTTGAGAAGTCACTCAAAATGTGCCCTAATTTTTCTTTCTTCAGCACTAATCATAATTTCTATGGCAAAATGAACCACCTCATTTTGTTCCTTTGCAAATTAAATGTTTTAAGTGTTAACACTTTATTCCAATCAAGATGACTTCAGGTGTGCCATACTTGTGTCATAAGTAAGACTGTTAGCGCTCTAGTTGTTCTTTAGAACACTCTGGGACATTCTGTCACTGGGCTATAGTTGGGCTACATCTGGCTGATATTTGGGCTACATTTGTTTTTTTTTTGTCTCTGGTGGCCATCTTTGGGCTACATTGGGCTACATTGGGCTACATTGGGCTACATTTGGGCTCTAACATATATATAGCCCAATGTAGCCCAATATATATTTTTCAAAGTTAATTTTAGTAAAAACCACTGGAGCATATATCTTGAGACATAGCAAAGGCACATCGGGCTACCAGTCCCTACAATTTTGCCAAGTTTTGTGGAAATCCATTCAGCCGTTCGAGCTAAAAGTGAGTCCAACCGCCCTATGGAAAACTCAATGTTAAAAACACGTTTTGGGACCCCCCTTTTTTCTCGGCCCCCGCTTGACGAAACCCCCCCAAACTGTCAGGGGACGCTCAGAAACAAAATGTGCCATTTTCCTGAAAATTTCAGCCAATTCCGTCCATCAACGCCAAAGTTATTCAACATAGAATCTTCAGAAATCCCTATTCAAAAAAATCCTAACTATATATACCTACTGGCTACCACCAGTAGGTAATATATATATATATATATATATTTTTTTTTTTTGGTGCAATGTGGTCTTGTAACAGGATCGCTCTCCAGCGGGTGCCGGCGTTGGGCCAGACCAATGGCCCAAAAACAATTTTGGGTACAAAGGACGCCGCACACAGCAACTTCAGTTCACAGATTTATTTCAGTGCCCAGTCTAACACCAACGCGTTTCAGCCTGACGGCCTTGCTCAATAAATCTGTGAACTGAAGTTGCTGTGTGCGGCATCCTTTGTACCAAAAAAAAGAAAAAGAAATATATATATATATATGTATATACATATTCCCACGTTATAGTTAGTTGGACTCACTATAACTTGCACATCTGCAATGCACTGCCGATGACGTCACATATTACATCACTCATGACAGTGTTTTTAAAAAAAAAATTGATTGGTTAACTGGCTTATTAAGTGTATCTTAGTGAATACATATATTAGCGAGTAATGTTTAAATATTTAAATATATGCATGAGTGATGTAGTATGTGACGTCATCAGCAGTGCATTGCAGACGTGCAAGTTATAGTGAGTCCAACTAACTATAACGTGGGAATTTCAATGGTTTTATGCGAGTAAAATTTCCAGCTAACTATAACTGGTGTGAAACCTATGGTTTTTTCAGTGAATTTCAAAGGTTTTTTAAATGCTAATTCCTAACTATAACTGGTGTGTAACCTATGGTTTTTTCAGTGAATATATATATATATATATATAAAATTTCTATGGCAAAATGAAACCCCTCATTTTGTTCCTTTTCAAATTAAATGTATTAAGTGTTACCACTTTATTCCAATCAAGATGACTTCAGGTGTGCCATACTTTTGTCATAAGTAAGACTGTTAGCGTTCTAGTTGTTCTTTAGAACACTCTGGGACATTCTGTCATTGGGCTATAGTTGGGCTACATCTGGCTGATATTTGGGCTACATTTGGGCTCTTTTGTCTCTGGTGGCCATCTTGGGAGACTGCATATCAGAATTTTGTAATGAAATATAAGAGGATTTGAGAAGTCACTCAAAATGTGCCCTAATTTTTCTTTCTTCAGCACTAATCATAATTTCTATGGCAAAATGAACCCCCTCATTTTGTTCCTTTTCAAATTAAATGTTTTAAGTGTTAACACTTTATTCCAATCAAGATGACTTCAGGTGTGCCATACTTTTGTCATAAGTAAGACTGTTAGCGCTCTAGCTGTTCTTTAGAACACTCTGGGACATTCTGTCATTGGGCTATAGTTGGGCTACATCTGGCTGATATTTGGGCTACATTTGTTTTTTTTTGTCTCTGGTGGCCATCTTTGGGCTACATTGGGCTACATTGGGCTACATTGGGCTACATTTGGGCTCTAACATATATATAGCCCAATATATATTTTTTCAAAGTAAATTTTCGTAAAAACCACTGGAGCATATATCTTGAGACATAGCAAAGGCACATGGGGGTACCAGTCCCTACAATTTTGCCAAGTTTGGTGGAAATCCATTCAGCCGTTCGGGCTAAAAGTGAGTCCAACCGCCCTATGGAAATTAACATGGGGAAAACAAGTTTTGGGTCCCCCTTTTATCTCAGCCCCCGCTTGACGGATCCCCCCGAAACTTTCAGGGAAGGAGCGGAGCGCAGCGAGGCAAAGTTAAGGAAAATTACAGGCGCCAAAGTTATTCCCAATAGAATGTTGCGGATTTCCTATGGAAAACGATCCTAACTATAACTACCCACTGGCGACTGCCAGTAGGTAATATATATATATATATATATATATTTCAGCAACGCAAAGAAACCCCCAATCCTCGGGATTCAAAAATGAGAGCACTCAAAGCCAGTATGGCGTAGGTTCGCCAGATAGTTTATTCACAGAGCCCCCGCAAACTCAGTTTACAAACGCGTTTCGGCGTTGCCGCCTTCGTCAGTGTAAACTGACGTTTGTTTCCACCATTACTTAAATGAAACCGTGGTTACCATATGTCACGTGTTTCAAACAAAAATGAAAATCAACATAAAAGAAGGCACATCATTATGATTAATTCATTACTTCCACGGCGGCCATCTTGTAACAGCTAATATACTAATGACAAATCATCAAATGCAATGCATTGGGAGCTCTCATATATATCAGAATGTTAGTTCAGTGTAAATCACAACACAATCACATCTGAAATTACGTTTTTTACCAGCTGACAGCATCCTATGCTGCTTATTTGAATTCCGTGGCGCGTATGTTAGTTGTGCCTTAGAATCGTGGTGTACACTTATGATTTCTCAGTGAACATCACAAGAGGTTCACAGTTTCATGGCACATTAAATGACAAATCATAATCATTGAAATCAAGTACAATCAGGCCCTGAAAAAAAAATAAAAAAATAAAAATAAAAATAAATAAATATATATATATATATATATATATTGCAATTTGTCAAAGACGATGCTGAGCACTCATAGGCTATAGAATCCAGTAATCAATTTACTAATGTGCAAACATTGATAAAAAGCTGATAAATGCGTTTCGACCTACTGGTCATTGTCAATGTCAGTTAACCCCCGTAAAACATCACCTTATAACAACAAATCATTTCATTGGGCAGCTCGGTCGGTGTAAACATCGATGAGGGGCTAATATGCAAATTTCATTCTATCAGCATTGTTTGTGGTGGCCATTTTGTAACATGCAAGGACCCATTATTTGTGGAATACATATGTCCAGGATACATCAACCTTGCACTTACTGCAATCTAAAATTCTAATTTAATTGATTAAATTCAACAATGAGAAAACACATATATTTGATGATAAAGGTGGACAGTATAACTTGGCCTGAAATAGCTTAATGTATTTGATAAACAATCCTGCTATTGTGAATCAAGCCCTGAATGGGCTTACTATTACTAAAATATAGCCAAATAATCAGGACAAAAATTTGATTCTAATAAGAAACAAAAACAAGTTAAAAAGAAACTTTTTGCTAAATCAATACATATGCATAAATGCATGTTCCAGCATACACATGCCTTTGTATCACTACCTCAGTAGTGCTAAAGGCATAATCATTTCATTCATCGTATTAACAAAGGGGTGGACCATCCTGGCTCGTGTAAAGGGCTTTGTTGTTGTTAAATTTCACCGAAAAGAAGCTATTTGTATGTACAACCTTCTTCTTTTAACTATAACATATAATCATATGTGAGTCCCCTGTTCTATTTGACTATGCTGAGTCCTCCATATCAATACCATATCAATACCAGTATCTGGATGGTTAATTCAGTTGAAAATGTATGTAGCTGCCGATTGGACTTGTATCCATGCAGGCCCATTTCTATCCTACATGTGTCCACAATTCTTCCTCTCTATTAAGACCCCGTGGTGTTCGGTTCTCAGCTCCACAATATATCTTGATACCAGCTGCCTCAAGAGTCTGACTCTGCTCCCACCTCTTTCCTTGTGAATCATCTGATCAATGCAGAAAAAACGCAACTTGTCGCTTCTGCTTCGATGTACTTCAGCGAAGTGTTTTGCTACTGGATACATGTAATCCCGATTTGTAATAGCCCTGGCATGCTCATATGGGAAAACAATAGAGGTTCTACTAAATCGATGATGAATGAATCGAAGAAATAAAATAACAATGAAAAATTCATTAATTGCAACATACAATATGTTACAACAATAAAAGTAAAAATCAGTTTTTACTAACATCTAAATGGCTTTAATTATATAGATTAAAAGATACATTTACAGCTAAAATGATTTGTATTTAAAGATTAGCAATGCAAAGTAATATTTTATATAACAATAATAACATTATCAAACACAAGCATGAGGCTTGAATAATTCCTAAAGCAGTGCCAAAAGAAGGATTCAAATAAACCAGACATGATGGGATTATTGGCGTAGTTTCAATTAATATCTTTTGTTTCAGTGACATAGATTAAAGAAAACACATTTTATGACTGGGCAGTGTTAAGTTTAGCAAACCAGAGAGAAGACTTGCGTGAGATAAGATGATTAGTAAGCTTTTGTTGTGTAGGTTACATCTTACATGTATGACTCTGTACAAAATCCAAACCAAAAACTCTAAGAAAATGTATTACACCCATGGATACATGTTAAAAGGTCAAAAGCAATTTTACAAACCCACCACTTAACTTTTACAGCCAATTTATATATGTTTTTATCTTCTACAGTGTCTAGAAAATTCCATGGGATATAAAAATGCTCAACTTAATTTAAACACATTGAAGAAGCCATAATATTGCTACACTTATATATTACATACTGGTATCTTAGATTGACGTTAGTCTAATTTCAAACTCCACATGCTCTGAAGCCTCACTGTTACCTCTAAATAGTGTTGTATGTAGCCTCACTGTTACTTCAGAATGCAGAAAGGTTAACAAAACAACGTTTGTCAGCATCACCTTGCAAATATGGACAGCATAAGAAATTCAGTGATATCTAACAGGATAATTATTGATAGTTAACACTGACAAAATAGAAAAGATAAGATTGCCAATACACAACCATACATTACCCGCATAAGTCAATATTTTTACTTCTGTGTGATGGCAATGTCTGTACATAAACTGCAATAATATCAAAACACAGAGGTTATACTAGATATATTTATTTAGTAGTTTTAAATAGTGCTGTATGTATTCTCACTGTTACTTCAGAACACTATGCAGAATGTATTAAAGGATACTATTTCAGGTATCCTTCACGCACTACCATCAGATCTGCATTTTAATGAAAGGCCAGTCTGATTTGCTCAGACTTTAGGAACCAGAGGTAGATGGATTCTTCTTTCTTTGTAGTCTTAGTCAATTTAGATTTTGATCGCTTAGAAATGTACCTACTCATATTTTTGTCTTTTGGTGGTTTACTGAGTAATCCAATGCGACACAGAAAGCAAAATGTTCCAAAGAGGAATGTCATGGCTTTCCCTTCTCCAGTGACAGTAATTAACTGGATGCTGAGGTGTGAACTACCTTTCTGGGAGAGAACAACAGACTGTTATTCTGCCAGCTGTTCTCTGGCAGGAAGTCAATAAAAATAATTCCAGACCATCCACTCATATTTATTTATTTATTTATTTATTATAAAATTTCTAAAGCGCGCAAATACCTTTCGGTGTCTCGGCGTCTAGAAATGTGGAAAAGGTGAATGGAGGGGAACCTGAACAGGGACCTG
Source organism: Lissotriton helveticus (assembly GCF_964261635.1). Classification (NCBI taxonomy): domain Eukaryota; kingdom Metazoa; phylum Chordata; class Amphibia; order Caudata; family Salamandridae; genus Lissotriton; species Lissotriton helveticus. The sequence continues at coordinate 498,115,386 of NC_136063.1, forward strand.
ATAGCTGCCATGATTATAATAAACATGGTCCTATTGTGAGGAAGGCCTTTCCCTACCAAGCTGTCTAAGCACACAAAAGCATAGGACCTGGCCTAAGAACCAGACAGAGTTTGTTTTTCAGTAGCGGTTCTAACTTGTAATAGGGCAGGCCCAGGCTGGGTATTCAGAGATCTGCATATTAGTACAGGGACCCCTCCATCTTAAAAGCACCCCCACAGCAAGGATCCCTGACAATTTTTTATGTTAAAATGACAAGTGCAGCAAAAGAGTGATGGACAGGCTTTTCTTAGGATTTGACTAGAAGTTATCATCAATCATAGGCTTGTGACAAATACAGGTAAAGCTTTCCCCCATATTCTGAAAACACCTGTACTCGGTAAGTTTAAGAAGAGGAAGACTATGCTCTCTTCATCTGCCTAGGGAAGCACCGATGCCTTTGATCCTGCTAGCCTTTATAACCAGATTTAGAGGCTCTCCTAAATGGTCACACCACTTTGCCTCCTGTAGACACATGAATTTAAAGACCCATAAGACCACCCTTTTAAGGAACCAAACGATCAGTTGACTGGAGCGTACAAGAACTCTGAATGAAGTTAGTGGTTGAGTGGAACTCCCAGTGCTGTGTGTGACCTAATCCCTTAGAACCAATCCCTCACAATCACAAACTTTTTTAGGATGAACCAGGAGGAAGATACCATGCATCTGAAGTCACTGGGACTATTGACTTTAGCTCTAATGAAATGAGAGAGAGAGAAATCAGTACCCTCTTGGGGAAAAATGGCACCTATGAAGAAGGAGTCAGGGAGCAGGGGTAAGGAAGCCTGTTATATATATATATATATATATATAATATATATATATATACACACACACACATATATATATATATATATACACATATATATTATATATATATTCACTGAAAAAACCATAGGTTAGAGACCATATATAGTTAGCTGGACATTTTATTGACATAAAACCAATGAAATTCCATATATAGTTAGTTGCACTAACTATATATCGCGCACCCGCAATCCACTGCTGATGATGTCACATATTACATCATTCATGACATGGTCAGTGACATCACTGATGACATCACTGATGACATCTCAAATGACATCACTGATGACATCACTGATGACATCTCAAATGACATCACTGATGACATCATCTAGTGTCTGTGTGTTTTTGTAAAGTTTAAATATGTTTTACATATTGAAGAATGAGTGGATGTATGGAAGACTGAGTGTGTGTGTGGCTGGCTGGGAGGTGTGTGACTGTGCATATCAATGTGTACTTGTATCAGTGATTGTATAAGAGAGTAAGTATGTGTTAGTATATGTGTGAAAAAGTATGGTGTTCTGTGTTTAACTGTATAGATGAGGAAATCGAAGTGTGATTGATTCTTCACAGGACTGACTAGGTGTATGAGTGCATATGATAGTGTTGTAATAATGAGTGACTGTATGTATGAGTGATTGTATGGGTGAATGAGTGAATGTGTGTGTAGACGTAGGAATCAGTGAGTGCGTATGTAGTAACTGGTATTGGTGTGTCATGATGTCATCAGTGATGTCATTTGAGATGTCATCAGTGATGTCATTTGAGATGTCATCAGTGATGTCATCAGTGATGTCACTGAAGTATGGTGTTCTGTGTTTAACTGTATAGATGAGGAAATGGAAGTGTGATTGATTCTTTACAGGACTGACTAGGTGTGTGAGTAACTCCATGGATGAGTGGCAGTGTGTGAGTGTCTGCATAGGTGTATGAGTGCATATGATAGTGTTGTAATAATGAGTGACTGTATGTATGAGTGATTGTATGGGTGAATGAGTGAATGTGTGTGTAGACGTAGGAATCAGTGAGTGCGTATGTAGTAACTGGTATTGGTGTGTCATGCTGTCATCAGTGATGTCATTTGAGATGTCATCAGTGATGTCATCAGTGATGTCATTTGAGATGTCATCAGTGATGTCATCAGTGATGTCACTGACCATGTCATGAATGATGTAATATGTGACATCATCAGCAGTGGATTGCGGGTGCGCGATATATAGTTAGTGCAACTAACTATATATGGAATTTCATTGGTTTTATGTCAATAAAATGTCCAGCTAACTATATATGGTCTCTAACCTATGGTTTTTTCAGTGAATTTTCAAGGTTTTGTAAATGCAAATTCCTAACTATATATGGTCTATAACCTATGGTTTTTTCAGTGAATTTCATTGGTTTTTTAAAAGCTAATATCTATAGCTGTAAAATATATTCTTTATTACGTGACGTATCACGTAGCCACGTGAGACGCCTCATGACGCGTCGCATAACCGTGACGTATCGGCTCTGCAGCGCAAACAAAACCCGTAACGTAAGCGTGCCGGAGCACGCTTACAGATATATATTTTTTTTTTAACCTTAATTAGACAAAATCCACACGTGCACATATCTTGAGGCCTTGCAAAGGCACATCAAACAAACAGTCCCTACAATTCTGCCAAGTTTGCTGGAAATCTATTCCCTTCATTTTTTTTTTACTGTTTCTCTTGGTTTTCCCCTTGTTACGCTTACCGGGACGCTACCCGGTACGCGAACCGGACGCTCCAAAAACACAAGATGGCGGACTCCCGTTACGCTGCCGGTTACCTGCCCGGTTCGCGTACCGGGAAGCGCCTCTACCGCGAAAAATCGCGGGGGACTTTAATATCCCCCTCATCAATCCTAGGGGGTCAGGAGGGGTTTACCTTGCCCCCTTTCCTTCATTTCCCCCTTCTTTTTCACCACATCTTGTCTCTCGAACCTACCGAGAGACAAGATGGCGGCCACTCCGGACTGTTTACAATGTTGACAACTACGCTGCCGGTTAGCTGCCCGGTTAGCTGCCCGGTGAGCTGCCCGGTTCGCGTACCGGGACGCGCCTCTACGGCGTAAAATTGCAAAAAACATTTTTATTTTTATTTTTTGCCCCGCGGGGCACTTTAATATCCCCCTCATCAATCCTAGGGGGTCAGGAGGGGTCTACCTTGCCCCCTTTCCTTCATTTCCCCCTTCGTTTTTCACCACATCTTGTCTCTCGATCCTACCGAGAGACAAGATGGCGGCCGCTCCGGACTGTTTAGAATGTTGACAGACACCGGAGAGCCAATCAGCTTCGCTTCGCGAAGTTCCGTTACGCGAACCGGGGCGCTAAACGGAGCGCTGTCACAGATATATATTTTTTTTTAAACGTTAATTTCTCAAAATCCACTGGAACACATATATTGAGACATAGCAAAGGCACGTCGGGCAAACCATATCTACAATTTTGCCAAGTTTCATGTAAATCTATTCAGCCGTTCGAGCTAAAAGTGAGTCCAACCGCCCTACGGAAAAATGAATGTGAAAAACGCGTTTTGAGACCCCCCTTTTTTCTCGGCCCTCCCTTGACGAAACCCCCCCAAATTTTTAGGGGCTGCTCAGAAAGAAAATGTGCCATTTTCCTGAAAATTTCAGCCAATTCCGTCCACAAACGCCAAAGTTATTAGACATAGAATTTTCAGAAATCCCATAGAGAAAAAATCCTAACTATATATACCCACTGGCTATCGCCAGTAGGTAATATACATATATAAACATATATAATCTGCATATCTATATAAATATAAATGCATGCATACATATACATATATGCATACATATGCATGTTATTGACATGAAAGTTTTAAAAACACTAATAAAAGCAAAGCTAAAAAGCCACCTCATTACAAACAGAATGGCTTTAACTTAAACGAGGGCGAGATCTATTGCATTTTCAATGCTTGTTTACTTTGGTTCTATCAAGAAGGCATTCAGATGTGTCACACATTTGCCATAAATTCTGAATGTTAGCACTCTAGTTGCTCATTAGATCACTGTAGTAAAGCTAGTGCTCACCAGGGAAGTCTGCTGCTAATCATGGTTTGCAGCCATTTTCCCGCATTTTTTATCCCGCAGACTTTCAGTCCGCATACCATTATCCCGCAAGGTCATTGACCTCGCATACCATTATCCCGCATTTTTTCAAAACGCATGTGCATTTATCGCGCATGCCTTTACAAAGAATTACGTTTTAAAGGCATGTATGGTAAATGCATTTGCGTTGTGAAAACCACGATGACGAGAGAGGTAAGTGGGTTAGTGTTAATTTTTTCGTGGGTTAGTGATTGTGTAGTGTAGTGTTGTGTAGTGTAGTGTTGTGTTAGTGTAGTGTAGAGTTGTGGTGGTTGTTTAGTGTAGGGTCATGCTGGGGGTAGTGTTTTAGGGTTTAGGGTTGTGTTGTAGTGTTTGCGTAGTGTAGGGTCATGCTGGGGCTAGTGTTTTAGGGTTTAGGGTAGTGTTGTAGTGTTTGCGTAGTGTAGGGTCATGCTGGGGGTAGTGTTTTAGGGTGTAGGGTAGTGTTGTAGTGTTTGCGTAGTGTAGGGTCATGCTGGGGGTAGTGTTTTAGGGTTTTGGGTAGTGTTGTAGTGTTTGCGTAGTGTAGGGTCATGCTGGGGGTAGTGTTTTAGGGTTTAGGGTAGTGTTGTAGTGTTTGCGTAGTGTAGGGTCATGCTGGGGGTAGTGTTTTAGGGTTTAGGGTAGTGTTGTAGTGTTTGCGTAGTGTAGGGTCATGCTGGGTGTAGTGTTTTAGGGTTTAGGGTAGTGTTGTAGTGTTTGCGTAGTGTAGGGTCATGCTGGGGGTAGTGTTTTAGGGTTTAGGGTAGTGTTGTAGTGTTTGCGTAGTGTAGGGTCATGCTGGGGTGTAGTGTTTTAGGGTTTAGGGTAGTGTTGTAGTGTTTGCGTAGTGTAGGGTCATGCTGGGGGTAGTGTTTTAGGGTTTAGGGTAGTGTTGTAGTGTTTGCGTAGTGTAGGGTCATGCTGGGGGTAGTGTTTTAGGGTTTAGGGTAGTGTTGTAGTGTTTGCGTAGTGTAGGGTCATGCTGGGGGTTGTGTTTTAGGGTTTAGGGTAGTGTTGTAGTGTTTGCGTAGTGTAGGGTCATGCTGGGGTAGTGTTTTAGGGTTTAGGGTAGTGTTGTAGTGTTTGCGTAGTGTAGGGTCATGCTGGGGTGTAGTAGTTTAGGGTTTTGGGTAGTGTTGTAGTGTTTGCGTAGTGTAGGGTCATGCTGGGGGTAGTGTTTTAGGGTTTAGGGTAGTGTTGTAGTGTTTGCGTAGTGTAGGGTCATGCTGGGGGTAGTGTTTTAGGGTTTAGGGTTGTGTTGTAGTGTTTGCGTAGTGTAGGGTCATGCTGGGGCTAGTGTTTTAGGGTTTAGGGTAGTGTTGTAGTGTTTGCGTAGTGTAGGGTCATGCTGGGGGTAGTGTTTTAGGGTGTAGGGTAGTGTTGTAGTGTTTGCGTAGTGTAGGGTCATGCTGGGGGTAGTGTTTTAGGGTTTTGGGTAGTGTTGTAGTGTTTGCGTAGTGTAGGGTCATGCTGGGGGTAGTGTTTTAGGGTTTAGGGTAGTGTTGTAGTGTTTGCGTAGTGTAGGGTCATGCTGGGGGGTAGTGTTTTAGGGTTTAGGGTAGTGTTGTAGTGTTTGCCTAGTGTAGGGTCATGCTGGGTGTAGTGTTTTAGGGTTTAGGGTAGTGTTGTAGTGTTTGCGTAGTGTAGGGTCATGCTGGGGGTAGTGTTTTAGGGTTTAGGGTAGTGTTGTAGTGTTTGCGTAGTGTAGGGTCATGCTGGGGTGTAGTGTTTTAGGGTTTAGGGTAGTGTTGTAGTGTTTGCATAGTGTAGGGTCATGCTGGGGGTAGTGTTTTAGGGTTTAGGGTAGTGTTGTAGTGTTTGCGTAGTGTAGGGTCATGCTGGGGTGTAGTGTTTTAGGGTTTTGCGTAGTGTTGTAGTGTTTGCGTAGTGTAGGGTCATGCTGGGGGTAGTGTTTTAGGGTTTAGGGTAGTGTTGTAGTGTTTGCGTAGTGTAGGGTCATGCTGGGGTGTAGTGTTTTAGGGTTTAGGGTTGTGTTGTAGTGTTTGTGTAGTGTAGGGTCATGCTGGGGGTAGTGTTTTAGGGTTTAGGGTAGTGTTGTAGTGTTTGTGTAGTGTAGGGTCATGCTGGGGGTAGTGTTTTAGGGTTTAGGGTTGTGTTGTAGTGTTTGTGTAGTGTAGGGTCATGCTGGGGGTAGTGTTTTAGGGTTTAGGGTAGTGTTGTAGTGTTTGCGTAGTGTAGGGTCATGCTGGGGTGTAGTGTTTTAGGGTTTTGGGTAGTGTTGTAGTGTTTGCGTAGTGTAGGGTCATGCTGGGGGTAGTGTTTTAGGGTTTAGGGTAGTGTTGTAGTGTTTGTGTAGTGTAGGGTCATGCTGGTGGTAGGGTTTTAGGGTTTAGGGTAGTGTTGTACTGTTTGTGTAGTGTAGGGTCATGCTGGGGGTAGTGTTTTAGGGTTTAGGGTAGTTTAGTTGTTTAGTGTATGCTAAAGACATATTCGTTCTAAAAGTTTTCGTTATTTTAATTTGCGGCCTAATAGTACATGCAGGATTTTTTTTGCGGACTGATGGTATGCGGGATTTCATCATATATTCGCTAATCATACTTTCTATGGCAAAATGAACCCCCTCATTTTGTTCCTTTTTAAATTAAATGTTTTAAGAGTTACCACTTTATTCCAATCAAGATGGCTTCAGGTGTGCCATACCTTTGTAATAAGTAGGACTGTTAGCACTCTAGTTGTTCTTTAGAACACTCTGGGACATTCTGTCATTGGGCTATAGTTGGGCTACATCTGGCTGATATTTGGGCTACATTTGTTTTTTTTTGTCTCTGGTGGCCATCTTTGGGCTACATTGGGCTACATTGGGCTACATTTGGGCTCCAACATATATATAGCCCAATGTAGCCCAATATATATTTTTCAAAGTTAATTTTCGTAAAAACCACTGGAGCCTATATCTTGAGACATAGCAAAGGCACATCGGGCTACCAGTCCCTACAATTTTGCCAAGTTTGGTGTAAATCCATTCAGCCGTTCGGGCTAAAAGTGAGGCCAACCGCCCTATGGAAAATTGCATGGGAAAAACACGTTTTGGGACCCCCCTTTTTTCTCGGCCCCCCCTTGACGAAACCCCCCCAAATTTTCAGGGGCTGCTCAGAAACAAAATGTTCCATTTTCCTGAAAATTTTAGCCAATTCTGTCCTCAAACGCCAAAGTTATTCGACATAGAATTTTCAAAAATCCCATAGGAAAAAAATCCTAACTATATATACCTACTGGCTATCGCCAGCAGGTAATATATATTATATATATATATATATATATATATATATATATATATATATATATATATATATATATATATATATATATATAACGAAACACACAAGTGGCGTGCTTCTGCCGCTTTCACAGCGGGCGCTCAACAGGATTGCCACACCCTCAAAATGAACAGTTCCTGGCGTATTAGATGTATACTCGAACACCAGAGTCGAAGCCCAAATTCAGTTTCAGTGCTCAGGTTTATTGGTGGAAAAACAGCCCCTACGCGTTTCGAGGTAAGCCTACCTCTTTCTCACGGTGTTCGAGTATACATCTAATACGCCAGGAACTGTTCATATATATATATATATATATATATATATATATATATATATATACACACACACACACACACACACACACACACACACACACACATCACACACATATATGTGTGTAGATCTCTTGAAGACGGGAAGCCTGAGAGCTGAACCATTCTGCCCATGTCTATGTGAGATAGAACAGTGCTGGTAACTACTCTCATTTTTTATACAAAAGTTGCTCCAGAGGCTGCTTTCATTAAATCACGTATTCTAATATTGATGTTTATACCCCATTGTTCCTATCACTGTTTCTGATATTTTCTTTCACAAAATCGTATCACCTGATCCCATTGTGGGTTTGTATCATGTCAGTCTTGTTTTAATCCTTACCATGATCTTCTTTTTCCTGGATTTAATCTTGTTTGTTCCTGCTTGAATGTTTTGTGAGAGCCTGACCCAAACCTAATAATTCAGAATCTCAATAGCAAATTACCTTGAGCCCTATGTTTCTCATATGGCAAGAGGTGAGGGCAGTTTGGTATAGTTTTGTTGGTGATACACATTTTGAGGGATTCATTGGATTGATAACCATTCCTTCTCCCCTAGTAGCACATCACAGGATGCACAACCTTGGGTTAGAGACTAATATAATAACATGTCAGTATGCCCTGCTATGTAGCGCGCATTTTACTTCGGGGGACAGGAGGTACTTTGGGATACAGAGTGATGGATAACCTTTGTCCAAGTTGGAGCCAACAGTTTTCCACCTGGGCAATTTCACATCTGCAGTATGAATTTTCTGTCCTATCACTTCTGTATCTTGCAGTAAAACTAAGAAGTGTGTACAAGAATATACCTTCTTAAACAGTAAAAATAATTGAAAACATGCTCCTAAATCTTTTACGTTTAATGAAACCAGCAAGGACATGATGTAGAATGGAAATTCAATACGTGCCATTGACTTTTTAAGTGCACTTACCGAAGCTGCCACTCCAGGTGCAAGTATTGTTAAATCCTGAAACATTTTCAGAAAATCAATTAAATGAACAGTCAGTAGCAACCAGAGAACAAAGCCTTTTCAAGAAAGACTACCCTCCCTTCGTGCACTAAGTATCAGTCGGCGAACATTACATCCTCATCCTGATCCTCGATGAATACCGCGGAACCAGCGTGACCAGGGCAGGAAGGATCCATGCAGCCCTCTCAATGCATCCATTTTACAGTATAAAGCAAGTCCACTTTAGCAGCACACAAATACTAATCCGAGGACAATAGCAACTACTGAAGACATGACCGAGGAACATTAAGGACACAAGACTTGATGCACTTTTAACAACAAATGAGCATCATTAGTTGCTTCATAGTGCTCTGTAGTGCCTGCATTTTAGAGAGGTCATTTTTGCTCGAGTGGTAGGCAAAAGTAGTCTAAATTAGTACTTTACTTGTACACAGCTGCCATTTTAGAAGAGCTGTTTCATGATCATATGTTTCAGCTGGTGCAGGAAAATATAAATGCATAAAGCCATATAGCAGGGTAGGGGATGATCACAGTTATTCCCATGGCCCTGTTGGATCACTGCAATGCTGTTCCAGGGCTCGCCTACGCTTACCTACATTGAGCTATTTGTAGTCAACAGTCGTATCGTATCTAATACTTTAACATGTACCCCGATTGGACTTTGGATCTGACCATTTCAAGGCATCAGCTGTTTGTGTTCTTCCTCTGGCCGCCATTGCAATGCAACATTGTCAATCCCATCTTAAATCAACCCATAAGTGGTTAGCGCTCTCATCTTGGACTTATTTACTTTTTCTATGTCCTGGCCGCCATTTTGCTGCTGCTGTCGGCCGCTTTTCCCTGGACCCTGACCCGCCTTCTTGTCCATTCCCTCGTCCTTTACCCTTTTCCCTCGTTTCCCCCTTGACTATCCTCAAATGTTTCTTCCCTTTTCTGATTTGCCTTTTCTCCATACCCTTGTATCCCTCCCACCCTCCCTTGGTGCTGTGACTGCGTTCCCCCTCCGACCCAACTTAATGGAACTCTGCTCTTCTGTTGGCTTGTTTTTTTTTTTTGGGTGTTGACCTGAGAAAATCTACTATGTGTATATATGTATATAGAGATAACTCTAATCACTAGAATATGCAGTAGACAATTGTACCCTCTACCATTCCAATGTGACTCTTAGAGTACATCAATGTGTATCTCTTCCTTGAGTGACTTTACTATTAGTACATTTGCAATTTTTCTTTCTGTTTGTATCTCTTCCTGTGTGACTTTACATCTTGTACATTTGTAATGTTTTCTGTTTTGTATCTTTTATGTAACGCATGTAATCCTAAATCCTTATGTTTTGCAACTGGTTCTTATGTAAAGCACTCTGACACTTTCGGGTAAAGTTCGTGCTATATAAAATCGCATTAAATAAATAAAAAAATAAAAAAAATCATATGATTAGCGCTTTCTGTTTTCTCCATCTTCTATGCAGTTGCTGCATTTCAGTGCACAAGGGACTATTTTCCATCCTTTTTTTCTTGCTTACTGTTGCTCTCCAGCCCCTCGCTGTCATTCTTCTTTAGTTTTTGTGGTTTTTTTTTTACATTTAGTTTAGCTGAGGCCTCGGTACAGCACAACGCTAACTAGCTACTCACTTGAATGTATATATGTGGCACACTGGAATACTTTTAATATACATTTTCTTTTTTTTTTTATTTAGAGATTTTTTATTGGTATACAAAAGAAGGTCGTGTACAAAAATATATATATACAGATATAGGTACAAAGATGGCGGTCATATCTATTGTTCTCCCTCCACTGGAGAAGAAAGAGAGAAGAAGAAAGGAGAGGAGGAGAAAGGGGGGGGGTACGCACGTAGTTGTCCTTGATTGTCCTTTATTGGGTCTTCCTCAGGAGCTCGTCAAGCGGGTCCCACATATGCAGCTTGGCTTTATGTTCTTTCGAGAAGGTGCCTGTAATGTTGTCGGCTCCTCTCAGGAAGGTGATCCAGTTGATCCATGTTTTAAAGCTTGCTTTGGCTGTGTTTTTCCAGTTCGTTAGGATTATTTTGAGGGCTGCTGTGAGAAGTAGGTCTAGGAGTTCTCTCTCTTCTCTGCTTTTTAGGTTCGCTGTTAGGTGCTCAGTCGCCAGGCTGACGAAGCTGATTTCCAGATTTGTTTTGAGCATATCGTTCAGGAAAGTGTTGATTTGTGCCCAGAACTTCCTGACTTTCACGCAGGTGAAGATAAGGTGTTCGAGGGTACCTTCCTCTTTCAGGCAGTTCCAGCATTTGTCTGAGTCTGCTATGCCGACCTTGTGGAGTTTGGATGGTGTCCAGTAGGCGTTGTGGAGCAGCCAGTATTTTGTTTGCGCTAGTTGTGGGGTGATTTTGTTTGTTGTCGCTGAGCTCCACATTTTCGCTCGCTCTGTTTCATTCAGTTGCCTGCCCAGGCGCGTCTCCCATGTGTTGGTTGCTTTTTTGTTCTGCGCCAGCTTGGATGGGCTGAGGAGTTTATAGATCTTTGCCGTTTGGTGACCTGCTGAGTTGATGAGCTGCAGGTACTTGATGATCCCCGGCTCTCCTCCGCACAGGTTGGCCTTTGTTATTGCTGTCTTAATTTTTAGGAAATTATAGAACTCTTGGTTCGGGAGGTTATGTAGCTGCTGTAGGTTCTGGAACGTCAGCGGTTTTTGCCTGGTCTCCATTTGACTGGGCGTGCTGATGCCTTCTCCAATCCACGTGTCATTGTGCAGTGTCGCCCCCTGGTAGGTCATTTTACAGTTGAACCAGATGGATTCCCAAGCAGTGCCTTTCAGTTTCTGCGCCATGTGCCTGTCCACTTTCAGCAGGGCGTCTCTCGTGTGTTTTAGTATGGCGCTCGCTTTCAGTGGGTGCCGGTTCGCTGTTAGGAGTGCTATTGGCTTGAGCCCTCCTAGGATGTCCTGTTCGACCTCCAGCCATACTGGCATGTACGTTTGCGTGGCATCTACCCAGGCGATACCCTGTCTCGCCAGACATGCTGTCTGGTATGTCTTGAAGTTCGCCAGGTTAAGGCCTCCGAGGTCTCTTGACAGTCTTAGTTTTTGTAGGCTTATCCTTGGCTTCTTGTTTTTCCATAGGAAGATGTTTATGAGCTGGTCCAATTTTTTGTGAAATGTCTCTGTCATTGGGAGTGGTAGCATTGTTAGCGTGTAGTTTATTACCGGTGTTATCATCATTTTGATCGTTTCAATGCGTCCCCACCAGCTGATGTACTTTGGTGACCATAACTCCAGTCTCCCAAACAGACCAAGTCACAACTCCAACAACAACAACAACACCCTGAAAGACTTATGCACCAAACAACAACTGGCAGACCCGTGGAGGCTCCAACACCCGACAGCGCGAGAATACACCTTCTACTCACACCCACATAACTCCTACAGCAGGATTGACTACATACTGATGTCCAACACACACACGCACCTCATAGAAGACACGGAGATAGCCACAATCACCGTCTCAGACCATGCTCACATAACACTCACTCTAAGTGGGAAACACAATGAAAACCCAACGAGGAGGTGGAGACTGAACGATGACATCCTCCAGAACAGAGAGAACGTCAAAGAAATTGAAGCTACAATCAAAGAATACCTCAAACACAACGACAATGGCGAAGTAGGGAAAGACACCGTATGGGATGCCCTCAAAGCGACAATAAGGGGGAAATTGATAAACATCAAGGCCAGGATGAACAGAGGAAGGAGCAAGAAACTCCGTGAGCTCGAGGAGGAAATAACAGCACTGGAGAGAGGTCACTGTGCTAACATAACGGACAAAAACACGCTCACTTTGCTCACAAAAAAGAAATACGAGCTGAACAAGATCCTAAGCGAAAGAGCGGGTTCCTGGCTGACGAAGTTCAAGTCAGTCAACCTATGCGCAGCAAACAAAGCAGGGAAGCAGCTGGCGTCCTACTTAAAGGCAAAACAAAGGCAACACACGATAGCAGCGATAACTGACCGCACGAACAAATCCCAAACAACGAACAAAGGAATACTGGAGGTTTTCAGACAATTTTACCAAGAACTGTACACTGAAGATCAAAACCTGAGCAAAGATGCAGGACGAGACCTACTCAGTAAAACCAATCTGCCGAAGCTAGAGGAGGCGGAGAGGGAGTCGCTCGAAGCCGACATCTCGGAGGAAGAGATTGGAACTGCCATAAGCCAACTGAAACGGAACAAGGCGCCAGGACCAGACGGCTACTCGGCGACATTCTACAAAACCTTCAACGAACACATCAAGACACTGATGGCACAAACATACTCCACATGCATCCAGAACGGGAGGATGACGGAGTCCATGTGCGAGGCCAACATCACCATAATTCCCAAGGAGGGGAAAGACCCACAATATCCCCAGAACTACAGACCAATATCGCTAATAAACGTCGACTGCAAGATCTACGCAAAAGTCTTAGCCAACAGACTAAACAGGATCCTGCCGAACATCATCCACCCCTCACAAGTGGGATATATAAAAAACAGACTGTCGCAGGACAACACAAGGTTACTGTGCCACCTGATCAACCACACAGCAAGCAGCAATGAACAGGCGGTCATGATAGCGCTGGATGCGGAGAAGGCCTTCGACAGAGTTTCATGGCCCTTCCTGGGTAACTGTCTGGGAGCCTTTGGCCTAGGCAGGAAGTACACGGCGATGGTCATGGCCCTCTACAACAAACCGAGGGCAAAAATAGTGGTAAACGGGAGCGCATCCGAAACGCTCACGCTGGGCAGAGGCACCAGACAAGGATGCCCTCTCTCCCCCGGACTATTCCTGCTCGCTCTAGAGCCCCTGCTAGCCAGAATCAGGGACAACACTGAGATAACAGGCGTAAAGCTCAAGAGGAAGACCGTCAAACTAGCGGCATACGCTGACGACATCCTAATCACAACAGCGAACCCCTCCACGTCGATAAAAGCTCTGATGGCCACAATAGGTGAATACGCAGAAGCCTCAGGCTACAAACTCAATAAGGAGAAATCGGAGTGTAAGCCAATGAATGTCCACACCACAAGAGAAGTCCTAGGCGAATCCGGCCTGGCATGGCAGACGAAACCACTGAAATATCTAGGGCTCCACTTTGGGAGAGACCTCACGTCAACGCTGCAACACAACGAGGACCTTTAATATACATTTTCTACTCAGAAATAGCTGTAAGCCCTCTCTGAATAGTACATTGACAATAAAGTTTTACCTACAAGATAGTCATCTAAGTGCACATATGCATATGCCTCCCCTGCAGCCATATTTCAATGGTTTTCCTATATTTTTCACAAAAATACTCCCAGAGGACCGCTGCTCAAGTGAATGCATGTGCATGCAGGGTTGCCATCTTGGTGTCACTTTGTGATAAAGCATAACATAAACCATTCAAAGATGGCTGCTTTACGTGTACATGCATACATACATACCCAAGGGTGGCCATGTTTTATTGGTGTGTGCCATATTCAATGACAAGAACATTGGCAAATCCAGTAGCTCCTCATCCTGGTCCGGGAGGAGGGACTTAGTTGCTTTGCCAATGCTTGTTTGTATGGCTATGAAATACCAAAAGTATTAACTAGTACAGAGTCATGCTGCAGCTCTCATCTGCGGTTTTAGTTTATCAGCTTCACTCAGGTTTAAAGGGAACAATGATGGCTATTTATTGCCAGGTGCCAAGTGATTCAAGGTGCTGTCAATTATGCACAAAGCCTTGTGAAAATATCACCCAGTCTACCTGCAAGCCCATCTTACTTTAGCAACTCCATCACCTACAAGGAATCACACACTACACCAATTGTAGATTATTTCAATGTGACAAATGTCTCCAAATCATTTAGCAACTCTCGTCTGCCGGACATATTTGCACCAGATGTGCAAAATATATATAGCTGGTACTTACTCCTAAAATGTGTGCCTGGCCATTTCTGTGGTTGGTTTGTCTGTGTGTTAACTCCACTCGTTGAGGGAATATGGCCTACTAGCAGCATGTTGTCTATATAGGTCAAACAAGTAAACAAATATTTTCAGAAGTGCACGACTGGTACTGCACGAGTGGACTCTTACTCCCATGTCTACTTTGGGACAACACGTGCTGCGTCAACCGCAATTTGCCAACCCAATGCTGACGGTGTCATGAGTGGTTGAATCACCTCGAAATGCCCTAGAATAGACCAAGCTAAAAAGTGAAATCAGTAAAAAAAAAACAAAGCACACCTATTCTAGTAAACTGGCATTGACACCTCTTGAATATTTGTGTCTCCAATGAAATGTGTTGGCTGGTACTGCACAATTGTATGGTGCCCCAATTGACGATTTTCGTTGTTAAGATTATGTGGTCGGCCCAGAAAGTAAATACCCGAGTCACAATCTTTGTCATGACTGTCGTAGGTATTGTAAGTGATACAGGTAAGGCCAATGGTCTGTTAGCAGTAAAAGCATTTTGCCTGCATTGGCCTACTAAGTGGATTGTTTGATAGAAACCGTGGATTTGAAATGTGTTCCCTCAGATTATCCCCTAAAGAGGGCCATTAAGACACATTACATAATCGGCACAAATATCTGCTTTTTGTTATTTCGCCACTTATATAAATAATAGATTCACACATCAGCCCTGACAGCTGTACCGTTTAAGAGCATGAGTCACAAATGCAACATTAATCCCACTAAGGCTAGCAGTACCGCAGCTCTGAAAAGCATACATTCATGAACATTTCCCATAGTCACATAAACCATAAGCCATTGAGAAGACTCCTCAAGACCTGGCCTTTCGAGCAGTAGCAGCACCCCCTACCCCCAGCGCCTTGAGACCCTCACGGGTTAAGTAGTGCGCTTTACAAATGATTGATTGATAGATAATGTAGCCGGGCCTCGGAGATGGGGTCCTGGGGCAGAAATAGGAGGATGGGTTCCCCGTAGCCAATATTGCCCTGGGATGGGGGTGCGTGCCCCCTCCCTCTTTTGAATATGTAGTGAGTGCCCAGAGTGATCTCTAGGGCACCCACCTTTTACTGGGTGGGCCCCAGGGGATGGATTGCCTGGAGCTAATACTGGCCGGTGGAGGTGGGCTGCATGCCCCCTCCCCTTAAAAACAATGGCTGTTCCCCGGGAGATGTGATCCCCGGGCCAGAAATCAGCTCGGGAAGGGGGCTGCATGCCCCCCTCCCCAATATAAATATGTCCGGGCCCCAGGAGATGGGGTTCTCTGAGCCAGAAATTGGCTCTAAAGAGGGGGGCTGCGTGCCCTCCTCACCATTTACAATGAGGCCAGGCCCCAGGAGATGGAGTCCCGGGGCCAAAATATGGCCCGCAAAGGGGGGCTATGCATCCCTCTTCCCTAAAGAAAATGTGGTGGGCCACGGGGATGGCGTTCCTGGGGCCAAAAATCAGCTCAGGGAGGAAGGCTACATGCCCTACTTCCCATTTACAATAAGGCTGGGCCCCAGGAGATGGGGTCTCCAAGGCCGAAATACGGCCCAGGAAAGGGGGTCATGTACCCCATTCCATTAACAAAAATGTGGCTGGCCCCGGGGGATGGGGTAATCGGGGATGGGGGCTGCATGCCTAACTCTCAGGTAGGCTGTCTTTGGGGCGGTTGCCCACGAGGCTAGGCCCTGCGGCCAGCCCTTGGTCCCCCCGGTGGGGTTGGCTGCATTCAGGGGGGGGTTGACTCCTGGGCCTGGCCGCATGCGGGGGTTTGGCTTCAGTGTGTTAAAAAAACATAGAAATTCACTGAAAAAACAAAGGTAACAGGGACATTATAGTTAGGAAATAGAATTTAAAAAACCTTAGCGATAAAAAAAAAAACTAAGGCTACAGGAAAGTTACAGTTAGTTTCAGAATTTACATATACAAAACCATAGAAATTCAGGAGTAAGAGTTACATCAAGAAACTATAACATGTGTTCTAAGGTAAATATAACATGCACCGATAACATGCACTGCTAGTTACCCCACATAATACATCACTGATGACATTTTCCATCAACTAATTAATATAATCAGTACAAATTTTGAAGTAAAATTATATGAGAAAACTGTGCATGGTGGGGGCGCGTGTTATAGTTACCTTAGGGCACAATCGTTTCTTGAGATAACTAACCATAACTGTTGAATTTCTATGGTTTTGTGTGTGTAAATTCTGAACCTAACTAGAATGTCTCTGTAACCTTAATTTTGTTACCAGTAGCGGTCAGCAGTAGGTGTTTCTGTAGGGCAGTGACATGGGCAGGGGGAGGGGCAGGGTGGGGGGTAGTAATGTATGGATTACGGAGTTTTACAGGTAAGTAAACATTTATATAAATGAAATGAATTTCGTTGCGCGCACTGCATCACAAAATGTGATGCAGTGTGTGCAACGAAATTCGTTTCATTTATTTAAATGTTTACTTACCTGTAAAACTCCATAATCCATACATTACTACCCCCCACCCTGCCCCTCCCCATGCCCATGTTACCACCTGTTAGAAACGGGACCCCCGGCCGGCCAATGCTCACGCCAAAGTCAGCCAGGGATCGCCATTTCTAAGGTCAGGGCAAGGGAGTTACACACCAAGATAACCCCTGCTCACCCTCTAGGTAACGTGACGCGAGCAGCAAGGCTAATCTCGGAGGCGATGTGTAAAGCGTTTGTGCGCGCACCCCAGCGACAACACCCTAGGCCCACCACAAAGGAAACTCCTCACAAGTTTATATCAAAAATAGCCTTTGTATTATAATCAAAACACATTAGATAAGACACACACTTTACAATGTGCCAACAGGCACGGGAAAGATTTACAAGGGATTATGTACAGGACAGGGTCACCTGGACCACTGTCAGGGGAATGCACTTTTAGAAATAATACTTGTTGTAGGTATAACGCTTAGCACAAAGACATATAATGAATGTAGCACACAAAATAGTAAATGTAGCACACAACCAGGACTTCCTGGTAAAGGGTAAATACCTCCTACGCAACCCTAAACACTGTAGGAAAATCACGCAGGCAGTGCTTAATTTGTAAAAAAGGAAGTGCAGGTGCTGAAAATTTTGCCAAGGAGGCCACCGCTCACGTCTTCCTCCGATGAGCCCCACTTTCAACACTCTCACTGCCTCAGTCTCTATCTTCTAACCTTGATCTGTTGTCTGTCCCCTAAGTCTTTTCTCTAAGAGTCTATCCTCTCACCTCTCTAATTGTTTTCTATCACCTTTGTCACACCCTGTATTTCTGATTTGCCCTCTATTCATTTTACCCTGGCCCTTTTTTCTCTTCACTTTTATCCATGCTCTGCTCTCTCCCCCTCGATCTTGGCTCTTCACTATCACTCTCTAGCAGTGATTAGCTGTGTCTCCATTTTATTATTTGTCTGCTTTTTTCCTCTGTCCTTTCCTCCACATTCTTTCATTCTATCTTCTCTCTTCTTCACATCTTGGCTGCTTTCTCTTTGTATCTGATTTGCTCTCCTCCTTTTCTTCTACTTTGCTCCGTTTTATCTGTCTCCTCTCTTGTTGTTTCTTCTCCTCTGTACTCTTGCTGTCTCTCATCTCTAACACTGCTGCTGCCTGTGACCCCTGTCGTCAGCCTGTACATGTCCCTGCTATTTTGAACTCTGCGTTTCCCTGTTGTCATTCCTAAAGAAGCGGAAGATGACGTGTTTTACTTTGTTACCTACACTGAGTGCAAAAACAAAATGTACACCAAATGAAAATGCTTTTTGGCATTAAATTAATCAGTGTGGTATGACTGGGTTTATTGCGGAACAGGCGGCTGCTTGAGCACAGCAGGTCATGTCACTGCTAGTGCTGCCTGTAATTAGTAGGTCCAGGGATGACGACGGTATCTGCATCCACTCCTCAGCTTGATGTGATCCTGCCTGCTACAGCACAGGCATTGTCCCCAGCAGTAATGCTGCCAATGCTGGTAAGTATGGCTGTGGTGCCTACTGGACTCACTCACGCTCAGCAATTACCATGCTGGGGTGCAGCGCACAGATTCTACTGGTGACACCATGGCGCACAAAAGTTGTGTTGGGCCCCAGCCGGATCGAGCACATTGAGGATAGCAGCAATGCAGGGCTGCCTGATATGATACTTTGGCTACACAACAAGTGGAAAGTCCACACTTACTTTCATTTATTCTTCCTCAAGAGCCCTCACTCCCAAGTTCCAAATGTGCTCTTGCAGCTTCCTTGCCTCAACTCCATCATGAGCCAGCCTCCAGCTACAATTATCCAATTGGAGGTTAAGGCTCAGGCAGTGGCAGGGTGCAGAGGACTAGGGGAAAAGAATGCAAGCCATAGTTTGTCGATGACTTCTTGGATTTGTGATCAGCATGATGACTTCATCACTAACGTGTTGATACACAATCATGCCTGCCAGGACAGGCATATGCCGGCCTGCCTATGAACATTTACCAGCCAGTCACCATGCAATGTATGTTATTCTTTTTATTTTGAATTGAACAATTAATATTGAGACCACCACCTGCAGGTTCAGAAATTGTAGCCCCGGCCCTGTGAAAGAAGTGCAGGTGCTGAGCACCTGAAAGCACCTGCTCAAATTAAGCTGGAAGGAAAACACCATCACCCAAGCATGTCACATCTAGCAAAGGGAAGGAAACCATAAACAATCCTCTAAGCAGGTTACTTTTAGCAAAGGGGAAGAAAAGCAACTCAATCACCTAAGCAGGTCACATTTAGCAAAGGGAAGAAGCATAAAACAATCACCTAAGCAAGTCACATTTAGCAAAGTTAATAAACCATAATCACTCCTCTAAGCAGGTCACTTTTAGCAAAGGGGATAAAACATAAACATATTGCACATGAGCCATCAAAGCATATTCAGAGGTGCAGGTAGAACATTTGCGCAGGAATCAAATAAGCAAGTAAATCACAATGCGCAGGGTGCCCATGGCACAACACTAGAACTGTCCCTCAGACCAACTGGCCTCGCAAGGGCTGCAATACCCTAAGTCCAAATGTCAGGGAGGCTGCGCAGGCAGCCAAGAACACAAGCCTAAACGTAGCAACTGTCCACTAAGTGCTGGACAGTTGTGAATCACTGATGGCCAACGTTGGAGCCTCTTGGGCACAAGAACACAATGGGGCGAAACACAGTGCGGTAGCTACGGGGCTCTGACCACTAACTGTCCCCCAACAGCCTCGCTGGGCTCTAAATAACAAATGGCACTGTGAGCCTTCTCTCAGGCTCTAGGACAAGAACTGGCCCTCCTGAGCCTCTCGGGACTCGTAAATATGAATTGGCGCTCGAGCCTCTCGGGCTCTAAATAAAGAAAATGCCCCCAGAGCCTCTCAGGGCTCGTCACTGATGTGGGCGTCGATGGAGTCCCTCACGGGGGACTCGGCACAAAGGTGAAGGCCCCACGAGCCTCTCTGGGCTCGAACACTACGGGGCCTCTCTCAGGCCCGTGTACTGCAGGGGAGGGGCGGGCACCGGCAATGTGCCCCGACGCCCTCCTCCCTGCACTCGCTCTCCCGGCCCCACTCACCGGGTCTACGTAGGTCTGCGGCTCTGCTGGGGCCGCGGGCGGGGCTCCTCTTCACTCGGGAGCCTCAGCAAGACGTCGCAGGCTGCTTCCTGCTTCTCTGGTCCTTCCCCGATGACGCGGCGGGAGGCTCAGTCGGATGGGCCAATCCCAGCGCGGCCTGGCGGTGACACGGCAGCTCCTTCTTCTCGGCCCGGTGCTGCGGCGGTGATCTCGGGGCACTTACGAGGGGTAGGCTCCCTCCGTAATCAAATCACGAATATGGGCAAAATAAAGGCGGCAAATGGGCAGGGTGGCACCCGCGCCGCTCGGTCACCACACGGGGTGAAATGATGCCGGGTGGGCACCGGCCAAGGTACACAAAGCGCACTTAAGCGCTGGCAGTAAAATAAAGCGCTCCCAAGCGCTCTAAAGGCAAAATCCAGCGCTCCCAGCGCCAGGGAGGAAAATCAAGCGCTCCCAGCGCTAGCAGCGACAATACAGCGCTCAAAAGCACTAAGGACAAAAGCAAAGCTCCAGCAAGGTCTGGAGGCAGGCAGGGGGCAAGGCAGGGCACAGAGCCAGCTCACTGGGTCTCCAGGCAGGGAGACAGTCCAGGTGGCGGTCCTCCTGGCCCCAGCAACAGCAGCAGCCCCCTCAGCTAGGATCCAACAGCAGAACAGAACGTAAGGGAACACAGCCCCTTCTTATACTACAAAAATCTTTGTCTTCAGGGTGCAGGGTGGGGGGAAACGAGTTGCAGCTGGTTTTGGAGTACCCTTGATGGCCCAACCACCCCTTTCATTCACTGGGGAGGCTAGGGTCGTTAGACGCACCACAGGGGGGCGGAGCCAGCATTGTGTGGGAAAAGCCCAGCCCCATCAGGGACCAGGTGCAACCCTCCCACACATCACTCATGCTGATCTCGCCACTCACTCCTGGGCAGACCCATCCAGACTTCCTGGAGCCAGGCTTGCCAGCCAGCTCCAGCCAATCACGCTCCAGCACCCTCACTGCACACATACATCAATGTCTAGAAGTAGCACTTCCCCACTAGACACATACAAGCCGCACATACCATTGCGCAGCATTCACTCTCACGAGTTCACACATACCAAACTCGAGCCTGCACTCCCCACACATCAGGAACTAACATGGACACACACATTCCCCATGCAGGCCAGCCATACTACACGCACGCACTTTACTCTGGGACACAGGAAAAAAGTGCGCAGAGACCCAAAAATCACTAACACAGATCATATACTAAAACCAAAAAGATTAGGGGTGAACCTGCCATAAGGGCCAAGTCCAACACCGCCCTACAGAAACACCTACTGCCGACCGCTACTGTTTGTTACTGATATTATATACAAATATGCACACACAAACACACATAGAGTTAGGTATAGAAAAGCTATACAAACTTACCTGTTGATACTTTGGTCTCGACATTCTGGTCATGTTAATGTGTGCGTTACACATTCTGTCCTCAATATTCCTGACCCAGACCCATTGGATTGAATCCGCTACACTGACTTACCACCACATTGGACGGCAAGTACATATTTACTTTTTAACTCTACCCTAACTTTACTTGGGAGATCACTGTAAGAGGAATTAAGAAGATTAATTGTGCACTAACCTTACAATGTTGTGGCAGTTTGAGCTAACGGATACATTTAACTGCCATGTGACGTATTGCATACTATATAGTCACACCACGGTACACGTAATGCCCACTACATAAATAAATGTGAGCTATTTGAGCACAGGAGAATATGAAGTAGGCATGAGGGAGAGTTTAACATGATTGACAAGGGGAGGAAGAGGAAGGAAGGAAATCCACTCCAGGTGTCTTAAGATGAACATTGCAAATGGCGCATTAATAATTGCTTGAAGAAATAAGAGCCCGGGACAGACTTCTCTTGAGCACTCGTCCACATTATCATGGGTGAAGCATCGCGGGGATGTACACAGCGGAGCCCTGACCTTGTTTTTCTACCTCGTTGGCGTAAATCGAGTGTAAAAAGATGGATAGGCCTGCCCGGGATTCATACGTTGATATCTGTCATACACAATTATCAGTAGAATGTTTAAAATTAGCATTATGAACTGTAGCTCATTCTGAAGCTGTCACTTTCAAATTAGAGATCAAAAGGTTGGCCTTCCTCCAGCTCGTCGACTGAGAGGATTTCATTTGGCGCTCACATTACCTTTGACCAGCAAGGATGACATTATGCATTTAAGGCATTATCATATCACAGAGGTCATTTCGAAGAGACGCGAGAAATAATCTGCCACAGATTCAATTTGGTAGCTTGACAGACTGCTAATGATCCGCATTCATGCCTTGCCACAGATGCATCACAGACTGCTACATTAGACTAGATCGCTGTCATACATTATGCAATATTAGCTTTATTAGGAATGCATAATGCCTTTGAATACAAAAGCAAATATCAACTGCAAAGCCTCTATTAAAGCAACCAGGAAAAATAACATGCATAAAAATGTTCGACGACCAGACTCTCTAATGTAAGCTCACTTAGATTTATTGCTAACACCAAAATGGTACGGCATCAGTGATTACATGAAACACACTCTCAAAGAAGTGAACATTGACACACACTGCTACAAATTGCCAGCGGCAGGTGTGCTTCCTGCATCTTTGGCATAATTCTGGCCTGGAACATTTTTACCAACATCAAAGTTATCTAGGTCTTATGCAATTTAGGTTGTAATGCTATCCTTTTTATGAAAGGGCGCTATGAACATGCTACCTTTCGCTTAGGATTTGTGACTACAATTGTGGCTAGTCTTCGTGAAGATCACATGTGTCATCATAACTAGAAATTTGGTGTCTTTGTTTTTTATTGGAGTTTAAAGAATTCCATATTCCATCCAGGTTGACAGAGTCGAGTGCCTATGCTGGTTAAACTACTGTCCAAATCTATTTTATTGTAGAGCGTAGTCTCATAAAATAGTTATTCACACTGCAAAAGATTCTTGCCCCCTCCAACAATGTTGAAAACATGCTTAACTCGATTCGTTTTTTTTAATTAGATCTAGGGATCCATTACATAGCCAGAAAAAGTAGTATTATGCAGAAGTAAGAGAACCCACAAACATTTGTTTCCATAGAACTATGCCTTTTAAACCCAAGATTGCCCTTTGTTTACACCTGATTTAGCCACTTAAATGTATCCTCTAACTATTGCAACTAAGACCAGTGGCGGCTGCCTCTGTACTGGCGTGGTCAAGCGGGAATGCCAAATTAAAAAAATAAACTTACCTTCTTCACTGCTGCACATCTCTCCTCTGTCCTCGCTCTCTGCCACCGGAAGAACTCAGGCTCTCAGACCCTCCCAGCCAACCACAACGTTGCAGGAGCAGCATTACGATTGGTCTGAGCAGCCTGTTTGGTCACGCAGATATTACCTGGGAGGCTTGGCATGTTCTCTACTGGGCTGTGCAACACAGCCCAGGGAAGAACATGCCATGTGCGCATGACTGTTTGACCGGCCCCAGAGGGCCGGCTAAGGCGCAATGCGCACTTAAGGAGGGAGTGCAAACCAATCCTGCTCCCTCTGACGGAAGCGAGCCCAGCCCCGCCCCGCGCAACCTAGCTAGAGTCCCGCAAACAAAAATAAAAAGATAATAACTTCTTATTGTCATTTTATTTTTCTTTCGCACTCCTCACCGAGCAGTGGGGCGATGCTCCTCCACCTTAGCAGAGGAGCCGCCACTGATAAGACACCATGACAAGTTTCCTATCACATTGGGGTACCGGATGCAGAAATCACTGCACATCTTCTCTGCACATGAAAGCTATTGTACAACTGACCACACAAAACTGACCAAAGAGGTTGACCTATTTGTGGCTGTACTTCAATTTCCAGCTGATGTTCGAGGTCATGGAGAGGAGCCATAGAATGAGATCACTCTCTCCCCAAAGTGGATCTTATAAGAGCTAGCATCAGCATATTTTAAACAGACTGCAATCCACTGGCAGATCTATTGAGCATAGGTGACATTTTATTTTAAAATATATAGCGGGTACCCTAGACAGAGGGGAACACGTGGCTGACCCGCTCTCTTACCCTGTGGACTCAATGTGCCCATCATACTCTGACAGGGACAAGAAGGAGATAAGTTGTATTTTCACAGAAAAGAGAGAAGTTTCAAAATAAACCCATATCAGCCTTAAAGGCTAATTATATGTCTGAGTTCTATGGTCACTGCCTCAAAAGAGAGAGCTGCCTATGTACGTCAACACCACCAGTACGCAAGCGCATAATGAAACTACAGGAAGGCGGGACTATTGCCATTGCTTTTTCTATTCCTGTGGCAATGGAAGGCATTGTGGGTGTTTATCTTACGTACCTCATGAACAAACATTGACCTATCTAAGAGAGAACCAGCCATGTGTAATTCTGCTACTTTTGCATTGATCTAATAAATAGTACTCAATTAACTTACGGTTTCAACCTTGATTGGATTTTTTTTCATTTAGCTATATGCTATATGAATATATGAATATCTTTATATTTTTGCACAATGACTCTCTAACGGTAAACCAATCAAAACCATTGCCTTTGGGAATTGTTTTAAAAACGCCATGGGTATGGAGGTGACATTCAATTGGCCAGACAGTATGTAACTCCTCGCTGGGCTTTACCAATTACGAAATAAAACTGAGTCCGCTTAATGCTGAAACAGACTCTGTGAACAGATCTAGCAAAATGATCTATGTCCCCCCCACCCCCCCCCCTAAAAATTATATATATTTCCCGGAGGTATTTCCGCATGTGAACTGGTACACACCAGTATCAGAATAAGAATAAGACTCATTTGTAAAATCCGCACTATTACACAGTATGTTCGGCATCGTGAAACAATGTTGTATTGTTTTAATGCATGCCAGTACCAAACAAGCATTGGCAAAGTCAACAGATATGGCGCTGGCTGCCTATTTGGCTTTGTCAATGCTTACTCAACTTTTTTTTGGTAAAACTTCATTGTTCAGGGAGCTGCCAGGCCCCTGTTCATATGAATATAATAAATTGTCTAAATGCAAAAATATCTGTTGGTCTCAAAAAGCAATATAGCACACATTGCCATAGTCCTTGCTTGTGTGGAAGTCCTCCTAGTGAAATGGCATACGTGCAATTATCCAGTGGCTAAAATAGGGCTGGCTCAGTGGCCCATACTGTATGGATTCCGCAATGGAGAGGAGAAAAATATGAATGACACAACAGACCAATGGATGAAGTGGGTTGAATCCCCCAATTAAACAAATATTTTACTAAAATCACAGGATAATGGCTAACGCCAGACTTAAAACGATGTTTGAAAAGAGAAATCCCACTGAAGATTCTTTACATGGGCAGAACAAATCTCTTACGTGATATGGAACGTCAGCTTCAATTCTGTGAGGCTTCCATTATTTTATTATTACAATAAAAACGGTATTAAAACAATAGCCTGTATGTAATTGTCGTTTAAGAGCTTTTCGTCATAATGCCATTGAAGGACTTTTATGCAAATGTTACAGGGGATATTTAAGCTATAGGCAGTGCTAAAAAGGAGGAAATGTTTGATTTAGGCGCATAGGATTTCTGAGGGCGTGCTTTTGTTAACATCCTATCTGCAGTTAATAAAGAAGGCAAACAATTTATTTGTATATTAATATCACTGCCTTACTCACTAAACAAACATACGATTTTCAAGGGAAGTGCTTAAGCCTTCTTTCATATCTCAGAGACTGCAATAAAAACGTGACCAGCACAGCAATTTGGGCCAGAGAAGCCACAGCTTTTCAGAGCCTGTTCTCTGGGCTCCTGCTGCTAATGTGACAGGCCTTCACTGCGCCCCACGTGGAGTTGCGTGATCTGTAGCCGATAGCGGCCTGAGATTGCAGGCTTCAGACCAGGAGTTGCAGCAACATTGACTGGGAAAAACAGCTGTGCGGAGCACAGAAACACCTGGAGAAGGCCTAGTGCCTTCCTACCCTCAGCAGTGCCTTTATCTGTTCACGATGTCCATCTCAATTTTTATAGTTTATTAAAATTTGGACTGAATCTGTATTTACTCATCAAACATGTGTTAATAAGGGGCTATACACTGCACCAACCGTCGCGTCAGAGCGCTGGGC
The DNA here is from genome assembly GCF_964261635.1 of Lissotriton helveticus. Lineage (NCBI taxonomy): Eukaryota > Metazoa > Chordata > Amphibia > Caudata > Salamandridae > Lissotriton > Lissotriton helveticus. The sequence continues at coordinate 498,141,532 of NC_136063.1, forward strand.
GGAGCCTTACTTATTACATGACATTGAGAGGGGGATTGAAGAGAGACTGTTGAGGGAGAAAAGGAAACTAGGTTAGAACTAATTGGTAAGTGCATATATTCCACATGAACTATTATCTTGTAACTCTTCTTAAAAGTTGCTAATCTGATGTACTTCCTGACAGAGGGGGTGAGGCATGCACAGAACAGGGGTGCGACTTGCCCACACACTTGAGACTGTTAGAATCGATAAATAAAAACTTTCTGAAACTAATCCTCTTTAAGGCATAGGTAATGAGTGAATACAGCTTTTCTAAATTAAATCTGCCTAAGACAAAGGTAATGATAACAATTTATTATCATAAAAGATGGTATAACAGAAGCTAGCCTACATTGTTTGGCAGGTCCTAACCCATCCCAGAGTGTTGAGAAGTTTTAGATTAATTATGGATTCAGAGGTGGACATTTCACAACAGTTAGCCCCTATAGCAAAAATCAAAACGTTGCTTTCATCATCTCAGAATACAGGCACTTAAAGTGTTCTAATCTGACCATGCCTCTGATGCTTTATGGCAGCTGCACTGGTTTGCAGATTAATATTCTAAGCCTTAAAGTCAATAATAACTAGCCATCCTTACCTCACTTTTACTTTAAAGCAAAATGAGCACAGAAAGTTTAATAATTCATCATAGATTAAATAAAATATGGGTACAAACTCTGTTATTCAGTATTTCAGAGTCACATATATTCCCTATGGCAAGCGACATTACAGTCAAATACTGGGTGTGGTGCCCGCAAATCTGGGTTGTTCAATATGGGCACACAATTAAAAGGGCACTCAACTGCTTGATGGATGTAAATGCTTCATTAAGGGCATAATCCAAACGTGAGATGTGCTTAGAATTGTTATTCTGCAGATTAATCAAAAATATATTCAACTACTTAAAAATTGTCAAGCAACCCAAGCTCTATAGTGCTGAAAGTAGCTTTTTGAATCAATTTATACAATTATGCTCTAGAAGCACAATATCACAACTTGAATGTTGGATTTTTGAGTTTTAATACACATAATACATACTTTGGGGTATGTATGAAACCATTGCTACTATCTAGAAGTTATGAATTTAGCCAATTCATTCAAAATTGCTATTATTAGTCACACTTGCCCACAGGCACACTATGATGCAAACAGGCAACTGTCCTTTCAGAAACAGGACATCTGAGGAGAAACAGCATTCCTCGCCAGTATGCCATTATAGGGTGGACACTAATGTAGCTTTAGGGGTTACAGTAGGACACAGGGAATTAAATACAAAAGTCTTCTGATCAACAGCACCCAGGATCTGGAACAACAATGCTCTACAAACTAGGCGTCCAATTTCACTTCTTAAAGTAATAACATCTTTTAAGGCTTACTGTGCAAGGTATGCCATATCAGTTAGATCCCTGAGCCTTTTTCGACAACAATGACCCCTCTTCTAGCTTTCCATTGCACACAACTGTGAAATCTGCTTGATAGTTGTACTATTCTCATTTCCTCTCTGGCTACTCTTGATATATACACGTATACATAAATGATGTCATATTTATTATTTGGTTAGAATGGAATAGGAGTGAAAAGCTTGGTTTTAAACTATCTGCAGTTTATGGGTGAAATGTGTCCGTATGTGAATTTAAAATGAGCCCAACTAGTAAACATAGGACCAGAGAAGTGACATCTTTGGCTAGAAAAAGTAAGCCAGTAGAACTAGAATTTATGGATAAAGTCTTTACTCAAGGAACCGATGCAAAGTCTGTAAAAAACAGAATTCACAAAGATTTGTGGATGTTGGTTCTAGTGAGGAGGCGGTCCCATTGTGCGAGGCCTTTTGTAGAGTAGCAGCTTTCATCCATCAAAGACTTGATGTGGAGCAGACAAGTGGTAATTTTAAGAGGTGAAATGATAATATGTAATTGTGCGTCCTCCGCATTTCGGCGGTGTACCACTTTGGTAGAAAAAATTGTGTCTGTCAGGTGCATGATGTATATATTTCAGGAATAAACAATATTTAAAAGAGATGTGGAATTCATTTCCCCTGGAAACTACAGTCTTAGCTTAGATGAATTCGTCATTTTGGGGAAATGCATGCAGTCAGTTATAGCGGATTTGATGCTGATGATGGCAGAACAAGAGAAGTCACCCTATGGAACATTTCTGGAAGTATGCAGTGGTCACAATATGAAGCACACCACTTGAGTCCTCTAGGCTGAGAAGTGTTTAAACATTCATTTTGATTGATTTAAGTTGGATCGTTGTAGGCTTTGATCATGGTGAATCCCAAATTGCCTGTAGACTAAAAGCTGAATTATTTCAAGATAACGAAAGATCTAGTGGGACAGTTTTGGCAGATAATGCACATATAAATTAAGATAGTAGCTTGCAAGATCCAAGTGGACGCTTTCATATTTTTTTTAAGTATCTGATTTTAGGACATTTATATCAATTGTTGTTTCAACAAACTAGAGAACTTTTCTCACAGTGACTGGTTTTTTTTTTGGAGAAGTTTGTCACTGATTTTCTTAGGAATATTGCAATTCAAATTGGAAAATCATTAGTGGCCATTATCACTTTCTTGAGTTGCTTAGAAAAGTTCACGTGTTGATTGTTACATTATGTTCGCTGTATTTGGCTTATGCTTTGTCAGGGATCTGAATATGGTATAAAGTTCATTAGTTTAGTTATTTGCGTCATCTACACTTTATTTTACTGCAAATGGATAGCGTTTTAGTTTCCTAAATTGGAAATATAACAGGGGATTGTAGGACATCCTGAATTGCATCATGTTTTTCACAGATGTAGGCAAATCCACCGTTTTGTTGTATTCCACTTTTTGTCAGGACATTTTTGTGTGTTCGCCCCCTGCAGTGGTCGAAGACACAGAGGCTATATTTAAAAAGGCAATAGATTTTACTCTACATTGCCATAAGTGTCACTCTGGCAAGTCAAATGTCTGTGTGTGAAGCTCCTGCGCAGCTGAGCACAGTGCAGGTAAGGGGTTATAGTATCGAACATGGTCGCACCTACATCTAAACCATAATGCGCTTTGGGAAAGTGAATGTGAATATATGCTGCCTGTCTGCCGGAAACAATGTGAAAAAAAGATTAAAACCTTAATTTAGAATATTTTTTATTAGAAATTACTTCCAAAGCTAAATCTGTGTCAGAAAGCTAATATAGCCTAAGGGCTCCTCTTTTAAAGTCAGATTTTGTTACATCTAAAAATTTCACTTGTCTGGGAAAATTAAATATATTTTTCCTTGGGCAACATGAGTACCTTACAAAAGATATGCACATTTGGCTTTGCTCCTGCCCCTTCACACCTGGTGCACACTTTTGCTCAGCCAGAACTTGCAAATGCAACTGTAAAGAAAATCTATCAAATGGTTAGTAAGGAGAGGTACTATATGCTTCAGGTCTTTCGCAGTCTAATTCGCCTCTTATTAGCCCTTCCAGCAGCCATCTCCATTGAAGTAGGAGGGCAGGGACAGAACACTGGAAGGTTTGGGGCAGATGGGTGAGATTTTCATTGAAGCCGGGTGGGTGCAGCTGGGCAAGTCAAGGTTGGCATTCTGAGAAGTTTTGAGGCTGAGATAGCTCAGAACAGCTGAAGAAATGCTGCACCATCTTTACATTTTGTGGCTCATGGAACTCTAAATTAGTTTTCTGCATAATACCTATATTTAGCAAAGAAGCTGAAGATCTCCAGCTTCAAGAAAAGTTTCGAAGCTGAACGTTAAATCTTTTGACTTAAACATTTACCTTGCCCTGATCACTTTTGAGTCAGCAGCAAAAGGCACGTTGGTTCCGATCTGCTGCAACCCACAGAATAAAATCAGATTTTTTGATTCCTGATGTTTTTAAGGGGAATTAATTTTGTTTTGTTTTTGCTACACGCTCTGCACGCTCTACTCCTTGCTCCTGATTTTCCCTTTTGTTTTTGGCATTGTTTCTGTTCCTTTAACTAACTTGTTTTTAATTTATTAACTTGCTTAGATTTATTATTACACATGGAACACATGCATATTCTCTGATGAAGGCCCGTTGCTTAAGCCAATCTCGTAGATGCAAGGCGGGGATTCCTTCGGGAATCCAGTTTAACTTTTGAGGGTCAGATTGTTTGAACATTGTGGTATCTCAGCCACAGCACTCTCCCCTATAGCACAATCCACAATAAACGGCACAATAGCAGCTGGCAGGCCATTAAGCCACTCCTGCATTTCCCCAGTAAGCTGCAGACCAGGGCCATAACTCAACTATTAAACGCACGTGGACCCAATCTAGTAATAGCTCTCTTTATGGCAGAGCTGCTTTTAGAGTGTTGCAAGGGCGAATTTTGTTTGTCAGCCTCGCCATGGGGACATTCTTGTCTTTTTTGCTGGTGGCCAGATGGATCATGAATCAATCTATCCATTTCTTCTTGTTCTGGATGCTTCATTAAAGTTTCTGGATAAACGTAGACATTGTTTAGGTGAGGAGAATGATTATGCAGATATTGTTTGCCATAAGTGATTTTGGTCAGAGGTGTTTTTTGTAATGCTGGAATGGTATTGCAAACCTGTGAAAAACAGAAGAAATACATTTCTTGTCAACCCTTCATAGAGTGAGTGATGGAGTGCCACATGTTCATTCCAGTACATAGCGTCATGCTGGGAAAAGTCCTCAGCTAATGATCAGACCAGCATAGTAGAAGTACCATGCAGTAGAGCATGTAATGTTGAAGGACAAAGTGCCACGCTAAAGCATGCCTATTATATGAGTTGGTCTTGAGGTGGAAATCGTGAAAGAGAGGTCACGGAAGAGCAAAGGATTTCTCATGAACATGGATTTCCTCTTACTTCCAGTCAAAGCTTAAACATTTTAATGAGATGATATTATCTGATGTAGCTGGTTCATCAGAGATGTAACAGCAATAGTGCTTTGTTAGCTCAGTTGGCATTTACAAGGTATTTCGTTTAAAAATGTAACTTTTATGACGGAAGCGCTGTGAAGAGATTACTGGGCTGAGTTTGTGTGAAACAAAGCCTTTTACTTCTGATGCCCCATGGCCTAACCATACTACTGGGCCCAAAACTGATCACCAAGTACTTTAGCATTTGACTCCCAAAGTTGTGAAGTTGAGGAGTCAAAGGCCTACTCAGGGAGAGGATTTGGAGTTTGAGACTCAGCACACAATAAGCATCAAACACTTTAAGAAAAGTAAAGCACTTTATACCTACTAACACAATTCATTTACAGTGGGCAATTCTTACTGGTAACTAAAACAATCAACGTCAGTTCAAAATCTGGAACATAACTTCTGCAAAACAAACATCACCCTCCAAACAGTGGTTAAAAAATGAGAAGCGAAGACTTATTCTCCCTTCTTGCAAAAGCGCAACATATGGAGGAGGCCCAGCTGCAGCAATAATTACCAACATTTGCAATCGAATAGGAAATGAGGATACAATAAAAGACTTTAAAATAGATCTGCAAGTCTTAGATGTAATAACAAAAGATCTCTACCAACAGTAGAAAGATGGAAAGAGAGAGGGAATCTTGTGGGAGGCAGACTGCCCCTTCACTTTACATCCCCTGGAGGGAAAGGATAGAGCGATGATGATGTATCAGGTTGTTGGCCAGCGCTCCCTGAAATGATCTGTGTCCAGCAAGCAGGACATATCTTCGAACCCTGATCCTGCCCCAACCCTTTATGCTTCATTGGTTATGTCCTGTTATCAAAATGAGTATAGCACTTTCTGCCATCAGTAAGGCACCACAGCGAATGTTTAAACTGGACGCCCTTTTGTACAAATCCATCCGTTGCATGTGATTGGTTGGTTGTGTCTCACTGTGTATTGTTAGTACAGATTTGTAAAGTGTGTACTTTATTACCAGTTCATGTTGGTTGATGTTAAAACACATATTATTTAATTAAACTAAAATGAGTGCTCCTGCCAAAGATCACTAGGGTGGAATGTGTATACATGGTGTGGCAGGGGAATGTTCTACTTTTCCTTCAGCTGTGTCCTAGTTTGTTTGTTGCCTAGCCTAGGAAAATCATCTTTAGGGAACCATGCAGGTCAGATACCAAGCTAAAATGGAACCTTGCACCCATAAAGATGTGGAATCTTTAAGCTACCTTTATCTAAATGACGCTACTGTGTACCTATGGAGCTCCTTGTGGTCTATGACTAACAGTTATATGTGCTACGCCTGGTTGGCTCTCAGTGCTGGATGGTATTTAAGAACCAGAATTAGATGGTGTATCTGGGAGGTGTGTTCAATGTGTCCAATGGCTGTTTGCTTAGCATGTAATTCTGGAAAATGCTATTGTGAGGAGGGAGATAGCCAGCTATATGCACATCTGAAAACTGTCTTGGAAAATTTTACCACCTACTATTTACAGACCGATGAATTGGCAAATCCCAAGTAACTGTCATGATATTCAACATCATGGTCTTCATATTATGACCCTCCAGGTTTTTTCAAGGTATTAATCATCAGAGTCTGCCTATATGGAGTGCAGAAATCATCGCTTGCTTATATTGTATTTAATCCTTTGTGGGGTCCATGACTAACCCCTAGATTCAAGCATTTTTTAGAGCACATACACCAGTGGATTCATATTACAAAGGCTTGAAAATCTGAAATGCACTCTTGTGCTGTAGCAAGTGCACATAAAGAAAAAGGCAGTAATCTCAAATAATTTCTGTACGTGCGTACTGATTGTCTAGGACCAGACGTGTAGAGAGTATTTGAGCTTACTGCCTTTTTCTTCATGCCGCACTCGTACAGTACAGATTCTTGAACGCTTGACCAGAGATACGATGAGCCTGTAATAGACGCTTCATATTTCGCAATACTAGTGTTTACTCGTACACAAGACGCCTTGAGAAAGCCGCGGCTTACGGGTCGCAGGGGGTGAAACACATGTTGTCTGTGCCTCACAAAAAGTATTTCTTGTCATTTTCATCCATGACCCTAAATAAAATCGGAGCAGTCAAGAGTTTCCAACTTCATTTTAGACTGCCCTCAAATAACAGTAGACATAAAAACATGGATTTTATGAATGCTTGTAAATGCCACTACTTGTCCTGGTACCTTTCGATTGTTATTGAATTAATGGGTAAGGGGTTACGCATTTTCAAGGCCAGGTGATGCCAGATTTACCCTCATTGTCACTCAGGGAGGATTAAAAAAAACTGGATCCATCACCCCTTCTAGCCTTTGGCTATAAAAGTTCATTTGACCTGACGAGCACATAAAACATATCTGCTATCTAGGGCAATTTATTATGGATGCCATTTAGGGGAAGCTCGACTGTGCATCACTAATTCCCTGACTAAGAACGTTTTACTTTCTTTACAAGTTTTTCTAGGGCAAACCCTGCCCTGGGATTTGAGAACTGTGATTTATTATACATACTCAAATGTTTTCGCAGCTATGTTAAAAGAAGATTTCCATCGCTTAACAAACAGTATGTGATTGCAGCTATATCCGTTGGTAAATGTGATATTGTCCTCACTGGCCACATGTGGTGGCGACATTATGTCTGTTCAGGGGGGCACCTGCTTTTCACTGACACAGCTGACTCCACAAATAAGCAGAAGCTGAATCACTACTCTATGTTTTGCTCAGTTCCACGTCCTGCCACTGGACCTTGCTGGCAGCTCAATGGAAGAACGCACCCGCTACAAGAACCTGTGCTTGGTTTCATGGCCGCAGGTTGGAATCCCTACGGTTCATCATTTGGAGGTTCATAAAAGGAGCACTCTTGAGCTTGGTAACAATAAACATCTGTTATTCAGAGCCAAGACCACAGAGGCGTGAACATGCATTTTACAAATGTGCCTTATGTGAAAATTGCCTCATTAACTATGAGGGTGCTGCTATAGAAATTCAGTTTTTTACTCAGAAGTTCGAAATTATCTAATCACATATCTTCATTTTGAGCCAAACCAATAGGCCCTCCCCAACTATTCTATTTGTGCACGCAGCCAGTGAGACTGCTTTAGAGATTTCGGGTGCATATATGGATATTTATTTTTGCTTGATACTTCTAGGATTTCCCTCTCCTGTCGGCGAGGAATGCTTGCCACAGTGATGGCAGTAAGGTTTTCAAGCGAGGCTACTGCCAGTGCCTGTACCTAATGTGGCTTTGGTATCACAAGAAGATGGGTGTGTTGTTTCACTGGTAACTGAATGAAACAGAAACTGTTACAGAGGGGAAGAAATCAACACTTGTCATCTGCTGTCTGTGTATATTAAAGCAGCCAAGATAGGGGCTCAGAAGTGCTGCCATGCTGAGAAACATCCTAATCTGACTTCAGCAGCTGCTTAATCCACCAGGGATATTGCCAACGTCTATACACAAAATGTCCCTTGGGGACCCCTTCCTGTTTGTGAGTGGCTTACCACCCTTTTGAAATGGGTGGTAAACTGCAAGTGTTTTGCAAATGAAATTGCGGTTGCAAAACATTAGTAAATTGAAGTATGACTTTCTATTAGGAAGGGACGCCCTTGGCACGCCCCTTTATAATAGCGAGTCACAAAACCTATATTGCAACTGACACTGTGTTACACATATAGGGGGAAATCAGCCTTAGAGTGTAGTTTCACTTCCCTTAGACATACAAAGTCCTGTGAGGTATGAAACATGCACCCAGTTTGACTACGCAGGCCCCAAGATTATACATGTACCCTTAATGGGTCATCCAGAATTTTCATATTTCTGTGCCTCAGCTCAGGATCAGGGTCCAGGCCTTTTGTCCCACTGCTGGACCAAGTTAATTGTTCTGCTCCCATTAGAGGGAACAAAGGCTTCTCCACTCAAAAAAGAGTACCTAACAGTTCTTCACTCAACGGAGGAGAACTGAATGGGAACGAAGGTCTGCATCTGGTAAGTAACTGTCACACTGTACCAAGGTTCGGTCAGCCCATGCCCACTTAACAAAGGAGGAAGTCAAGAAAACTGGAGCCAACAGAGAGGGCTCCTCTTTGAAGTTTAGGTGGAAAAGACCCTAGAAGTGATGTCAACTAGGGGTAGAGCTGGGGCCCCCAGAGGAGATGTGAGCAGTAACTTCTTGACAGCACCATCTTGGATTGTCCCAGCATTATCTCCTGGAGGGTTGGTACAGGGGTGGAGGGGTGATGTAGCACCCTATGATTGGCCTTGGGATCCTGGTTTCTAGAACTTTCCATCCCATTTAAACCCTCTTGCACAAGGGAGAGCTGTGGTTGTTGAATTCTGGACCTGGACTGCGACAGCAGCAATACCATGGACAACTGGAATGCCATGCTCCCTGATGCCCTAATGGACTAAGGACTCTGCCTACAGTTGACCCCAGGACCAGTGGGACTCCCCAAGACCAGGGCAACTGGTTCCCTCACACCCCCTAAGGACCAGATGAGGGAAAGATCTGGACTTCTGTGCCTCAGCAGGAGAAGAGGTGTACCAGAGACAAGGAAAAGAGGAGGGCTGGTGCAGGAAGCCAGTGGAACCTGTCCCTGCAATATACAGTTGGAAGTCTGCTGCAGAGGCTGCTGATGCAGAGAGATTGCCACCAGAAGTGAAATAAGCCCAAGATCTTCTAATTCGGCCTATCGGGCAGAGATATGCTCATTGAAAGCTGTGTGATCTTTGACACTCTGAAAATTAAGTGGGTGAGATTCAGCCGCAGCTTCCCAAATTCATCATCGGGCTGGCCAGTGCCTGGTGGTCAGCACAAGGCTTATCCGAACATTAATTAACCCTGGGAGGGGGTGTGCATGGTGCCCCCTCCCCAGAGCTCCTGAGGCTCATAACCCCTGGGCCAGATCATTCATGGGGGCCTGTGACCTTATATCTGAACCTCCACCACAAAATGAGACAGGGGAGAGCCGATGTACCCCCCCACCACCCCAGGAATAAAGAAAGGGGCTTTGGATCCCACCTCGGAGCCCCTGTTGCCAGTGGAGGGAGAGCGCTGTCACCCATTCTCCTGCCATGAAGGGAAGGAGCTTGAGACCCCATATCCAGGCCACCAACATGCAAGAAGGCAGGGGCGCAGTCATGACCCTTTTGGCATGAAATGAGATTGCAGAATGTCATCTAAGGTATTTCTATCCGAGAATGTGATGATGTTTGTTCTATCTGCCTGATATATACATTTGTAAATTAATGCATAATATTTGGTGGTGTTTGTGTGATAAATAAACTTTTCCTTACCTAAAGAAAAATCACTGAATGGACAATCATTAATTGAGTGTTATTATAGCATACCAGCGATTGGTGATTACTAGCCCACACCACCTTCCCTGAGTAGGCCGTGTACTGCTCTGTTTTCTGCCCTGAAAGAGTCATGTGCTACAATACGGTGCTTGGTTTCCAGTAAGGGAACAATGTTGAGCTATTACTTGTGCTGTCCTCACATCCTGTACAAAAGGGGGTGGTGATGGACGGAGCATCTGAACCAATCAAACACTCACACCCAGTCAAAAGATCTGGGTTTGATCCATCACCGTTCTTTAGCCCACTCTGCCACCCCAGTTCAGACATGGCAATATGCAAATCAGTCTGACCCTGTGCCTCATAGGAACAGTCCAGCCCAAACTGCCTAGCCATGCCTTCCCTGGACCGGAAACAAGCTTCCGAGGACCGGTTTCTGGCATTCCAGCCGTCTTCAGCCCGGCTTGCTTGAATCCAGTGGCAAAGTGAGCAAGGGACTCACGTCTGAGCATACCCTGCCACACTTATGGCGGCCAAAGCGGTACAAAAGGGGGTGGTGATGGACGGAGCATCTGAACCAATCAAACACTCACACCCAGTCACATCCTGCACAACTAATAACCTAATTTCTTACACCTTGCTTCAGACCTAAACCTCTCTAAGGACACCTTTAACTATAGGAATATTTGTGATTTGCATGTTCTTACTTCACTGAAGGCCTTAGACCATTAAATCCATATTCCAAGTTGGCTTACAAGCACAGCCCTTTGTTTCAACCTGTTAGATATCTGGAATGTGCTTTAAGTCCTCATGTAAAATCATTGATCGAGCGAAATCCTACCACTCATTAGCCTGTATGCAATCGTAGGTTGGCTAATTTGGACTCACCAGCACACTGAAGTCCTCTGAGGACTAATTCTTGAAAACTCTCTTCAAATACTATTTTTTATATGTGTTTATTTGGAAAGTTAAGGTTTTTTAATAATGCCTGAACCTTTTATTGAACAAACTTCTTCAAATTCTCTGAAGAGTAAATTTTGTTTTCGGCTAAGCTAGCAAGGGCCTAAAGGAAACTCTTAGGAAATAGAATTGCTTAGCCAGTGATCAGGCAGACTGGGAGCTCAGTCAGAGCTTACACCAAGAGGCGATTAATGCCCAATTCCCAGTAAAAGGCCTACACTTGTAGAAGTATCTATTGTGTCATTTACTTTTTGCGGTGCACCCCAGATACCCAAATATTGACTAATTACTGTATAAATGCTATGCAATGCATTGAGTTTGGCCCACTGAAGAAAATATTCATGCAGTTGAACGAGACCCAATGGAACCTCATTTTGCCTTTGTTTCACCTTGTGTTTTTGCTGATGTTTATTAAACCTCTGTGAGCAGCCCACTCATATACTGAACACAAAACTTCTGAGCCTGCTTGATCGGTTTGTATTATTACCCTGTTGTCTTATAAATATGTGTGAAGCTGCAGAGCTTAGAATAGGAAACGAGAAACGATTTTCTGCCAGCAAAGAGAGAGTAGGCTGATATGTGCAGTAGATGAACCATCATGCCTTTCTTGGATTATTATATATGAACACACCACAATCTGAAATAGAGAGATGAACCTCCAAAAAAGGTAGCCAGAGTTAAGTTATCTGTTGCAGTACAACATCCGTATCACCATCCTGGCATTAAGGTGAATCTCAAGGACCCAAGCATGGAAACACGCCAGCAAGGACTGAGTGCAAAGCCAACCGATCCATACACTAGGGCGGACACAGTACATTGCTCTGGGGCCAGACTTCAGAGTCAAACACTGAGGATGCTTGAAGCTCTGGCACTACTGCCTGGAAGACACCCAGGGGTCAGGCAACCACCAGAGGAAGAAGCAGGATTGGCTATTGACCAGAATGATGGCGTGTGGCAGCTTCTTCCTAGCTGGAGCAAGGAACAGATGAGCCAAGAGGGGAGGAGGGCTGAATCTGTGCAGGAAGTGATGCCACTGAGAGAGCGCAAACTGACCTAAATGTATGAGTGCATCACACTTACCTGTAGTAAGCACAAATCATGAGGAGAAATGCCATGAGTGCTAATAGTATCTGCAATTATATTCTGAATGTATAGCTAATGTAGAGATTTAAGTAGAAGTGGAACTAATACAGAAATGTGTGACACTATATGATTTTATTAGATGTGATTATTCCTGAATCCATGTCGTGTAGCTGTTAAAATGTAAGATGGCATGTGGTTAAACGCAGAATGTGGTAGGCCTCAGGGCCAGTGCTAGAAGGGAAGGGGAAGGTGTTTCTTTTCACGACATAGATTGTACTAATGTTTTGGTCATTGCATTAATGGGCCATGATTTATAGATGTGTTTACTGAATAATAGAATAAGAGTATTAACATGCTTTAATTAATGAAGAAGTTGAATGCTATAATCATTATGAGAAATATTGTAGGCCTGAAATGTTTAACGTTGGTTTACACGTACATGTCTGGGCCAAGAAATGTTGCGAACCTTTTTGGAAGTCTATGAGAGTTGGGATCTTGGCTGCAGATGTCTGTCTGCAAGAGAAAAGGGGGAATCCAATTATAAATAAAATGAATAGAGGTCTGTTCAGGAGACGGCCCAGACATGGAGGAGGGTTCCGGAATGTTTAAGGGGTATCAGCGGACCGGAGAAGAGTCTGAGAAGCAAGGTCAACTCCAACGTATGAGGCCCAATACAAAGCAGCATGGAAAAAGCCAGAAGCTACACCACGTGAGGGGCGTCTCACGAGGGGCGTCTCAAATGTTGTTGACTGTTTTGTATTAGGGACAGCACCCCTGGGTGGAGTTAGAGCAGATACCTGAGGACCCTTTAGAGAGCGGATGGGTAGGCAGAGAGGGGTCATGACTGGAGAACTATAGGTTTTCACCAAGAGACTAAGAGTGAGTGACTTCCCTTGGGGGTCATTCACTGCTGACACCTTTGTTAGGTTGGGATTTGGTTAAGTAGGGATACCATCTAGAGCAGGGTAGGGACAGCCTAACCTGTGTGTTTTCCTCCAACTTAAATGAAGGAGAGATATGCGTCAATGCTGATAGCTTTATTATTCTTAGAACTTGTGTTAGTAATTTCCGTTGCTCGTCTGAGGGCTTTCAGAGAGCACATGTATGTAGTTGGACCTGTGTATCTCGTGAATCTCATTCTGAGATGCCTGTATTTGCAGCTTATCCTATCCTTACAATAAACTTTTGAAAGCTAGAAGTTGTTTGTGATCTTTTGGAGCGGGGTCCTTTATTGGGTGAACTAGCTTGGTAACAGAGGCACTTTCTTCCTTCAATGACAGGCAACAAAGGTTCAGTCGACCAGATCGGGGTTTAGATCAATAGTGATAAGGTATCGATCAAAATCTCGCCCTTCCAGTTGGTAGCTATAGAGGATGGTTGCCTTCTTGAGGACGGTGACCTAGGCCAGGTTAGCTTACCCCAAGGCCCCTAGAAATCGATGATCGGAAGAACCGCCCGCCGAAGAAGATCCGGATGACGTGAGACAGAAAAAGCAGCAGTATCGGTCGAGAGTGAGTATAAAGGGTCATGCGTGTTAGATTGCGGTGTTTTTGTATTGTATCTATGTTGTAATGTCTGGCGGAGTTGGAATGTCTGTAGAGTGACTGTGGAACAGGTTGTGAGCGCGCGCAACCGGTGGAAATCTTAAGTTCAAGGAGAGCTTAAGTGGTTCGGGTGTATCGGACACCCAGAGTAATTGTCAAATAGTGTGAAGGGGGTCATGAGGTACCATTGATCACCCGAAAGACCGAGATAGGGGGAACGTAAGAGTGAGTGCGTGAGTAACGGACGCTGGTCGGAGGTTACTGTGTGTGTAAGCAACCTATCAGAGAGACGATAGACATTTCGTCAGTTGTGTTGACAATTACATATAGACTGTGGACGTACAGTCGAGGGAAGTGACCGCTTGGTCGGAAGTAGTCATTTTTCGGTGTATGAATGGGACGCATGCATGACCGGGAGACGAGTTGAGAAAGGAGGGGTGCTGCTGCGAAGCGGAGAAAAGTGACGTCAGGAAGTGTCGCGACGTGATTGGCCGACAGGAGAAAGACCGCGCTGTGATAGGCCAGCTAGCAAAGACGTCAGAAAGTGTCGCGACGTGATTGGCCGACCGGAGAAAGACCGCGCTGCGATAGGCCAAGTTAGCAAAGCCGCGACAGGATTGGTGGATTGTCATCAGGAAGTAAACAGAGTAGCGAGGCTGGATATTGTGCGTATAATTATGAAGTGTTTTAAATGGCTGAGAGCGGTGTTTAAAAAAGAGAAGCGGGGATCGGAAGAAGGGGAAGAAGCCCCGCCGGAGGGTACGCCGGCTCGTTACATGGCAGTGAATGTTGGGTTGCATACGATCCTTTGGATATCAGAGTGGAGTAAGATTACGGAAGGAAATGAGGAACTGACGTTCCCGAAGTACGGGACGTTCAGATTAGAGGTGTTACATCGATTAAAATCAGTCATGACCTCAATGAGACCCTTGCCTAGACCGACCCAGTTTGAAGCTCTTGATGCATGGATTAGGGCAGCGCATGAAAAGAATATGAACAGACGACAAGAAAGGGTGAAACGATCGGTAAGGGCAGTGCAGGATGCCAGGTGGGATGCGGATGCTAAAAGATGGAGAGTGCATAACATGGAAGTAAATAAACTGTACCCGGTGTTAGAGGTGCCCGGAAATAAAAGCCCCCTAGAAGAAGATGATGAGAGCGAAACAGAGGACAGCCTGATAAACAGATTATTGACAGACAGGCCACCCCCGTATAATAGAGCAGGGGGGGAGGTCGAGCATAGTGAAAGAGAAAAGGGGGGCAATGCAGGGGAGCATGGACCGCTTCCCAGTTCAGAGTGGGATCCTGAGGCGAAGAAAGAGCTGTCCCAGCCTAGTCAGGTGCAACAGGTAGTCGGGAGGTTTGTGGTACAAAGAGCGCCGGAAACGGAGAGCGCCACATCCTACGCATTACCAGATGCACTACAGGTACCTGTTACCATAGGTCCTATAATATCGATATATGACCAAGAAAGAGCAAGAGGGGAAGAACGGGTACGGAAGGACAGAGAAAGAGCAGGGACGGCAAGGAGGAACGATACGATTAATTCCCCAAGTCAGATGCCGATACCAAGAGAGTGGAGCACCCCGATGCACACAGCAGGGGATCCAGGAGGGGACCCTGGGGGCCCTAGATGGCCAGTGGATCTGAGGGGATCTGGACGAAAATCCTTTCAAGAGCTAAATGAGTACATGAAGAAGTGGGATGAGGCAGTGGAGGCTCACAAGAGCATCATAGCTGCAGAAGCTGAAAGGGAAAGTCAGGACAGCAGAGCTCGGACTCACTGCGGGGCTGGGGAGAGCAGCCCGGAGTGGGACTGGAGAGAGAGAGATAGTAGGGGAGTCACCCATTGGGCCCGGAGTGGGAATAGAACAGACCTGGAAAACGGGGGCCCCGGGAGTGGAGGGGTGGCGTGCCCAATACTCAGTGAAGGGGAGAGGAGAGCGCAAGAGTACAGAAACAGCTTTAAGTGTCCACACTGTGTGCCCGGCACCAGAGAACAGAATGGGAATTGTGAGAGGTCGCACCATAGTCCCTGTGATGACGGAAATGAGCGCAGCCCAGGGAATATGGGGAACCAGGAAGGATCGTATCGGATACTGAGCGATACTAGGCAAAGGGAGAGTAGCGACCAGAGGGAAAATAACAGAGAGGCGTACGGTGAAAGGAGAGAAGAAGAAGAGAGTGGGCAGAGCAAGAGTGGGGGTAACAGGCCCGTGTTCCATCACCTTCCAAGATCGGATGGCCGAGCATGGGACCTGGAGAGATGGGAGCAAGGGAGAGCACTCATTAACTCTCCCGAGCCCAAACGTAGAGCTCGGAGTTGGGATGGTAGGGAGACCAGTGAGCCCCCTTCGAAAGACATATTGCGAGCTGAGATAAAAGCTAAGAGACTCGATGTCGCCAGCTTAAGGTCAGACCTGGATGACATGATAGATGGTACCCTGCCTTTAGAAAGAATGGAAATGTATGAGCAGGATGAAATACTGTATATGGCAAAGGACATCACTCGAAAGGCGAGAGCAATCCATGAGAAGTTAGTCGAACTAGCAGGCAAATATATGGTGGACCTGTCAAGAACCAAAGCATTACAGGGTAACCACAGGCTACATTACACAGATCGAGACCTAGATGAGAGGAGAACGATTGGGCTGAAAACGCACATAAGGGAACTGATCACTGGAATAAGGACATGGAGGGCACTAGATAAGTGGGAAGAGAGGTGGTCCAAGAAAGGGACCGTCAGGAGAAGCACGCTTGGGACGACACCAGGAAGGCTGCAGGGAATAGAAGCATACCCTTTGCGTGAAGTCGCCAATGGGAACTATGTGCATGTCCCTTGGAGTAGGGGAGATTTAGCTGCTTTTACCACCTCCTTCCCCAAATTGCGGGAAAACCCAGTGGAGTGGTACAAGCAAGTCGAGAGATTTGTAAAAATCTCAAAGGTCCTATGGATAGATCTGAACACGCTGTTCGACATTGTAGTACCAGGAGATCTGTGGACAGCATGCAAGGTTAGCGCTGAGTGGCCCACAACGGAGCCGGAGAGAGATGCTAAGACTAATGGGCCGTCCGAGATTGTGATGGCAAAATTCGAGAGAGTGATGACTTGGCTGAAAGAGAAAGTGCCAATGCAAGACATAGATTGGGTCAGAATAGACCGAACCAGACAGGAACCCAAAGAGACCGTCCACGAATATTACGAGAGATTGCTGAAGGCGTTTAAACAGTATAGCGGCCTGGATGTAATGGATCCAAAAGACATAGGGCAATTCGTGTCCAAGTTCGTCCTGGGACTGAGACCGGATATTAGTTTAATGATTCAGCAACACTCGATTTGTTGGCAAAGTAAACCCCTAGACGAAATACTGAGGTATGCCAGGTACTGCTGTGATGAGATAGACTCCAAGGCTAAGAAACTAAAAGAAAAGTTGATGGTGGTACAGATGCAGGCAGCAGGAAAGGGGGGACAGCAGCAACAGCAGCAAGGAATAGGTACAGGAGGAAAGAAGCAGTACAGTCAGAACAAGGGCAATGAGGAGAGTTCCACCTTTAGACCCAGATTAGACATAGCTGCCTTGAAGAAAACGACTAGGTGCCACCAGTGTAACGAGGTGGGGCATTGGAAACGCGAGTGTCCCTACAATGTAGAGATAGGAGAGCAAGAGATAGAGGAGGAAGAGGTCCAGAGCGCGCCTACAAGAGGGGTGACGCCATACCAGGGAAAGGTGCTCAAAGGGGGGGGGGCTCCTCCCCGAGCCCAGTTCCCGCAACCTCCTCGAGTAGGGACTATGGGTAAGACCTATAGGCAGATGCCCCTGTTTGTAGAAGGAGAAGAGTGCTATTATGTGGACCCATTAACCGGACAGAGAGTGGAAAGAGAAGACTGCACCCTCGGGGCAGCCTTGGAGGTGGACCAGAGGGGACCCTATGTCGAAGCAGAAGTAGCAGGGTGCCCCACGACATTTCTGGTGGACACAGGAGCCACTAGGTCCACGATCAGATCAGCTGCAGTTCCAGACCTGCCCATGTCTGGAGAGACCATACAAGTGGTGGGGGTCGCAAACAGGAGAATAACCAGCCAATTGACAGAACCGGTACAGGTGAAAATAGGGAAGTACAGCGATGAGCACCAGTTTGTGGTTTGCGATTCAAGTCCTGTGTGTCTGCTAGGTAGAGACCTGTTGTGTAAATTGAATTGTACAATATACTGTACACCTCAGGGAGTGGAGGTATTGACCAATGATGATGACGCAGACTTCAAAGTTGCAAACTCAAGAATATGCGTGGAGCTGTACCCTACTTTGACAGTAGATGAGCTCCCCTGGGACTTGAGAGAGACAGTGGCACCAGAAGTATGGGATTTCACTGGGGAAGAGATAGGATTGGTCAAAGGGGTGGACCCAGTGAAAATTGTAGTGAAACCGCATGCTGAGTTCCCAAGAACACCCCAATATAAATTGACTCCAGAAACGATTGCAGGCATAAAACCCGTGATCGAGTCCATGATTAAACAGGGAATACTGAAAGAAATCGTGGGTAGTCCATGCAACTCCCCGATTATGGGTCTGCAGAAACCAAATGGGAAATTTCGGATAGTACAGGACCTTCGAAAGATTAATAACATAGTCGTTTCGTGTTGTCCAGTGGTACCGAATCCATCAGTGATACTGTTTCAGATTCCATTCCAAGCTGAGTGGTTCACTGTGATCGATCTTTGTCAGGCTTTCTTTTCGATCCCTCTGGACGAAGAAAGCCATTTTCTTTTCGCATTTAAGCTGGAAGGTCGCGTCCTAACATGGTGTCGCATTCCTCAGGGGTATACAGAGAGCCCATCGATCTTTAACCAGCTTTTGAAGAAAAATCTTGAAAGTCTAGTGCTGCCCCAGAAGTCAGTTCTGGTCCAGTACATAGACGACCTCCTCGTGGCGTCAGAAACAGAAGAAGCTTGCAGGGAGGACTCCATTGCTTTGTTAAATCACCTAGCTGCCAATGGGCACAAGGTGTCCCCGGGAAAGTTGCAGTACTGCCTGACAGAAGTGCAGTACTTGGGACACAGAATAGAGAAAGGCAAACGAAAGGTGTCACCAGACAGGATAGAGGCGATCATGAAAATGAATGCGCCTAAGACACAGAGAGAGGTCAGGATGTTCCTAGGGATGGTGGGTTATTGCCGACAGTGGATCGCGAACTTTTCACTGAAAGCAAAGCCCTTGCAAAAACTGACGCATAAGGAGGTGAGCGATCCGGTACCATGGGACAAAGACTGTTTGATGGCATTCCTACAGCTGCGAGAGGACCTGTGTCGTGCTCCGGCATTGGGAATGCCTGATTACAATAAACCATTTTTGCTTTACTGTTGTGAGAGAGAAGGTTGCGCGTTGTCTGTGTTAGTCCAAATCCATGGGAATGCCCGTAGACCAGTTGCTTATTTCTCGGCTACTTTAGACCCAGTAGCCGCAGCGTTGCCCGGATGTCTCAAATCCGTTGCTGCAACGGGTGTCAGCATTGAGAGATGTGAAAATATCGTCATGGGGCACCCGTTAGAGGTGTGCGTGCCCCATTCCGTTGAACTGTTGATGACCAGGACCAAAACACAGCATCTGACCAACAGCAGGCTCACGCGCTATGAGCAAGTTATTCTTGCTGCAGAGAATGTGACCCTCAGGAGATGCTCTGTTTTGAACCCTGCCACCTTGATGCCACTCCCAAATGATATCGAGGATGATGATGAATGTACAGACCATGACTGCCTCGATGTGACTGAACTATGCACCAAACCCAGACCCGACATCGTAGATGAGCCACTGACCGACCCAGATGAAATTTTCTTTGTCGATGGCTCATGTGTAAGAGACGAAGTTGGGCAGTTGAGAGCAGCTTACGCTGTTTGTACAATTACTGGAGTTGTGGAAGCTGGGTGCCTGGAAGGAGTACACTCCGCTCAGGTAGCCGAGATTATTGCCTTGACACGTGCTTGCTTGGCAAGCAATCAAATTCGAGTCACCATATACACCGACAGCCAATATGGTTATGGGGTGGTTCATGATTACGGGCAGTTATGGTCTCAAAGAGGGTTCATGACCTCTTCAGGCTCTCCCATTCGCAATGGAGAGTTTGTGCGCCTGTTGTTAGAGGCGTTGCAATGCCCAGCAGGTATCGCAGTTGTAAAGTGCACCGCACATACCAGAAATGAGGACTTCGTTTCGAAAGGCAATAGATATGCTGATGAAGTTGCGCGGTATTGTGCGGAGCAAGGGTACTCTTTCACAGAGGTGGAAGTGGGTGGAATAAATGTAAGGACTGAATTAGCCATGATATTGGAAACTGTTGATACTTGGGATGAACTGTCAAACATGCAAGAAAATGCTCCTGATTTTGAAAAAGAAACATGGGAAAAGGCAGGATGTGTAATGGGTGAGTCCCATTTTTGGGTCTCAGCAGACGGCAGAGCAGTGTTGCCCAATGAGATGGTGAGTCCAATGGCCAGACTCATACATGGTCCCGTACACTTAGGGAGAGATGCTATGCTGAGAGTGTTTAGACAGACCTGGTACAATCCTAAGTTTAGAATAGCAGCAGAAGCAGTGTGCCAGCGTTGTGTGACCTGTCAGCAGCTGAACGTAGGAAAAAGAACACCAGTTGCACTGAGTCACATAGGAAGGTCTGGAGGTCCATTCAATCGAATGCAGATAGATTTCATTGAAATGCCGAGGTGCAACCGCCTCCGCTATGTCCTGGTGGTTGTTTGTGTATTCTCCAGATGGGTTGAGGCATACCCTACACGTAGGTGCGACACCCTCACAGTGGCCAAGTTACTGCTTAGGGAACTCATTCCGCGCTTCGGGGTGCCGGCCTCTTTGGAATCAGATAGGGGAACGCATTTCAACAGCGAGCTTGTGAAAATGATTTGTGCGGCTCTGAACATAGATCAGAAATTGCATTGCAGTTACCGACCAGAAGCCTCAGGAATTGTGGAGCAGATCAATGGCACGATCAAAGCCCGAATTGCAAAAGTGTGCTCCTCAACGACCCTGAGTTGGCCTGACGCCCTGCCATTGGTCCTCATGAGCCTTCGTAGTACCCCAGACAGAAGAACGGGGTTGTCACCACATGAGGTGTTAATGGGGAGAGCAATGAGGCTGCCATCTGTCCCAACTACTGCACTGTTAAATATCACAGATGATATGATCCTGGACTATTGTAAGGGGCTGTCTGACGCCATTCGTTCTGTGTCCCTTCAGGTGCAGGCTGCCGAGGTTCCATCGTGCCAGGGCCCGTGCCATGACCTGTACCCTGGGGACTGGGTCCTGGTGAAAAAACATGTGAGAAGAAGCTGCCTGGATGTTCGTTGGCGTGGGCCCTTCCAGATCATCCTGATCACGAACACGGCTGTGAAGGTGGGAGGCCTGCCCAATTGGATCCACGCGTCACATACGCGAAGGGTTCCAGCACCTCTGGAAGAAACAGCTCCTCTCTCGGATAGACGTCCAACAGAGGACCGAGAAGCCATAGAGGGGGCTAGCCAAGCTGTAGAGGTGCCAGCGGAAGCAGGGAACGAGTCTGACCAAGCTGAGGACGGTCAGTACAACAGCGAAACAGACGACGCTACAGAAGGAGAAAGTAGCTGGGAGTACGAGTCAGACACTGACAGGTCTGACAGAGAGCGAGAGCAAACAAGAAGGAGAAGGAGTAGAAGGGCACGTGGAGAAGCTAATTGGCCGCAAAGAAGGAGCTCTAGCTTGAGGTCAACTCCAGAGATAACCCTTCCTCCGATATCAGAAGACTCAGACCCGGAAGAAGGTGTTCAGGGCGCTGAAGCACCGGACCGAAGAAGATCAAGAAGAGTGCGTGTGCCTAGCAGAAGATACTCCACCCCTGAGTGGACATATCTGGCGACAAATGTCTGTGAAACAGGAGACAGGGAGGATCCGAGCGGTGGTGGTGTCCAGTTCTGAGCCCATCGTCACCGTGGAAATACGACTGTTGGTACCCGGAGTCGAACAAGAAGGGTCACTAACATTCATGCTCCCCAGACCTCCCCGCCTCAGCAAGTTAAAACATATGTTTCTCTCAGAATTGCAATTCCCCGACTTTGGTACAACGATAACAGCCCATGAAGAGCACAATCTTCGTTTGGAAATACTGAACTTTGCTATCGAAGCTGCAGGTACAAACCTGATAGTAGATGCTTAAAGGACTTTGTAAATAAAGCGAGCAGAAACAAAGAAGATTACCTAGCGCCCAGGAAGCAGAGAATATTAGGGAACTTCCCTTGAGTTGATGGAGAAGGGCTAGGGTTGTCTTTATTGAACTGTTAAAGGACTTTTGCGAAGAAGGTTGTCAGCTTCCAGTTGTGTGGATTCTAAAGACAAAAGGATTAAAAAGAGACTGTAAAGGAACGAGAAGAAAATAACTTTTTGCTAAGATAAGAGAGAGCCATATTGTCTGACGAAATGGAAGCCGGCACCCAGAACCGCAGAGCTAAATGTATAATAGGTACACTAATAGTAGGAGTGATAATATTAATAGCTTTAGTGGTAACAATTTCTTATGTAAAGGGACATGAGGAAGAGGCGAAGGTAACTGATGTGAAATCTGTAGAAACGCTTACACCCACTGTTGCTGGTGAGAAAAGGGAAAACACTCAAGAGAAAGCGTTATTAGCTGCAGAAGCCCGCAGGTTACACGTAGATGAGTCCCAAGGAGACTTTAGGTCAAATGCTTATGCTAAACTCTTATATGAATACGTGGATGCCATGGAGGTTAAGGACTGTTACGTCTGCATGCAGTTGCCGGCGTCTGTAGATGAAGGCATTAGATATCATCACCTCCCGCTGACATATGGCATTACATGTAGCTTATTGCTTAGTATATTTTATGAGAGAGATAGTTTTGAATACTATTTCTCCAACTATGATTCAGTGTTGCCAGAAGTCCCAAATTATAAGCAGATGAACAAATGGGACTACTGGAAGAGTGAAGACAGATTGGCTAAGTTCTTCATTCCTTGGATTACCTTAGATACTTCACATGCCCGTAGAAATAACCTGACATGCAAGGTGTCAGAAGTCGAGAAGAAGTTCATAGGGCAGGTGGATGATCGTTACAGGAGACAAAAGATTTTGAAAAAATCAGGACAATGGAAAACAGATTGGACCGAGGAAGAGAAGGCACACAAGAGAAAGGGTAGTAGTGGTCCAATAGCTTTAGATAAGACGCAGAGAGGAAAGCTATGTCTTCACCGAGCCAAAACGTATTATGAAAATATATACGTGGGAGAAGTCGACTGTGAACATGCTTTCAATATAGAGTACTATACTAAAGATTTCCTGAAGGGAATGCAAGTGATTCCAAATGTGTATTTTGTATGTGGAAGAAATGCCTACGTGAGACTACCTGACAACTGGTATGGATCATGTTACCTAGCAATTGTCTTCCCCAAAATATATCATGCACAAGACTTAGAGATCATTGAGGGCAAGACATCATCGAGGGGAAGGAGAGATGTAGGAGATGCAGAAATGGTTGGAGATGTCTTTGGAGCTATGTTCCCTCTTTTGGGTCTAATCCTTAATGATGTTAAAATTAGACGACTGGCAACAGTCGTCGACAGGTTGTCTGCCAGCACTGCTCAGTCCTTAATGCTGGTAGAAGGAGAGATGCAATCGATAAGGGCTATGGTTCTTCAGAACCGTCTTGCGTTAGACGTCCTACTAGCAAAAGAGGGCGGAGTCTGTAAGGCTTTGAAGGTCCAGGAATGTTGTACTTACATTCCAGACAATTCAAAGCCCCTTGAGAAAGTTATTAGGAACATAACTGATATTCACAAGGAGATCGAAGACTTGAGTAGAGAAAATGTCTGGGAAAAGGTGGGCCACGGAATGAGTGAAGTTGGAGGGTGGATTTCCACCTTAGGCAAAAGCTTTGTGTGGTATATACTAAAACCTATCATCATAATATTGATCTGTGGGATCATATTGTGGGGATTGGTGAGGGTATTCAAATGGTACAGAGCAAGAAGGTCAGAAAGGGCCCAAAGAGAGCAGCTGCAGAGATTGGCTGCCATACAAGATAATCAGTACAGGAGTCTGAGGGCTCTGGAAGCGCAGAGACAAGTTATGCTAGCAATAACTGCAGTTTAAATGTTAGTGATGACCCCGAGAGGTCATCAAAGGGGGGAACTGAGAGAGCGCAAACTGACCTAAATGTATGAGTGCATCACACTTACCTGTAGTAAGCACAAATCATGAGGAGAAATGCCATGAGTGCTAATAGTATCTGCAATTATATTCTGAATGTATAGCTAATGTAGAGATTTAAGTAGAAGTGGAACTAATACAGAAATGTGTGACACTATATGATTTTATTAGATGTGATTATTCCTGAATCCATGTCGTGTAGCTGTTAAAATGTAAGATGGCATGTGGTTAAACGCAGAATGTGGTAGGCCTCAGGGCCAGTGCTAGAAGGGAAGGGGAAGGTGTTTCTTTTCACGACATAGATTGTACTAATGTTTTGGTCATTGCATTAATGGGCCATGATTTATAGATGTGTTTACTGAATAATAGAATAAGAGTATTAACATGCTTTAATTAATGAAGAAGTTGAATGCTATAATCATTATGAGAAATATTGTAGGCCTGAAATGTTTAACGTTGGTTTACACGTACATGTCTGGGCCAAGAAATGTTGCGAACCTTTTTGGAAGTCTATGAGAGTTGGGATCTTGGCTGCAGATGTCTGTCTGCAAGAGAAAAGGGGGAATCCAATTATAAATAAAATGAATAGAGGTCTGTTCAGGAGACGGCCCAGACATGGAGGAGGGTTCCGGAATGTTTAAGGGGTATCAGCGGACCGGAGAAGAGTCTGAGAAGCAAGGTCAACTCCAACGTATGAGGCCCAATACAAAGCAGCATGGAAAAAGCCAGAAGCTACACCACGTGAGGGGCGTCTCACGAGGGGCGTCTCAAATGTTGTTGACTGTTTTGTATTAGGGACAGCACCCCTGGGTGGAGTTAGAGCAGATACCTGAGGACCCTTTAGAGAGCGGATGGGTAGGCAGAGAGGGGTCATGACTGGAGAACTATAGGTTTTCACCAAGAGACTAAGAGTGAGTGACTTCCCTTGGGGGTCATTCACTGCTGACACCTTTGTTAGGTTGGGATTTGGTTAAGTAGGGATACCATCTAGAGCAGGGTAGGGACAGCCTAACCTGTGTGTTTTCCTCCAACTTAAATGAAGGAGAGATATGCGTCAATGCTGATAGCTTTATTATTCTTAGAACTTGTGTTAGTAATTTCCGTTGCTCGTCTGAGGGCTTTCAGAGAGCACATGTATGTAGTTGGACCTGTGTATCTCGTGAATCTCATTCTGAGATGCCTGTATTTGCAGCTTATCCTATCCTTACAATAAACTTTTGAAAGCTAGAAGTTGTTTGTGATCTTTTGGAGCGGGGTCCTTTATTGGGTGAACTAGCTTGGTAACAGAGGCACTTTCTTCCTTCAATGACAGGCAACAAAGGTTCAGTCGACCAGATCGGGGTTTAGATCAATAGTGATAAGGTATCGATCAAAATCTCGCCCTTCCACCACCAAGTGAATGTCACGAGGATTGACTATCCACAGGGATCTAAGGAGGCAGCATGAATAGCGGAGGGTGTTGCAAAAAGTATATAAATGCAAATAAAGTGTTTGGCAAATGTATCGTTTGACAGTACTGCCTCTCGAATTCATCAGTGCATATTGCACCTGCAATGATTTAGCGTTTTGTTGGCCGTGAATCGTAACTCTTAAGCTCTGCTCTTAACAGTTAACTGTAGAATGCTGAGCATCATTATTACTAACGAGCCTGTAGCTCTGTCTGCTTCAAGGGAGTCTGGATTTTCCATCTGTTTATAGAATCTGTAATAAGGATATTTTGGAAACATGGAGTGGCCATACTCGTGTTATTTGCAATTCCCAATCACCTCACAGCAGTTGAAAAATGGCTTTGTAAGCTTCCAAGCTGCATTAAAACTGGAAACAGATATTTTAATGATGATTGCCATGGTTTTCTGGGACTTGGTCCATTTTAAACTAATGCTTGGTCTGGCACCAGAGAACATTTACTCCATTTATGGAGGGCAGAATTCAAATCCAAACACTGGACTTGAATGTATTCTCCCTTCAATTCAATTTCTCATGAAAAATATTACCAAGCCAGGGCTTTTGTTTTTCACATGCAAATTGTACCAAATGTTACACTTAGATCCATTTAAAAAAAGGATTATGCAGTTAGGGACAATGCAAAAAGGGCTAGGGAATGTTAAAAAATGTACTCAATATGCAGCTCTGCATGTCTCTCTATAGTTAAACACATTCCCCTATGATATAAGCCTGTGTTATGTATACTGTAAATATGGAAGTATCTATGAGGCAAGAAACAATGCCACAGTGGTTATCTGAATTTGTGGTTATTTTTTGTAATACATAAGTAGGGCTCCCAGTTTTATGGTATTTTTTTTTTTGCATTTCCGTCTGTAGTTATCCATATTTAGTTTTGGGACATTTTAACCGTATTTATCAATTTGTTTTGTGTTTTGCGTATAAATGTAGTTGTAAAACTGTACATTCCATATCTATTTAAATGATAGACGCGCACTCAAACTTTGATATCTGTTGTATTTTAGGTGTTTAAGTTGCCAAATATTACACAACAGTACATCCACTGTTAGCATTATACGACAAATGTATGTTGACAAATGCAGTTTTTTAAAGAAATGTCATCCTGTTTTTTAATTTCCCATGCTGTCCATCTGCTCAGGTGTTGGGCTATAATTCATGAAAGACAGCACGAAGAGTCACTTAAAAGAAGTGCATTTTCGGTATTTATCCATTTAAAAAAATAAATGCAGACAGAAAACAGGGAGCCTTATGCATAAGGCATTTTGCAAATGTCTTCTTTCGTTCACACTGGTTTAAATTTGGAAACCACCAATGCAGAGAGTTCCAATTTGTAATAAGAAATGTTCTAGAAACCTGTGATCCCACATATCTACCAATAAAAATGTTACCCTGTATGCAGTAGAGGCCGGTGAAGGTAAGCACAGTGTTGTGTGGGGGGAAGAAGAGTGGACAGATTATGCCGAGGGAAAATACCATAAAAAAAGAAAACCACTTACCTTGCGCTCGTCACATCGCCAAGTTGGCGATGCGGCGAGCGAACCTACATTTAAAAGCATTCTTTTTACTAACCTCAGCTGCTCGGGAAGGTCATATTCCCGCAAATTGTACTCCATTTTTCTAAGAATAGAAAATAATGTAATATTATTAACTATTAGTGTAACTGTTGTAATAATAATGTGAATTGTCCCTTATGCGATACCTTAGTTCATTCCTGTCAGTGCTGGTGTGGTAAAAGACTGGCAGATGATGGAAAGATGTTATGAGAAGAACATCTTGTTCTATATGCTACCTAATAGGCTGGGGCCTGTACTGGACAATAAAGTACTAATACTGCTTTTACTTGAGCAGTCCTTTACTCCAGATTGGCGGTGAGTGGTACTAGCCTGAGAACCTTCTCGTTCTCCTTATTCTTTATTAAGGAGCACTTTTAGTCCTTAGAGGACTAACTCTGTTTTTGTGTCAACTGGCAGCTTCATATGGTAAAGAAGAGTCAAACTACGGCATCAGAATCAGAAATGTCGTGCCTACACTCAGGTGTGAGCATCTTCACAGTATAGGCTTAAGATTCTGCAATTTGAGCAATGCTAACAGTTAATGGCCATTGCATCCTTCAACTCACCTGAGAATATATTCCACCCCCCCCCCCCCGAAAGAATAAAAATAGTTGTTCACACTTTTAAGTTCCTATAGGATTAAGAGTATACAACCGTATTGGAAACAAATGGAGACCGGCTGACCAAGGGGATGCTGTTGCTTATGTTATGTAAGATTTGGATGCATATTATGCCCCAATCATATGTGTAGGAATAGACAGATACAAAGTTTACAGTAGAAAGCAATGAAAAGAGGAATCTATCAAAGAATATATTTCTGCTTTAAAGAACTTAGCTTTGACTTGTCGTTTTGGAACGTTGCCTGATGAATTAAGTAGAGACCAAAGGGTCATGCATGCAGCCAATAATTCGGTATAAGATGGCTGATGACAAAAAGGTAGCTGAAACTGATGCAAAACTATAAAGCAAAGATGTTGTCAACAAGATTAAAGCAAATTAAAAGTCAGGGCTTCCTCGAGAAAGGAATCCAAGTCAAATAAAATCTAACTTCAGAAGGAAACAGTTGGAATATTCTACTAACCTAAAGTGTGACATATGTGGTTTTGCAGGGCATTTTGCCAATGGTAAGACATGCCAAGCCCATACTCAGATGTGCTCTGGATGTGGGATCATGGGGAATTAAAAAAAATATGTAGAAGAAAGGGTGGTAGGATGGTATCTTTTACAGCATCAGAAGAAGAATCAAATTCGGATGCGCAAGAGACATACAGTGAAGATACACATGTGTGTGTATTAAGTGTTGATTTAGATTCTAAAGTCTTGGAGGTCCGCAAAGAAAGGTAAGAACCTTAGAGTGAAATAACTATGGGATGGGTGACAATTACAGTTACTGCTGACTTTGGGTCACTATACCATAGTCAATGAATAAGTATGGAATGAGAAATGTATGCCAGTGTTAGGTGACAAATTAGAACCAACGGACATCTCCTCTAAACGTTTTCACAGGAGAACCTAATGTTCTTAAGGGGTACAGGAAATTAATGTTTATATTCAAACAGCATGAAGCGGAGTGTAAAGAATATGTTTCCAAGGTGGGTTCATCGGTTTTGGGCTGATGGGACCAGTGTGATCTTGACATTGTTCTGAATCCTAACAGCTCAGATCCTGTATTAGTGATTCAAGGGAAAGGGGATGAAAAAAAGAAAATATTAGAACATTTTGCTGAAGTATTTTCAGGGCACACACAGGAACTAAAAGCGTTTAAATACAAAATTACCTTAAAAGATAATGCAGTTCCTTTAATTCACAAGGCTAGAAATATTCCCATGGCAATAAGGGAGGAGGTGTCAAGTGAAGTGGATAAGTTGCAGAAAGCAGGCATAATAGAGTCAATTGAGTCCTCAGTTTGAGTTGCTCTGTTGGTTGAAGCACGATGGGCCAATGGCAAGCTTAGGTTATGTGTGGATCTAAGGGACTGATTTCCCCTGCCAAGATTTAATGAAATGCTATCAGCTACAAAAGGTGTTAAATGATTTACAACCATACATTTAACTGCTGTTACCACCAGATACCTTTGCCTCCGTGAAATTCACAGTCTAACAGCATTTATTATGCTGTTCAGTTGCTTTCAGATTGTTAGGGTACCATTTGGTTTGGCATCGGCAGCTGAGATGTTCCAACAGCCGATATTCAAGTTGTTTAAAGATTTAAAAAATGTATGTTTTTCCAGGAAATCTTGGTAATGGGGAAAAACTAGGAAGAAGCATGACTCCAAACATAGAGTAGTCCTGAAGATATTGCAAGATAAAGGTATAAACACAGAGTATACTAAGTACACATTTGCAAGGAATACTGTGACTTATCTAGAGCACAAGATAAGTGAAAAGAGAAAAGAGGATACATCTATTCCATCCTAGAAAGATGAAGTAAGAGCCTTCTTAGGGATGACAGAATTCTGGTCATAATATGTATTGAATTTTTTGAGTAAAATGTTTCCTACTAGGCAGTTGAGAAATAGGAGCTATATGTATGGTCCAAGGAGTGTCAAGATGCATTCCAAGAAACTAAGAAAAATATTTGTTGACCCAAAGTTAAGGTCTGTAGTAACTAATAATGCAGGCTGTAAGGGATTGGGTGCAGTACTGACACAATTTGACTGTGAGAACAAAGAGCACATTATTGCATTTGTTTCACTTTCATTGACACCCACAGAAGAAAAGTATTCTGTTATTGAAACAGAGGCACTTGCATGTGTGTGGGGTTGGAACATTTTAAGGCTTATATTTGGGGTCACAGGTTACACTTCGTAGTGACCACACACCTTTAACCAAAATATTGACGACTAGCGGTTTGTTGAATGTATATCCATGTCTAGCCCCTATGTCAATCAAACTACTGGTTTATAATTATAATATGTGCTATGTGCCAGGGGCCAAGAATAGGGTTGCAGATTTGTTTAAGTAGAATGCCTCTTTCCATAAAAAAAATGCCAGAAGAAAGCCTGGAAAAGTGCTGTATGGGAGAGATTGAGAAAGGAATTGAATGGATGGGATAAAGGAAGACAAATAAAAAAAAGCAATGAGTAAGGATGAAGTGTTGCAGAAGATTAAAGGGTGGATTCAGGAAGGATGGCCCAGTAAGAAATATGTAGGAGAGGAATTACGAGTATACTGGGAATTAAAACAGGAACTCTCAATGGAAAATTATAGGTTACTAAGATGTGGTAGGATCATTCCTCCGCAGTGTTTGAGAGAAAAGGTACTCAATTTGTGTAATGAAGGACATTTATGAATAACAAAAACAAAGAACAGGGTCAAGTACATGTACTGGTGGAAAGAAAGATAAGTTAGGGAATGCGTTTCGTGCAACAATTCAGAAACGGTACAAATTACATTAAAACCTCCTCTATGCCCATTAAAAAGTCTGAAGACGCCATGGGAAAGATTGGACTTGATATTTTAGGTCCAATCCAAGATGGGAAAGTGTCTAAGGACATAATTGTGTTAATTGATCATTTTGCAAAAAGGGCCGACATAAAAGTAGTATCTAAGGTTGATGCCCAAGCAGTAGTAATATTTTTAGATAGTGTGCTCCTAGGGGAGAGGTTGCCCAAAGTAATCCCAACTGACAATGGACCCCAATACACTTCTGAAACATTCAAGTCTTATTTGAGAAGGAACAGTATTGTGCATAAAACTACATCCATTTACCACCCTAGAGGTAATGGTGTAGTGGATCGCTTTAATAGAGTGTTGAAAAATGCTATACAAATGGCTAAAGAAACAAAAAATAGTTGGTTCAAGGAACTGTGGAGAACGGTTTGGGCAAACAGAGTGTCACCTTGCAACTCCACTGGCTTTAGTCCATTTGAAATTATGAGAGGCAGGACACCTTTTATGAAGGACAATGTAGGATGGATGTCAAAATCAAGGATAAGCAATTGGACTTCTTCCGAAGTGAAGGAAAATGTGTCTAGGGCCCAGAAAAGTGGTAAAGATTACTTTGATAAGAACACAAATGTAAACAAGCCAGTATACAAGCGGGTGACTGGGCCAGAGTTAAAAAAAAACAGGTGTATATAAAAAAATGAAGGGAAGTTTCTTCAACCTGTACAGGTTGTAAAGGTGTTGTGCAATTCAGTACAATTAAAAAATGGTACGTTGTGACATTTGAGTTGCATTTCTCTGTATAAAGGGAAAAAATGGAAGAACCAAACAGAGAATTGAAACCAAAGCAAATCGTATTGGGTATTGGATGATAATGAGTTACAGAACTCGAGTGATGGAGTGGGAGGTAGAAACATGGGAATGAATGGTGGAGAAAGGAACATGATGGAACATAGAGGAGATAGGTTAGACAAGAAAAGTACAATGAAAATCAACCACTTACATCTACATCATTTTGTGAGAGAGAGGAGAGTAGGGGTGTATTAAGGAGGAGCCTAAAAAACTGTTAAATTCAAAGGTTATGTCTGCAATTAGTATTAGTTCACAGTATGTATACATATATTTAAAGCATGTAGCAGCTTAGATATATATCCACATTTTAAACATGCAGTAAGTTAATTTTTAGTTAATATTTGCTTTACATTTAAAGTTTCGGAACAAAGTTCTATTTAGGTACTCAAACTATATACATATCAACTCATTAAGAAGTAGAATGAGATATGTTGTGTACTTCATTTATTGTGTTAAATATTGTATGTATATATTTTTTTGGTTTACAGTTTATATTAAGCCTGGTGTAAATTGCCAATGGAAGCATGGAATCAAGTACTCAAGAATTCTACACCATCTCTAGACTCTGACCCGACAGTAGCGAATAACCAAATCACCTTGTGGTTATATTCCTCCTCACTTGATTCAGTGATCCTGAAAATAACTTTTACTGGAAGAGCTAAAGATAAATCAGCTCCCTGGTACTCCCTCAACTTCGGAAATTTAAGCGAGTATGCTAAAAGGCAGATGGGATTTGGAGAAGAGACTAGGGAAAGTTCTCCAAACAGAAATATCAGGACACTATTAGAATTTAAAATGCTAAAATTAAAAAAGCTCAATCTGCATATTTTGGGGAGAAAATCAATGGCGCCACCAACACCCCATGTGAAATGTTTCGAAAAGTGAAAACCCTTTTAGAACCTTCTCCTTCCTGTCCTGTTCCGGAAGCCACATCTAAACCGGTGCAATGACCTGGCACCTTTCTTCCTAAGGACAATTCATATTTATGACACATTCCAACTTGCAACTCAATCCGACTCCGATTGCCCAAAACAAAATGGGCCAGTTATCGATCTTAACAAACTGACCGCTTTTCCCTCCATGACATCAGATAACCAATTAGATAATTGGAGCAAAATTAAAATCGGGATCTCCTAAGGAGCCGGCCCTCTGCCCATCTTAGCCTAAGAGGCAGGGGTGATCCTCCCTACCCTGCTCAAAATGGTGAATCTGTCCTTAACCACAGGCTTTGTAACAGTGGTGTGGAAACATGTCATGGTTAATTCACTTTGAAAAAGCCCAATTTGGATCTTCTTAATCTATTAAACTATCGCCAAATATCTCTTTTGCCTGGGTTAAGTAAAATAATTGAAAGACATAACAATTGGGTGCTTTTGGAATTTTTAGAGAAACATGATATTCTGCATTCCACAGCTTCCGGCCCTATCATGGCACAGAGACCACTCTTCTGGAGGTAGTAGAAGAAGTCAAAAAGCTTTTTGATCAGGTGAGTTTGGCAGCAATAATCCTCCTACACCTCAGCTCTCCATTCAATACCACGAATCACAACATTCTTGCAAAAAGGTTATAGAGTGATGGAATTGCAGACCTGTCTTAGCCTGGCTTAAGTCCTTTCTGGGAGACAGGACCTTTCAGATTTGTTAGGGTAACTGTACATTTGATAGCCTCCCCCTTAAATGTGGAGTACCCCAAGAATCCTCGTTGAGTCCAACTTTTTTCAATCTATACATGAGACCTCTATCTGATATTATCCTCCCCTTTGGGATTTCAATAATATTGTACACGGACGTTAAACAACTGGTTTTCCCCCTCATCCAGAATCATGGTCCCATATCCACCTAATTAGACCCTGTCTAGAAGCTGTTGCCAAGTAGATGAAGAGCTCTTGTCTCTTGCCTCAAAATAAATGGAGACAAAATGGAGCTTATGTTCCTGGGCAACAATCTCAATTCTTCCCTGAATTTGGGGTGACCAAGCTTTTTAGATCTTACCCCGGCTCCAAAATGAGCCATAAAGAGCCTATGAATGTGGCTTAATATATCTCTCAATTTTGATTCCCAAACCATAAAACATGCTGCTATCTGTTGTAGGTTTCTCCAACAAATTAGTGGAAGATGGAAGAACCAACCAAGGTAAAATAGGATTTGATTAATAGAATAAGCAATGACTTTGGAAGAATGAGGGTGGTGTTTGAAAGTGGCTCTCACTCTATGGAGAGATGAGGGGCACAGAATGAGGAGCACTACCAATGGGTGTGAGTGGAGGTCTGAAAAAGCAGGAAGGATATCATGGAAATTATGGAACAATAGAGGGGGTAAAAGGCAATGAAGGAAGGTAGGGAAGGACTCAGAGAAGTGAGCATCAGGATGAAACAAGGAATAGGAGGAAAGGGTAGGAAGGAAAAATGTGTAGGATGTAATAGGGCTAGCTTCTATTGGGGAAGAGGTATGACATGGTGGGCTTGTGATCACAGACACTCGTAGAGAAAGACAGTTATGGACAAAGTGCAGGAGCTATCTAGAGACATTATTGATCAAGGAGAGGTACATATTGGGCAGGATAAAGAGCCACTGGGTCAAAAGAGTAGAGATATGGCAGGTAGGTGTAAAAGGATGAGGTGTGGATCACCGAGTGATGATGAAACAAAGGTTTTGATATAAATCAGCGTTCAAGTAAAGATGACGTAGGAATTACCCTCAGATGGCTGACATGTGATGTCACATGCCAGAATCCATGTAGACTTGGTAAAAGGATCCTCTGTGATCCCTTAGATTTCACAGATTGCATATTTGACTAGTCTATCCCTTCAAAATGGCTGACTATGTTGATATACAGCAGGGTTCAACATACTCCACATTTGAACAACTATCATCTTGGGCAGTGTGTTTATTTCAATCCAAGCCGTGACACCGTCAGGAACTCAATTGACTCTGATTGATACATGTATTCAGGTGGAAGCACTTTCGGAGCGGCCCTTTGTAAGAATGGTTCCAGATATGCTCATATGTGAATAGCATGACTTGACACTTTTTAGATGTTAGCATGGCAAAGCTTCTGTAATGTGAAAGTATTCATGATAACCTTCTCATTTAAATACAAGAGTTGCTCTTGAGACTTTTTTTTTAATAAAAGTTCATAATGAAGGTTAAAATGCGAGATGGATATCTCTTATTTAGAAATGAGTTCCGCAAGCATCAGCAGATTATGTCACATCGTGAGGTAGTCACCTGAGCAGGCGCGTCTTGCATGCTATGTATAATTTTTTAGATGGTGTAATTTCTACAGCCTTTAACAAACATGGCTAAGTTTGCTAGGTTTGTGTACATTGTGTTTTGTTCTTTGTTTCTAGAGATTCTTGTCACAAGTTTGTAACCAAAAGCCACCCAAAGAAGAGCTTTCAACCAAAATGCGCTACGGCAATGGGGAAACATTTTAGACATAGCACCACAATGAATTTGCAATTTGGATCAAGAAATGAAGAGAACAATTTGGCGTGTCACCTTAATTATTTGAGTCGTCAGCTATTGACTATTCTTTTGAGGAAATGCCAAAATAAGAAACATATTCGTGCGTATAGAATGCTGTGCACGAGGAGACACGTTTTTCAGTCTGTGTGCTTCGTTATGATAGTCTTGCGATCCAAGGCTGAAGGGATCCGTCTAGATGCACACTAACTACTATTAATCAATTGAACAGAACTGACGATTGGCGTGCAAAGTTATAAGCTATTCCATTAACTCATGTAAGCATGGTGAATGACACAGTCATAAAGGGCCTATGGTCAATGTGATGGGTGATATTGCAGCTTGATATGTTCAGGCTATTCTAAAGTAGAGCGATGATGTGCCCAGTGGCACTGCTAAGATACAAAACAGAAGAAGCTTCTGGGACACAGGGAAGCAGAAGAGAGTGACTACAATGCAGTGGTGGCAGTCACAAACAAAAAGTGGTGGTCGGGTGGAGGGGGGCACCGGGAAACGTGGGAGGGGGAGCGTGTGGGGGAGTTTTATAATAATAAAAAAAGGCAAATTTACCTGAACCTGCCGGCCGCCTTCCCCATCATGGTGTTCTTCTTCCTTGTCCCAGCAGCTACTGGGGCAGCATCAGAGACTCCCTGTCCAATCCCCGCGCTGCTCTTATGCTATGAGAGCAGCGCGGGGATTGGCCTGAGTGGGCTTCTTTGATGCTCCACTCAGAACAGGGAGTCTGTGCTGTTCTTCAACCCGGCTGTTGAATACAGCCGGGTTAGAGAAACCTAAGTGCGCATGTTTGCTTCGTCAGCCTGAGACGGCTGGCCAAACACACATGGGCACTTATAAGTTAAGAACCCAGTCCTACACCCCCCTCCCGTTGGGCTTGGCCCCAACCCCCCTTCACACGCTTGTTCAGAGCTGGCAAATGAATAATGAAACAGTTATAGTTTATCATTTTATTTTTCCAGTGCAGGCTCTGAGCCAATGGGGCGACATTCCTTCGCCATTCCAGAGGAGCCACCCCTGGCCTGCTACAATGCACTGCAATCTGAGGACATTAAAACTACCCTAAAGGCACTAAAGACCCTTAAGACACCCTAAAGACACTAGTAGGAAAACAGTTTCCTTAAAACACCTTCACAATTTTCACAGAACAGAATCTTCCCAACAAACGTACCAATTAGTTTCCACAGGACCATAATTTACAGTTTGAAATAAAAAATGTATTTAGATTAAATGTGAAAACCTGCAACGAGGAGATGCCATTAAGAAATAGTTACTCGCATGACTGAAGCGAAATAAAAAATAAGAGTTGTGTTAATCAGAGCCAGCTGTGTGTACGTGGGGCTGTACGTTTTTAAAGATAAGTAATATAATAAACTAAAACATTTCACAGAAACCGCCTCTAACCAAAGTATAAAATATGTTAATCACAGTCAACTGCAATTTTCATCAAGAAGCCTTATTAGATAATAGCAGAATAAAAGAGTTTGAAATATTATGTATGTTCAAAGGGCACCTACCCAATCCCTAACACTACACCTGCCACATTAAATAATAAGTTTCAGACAGCACTTACGCTTTTAAGGCATGAAATGTCCCACAACATCATCTATCAGAATCATCGAGTCATTTTATTTTTCCAGTGTAACTTCTGTCACTTTTTTCCAACTTTAAAAGCGGAATGTTAATACTTGGCAACCGCATCTTTCTCCCTCTTTGCTATTCTCTGACACTTTTCCTATTTCCAGAAGAGAGATATGTGCAACACAGAAATGGAACCATAGAAGACAGCGAAACACGGTAACTTAAAAAAAAGTATACATAGGCTTTCCTGTTTTCAGTTTCTATTTTTGGTAAATTCTGGTGGGGTTTTTTCCAGTTTTTTCAATCCCTTAAAAAAGTGGTTATCAGTGGTCACACATTTTTGCGCCATTAAAAACAACAGAAACAGTTTTTTCCGGTGTTTATGGAATTTTAATTTAATTTTCATTTTAATTTAATTTCTACACTGATGGTACGTGTGCATGGTGTATGCACAGGGTATATGAGATCCAAATACATTTTTTCTGTACCAGAATGGACTACAAAGTCAATAGCATTCTTCATTAACTCTGAAGAGTATAAAGATGCTTTCAGCATACCATCTAGCAAGCGACAAGGATTTCTTACAGGGAAGTACTTCAGCTCAGGTATCGATTTTGCCAGACTATACTGTTTCACATACGTAGCTGAATTACTGCAAATACAAACAATATCAATCCAATCTTTATTGAACTCGGTAGGAACTTTTTTCAGCAGCATCTTAAGTGACATTGCATTCCATTTTTACCAAACGTCTGGTGTTTTCACCACTATCTCAGATGCTCGGTGAGAACAATCTTTTCACCTATACCTGTCACTACATCTTGCATTGAATGTTTAAAGCTTGGGGTGTTTAGCAATTCATTTGCAATCAATACTGACTCACTAGAAAAGGGGGCTAATGTATCAGAGGAATTCACCCATTCTCTGTCTGTGGGTAAATGTGATGGTACATATTAGTAAAGATTCTTATGAAACCAGCCATTTTACCTATCAGTGAAATCAAAGGTAGCCAAAATATCAAATATGTTATGTTATGTTGTAGGATTTCTAGAGCGCACAGCTGCCCCAGCAACGGGGCGTCCCGGCGCTGGCAGAACTGAGACAAAAGTTTCCAGAGAAAACTGAGCGAGAGTCAGGTCGATTTCTATACAGATAAAACAAAAAGGTTTTGATAGCTTTCCGGAAAGCAAGCAAATCATCCAAGACACGAATGCATAAAGGCAGAGAGTTCCACAGCCTGGCAGCTTGGTACCGGAAAGAGGATCCTCCGGCCCTAGAACGGTTAAAACGTGGCACAAACGCCAGATGCTGTCCATGGGAGCGCAGCTGTCGATGAGGCACGTAGGGATTCAAAAGACCACCAAGGAGTGTTGGGCTATTAGCCTTTCAGATTTTGAACGCCAAGCATAGCGCTTTAAACTGGATCCGCTTGTCGATCCGAAGCCAGTGTAATTCTTGAATGGTGACCCCCACAGAGCAGTGGCGAGGGAGGCCCACCTGCGCTCTCGCGGCAGAGTTATGGACTCGCTGAAGACGCCGTATCTCCGCTTTGTTGGCTCCTAGGAGCAGTGAACTGGCATAGTCCAACCGGGATAGTATTGTGGACTGCATGATGAGCTGACGCACTGCCGGGTTGAAATATTTCAGGAGAGGTTTTAAACCTCTTATAAGGCCCACGCAGGTAGCCGCAACTCTCTTGGTGTGGGTCTGGATGCTAAGAGTGGAGTCCATCCAGACCCCAAGATTTTTGACCACTGTTTTAGGCGGTGGCGTAGGACCAATGGATGCTGGCCACCAGTGTTCATTCCAAAGGGTAGCCTTCTTACCCACCAACAAAACCTCGGTCTTGCCTGCGTTGAGCTGTAGACAGTTATCTGTCATCCACTGTGCCACTGCTGATTTTGATATTTCCAGATTCTTTACAGTGTATAAAATAACTAAATAAGACCTACAACATGCTTCTAAACACTGCCAGGTAGATGCATCAAGCATTTTTGCGAGCGCAAACGGTGCAATTTGCGATTCCTTAAATGCAATGCATGAACCATTCCAAGATTGCGAATTCGCAATCTGGGGCCGCTATTTACCGCGTAGTCTAACTACGAGGTAAATAGCAAAAACTTAGAAATATACACTTTAGTGCATTTTTCTAAGTTGTATGTTACACACACACATGTCCTTGGGACATGTGTGTGCGCAACACCAGTGAACATTACCATTTCAGGGGTGCGGCAGGGTGTCCTTTGGACACTCTGGCACCCTTAAAATTGCTTCCTTATTTGCGGTTCGCTAATTGCTAATCGCAAATAAGGAATGACTCCCCATTCATTCCTATGGGCCTTTAGGAAAGCCATTCCTTATTTGGGGTTAGCAATTAGCGAATCGCAAATAAGGAATCAGTAAAAATCGCAAAAAATATTGCGATTCCTACATGCATCCCGTTTTGCGAGTCTTTAATAGCGAATCCTTAAAATTCGCTATTAAGGACTCGCAAAACATGACTTTGATGGGGGTGCATCTTTAGACCAAAGACCACAAAACTGGAAAAAGCAGAAGGAAGAAGAGACAATGTTTTAGTGACATCCTTAAACAACAAAACTCAAGTAGAATAATGTTAGCCCAGTCTTTCTTGATGCTACCTTGAGTAACAAAGTTACATTGTAATTAAAATAAAAATGCCTCTTTCACTCATCTTTTCCTTTCTTTGAATGACACTTAGTTTGTGGTTACAAATGTGTTTTTTCAGTATTCATGTTTACACCAGTGAATGGCTATTTTCTTTTCGTTGGGATTTTATCAGTTATTATAGGTTTAAACCTAAAACCAGATAGTTTAAATGTGTACACTATCCCGGAGTCTTCCAAATACCACATTAGTAGAACCCAGTCAACAAAACTTCCACCTCTCAGATATGGGCTGAACCCCTTCATTCATAAGCAATACAATGGGATGCTTGCTCCCTATAGCTACTCCAGGGCCAAATCACAAAGCTGATAATGGAGACCAGTACTGGATGCCCTCTTTAACGTGATAAAAACTGTGAAGGGAAAGGGGAGCAACCTCAACCAAAAGAATTGTTGCCTCACAGTTGGTCTCAGATTAAAACACACGAATCTCCTAGGCTGCACAAGCAAATGTGTGTCCTGCATGCATGCGGCTACTTTTAAATTTGCTACTGCCACTTTAACAACCTCAAAATAATAAATGTTGGTTTGAAGTTTTAGTTTTTCTCTAATAGCAGTAAAAAGTAGTTATGCATTAGGCAAAGTCCAAGCAAGGTCAGAGGCTTTTAATACAGGCATGAGATACTTGGAAATATCGTTGTGGCTAGAGCCTGGGAAGTTATCTGAGAAGGAGCTAAATACGACAGAAGTCTGCCCATTCCTAGCACTCTTCAAAGAATGTCTGAGTTCTAAGCACAGGTAAAGAGGAGTTGTACCACCTCTACCTTGGAGAATCCTCATAAGTACTTCAGATTGATAGTGGGCAGGGCTGGAAGGCCCATATTGGGCACCGAGCATTTCACCGGTGGGCCGCCAGAGTGGGGGCCGTTTTTGTTACCGGGGGCCGGATATCGGCCACCTGTAACAAAATTGGCTGAAACTGGCTCTCGCAAACAGCTCGGCCGCACCCTCTCACCCCTGGAGGGATGGGCTGGCTGAGCAGTTTGCCCAGGGTCGGTTTCGGCTCCCAGCCCGGCCCTGATAGTGGGGTTTACCACTCGTGGCAGCAGCCTCCTCACATGGGATGAACTGTAATATTTTAGTTTTTGGCTCATTAGAAACATGGTGGCCACATCAGATGATGTCTATGTAGGATATTAGGTAAATATAGCTGGTACCAAAATGGTTTCCTGTGCTTTACCCTGCTACCCATGCATAATTTAAGCATGCAAGTGACAAACTTGTCTCACATGGAAGAAGCAAAGGACACATTTAGAGGGTACTGGCAGACCATTTCAAACCGGAACAGGTCACTGTACAATCAACAGATAAAATCGAGTCTATCCTGCAAGTATAATCAGTCACTGCCACCTCTATTTGCTCTCTCCAGCCTGGCAGTCATGCTCAGAAAATGAAGGGCGCAGAGCCCGGCTCTGGATATTAAACCATTTAAATGCAGGTCCTCAGTGTTACCATGATTGTAGTGTGCATGGAGGTCACCAACCATACTACATGTTGGGAAACTCAGAGCAGGGATAGATCCTCCCCAGAGCCATGCAAGGGACATTTACATCCCATAAGCCACTCTATATGTTTATAAGATGTAAGATGCGAAAATCAGAGGGAATATACTGAGGAAGTAGCTACCAGTTCAGTATCAGATTCCATTCGAATTGGTGCTCAAAATATTAACACAATTGAAACGGTGCAAAGTAAGGACTTCACTGTAGTGTCCGGCAATGGAGAACACCAGTTACATAATGTATGTGTGATTCAACGTGTATAAGAGATGAAGTAATTGTTGAGTATCAGGTAACTAAAGTACCTACAGACTTCTACTCATTAAATGCAAGGGCTTAAGCCAGTCTTTTTTCAGCCATTGAGCCAACCTAAAAGTTGCCTTCCAGGCAGGTAATATTTATCCCAGGAATTAAATGATAAACATTGTGAAAACCAAAGAAGAAGAAATCTAAGCCAGAGGCACCAGGGCAGCAAAACATGGCGGCTGAATAAATGGGACAATACGCTTTGAGCCCCTAGTGCACTGACATGAAGTGTCAACATGTCCCACCTTCTGCTACTCAATTGGAATGTGAGGGCGAGCTTGGCAGGTGGCCTGTGACTGTGGCAGGAGCAAGGGAAGGTGTCCAAACTCTCTAAGCAGGGTCTATCTATCCTGCTGAGTGACCAAAGAGCGGTTCATGCATCATGCATATCACCATGGCCTTCTTCACTCACTACCTGTGCACTGCTGAAGACTGTGGTGGAGTTGGCCTTCTGGCATGTAATGGTATTGGCAGCAGGGGAAGGGGGAGAAGCAAATTCCATGAGCTAGCGTTTAACCACTTCGCCGCGGCGTGAACTTTGCCGCGGCACGAGGGGTGAGGGGTGAGCACGGCGCTGCTGTGCTCGTGACGGAGCCACACCGTCATGAGTCACGGACGACGTGTGCTTATGACGGCGTGGTTCCGTCATGGCCCCACCCACTCATTAATTTGCCCGCACAGATGGGGAATTAATGCCACGTGGGTGTAGCGGCAACCACACGTCATGAGTACACGTCAGCCTTGACTCATGACACCGTTATTCCGTCATGAGCACGCAAGGGGTTAAGCAGTACCTCTGGCCCTGCTAGGTGATAAAAGAAACTGAATCATCGGTTTGGCGGACCATGTCTAAATCATTATTCCACAACACTAACTGAACATTTGGTGTGACTTTTTAGACAAACTTAGGAATCCGCTCCAGCATCAACTGGGTGCAAACTACCCAATAAGCCATCGAAAAGCACAGATGTTGGACTGATTCCACTGACTTCTGATTCTGCCTTCTTTACTAGTCTGGTGCAGATGGGAACCATCAGGCATGTGCCCCATTAAGACCTTGGCAGGAAACACTGGCCCTTCTTGATAGCTTAAAGTTTTACCCGCGCTACCTGAGCTGTCTTTGAAAGGTTGTTTATGTTCTGACAGCTTCTTGATATGTTAAAACAGATTGAAGGGATGTGGAATATAATTTTACACGAGGAAAAATAACAAATGGCATTTTTTTTAGGAACTGTACCCAAGTCAAAGCTTTTCCACAAATCGGTTTGAAAGACCTGTTCTTACAGTGGCTTTAATGTTGGTATTTACAGCATCACTGATCAGTCCATCGATAATTGAAAACATGTATTTGTATGAGACATGTTCTCGCTCCAGGATCACTAGGTTTACTACAAGAATCAATCAGAAAATCGAAACACCCAGAGGATTTATAACAAATTACATGCACAGCATTAACTTATTTTACACGACATCAGAACACCATACTTACATTTAGCATACATTGGTGCAATGAAACAAGGAGCAGCATAAAACATAAATGCTCACATATTACACTTTCACCCTTCCAACACTTACTACGTATTTCACCTACTTAAAACTTGCATAGAATGTTTTCTAAAATAATTGTGTTAGAGACACAGAAAACATAATTCGACACTTTTCCCATGTCCCCATTTAACCAATTTTCTACAAAAGTCAGACCATTTGACATTTTCAATGTTTGCAACTTAGGTCAGTGAAAGTGGCGAGCTACTCTTCGTACCCCAACCCACTTTAGTCCTTGTGCCATTTTGTTCTGGGCAATAACAGTTACAGTCGGTAAACGTTTACAATGCGGTGTTTACACCGCACGACTTTTACCACGCTGCCATTACAACGCAAGTCGTTACTACGACTTGCGCTGGATGGCGCTTTTGGTTAAGGAATATTGTAATTTTATATTCCAACACCTTCCCTACTGTTACGTGGGCTGGTGTTGGAATAGAAAATTATAATAATCCTCAATCCGCGCCCTCCAACGCAAGTCGTTGTAACGACTTGCGTTGTGAAATCCGCGATGTAAAGTACCGCGATCAAAATGATTGCGTTGTACTGTCATACATCCGTTACAGTCTAACCTTTGGGCATTGCACTTAGTTAACATGTCCAATGAAGGGATAGCAATCTGTTTTGTGATCTTAGGAAAACATTAAACGAGAGCAGATTTAGTAAATAAACTGCATGTTTTCAACGCAGCAAACACACAAGAATTAACATCATAGTCTAATGTGTTTATTGTTGTTACATGCAGTGTATCACGATGGTGTAAAACTGTATCTCATGCAGGAAGAGGGACTCTGATGAATTCACAAGGTGTCAACGAAACATGTCCATTTCTCCACTCCAATTTCAGGAGAAGTGTAATGGTTTGCCCTGCCTCAGGACCACCTTAAATAACCAGCTTCCAGTAGACGGGCTACTCTTTCCTGCCTCTCACATCTTCGGGTCTGGTTAGGAGTGAGTTCGGAGCACTCGTCTGCACATCGATCAGAATTCCAAGTTGTGTTACCCCACCTAGTAAATTCCTGTTGTGATAAAGACCTCGCCCTCCTCCAAATTTCAGCAGGTGGGCTATGCAGAATTTGGGTGGAGTAATCACCAAAATCTGCCTGTTATTTCCCAAAAACTTGAATATTCATTAATTATTGCATCCGATCCATTTGGAACCCCTCGGTGTTGGATATTTATCGAGCGTGATGTGTTGATCCAGCTACTCATAAAGAAGCCCTGTGTTACTGTAGGAGTAAGAGGTGGAGAAATAGACATGAAAGCTGCACTTGTTTGGCAGGCTTTGGAGTAAGAGGACCTCTGGAAGCTTTTCAGACCACACAAGTGCCTTCTCCCATCCATCTCAGTCAGACACCAACTCCACTGTAACCTAGCGATGTCTGTAAGGAGACGGACGCGTGTAGGACGACAGGGATGCATAGGCTACTTTAGAAACTATGCACCTGGAGGAAAGGCCACCGACCTGTACGGCTTCTACTTCTTCATTGGTGAAATAACTGAAAGTTGTTCTCGGGGCACTCAGGGTGATGTGGTGGAAGCAAAGTGTAGCAACGAGAATCTGTCGCAAAGCTGGTCCGGCCATATGGCACACCGTAAATTCCCAGTACGAA
This sequence comes from Lissotriton helveticus, assembly GCF_964261635.1. Classification (NCBI taxonomy): domain Eukaryota; kingdom Metazoa; phylum Chordata; class Amphibia; order Caudata; family Salamandridae; genus Lissotriton; species Lissotriton helveticus. The sequence goes on from NC_136063.1 coordinate 498,185,487, forward strand.
GGGAACAAGAGTGCTGTATTTAGGGGTGGATGGGAGTGATCATGAGCTATCCAGCCAGGCAAACAGCCTTGAAGTAATGCACACAATGTTGTACAGTTGTATACCTTTTGTATCCCCCTGCTTACCAGGAGATGGCAAGACCCACTCGCTACACTTGTGCGGTGTGTATCAGGATAGCATGAACACATTTTTCTGGTTTGCTTTTGGCTAAAAGTCCACTTTTGCTCTCTAAGGCGACTCGAAACCCCAAGTTCTGTAGAGAAGCTTTTGTACTTTAGCCGTTCTCGCTACTGATGTTAAAAGTAAGAATGCAAAACCTTTTCTAGTGTTCATAGCTGAGCAGAGGTTGCTCTTATTGTCCAATATTGTTTAGAAGCATCTGGAGTAGAGCTTTGGGATCTGGCTCGCCAATGAGAATTTCGCCTTATGGGCTACAAACACTGTTGCAGACCTGCAAAGGCGGCTTTCTGTGAAGATCCCTTTGCTCTGCCTCGTCCCAGTGGGATACAACCAGGCATGTCAGAATCTTTAGTATGTACTGGGGGGGTAAAGATATTTGCTGGCCTCTTTTGGGTTTCTGACCCAGAAAGCTGCTGTAACTAAGAAGACATATGCTTTAGATAAAAAATTTAAAATAGTATTTGGTGCCAACAAGTAGTGTTTGCGAAATTAGCAACAGCAAGAAGAAACATGTCAGGTATTCTCTTTTATTATTTAAACTCATGTAGTAACAGGAAAGCCTGCCACCAAACTACTCGAGGTCTGGAGCAAAATGCCTCAGTTGCTCTCCCCTTGTGGCGGGCGTGGCCACAGCTCCTCTGAAGGCTGCAGCTTCAGCTCTTTCATGTGAAGCTGCTTTCGCTTCCTCTCTAAATTACCCCAACGAGGTCACAAAAATAGAAAAAAAGTCAACAAGACATGTTTGTTACTTTTGCCTACTGTTTTGAGACACCTGCTCTTGGAGAGCTGTATCCTTCAGGGGTGCAACTAATTCTCGACCAAAGACAAGCTGGATTTACCACTTGCTAGCTTTCTTAGGAGGGGTTGCTTATAGCAGTGGTACCCTTACCAGCAGAGCAATAAAGTCTGTTAATTACCCTTCCCTCATTATGGGCCGTCACCAGTTACTCGGATCCATAATTACAGGGAGGGTAATTGTCAACAGTAAACACACTGCAAGCCAGGCATTTTAAATAAAACAAAAAACTAGTAAACTCGCAATGTCTTCAGCCAGGGAGGTAAGCAAAAGTGCATGCCTCCCTCAGCCCTGACCTCTGCTATCAGATTTACACTCACTTTAGATATATGGCCTGGTCACAGGTTTATACTGGTCAATGTTGAAGGACATATTAGCTGTGAGATGACATGGGGTGGGTAGAACTCGTGGATATTTACTCCGTGAAATTCTGTGGAGTTACACAAAAATTCTGCGAGATTCTGCAGATTTGTATGGGCAGAACCTGCACGGCCCGCAGATTTTTAGCACTGGGAGCTTGTTCCACACTTCAAAACCAGAGGGAGCTGCATCTCTGCTGCCGCTCAAGTAGATTTTCTACTCAAGGGGTAGCTTTCTCACCATGAGTAGCAGGTTTCTCACTGCAAACGGTCGTGATTGCCTGCAACCGCCAGTGTTGAACAAATCTCGGCAAGTACTGAGCTTTCTCATCGCAAACAGTCGTTAATGCCTGCAACCACCAGTGTTGAGAGAATCTCATATGGGGACACCAAATTTCCCTCCACACGCATGAAAAATCTCTGCCATGTGGCGGTTGGTGGAGTTTTGCAGGAACTCTGCGTTACAAGCATAACGCGGAGTGGGCAAAACTCCACAAGCTCCGCCGGCAAAGCAGAATTTATCACCCATCTCTAGAAATGAACCACTTTTATGTGGTTTTACCCCAGGATTTTTGCTGAACCCATTTTTGCCCATAGGACTCTGCTCACTTTACTCCTGCAAATCAGTAGTAAAGGGCTTTGCTCTCCTCCCTAAACATAATAAAATTGTCATGCCCCAAATTGACACATTCAGTAAGTCCCTAATATATAGTACCACAAGTACTCAGGGCCTGTAAAAAATGCTAACAGTGAGCTGCACACTAAAGTATACAAAAAAGTATATACAAAAGTGATTAATTAGTCTCCGCCACTGGTTATCACTCAGGCCGTATCCCAGTCCATCGTTATTTTGTACACCATGCCACCTCAGTTTGGACCCAGTCAAATGCAAATCCGTCTTGACCCTGCTTCAATGGGAACAGTCCAGCCCGAATTGCCAAGACAGGTCCTCCGAACATGAACACAAGCAACCGAGGATCATGTTTTTATTAGTTGGGTTTAGCTTCGTTCCAGTAACACAGTATGCAAGGGACCCACGTCTGGGCACACCTGCCCAACCTAGGGCAACACACTAAAGTATGCAAAAAAGTGGTGGATGGAATGCTTGAATTGGTCTCAGCCACTGGAAATTACTTGGGGCCTCATCCCAGTCCATCGTTATTTTGCACCTCATGCCACCTCAATTTGGACCCAGACATATGCAAATCAGTATCGACCCTGCTTCAATGGGAACAGTCCAGCCAAAAATACCAGGCCAGGTCCTCAATGAACCGGAACACAAGAAACCCAGGACCGGTTTCACTCTAGTTAGCCTGGTGGGCTGCAGCACTCAGTGTATCATCCACTAAAGTAGTATTGTAAAATATGCCTCCTATGTGCCTTTGCAGCCTGGGTGTGCAGTTTTAAACTGCAATTTGACAGGGCAAAATAAACATTTGTCAAGTCTAAAACTTCCATTTTAATAGTTATAAGTCCCCCTAAAGTAGGCCTTAAAAGCAAAGAGGGCAGGGTGCATGCTATTTTTAAAAAAAGGACATGTATATTCAATTCCATATATTGAGCAGTGTTATAGATGAACAGCACCTGCCTTTTGTCCCAACAACTATAAACTCAGAAAATGTTGTGCACACTCTATGAGCATCCGCTGCTTACGGATACACTGCAAAGCTGGATATACAGAAAAACAAATATAGTGGTGCACCAACAACAAAAATGTAAATGCAAAGTCCAATCAAATTGTCGACTGTTCCATATATCTTCTTTATTTTAGTTTCAAGATAGTCATGAGATATCATAATTCCAAATGCTACAGCCAAAAACAAAGCCAACGCATTTCGTTCACCCACATGAACTTCTTCAGGAAATCCACATTTGTTTAGCTAGGAAGTCAGTTGTTAAAGGTCATCCACATGGCCGGACTGAGAACAGAAACCAGCCCTGGAAATTCTGCTCAAACGGCCCGGCTATGGCTTTTGTTCCATGGCGCCAATATTCCAACACTGCTGCAAAACCAGCCCCCAGTAACAAATCTGCCCCCGGGTCAAAAACCGGGCCACCACCCTTCTAGCCCACCGGGAAAACACCAATATAAAATCCCACATTCTTGGAAATGTCATCAATGTTACCAGTTATATTTCAACTGCCTGTTTACTCTAATTTCAAGTCAGGCAGACCCCACAGAGGATACCCAGATCTGTGTTAAAGTATCGCCTTTGACTTGAAAGAAGAGTGAAAAGGCAGTTGAAATATAACTGGGATCTTTAACACTGATGACATTTCGTAGAATGTCAGATTATATACCACCACTATGGAGCTCTAGCTAAAAGAGTGCTCCATATGAGGTGACCCTCCTCAAAGTCAGGGTGCAGGAAGCAATTTTCCGACTCCATCATGTACGCAATTTGCATTTACCCCATCCTTGCTAGTGTAGGGAGGACGGGGGTAGATGCAAATCGCATGCACATCTGAGTTGGCAAGCCGCTTCCTGATGTGGCATTGTACCCTGACTTTGAGGAGGGTTACCTCACACAGAGCACTCTGTTAGCTAGTGCTCCCTAGTAGCAATAAGATGTCAATGGGTACCTTACCACTGATGCACTGTGTGGGGGTTTGAGCGAACATTGAAATCCTCACTTTGCTGAGAAGATTAGGTCACAATTATCTGACTTTTTTGGTCCTGACAAAATACACACAGATCGCTCCTCGACTATAAAGGAATGAAACATGTTGCTTGAATTGTAGACCCCAGCATATGAGCAGGTCTATTAGTTACCAACACTCCACAGCAAACAGAGACAGGGACCATTATTTCCCATTTCCTCTGTCAGTTTTGTTTCATTCTCAAGAGTGACCCCCAAGGTCACATTAAGTACATTGAGACATATGGTCCATAATTGATTTTAGAATCTCACTTTTTGCCAATCTTTTCACCTTCTGGACATTTCACCCTCCACCCATCTCTACTCATCAGGTATTTTTGAGAAAAGATCTCCGGTAAAGTGCCCTCTCACATGGCTCGCTGGGCATTGCCGTGCCAGGCCGGCACAGGAGCAAAGCCTGATATTTTTATTTAAACTCTTTTTTATTGGTTTTTTATACACATTATCATACAAACAAAGAGGGATACTTCATTGGTATCTTTTGCTTCAATCAAGACATAACAACTTTTCCCCCCCGATATTTGGCATGACAGGTGTTCATGTCTATGATAGACTTGTGCTGGCAAGAGTGGCCAGTATTTCTGGGCTGATATATTGTTCCAGACTGCCTGATCTAGATATACTAACTGTGCCACCCTTACTTGTTTTAGAAGATTTCTACATGCTAGGAAGACTCATGACTAATACTAGTTCTTGATGTTTAGACATAATATAAGTTCTTACAATAGCAGGGGGCTAATCCGTAAGTTGATCTTTCTGCGTTCAGGCGTGCCCTTAAAGGGGTCCAGGGTAGTCTGGCTCACTGAGCGTCATGTTTGGTCCCAGCTCTGCCTCCCACATCGTCATGTACCTGGCCTTAGGTGTCTGCCTATGCCGCTGCCGCTAATTTGACTCCGTCTTGTTGTGCTATATGATTCCGCTATGCATGCACTGGGCGCTTTCCGTCCTTAACTGTAAGGGAGGTGAATAACGAAACTGTGACAAAGTAATACCTAACGGGGATCGCGGCTAAACCTCTGGTGCTTCTGGGAGCCACCCAGAAGCACCAGAAGACAACTGCGCTGGTGTTTATGCATATTATTAGTGTGTTGGCTGTAAATAGTTCATGGGTGGAGGGTGCGTACGGCGATGCGCTTGCTTGGTGAGCTATTCTATTTCGGACTACTTCTGCTCTCTTGCTTAGTCATGTGGGCTCACTCACTAAACCGATGGTTTTAAAGGTTCACTATCTGATGTGGTTTGCGAAGAGGGATTGCTCCCTAGTGAATGGGTCAATGCTGTTAGAATTGCATCCCAGCTGGTAGCTAGAGGGAATTTCCAAATGTCAAGTGTGTCCTCCCGCCTGAGCACTGTACTCTCTGCCTTGGTCCAGTTAAGCATGGAACATCTCCACATTGTTATGTGTGGGGGGTTAGGGTCCCTCCACCTTTTCGTGATTAACCATTTTGCCACTGCCATCCCCAGGTATAAAAACCTAGCCGTGGCCTTATTGTTGCGGGTCCTACCGTGTAAGTAAAGAAGGTAAACGTGCCACTCAAAGGGGTGCGTACTGTGTGTGCTTTGTGTTAGTGCTTCTGCTACTGCGGACCAGTATCTTGCCAGTGCAGGACACTCCCACAACATGTGTAGTATGTCCGCATCCAACTGCTTACATCTGTGACATGCAGCATCTAGACGATGGAAGTATTTGTTGATCTTGCGGGTGTGAGATACGCTTAATGGGTATGTAAAATTTTATTTGTCGCAGGTACACATTTCTAGGTACCTGTGTTGGGCTAGCCAACACCGATTCCCATTCTTTGTCTGTGTATTGGCGACCCATGTCTGTCTCCCAATGCTGGCGGAAGGACGAAAGGGTTATCGCTGTGTGGTGTCCAAGTGAGGCTGCAAACCATTTGGTAAGGTGTCTGCCACGTCCCATGATATGTAGATGTTGTATGGTAAAGTGTGTTTCTGGCTCAGAACGGAGCAAAGTCTGATGATGAAGCATGTCACCCTCGGGTGAGTGAGGACAATTGTTCCTAAAAGCACATGCTTCCAATAGGTCCCTGCTGACAGCTCTTGGAACAGTATATTTAGGTTTATTTTGACTTATTTGAGGAGTGTATACTGGACTGCCAAATCTTCTCGTCCTCTTACATGATAGGAAGATATGGAACAGTCAACAATTTATTTGGACTTTTGAATTTACATTTCTTGATGGTGCACCACTATATTTGTATTTCTTAATGTTTGATATGTTCTGGCAGTGAAAAACATCCAAAGTCGTCTTCACTGTGGCAAGGCTGGCTGTCTCACAGGTTAACACTTGTTTATACTATTATATTTAATAAGTGCTAAATTAAGTTTGGGAATCGCTAGAGAAATGGCTCAAGGACTCATTTTAATAGTAGTTTAAAATCTGACTTAATGTCCAAGTTAAATTATATATTACTAGTTTTGAAATTACACTTTTAGAAAGTTGCTATTTTCCTTCTTAAAACCAAAGATTTTCCTACCATTGCCCAGCATTCACCTAACCCCTAATGGCTCACCTGTAAGGAGATTTGTATTGCTCCCATATAGTGGACAGCGGGCTCTGGGTGTGGGGTGACGGGCTCCTCCCTTGATAGGACAGACTGGGGTGCAGTGACCAGCCTCTTTCTGAGCTTCCAAGGATTTCTGGCTTGTCCCTGGCATTAAATACCCACACCTAGGCCTGGTTGCCCTTTGTCCCTCTAATACAAATGGCACAAAACCCTGTGGGAGAAGAGAAACGGACTAGAAAAGGTTTAGGGGTGGACAAAGGCTTGCCCTCCACCCACAGGCTGGCAGTGGGAATAATAGTGGACCCTACAGACTTCTCAGACCACTGCTGGGATTGTGGGGATTCAGAAGGACTGCCATGCTGCCTGAAGAACCTGAAGTAAGACTGGACATGGTTACCTTGAACCCAGGACCCCAGAAGTGACTACATGGGTCTGTTGGCTGGCCTCTTCCTTTTACTACAAGAACTGAACAAGCTTGGAGAGGCCTCTCTCCCTGCAACTGCACAGTTGACCAGTTCCAACTGGACCTGACCGGGTCCTTACTGCTGTCCTCTGCTGGAGGGAGTCCTAACGCCCAAGTGGTGCCCCCAGGCCAGATACTTGGCTGATGGTAGGCTGTGCTCATCCTGACCCCAAACCGCAAGAAGTGGGACTAGACACTTTTTACTTACTTTCTGTCTTGAGAACTAAGGAAGACCGGAATCCGCATTAAGGCTGCAGCCGCTAAATCATTGTTAGCCTCAACCTGCTGGTTTGTCCTGTTAAAGGTGGTCCAACTTCTAGGAAATGTTTCAAATCTAAACAAAGAGGGCACACCAAGACTGTCATCAAGGCCTTCCTGGGCAAGGGCTCCAGTCTTCACTGACTTGAAGCTTTCCCACTGATGATCACACTAGGACCCCACACTTCAATAGCCTGCTATCAAGCCCCGCATTGGATCCAGCTTGCAGTTTGCCCTGCTGATGGCTCGTCGACTACCACCTTTTCTACTGTGACGTACCTGGGCCTTCGATACGTGCTGTGTATCATATGGTTTGGCATCAACTATTGACTTTGTCCCAGTGAAGTGTGACTAGATAACCACAGTTGTTGCTTTGAGCTTTTTGCCATTATTTTCAAGTCAAACTATAAAAATCCATATCTCCGGTTCCATTTATTGCATTTTAGCTGTCATTTTATTTTATAGAATATTCTCTATTTTTCAAAATTGGTTTGGGATTTTGTTTTGTGTTTCTATTTTTTTTTTCTTATTACACTGTTTGAGTACTGTAAAAATACTTTAAACATTGCCTTTATATTAAGCCTGACTGCTTTGTGCCAAGCTACCAGAGGGTTAAGGGCAGGTTCATTTAGTGACTTTTGTGATTCACGTTGACAAGGATTGTAATTATTTTTTGGGGTGGGTTCTAACCCCCTCAAATGATCCTCCAACTTCTTACATTAGCCATAAAGGGAAAACAATCTGACTGGTCAGAGTTGTTATCTTTCTAGCAGACAATGTGCCATCTCCTTGACGCATGGCAAATATAGTTGTGATTTTTATGCATTTGATCATATTTTGCTGCTCCATTTGGGTAGTCATTCAAGAATATCACCCTAACTCTGCCATGAGTGAACTGAAGTGGTTACTTTCATGTTAGCTTTTTGTTAAATTTGTATGTCTCTAATCTGAGATTACATTTATGACTGGTAAGAATGTTCAATTTCATAAAAAAATAACTGTGAAAAGGTCTTCAAGGTATCATCTTGTTTGTGAAAAATGAATAACCAGTACATTTTGCAAATGAAACCTACAAAAACCACAACTATGGCTTGTTAGCAATTGACCTCTAAAGCTCTAAATTCAAGTATTGGGTAAATATAATACTGATTTTCACCCTTAAATCTGATTCAAAATTCCATTTAGGTGGAGCACTCTCCCGTTTCCCCTCCTCACATACATTCCTCTTGGTGTAAATCTAGGGGAATTTGCACAGAGAAAAAAGGTTAGGACTGGGGAAATCATGAATTTCGGGTGTGGTAAACTCATCAGCATAGCTTAGTCAGTGAGAACAGGAGGCGTGAATCTCAAATTTCCCAAATAAAAATCAGTGGGCCACAGGATGAATGGGTGTGATGACCAAGGTTTGGAATGGACTGTTACCATGAGGCGCATGGTATGATTTCCACTAGGTGGGCTTCTGGGGTTGATTTATAGTTTGGTGGACAGCGTACACAACAGGACAGAGTACCATGTCTGTCAAACTCAAGGTCCTCCTTCCTGATTTTGAGTTGGGCAGATTTTACGTTTTACAACTAGGGAGCACAATTTACTCCTTCTGTGTAAAATGGTGGAGTGGCCATCAGAGGTAAGCCATCTGACTATCCACCCTATTTAGATTGGCGGGTCAGAAGACTTTACTTAACTGCCTTAACGGGACAGTAAAACAAAAGAAGAAAAAAACTCCAACAGTGTGGAGGTAATTAGATTTTTATTTTTTTAAAACAGGTCTAAACATTTGGAAAAGTTTGAAGGCCAGCTGGCCATCATGTTTGACAGGGCTATCCGTCAAACATTACCAACTCTAACAGGGACCACCATGACAGCTGTTCCTGCCAATATATACAGATGACTGCAGGTCCAGTGGACATCTCTAGATTTTGCAGGAGTAAAGGAGGGTGGCTGACATAATTGTCCTCTGCCAACCCATCTACCTTTGCTCCATATGCCAAACCCTATATAACCCAAACCCTGTATAGAGTGGCACAGTGAATAAAAACAAACTATGGGTTTGAATGCTAAGCCAAGCGATTGCCAGTGATTAGACTCTTTGAAAGCATTTGTCCCATCATCGTGCTATCATCTTTAGCATGTTTGATTGCCAATAGTAAGCCTGAAAACTTGAGACTAGTGCAGCTTTCCAAGCCCACTACTCCCATGAGTTTGTGAATTCCAAAACGTAGTAAATATACATTCATTCAAAGAGTAGTGCAGATTTTCACCTTTTTTGGTAAACCAGTAGCTATTAATAGGTTTAAATTCCTAATTCAAAAAATGAACAAGTTAAAACCCCTTAGTGAAATCAGGATGACAAGAAAAACCAACACACGCATAGCAGACCCGACTCAAGGCCCCCTGACACAACTACTGAGTCAAGAATGCATTTTATTTGGAGGGTGTCATGCCCAACACGTTCCTCCTGAAGCTATGCCCCTGGGTAACCCTGCATAGGCACTTCATTATCATTGCGGAGTCCAACGTCAAATCATGTGGAGTGATAACATTTCCCAGAGGAAATTTTACAGCATAGTAAATGTATGCATTTACTATGCTGATAAGGACTAAATGTGGTAATCCCACTTGAATTCTTCATTCAATTTACTATTACATGAAAGTCACAATGACCCATAGGAGTGTGTGATATTTAAACTTCCTGAGTAGGAGTTCTGAGAGAGAGTGGGTCTGGGGGAGTCTGCGGTCTGTGGAGGGTAATGGGCCTCTGTGTTTCTAGGTTTAAGCCAGTCTTGGTATTATGAGGATTTTCTAGAAGCTTTGAGGGCAAGACATACTGATGTATAGAGTTGAGGACCTACCACCCAGATAGTTGTGGGTGTGGTGTAAAAGATCACTAGTAAACTATTATAGCTAAAAGTTATACATTGGGTGATGGTAAAAGTTCCCACACAGTCCTGGCTGATGTAGAAAACACCATAGTCCATCTTGTGAAATTTCCATGGAGGGGACAGTGATTCCCTATTTGCTAGGCTCATCCTCTGAGGTATGACTTCCTGATGTCATTGAAAGGGCCAGTAAAAAACACATGAAGCAAACACTTCTGCCTCCCTGCCAGGAAGACTGCATCCGGGTTAATACCAGACTACACAGAGCTCTTCATTACAGTGAGTTTTGCTACCTGGTAGTTTACCTTCATCTCCAAGGCTGGCTCTGTACGCGCTTTGAATATCAAGTAATGCTGGTGGCGGAAGAACCAGTGTCAGCAGGTGAAAGACTGGGACTATAACATTCTCTTCAGCTGCCTTGAATGTTGACTGGCAATAAAGGTTGTGACTTGTTGTTTTGTGTTGCTGAAGTGGAACAATCGTAATCCATTAACTGGACTAGCGGAGACGTCCTATATAATAACTGTGGAGTGAAGAATTGCTGTCTTCAACAGACTAACCAGAGGGGCACGCGCAAATAACACGGTACAACAGCCTAAGTATCATTCGTACTCTAACACTCTATGCTTCCGACCCACAGCACTCGAGCTTGCTGTGGTGCCTCAGAATGGGAAATGAATTGTCAACACGCACCATATTTAAATGTGAGGCTTGATGCAGCTAAAAAGCTGCTAGACTCTTTACTTGACACATAAACCGATTATGAGACATTTTGAGTAACTTATGAATAAACGTGCACCAATTACACCTTAAAGAAACATGGAAATAAATGTGAGGGAAATTAGTTACTGCATCGTAAAAGCATGCAGATGATTATAGAATAGATGGAATCGTATTCATTTGAATAATATAGGTTCATATTTTATTAATCAGCCTATCATATTATTTCAACATGTATTAAAATGTTGAAGTGATGGACTCACATGTTATGAGACTCATTCTTATTCCTATTGAAATAGTAATTTGTGTGGAGAGTTAATGAAATCTAACGTAATCCAGATATTTTTACGCGTGACATTGTAGGGTTTCATTCTGAATTCCATTTTTTGCATATGTGAAATTGAGCACCAAATGAGGAAAGGAAAATTGGAACTGCATAGCCATGTTGAGTGTAAACCATGTGAAACCTTCATATTTTGATCTCTATATATGTACTAATGTAAACCACTTGAAAAAATAGTAATATTTTATGACTAGAAATAATTTTGCTCATTGGTACTTTGAAAATGCAGTAATATGTCATAGTTACTTGTGAGATTTGCAACCCAATAATATATTCTGAGTGCTTATAAATTGAAAAGAATATTAGAATATTATTTTCCCCCATGAAATGTATATTTTCATTACTTTATAATCTGCGTATTCTTGAATTAATGTAATATAGGCCTGCATTTTCCTAATGTGCTTTGTTTTGCACGCATGAGAAGTTTTCCTAAACTTACAATGTGAAGCAAAACTGTGTCTTACTAGAAGAGTTCTCATTTGCTTTCAGGGACTAATTGCAACAAAGTCGATCGATACTTTGGGAACATTTGCTATGGGAAACTGTCCTCTTGAACTCGCTCACGTGTCTGCTGCTGAAGGATCATTGTTTTAAAGTTTAAGTATACCGGATGATCTGACTACTTACGTGATCAGCACCACCTCTTTCTATAATATGTGTCTTCTTTTATGCTGCATGACAATCATCCTATATAAACTGACCAATGTGGTTTAGCACAATGAGGTGACCAAGGAGGTGTCACCCCGGAATTAGAGGATTATATTATACATTGGTTTGATGGATGGAATGGTTCACTGGTAGAGATCAGACTTCAGAGATTGCCTTTGAATTTCCGATATCTTTCAGTTGGAAACCTTTTTGAGGACTCTACTTGCTCTTCTTTCGAGGATGACACATATGCTGTGTGCGCCGTTCTTGAACTCTGTCTCAATGGCACACTGCCCATGAACTGTCATGGCTCAAGTCCTTGCCGAACTTTCTGAAGCTCCTTGTCACTTTATGAGAAGTTCAACTAATTAGACTGATCTGCACTCTTTAGATCTTACATTATTAATGATGATGTACTTGCCATTTTGGATACTTTTGATAAAACCTAACTTTAACTAAACAATAGACTCTGTCCCATCACGACTTCTTTCCTCAAGTTGTTTGTGCATTCCAATTGATTTATTAATGACAGGGAGAGGTCAGCATAGAGAAATCTCCGAACATCAGGTACTAATGTTATTGTTTTGTATTGCCTTAACAGAATGATTGGTTTGTATGATTCTGGTCCGACTAAATTTCTTCAGAAGATTTGAACTAGCAGTGATAATTCTTTACTTGTATAGTTTGCTTTTAAGAGTCATATACATGAATTTAATCACTAGCTTGTAAGTCAGTTGTCCAATTCCTGGTCCTCATTGTATAGCCGGATATTGGATTCTTTATGTCCAGCCCCTCATCGGCACAAAGAAAGGTCCATCGGAGGACCAAATGAACGTTAGAGAGATTATAGTGACAAAAAACTAAATTTGATCAAAAGGGCCCAGTATCTGCTGGAACAAGCTTCTGTTCTCATATTTGGCTAAACCCTTCTTGAATTCTTTATATTCTGTTGCTATCAAATCGGACCTTCTGTCCCTTGATTGGGTAGTAAAAAACAACAGTAATTGGGGAGCCGTTGCTCATCACATACCTGGGCGCTGGTGCCCCTGCACTGGCTTCACTAATAATGGCTACAGTCCTGGTCGTTCAACGCTTATGGTCCCAAATCTGTTTACATCTTTAAAAGGGCTACAGTGTATTCAAGCACAAACCAAAATATTGTATGAGAAATTTCTCTGGTAAAACACAGATTGCAAACTTCCTATTTAACCGATCTTTCTTAGAGACAAGTAGGCCTTGTTCTTTACCTGGCAGACTGCCAGAAAAATATGCCCATAAATCGAGGTAAGGCAGCAACATTATGGCAAAGATTTGTGGCTCCAAATTACTTTATATAAAAAAAACCAGACCCTGGCCTTATTTTTCTGCATAAATAGCAGTCGATCTGGCAAAATTCTATTTTAGATGGAGTGTGAACATTTTCAGACTGCATCTGCTAAAGTATAAAACACTGACATTCTGTGATGTCTTATGTTTTGCCAGTGTTGATTCGGGCATCGTCAACAGTGGAAACATCTAATGGGGTCCTTTGTTCAGCAGTACCCTTGTCAAAACCAGAATTTCTGTTAAATATTTTATTAGTGGAGCGGGCAAGTTTGTGCCATGCGACTGGAGGAACAATTTTTTAAGTCTGGTTTGACAGCATAGCTACCACCAGACATTATGTGATGAACAGAAAAATGTCTTTCAGAGGTACTATTAAGAGATGGGCCTAAAGTCCACCTGTATGTTGGTCCCCTTGAGTACAGTGTTTCATTGGGCAGAAGTTGTGTGGTTCCACTGAAAAAAAGTGCTTGTATTGCACTTTTCGCCTTGTGGGAAAGCTTATGCTCAAAACAACACAACTGAGTAGGTCTAGATAGCAAGCTAATTATCAAGGTTATCAGCCTGATCCATTTATTATGAAAAGCTATGCTAAAGGCACAAGATCTCGAATATTTATTGTGAAAAACATAACTTAAAATCAATCGGAATTTAAGGATAGTTTATTATTATGCTGTACTAAGGCCTGTAGAGAGTTATTTTGTTATAAAGAATCTCACAGCTTACTGTAGTAAGCAAAGGTATTGGTGTTGGTTACCCTTTCTGAGAAACCTTTGGTATAGTAGATTTGTACGTTGGTTATACTTGTTAATCCACTTTAGGAGACATAGAACTTTGTTTTGGCAAATGTAAATTTGAATACATGTGTAATTTTAATGCTGAATGTCTGGTGGTTGTCTTTTTGAAAAGATTACTCTCAATATAGTGGGCCTGAGTTAGTCACAGTGACAGGCCAATAATAAAGGCTATAGACCTGATTGGTTCACAGATAAAAGTTATGCCCAATGCCGTAGTCTCATCTGTTCATCATGAAAAGTAATGACAAAAGCAGTAGGGCTGTCTTATTTATTGTAAAAACCATTTGTTAAAGCCAATAGACCGATAATGGTGTATTGTTGTTACATTGTGCTAAAGGCTATTGACATGCATTTTGTTACATGAAATCTCATAGATTACGATTGTAGGCAAGGGTTGATCACCCTTTAACAACCATGTGTATAAACGATTTTTACTGTACTAATCCTTTGAATGCCTTTTTTTCATATGTTCTGTACGTGTTACACCTGTCAGCCTTAGGGTAGTCTTCCCCAAAACTTTGCATTACTCCTCCTGTTTTTGCAGAATTCATTTTTGTTGGCCTTTGGACTCTGCACCCTTTACAACTGCTAACATGCATGTGCTCTCTCCTATGACCATGATGACATTGACTTACACCCAATTGGCACATCTAATTTACTTGTAAGACCCTAGTAAAGTGGCACTACCTGTACCCGGGGCTTGTAGATTAAATGTGACATGGCAGTTAAGGTACCATTTAGTGGGCCTGCAGCATTTATTGTGCTTAAGTAGCCCCTTATACCATAAATCTTGAAATTGCTCCTTTGCCAGGATTAAACCTCAATTTCTAATACAGATTTCACCCCTAAAGTAGGCCCAAGACAGCCTTTAGGGCAGGGTGCAGTGTATTATAAAAAGTTGAACATGTACTTTTAAGTTTTACTTGTCCCAGTAGTGAAAAACTCTTTGATTCATTTTATACAAGTGCAATGCCTACCTGTCCCATAGATAACATTGGGTTACTTTATTACATTTAATAGGTGAGAACGTTTGTTTGGGAACAGGTAGAAATGTCATGTTTGGTCTGAAAAGATTTGCAATCTGAAAACCCTTGTTAAAGCTAAAGTAGGATTTTAAGTCACAATTTTGAAAAGCCCACTTTTAGAAAGTTAATAACATACAGAAAATCTCCTGAAAGAGAAACATATGTGAAGTTGTTCATTTGGATGGATGTGGTAAAAATATCCACTTCCAAAGAAATCAAATAGTCAACCTTACATAAGTGAAATCCAATAAATTGTGCATATTATATAAGACTTTTTACTTTGATACAAAGAAATGCGATTTTATTAAATCACAATATATTTGGGTGTGTATATAGGCACATTATGGGTCAAAACCAGTATATGGATCACAGTATACCCCTGTCACACAAGATCACGAATTCCATGTGATCTGTTGATCTTGTGACAGAAGTGGGGACTACCCGACCGATGTGTTGTCCTTCTGTCACAGTTTAAAAAACTCAACTTAGCATAAGTTTCTCCTTTAGGAGATTTTCTGCATGTTATTCTTTCATACCCATATTGGTTTTGTGTAAAGTGGCATAGAGTGCATTAGCATAGATTGCAGTGGTCTAGAGTGCAATCGTGTAGAGAGAAGTGCCATAGAGAGGAATAGTGCAGAGTTGAATACAATGGTTTAGAGTAGAGTGGCATAGAGTAGATTGTTTCAGAGTACAGTGAAGCAGCATAGAGTGTAGTTGCTTAGAGTAGAGTGCCATAGGGTGCAGTTTTGTAGAGGGATGTGGTGCAGAGTAAATTAGAGTGGCTTACAGTAGATTGGCATAGAGTGCAGTGACATAGAATGGAGAGGTGCACAGTGGAGTGGTGCATGGTAGAGTGGAGTGGCGTGGAGTGATACAAAGTAGAAAGTAGTGCTGTAAAGAGCATTGGCATAGAGTGGCATAGAGAAGAGTGGTGCAGAGTAGAGTGCAGTTGTGTAGAGTGCAGTCGTATGGAGTATAGTGTTGTAGAGTTCAGGGGCATTGTGCAGTATTGCAAAGTAGACTGTACTAGAGTGCAGTTGTGTATAGTAGAGTGGCATAGAGTGCTCTCACGTACAGTGGAGCTAGTGTAGCTTTGTATTTCTCTGACAAAACACACCTTAAAATGTACACACTGTGATAACAAGAAGAGTAAACTGCTAATTAGCGTACATAAAACAGCAGACTCAACTCCGGCTTTCTCATCCTCAGTTTACAAAGCAATGCACCCTTTTGCACTTCTAAGGCTAAAGCCACCTTCTTTTCTTCCAAAGCCAAATCCAGTTATATTTAATTTCCTCTGTTCTACCCTCTAAGTTCATCTTTAATGAGGATATAATGGTCTGATCCAACTCATAGAGTTGGGTATAAAATGGTCGACATGTTTCTTGCCACTTAAAGTCGCTATTGATCTGGGCAATTCTCAGGACTGACGACCTAATCCATTAGGGATTGGGTTTAATAAAGGTCTGTGTGTACAAACCTACCCGATCACATTGACATCAAGATAATCCTAAGTGTATATTGTATAACTTGGCATTATTGAAAACAGACATGAAATGAAAAAAGGTGAAAGGTAAAAGTACAGGTATTGAGTCATGCCCATAAATGAAATGTAAATGTTACATGACACTTTGATAATACAATCATGTCATGGCAATTCAGCCCTTAATAGTAAAGGTGAAAAATCCTAAGGGCCTTAAAAACAGTTTTCAGACAAACAAACAGGCAAGTGACATACTAGTGGACAACCCACATCTCACATATCAGGGATCAGGAGGACACACTGATATCTGTGTAGCCTAGGGGGAATAGAAACGTTCTCAATAGTGTTAAAGTTTAGGCCCCATCGGATGATGGAATAGGCTGCGCTAATTTGCGGGCTAAAAACTGACAAAAAGGGAGAAGTCACATGAGACCTTTTCAAACACTGAAAGTCTCAAAGTTACTGGAATATGGTAAAGAAACCAAATACTCATGCTGTCCAGCACATGATTAGCACAATGATCTACCCTACTCTCTGCTGCCTCAGAGGTGATCAAAACGTGTAGCGTTATATGCGTGAGCATCAAGTGGCTGACGGTGAGGGATTTAAAGCTCTGGAAAATGTAAATTGTGAGACAAACAGCGCCATATTGGGGGACTCAATGTGGGACACTGCGTAATGTACTGGAAATGTGCCCAGATCAAAAGCAGTAACCAACACAAGTGAACCAAAATATGGCAAAGTAGCCTGGCGGAGGGTTTAGTTATCGGCACATTTACAAATACAATGTTATGATTTTGGCCATAAAGCAGCCAAAGAAGCTGGGGCAGGGTATTTTTCCCACAAGGGGAGAGGGAACTATCCACTCTAGAACAGCAGGGGGAAGCCTGTCTGCCTGACGCGAAGCGAGGCAGATCAGCTGTGTAGCCAAAAGCGCCCGCCATATTGAAATAGCAACTGGTGGAGTAAGAGGATCCATACTTATCGATCATATGTGGATGGGGTGGGTGGGGTATCTGTTAGTGTTGTCTATAAAGGTCATACATCAAAGGGACCAGCAGCTTCTCGGTGCCGGTATCAGTTGTCATCAGATATCAGCAAAGTGCAAAGGGCTCCGTGTGTGTAAATAATACTCTGTTCAATAGATGTAGCAAAGCCCTCAGTAGCATAAAAAGGGTTAAAGTACCAATAGTGGAATGATAGTGTAGGAGAAGAGGTTAATGCTTTATCCCACTGTGAGCAGATGGTATATGCAATTTTGTTCTCTCTGAAACAAATTATTTTTGTTCATATGTGGGTGTGCTTCTAAGATGGTCCAGCGTACATCATCAGGTATGTGGTTCTGACTGAGAAAGTAGGTGCTCATCTCAGTGGTGATTTTCTTACAGTGGATGCTGTTGTGATGTTCCATTATCCTTACTTTCACTGATGTAGTAGTCCTTCCGATGTATTGTTTGTTACACAGACATCTAACCATGTATGAGCATTTTTTTTAAATTGTAATTAGTATGAGACTTCTGTACCCATGTGTTGGTCTTATCAAGTTTCACTTCTTTTGAAGGTTCAGTAAGTGTGCATACGCCACAAGAACCACATGGAAAAGGTCCTTTGACAGGGGCAGACCCCATAACGGGCATTGTTCAGACATGGTAGCTTTTTGTGTCCTAGAAAGTACAATCATGTCATACGTATTGTTCGTACATTTAAAGGCAAAAGTAGGAATATGGAAGATAAGAAAGTCTGTAGTATTGGCGAGTGTTTCCTTATGATTGTTTGCATTCTGTTGGAATTAGACGTAAATATGGTTATGCAGGTGATGGTGTCTTCCTGTGTGCAGATGCTTAGTTCCAGCAGGGCCGCCCTATTATTATTCCTTGCCCTTTTGTAGCCACCTTAACACAGTGGGGTGTGTAATGACATGCTTGTAAATTAGAAGTTAGTTGTTGTGCCTGTTGGTCAGAGTCATTGGTCGTGCTGCAATTGCTGTGCAACTGCAGAAACTTCCATAGGGAAGGCTATCGCTTAGGGATTTAGGATGATGATTATTATACAAAAGCAGGCTATTGCGGTCCATTGGCTTTTGTAAGTCTTTTTCATCAGTTTGCCTTCTGAGAGGGAGATAAATAGATCGAGAAATGGGAGGTCTTTATTAGAATGTTTCTTGTGAATTCAAAGAAATGATTGAGGGTGTTAATACAACCACAAAAGTTGTCACATTCACCCCTGTCTCTTTGCCAGAAGATCAATATATCATTGATATGGCGACGCCATACAAGATTGTAAGCATACTAGGGATTGTTATCACACAGGATATTATCCTTCTCACAATTGGCCATGTAAAGACATGCTAGACATATCCCAAATGTTCTTCCCATGGATGTGTCCTGCATCTGATTGTATAATAGGTTTCTATATTGAAAAAGTTTTCTTTTAGAGCTAAGGTTGCGCATTCTATGATAAAGTTAGCTGGGGTAGCTGATGACCAATCTTCGGACAGTAGAGTAATCTGTATCGCGTCCAGGGTAGCCTCTTGGGGGATGTTGGTGTTGAGGGCCTCTATGTAAAGGGTCACCAGGAGGTCAATCTGAATCATATTGTTTGATTCCTCAATGAGATTTAACATATCCCTTGTATGATTAAGAAAGGAGGATGCTTTAGTGACAAATGGTCCCAAAGATGGTCACAGAACTTTGATAAGAGTTCAAGAAGGGAAACCATTCCTGACACAATGGGATCTTTGGTTTTGTGTTCACCAAAAATTCAGCCTCGTTTTTATTAATCGATCCCTGTGTTTTGGCAGAGGAGACTATTGAATTGATCTGGGTACATAATCTCACGGTGGGATCCTGATTGATAGGATTGTAAGATCTCTGATCTGCAAGTTGGCGGAGGCATTCCCTGTTGTAGTCAACAGTGGACAGGATGACAATGGCCCCTCCCTTGTTGGCTTGTTTGATGGCAATCTGTGTGTAGTTGGCAGAGGATTTAAACGTTGCCAATTCATGGTTAGACATGTTATGGAAGGTTGATTCATGGGTACATTTTTCTACTTCCTTGAGTACTGCCTGTTCAAAGGTCAGTAATTCATTGGGTATCATGCCCAATGAAGGAGTAAATCTGGAGGGATTCCATAGACCTGAGTCTGGCACCTCGTGTGCTTGTTTATCTTGAAAGGAGGCTCTGGGGTGTATCTTCTGTAAGAAATTATGGAGCTTACAATTGGTGCTAAATTTGTCATCCCTAGATGTGGAGACGAAGCCCAGTCCTTTCTGCAGGAGCATTGTCTCTGTAGTAGATAAAGTTCTAGTAGAGAGATTCACTATTATTTTTGTTTTGCTTAGCGCCTCGTTTGCATTTGTAATGGCAGTTCCTATCATTGCAGTCGTTTGTGGTCTCCTCTTTGTCCTCTCTGCCCTAACCTCTGCCTTAAAAAGTGGGGTGAAAAGGTTGTGGGAAGGCCTGATGGGGGGCCCAGAGGGAACATGGGGTAGTGTTTGGGCCACATTGGTGGAGGTCCCTGGGAGGGGGCCATACAGTATCCAAACAGTTGGGGTGGTGGACCCCATCGACTGTCATTGCTCCCCATGATCTGTACTCGAGTTACTACTGAATGAGGTATTCTTCCTTCATGAGGAGCTGCTATCATCTGATGAAGTATTCCCTCCTGTCTTAATGTATTTTTGAAGTTTTGTAATCTTTTGTTTCATCAAGTAGTCATTGCTTTCAGTTATTAATCTCAGTTAGTTTGGACTTGTACGTTGAAATCAGTATCCCGGTTTTCAAAGCATTTTCTGCTATATTGATCCTGATTATCTAAGCATCAGCGAGGAGTTTGGGCGTATTAAAAATCAGGATTAACCAGTCGCTAATGTAGGGGAGCTGAAATCGTCTGCAAATGGCAGAGACCTCCCCGGCAGCACATATCAGTAGTTGGAGTTCCGTACCCCAAAGCTTTACAATGATAAAAACTGGGGACAGGAGTTGCTACCATTGCTGTTGCATGACCACTGATATTGTTGATGCTATGTAGTAAGTGGGGCCTTTGTTCAGTGGCCACCAATATGCCCGCTGTTAGAAATGGTTATACGCTGAAGATAACCCCTGCTCACCCCCTTGGTAGCTTGGCAGAGCAGTCAGGCTTATCCCAGAGGCAATGTGTAAAGCGTTTGCGCAACACACTCACACAGCAGCGACACACTAGGCACACCACAAAAGAAACTCCACACAAGGTTATGTAAAAATAGCCTTTGTATTATACATAAAAACATTAGAGCACAATCACATATACACACTGTGCCACCTGGCACTTGGTATTACTTTACATGGGTTATATACACTACAGGGTCAATCGGGCCACTGTCATAACCATCATAGTTCACAGTTAGTGAAGACAACCAGTAACTACTGGTAAGGGTACACTTAGCATGAACACATTAGGTTTAAACCATCAGTAGCAGTACCCAGCATAGCATATTATGCAGAAGTTCACAGGAGGTCAATCGGGCCACTGTCATAAGTATCACAATTAGCACCACCCAGTTACTGGGAATGCAATCTGCAGCCCATTTACATCAGGGCATGACACATTAGGTATGCACGTAAATCACAGTGCATCTTCACAGTAACCAACCAGATGCCATAGCTCTGAATTGCCAGGAACCCTCCTGGTCGTGCAGGCACTCCCCCGTAGGACTGGTGGTGATCCCCTTCGACCCCCTACCCACACGAGGCATCCAAACTAGGCCCCAGGTGCAGCCAGTGAACGTCGGGCAATCTCAGGATCCGGGGCCCCTACTGGGCTTGCCCCGCGTTCCCCCTCAAAAATGCCCCCAACATCAATCAAATGTGCAGCTGCCTACGACCTTGCCGCGCAGCTGTGCAACATAAGAAATGCGGTGTAAAAAGTCGGTGCTACCTAAGCACCCACGTGAAATTTGTCAATGGCCCCTTGGGCCAGAAAACCACAGTATGGCCCCAAGGCACTCACCCGCTTTCACTGAGACGTTTTCACAGGGCCCATGAGGTTCCTGTGGAGGCACAACGCCTCCAATGAAGATTCTTAAGCCACGGCTGCCCGCGACCTCACGGTGTAGCCGCTCCAGTCCGAGGACCCATAACGCTGATGGCACGGGCAAAGTCTCCGCTCTTGTCTGTGGATCTCCGGTGGACCCCAGCTGATGGGAGGCCGCAAGGCTCTGCTGCCTCCTGCTTGTCTCCTCGCAGTAGTGGACCTCCCCCACAACCAGGCTCGACCTCTGCCTGGCGTCCGGTTTCCGATTCACTGCTGGTGAGCCGCCCAACCTCCCCATCCCTCCGCCTGGGAGAGGGAAGTAGCAAAATGGAGCCCGCGGGGCCAGACCCATACAGCCTCAGAAAACATGTGGGGCTCTCCTACTCGCCCACAGTCAGGCAACAGCTGCCTGGCTTCCCATTCTGCTGCTTCCTTCCCTTCTTGCAGGGCACAGCGCTCATGAGCGCAAAGAAAAAAAACAACGAATGGCTGCACATACTGGGGAAATGCCCACAATGCTCCTGAGGGCGAGGTACAGCGAGGAGGGGCAACTTGCAGCACCCTCCTCAATCTTAATTTCTGGAACAGATCAAAGTGCCCACCGCCCTGCGATCAGTGAGGAGAGGCAGACAGCACAGTGCTCCCCTCGCTCTAGATGTCAGGCTGGGCAGGGCTGGGCCCAGGCAGGCCAGCTCACAGGACCCTCCGGCAGAGGGGGAGTTCTTTGTGGCGGTTCCTCCTGGCGCCCAGCAATCCTCAAGTAAGCACCAGTCCAGCAAGCACTCCCTAAACATGGGGTCACGACCCCAATATTTATTTTACTGCAAGTCTTTTTTCTGCCCTGACACAGGGCACTGGACGTAGTCCAAACCCGTTCTGGGGGGCACTTTACAAGTGCACAATAGGTCCCATTGTTAGTATAGGCTCCGGCCCCCGACAAACCACAGGGAGTGGAAGGCAGGTACAGTCCTATTCAGGTTCAGGTGCTACCCCTCCCACTACTCCAAGTGCAGATCAGGCCTATTCTGCCTAGCACTGACTCACCCAGAACCTCTGGAGCCACTGTACCTCCCCAGCCCCTGTCAACCAGAGCCAGACATGCAATACACAACAGGCAGGCAGGCACAAAGAGACATAGCACAGAGAAATGCCCACTTCTAAAAGTGGCATTTCTAAAATGGTGATAATAAATCTGAGAACACGACTACGCAGCATTTATTGCCACTATTCCAAACATACCAAACTTGATCAGGCCACCCCTCTCATATCAGGAATTACCACTGAAACACATATCAGGGAATCCCCAATGTGTCCCTATGAGAGGGCACCCTCACAGCAGTAAGAAACCAAATAGGCTGTTTGTCACTACCAGTGCCACTCAGTTAAGGCATATGTCCTACCTTTAACCTACAGCGCACCCTGCCCATAGGACTAGCTAGGGCCTAGCTTAGGGGTGACTGATATGTAGTAAAAGGGGAGTCACTGACGTGGCAACCACTTTATGTGCCACGTCACAGCGGCAGTAAATCGCACGCAGGCCCTGCAATGGCAGAGGCCTGACACACGTTTGAAAGGCTACTTTGGTGGGTGGTGCAAGCAGCGCTGGAAGCACGCCAGTAGCATTTAATTTACTGGTCCTGGGTATATGAGATACCACTTTACAAGGGACTGATGGGTAAATGAAATACGCCAAACAGGTGTAGATCAATCTTACCACAGAGAGCACATGCACTTTAACACTGAACAGCAGTGATAAAGTGCCCAGAGTCCTAAAACCACCAACACCAGTTAGAAAAAATACAAGGAAGAGGGGAAAAAATTCTGGGATGACCCTACAAAAAGGGCCAAGTCCAACACCTGCATTCTGAAGGCGATAGCATGAAGATGGCACAGTGAAGCACTAAAGTGAAGAACTGCTCTCACAGTTATGAGGATGCAATTCCACCCTGTGACAAAACCTGCACCTACAGCACCAGGATATCTTATTTATTCTGGTGTCATGTACAGTTTTACAACCGCCAGATATCTGTGTGTCCTGGGTATTTATCAATATAACAACTATGCTGAAACTGGAAGTCATGAGACCATAGGTTCATCATAACATAAATTGTAAACATCTTTGTGAAAGCCTCACAAGTACAATTACACAGTTTTTAATTCTGCAGAAAAAAGAGCTCATCGCCTCTGTACCTCAGAAGTCTGAATGGAAGAGAAATGAATATATTCACAATGCCAGTTAGTGGGCCAATTTTTAAGGTGACATGCTATGTATTCAGTTGGGTCAGCAGTATCTGAAATTAGGAGGCTTCGCTGCTATTTTTCCCAACACTTGCAGAAATAGTCTTATCTTCCACACATTCAACCTCCTGATTCGAGATCAATCTGAGGCGTGTCTTCCACTAAAGGAGGAGGGATCCTCATATTCAGTATGACTTTAAAGGAAGGAAGGAGAGGGTGGAACAATCTGTTTGAAAACTGCTTAGTGAAAGTTCTGACAATAACAATTCTCAAGACAGACTTAGATTTATTAGCTGAGATTTAGCCTGTCATATCCACTTATAACTGACCGGTTTCAGAAATGGGGGTTGTTAGACTTGACATCCTTGGTGTGGTTTTCCCAGACTTTTTGCCTCTACCTCCTATATGTTTGACACTGTGCTGGATTTCGTGGTTTAGATGCTTTGGGCACTTTGCCACTGCTGATCAGTGCCAAAGTGCAAGGGCTTCCTGTGTAAATTGTTATTGTGATTGGTTATCCATGATTGGCTTATTTTTTTACCAGTAGGTCCCTAGTAAAGTGCACGTAGTGTGCCAGGGCTGGTAAGCCAAATGCTACTAGTGGGCTTGCAGCCCTGATTGTGCCACCCACATGAGTAGCGCTGAAAAGAGGAAAAGAGGTCTCATGCCTGCCACTGCAGTGCCTGTGTGCAATTTGTCAACCTGGCCAGTACACCCACTTGCCAGGCCTTACCCTTTCCTTTTCTTACACATTGGGCTCCCCTATGGTAGGCCCAAGGTACACCCCTGGGCAGTGTGCAGTGTATGTGAAAGGTAGGACATGTACTAGTGTCTGTAACATGTCCTGATAGTGGAATACTACCAATTTCGTTTTTCATTATTGAAAGGCTATCTTGCCCATAAGACAGAATGGGGACTGCTGTGTAACATATTTACCTGCATATCTTCCCATACGAGCCAGATAGATAATTGGAATCTGGTACCCCTGAACTCAGAATTTAAAAACACATCTTTTAGGAAGGATGGTTTTTTAATTCAGTGTTTGAAAATAGCACTTTTAGAAAGTGGCTATTTTCTTGTTCAATCTTTCTGTGTGCCTCTGCATGGATTGTCTGTCTGGTTTGAGAGTGACAGGGGCTGGAGTGGCTCCAGGAGTCTGGGTGAGTCAGCACTAGGCTGAATAGGCCTATCTGCATTTGGAGTGGTGGGAGGAGTAGCACCAGGGTCTGAATAGGGCTATGCCTGCCTTCCAAAATGCTGGCTCCACCTCCTGTGGTTCGTCTGATGACCCTGGCCCACACTGACAAAGGAAGAAGTGTGCACTGGCAGAGTGTGCCCAGAACTGGTTTGGACTGGGTCAGGACCCCTCACACATAGAGAACAAAGACTTTTGGGGTATAAATATCAGAGCTGAAACCCCTGAAAGTTAGGCTACTTTATGATCAAGAGGAACCTGTTGCCAAAGAGGACAGCTGAAGAGACTGAGGAGAAATACTGCCCTTGCTATGTGTCTGGGGCTGGCCTGCAGTTTGCTGTTTCTGCTGAGGAGAGGATCAGGGGACTTTGATGTGTGCTGTGTCCCATGCTTGAAGAAGGACTTTGCTGTGTGCTGTGTCCATCTGAAGTAAAAGTCTCCAAGGGCCTGACAAGAGCTGGCCTCCTGTTTCTGAAGTCAAAGGCACAAAAGGACTTCACCCCCACCTCAAACTAAACCCCGACAAAACCGAATTGGTGTTGACGGGGAGTGGTTGCAGTCCTTGGTCCTCTTCTTTTTGGCCCCATTCTCTTGGCCCCCCTCCCCTTCCGGTTCCCAAGGTTAAAACCCTGGGTATCTTTATTAACCCCCTGCTCACCCTTCATACGCAGGTTAACTCAGTGGTGTCTGCCTGTTTCTTTTCCCTCCGTACCATTCGTAAGGTTTCTCGATTCTTCTCTGTCGCCGCCCTCAAGCTCATTCTCATGGCCATGGTGCTATCGCGCCTTGACTATGGGAATGTGATCTATAATGGTGCTCCAGCCTACCTGATCCGCCGGCTCCAACTGATACAAAATCAGGCGGCCCGCCTGATTTATGGTCTTCCCAAAACCAACCATGCGACCCCTCTGTTGCAGTCTCTGCACTGGTTACCGGTGAGGGAGAGGGCCCTTTTCAAGTTGGGCTGCATCACGTATCAGGCTAGGTCGGGGACTGCCCCCGCTTTCCTTTGTGAAGCCATTTCATCCTATCTTCCGACTAGAGAGCTCCGCTCCGCTCACCAGGCCCTCTTGTCAGTCCCCCGATTCAGGAAGCAGAAGTCCGGGGGGGCCAGATTTGCGGTGCTAGCTCCATCCTTCTGCAATTCGCTTCCTTTTGCACTTAGGACTTCATCGTCCTACTTGGAATTCCGCAAACTTCTCAAGACCTTCCTGCTTTCTAGATCTGCAGCAGCCTAGCCTTCCCCTCCCCCTCCATTGGTTCACCGCTGTCTAGCGCCATGAAACCGTTCCGGTATAAGTGCGCTTAATAAATATTTTAAAATTCAAATTCAAATTCAAATTCCAGCTTCCTTGAATTCCTTGCTGGAAGTTCTGACCTGACCTGAGGTGCCTGTAACTGTGTGTGAGGCCCTTGCTGCTGGGAGCTAGAAGCACGACGCAATGAGGGAGAAGTGTGACACCGCAGCAGCAGCCGCAATTGCATCGCCAAGGAAGCATGTCGCCGATGCCGCTGTTCGCCGTTGCATCACTGGAGAAGCATGTCACCGGACCATCGCATCACTAAGGAAGCGTGTCGCCGCTGCCGCTGATCGCCATCGCATCACCAGATAAGCATGTCACAGGGCCTGTCACAGCTCAAGAAACCACTGATTTCGCCAAACGGCTGTCAGGCATGCACGCATTGCATCCACATTGTCACATCACATCAGAGACGCCATTTTATCGTCTCGCACTGGATCGTCGCAACGCATCAAGGCGCCATTTTGTTGCATCGCAACCGGAGCACAGGAATAGTCGTCGTATCGCCTTCTCTGCGACCCCTTTATTTGTTCTGTGTCTCTTTATTTTTGCAACAACCCTTTTTAAAGACATTCTACTGAGTATCTGTATGTTGTATTTTGTTGTTTTGATCTTGTTTAATTTAGATAAAGATACTTTATTTTTCTAAACTGGTGCGGTGTCCATTGGTGGTGTGTTCATTGTGTTACTGTGAGTGTTGGTACAAATACTCTACACATTGCCTTTGGGATAAGCATGTCTGCTCGTACCAAGCTATCAAGGGGGTGAGCAGGGGTTATCTAAAGTGTGTATCCCCTTTACCCTGACTAGAAGCAAGGGTCCCTATTTGGACAAAGGTACCTACCTCTGCCAACTAGAGACCCCCTTTTCTAACAGGTGCTGCGTCGGTTTTCTTAGCGGCACGGCTATGGGTGAAAATTCTTCTCGTGCTGTGGCGATGTATCCGAAAAACAGATGCAAGAACAGCAATGCATAGTTTTTTTAGTTCTTCAAGTTTCTTCTCCCAGCTCCCAAACAGCAGCAATAATCTCCAGAGGTCCTATACTGGCACAGGCACCTCCTGGCAGGCCAGAACTCACAGCAGCAGAGTTCAGGTGAGCTGGGGTGTAGTATTTGGGTCCCTGAGACATATAGGAGGAAGAAGCAAAAAGTTTGGGATAACCCTGCAAAAAGGGCCATTTCCAACAACTGGCAATTTAACATATTTGCTGTTCGAAGTAAGCACAGAAGAGTGCTGAAAATACAGCTTTAGGTGACTGGTTATTTTTGTACTGTCTGGGACATCAAAATAATGACCTGGCAACCCTAATCATAAGACTGAAACTTTGTTGCAGGAGCAGGCCATTATTTATTTCCTCCACCCTCGATTCCTGATTAATGCCATAATAGCAATAGTTTAACTTATATCTTAAATCATATGTCGTTGACAATAACATGCTGAGTTACTTCAAGTGCCTGGTAATACACCCTGCATTCAGAAAACTCACTCTTCATTCTCACCCCTAATCATAAGACTGAAAGTTTATTGCAGGAGCAGGCCATTATTTATTTCCTCCACCCTCGATCCCTAATTAATGCCATAATAGCAATAGTTTAACTTATATCTTAAACCATATGTCGCTGTCAATAACATGCTGAGTTACTTCAAGTGCCTGGTAATACACCCTGCATTCAGACAACTCACTCTTCATTCTCGCCCTTCACTTTTTCCCTAAACCTGCACTCACAGGGATCACAATGCACTCACAGTGATCACCCTGCACTCACAGTGATCACTCTGCACTCACAATGAACTTGTGCTGCTCACCCTATACCTCACCCTGCAGTCACACGAGCACACTACTCACCCTGCACTCATGTGACACTTCACTCCCCTGCACCTCTCACTGCTCAATCTGCAATCTCACTCAAACAAGCCCATCACTAACCATGCATAAATTCGTCCCACTCTGCACTTACATCCGCACCGAAATAGATATGGTCACCTCACTCACCCTGCAGTCACTCCTCTCACTCTTCTCTCACACTGTCACATCGCTCACTGTGCACTCACATGGGTACTCCTGTCACACACACAGCACAGAGGGTTAATGTACCTGCTAAAAAAGAATGTGTAGCATGCAGAGCACAGAACTGAGTGTGAGCAAACTATGACTAGCTTTAAAAAAATGAAATCTTTGTCAGAAAGGTGCTATAGAGAGATGAGGTGCATTGTTGGTGAGCGGTAGTGAGGGAATTCATGGAGAAGGAGGAAATGGGGGAGGGGGCACCAAAAAAGACTGTTGTGCTATGGCCAGCCCTGGCTGGTATTGTTAGCCCCTACCACTCCCCCCCCCCCTCCTCCCGAAGTTCGGGTCTAGTTGCACCCCTAATCTGTAGGCATGACAGAAATTGCTACAGAGCTTGGGCCAACAAAATACAAGGTGCCCTTGGTAGGAAGGGGATCTGTATTGGAGTTTAACGAGTTTAATCAAAATGCTATGCTGGGAACGAGAACACACAGGAAATCCACCATCTGGTGCTATCTAGCTGTTTTAGCTGTGTTATTGGCCTTATCAGTAGAAAATAAGACCGCTTTGATGTAAAATCTATTAGTGTGGCAGCATGACCGTGGGACTCCCCAAAAATAGAAGGTTTCAGGAAACATGACCCCTCAACTCCCCCTTTTTGACGGGGTATCTAAATCATGCAATTGATTCTAAACAGAATTTTGTCAGAGATATTTTGCCCCTTCTGATGTTTTGGGGTGTCAAGTCTGTCTATTTCCTTGTTTTGTTCTAACCCGAGTTATGGATTGTTGCTTTCCCTTTGGAACAGATAAAGCTTTAGAATAGCTCCTAGTTTAAATTTGGTCCATTGTAAAGCTGTAAGTGTTCCTTGGAAAAAAAGAGTGTAGTTGCAAAGGGTAATCTAAGATTCTTAATAAATACAAAAAAGATTGTGGAAATGTGTATTTGCCCATTGAGTGATATGACAGTCATGTGATTGATGAACAGAGAACCTAGAATAAAAAAGTAAAGAGGTAATATTACACATCAGTTTATTTCGGTTAGAAAATGAACCAATGGCGGAAAACGGAACCAATACCTTAATGATCTACGTGTCTTACTGGCGCTATTGTTGAATAAAAAAACTGCACTGAAAGCATTCACTTCCTGTTCTAAAACGCAGCTATCTATGAAGCCACTAGGACTGATTTCTGTTGCCGGTGTGTCAGGGTAGTTCATGACGTCGTATGCCCATTCTCGCTGCTATCATTGTGACATTTCAGTTTTCGTGCCACTAACACCCTACCCTCCCTTCCATTTCTCGGAAAGGCCAGGTAGCCAAATGTAATTAAACTGAATCGGAGATACAATTAAAACACTTGAATGCATCGAGAGTTAATGGATGCAATTGGTTGCTAACCACCGCAATGTTTCCATTTTAGTTCACTGAGGTTCACTTTAATCAAACGTTAGATTAATTAAGCAGTGCCCATACATAACGCTCTGGTCCAGTGCTCACAGTAAGACATTGGTTTTTGATATTATTAATTTGACTTCTTACACACGCTTCGCACCAGTCTTCTGAGGATTCTAAGTGATGCCAACAAATGATGCTAATGTTACTCGAGGTTAGTACTGGTCGATGTAATGGCACGCATCTCACCCACCTGGAAAACATGAAAGGCTGAGTCAAACCTGCACGGATTCGAACTCACAGCCTGAAAATCAGCGCATGTGTAATTGGCAATCGTACACATAAGCTAACATGCCACAAAATGTGCATCCTTTGTTCTGTAAAACCTACATTATTATTTTTACTTCGGCCCAATAAATGTTTGCATTGTCAAACGCCCCGAATGAGATTTGTAATAAATTGAGAAGGTAAAATAATGGGATAATTATAATAAACATTATTCCGGATGGGCCACAAAGGCTATATAACAACTATAACACTTACTGCAAGGCAGCGAGATGAATTGCTTGCTGCTGAAGACACACACCGCCGGGTGACATTTCAGGAGAGAGCCATTTCAATTCGTGATCTATAATTCATGTTTCCAGATTTAGACAACAATGTGTACTGCCATCTCTCTCCTTGGTAATTACTTTACTGTCAGCCCTCGGCGCAGTTTATACATATTTTTCATTTTTTATTGCACCGTATGCTAAAAGGCATACCCAGGCTGCAGATGTTGCCAGCAGCAAGCGATGGCGCAGTCACACAATAATATTAAAACAGGGCACATTTCGAGCTGACTTATGGACGGCCACGGGCCCTCCCACTGAACCAACACGTCCACGCCGGCCTGAGATACTTAATGTAGAGGACGGGGGCTCTGCATGCCAGGCACGTCCACGCAAACTGTCCTGCGCTGCTGCTCGTTACACTAATTGTGAGGCCGGTACAGAGAGACGACGCAGCATTACCTCCTCGTCAGCCCTCCCCGTCCCAGTCCTTACCAATGAGCATAGCTCCTCCCACCAGAAACTCCCAAGCAACTAAAAACCCATCCCTTCCCTCCAGGCCACACCCACACCCTAAGGCATATAACCATGTGACCCGCCCATCCACATCCTGTTTGTTTTTTCTGCGGAATTCATTTCCTGGCAACTTCGTTGTGGGGAGGTGCTGGACCGGTGCCTCCTTTCGGGTGAGTGTGAAACGGCCTGCTGGGCGGCCGTTTGTTCCCCAGTTGTACCTGTCTTCTTTTCATGTACTTTCGAGTCCCTGCTTTAGCGGGACCGTGGGGTTGGGGGGCCTTGACTGCCTGGTGTGGGGTGGTGTCTCCCTGCTGCGGCCTCCCCTCTTCCGGGTATGTTCCCTGCCCAAGCGGGTTCACCCGGGGTGGGAGGGGGGGTGTGTTGGGCGCGGCTGGCCTCTCTGCTCGCCTGTGGCGTGGCGGTTTGGCTCCTCCTTGGTAGTGTGTTTGGAGGCTGGGTGCTCGTGACGGGCCCGTGTTTCCCTCCGTTTGCTGCCATTGGTTTGTCCGGGTGTTCGGGGGCAAGGATGTGGTGTCCCGTGCGCTGTTTCCGGCTTTGGACCCGGTTTCGGGTTTTGGCATTGCTTCAGCCTCGTATGGTTCTGTGCGTGTCGCATTTCCTCCCCCGCCAACACGTGACATGTGTCCTTCTATGACACAACTGGTGCTTGTGGAAAGCGCGCCGTTACGTTTTCCACTGTTCCCATGTCTGATGTCTGTGTGGATCTTTGGGCTGCCTCTTCTTTCTCCTGTGCATCCCTTTGTCATTCCGTCTGGGGGGGGGCCCTGGTGTTCTGCTTGTGTTGGGCTGCGCCTCGGCTGCTTCTGTTTACCGCTGTGACATAATCCTCTATGTGCGGTGGAGCGTGATGGGTGTTTTAGCCTGCCCTTTACGGAAGTAATGTGCTTTATTACCTTTACAAAACGCCTGCCTGGGGCCGGTTCTTTGGGGGGTCGGGACTCTGTGTGCTGTAGGTCCTTGGTTTCTCCCCTGGCCTCTTTCTCCGGCCGTGGGTCGCTCTCTGCCCCTTTTGTGGGGCTTTGCTTTTGTTTCTGGAGGGGACCCGTGGTGGTGGCACGACTTGTCTTCCTGCTGGGGCCTCCCCTCTTCCAGGTTGATTCCCTGTCCTAGCGGGTTCGCCCGGGGTGGGGGGGGGTGTTGTGCATGGCTGGCTTCTCCGCACGTCTGTCCTCCTTTCAGGTGGGTGTGTGACGGTCTGCTTGGCGGCTGTGTTTTGTTCCCCTTGGATACCTGTGGTTTCATGTGCGTTTGAGTCCCTGCTTTAGTGGGATCATGGTGTTTGGGGGGGTCTGGGACTCCCTCTTTATGTCATGTTTGGGCTGGCCTACTATCCTGTTGGGGTGTGGCGTTCCCTGTTTGGCCCTTGTGGATCTTGCATTGCTTGGTCTGGGCACTACTTTCTCTGTTCTGTTCCCCTACTGGAGATGTGTGGTTTGGGCTCCGCTGTGACTGGGGGGGGTGGTCGCTGGGTCTTCCACTGCTCCTTCTCTGTTGTCATGTGCTGGATGCTTTGCTGTCGTGGCCCCGGACATGGTTTCGGGTGAGTCCTGTGGGCAGGCTTCATGGTGTTCTGCTACGTGTTTGGGACTGTTTGGGGTTCCCTTGGCCCTTGGGAGGTGGGAAGTCTGTAGACTTTTTCCCCTTTTTCCTGTTGTTGGGGCTTGTAGGCCTCCGTCTTTCTGTACTCTGTGAGCGGTGTGCTTGATGGGGGGTGGAAGGATGTTGTCACGCTTGTTTTTCCCCTGGCTCTGGCGGTGGGGTGTCCTTTACAGTGGTTCGCTGTGGTGTCCTGGCTGTAGTGATGGTCGATCCCTGCTGGCTGGTGTGCCTTCTCGGTGCCTGTTGGTATCTGTGGGTGCCGTTCCTTCTTATTCTGTGGTCCTGCTTGTTGCGTGGCCTTGGATCCATCTTTTTCTGCCTCTGGTCCTACAGTTCTGTCTGTGCCTTGCCCCTGCTTTTGGGTTCGGTTGCTTCTCTGTGGCTGTCGAGGTTTCTCTGCGGCCTACGGCCTTGCCTCCCTGGATTCGCCTGCTCTGGTCTGCTCTCGGGAGTTGGGCATGGTCGGGCCTGGTTGGTGCCTGGTTGGGAGGCCGCCTTGGACTACCGGGTGCTGTGGGCTACGTTCCCTCTGATTCTTTTTCCAGGTTGGGACTGCTGTTGCGTTTCCTGACGGATTTGTCCTTCGGTTCCCTTGGTACGGCGGCGGCTTGGTCCTCTGTGGCTGTTCGATGGCTATTGTGCTTCTGGCCTGGGGAGGCGGTGCTGCTTGTGGGGCTGCTGTGATGGGGCTTTCCTTCGGGGGCTCTGTCCAGTTTGGGGTTCCGTTGGTGCCCTAGTTCGATTTGGCGGCTGCGGTCGTTCTTGTTGGCTCCAGTCCGATTACTCGGTGTGGGTAGTTTACGGGTTGTGTGCGGGCTTTTGGTCTGCCTTTCGTTACCTTTGATTGCCCGACCCTTTTGTGGTGTGGTGCGCGGCCGGTGGGTTCCTTCCTTCCACATGTCCCGGGGTTTTCTGAGTGCTTCCTCTTCTTCTGGTCCCTCCTTGTTGGGCTGGGCTACTGGATGGGTTCTGCGCTGCCCCTGTTCCGGGTTCTCTGGCGATGTGTCGGACTTTCTTTCTCGGTTTTCGGGGCTTCGTTTCTGTTGGGCCTGTGTGGTACCCTCTTCATTCCTTCATGATGGTGTCTCTTCGGTTGTTTCTTCTCTTCCTGTTGGTGGGTTTTCCTGGATTCTCTGGTTCTTTGGGACGCCTGCTTTCATATGACAGTTCACGCGGCTTCGTGGTGGTTCCTACGTTCTGTGGGGGTGTTCATTTCCGCTTTTTGGGGCTGCCTTTTGGATGGTCTGCGTCTCCTGGTGTGTTTGCTGACCTTTGGCTCCCTGGGTGGTTTTGTTCAGCTACTCTGTTTGCCCTGCTCTGGGGTTCCGGGTGTTCCCATCCTTGGCCGGTTGGTAGATTCTTCCTCTTCTTTCCTTCCGGCTCCGGCCCTTTCACTGGGTGTTTGCTGGCTCCTGAGTCGGTTTGGGTGGATTCTGGTCTTGGAGTCTTCCATTCTTTGCGCCACTCGGGTGCTACTGTTCGTTGGGTGGTTTCGGCGCCTCGGTTGGTGGGGTCTTCCCGCCGGTGCCCTGCGGGCTGGCTCTGTTGCGAGGACTGCGGTGGTTGTTGGGGGCTCAGTCTTCCTCTTCTCCCCGGCGGCTCCATGTTAGGCGGCTGTTGTCTGCTGCTGTGGGGTTTGTTCCTTGGGCCCGTTGGCGCTTGTTTCCTCCTGGTGTGTCTTGCTCTGGGGCTTTGGGTTCCGGCTTCTTTGGGCTGTCTGCTGTTGTTTCCGGGGGGTGTGGCCATTGGCCGCGGGTGGTCCTGTTGGCTGGTGGTTCGCTCCTCTTGCGTTGCTGCCCTTTTATGTCCCGTGAGCGGTTGCCTCTGTGACTGTCTTGGGCTTGTTGGGCGTTGATTGTCCTTGGACCTGTTACTCTATGGTATGTCTTGTGCCTCTGCTGCCGTGGGCTCACTCTGGAGTTGGGTTCATATCCTGCCTCTGCTTTCGTGATGTCCCTTGGTGGTTTTGGTTCTTGTGGTGCTTTCATTTGACCGGAGAGCTTTAGCTCGATGGTTTGTCTTGTGCCTCTGGTGGCGCAGGCTCGCACTGGTGTGGGTTTGGGTCCTTCTCCTGCTTTCTTTTTCTCCTGTGGTCGGTTCGGTTGGCCTGGCCTCTTTCTGCCTTGGCTCCTCTTGTGGTTCCTGTCGGTCTGGTCGGACTGTGTGGTGGTACCTTGGAGCTTTGGCTAGTTGGTGTTTCTTGTACCTTTGGTGGTGCCCGCCCTCGGAGGCCTGGGTTTGGATCCTGCCTTTGCTGTGACTATGTCCCCTGGTGGTACTTTTTGACATTCCCTTTGGGCTTTCTGTCTGCCGGGGGTTTTGTTCTTGTGGCGACTCACCTGCGTGGGGTGTTTCCCTCCCGGTCCGTGTTGAGCCTCTTGCTGGCCTGGTTCGAGGTTCCGTTGTTGGTCCTGTTTTGCATCTCCGAGGATCGCCTTGGGTTGAGGTTGTTCTCTGGTTTGGTCCGGCGCTGTCTGGGGGGTGGTTGCCCTGTTCTTCTGTTGGGTGGGGGCCTGCTGTGTGCCTTTCCTCTGTTCGGTTGCCCTTCGCCTCTCCTGTCCTGTGCCGGTCGTGGGGTTTTCCTTCCTGGTTTACTGTCCGGCACGGGGTGTGTATGCATTGGATTCCGGTGCGTGTCTTGGGTTTCTGGGCGGTTGGCTTCGACTTGAGTCGGGCTGTGTCCTCCCTGCGTGCTCTGTGGGCAGATGTGTTGGCCGTTCAGGGTTCGGGCGTTGGGCCGGTGCGCCCCTTGGTGTCCGGGTGGTTTTGGATGGTTCCTCCTGGTGCCGTTCTTTCGTTCCTTTGCTCCTCGTTGGAGTTTCTGGTTCTGCCTGTTTTCTATCCTGTTCCTCTTTCTGGGGTTTGGGTGCGGCTAATCTGTTTGACGGCTGTGCGGGCTCTGGAGGTGTTCCTCCTTCCTGCGGTGCCTTTTTTATGGGGTGGTTTTCCCTTTTTGTTGCCTTTAGTCTGGCTGGTCCTGTTTTGGGGCCTTTTGTGGCTGCTCTCCGTCGGTGGCTGTGTCCGCTGTGCGGCCTGCTGTTGGGCTTGTGGTGTGTTGGCGCCTGGGTCGGTTCGAGGTTCCTGGCCTCGGGGGTGGCTGCTTCTTGGGCTTGCTTCCGGGGGGCCTCCCTGGCTGTGTTCTGCATGTATGCTGCTGGGTGTTCTCCTCGCGCTTTTATGTCCTCTTGTCGTTGGTTGATGTGTGGGACTGTGTCTCCTGGGTTTGGGGACGCTGGGTTGCGTTCTGCTCGGGTTGTGTGCCTTCCTACCTGGGCGACTTGAGTCTGTTTTACTACTGTGTGAAGCCGATTCTTGCTTTGGTATCTGCTCATTGGTAAGGACTGGGACGGGGAGGGCTGACGAGGAGGTAATGACCGGTTACTCACCGGTAATATTCATTACTCCGAGTCGTAGCCCTCCCCGTCCCAGTCCTGGTTCCCATCCCTCCCTCCCTGTTCGGCTTCTTGTGCTTGGTGGTACAGGATGTGGATGGGCGGGTCACATGGTTATATGCCTTAGGGTGTGGGTGTGGCCTGGAGGGAAGGGATGGGTTTTTAGTTGCTTGGGAGTTTCTGGTGGGAGGAGCTATGCTCATTGGTAAGGACTGGGACGGGGAGGGCTACGACTCGGAGTAATGAATATTACCGGTGAGTAACCGGTCATTTGTCGATAGGTGACTAATCACTGCGCCTGTCAGTCACGTACATGAACACGCCCCCTTGATGCTTTGAAGATGATGATTGACGACATACAGGGCCTGTGTCTGACGACTGAAAGGGAACAGTTCTAGAAGAGTGGGTGTGTCACAAGCTGTCAATTACTGTTTGTTTGCCTTAGACAGAATTCTTCATCTGCCACTATTAAAAAAAAACACACCCACACACCCACAACAGGGCTCCCGTAGAATGAATGACTTTAATCTGTTCTTCAAAATTGTTTCTTGAAAGACAGAGCACAGTTTTCATTAGCTAATGTTTTGGTAGTTTGTCCTAGCCTACGGATGGAAAAATGCCTGGCAAATACAGCAAACACCAACGTCAGCATGTTTTTCCACGCGATCAGGAAAAAGCGTGTAATTGGATAATAATTATTGCACCTTTCAGACTCAGCAGGGTTGTTAGTTTTTTCGGCATTACTGGTCAACTCCTAACAAGGGCCAAAGACAGAAAATAGTTATTAATTTGCAACACCGCAACAGCAAAATAACAGTGCGCTTATTTTGTCTCTCTTTTTTCTTTTAGCACTTAGTAAGATGAAGGTTCTGGAAAGTCATTTCAGTGCGTCCAAATCATAGTCTGGCCTGAAGGAAGATACAGCTAGATTCATGAAAGACCCGTTTTGCGAGTCTATAATAGCGATTCATAAGGAATCGCTATTACAGACTCGCAAAACGGGATTCATGTAGGAATCACAATATTTATTGCGATTCCCACTGATTCCTTATTTGCGATTAGCTAATTGCTAATCGAAAATAAGGAATAACTCCCCATGCATTGCTATGGGCCTAAAGGCCCATAGGAATGCATGGGGAGTTATTCCTTATTTGCGATTAGCAATTAGCTAATCGCAAATAAGATTGCGATTTCAAGGGTGCCAGGGTGTCCAAAGGACACCCTGTAGCACCCCTGAAATGTAAATTTACACAGGTGTTGCGCACACACATGTCCAAATGACATGTGTGTGTGTAACATGCAATTGGGAAAAATGCACTAAAGTGCTTTTTTCAAATTTTTCGCTATTTACCACAAAGTCAGACTTCATGGTAAATAGCGACCAAAAATTGCGAATTCGCAATGTAGAAATGTTTAATGAATTGCATTTAAGGAATCTCAAATAGAGATTCCTTAAATGCATTTCCTCGCAAATGTGCAAATTCTTTATTAGCGAATTTTGCATTTGGGATGATGAATCCCAAATGCAAAAATTGCACTCGCAAAGGGCCAGATTCTCAGAATCTGGCCCTTTGCAAGCGCAATTGAGCTTGATGAATCTAGCTGATAATCACTTATTGGAGAAAGAGGCTCGGAAGGAGGTAAGCAAGCACAGAACAAGGCTTTTTACAAGTGATCAAGCTGAGCTTAGAAAGAAAAATCGAAAATCCGGAAATTAGTGGAATAAAATGCCAGAACTACTGATATGCCACCCTTGTCAATTGCAAAAAGAAAATGTGCAGAGCAAATGCAAGTACAAGTAGAGACAAATAAAAAGGAAATGCAGGAAACGTTAAAAATTTCTGAAATAATACGTCAGTGTGCCAGTTTTAGATTTACAAAATGCTTCAAGGGTCCTATGTCAAATCCGGATAGAACATCTTACACCAAAAAAACAGGGCAGGTTGGCATTTTTGCACACAAGCAAACATAACCACCTGCAGTTGCTCTCAGGTACAATTCCGATTCAAGGCAACGGGTACTAGAAAGAAAAACAAATGACACATTTTAAAACTGTGCTGGACAATTAGCTCTGAGTTTTATCTACGTATGGTGTGTATTGCCAGAAAGTTTCTATATGTTAGCCTTTACTCTTAATGATATTTATGTGGACTTCCATAAAACGGTGGCAACATGTCACTTAAGTCACTTCAGAGCGCCCTGTGGGACAAATACAAAAAAGTGAAGAAAAACTGTGGCGCTGGGTTTAAAGTCCATCCAGAAAACAGGAAGGCCCTGAATTCCGTCTTCTTCAGCCATAGAAGGATTAGAAGTGAATCTAATTACTTATAAAGGACAGTCATTTCCTTGCTATTCTGCTTATGATGATCATGGGCTTAGACTCTTAAGTGAAGATGGCTGAGGCAGTACCTTTGTCTTTCTTGCTGGGGGTGCTCCAGTTGTGATGTACAGTAGCCAGGCGCACATAGGCAGATTCTACCTGAAGAGTAGCCATAAAAAGGGAGGGGGCGTAACAGACAAAATTCTTGGGGAAATCCTGATAGCCATGTTCTGTAGCTGGCTACAAGCAGAAGGATTCACACATTGACTTGATGCAGGGCCAAGATGTATGTATTGTGGATGGTATAATGGCTACCTAGTGTTTCTTACAGATATATCGTTACTGTAGGTGGGTAGCTCGTTCATTCATGTTGTTCCGTACCTGGATGACACGCTTATCAAAGCCAATGCGTACCCATAGTGTCTCCAGCACACTCGCATAGCGCTGCAGTTGCTGTGCCAACTGGGGTTCACAGTCGATTTTTTGAGATCGCATCTTCAACCCTCCAATACTCAAAACTATCTAGGAGCCACTTTAGATTCCCAGGAGCTCTGGCCTTCCCCAATGCGGCCAGAATTCTCAATATTCAGGTGCTAATTCTTCAGTTTCAGCCCTCTCACTCTCTACCAGCTCAAGTGAGAGGATGCTGCATTACGGCTAGAGCAGTCGACCTCAAAGCTAGGGAACCGGGTTCGAGTCTCGGCAATGACGCTCAACATCCTGTGATTCGGGGCAAATCGCTTAATCTCCCCGTGCCTCACATAAATGAATGTGTCTGTAACACAACTGGTGCTCATGTAAAGCGCTTTGATACCCGATTTCTCGGGTCTA
This sequence comes from Lissotriton helveticus, assembly GCF_964261635.1. Lineage (NCBI taxonomy): Eukaryota > Metazoa > Chordata > Amphibia > Caudata > Salamandridae > Lissotriton > Lissotriton helveticus. Next base: position 498,224,329 of record NC_136063.1, read on the forward strand.
GTTCGCGCTATAGAAAACTCTACAAAATAAAATAAAAATAAAATATAAAATTATGGATAGGTAACAGTGAATTATGGGGATGCTTTTCACTGAGAGGCTCTGATTGTTGCCAAATGAACAACAAGAACAAAGTTCAAATTGTCCATGATGTCACTTAGAACTTCAGGGTGAATAACATCTCCGTAATTCAATTTTTTACCCATCTATAATTTTATATTATGTATGACCCCACCCCACCGACCCATACCATCATCCACCCCTGCTTTCAACTGCTAATCAGGGAGAGAAGAGTAATGGGAAGCCATACATAACAGGGTCTCCCCTCCCTGTTCCAAATGAAAAAAAGGAAATGCATTACCTGCCATCCTTAAGGAGCCCCCGCTAGCTTCCCTGGCTTCCTTATCCCTCCTGCAGCTATGCTTTCTGATTTCAGTGAAAGCAGACAAGCAGCACTGCGCCGACAGCCCTCTGAGCCCTATCAGTCTGGTGTGGAAGGAGTTTATGATGTAGCAACAGTGGGTTACGAGTCTTGTGATCAACTGTTGCTCCTTCATAACAGTGAGTTATGACATTTAGAAGCATAAATAAATGCTAGCGGCTCTTTACCAGTGCCGTACATAACAAGGTCATATTTGTTGGCTGATCTGTGATAGCCAACTAAGGACCAAATAAACATACTTGGAAGCTTTGGTGTAGAAACTGTCTTTCGGCCTTCTGAGACTGACACTCACTCACTTTTTATCTTTAGATTATCTTTAGCTACAGGAACTAGTTGCACTCCAGTTCATCGATATCGCTGCTTCATGAGCACCCCTTAGAGGATATTAAACAGTTATTGGTAGTGAAACAAGCCAACTCACCTTGAGCTAACAGGTTATAGGGATATTTAGTTTTTGAAGGTTTTATTGATTGGTACCCGTAGATAAACCACACTAGAGCTTGAACAGTTCAAGAAGCTGACAGTGTCTGGGTTGGCAACTCTGTCAAGGTAAAATTGTATTTTATCTTGGGCACTAGTTGGTAGCTTTAGAAACAGTGGGTTCTCTTTATTGGTAGGCCACACTTTTTGACATGTGGGGTGCTGTCAGCAAGCAAGGCCTGGCTCTTGGACCCATAGCAGATGCAGGTTAACCGTAACAAGACAAATAAGGTCAGTTCTGATAGGCTTGCTTCTTTTTGCATGACCCCCTGGCAGCCGCGGTCCTTGTAAGTAACAGCGGTGGGGCCGCGGGGGGTGGGGGGGATTTCGAGGGACGATACAGAGGGAAAATTAATTATTTATTTTATTTTGCTGTGCCATCATCACTCGAAATCCCACCCCCCACGCGGCCCCACTGCTCTTACCTGCATGGACCCGGCTGCCCCCGGGGGATTCTTTAATGTCTTCCCTGCATCGATTAAGAATGACTTCAGCTATTGTGCTGAATACAGTCTCTAATATAAATTTGTAGAGTCAAAAGAAGTGGTCATTCTTTCTCTTATTTGGCTCCTTGGAACTGGAATAAGCTTCAGCTTTCCATCTGTCCCTGTAAGCAACTGGCAACGTTTTAAACAATCATTGTCATAGCCAATAGGTCTCGCCTTTGGGACCTTATAAATGTTTAGTCATGCAGCCCATTATCCATCACATTTAGGGGAGGGAATGTAGCCTTACGGCTAGAGCGGTCAACCTCGAAGCTGGGGAACTGGGTTCGAGTCTCGGCAACGACGCTCAACACCCTGTGATATTGGGCAAATCACTTCATCTCCCTGTGCCTAACAAAAATAAATGAATGTGTCCTTGTGTAACGAAACTGGTGCTATGTAAGGCGCTCTGATACCCAATATTTTCGGGTATAGTTCGTGCTATATAAAACTCTAAAAAAACACACAAAAAAGACAAAAAAGTTTGCCCTGTGTGTCCGTATGATGCTACGTATTTCTGTGTACCCGAGGCGTAGGGTTTTAAGGATACTATAACCATCATGTGAACACAGCCCAAGACTACCAAATAAGTTTCAGTCTGAAAGGCACAGTCTATGTTCCCACAAGGGACTATGTGTTGGTATTGATTGCCCTCTGCTCTGGATGGTTCTGTGCTGGAGTGTAGTGCAAAATGCAATGGGTATTGCATTTGTGAGAATTAGAGCTATTGGCCTTATAAATGTTAATGTATTTTACTTATGCGTTTTGAATTGTTGGTCTATGTGGTGTGCAGTGGAATGATGTGGTATGGTGTGCAGTGGAATCGTGGATAGTAATTATGTTGTATGAAGTTTACTGGAATTATGTGGAGTTGGACTGGGTGTTATGGAGAGTAATTATGTGGTACGGTATTTTGTGGTGTGGAGTGTTATGTAATTGAGTTAATGGAGTTTAATTATGTGGTGTCCTGTTGAATTTTGTGATGTGGAAATGTGGTGTGGATGTATGTATGTGGTGTGTTATGTTTTTCTGTTATTGATTTTTATTATGTGGGTTCTTGTTGAAGTATGTGGTGTGGAATGGAAACGTGTTGAGTTGATTTGTGTTGCGTGGAAGTGCGTGGCTTTGTGTGAAAGTATGCTGATTGGAATTAGGTTGCATGGTGTGGAATATATATATATATATATATATGGGTTGTTGCTATGTGGCATTGATTGTTTTTTTTTGTGGGCTGTATTCATGTGGTAGAGAGTAGAGAATTATTATATGGGATGAATTAAGTTGTGCTGAGTGGCATGCATAGTGTAATTTCGCTGTGCGGTTTTGAATTGTGTGCTGGTGAATTGTGTGGTGTTGTGTGTTACAGTAACTATCAAGTTATAATAAAGAAAGAGTGAGTTTGAAAGAAGAATATGGGGAGGAAGGGTGGAAGAGATGTCGTAAGATAGTAAAAGAAGGTAGGAGGTTATGGTGGATTTGAGGGAAGGAGGTAGGGTGTAAGAGATAGTGTAAGAGATGAAAAGGGAGGAAAGAAGAGAAGAAGGGAGAGAGGAGGTTGAAGGAAGAAAATGAAAGGCTTTTGTGAGAGAAAGGAAGGCATTTGTGAACGAGAAAGAGAGGGAGCATAAGAGGAAGAGAGTTGGGTACAGGTGATGTACGTAATGAAGAGAAGGGAAAGTAAGGAAAAGTGAAAGGAGTGAAGTAAGGGAAGGAGAATGGAAGGGAATGAAGCGACTGTAAGGAAGGCATACCTTATGGAAGGAAGGCATACCTTATGGAAGGAAGCACTGCGTGTATGCAGTGGAGAAGAATGAAAGAGAAAAGAGGACTGAATTAAAGAAAGGCAAGAACGGAGTGGAGTCAAAAGGAGGCCAGAAATGATTTGCAAAGTATGTGCTTGATGGAAAGAGGCAAGTGGGAACTTTACAGCCTTTCTCTTGATTTATAAAGACGGGTGGAAATAAGCTTGTGCAGAATAGGAGAACAGGACAGGGAAGGCTTGTTGTGTACTTTAGAAGTCGATAAAGTGAAGCAAGGGATTTTGGGGGAAGGGGAAAATGGAACAAAATAAAGACTAAAGGAAGATTAGAGTGATGTCCAAAACCATGGAGAGAAAAAGACAACATGGAAAGGTGTCAATTGGAAGTCAAATGGAGAGCACTGCGAAGGAGATAGGGGCTGCCTCTACCTTCCTAATCAGTACATTTACCTGCAGAGCCCAAACCTGAAGTGAGAGAGATGGTGTAAGGAAGAGACGAACAGTGGCCTGGTGACTATTATAATGTACTTATTGTTTGGGCATACAAGTAGGAGAGTTATTGGGAGGCACCCCCCTAATTTGGCGGAGAGCTACGCTTGACCTTCTGTCTCTCTGATGAAAGTTCTTATTCCCTAACTCAATGACACAAATGTTGTCGACTTCCCAAGCACTGAAAACTGACTCCATAAGGGCTAAGAGCTGAACCTTAGAGACACAGATCTCTCCAGTCCATACACACAACTCTGGCTATCTTTCACAACCCCCAAACCTGAGAACTCTCAAGCTCGCCTCCTTTCACCTACAACGCACACCTGTGAGACACTCCAAACGACGACTACCAGTTCACATTGTCTCTATGAGATATGGCAGCATCTGCCTCTTTTTTCATTTTAAAAATCTGTGCTTGTTGAGTAAAATCACTGTCCCCAAGTGGTAAACCATTATTTGCTGGTGATCTTCTTGCCCTGTTCATGTTTGTTCACTTTGTAAATAAATGCTAGTTTAACCCATGCTCCTGGTTGATACTCTCGGAGTTCCTTCTTCTTCGTTGCTCCAGTGTACCGAATTGCCTCTCCGGTTCCTTCCCTTGTTCTGTCCTCGGCGTGCCCCTATACTAGTGCTCCCGCGTAGTCGGTCAGGTCGTAGCACGCCCCGCCCCGTAGAGGGACGGGAAGACCCCAATGATGAAGCATGACACTATTGGATTTTTTTAGTGTGTGAGGGGTATTTTAAAAAGCACACTGTGCTCTCATCTTTACCACCCGAAGAGAGAGCACAAATACTGGATTCTCAAGTGCTGCGTTTTTTTAGCTTTTGTTGTTAGCAGAGCAGATACTGAAGGAGAGCAGGGACCGTTGACAATTTTAGAGCATAACAGACACAATAGTACCAGTTTAACTATATAGTGTTTTTTATTCGGTTTTATCAAGTACTCAAATGTGTACTCCAGTACTATGTAAATAGCAGGGACCGGAGATGCCCTGCATTATGCTTGTTTGTCAGCCAGGGGGAGAGAGACATCTGCAAATGGTAGTGTAATGTAACATTTAGTTACAATGGTCAGCACATACAATTCAAAAGGAATTTGTGTCATTTTAAAGCTCCCATTTACTTTTCAGAACGATCCAGAGCTCCTCTGAGGTTATTGTTGTTTTAAAAAGCATAACACAGGTAGTTACACGCAGCAACCCAAGCAGCATTTGGGATACATAAGAATCCTTTGCCAACTTGAAATACTAACCATCAACATCAACAATCATTAAATAATAGTGGTCCACCATATTGTGTCGCATGGCCTTATATAACAACAACAATAACAAACACAGGCACCCTCCTCTCCCCAAGGGCTGTCTACTCCTTTCATGCGGGATGGACAGATATGAGCATAAATTATTCACAACAAAAATCAAAAGCAGAGAAAACAACAGGGATGGCTTGTTGTGTAATATTCTGAGTATGATAGCTTGCTGCACCAGCAATTACGAAAACCAGACGGTAGGCAGAGATAGTGTCAAACAAGTAACGGAGCTCAAACATGAGCTGTGAACTAAATGGTGAGTGCGTGCGCTTGGGAGACCAGTCTCCAGTTTTCAAGCACTGCACTCGTGCTCATGGCGCGCCGCTGCTTGCTCCCGCAAGGTGGATGCCGCCTCAAGCACGAGTGCGGTGCTTGAAAAGTGAAGACGGATGGCTAAAGGTCCTCCAGTTTGGCTGTCCATTCCATTTCTCTTTTTCCTCAAGAATGAGCAGGCCTTATCAGCACTGAGATATTCCTTCAGGAGTGAGAGTTTGCACTTTATGAGTTCTCCAAACATAGCAGAACACATTCACAAAGATTATAGGAAGTTTGTGAAGAAAAAATATTTTCACACCTTAGCATTTATTAGTGCTGTGTACATGTATAGCTTGAATTGTAGTGCATCTAACCTGGCAATGGAGATGCTTCTATCCCCTAGAGCATGTCAAAATAAGACCATACTGTGTTATCAAGTTTGCATTTTGGTGCCGTGTTTTGAGAGCACATAAAAGTGCCATCATAATGGACCATGACAGTAATTTATTGATACAGGGAGGAGCATCTTTTTATCTGCTTTACCTGATTTTTTGTCTTACAGAAGAGCTTGCACATTTTAAATCCGGACAATGTGAGTGTGCTTACCCTATTGCTTACAATTGCCATACATGGTTGATGAACCACAATTGTCTGTTTAACTTTTTAGGTAAGCTCATGGCCAAAGCTTGCAAAAAGCGCAGAAGTGGAATACAGTTTTGCTTCAGTGGTGAAAAGGGTTGTTCTCATTACAATACACCTTCTATGGTTTTCCCCATCTCTAGAATAAAAATAAATGTTCACCTCTAAGGACCATATTCTAGGTTTTGGTTCTGGGAGGGACACAGTCGTTGGGACATGCTCACCTTGATGAATGTGTGACTACAGGGAGCCGTCCGCACTACCTCGCCTATTCGAGTGTAAACTAGAGGGAAACTCGATTTTTATCGGATTGTGATTACATGTCCTACGTATTCTTACAGGCGCATACTTTGACCTACATATTAAGGTAGGATAGAAGGGTATAAATACTAGAATTCAAGAGTCCTGATGAAAGCTGGGGAAGACACTCGGTCCGGCTGAAACATGTCAACAACCTTGCAGAGTGGAGGGGTAAACGGTCCATAACTCACCTGTTTACCACCAACCACAGGTTTAACAAAACCTTTTTTAACCCTAACCGGGGAACCGCCAATAAAATAGGTATTTAGAAGTCCTTGAGTTAGTTTTAACTTTTTTTATCTGCACCTTATTCTTACTTGATCCCAATTCTTCTATATCTTTGTATTGTGTCCCCACCCTATTGCTCCACCTCGAGCGTTGGCTTGCACAGAGGTGTGTGTGTGTGTAGCAGCCCTATGATGATGAGGCATGCCACACATTTTTGTGGGTGAGGACAGTTTTTCTAATATTTTTTTTTGCTTGTCAGCCTCTAAAAATAGCGATTTTATACCCCCCTACTTCTCTTTGTGTGTTGTGCTGTAGTAGTGCACCAATGCAAGTTCACCCTTCACAAATAGAAAATAACCATCGTTTCCAGTAGTTACAAAGTTTTTGGAGAACATCAGACATTTACTCAAGCACAATACAGGGCTTCAACTGTAATGTTACATTTGGTTGAAGGTAAATTGTTCAACGTGTGATTTGGGAAACAAACACTTTTTTTTAAACCTTCTATGCAAACTACCAGCACTGTTTGGTTTTGCTCTTAATACTTATGGCGAGGAAAGTCAGAAGGCAGTAGAGAAAAACGGGACATTTCCAACCAAAGGCAGACTGTGCTGCATGAGAGTGTCTCAAAGATGCACACTACAAAAAATACATCACTCTAAACAGCCTGTCAGCCAAACCAAATGAAGCTGCCTGCCAGGCTAACACAATTTGAATTTTAATCTCTAAATCAATAGCTGCATCATAGGAATTTACTTCTTGTGCAACAAATCCGAAACCTAAAATAGTTGATACTTGTTATTTCTGTAATTCCTTGTTTGGAATTACTACTACATTAAACAAAATCAGGGTCAGAATTCCTCCTCTGGAAGAGGGCCTAGATTAAAATGGCCGCCAATCGTCGTACTCACTTTCCCTCTTTCTCTTTCTCAATATTTAACGCCAGGAATAGTGCAGACCATGTTCGCCCATACTGGCCGTCCATGTGACGTGTAGCGGCCCTGCTAATCCCAGCTCTTGTTTTCCAGACTCAGCTCCCTGGAGTCCTAGAAGCAAGCGCACAGCCTCGCGAAAATTGATGAAGTGGAGTCAGCCTTTGAGCAAGAATAATGTGGATAATCTGCAGGGCGCCACTTAATGCAACCGTGTGGGTACGCCAAGCCTTATTGAGAATGTTCTGCCCGTAATTCCCACTGTGTTTGTGACTGCACATTTACAATGTATGCAAATAATTAAAGTATTAGCCTTTAAAATCAAAAAAGCACACTGTAATAAACATGGAGGAATAAACAAGGGCTTGAAGTCGGAACACTTAGTACAAAAACATTTTAAGCTTGATTTTGTTCAATACAACATCTTTGAGCACATATTTGATACTTATTTTAAGGCGCAAATTATCAAAGCGCCTGATTTAGACTTAAGCGGGCGGGTTACTCCATCCCAAAGGCGGCGGATATCGTATCTGCTAAAATAAAAATCCCATAGGACATGAGATTTAAATTACGTCGGATGGAATATCGTCACCATTGTGACGAAGTAACCCGTCCACGAGATCCAAATCAATCCCTAAATCCGCTTTGCCGGCGCTTCAGGTTCCAGCAGTGTATGATATCACGGAGGTGTGCTCTACATTAGGAGAGACTTGCAACCCACTCTCCCCACCTTATGTCCTCCTCTTTGCCTTACAATGAGCCCGTGGATCCACTTGCCAGATCTGGTGGCAGGTCCTCCACTTATTTGGGCGCCATGTTCTGGAACCATCTTTCTTACGTGCGTATCCCCCACTTGCCCCCCCTCGCCACACTGCCCACAGGTCTTTCTCGACTTCTCCCTCCAGTGATGTTTAATTAGGCCTTGCAGTGCACTTGGTGAGGTGTCCTTCAGCAAAATAAACACGGCACAAAGTCCGCACAGCTTCGTTTTTCAGTGTCAGTATACCCTTTACATAGTTGTGTGCTCTATAAATAGCAGGTTCATTCATCATTCACCGTCGACAGTCTGCCTCTTGCCTAGATTGCACACTTGCTCAGGGATCAAGCTGGGAGTTCAGTTCACTTCCTTGTGCGGTGGAACTCTAGCTTGAGCCTCTTATCTTCTCAATTTATGAACAGTGTCTGGAAGTATCACGCTCTCTGTTATGGAGGTTTCAGTGGTGTGATTTCCAGAAAAGCATGAGCAAAACTATTTTGCACAAAGGACTTGCTGCAAATACCCACCATCAAATCCACACCATAATATTAAACTGCCAAGATGGATACATGTGTGGTGAACAGTATCACTCTAGTTAGAATTCGAAATGGGAAGAAATCGGCCAGTGTGTCCCCTTTGCCCTGGTTGAGCTATGGAATACTTATTGTCATATTGAGAAAGTGGGTTACTAGTTGGGGTAGATAGTAGTCCCCCACAAGTAATAATGTCCCTATTCTTGTTAGGTGAAGTAAATGTTTAAGTTAATAAAACCTGAGCTCAATCCCTGATAGTGATGGCAAAGAGCAGACAGGCTTAATTTAGGAAAATGTGTAATGCATTTAGAAGTAACAAAACAGTAAAAAAAAAAAAGGTGAAAACACAACCAAAAACATATCCCACTCCAGTTTACAAAAATAGAGGATGAGCACTGTGGTTATCTGGTTGCACTTGACCAAAACATTGGTGTTAAACAGTGATGGGCCTTGGATTTGATACAGAAACCAGGTATGACCCGGTTACGTTTAACCTTTGGACTTTGTTTATGAAATGGAAGTCAAAAATCCCCAGCAGGGCAAAGCTGTTGCTGAGAGGGACTATATAAGGCCGGACAGTGATTGGACGGGGCCCCAGTGAAGCCACTGAGTTCTGGCAGGAAAGCTTAGAGTGGGAGAAATTCAAAATTCATGCCCAAGGAAGGCCCCTCACCATCAGGATTCTTTTGGTACCTTCACCTGAAGAAGATTTCTACATTCAAGCTCCGTCACCTATTTGGAGCACTGATTCCTCTAGCGAGGCAGGGCTAGAAGTTGTAGCCGAATAGGGCTCCATCAGTTCAGTTACCCTCTCCACGATGTCCCACTGCAACAGATTTGCTGCGGTGGAAAAGCTCAAAGGGGGAGAAACCTGAATTTTTAGCCCAGCAGCAACTCACCTTCATTGGATTGCCTTGGCTGGTTTCTCCCAGTGCTCCGGAGATGACTGAAAGCAAAAAGTGTCTAAGTCCCAGATTTCTCAGGATGTTAGGAGGAGTATACTTTGACACAGCCAAGGGTCCCAGGACATCAGCAATAGTGCTTGGGAGTCAAGACTCACGCCAGCTCAAGAACCAGCAGGGACAAGGCAGGTCCATTTGGCCACCTGAACTCTTCATTAATACAAAGGGCTTCTAGCAGCTTGGTGCACTTCTGTAGCTTAACAGGAGTTCAGCCAACTGGCCTTTGGACTCCACTTATTTTATTGGGTTCAAGTGGGAGCAGGTCCATTCTTTCAGGTATCCTCACAAGTCTCTACTACAGGTGCAGTAATTTTTCAGTCTTCCATTGTGTTCTGAAGAAGGTGCCATATTTATGCCTGGCTAGTGTGTTGGCGGGAGGGTGACCCCTGGCCCCTTACTAACCAATAGGAAAAAGTTCCTAGGGGTAACCCTACCCACTTTTGCAGCAGTTTATGCAGGCCTTAATGCAAACAATTCCACAGTGCCCCTCTCTATCCAAATCTAAATGTAGAGCATGTGTGTCTACTCCAGAGATGTGATCAGGGAAATGAGCAACTCCACTTTGGTCACTTAAAAATAGTTCCAGGGGGCAGATCCTCTCCCACTGGGATTGGTGCATGCCTGACTGGGAGAACAAAGAAAGGCCCTGCCCAGGTGTCAGTTAACATGTTGACCTGTCCTCTGACAGGGTAGCCCTCTATGAAGTGTATCAAATTCCTGGGACAGCCGATATGGTCCATCCTACCGGATGAACTGAACATCTCCCCACATCCAATGCCTTTGTCTCAGCTCTGGGAGCAAGCTAACACCTCAACATGGGAGCTATTCAGGTCATGAGTGACAGATGTAGCTCCTGCAAATGGACACTCCAGAGGCTTTAGGGAGGGAAAATGTAACTTTCTAAAAGTACATTTTCCAAAATATTTACTACAAATCCAACTTTACAAGAGAATTGGGCTTGTAATAAATATTAAAAAAAGGTCCAAGAAAGAAATGTGTGCCAGTCTCCTAGCCAGAGATGGCATTAGTAAATATAATACTCTGTTCCAGTTGCTTCCGTTGTAACATCTAGCCCTGCTTCTGTGAAAACAGCTTTTGGAGTCTTTTCACTGTAAGGACATGTTTAATATTAAATGTTTACGTTCTACTTTTAAATATCAGGCACTCTGCATTATGAGAAGCAAGGCCTACTTAGGGGTGACTTATTAATATTCATAAGGAAGGTTTCAGGCTTTCAAAAGGAGTTATTTTGAAAGGTTGAATTTGCAGGTTTAAAGATGCACAAGCAGGCTACAGGTGTGGCAGCTGGCATCTACGGGGGGGCACCCCTGCCGTAGTGGGTAGCACAGTGGGTGCTGCAGTCCACTTGTGACATATAACTTCCAGGCCCTGGGTACAATATGCACCATATTGTTTCAAATGGGTTCCGCCCATTCAGTACGCTCATATTTTTTGCTTTTTGGGATCACCCGGTTTTAAACTTTTTACTGTGGATGAGGCTCACTACATATGTCTCACCCACTGTAATCACATGGCAAATAGACTGTGCATGTGTACGACCAGTGTCCGCTTTTATCTTTTAAGATAAGGACGATGTGACAGTCAGTGTAAGGCGCACTCGGCTAGTTACCCTGGAACACGTGTGCACACATGTGCGGCTGCTCGTGCAAGACTGCTGTCGTACACAGCACGGTAAGTGCGCACAGAAAGCTGGCACAGAGAGGACTCTGCGGGATTAGATAGTGACCTTGGGTAAGCCTTATAATGTTAGCGTACTCTAATAGGGAAAGACAGTGTGATTTACTGTTTTTTCTATAGGGACACTCTATAAACAGAAAGGGAGGACAACTGCCTCAGAGGGCAGTTTTGCTCCCCTTTGGCCAACAAAGACCAGTGACACATCAAAATGGTGTGGAACCTGTGTGAGAAAATCATATCTGCGAGTTCCAAGAAGGTATCTGTACCATATATAGGCCAACCATAATTGTACTATTTCTGTGGATCAGCTCAGGATCCAATTCCTGGGCTTTTGCCACCCTGTTGAACCAAGTTAATTACATTTCTCTCCAGCAGCAGGAACATAGGCCACCCACACAAGAGGAGTAATTAACAGTGCTCTCCATAGCTCCTGAGGAAAGAGAGGTGGGGATTAAAAATCTGCATCTAATAATTATCTGTCACACTGTACCAGGGTAGGGGACCACCTAGGTCCACTGAAAAAAGGTGGACACCCCAACAACTGGACCCATCACAGGAGTGGGATCGTCCTCTTTGAACTATTGGTGGGAAAGGCCCTGGCAGTGATGTCAGAGAGGGGCAGATTTGGGACCCCAGGAGCAGATGTGACCAGTGTCTCCTGGATGATGCCATCTTGAACTGTCAGAGCATGGACAGGGGTGGAGAGGTGACGGGGCACCCTAGGATTTGCCTGGGGTACCTGGCTTCTAAAACCTTCCACCTCCAGTTAAAAAGTCATGTGCATGGGAAGAGCCCACTTGGTTGGTGCTTTTTGGCGCGTCACAGCTGAACCCTGGGGCTGCAATGGACAACTGGAAGGAGGAACCCCCTGATGGCCCATAAGGACTAAGGCCTCTTCCATAGTTACCACCAGGACCAGTGGCTCTCCCCGAGGGCCAGTGAGGCTGGCCCCCTTACACCCACTGGTGACTAGTTGAGAGAAAGCCATGGAATTCTGTACCCAGAGACAAAGACAAAGAGGAAGGCTGGTGCAGGGCTCCAGGAGAAGCAGCTCCCTATAGATAACACCACTTTGGATGTAAGTAGATCTGCTAAAATGTTTCTGTTGGTTAGAGGTTGCCACGAGGAAAAAAAATGAGCCCTAGATCATTTAAATCAGCTCAACAGGTCCTGGGGTATGGCAATTTGAAGACTGTCAACATTTGACCTTTTTACCGAACAGACAGCTCATTTAACCCTCGGAGGGGGTGTGCGTGGTGCCCCTTTCTTAGGACTCCAAAGGCCTGATGATGCCAACTCCTGGGACGGATTTTCATTTAAAGGGGGACCAGGCACCCCAACTCCAGGCCCCAACCACAAGGAGGACTGTCGGGAGCGCAGCCAAGCCTACCCGATGATGGTAAGTGGGGCTGTCAGGGGACTGCCGTCATGCTCCCCCATCACTGGTGGGCCTGCCCTGCTCCCCATGCCCGTGTCTGAGAAGGAGTCACTGACACCCTGCCCGGGAAACAAGAGCACTACCGGCTCCCACAGCAGTGCAGATGAGACTTCCATGCAGGAGCAGGTAGGGCAGCCAGAGGTGGCCTTTGTGGGCTACCCCAACACAGAAGGCATACAGGGGTGTATGTGTGAGACGCTGCACTAAAAAACACATAAAAACATTACAAAGGGAAAGTGGCAGGACAAACAAACAGCATCTCTCACTGGCTCAGTGGGAGATCCGCTCATCAAATAGTCACTGCTCCTGACTGGAGCGCCCCATAGTGCCCTATGAGGCTGATTTGCACATGTTTTCCTCCTCTTGTGGTGATCCCAGTAGGGCAGGGGCATCAATAACGTTAAAAAGGAAGCATGGGGGGGGGGGAGGCTGCAGGAGTGCAGTAGCTTCTCCCCAGAAAGCTTGAAACAGTACTGACACTATGTTTGCATGGTCTAGAAAACCATGACCACTTTTGAGTTTCACAGAATGTTTCAAAAGAATCCCAAGGCAAGAGCTTTTGCTCTACAGTTGGTAAGGAAGTGCCCTCTAGGTGCTTGTTTTATGGTTGCAAGTAATGTGGCCTGAAGTTGTGTAAGGAAGGTATGTGGAATGGAGCACCTTCTAGGGGCTGAATCTATGATTGCATTTTATGAAATCAGAAAACAATGCTCTCTGGGGCTGTTTTTAATCCTGTGTTTTCGTGGTTCGAAAGTATATAACAAGTAAACAGACATACTGTGTTCATTCTAAAATGATATAATAAAGTTGACAGTGATTACTGACAAAGGTGAATATGCTTTATTATTAAGATTTGTAAGTGCATTTACACATAATTATTAATAATGATTCCATTTCCATACAAAATGATGTCTTTAACATGTGCTTTGTTGATCTTGAACCTTTGACCATGCAAATAGGCTTACCTTATATGTTTGTATGACCTTTTAGGGCGTCAAAGGTGATTATGCAATGCCATCTATGGTATTTTCCATTTGCCTGATGTATATATTTGTAAATTAATGCAAAGTATTTAGTAGTGTTTGTTTGTGGTAAATGCAGTTTTCATTTTTCTAAAGAAAAAGCACTGACTGGACAAACGTATATTGAGTGTTGTTATTGTGTGCCAGCGAATGGTCATTACTAGCCCACCCCACCGCCCCTGAGTAAGCCTTGGACTGCTTTGCTTCACTAACTTGAGAGTCAAGCGATACAATTGAATGTTTGGTTCCCAGTAATGTGAAATTGTGGACCCACAACTAATATCCAAATGTCCTACACATTTTAAATCAATCCCTAGAGCTAGCCTGCTTCCCATACATATGGAAAGAAACAGTGGTCTTTCCTTTATTAAAGAAACCAGGCCTCAAAATCTACGATCCAGTAAACTACAGGCCAATCTCCCAGCTTCCATACTTGTCTAAAGTTCTGGAACGTCTGGTTAACAGACAGCTTACCGCTTTTTTGGAGACCAACAACTTACTGGACCCCTCGCAGACTGGTTTTAGGGCCAATAACTGCACCGAGGCCACCTTACTTGCTCTATTTGATAATATCAGATCCCTAGATGATCAAGGCAGAGCCGTAGCACTGATCCTTTTGGACCTTACTGCGGCGTTCAACACCGTATCTCATAATAATTTACTATGCATCATGGACGAAAAACGACTATGCTCAAAACCCTGTCATGGTTGGCATCTTTTCTGCAAAATCGAACCCAAAAATTCCAAATGAGATCTTGCACCTCTTCCCCAAAACTACTAAACATGGAGTTCCACAGGGAGCCTCATTGAGCCCAACCCTCTTTAATGCGTACGTCTCCTCCCTGGCAAACATCTGCAGGAAATGGGGCTTCGATATCTGCTCATACGTCGACGACACACAACTAATGATCCCCCTGGCTGACAGTTCAACCAGTACTGATACCAAGAGCAACTTAATTAATTGCCTCACCGAAATTTCTGGCTGGATAACTGCTTAAAACGAAATGCCGGAGATTCTGCTCTTCGGGGGTGCTCATGCAATCTGGGACATCAGTTGGTGGCCCCAAGCGCTAGGCACCGCCCCAGAACCTAGGCATGCTGCAAAGAATTTGGGCATCATTTTCGACTATGCAGTATCCATGCTGGATCAAGTACGCATGTTGTGCGAAAAGGGTTTTGCCACACTGAAACTTTTCAGGAGGCTTTGTCCCTGGATCCCTCTGAATTGCTGGAAAACGGTGACAGAGGCCCTTTTCCTGAGCAGGCTGGACTACGGAAACATGCTGTGTGTTGGTATGGCCGAATACGATTTCTCTCAACTCCAGGTAGTCCAGAATGCTGCTGCCAAATTGATCTGCAACAAAACCAAATAGAGCTCAGCATCCCACTGTATGAAGGAGCTACACTGGCTGCTGGTGTGACAAAGAGCTGAATTTAAGCTCCTCTGCTATGCTCACAGAACTTTACATAAGAAAGGCCCTCACATTTTGCACGACAAAATTGAATTTCATGTCCCATCACGCAACTTGAGATTGCATCATCAGGCCATTGCAATGGTCAAATGCACAACCAAAGTCAGGATGGGCGACCAATCCTTCTCCAAATCAGCCGCAGTCCTTTGGAACGCCTTCCCATTTTACCTTCGCCTGACAGACGTCAATCTGCTTTTCAGGAAGAAGCTAAAAACATTCTTGTTCCCTAGATAGTGACCCCTAGGTCCATTAACTTAGAATAACCTGCTTTCTCCCCTCTGTACTGCTATCGGTCCTGGCGCTGTGTTGTCCCTTGGGATGAATGTTGCACTTTACAAATACCAAAAAATACAAATACACATACAGAATATGTCTCATGCATGTTGTTTAAACTCCTTGACTCCAGCTGAATTTTTCTTTTTGCATATCTCACCCTTATCGCTGCCTCGGTACAAGAGAATGTATTACAAAACTTTGAGATTAACTTTGTTGATGCCACTATCCAATAATTGATGGTATAGTGTTCAAATGCTAATCTGAAAAATAAGACCTTTTCAGGCAGCATCCCAGAGCAACAGACTGACATTTGTGCAAGAAAAACAATTGTTTTTCTTTTCTCAACACAACTGATTTGCGGTTTGTGGGATTTTAGCTGAAAGGCTTCACTGTTGAAAGGAAAGATGAAATAATCAGCATCATTGCTCTGAACAGCTGGAAAGATCTGCAGCACTAGATAATTCCAAACAACACGTATTCTGGTGTTAAATTTTCAAAAAGAGTCATAGTTGACTTTTCAATAATGAATTATATGCTTAAGTGCATACTATTTATGGATTGCCTAGTAAAATTCATTTTATAAATGATGAGTCTAATTCCAGATTTGCTCTTTTAAGCTGAAATAATGTGCAAATAGAGATGCTTTTGTGAGGTCAGTTCACAAATCTTTGACTGTCAGAAACACTAAGCAGAGCAGAAATTCCACCATACAAAATCTACATCCAGTGAGGCAATATTTCGGTAATGGACTTGCTAGAGAGAACTGAGTACAGTCTAGTCACAGGTCTGATTCATCATAAAATAGCATAGAGGATTCATGTGACTCCTGTAAAGCACAGTATGCAACATGCTGGTAACAGACTTGTATTTTATGTAGATTGCAGAGTGGGTTGCTTAAGTTAAAATTCTAATTATAAGAATTAATATGTTATAAATAGGCATCAATGACGTACATGCAAACTGCAAGGCATATGTTTTGATCCCTACTGTTTCATTCTCAAGCTTTCATTATTCTTAAATTTATGAAAATGGTTTCTTATAGTACTAAAGAAGATGTTTCAGTAAATGCTAAATGGTGATTATTTTAATTACTCGTATAGACAAATATATCTGGCATCCTTACAGTGCATGTGTAGCCCTAGCAGACAGGGCTTGGGAAATTCAAGTTTCTACCCCAATCACTGTTTATCTCTTCAGTGCCTGTGAAGTGACAAGCCGACCTTGTGGTACTGCAATTAGCTCCTAGCCAGGATGAGGCTAGAAATAAGGGAATGCTGGTGGCCCTTTAAATGAGGCATTTGTGTTGAGCCCAGATAGAACAGAAAATAAGACACCTTCCCTTTTCCCTGCAGGTTGTCGCTCTTAACTCAAGCACACAAAGAGTAGGTATTGCTGAATGAGTCCTGGTGTGGTCACTGAGACTGAGTCACAACCTCTAGCTGGGGCCGCCCTAGATCCAGCTCAGTAATAGCTGCCGAATCCAGGATCCGTCTGGATCTCTCTCATTTCCAGCACTGTTTGAAGCAAATTCAATTCAACTGCCTGATTCACCTTCTCTTTACAGATTCTATCTTCTATTCCTGAAAGCCTAATAGTTCCATACATTTTCTACAACATGTATGTCTATTGGTATAAAGATGTATAAAGCAGTTTGGGACATATTCCCTTGAAATCAATACCTTCTGTTCCCATTTTAAAGGGTTTTGCTACACCCGCTGCACACGAAAGGTTCTTCTCCATGTAACCAGCTACATATTTTCTTAGGCGTATTACTGAGTCAATGAGGTGGTACATTTTACTTGCAAATGTGAAATAGACTGATCCAGAGGACACATCAACAGACCATACACACATTACCATTTCTATTTGTTCTCGTCTATTCAGGTTGGAGTATGTTAACCTATATGTCAGACCGCTCTCTGGAGTTTCAATGAACAAATAGCAGCCGTTTGCCCTTTGAAAAGGACATGGAGTTTTCACTCTCAACAGAAGCAAGGACAAAGCGTGCTGAATTTTAAGTGTACTGACAGAGAAAGTGTGCCTGTGTTTGGCCGGCCATGATCTGCATCCCTCTAGAGTCAGTATCCCTTCAAAACCATATAACAGTATAACGCACTAGGGCGTAATTACATAATCTGAACAAAAGACTGCACGAGAGGAAGAAGGTGACAAAGCAAGAACCTTGATGCGCTTATGCAAACAGCTTTCATATGCATAGTCTATATGCTGCAAAAATAAAAATAAAATTACTTATACTATCCAGGCGCTGTATGTATTATCGTGGCATCCACTGTATCAGGCTCAAAATACAGCAGTTAGAACTATTTGTCTGAGCGTTATTTCGTGGGACGAATATACACCAGCATAGTGCTCTACACATGTGCTGCATGTAGTGATAATGCTGCACGCTTTTTACGACATTTGAGGGCAAGAAAAGCAAATAGCAAGCCGGATGCAGTATCCTATGACAGAAGGGCAAAATGTTAATTTATAATAACCACTTTGCATAGTTTTTAAATCCGGAAATAAAGTTTCGGCGGTTTTGCCAAATCTCCAATAAGCAATACAACCAAAATGCAGTATATAAGAAGGGCCGCGCTGTGTCAGCACTTTGCAGTCATGGCTTGCTGGAAATGTCAGTTTCATTTTGGATCAGCCCAAAGGAAGACAAAAGAAACAAGGGGCATTCGGGTCAGCCCATGCAGCATTAGCTTTGCTGAAAGTGTCATTGACATTTTGCAGCAGACCCCAGGACAGCCATTCAGTGACTGGAGTGTCAGTCATAATGAGTGATGGGGTTTTGCCTCTTCACGTTCAGGTCCACATCCGGTAGGAGACAAGCATTGAGAGGCAAGGAGAACGACTTCGGTCACAACCAAGTGCGCTGCAGCTACTCTTGAGGGAGTTGCTGTATGTGAGCCAATGAGATCAGTGATAGCAGTGAAGCCCTGAACAAGGAGGGTTACTGCAGAACACCACCCAGTGATAGCTGTAGATCTTAGTGGGATGAGAGAAGATATGCCTGGGTGGTGGCTCAAGTTGATTAAGGTTAGCATCTCTTAGTGCAGTTCTTAAATTGCGGTCCGGGTGACCCGATGGGATCCGCTAAGCCTACTCAGGGGGTCCGCAACTGCTTAGAAAATGTGAAGGAATCTCAAACTGGAGGCTTAAAATTATGTTAGTAAGATCAGATTGGTTCACGGGAGCAGTGCAAGTGCATCAAACAGACTATAGTATGGACGATGGGTGGTCACAATTGAATTGAAAAAAGGTCTAACCTTCCTATTAAAATGTAGATTTTTTTATTTTTAATTTGTTTGTGAATTATATCAAATATTTCATCATCTGTGTATTGGTTTGGTGAATGCTTGTTTCAGTTTTTTGTGTGTGCATTGATTTGCGGTTCAAATCATCAAAAATGATTAGGTCAGGGTCCTCAGCTTCCAGTAATAACTCAGTGGGAGCCCCCGGTTTCGATGATGATTCAGTGGGGGTCACCAGCTTCTATTAATAATTAAGTGGGGTCCGGAGAAGTCTAAAGGTTAAGAACCACTGTCTTAGTGTACCGGCAGGTACCCTGGAGTCCTGTTAGATAAAGTCAGTTGGTTGGCCAGATTAATAACAGTGGATTGCATTGTAAATTGCAGATTTTTTGGTCCTCGGCACCAGATCAATATTAGTAACACTCAACACTACCAGGCTGAGCACCAACACAATGTCGATGGTGCTCTATGGTGCCAGGCTCCACGAGGTATGCCCTTGTGCTAATGCTTGTTCTGCTGTGCTACCTGGGGGCATTGTGAGACCACCACAGAGCATAGCAAACAAAGGCTTGTGTTGACTGCTCATGCAGGTAATCCACCTGTATTCTGTCGCCTTCTCTGTCATTGACAGCACCCATCCCTCTGTGTGTACATACACCCTTCCAGAACACTCACCCTACCTGCATTGTACACCAGAGCATGCACTAGCAGCATATGTGGAGTTCAGCCACAGTACAACATCTGTAGTGCTTTCTGATGCTGCATGCCTATTGTGCTGTTCTTGCATGACTGATCCTGCACCCTTCTACCCGACAAACACATCCATCTGTGTGTTTCCTCCCCATCTGCCATTAATTGTACATCTCTTCCCATGTGGACCTGCACCATTTTCAGTCTCTCTCTACATTCCATGGCAGTCCCCACCCTATTAACATATCCCTTCCACATGCAGCCCCGCCCAAGACGACAGATTGAAACTGGAGAATCTTGGATAGTGCCATAATGTACAGATTTAGTACAGAGGGCAGGAGAGAGACAGTTAAGTAGAAAAGACCTTTGATCCTCATATGGATGTGTCAGGACCCTCTGCTGAGGCATCCCCCCTCAGTGGATACATAGACTTGACCTGACCACTACAATCTTTGGGCTAATATGAGAATGAGACAATAGGTAGATGAATGTACAGGTGAATGAGTGCAATGACAGATGGATAGGCAAGTGATTATGTGAATGGATGGGTGCACAATGTGACTGGGAACATGGATGGATGGATGTTTTAATGAGTTGCACCATGTCATCCAGAGGACTACAATAACCTCCAGCATCCTGGTATCAGTTATAAGTGCAATCACTCAAACTTTTACCTCAATTTCCCAGATCTCGTTACCAGTTGTTCGCCATAGTGAAAAATCTAATGTACCCTTAATCCTACATCATGATTTGTTTTTAGAATGATTAATTTATAAAGGGAGTGCAAGCAGAACATGGCAGTTTAGTTAGAAACTGCACAATTTACACATCTACAGAAGTTATGGTTTTGAGCCTGAATACCGTTGCCATTGTAGTTAAACTTGGGGGCAAACAAAAAACATTTCAAAATGTAAATTTCACATGCCAATACCAATACACAGGATGATCCCTACAAAAAGTATAATTTCTGTTCACTAGCTATTGTTTCATAACAAGTTGATCATCAAAATGTATTAAAACTTTTTGAGTGCACAACCGAGATTTTTGTAAACCATTAAAGCAATGCTTAAATAAACCTCAATTTCCATATTTGGGATTCCTGAATGTATAAAGAACATTACATACATACCTAGGTTTTGTAACAGTAGTTAAGCACTGATAATTTAAAAGGCCTCGATTGATTAGACGGTTAAGCTCAATTAACGGCAAGTGGTCAGGGTCTAATAAAGCTGTATTTTAGTTTGAGTAGAAGCTTAGCAATCTAGTATGCAAGAGACATTCTCTACCAGTGTACAATGACTGTAGCGCCTGCTACCGAACGGAGGTGGGGTGGACCTCAGGAATTAAAAATAAAAACGTACCTGGATACGGTCTGCGCCTCTCCTCCATCGTCTTCTTTTCTCTCAGGCAACAGGAAGCACATAGCCTCCCAAACTCCCTCAGCCACTCACAATGCTGCCTTATAGCAGAGCTGTGATTACTCTGAGCATAGTGGTTCAGCGCTCATACAGGGGCTGGGAGACAGTGCATCTACCCCACCCAGGCTGTAATGCAGACTGAGTGGAGAATATGCAAAGTGTGCATTACTGTAAGGTCGGCCAAAATGTCATGCGTACTTAGGAAAGTGTCCATCACTCCTCCCCCAGCTCTAAACAGCCCAGCCCCGCCCCCCTAGCCAACTTTAGATTTTAGACTATTGTAGGTTTGCTACAATATGGTCCTGTGAGATTTGGGTAAAAGTCAACAATCTTTTTCAAACATACTTGAAATCCTACAGGAGCAGTCTTCAGCTGTTCAATCCAAATGCTTTGTGAATGGTTCCTTTCATAGCTTATTGATGCAATAAACTGGATTGGAATCACTCTCCAGTAGACAAGGATACCCATGCTACAAAAGTCTCAAATACTGAATCCCGGTCATGATAAAGGACTGCACCAAAAAGACGAGAAGCAGATAGAGGAACATTTTGCTAAATACCTCTCTTTTACCTATGAGGATTCTGTAAAATAGTAATTACATGCTTTCTCCTGGCTGGGATGACTAACCCTGCTACACATTCATGGTAAAAATCACCTATGCAGACTTCATTTGTCTTATCCAAAATTCCTAGAAAACACACAGCCATACACACAATGTTGGTATAATTAATACTTAAGTAGCAGAAGTAGAGGAAAAGGTGCTTCATGAAGTCGGGGAACATTTGAGATTGGGACTATCTCATATACTTGAACTGTAAACCGTAATGCACTGCATGATTGTGAAGAATAAAAACTATTACTGAAGGAACTGACCCTTTTTCAAGTTAAACGCCAATCTTTCCCCTTCTGTTGCTGAACCCATTAGGACTCAGTACACTTTTTCACTGCTAACCAGTGGTAAAATGCTTGTGCTCTCTCCCTAAAACATGGTACAGCTGGCATATACCTGAATTCAGTGCACTTTTTTTGCTGCTAACCAGTGGTAAAATGTTTGTGCTCTCTCCCTAAAACATGGTACAATTGGCATATACCCGATGAGTACATTTAATTTAGTTCTAAGTTACTAGTAAATGATTCTACATGTACCCAGGGCCTGTAAATTAATTGTTCCTAGAGGGCAGCAGCAGTTCTTGTGTCACCCACTAAAGAAGCCTTTAAAACATGCCTCAGACCTGCCACAGCAGCCTGCAGTGAAATTGAAAACAGCCAGTTCAACCTGGCAAAATACATCTTGTGCCAGGACTAAACCTTCCCTTTTAATACTTATAAGCCACCCCTAAGGTAGGCCCTAAAGGCTCATGGGGCAGGCAGGGTTCATTGTTCCTAAAACTTAGGACATGTATACTTAAGTTTTACATATCCTGATGAAAATGGTTCTGACAATGATTTGTCAAAAACATTTTCATCACATTACATTTCCATAAAAAAATAAGTATAGCTGCTATATTTAACTGCTTTATCTTAGAAAGAATGTGCCGAGCCATATGCAGCCTCGCATATCTTCATCAAATAAAGCCTGAAGTCAGAGATACATCATTTGGGATCCCTGTAGTAACCAGTCCATCTGCCTTGCTACACCCCCATTACTGCTACCTTTCATAACTTTTGCTTACATGGTGTTCTATGGATAGGTAAGGGTTCTGCTCATGCTTGAGTCTTGTTTCAGTTATACTGAATGATGCATACTACTTTTTAGATCACATGGAGCCCACGGATGCTGCAGCTAATGTATCTTTTAAATCCACCAATGTGTACAAGGTCATTTATAGTTGTGGAACCACCATAGAAGCAAGCTTCTGCAGAGAGCAGGAATATTCCTTTTCTGGATTATTAATGTGAGCCAGTCAAAGGGGAATCCCTGGGTAAACACTCACTCCTGCGATTACAGGCCAGTCACTCATAAGAATTTAATAAATGCTAAATTTCCACACTAAAATTGAACGTTCACAATCTTTTTAATAAAACTTAAAGTTTACACAGAAATGATTTAAAAATTCAAAGAAACTTTGAACAAGTACAATAAAAAAACAATTATTCATGGCAATTCGTAAAATATCATAAAAAATTCATCATAGACATAAAGACAAATACCATTTCATTTATCTAACTAAATACATCACATACAACTTGAAAAGCAATTATGACACTCAACAAAATTTGATACAAGAAAAAACCCCTTTATACTATGGCCTATAGATTCCTTTGCCACAATTTTAATTAGATCCAATGGTCCTTATTATGTATATACACGGTACAGTCAATAGTATCGACAGCATGTGGATATCTATTGCTCCCTAGACCCTCATTGGATTCTACAAGGAAATATTAATGCGTCGACGCGTTTCGGTGCTGTGGACACTTGATTCTGTAGCACCTTCTTCAGGACTGCCGTTTCTTTGGGGTCACCGGCATCAAGAAAATATTGCTTAACACCCTCGCGCTGGATATATGGGGAGAAAAACAGGGTATCACTATCCTGTGATAAAATGTGACACAGTTTTTATTCTAGTTGATCTCATCCCCGTATCCCTTTGGTACCATGGGACTTTTATTTAATTCATTATCAGCATTTCAGTATATCTCTAACCTCTGCTTCCAATTATATTTGGAGATCAAGGGCTATTATGTTTTTTTCGTCTTTCATAATGCGGGAACCCTTATTCTCCCAAGGCATATGATTACCATCAATGCTGATCATATATCTAGTACATACATCACAAAGGAAGAAATTTAGGACATTTTTTCTAGGTTTTTCTATTCCTCCGTTTCTTCTTTAGTGTGGAAAAATAGGCCATCTGTGGGGCTATATTCTTACATGATATGGGTTCACTTGACCTGCGAACAATTCCTTGTTTCATTCATGCATGCTCTTACCTACTGGGAATTAGAGAGTACACCTTGGGGTATTTCTTAGATTTATCCCCTCAGTTCCACACTTCCCATTCGTGGTGAACTTCTTCCTAATACAGTGATATAAGGACTCGTAAGTATCTTTGTATTTTGCCCCCTCTCCCTTCTGTTAATATCATTAGAGAGGGGATCGATTACCTTCTTGCTCAGATGAGTCCGAATGTTTAAGGGTTCTTTTCCACTTCCCTGTGGCTTTATTGAGGCGCTTCCGCTGTTCTTTTTCGTCTGTCTCTTTTTCTATCTAAGTGAGGAATTATAATTATCAAGATATAACTATCGTATAAAATGACCTCTCTACCCTCCTAAAGGGGTTTCTGTCTCTTACTTTTTTACATTTTCAACCACATATATCATTCTCTTACCTAAAAACTTTTTAAAATTTCTCGTGGACGGGCATAATATCCGCGTTTTTCCGTGAGTCAACTTGATATGTTCTGTTGGAGAAACAAAATATATATATATGTGTATACGCACCCGCTTGTATATCGGTTAATCATTTCTCTATCTTAGTTTTTACATCCCGCTTTAAGCCCTTTCACCACTTTTAAACTATTATTTTACTCGCTAACGGCTTGGCCGGGATATTACAGACAGCCTCTAATCCATGACTAAATCGAACCTGATACCGGGGGGTTACTGATGGGTGGAGCCAGTTATTTACTCGCCGGTAGCAGGTTATCGATATTATTAGCGGCTTTTTCCCAGTAAACTACCGATTACTGTTGGATGGAGCATATCTCACCATATAGACCGGAGCCATCCCCCCTCCGCTTTTGTGTCCTGTGCCTGTTTCTAGTGCGTGACATAAACCATAAGTCTAACGGTTAGGCGTTCATTATTTCTTTCTACTTGTGGGCAAGGGTCCCGACTCCCTATCTACATTGGACAATCCCTGTCTCTTTGCCGGTAGCGTTTCTGCCTCGTCCTCGTCCCGTTTCTATTTTGAGGTGCCGGGCGCGCTATATTTAAACCCATTTTAATTCTGACAATTGTATTCAGCTGATGCCTGCGCGTGCGCGTTCTCACTCCAGTCATTCGTTTATTCGGTCGCCATCTTGGAGTGGTGATTTTTTTGGGGGAAAAACCGCTATTCTCCTAAGTATTAGGGATTCAGGTGCATAGGTTTATCATTGATAGATACCTATTATTTATTTATTCTATTCAAGATTTGTCCTGCATTAAAGATCTATTTTTGATTTCTGCTATGTCCGGGATATTTCTAATTTTCTCCATTGATGGTCATATACGTTACCATTGGATTTACTCTATATAGGATTTTAGGGCATGGAGCTTAAACTGTTGTCCGTATTGATCAAGTACGGACCAGTTTAGACATTTATTATAATAGTATGTGGTCCACCTAAATTTATCATTCTATTATCTTCTGGATACTATCGCCTCGTCTTTCCCTTTTCATTTGAATATTTATTTGTTTTGTGTATAAACCTCTTCCTCGTTGCTCTACTTCATATTGATTGTCTTATCGCAATCCTATTTTAGTGGATTTACTGTTATTGGGACATCATTTCAGGCACGTATTATTCTGTTTAACTTGTTTGATATTTGTCACAGGCTGTATCTCTTTTCTGTTTCCCGCCGAGGAATTGCTTATATCAAGGTTTCCCAATCTTCTCTAGAATTCAAACCACTTTTGATGGTATTGAACTTAATCATGAACCATTGTTCTTGCTGTTTCCTCCTTTTTCTACTATCCCCTAGTCTAGTTTGTTCCCTGATTCTTTCTAAGATAACCCATCTTAGATCTTTCTCATTGTGTCCCTGTTTTCTCCAGTGATCCACTAATGGCGCATTTTCCTTGTTGTTCTTTATTGCCGATTTGTGTTCACATATTCTTACCCTGAGTTCTCTGCCTGTTTCGCCTATGTAGCCCAGGTTACACGGGCACACAATCATATATACCGCGTTTTTTGTTCTGCAGTTGTTTAAGGTAGTGATTTCTTGTGTGGCTCCATTGTGTTCCACTTTTTTAGTCACTATACAGAGAACTCAGGGTAAGAATATGTGAACACAAATCGGCAATAAAGAACAACAAGGAAAATGCGCCATTAGTGGATCACTGGAGAAAACAGGGACACAATGAGAAAGATCTAAGATGGGTTATCTTAGAAAGAATCAGGGAACAAACTAGACTAGGGGATAGTAGAAAAAGGAGGAAACAGCAAGAACAATGGTTCATGATTAAGTTCAATACCATCAAAAGTGGTTTGAATTCTAGAGAAGAGTGGGAAACCTTGATATAAGCAATTCCTCGGCGGGAAACAGAAAAGAGATACAACCTGTGACAAATATCAAACAAGTTAAACAGAATAATACGTGCCTGAAATGATGTCCCAATAACAGTAAATCCACTAAAATAGGATTGCGATAAGACAATCAATATGAAGTAGAGCAACGAGGAAGAGGTTTATACACAAAACAAATAAATATTCAAATGAAAAGGGAAAGACGAGGCGATAGTATCCAGAAGATAATAGAATGATAAATTTAGGTGGACCACATACTATTATAATAAATCTCTAAACTGGTCCGTACTTGATCAATACGGACAACAGTTTAAGCTCCATGCGCTAAAATCCTATATAGAGTAAATCCAATGGTAACGTATATGACCATCAATGGAGAAAATTAGAAATATCCCGGACATAACGGAAATCAAAAATAGATCTTTAATGCAGGACAAATCTTGAATAGAATAAATAAATAATAGGTATCTATCAATGATAAACCTATGCACCTGAATCCCTAATACTTAGGAGAATAGCGGTTTTTCCCCCAAAAAAATCACCACTCCAAGATGGCGACCGAATAAACGAATGACTGGAGTGAGAACGCGCACGCGCAGGCATCAGCTGAATACAATTGTCAGAATTAAAATGGGTTTAAATATAGCGCGCCCGGCACCTCAAAATAGAAACGGGACGAGGAGGAGGCAGAAACGCTACCGGCAAAGAGACAGGGATTGTCCAATGTAGATAGGGAGTCGGGACCCTTGCCCACAAGTAGAAAGAAATAATGAACGCCTAACCGTTAGACTTATGGTTTATGTCACGCACTAGAAACAGGCACAGGACACAAAAGCGGAGGGGGGATGGCTCCAGTCTATATGGTGAGATATGCTCCATCCAACAGTAATCGGTAGTTTACTGGGAAAAAGCCGCTAATAATATCGATAACCTGCTACCGGCGAGTAAATAACTGGCTCCACCCATCAGTAACCCCCCGGTATCAGGTACGATTTAGTCATGGATTAGAGGCTGTCTGTAATATCCCGGCCAAGCCGTTAGCCAGTAAAATAATAGTTTAAAAGTGGTGAAAGGGCTTAAAGCGGGATGTAAAAACTAAGATAGAGAAATGATTAACCGATATACAAGCGGGTGCGTATACACATATATATATATTTTGTTTCTCCAACAGAACATATCAAGTTGACTCACGGAAAAACGCGGATATTATGCCCGTCCACGAGAAATTTTAAAAAGTTTTTAGGTAAGAGAATGATAAATGTGGTTGGAAATGTAAAAAAGTAAGAGACAGAAACCCCTTTAGGAGGGTAGAGAGGTCATTTTATACGATAGTTATATCTTGATAATTATAATTCCTCACTTAGGTAGAAAAAGAGACAGACGAAAAAGAACAGCGGAAGCGCCTCAATAAAGCCACAGGGAAGTGGAAAAGAACCCTTAAACATTCGGACTCATCTGAGCAAGAAGGTAATCGATCCCCTCTCTAATGATATTGACAGAAGGGAGAGGGGGCAAAATACAAAGATACTTACGAGTCCTTATATCACTGTATTAGGAAGAAGTTCACCACGAATAGGAAGTGTGGAACTGAGGGGATAAATCTAAGAAATACCCGAAGGTGTACTCTCTAATTCCCAGTAGGTAAGAGCATGCATGAATGAAACAAGGAATTGTTCGCAGGTCAAGTGAACCCATATCATGTAAGAATATAGCCCCACAGATGGCCTATTTTTCCACACTAAAGAAGAAACGGAGGAATAGAAAAACCTAGAAAAAATGTCCTAAATTTCTTCCTTTGTGATGTATGTACTAGATATATGATCAGCATTGATGGTAATCATATGCCTTGGGAGAATAAGGGTTCCTGCATTATGAAAGACGAAAAAAACATAATAGCCCTTGATCTCCAAATATAATTGGAAGCAGAGGTTAGAGATATACTGAAATGCTGATAATGAATTAAATAAAAGTCCCATGGTACCAAAGGGATACGGGGATGAGATCAACTAGAATAAAAACTGTGTCACATTTTATCACAGAATAGTGATACCCTGTTTTTCTCCCCATATATCCAGAGCGAGGGTGTTAATCAATATTTTCTTGATGCCGGTGACCCCAAAGAAACGGCAGTCCTGAAGAAGGTGCTACAGAATCAAGTGTCCACAGCACCGAAACGCGTCGACGCATTAATATTTCCTTGTAGAATCCAAGGAGGGTCTAGGGAGCAATAGATATCCACATGCTTTCGATACTATTGACTGTACCGTGTATATACATAATAAGGACCATTGGATCTAATTAAAATTGTGGCAAAGGAATCTATAGGCTATAGTATAAAGGGGTTTTTTCTTGTATCAAATTTTGTTGAGTGTCATAATTGCTTTTCAAGTTGTTTGTGATGTATTTAGTTAGATAAATGAAATGGTATTTGTCTTTATGTCTATGATGAATTTTTTATGATATTTTACGAATTGCCATGAAGAATTGTTTTTTTATTGTACTTGTTCAAAGTTTCTTTGAATTTTTAAATCATTTCTGTGTAAACTTTAAGTTTTATTAAAAAGATTGTGAACGTTCAATTTTAGTGTGTAAATTTAGCATTTATTAAATTCTTATGAGTGACTGGCCTGTAATCGCAGGAGTGAGTGTTTACCCAGGGATTCCCCTTTGACTGGTTGTCACTGTACCCTGTTCCCTGGTGATAGTGGGGTACTCTCTCTTTAGATAATTATTAATGTGAGCTACAGAAAAAAATGTCACAATTGAGCACTAGTAAACTTAACAGCTGAAAGACCCACATTAGTACTAAACATGTCATTCTTTTAGGTCCTAAACTACTGCCATGCACAGTAGTGCAGTCTATGCACACAACAGTTAACATGCAGTAAGGCCTCTGCTGTAGGCACCACCACATGAATATTTTATAAAAGCTCGCCCTCATATGCCATGCCCACAGAAGAACTCAGTGGATTTAGAGCCTTGTTTAGCCTTTGGTGGGTGGCTCGCTATCCCACCAGAGGGTTGGAAGTCATGGCTTTCCCCCACTCTGGGGGAGGGCCACCAACACTGTCTATGCATCACCATGTCTGGCAAGGATCTTACTGCTGTGAAGGAAGCCAACACCATGACGGGTCCTTTCCACAGCAGTGAAGAATGTTGAGTGGATGCCAAGTTGAAACCTTTTTTGTTTCCATGACACAAACTCCAAACGTGATGGCAAAAAAACGGAAAGCCTTATGAATTTAAGAAATGCCTTAAAAGGCTACTTTAGTGAGTGGCACAAGGACTCTTGCTGCCACTAGGAACCATTCATTTACAGGCCCTTGGTACATGTAGTACCATTTACTAAGAACTTACAACTAAATTAAATGTACTCATCAGGTCTATGCCAATTGCACCATGCACCATCCGCAAAGAGCACACGCATTTTACCACTTGTTAGAAGCGTAAAAGTGCACCGAATTTTGTTTTGTAGACTGTCTGGAGGATACTCTTGAGACCACCTCTGGTCTTGCATACTGCAGAGCAAAGGAAAAACTCAGGAAGAGTCATTTTAAATCCTCTCACAATACACACATATTTCAAAGTTTGGAGATGTAAGTGACTTTTCTTTCATTTTCTTTTGCTATTAGATGGGTTTACATGTCCTTCAATCCGTCCCATGAGTAAAAGCAGATATTGGCAAATGAGCTGCTCATTCATATTAGATCAATCGAGCAACTCTTAAGGAATATTCAACAATCAGTTTATAAAATTGCGTAAAACGGAAGGAAAATAAAAAGTTAATGTGTAAAACGAGTACATGAAACACTAATCGATAAGTTTCAGAAAACCAGCATTATAAAATGAATAACAACTCTGATTTTAGGATGTTGACATTTGTGTCACCGTGTACCTTGGATGCCTAAATGACATATTAATAGTCACATTAATGTATGTCGTTTGTTTCTGATCAGACACTAGTGAGCCATTTGCAAACATCGCAGTTGCCTGGGTAACACATTTCTATGCGAATGCAACAGTAAAAAGTGGCTGCTCATTATCTGAAAACGTAGAATGACAAACAATGGTAAAGTGCAATGTGTTTGTCGACCCTCAATTTTTAGAAAAGGTTTAAATAAAATTCAGCAGCAGTACAATAACATGAATACATTACCAGAGGCAATTGCCATCAGTCGGCTTGTAAGAGTGGACACCAAAAAGAGGTCACACCATCAAAAAATCGCAGAGTCGGATTACTTTAATGAAATAAAAATAGAAGTCAGGGCACAACGAAATAGATAATTTCTGTATGAACATAATAGTGAAGTCAACAATGGCACACCAGGTCTATTGTGGACTATATTATATTTGCAATATTTGTATTCAAGTCTAAGATAGCTTCCGCCTTATATGACTGTGCATTTAGACAGATACAAGAAGCCACGCTGTGTTTTAGAATGGTGGATGATCTTTACGATGGGACACAGATACAAGTGTGGCTGATATTTTGTTTATCGCTCTTCGCTCATTACTAGCTATAGCCTTCCTTAGGTAATCAAATGGATTGTTGACTGGGAAGGAGACATAATTCTACTTTGGAATACACTTTCCATCATCATCTCTGAACGCAGTCCAAAACTGTTTATGATGTGGATTTGCAATAGAAAGAATAGTGGGTGCAAAGGTGGGAGCCAGATTACAGATCACCCAGCAATATCACCTTAGATTGATTTTAGGCCCATCTCGTGGTACAGTATGCTTATCAAATATGAAATAAGTAATACATTAATGATTATTTGTTTTAGAAAAACAACTTTACACCGCATAAATGCTATTTTAAACGGCTGTTAATATAAGGTGTTCCTATTACACACAGTGATGGTACTCAATTTAATAACCTTCAAAGGATGAAGGTGTGAGACATCTGGTTGGTGAAGGGATCAGAATTTACCAGGCCCCAATTGTGTCAAGAGATAGTCTTTGAACTCTGCACTGTGGCTCATCACATTGGAGAACCAGTACCCATTTCAGCACTGGACTCTCAGGATTACAAAAGGTTAAGACTGATTTAGGGAGATGTCCTGGGCTAAAAACTCAAAACCCAGCAAGACAAACAATATCGGTCAGCAAATCAATGTCCAGCCAATGCCCCTTCTTTAAAAGGGGTTTTCTTTTTTTTTTATAGGACACACATTTAAATATAAGCACACAGTTACAAATAAATATACATTTCTAGGTGGAATGGAAATGTGGCCTCATAGCATAATTGAGGTACAAACCTCCTGCTCTAAAAAATGTCACAGGGAGCAACCAAGTTTATAAACCTAGTCTTCTTCAAATATCTGCAAGGAACCATGTCACAACATCTGTGCAGCAGGTCCTAACCCTGAAAAGCAGCAGTATGCCTAAACATATTTACACAACAAAAAGGTTAGGTCTCTTAGTTTTGACAGGGTGTTTACCCAAAGCACAGCCTTTGACAATGTGCGTGAAATCCCAAAATTTTACTCTCAAGCATACACCCGATTACAACGTTTAGAGAGACCTGCAACAACTTTAATTATTAGAAATAGAAACATGATATCCTGTAGGGATAAATCACATTATCAACTTCAGCCAATGAGAATTACCAAACGTGACACTAGGGTTAAATGACTGATTTAAATCAAGCAACTTTAGTCGATTTTTGGTTCACAGTGAAGCTTTTAAGTTCTGATACCCTTTTCTACACTTTCCAACAGTTGTTTAGATTCTTGGATAGTAGGGTCGCCTACAATTTCTCTCTCTAGGGCTTACATTTCTTTTAATTCGATTTCGCTTATACATATTGCTGTTTCTATTAATAAGGCTAGCCAGTCACGTGTGCATTTTGTGCCTACCTGCTGAATTGAAATAAGTATTCCTTGTCTAGAAGGAAAATCACTGAAACATTTTTTTACCTGTAGCCCTAGTGGTACCATATTGTCTTTTAACTGTTCTATCAATACTTGTGCATGTAATTGAGCCCTGATATTTTCCTTCTTTACTTTACTTGTTTTAATCTTTCTATGTTTTCCTAATTTGTATTTGTGGGAGCTGCTTGGTTTCCACCAAACAAAGATGGATGTTATAGAATCTTATTAAAGTGATCCTCCATGTAGCTAACTACATGATGTTCGGTCATGTCTAACACTATCCTTCACAAAGGCAAGAACTGACCAAAGAGTTTTATCAATCATAGATTAATGAATAATATATTTTCCATGAAATCCCACACCTAAAGAGGTGCAACAACCATGTCAAAACGTATAGAGTTATGACCAACTAACCCTACAGTACCCGGGCAATAAACATTAGAAATACAAACAGGGGAAGAAAGGAGACATTTAAAAAAAGTATTTTAAGCTGATATATCCTATGCTTTTTGCTTAGTTTTGATGGGTTCGAAAAAAATATATACAATTTTAATTGTGTCCCTAGGACCTGTTTCTGAAGTGTAAACACTACAAGGACTGCCATTTATGAATTAAAAAGGTGAATAAACTGCTTGATGTAAATCATTCATATAACCCAGTGTCGAATGAAATAATCCACTGTGAATAAAGATGCTAATGTGATTAATCCCTACAGGATACCATGTTTGTATTTCTAATGTTTGTAGCCCAGATACAGTAGGGTCTGTTTGGCATACCCCTATACGTTTTGACCTGGAACAACTTTGAGGCAGTTCTAAAAATTACAGTATTCATTAACAATAAAACTTAAAAACTATCAAACATTAACATGAATTCTCCCTGTGAAGGCATTCTCATTCTATATTGATAAACCCATTATATTATTGCAATAGGCTCAGGGCTCCAGATTTCAATCATATGTCATTCTTGTCTCCTTTAACTTTTTTTTGCATGCTTGCTTTTACCTTCTTTTCCCTTAAGGGGAAAAGAAGACTAGCCTGGCAGCTCCCTAAATTCTTGTTTAGCGGGTGCCCCTGCATAAGTGGGGCACGCAACGCTCTCCCACTCCACCTAGCTCTCCAGGCAGGGAGCTATATGGTCAGCTGCACATTTCTCGTCCATTTGCTCCTCTTTTTCTGTGTTTCTGATACCATGACCACATGAGAGAAGATCTTACTGACACAGGGGCAGAAACTGGTGAGAAGTTAGGCACAGAGACACTCACATTCGGACATGCTGCTGTGCGTCCTCCCCCCCTGTTGACCAGTGCAGAACACAATCTCTGGGTCACTCACCACCCAAATAACAAGGGAACCCACCCTCACCAGCAAATATTTTCTGAAACACTGGTGAAGGTTTCCTCAAGCACCATACACCCGAGAGCATAATTGGAACGAGTATGATCGCGAGTAGAGTACTTTGGCACCTGGGTCATGCACAAAGTGGTAAAAGGCTCCCATTAATCAGAAATTTACCAAAATGTCTTCCCACCCCCCTCAGGTGGTTTTAAATATGGTTGTGATGAATTCTGGACACCATTATTTACAACAAGGGGTGGTGATGGACAGAGTCTCTGAATTAAGCAGAGTACCCTCACCCAGTCAAGAGATCAGGGCTAGATCCAACACCGTTTTTTAGCTCATTGCACCATCCCAGTTTCAGAACCTGGCTGTATGCAAATTAGTCTGTCCCTGGCCCAGTGCATCATGGGAACAGGGCAGACCAGACTACAAAAGCCAATTCTTACACTGGGAAGGAAACAAGCTTCCGGGGACCGGTTTCTGGCATTTCAGCCGTCTTCGGCCCGGCTTGCTTGAATCCTGATGGTGCAATGAGCAAGGGACTCACATCTGAGTATACCCTTCCACGCTTAGGGTGGACAAAATTATTTACAACAAGGGGTGGTGAGGGACAGAGTCTCTGAATTAAGCATAGTACTCTCACCCAGTCAAGAGATCAGGGCTAGATCCAACACCGTTTTTTAGCTCATTGCACCATCCCAGTTTCAGAACCTGGCTGTATGCAAATTAGTCTGTCCCTGGCCCAGTGCATCATGGGAACAGGGCAGACCAGACTACAAAAGCCAATTCTTACACTGGGAAGGAAACAAGCTTCCGGGGGCCGGTTTCTGGCATTTCAGCCGTCTTCGGCCCGGCTTGCTTGAATCCTGATGGTGCAGTGAGCTAAAAAACGGTGATGGATCAAGCCCTGATCTGTTGACTGGGTAGGAGTGTTCTGATTAACTCAGATACTCTGTCCATCACCACCCCCTTTTTGTAATTATTTTGGCCACCATGAGTGTGGAAGGGTATGCTCAGACATGAGTCCCTTGCTCATTGCACCATCAGGATTCAAGCAAGCCGGGCCGAAGACGGCTGTAATGCCAGAAACCGGTCCCCGGAAGCTTGTTTCCTTTCCAGTGAAGAATTGGCTTGGTAGTTTGGTCTGCCCTGTTCCCATGATGCACTGGGCCAGGGACAGACTAATTTGCATATAGCCAGGTTCTGAACTGGGATGGTGCAGTGAGCTAAAAAACGGTGATGGGTCAAGCCCTGATCTGTTGACTGGGTAGGAGTGTTCTGATTAACTCAGATACTCTGTCCATCACCACCCCCTTTTTGTAAGAATTCTGGACACCAGCACCAACAGCTAGGGTTAATCCTGAACTTCAGGAGGAGGGTTTTCAGCCTGTACACTGCTTTTCGGATGACTGCTAGTTCTTCCTAGCAACAACAGTTTGGCTGTAATGCTCTGGTCTTGCCCCCTCTCCTATCCTGGGTCTTCCTCAGGACACCACCTCAGGCCCTCCACAGTGGAGCCCTCTCCCGGTCTGCACTTCACAGCACAGAGGCTTTGTACCTACTCCTGGGGCACCATTGGCCAGGAGCTGCACTGGCACCAGCGGGCATTGTACACAGGATTGTGAAAAATGTCTCGTCTGACCACCACTTGAACTAGGGCTCTGTTTTGAAGTAAGAAAGTGGACATTGGAGGTAATGTGATTTTAGACACATCCATTATGCAGACCTTGGTGGCGATTCGGTAGGTCCAGGGGCTTTTGAATAGGGTAAGGGACAAAACATGCCTGTCATTTCCTGCGACCTTCTGAGCCGGGTAAGTAATGGGTCAGCTAAACATGCACTGAATTTACTAATGCTGATCGCTGCAACATGTTATACTGCCTTGTTATATATTAAGTGGATGGGTGTTTACATAACATATATTTTCTGAGTAGTTTATGTAATGTGAAATTCATAAAGGGGTATTAACAAACACTGGAGTTGTATCGTACGGTGAGGTAAGTATCGGCCTGCGCTGAGAATGTTAAAGTGTCTCTAGAAAGGCTTACTGTAGCAAAACAATGGGATTCAGTTACTGTAGCGATTAACGTTTAAATCTACGTAGGTAACGACACATGCTCCAATCATATGTGTAACTGAGCTACATTTATTTCTAATGGCATGGCATAAGTATTTATATAATATGCTTGGAGAAGCACGGAGCAGAATTTGCTGTTTATTATCATTGTTTATTATGGGGAGGGGGCAGGATTCTCATGAGGTGAAATCCCAAGTGAGTCATGATGACCCTCCTTCCCTCAACAATGGTTATACATGGCACCCTGCACTCAGCAGAGCTACATTTATGGTTTATACAATTCTGCTCTTTTCATGTACAGTACATTTGTTTAACCATAATGGAAGCACATGCAGTTACAATTGTGCAATAATATTAAATCACAATAACAAGGCCTAGTGAGATATAGCCCCTTATTTTACAGTAAAGTGATTCTAAAATAGAATCTGAGTCAATGAGCAGTGTTTTTGCAAGTCAATTCTACTCTACCGCGATACTAAAATGGAATACAGAATTTTGCATTTGCACTGTAGTAATATTTCCGTGAGTCAGTGCTGATTATTATTCTCATTCAAAATAAGGAGTCGGCTTTATTCTCACTGCCAAGACGTGTTTACATTTGTATAATGAAAAAAAGATATTTAAAATAACTTTGTTAGGTAGTGCATACACTGAAACACTTAAATGTGAAAAGCCTTAGAAATGTAGTGAGAAATCATGATACAAGTGACATTATGTTTCCAACTCAAAATATAGAAAACCTTGGAATTTGTCATTTGTTGACTGCTGGACCACCCTAACCCAGGCATCTGTCATCAGACTATACCTCAAAAGTGGACTGGTCATGATCTCAAAAGTGATGTGGCAGAAGTCATCAGAAATGACACTGAAGACATCACTGGTGACATTATAACCATACCATTGACAAGGGTCTGGTGGTCATGTCTTAGGATATTTGTTACTATTTACTGATAGTATGTTGTTAAGTTCAATTTATAGGTATAAATACTGTGAGATCACGAACAATCTATTTGGGGCGAGTTATGATTTTGATGGCTGGGGTGAGAGGTGTGCTACATACTCTGGGACACTCCTAGAGAGGAAAGGCCTCCTGTGACCAAAAGTTTGGAATTTTGATATTTACTTGATCATCACATTTCTTAAGATACCCAGTGCGTGCACAGGCACTGCGAGCAAGCCACACGAATGAGCTGGGTGGCATAGGTAAATATTTGTTCCTAACAGCAAAGTATGGGATGCTGATGCTCTCAGACAGGAAATGCTGACCTGGTGTATTTTAGTATGGGTAGTTGGTTGATGGGTTCCATCAGATGGGTGATCTGGCATACCACGTGGAAATTAAGTGAACGCCTAAACAGCATGCATTTAGAGGCACTGCTTATTCATATTCAGTGAACAGTTTGAACAATATTGTTTGCATTAGAAGAGACTTGAACCACGTTGCATGAACTGCAAATTACTGGAATGCAATTAGTAAAGAAAAATAGGCCACAGGAAAAGCGAAAGTAATAATACTCACTACAGAAAAACCCAAGTAGTGCTAGGTGAGAGTTTACAATTGGTGAAATCCGTAAGAACTGAAAATGTGGAAATCAAGAACAGGTAAATGCCATTAAAGAAAGTGAAAGAGAAAGGGGTCAAGGAGAGCAGAAGGATGGTTAGGAAGTATGTTGAAAGGAGATGAAAGTGTGTCTCTTTAGGAGGACACACTGTCCTATAGAAGGATATAAGCAGACAGCCTTATCTGTTACTTTAGTGGCTCCTTCTCTCCTGGAGTTTCAGAATGTCATCATTTCCCTTGCTTTGGGCTAGCATGTGAGGCTGGGGACAGCATCTTTCCTCCTTGAATTTTGAAATCCCTCCTGGTCCAGTCACACTAGGGTTGACCCAGGCAGGGCATTGTGTCCATTGTCCCCTAGAAGGATCCATGCACTGTAGTTTTGCTCTAGTTCCAGTCCTGATGTCTAATGCATTGCTATGTGGCACTAGGGTATGACCTACTGAATACCCTCCTTGTTTTAAATTATCCCTTCTATATGCCTCTCTTCCATTTCAGGCCGAATTTTCGATATCATAAGGTATACCCTACACTTTCAGGGTGGCGTTTGAGATTTGGTATTGTTGTTAATTACCACTACTATAACCCCAAACATTGGTGGATTAGGTTACATAGTCCTGACAACATGCCCAGAACCTCAGAGACTTTCGATGGCATGAAACACGTTGACCGACGTTCTCACTTTCCTGTGAGCTGTACCGGATCATTGTCTCCAACACAGCCACCTTTGTTTTTATTTATAACATGAGGCCTGCCTTCTAAAACTTTCAGAGTCTCTCTAGGTAATTTTATACCACATTTACACCAATCTACACATACAGCACCTCCACGTACACTGTATCACAGCGTCTTGTTTTAAAAGACCTCCGGCAGAGATCCTCATCAATGGGCCCGTTGGGCACGACAACGCCGGCTCAACATGGATCTGCCTGATGATGAAGCATGACACACATCTGGGTGTGTGAGGTCTTTTGCTTCTGAGCAATCAGATCCCCCCAGATCTGCTTGCTTCTATTGTAAGGACATTCATAGTTGCCAAGGGTCTCAATGACAAATGTCTCACTTTAAACCATCCTTGACCTCTTAACAGACATCACATTGTATTATTGATTTGAAACTGTGAGGTATGAGTTTAAAAACCCTAGCAATAAAATGCAGTGGCTAAAAAGCCAGGATTAGCTGATGGCATCACAGAAGAATTGGGCATCTCGCAGCCTTGAATTTTTGCTCGTATGTGGAAAGTCTTGTGTCAATTTTTCACCACTTTCTCATTGCGTGGTGACAACACTCTTTTCACAGGTACCTTTCACTACAACCTGTATTGAATGTTTAAAGCCTGGGGAGTTTGTCAGGTGACCTGCTGTCAATTCTGACTTTTTAGAAATAGATGTTGATCTATCAAAGGGGTTTAACCATTCAGTTGGTAAAAGCGATAGTAAATATTGTAAGATTCTTATGAGCAAGCCATTTCAACAATCAGTGAAAGAATTAAACACAGCCAAAGTATAGAATATGATTTTAATATTACCAGATTGTCAACAGTGATAATCAGATCAGACCTAAAATATGCTTCTAAACCTTGCACATTTAATCTAAGGACACAAAACTAGAGGAAACAAATGGAAGAAACAATATTTTAGTGACATCCCTAAACAACAAACCTCAAGCAGAATAATTTTAGATCAGTCTTTCTTGCTGCTACATTGTATAAAAAAGTTACATTTTGTTAGCCTCATTTTTCTTTCTTTGAGTGGAGTTTTAGTTTGTGGTTGTGCAGGTGTTTATATGTTTTTTTTATTTTTTATTAATGAGAGCTATTTTCCTTCTGGTAAGTGTTTATCTGTTACTATAGGTTTAAACCTATAACAGGATATCCTACACATAGGATAATCATACATCCATGATGAGGCTAGGGAACCCTGCATACATGGTCTAAGAGGCACTATTCTTTCTGTATCTTTCTCCATGAATAAGGACACCTATCTGCTGCTGGGCCTGACATATCCCAGGGATAGGGCAGTGAGTGACCAGAAACTGTTAAACCAACTTGGCAAAATTGGTGGTTCAAGCCAAATGATTTGATTCAAATCAATATTAACTGACAGTGTTTAACAACAGCCGCGGTCGGTAGTAGGAGTTCCTGCAGGGCGGTGACGTGGGGAGGGGCAGGGTGGGGGGTAGTAATGTATGGATTACGGAGTTTATCAGGTAAGTAAACATATAAATAAATAAAACGAATTTCGTTGCGCGCACTGCATCGCTTTTGGTGATGCAGTGCACGCAACAAAATTTGTTTTATTCATTTATATGTTTACTTACCTGTTAAACTCCATAATCCTTACATTACTACTCCCCACCCTGCCCCTCCCCCTCCCCACGTCACCGCCCTGCAGGAACTCCTACTACCGACCGCGGCTGTTTAACAATTTGATAACAGTCTTTTGCTTCAAAAAACAAATGATTTATCTACTGGCACAGATTGCTCTTCACCATATCTTCACTGAAATTTCAAGGATCAATGATGTTCCAAGTTTACTATATTGCACCAAAGGTCCCACTTTGGAAGGAGGTTGGATGGGATGTAGAAAGGACAGGCATGTTAGGAAAAATAGAGTATCATTTTTTTATTTTAAAATGTTTAAATTTCAGCTATTACATGCCATAAATGTGTTAGGAAAACAAGCTTAAAGTTTTACCAGGGGTATATGTCGATAAACATATGCCATACATTACACCTATTTTTGTGAACCAGAATATAATACATTTCTAACTGCACGTATCATGTATAAATCCATCATAAAATGTATTGAAGCGATTACAAACCTTTGTAAAGAATGGGCTACTAAATACATTTAATCGAATATTTGTCCGCTACGTTTTTTAAATTTAGCAGAACCTCTAAGATATGCTTACTGCATTCTTCAGACAATGGACATATTTGCACAAAATAAGCTTTACAGTAATTGAACTTAATATAAAAATTGATTAAAAAATCCATACATTTGCAGTGCTTTCCTAACTTTATTTTCTCTGGACTTGTAGCATTTGACCTTTGGAGTCACTAAGATCTGCTGACAGACAGAAACTACATGTTCTCTGCCCTGAAAAAGAAAAACATTTTGCCGATGAGTTGCCATAATTGACACTTTGACAACATAAATGGAATTTGCGCGCTTCACCCAAAATTCCCTTTTGGAATGCAAGAGTCGAGGAAATACTTTTCAAGAAAGCCCATGTTTCCTGCACAATTTTGCTTTTAAAACTTTACGATGGGGGTAAAAAAGGTAAATACATGTGTCAGAATCAATTAGATGACTACATTTGTTTTTACCAATTTTATCTATTCATTCTTAAATCTTTGTAATATTTACTTGCTAAAACGTAGGTATAGTGTTTATCAAAAATCTATGTGTGTTAATTGGCTGGTCTCTGTTCAAATATCATGTTAACTTTTCATTTCTAATCTCCCCTGTGGTGGAGCCCCCCCACAGCCTGACTTCTCAGGCAAGCCCTCATAAAGTATACAGGAAGGTACAGAAACATTTGTCAACATTTCTAAGCAATGTATTTCCTTGCAAGGAAGCACATAACACCATGGTCTTAAAAAACAGGAAGCCCTTTTTCACAACAGTAGAGCGCCACACAGCTTGAGAGGAAGAACAGATGTGTCTAGGGTGTAAAACACCTATTCTATTCGGTGTGAGTGTAAATGACCTGGCCTTAGAATGGGTTGATGGAAAGTGAAAAGAGAACTGAAAGCAGCACTGGTGTTGCCATGTTTCCATTCTGTAGTTATAGGAAATCTGTGTTAACTTTTGCCATTAAGGTTATCCATTAGGGGCAACATGGGGAAATATTGGTTTGATTTACTCAGAGGGTTTTGGGGATCACAGACTGGACTCATTCTTTACACTATCAGGCTTGACCCACTTGGAGAGCTGACATGACCCTAAGGAGAAAAGACTTGCCTTTGTGCTAGAAGAATACCCTTATGGCTCACAGGGTCCTGTGGAGAGAATTTTGTCTCCAAGCCTACCTTAGATCCTGGTGAATGGAAAGCTTCAGCCAAGGTGAAGAAAGCTAGACACTTGCTGACCCTGAAGGACATAAGATCCTTGCCATATTACTAGAGCCTGCTTGTACTATGACATTTCTCTGCGGCACGAAAAGGTCTGCAGCTGCTTGGGAGAAATTCAGTATCCATCAGTAGTAACTGCATAATTCATTTGGCTGCACGTGTTATATGTCTCTCTTGTCTTAGGGAGATATAGAAGGCTCCATGGACAGAAGTTAGTGGTGCCGCAAAGAAATCCCAGGAACCAGTTGCAACTGAACATCTTGTAGTGAATCAGAATTAGACTTTCAGGAAGCCTTATTGCATCATCTACTGATGGACTAGTGTCTCAGGAGCATTTCTTAAAAGATTGTAGACTTTCAGTGGACCAGACAGAGGTTGTGCTTGTTATGTTTGCCCTAAGTGGCCATGCGTATGCACAGATGTGGGTCCCTTGCTCGCCGTGCCACTGAATTCAAGCTAGCCTGGCTGATGAGGGGTGAAACCCCGAAACCGGTCCCAGGATGCTTGTTTCCAGTCTTGGCGGTTTGGGCTGGACTGTTCCCATGAGGCACAGGGTCAAGACTGATTTGCCAGGTCTAAACTGGGGTGGCATAGTGAGCAAAAGAACGATGGATCCAGATCTCTTGACTGGGGGTGAGTGGTTGAAAAGTTTCAGTTCTCCATCCATCATCTTGTGTTTGCTAACTCCGCCCATAATACAACATTGTATTTGACCTTCCAATTTTTCATTATTGAATGTTTTTTTTGTTTGTTAAAAGTTATCGCATTCAAAGTGTATTTGTCCCTGTAGGCTTCACTGCTGAAGATGGACGGTGCAGGAGGTCCTAGAACAGCGGGAGACGGTGCTGTCCTGAAGAATCACAATTGACCAGTGGATGGAGGAGTTTCTTGTGGACCAGTGTACTGGGTTGTGAGTATCCCATACAACTAGGAGAGAGAGGACGGGAGTTAATGCATCTGGTCATCAAGCTATGAATATGTATGTCAGGCTAGTACTTCTGCAGAAACGTACTTTGAATTTTTAAAAGTTTCCACTCAGAAGATATGTCCAAGCTACCCAAAAATTGATGCAACCTTTTCAGTCTCAACTTTGCTGTTTCCCACCTAGAATTCTTTGACACCAGAGTCCTGGCCCCAGACCGCCTTGCATTAATCAATGCATTGCTATGGAACTTGTAGCTATTTTTATGTATCTGTGTGTGAATTGAAAAAGCTATGGAAGACAACAATTCTAAAGATTTGGCTG
Organism: Lissotriton helveticus; assembly: GCF_964261635.1. NCBI lineage: Eukaryota > Metazoa > Chordata > Amphibia > Caudata > Salamandridae > Lissotriton > Lissotriton helveticus. The sequence continues at coordinate 498,266,582 of NC_136063.1, forward strand.
GGACAAAAACACACAAATGATCAATTTATGTTCATTTGTTTATAAACCACCTATTCACTATTTTATTACCTAGGTACGACCTAGCTACCTACCTAGGTAGCTAGGTGGCACAACTCTAAGCTCCAAACACCTACTTTGGAAATCACAAAAATACACATCAAGAGCCATCTCCAAACAAATGCCTTTGCAGGGGCAGCTCCTCCGTTATGGCGGAGGAGCATCGCCCCACTGCTTAAACCAGGAAATGTATGTAAAATAAAATGATAACGCAATTAATAAAATTGCTTTATTATCATTGTATTTTACTCCGGAGCTGCAGCCGAGTTTTAGGGTAGGACCATCAGCAGTAGGAGGAGAGGTGGGAACAGGGCACTGTAAGTGTGCATGTAGGTTTGGCCAGCCGTCTTAGGACGGCCAAACAGACATGTGCCCTTGGATATCTCCATTCTGTAGCCTGGAGAGATCAGCAGGGCTCAAGTCCCTGCTGGAGCTTGGAACCATCCTGCTTTGCCTAATCCCTATGCTTCTCTCATGATGGGCAATACCAGCATGACATAGCATTTGGATAGACGCAGAGAGTCTGAGAGCCCGTGAGAGTATCGTCGGAGCTGAAGAGACGGGGAGGCATCGGGTGTCAGGCTGCAGGTAAGCAATATTTTTATTTTTTTTTAGTCCCCTGCGATGCCCCACAACTTTCCCCTGCTAGCAGCCGCCAATGTACCTTTGACTATTGTGTAAAAAGACATGTTTTCAGGTTTTATTAAGTCTGAGAAGTTGGGCTTAGTCCGCACATCCAGTGGAGACTGTTTCACAACTCTGCTCTTTGAACCCTAGTTGCTCTTTGCTCTAACCTTTTATTCCTACTCTTTGGAACAATAAAAACTATTTTGGGGATCTTTAAAGTACAAGTAATAAGAATTCACAAATTTCTTGTTAGTGCAAGAGGGCCAACATTGTCATGGATACACTAAGTGGACATGCATTATTGTATCAGATTAATTTCTGGATTGGTAACCAGTGGAGCTAAGGTTGATTAAGGACTCCGTCAAATTTCTGCAACTTAAAAATTAGTGGGTGCCTGGGTAAACTGAAATTTACAAATGCTCATCTGGCAGCCCTAAGTAAACAGAAGTGCAGAAACAAGCTGTAAAATGCATTTGTTACAGTATCTTTTTGGGGAAATGATAGGAAAGGAAAAACACGATTCAGTATCGCAAGGCTGAAAAAACAAGCTGTAAACTCGGAAGCAACTTCTGGCTAAAGTCCAGATTTGAGTCCATCAGAACCCTTAAGTTCGTTGCCACCTGTACTGAGGAGGGAAATCACTTACAGAGCTAGCTGAAAGTTAGCTCTCCCAAAAATTGATTCTATCTGCCAATGACAATATCTCAGATATAGCCAGCTTCAGCTTCAGGAAAATCCTGCCTATCCATCCCCTAACGGACTCCAGTGGTCCTGATGAGGTAGTCTATTTGGCCCTAAGACCAACTGGGCATCACTAAGCCACATGCTGGATCACTCAAAACACTTGTGTTATAGCTGCCAGTGGCCTAAAACCGAGGTAAAATAGGAAAGGAGACAGGGCAGATTCCATCTTAGTTGTGTTTCTGAGCTTATAGGTCCTAGCTGTATTAAGTGGGTCTGAGCCTCAAGAAAAAATGAAAAACAGTTAAAGGCCATACACCCATCTCATACCTCTGGAACTCTTTGAGTAAATATAAAGTGGCAACCAGTATCAATGGCAGCCGGCTGAACTAATAAAACAAGTACTCATGAAGCACCCTTTTCCAAAATCATCCTCAGGTCATCTGCTACAGAGGTTACCACTGATTTTAACCCTGGGGAAAATCATGCTTGCCAGTCAAAATAAACGATATCCCTTTGGATACATATAGATTAAGCAAATCAATATGACTTCACAGAGTCATTCATTCAACATTCCACATTTATCACCAGGAGATTTGGATATATAAACAATGTATACATTTATTTAAAAACAGACAAAATAGCAAATTTCATGGATTGAAACACAATATACAATAAATATGTGCAAAGCAAGTCTATCCATACAACTTGTATGTTCTGTGTGCAAATTCAACACCACATTCAAATTGTACTGAGTCGAAATTTCAAGCTAAAAATATAATGATTAATATTTAACACAAAAAAGGGGGGACAGTATCATAGACATTCCCATTTGTCATTTAGACCCACTAATCAAACCAAAATCCTTGGTTAAACCACAATATACAGAATGATCACTAGTTACAATCAAAGTTGCGTCGATTTAGTGTCAATATTTCTGCGACGCATTTTGGTGGGATTAAATTATCCAAATTACTTACCTTCATCAGGAAAAAAGTTGAAGTTTCTCCCAACTCAAAATCATTCATAAGGGGTAGTGCCTAACACATATTTGTATAGTCTCCTTAGGGCACTCCTTAAGTTTAGGTGCAACAAGTGAGGTTTTTCAATGATTCCCTCAATTAGTGAATCTTTAGGTTGGACTGATTTTCTCTTGCCATGTAGACTGTGATATTAAACAATCTCCATCGCTATTATTAGACAACAATTACATCAATCGGCTTAAAAGGGACCCCAAAGGTGCCGATAAAATCTGCATCAGGTCCTGCCTCTACAAACGTTCCGTATTACATCGCAGGTGGGGCACTCGGGAGAAGGAACGGGTCCTGAGCGCCCAGTGACTTCAATGGCCGCTGATAGCGGGATCACGAAGTGCGGCGGAGGGGGTGAGTAGGACTGAGCGGTCCTTACCATAGTTCAGCAACCGTTCGGCACCCAAACCAGTGTAGTGCTCCAAGGAAAGCACAGTTGCACCAATGGTGATGAGGTTTTCTCTCCCACACCCCCATGTCCCGCCTGAGCCTATAGTAGAGGCTGAAAGGCATCAATAAGGGGTTTCCTCCTGCGACAGCACAGGAGACACCTGAAGAAGTGGCAGAAATACCCTAGGGGCCCCTGAGAATACAAAGGGTATAGAAAAGGGGACCAGCCGAATGGACCCCAAGATTGCTGCCACAGTGGTCCTTTACCACAATGAGCTCAACTCTCACATTGGTGAGGCGACCCACAGGCTTACTCCGGATAAGTTCATAGAGATGCTCTTCAAGGCAAGGAACCTGTGTTGGGCAATCCCGACATGCTGAGGAGTTATGGAACCTCTGGTAGACGGTGGAGACTGCACATATGCCACAAAATAAATCCACAGCCAAGGTAACAAACTATTTCTCACTCCCAGAGAAGAAACAAGCGCCCAAACAAGGGAGTGCTGTGACGAGGATCAGGTTTCTATGCATAATCTCTCTTCAGGTTTACTCCTGCTAAGAGGAGTGAAGGCAAGAACAATGGGTTGTCCCACAATCTGCAGACTTTTGGAACTGTCCCTTCCACCTCTCCTCTCACCACTCTTGACCTGGGGATGAGCTGGAGGACGAGGCGGACGGCGCTTCCCTGTAACACCGGGACCGGTGCTTTAGATGGAACTATGACGATGCCCCCTGGGCGGATACCATAACTGTTTGTACTTACCGCGGAGCCCGAGCAACCTTGGCCGATGCCCGGTGGAGCTGTCCAATGCCGCTATAAGGAGTTTGGCTCTGGTTCACCCCCTCTGCCGTCACCTATCCAGCCGGACATCTGGCATTGTTTTCCTTGTCTCCCCATTGTGTTTCCTTCCCTCCCCTGCCTCCTATCTCCGTTATACTTTGGCTACCTCCCCTGTTTTGTTGGATTCTGTACATCCCACCATTTTGGGATAATGCTATCGACTTCTGTGGGTCCTCCTTCTTGGTGGTTTCAACCTATCCTCTTTGCTGCTGGTCTGCTCCTTGTTTGCCTGATTGACCTTTTCATCTTGTCTACTCCCCCTATGGTCTCCCAGCCCTCTCCCTTCTTATACTTTCACCGATAAGCAGGTTGTTTTATTGGACCATTGGGCCCCAGCCAGTTTTGTCTGACTTTCACTGTGACAGCTTTGCTCCCCCTGAAGTACTTTTCCTCCTTGCCGGTTTGCCTGATTCTATCTGCATTCCCTACCCCTATTTACTATTCCCCCTACTATTCCCCCTCTACATTCCATTTCCTATAAGACGTGTTCTTGGCTAAGCTACACACTATTAACCCATATTATTGTGTAATCTCATGTTTTTCTCCTATTTCTATTCTTGGCACCTGTAATTAATGTAATTATGTAACTTGTAACTCGCTGATCCTCATGTAAAGCGTTCTGATACCTACGGGTCTAGCCAGCGCTATATAAAACTTTGCAAATAAAAGTTAAAAAATCAAGCTTGCACCTTTTCCAGAATATTACTACATTCCACATATTGGTGCAAGTGGGATGTAACTATTCTCTCCAGTATCTTTGGCAAACAATCTGACCAGAACCCATTGAAACCCTGCCACCAAAACTACTTAATCCCACTTGGAATGTCTTGATACCAATTGAGAATAGCACAGGAGCACCAGTCAGTGTACACTCCCTGTGGGTACTCTCTTTGGGCACAGCTTTCAGGTTGGCCTCCCTTTGGATATGCTCCCTCCAGAACAACCTTCTAGACCGGAGATAAAAGCTTCGACTAGGTAAAACAAATAAGTAGTTCAAGGAGACTGCATGGCCTTGTGAGTCAGTCTTTTGGTCCAGATATACCACATGCCCCGGGTATAAAATGAAATTGACTCTCCCATTGTTTTTCTTTGAAATAGGTTTCCCTTTTGTAATAATGGTGAATCCCTATATATGATTTCCTTTATATTTGTGTCATTTTAATGTTTAATATTGTTATTATTGAATCTGGTTTGCACCATTCCTTTTTCAAATGTGCTATTGCTGGGATAGTTTTGGAGTGTAGGGCTGTGTTAGACATATGGATCTCTGTGCTGGCTGAAGGGTACTGAAGTGTACAGCCGAAGAGACCTGACCAGTGACCCGTCACACGTGCGGTTAACATTCTATTCTCAGTTAGCAAATCCCTTCCCTATTGAAAGGCACTGTGGCTACCCATTTCTTCCAGATCGGAATAGATTCACTGTTTTATCGTACACTTATGATTCATAGAGACTGGTGCACACTCACAGACTGGTGTTCTCACCCTTTCTCTTCAACTATCTGCTGGTCCCCCACCACCAAACCAGCTCCTAGCTATGCTTCCTCCAGCTTGAGGGCGCTATCAAGTTGAAGTTCCATTTGGGACATGCATTTGAAGGTAAATGGGGATCAGATTTATCTGTGGAGGGCCACATATGACTGAGGGAACCCTCCCCTGAGCAAAGGTGTTTAGCAACCGGTACCATATTAAAGAAAATACAACGGGCGCAACAGACATTTGCCCATTATTTACATCACAGGACACTTTAGTATAACAGAGGATGACATAATAGCATGGGAAGACATGGCTTGGCAGTTCAGGCTGGACTGTTCCCATGAGGCACAGGGTCAAGACTGATTTGCATATGGCCATGTCTGAACTGGGGTGGCTTGGTGAGCAAAATGACGATGGATTAAACCCAGTTCTGTGACTGGGGGTGAATGTTTTGCCATTGTGCAACATTCCGTCCATCAGCTTGTGTGTTTTGCTGATAATAGCATCTTTTGCCATTGCTGTAGTATGTATTGTGTGGTCACACATTTGTCCCTGGCACAAATCCAGGGGGGCGTCAAGTCTTTTACCTGGGGGCAAAGTCCCTTGCAAATGGTGGGACGCCTTTGCCCCTGTGCCTGTGATTTTTCATTGACACGGGAGCAGGTGTAAAAAGGCCATCATTGAGTGCCACATATTAAGTGGTGCACAGTCAGGGTGTCACCCAAGAGTAAGCACGGAGCTCCACTCAGGTGTGTACAAACATTGCACTCTCCTGTCGCGTGATCCCTGCCTGCTGCTCAAAGCTCTGCCTCTCCATCGAATGAGGGGCCATTGGCCCACCCTTCAATCCTGTGATGTCCCTTGAGAAAAAGCATTTTGCATGTAGTAAGATGTACTAGTCCTGTTTGAACTGTGCATGAAATTGCCCCGGGTTCCCTTTATGTAATATGTCAAAATGTCTTTTGCAGAAAGCAGTAGCTAATAATACACTTAAAGTGGCAGGAATACAAGCCATCGTGGTTCAGCCAAGAGCATTCAAAAGAAAGGCAATCGATTTGTCCATTTCAATGAATTCTTTGTCTAACCATTGACAATATTGTCAAGTAGTTCTGTAAAGTACGGTAGCTTTACTGCTACAGAAGCAGGCGAACCCTCCAGACGCTAGTGCAGAAACTACAACTTTTGAAACAAATTCTGCAACAATTTGTTTCAGATGAGTTCTTGCTCTCCTGAATTCGAGAAGGTAAACTGTTTTCTTTATTTTCATTACAGAAACTGGCGCTTGACATTTTTGCAGCAAATAAAATCCCCTGCCCTTTCGCCCTCACAAGCACGAACCTACTGAAGTAGCAAGGACACGTTCTATTCCCAGCTGAGAGAACCTTTCCCTATGGAAATTGACCGAGGCCAGCAGATCATTTCATCTGAAAACTGGCACTTCCCCAGCTCGGATTGGATTTCTAAATCCAGCCACTTCAGTGATAGATTTGGCAATAATCCAATTAAGAAACACAACGAGCAACATCTCTTTCATTCTGCTCGAGTCACTCGCAAAATTGCACATGGCCCTGGTGGCAATAGCCATAATTGCCTGAAATAGGTTATCCAACTGCAAAGACAGCACTATCAGTGCCTGGTGACGGGTCTCAGTTTCAGGGTACTTTGCCCATACGCGCCAATTAAGATTATTCACATTCATTTAAAACTTGCAAAGGTAATGATCTGGCTGCAGCAAAAGTTGATCATATATGCTTGACCATAGTCATTCAGATGAAGAAGAAGCAACAGGATTTTAACACGAGAATGTTGTATTTAACTGGCAATGTGTTACTTCCATTGAACCATTTCATTAGCATTGAAACTTGACAGGTAATTCTAGAAAGAAACTACTTGAACCAGAGGTTCAGACATATCTTTCAACCAGTGAACGCCCTTCCAGTTCCTAAAGTTACAACTGTAAAGAAAGAGGAAAGAGGGGAGAGGATGCAACCATAGGGCTAGAGCAGTCAACATCAAAGCTGGGGAACCAGGTTCGAGTCTCGGCAACGATACTCAATATCCTGTGATAAGAGCGCTTTGCATAGCACTAGTTTCGTTACACAAGGACACATTCATTTTTGTTCGGCATGAAACTGGTGCTGTGTACAGCGCTCTGATACCTGATATGTCTGGGTCTAGTTCGCGCTCTATAAAACTGGAAAAAAAGCAGCTCTGACTTTGCCACAAATAACCACTCTCGAATTTGAAGTACTCCTACCATAATACATAGGGACATAATCACAAAGATTTAGCTGTGAGTAGTTGTTGTTTACTCTTGTAGTACTCAGGATTTACAACTGACTTTCAGTGGTAAGCCATTGATTATTAAATGGTAGTCTCCTGTGATACGGCTTTTTATTTCGAAATACTAGTTTGAACAGGCTGATCATCAAACACATTACGTGATCATTGGGGGTAGGCACATAATTATGCTGGAATATACTTCATTCAGATTTTCACAAATGCATTCGCCATTTGAGGCCTCCAAGGTAAGACTGGAGGGTGGATACATTATGCCTCTCTTTGTTTTAATTTGTGTCTCCTCTAGCAAGGTGATCTGAGGCACAATCATTCATGTGATCCGATCAATAATGCTTCTTATGCTCTCTACACTTTTCCTCCTTTCAGTCCTTGCCACAATCTTGGATCGCTTTAACTATGTGCATCTTTTGAACTCAAATGAAAGGAATTCTATAGACGGGCATATTCAAATCCTAAATATTAGCTCCAATTACATTTTCCACTGCCATTTACTTTGGTAAATTAAAAACAAAAAAAAAGTGATTTTGAATGAATTAATTAATCTACAGTGCTTAATTTGGTAAAGAATAAGTGAAAGTGCCCAGCGTTTTTCGCAAACGACCACATAGAACACTATTGAAAATCAAGGATGTGTAATGTCAAGGCTGCATCACCTTGATTTCACCTCACGCCACTTCAATCCACCACCAGACGTTGCCTGCCTCTTTAGCTCTCGCATGCAGGTTCAAGCTGTCTCCCTTGAGAACATTTTATGTATTTTCCTCTTCCTCCTTACCCCACATGTTTTTTAATCTCTTCCTATGGAGCAAAGTTTTATGAGATAAAATAAGTGTCAGTCCCCAAACTGGGTGCCGGTGTGCCACATCTACAACCACCGGCTCAAATTAAGCACTGTGAACCACCAGTAATGACTCTTTCCAGTCTATCATTTTGTTTGCTCAGGGTGCGACTATAGACAGGGACCACCACATGCAATTCAGCCATTACACAGCTCCAAAAGAAAGAGTACAGCTTTAACAAAATATAAGTAAAACCTCTCTTTGACCTCATCCTTTATCTCGTAGAACCACTTCTCTTCCCTCTTCTCCACCCAGTTCTCAAAACCTCTCCAGTTGTAGACTTCACGGCTACTTTACCGAAACAATGATCATAAAAAAAGAAATCACTTAACTTCTTACTGACTGCTCTTACCCAGACCATCTTACACTCCATTACAATTTTCTACACACTCTTGCTCGTTTGATTCTCAGAGTCTGACCTCTGCAAGAGAAGTGATACTCACACTAATATCGGTCATCCATGCACCTTTTAACTAATAAAACCCTGGCTGTCATCCAGAACCTCGACGTGCCTCTAATCCCTCTCGCTTTCCCCCTTTATGTTTGATAATGGTGATTTCAATCCTGAAGAAGCATCAGTGGATACCCTCATCCGCTGATAACTAGTAGCATGCTTCACACCTTCTTCTTCTAAAATTCCAGAATGGCTAGATTACGTTAGACCCACCTTCTACCTGACAGCACATCTCAAGCAACTCTTATTTATTCTTCTCCTACCCGATCTCACAGATGCGTTGACACAATCGCCTCATTTTGTTTGCAATTGTTGCCTGCTTAGGGATCAAAGGTAAGACCACACAGTAGATTTCCTTTCTCATAGCTGATCATCCTATCTCTCTCTCCTCATGCTTTTTTATTTCATCACTGAACCACCTTCCTACTTACCAACCTCTGCTTCTTGGTGTCTCTTAAGGTTCCTATCCTGTGTCCACCTCTTTACTTGTTATATACCAAATACTTTTGTGACATAATGGCTGCTGGATTCTCATGTCATTTATATGCCCACAACCTACTAATATCCTTTCTGGCCAAGCTATCTTGTCATCAAGAGTCACCACCATCAAAATATTAAATATTCTCCTCCAGTTACATGGGGTGAACCTGAAATGAAAGCATCCCTTTTTATGTGAATGTACAAAATTAACAGAAGCAAGCTATTTAACCTATATTGATGATTTAACAGAGGCAATACAAAACGCAGTCTTTATTAGGTTTGGATAGCACCACTATTCTAGTATATATTTGTACCGGTGGTTTTACACTACAGTCAATGTCTTATTCCCATACCGTTAATAGCCTTGGGGCAAAGGAGAGGGTATTGCTTTTTATAAAACTGGACCTCATAGCCTTCTGTGCACCATTACTTAATAGAGTGAGGTGCACCTACGGCTGCCATCACTCCTCTTTTGGTATAGCATCATCTAGAATTTGCAACTTTATAGTACTTTTTTAATTAGAGACTGGGTATCTGAGTAGCTGTGTGGGTCTGCGGACATGGCCCCATACTCTGTTACAAATAAAATTGAAGTTTGCATTTTTATTTTAATTTTAAATCAGGTTCTTTGATCCTTTTGCGGATTAGGAAATTTGACCAAATGTTTTTCGTGCAATTAATTTTCGCACAAATGCGTTTAATAACCTGACACTGCAATAGCCATCTGACACTCAGGGTAAACATAGAACTCTAGGTCTCTGATTTACAGCAGAAAAAACATACATTTGTTGTTTCATGACATTGAAGTATGGCAGCATACCGACTGAATTTAAATAAAGTCACAAATGAATGTTTTAAAAAGCACATATCAATTCGCTGCAGGTTGGTGGGCGATGGCATCTCTGTTGAGATGTACACTATGAAGCCTATGGCATTTGTATTCTGTGTAAGCTTATTGCTTGGCACACTATGGATATACATCTGGCTGTAATAAAGTTTTACATTTGTACTTGTTCGGTATGATGAAGTGTTGTGCCAAAAGATAACGAAAGCGCTTTTTTTGCTAAAAACATTAAATGAGTCAATAAACCTGGAATACAATTATATTTTCTAATTGTGTGAAGGTGTTTATCCAGTTTACACCGTCCTCTCTAATAAGCACCCAGCTAACATGCGAACCTACCAGTCAAAATTCAAAACTTGCTATGTAGTGTTTTCGACCTCTTTTATCACTTAGCCAACAGTGCGCAATTTATCGACCTCGGAAAAATAACAGACTAATATAATCCTTCAAGGAACCAAGGGGCATATTATCAAGGACGAGTGATACATTATCGCCGCTTTTATTGGCAGGAAACTGCCGATAAAACGGCGATAATGGGCTAATGGCCTTGATAATATGCTCTATAGAATTCCTATCGAAGCCCATGTTAGATGTGAAGAAATCTAACATGGGCTTCGGTAGGAATTCCATAGAGCATATTATCAAGCCCATTATCGCCGTTTTATCAGCAGTTTCCTGCCGCTAAAAGCGGCGATAATGTATCGCCGTCCTTGATAATATGCCCCCAAGTCCGCGACCTCCAGAGTGAACAAAGTTATCAGTAGCGTATGCTTATCCAACTGAGCTATCACACTGTTTTCAAATTATACACAAGTATACAAATACATGCAGTTACAGCTGCATATGTAAGAATAAAGATATGCATGAAGTGCATATGCATGCTTTATCATGATTATGTTGTGGAGATTTAGACAGCACGCTTTCTGCCATTAGCAAGCTCTCACAACATCTTCTATAAACAATATAGGCAATGTGTACAATGAGCAAACAAATCAAGAATTGCCGGAGTAGTCACACACTGCTTTTATCTTCCATTAGTATATTTGATATAGCTCCAGTGAGCAACTGAGCGCATTACAGCGAACATGTTTTAAATGGAACTTATCTACACACAAATAAATATAAGCAACCAATAACAAGACAATGGGTGTGAAGGAGGTTTTCATCTAAAACCAGAATATTTTATTGTAGCATGAGCTTCTCAAATGAACCAGTATATGGAACAAAAGGGCGAGAGGGGTCGGATGAGGCTGGTTTACAAAAATAATAATCCTGTGCTCTTGTAATTTGAATAGTACCATAGAGCACACTGCACTATTAGTTTTGCTTTACAAAATTACACAATTTAGCGAAGAGGTGGTTGAAAGATATATGCCCACGTCAAGTGCCAGAGGCGGGTCTCGAACCGCGTTCTCAATAAACCGAGGAGAGTAATTCGTACTATAGACAGGGGCAGAGTTACTGTATTCTGTATCTGTTCTTCTGTATATCAATTTTTGGTAGAAATACTTTGTTGAGAAGCAATGGAGTTTCTAGTTCCTAATTGAAGGAATGTTTTATGTGTTGCGCATATGGTCTACTAGAGTGCATTTGGCAGAAATTAAGGTTTTGATAGAAAAGCGCAGCCGGTTCAAGATGTACCTGAGGACAGTTTTCATTTATTTTATTTTTAATTAAAATCATGTTCTGCGTGAAACCCCACACGTGTGATAACGAAACGACCCCAAATCTATTTAAGACTGGGAATAAAAACCTTTACAATAACGAAATATAATAATACAAAAATGAAAATATTCAAGCAAAAAAGAATAATTAATATAACAATAAGAAAAAAACATGCTCACAGGGCTAACGTAATGACCAAGGTAGATAATAAACACAATATCAAAAGTAATAAAAAGCAGGAAATCTCAATTAATAAAATATATTTTATTGCTTTCGAAAGACTAGAAGCCTGAAAACTAGGACAGTTTTTTTGTAGAGTTATCCTGGTGTGAGTTTGTATCACTTTGATATGACTGGGGCTCGTGTTGGCATGTTCTAGATTATTGTATGTGTTCGGCTTTATTTCAAAGCCAGACAACACATCACAACATCGTACCAAAGGCCATTTTCAAACAAACTTGCAGAAACCTAAGACTGACGTTTTGAACATGATATGTACATTTTATTTAAAAAACTATTTTTTGTAGTTGGCTTTACTGAAAACAGACCGAAGTAAAAAGCCAAACCTCCTTCATATGACGCAGAATAAGATACTTCTGTTTTAGCAGACTTTACCTGCAGCCTACAGTGGATTAATGTAACAAAATGGATAATTTATTAATTAATTAAATGTATAATTTATTAATCTCTCCCTTCAGATGGCCACTCCTGAGAAGCAGGCCAAACTCTTACCCCTTATCAAAAAATCGGGGCTAGATCACTCGGTTCCATCAAATTATCACCCCATCTCCCTCCTGCCAGCTTTGGCAAAAGTTTTTGAGAAGGTGGTATTTCGTCAGCTGGAGGCTTTTGTGGAAACATCTAATGCTTTGCACCCTGCTTAATCCGGGTTTCGAGCCTCCTACAGTACGGAGGCGGCGTTGGTTGAAATGACTGAGGCAATCAGGGAGTGCCTAGATGGAGTCGGCAGGGCAGCTCTGATTTTGTTGGACCTCTCTGCCGCCTTCGATACGGTGCCCCTTCAACTTCGTCTTGACCGGCTGTCATCTATTGGCATTACCGGCTCTGTTCTGGAATGGATTGAATCGTTCTTGGACAACCGTAGTCAGCAGGTCTGGGTGCCCCCCTATTCTTCCTCTGTGCGGAAACTCTCCACTGGAGTACCTCAGGGCTCAACGTTAAGCCCTCTGCTTTTCAACATCTATCCGACCCCCTTTATTTTTTTAGTGGAGGAGCTGGGTGCTAAAATTATTGCCTACGCGGATGACAACCAGCTGCTATTTACTTGGAGGGGTTCGGATCTGGATACTAAGACCGCTCAAACTTGCCTTTCATCGGTTTTCCGCTGGCTTGCACATGCCCAACTTAAGTGCAATGAGGAAAAATCGGAGGTACTCCTATATGGTCAGTTCCCCTCCGCTTTCAGAGAATCACTGTGGCCTCTCAATGTTCCTTGTCCCAGCTCTGTGGAGGATCCGGCAAAAAACTTTGACAAATCTTCATGAAACTTTCCAAGCACACTGTAAAGTTTTGGGGTGATTGGTCAAGGGGAGGTCCCAAAACGCAAAATCGTTACATACTTTTTTAAGGAGAACTACTGCAAAAACTACTGAATGGACTTAAACTAAAAATGGCAGCAAGCTAGATAGTGGTCCAGAAAGCTTACGTATTGTGATTTGGTGTAAATGTATTAATTAGTTTCTAAAAAATTAGTATACAGAAACATTTTGTGTATCTTGACGGTTGAGTTTGAGCGACTCTCACAAGAGTTCATAGAAAGAAGATTTAAAAAATAAAGCCTTCTGATTGGCCAAGAGAGCTTTTTCTTTTACCCTAGGACAATCTTGCTCCAGCAGGAGGAAGGCTCTAATTTGCTGCCAGCGACATGAAGAAGAATGTTGCTGGCAGCCACTATAGACTCAGGGACTTATTCCCCTGCCCTGCAATTTAAAAAAAAAAAAAATTAAAGGGGGATTCCTGACCCCTTAGCCCTTGTAGGGGGGTGCCTTTGGTGTCACAACATAGTAAAAAAAAGTTACCTTTTGTGCTTCGATCCCGGAGGACATCCACATGATCGTTAAAAAAAAGCCAACAATTGTTTTTGATCTATATTTGGGAAAGACAGTGTGAGGGGGGTTTCCCAAGCTCATCCACCAGCATCAACTTATTTAAAAAAAAAAAAGAAAAAGTAAGGGGCGTGCATTTCCCACCATAAACCTTTGGTGTCCCCTGGGACCCGGGTGTCAAACTGCATATTTTTAAGAGAGTGGAGTACAGGGCCCCCTTTCCCAAGCCTATAGCGTCTCTGGGGACCCCATCTCCGGGGGCCAAACAATAAGTAGCGGGGAGGGGGTGCCTGCTGCCCCTAACAGAGTCTCACAAGGCTCAAGGCTCTTTAACTCTGTCCCGGGGAGTCCACTCCTGGAACATGGTAGTTTTCCCTGCCTGCAGGACCGCTAGAAGGAAAGAAGAGTTCTCCCAACTGGTGGATGCTTTGAAAATGCTCCCGCGAGCTGGGCGCACACTCTATGTCCATCAGCTCATGCAGATAGGGAAACTCTGATTGCTCCCACCCGGCAGCAGCAAGATGAAGCAACTGCTCCCGTTGAGTGAGCGCAATGCTAGCTCTCGTGGTGGCCTAGTCTCCCCTTACATCCCTTAATGTTATGTTTTGGGGTGTCCTGAGTGGGCACTTGGGTACCCAATTATAAAGAACTAGGCCCCAGGTGATGGGATCCCAGGGGCCTCTTAAGGCTTGGGAGGAGGCCACACAATCCCCTCCCCTATAATGAGATTTGGGCCCTACTGGTATCTAGAACGTGTTCCCTAAGGTAACTATAACTTGCGCCCTCGCAGTGCACTGCTAATTGCTTTCCATTTTACATCACTTACAACACGTTCTAGGACATCATTGATAACAACACTGCAAAGTCTGAAATTGCACCTTTGGCTACAAGACTGTACATGGCACGGGCTCAATTATATTTATCTTAAGCCACATGTTATAGTTACAAGATAACTATGAATGGTGAATTTCAGTGTATTTATTTTTAGTTTAAAATGTTACGTTGTTACTAAAATTTTCACCTAACTACAACGTCACTTTAACCTTTGCTTTTTTTTTCCTGTGACTCTAGATCTATCTACAAACATACACCTACCTTGCGTGGTAACGATATTGCATGGTAAAAACTTTGTGGTAAAGGCTGTTTTCCCATTCAAATGTCCCCACCGATTGCACACTTGAGAGGAAACACACATCTTTGGTCTTATATCCCATTCATAAGTGCCCTAAGGAGACAAGCACCAGTATGACTTTCTGTGTAAGTGTATCCACAAACAAATGAAACAGAGATAAGTGTGTAGAGGCCCATCAGCTCTTTGTTGTATTAGGCGGCCTCCTTGAGTGTTTGCAGCAAAGAGTTAGAGTGCCAACATGCACTCCATGCATCATTGCATAACTAACACAAAGGGTAATATCAGGAGGTCTTCTGTGCATGGGTACCCACCTACAATGGCCTGTAGATATGGGATCCCTGACTGTGCACTATCCACTGAACATAAGGAGTCCAGTATTGGCATCATAAGGTTTAATTTTCCCCAGGGATGAATAAACCGAGATTCACTTTATCCCAAAACTGTTTTATGTCCTATCTTTCATAAGGGCTATCAATTAGCTTCAACAGTAATTTGAGTTCATCTTGCCAAATGAAATGCATAATTCAGGTTTGTTTATCCCATCCCAGCAGTACACATTTCATCCCACTTGCCAGCTTCAGTAAATATGCAATTTCTTGTTCACATCGATAGCTCGGGTCTCGCGCTGCAAGAATTATTTATGCTAGTTGTCTACGGCCCTTCAGCCACAAACCAGTTGGATCTCGGCTTGTCACCTCGTCTGCTCTCAACTATTAACAAGGCAGTCTCACGAGAAATAAAACAGTGTGTTCTGTCATTGACAATTAATTTAAGTTTAGCCAGCAGCAATAAGTATTGGGTGTGCAAGGCCTCAAAGCTGCCTTAACATTCCTGTTTTTTCCCTTCCCTTAGATAGTGTCAAAAAGAAACCATATTACTCTTCACCCGAATTTCTGCATATTTCCTTACCATTCTCAGATGACATCACATTCATAATAATTCAGTATTTTAGCCAATTAAGTGGTCGATTAGGATGGCACCCGTGGTGGTGGGACCGACCGCAGGGGCAGCGGCGGTCCCTCCGTAGCAATTAGGATGTGACCGCCACCCTGGCGGTCACATCCCGTATATTTTACATTGCGGCGGGTGCTCCTTTGAGCAGCACCCGCCGCAATTTAAAATATGCATGTTTTACTTTAGCATGCAAACTTGGCAGGCACCGCGTGGTGCCTGCCACCTTGTGCATGCCGAAGCAGGGGGGTACCATAGGTACCCCCCATGTGCACCCCCACCCCCCAACACCCTGGGGGCTCGCAACGGGCCCCCAAACACAAAAGACCACATGCTTTTCCACGGCGTAAAAGCCGCCATGGAAAAGCATGTTTCCGCCTGCATCATAATATGGCTGGCGGTGTCTGCAAGACACCGCCACCATATTTGGGTACACACACCGCGGATCAGCGGCAGACGGACTTGCCGTCCGCCGCTGATCCCACCGCCATCCTAATGTGGCTGGTGGTGTTTTCGCAGTCCAAGGCAATGAATCCGCATCCTCCAGGCCGGCGGTGGCTTCCACCGGCCCGGAGGATGCGGATTCACCGCCATCCTAATCGGCCCCATAGTTCTGAGCGGTGGATCTAGAAATGGCTTGGGCACCTGAGACCTATGGGTCCACATCACCGGAGAGAAATTGGAGGGGTTAGTTTTCCAGATCCTTTGTAAACTGCCCTAGGAGTGATTAACATGGACCGGCACATGCCCAAAACACATGGGGACACTTTGTCAAAATACCCCCTGATTTCCATGGCTATCTCAATGCAAAGCTGAGCTCTGATTGGCCTTGTTTGCTGAGGCCTCTATATTTGAGCTCGCTAGAACCTGGAGTAGCCTACTTATAAGTAGGTTTTATAATAGTCCTCTGTTTGTATGTATTTAGCCCTCAAGTTTTTTAAATAATTTTGTAAAGGAAATATTTTACAACCGCATACAGTAATACCTGTACACTATATGAGGTTTATATATATTTGAAGGGCCTTCTCAGCCAAACAGATTAATAAAGTAGTGCTATTAGTCCCTAACATTCAGTGTGGCGATAGCAAAGCATATATTATGGGCTGGTTGCAAAACTAAATGACTTCAAACTTTTTAACAAGCAGTTGTACTGGTTTACAATCCCAAATAGGTTAACTGTGATTTAAAATATTTGAAATACCAAAACATTTAGATACACCTTGAAACATGAGCAAAAAGAAAAAAACACTTTTTGTTGGAATACTTTATACCTTTAGATGGAAGCATATATATATATATATATATATATATATATATATATATATATATATATATATATATATATATATATGTATATATATATATATATATATATATATATATTCACTGAAAAAACCATAGGTTATAGACCATATATAGTTAGGAATTAGCATTTAAAAAACCTTATTTTACTCACACAAAACCATTGAAATTCCATATATAGTTAGTTGCACTAACTATATATCGCGCACCCGCAATCCACTGCTGATGATGTCACATATTACATCATTCATGACATGGTCAGTGACATCACTGATGACATCACTGATGACATCTCAAATGACATCACTGATGACATCACTGATGACATCTCATTTGACATCAATGACCACATCACTGATGATATCATTCATGTGACAATACAATGCATCTCCTCACATTTTATTATAACCTCTGTTTCACCCAGTGTTAAATACAGAGTATAATTTTTGAAACCATTGACACACCAATACTAGTTACTACATACGCACTCACTGATTCCTACGTCTACACACACCTTCACTCATTCACCCATACAATCATTCATACATACAATCACTCATCTTTACAACACTATCATATGCACTCATACACCTATACAGACACTCACAGTCTGCCACTCATCCATGGAGTTACTCACTCACCTAGTCAGTCATGTAAAGAATCAATGACACTTCCATTTTCTTGTCTATACAGTTAAACATAGAGCACCTTACATTTTCAAACATATACTAACACATACTTACCTTCTTATACAATCATTGATACAAGTACACATTGATCTGCACAGAGTCACACACCTCCCAGCCAGCCACACACACACTCAGTCTCCCATACAAATACTTGGGCAATCAATCAATAACCCATATAGTTACTCATACAGCTACTGATCAACACATGCAGCAGTTTATAGAACAACAGACATAATGATGCACAAATTAAGACAGTTTAGTCAGTAACCCATGCACTCAGTGAGACACATTTAATCACTCACTCATACAGTTAGTCATGCACCTACTAAATCCTTCGTCCAGACACTTATACATCCACTCATTCTTCAATATGTAAGACATATTTAAACTTTACAGAAACAAAAAATCACTGGATGTTGTTATCAGTCATGTCATCAGTGATGTCATTTGAGATGTCATCAGTGATGTCATCAGTGATGTCACTGACCATGTCATGAATGATGTAATATGTGACATCATCAGCAGTGGATTGCGGGTGCGCGATATATAGTTAGTGCAACTAACTATATATGGAATTTCAATGGTTTTGTGTGAGTAAAATAAGGTTTTTTAAATGCTAATTCCTAACTATATATGGTCTATAACCTATGGTTTTTTCAGTGAATTTTCAAGGTTTTGTAAATGCTAATTCCTAACTATATATGGTCTATAACCTATGGTTTTTTCAGTGAATATATATATATATATATATATATATATATAGAGAGAGAGAGAGACTGACAGATAGAGAGAGAGAGAGAGAGAGCGAGAGAGAGAGACAGGTTTTTTGTGTGTTCTTCCATGCAGTTGAGCATGTCCTTTCCTAAGTTACCTGACTGTATAGAATACCTCCACAATTACAGGGATGTGTTAATGTTCTAATTGTTTTCATTTGATTTAAATTCATGCCTTTATTTTATATTAGCTAAATAAACCCTTTTAATTATGTACCTGCACAAAACTTACACAGATGAGTAAGGAGTTGTGCCTGTATTGAACTGGTGGGTTGTAATGTAATGTAATGTATCCAATATTTATAAAGTGCTCTATCACCCCACAGGTATCCTGGCGCTGAAGATAGAAGTTCCAATACACACGCAGAGTTAGCCCACCTCTAGAGTTGAACACTAGTGGTGAAAAAGATGGGAAAAAGATAGGTTTTACTTTTTTTCTAAACTACACAAACTCCTTTGCTTGTCTGATATTAAATGGGAGGTTATTCCACAACTGTACCGCTGTCCAGCTGAAAGCTCTGCCACCAAATCTAGAAGTTCATACTCTGGTTGTACAGGCCAGGTATGCAGTGGAAGAGTGAAGCATTCTTGAAGGAGAGTGCCAGACACATTTTTTCTGCAGAGGCTGGGGTCCGAGTCCATGAAGGGCTTTAAACACAATGCATGCAGATTTGAACTGGATTTTCTGGGCCAGAGGAAGTCAGTGGAGATCGATAAGAGCTGTCGATGCAGAGTCATCCCATCTCCTTTTTAAGGCTAACTTGGCGGCTATTGTTTGATTTCTTTGTAGTCTCTTGATGAGAAAACTAGTTGCACCAAGAAGCAGGGCATTACAGTAATCTAGCCGACTCAAGATGATGCTTCCAAATACTAGGGCCTTGGCTGACAAAGGCAGCATGGCAAGGATCTTCCACAAGGCCTTGATGAGGGATAAACAAGTACCAGGTGTTTTATTTACATGTTTCTCCATGCTCAGCTTGTAATCAAAAACTACCCCAGATTGCGCACATCAGCCGCTGGAATAGGAGGTGTGCCTGTCTGGAGAGGCCAAAATTCATCTGGAAGTGGGTGTGGGATTTTTTTCATTGTACAGTGCAAAATTTCT
This sequence comes from Lissotriton helveticus, assembly GCF_964261635.1. NCBI lineage: Eukaryota > Metazoa > Chordata > Amphibia > Caudata > Salamandridae > Lissotriton > Lissotriton helveticus. The sequence continues at coordinate 498,286,285 of NC_136063.1, forward strand.
GTTTTCCCACCATTAAATTGCAGGGATTTGCCCATGAGCCAACTCGCCACCTTCTGCATACATTCATGAAAATCACTAAGTGATGAAGACTCCCTGCCTTCCAGAGACAGGACGAGCTGCGTGTCGTCAGCATGGTTCACAAAATCGATGTTATAGGATTTAATGATGGGGGATTGGGTTAGAGAATACTTGTGCTTTTGTACGAAGCAACCACAAATAATTTTGCTCAATCATAATTTTTTTTCACCTGAAGGCTGTACACATGCAAATCAACTAAATACAATTTGATACATGAGAACTTTTTTTATGAATGGCTGAGTAGGAAAAATCACAAACATAGGGTTCTTTTTAAATTCGTACACGTTTTTAATTCTTTGAGGTAAGTGATTAATCAATAAATGCACAAATAAATAGCTTCAACCTTAAAAGGTTCTATATATAATACTGTGAGCTCTTCACTGAAAAGAAGTGAGCAATAACTAAATTCAGGTCAAATAAAAATAATATATATAATTATGAACAGTTTTCAAAATTTGCAACAATTCTGAAAAACAGAAATCCAACTCAGTCTTTGAACACAATGAGATTGGACCAATGACAAGGTCACAAACTTTAAAGGGAACATCAGAATCAACTCTTAAATTGCTTCATAGCATAAGTGGTTTGTCCACTAAACCTACTTGGATTTTTTCACGTTGGCAATCAGATTTCAAAAGACCTCAGCATTGATTTACTTGGAAATTGGCTAGACAAAACAACTAGTTTGCTGCTGTTCGAGTTTTACTTTCTTTGAAGATATATGTAATTGCAAATGTAAAACCTTCAGTTCATCCTCGTCAGTGCATAATTTGTAAAATAATAAGCGCCAAGGCCCACAGTTCTGCTCAGAAGCCCCCGGCCAGGTCTACTGAACATCACCATGCTGAATACCAAGACAGTCTTGTACTGATGGATCACTGACAGATTATCAGAACCAAAAATATTGTGTGCACAGAATATTGTGTCAAAAATATTGAGGACCTAAAAATTGAGAAGGTAAGTTTACATAGGTAAGCATATATTTACTATTCTTATCTCCACATCTATGTACTGTGGAGATATATATATATATATATATAACAGTTTGCTACTGATGACCCACCCCCCGCGACGCCCCACGCCGGAAATTTGGACGTTGTGCTGCGTTGGGACTATTCGCACAGCCGACCGCTACTTCGTTGTTTTTCCCTAAAAATGTTTATATGTTATTACTATTTTTGTTTTCTTGTATATATTTATAAATTATTAAAGTTTTATAATCTTACTACTTTGTCGGAGTGCTATATATTTTTAATGTGACACATAATTGTAAAAACTTTGATGTACAAAGAGTCATCCCTGGAATCTTCCGCTTCAGGCTCGGTCCCCTCCCCAATCACAATACAGGATGGTTTTCAGATAATAGCAACGCTTCTGCTGTGACGGATCTCATTGAGTGTGGGCCTTGATCTACTATAACTCCTTTGAAGAGGGGTGATTCTTTACAGCTGGGGCCATAAACTACATCTGCAGGGCTAGCTGATACCCTAGGACCAGCCTGGACAATCGGACACAGAGGAAAAGGAGTGTCAGAGGGTGCGGTAGTGAATAGGGCGAAAGGGAGGTGTGGGGCAGGCACAGGGTGTGATTCTCAGGGAAGAGCAGCGCAGATGGGGGGAGGTTTATTACCCATGCATAAGACAGAGAGCGGGGGTGACCACTGCCTGGGGGAGATGCTTGCGAGGGTGGGGAGCCATGCTAAGGATCGACAGCGTGCACAGAGTGGGTCTGGTCAAGGCATCTAAAATGGCTGCCGTGCACGACAAAAGTGTGGCATTTGAAAAAAGACAAGATGGCGCAGACAATGTTTTTCAACACTTCCTGATTTCCTTCGAATCGAACGTTAACAGACGTTGGGGCATATTACCAAAGTTAAGCGATATTTATCCCTAACGATGCTTAGCAACGATTTTTTTACCGCTAAGCATCGTCAGAAATTATCGCAGATAAACCTTGCTATTATCAAGGTTTATCGCAAATGCGATAAAAAACGACCGCAATGCATTAATATCGCTGAAAACTCAGCGATATTCATGCATTACCGAGCTAATGCTCTTAGCCATGTTATCCACCTCCCATTGGATAACATGGCTAAGAACTGCTCAGGGCAGGTGCTAGCTTTTGGAGATATTCGCGCTTATCTCGAATATTTCCAAAAGTTGATAATAGGAGATAGCGATGTTAGCGACTGTTTCCAGTCGCTAACATCTTGGCATGCCCACTTTGCATGTCATTAGTGATAAATATCACTCACATGCAAAGTGGGGCCCAAGATGGTCGCTATCTCCTACTAGCCGTCGCTAACTGGTGTTAGCAACAGCTAGGTAATACAGATATAATTTTATCTCCGCAAAGCGGAGCGCTGTTACAGATATATATCTTGTTTTTGAACGTTAATTTCTCAAAATCCACTGAAGCACATATATTGAGACCTAGCAAAGGCACATCGAGCTACCAGTCCCTACAATTTTGCCAAGTTTCGTGCAAATCCATTCAGCCGTTCGATTATTATTATTATTTTTTTTTTGCCCCTCGGGGCCCTTTTAAAACCTCCACATCAAACCTAAGAGGTCAAGGAGGATCTACTATGCCCCCTTATGGTCATTTGCCCCTTCGCTTTGGCCTCCTCTTGTCTCTCGATCCTACCGAGAGACAAGATGGCGGCCGCTACGGACTGTTTGCAATGTTTACAGACGCCGGAGAACCAATCAGCTTCGCAAACCTCCGTTACGCGAAGCGGAGCGCTGTTACAGATATATATCTTTTTTTGAACGTTAATTTCTCAAAATCCACTGGAGCACATATATTGAGACCTAGCAAAGGCACATCGGGCTACCAGTCCCTACAATTTTGCCAAGTTTCGTGCAAATCCATTCAGCCGTTCGATTATTATTATTATTATTTTTTTTGCCCCGCGGGGCCCTTTTAAAACCTCCACATCAAACCTAGGGGGTCAGCGAGAATCTACTATGCCCCCTTATGGTCATTTGCCCCTTCGCTTTGGCCTCCTCTTGTCTCTCGATCCTACCGAGAGACAAGATGGCGGCCGCTACGGACTGTTTGGAATGTTTACAGACGCCGGAGAACCAATCAGCTTCGCTTCACAAAGCTCCGTTGCGCGAAAAGTACGCGTACTGGAGCGCTGCCCGGTCCGCTGTTACAGATATATATCTTTTTTTAAACGTTAATTTCTCAAAATCCACTGTAGCACATATATTAAGACCTACAAAAGGCACATCGGGCTACCAGTCCCTACAATTTTGCCAAGTTTCGTGCAAATCCATTCAGCCGTTCGGGCTAAAAGTGAGGCCAACCGCCCTATGGAAAACTCAATGTTAAAAACATGTTTTGAGACCCCCCTTTTTTCTCGGCCCCCGCTTGACGAAACCCCCCCAAATTTTCAGGGGCTGCTCAGAAACAAAATGTTCCATTTTCCAGAAAATTTCAGCCAATTCCGTCCTCAAACGCCAAAGTTATTCAACATAGAATTTTCAAAAATCCCATAGGAAAAAAATCCTAACTATATATACCTACTGGCGACCGCCAGTAGGTAATATATATATATATATATATATAGATATATATAGATATCTATATATATATATATAGATATCTATATATATCTATATATATATATATATATTACCTACTGGCGGTCGCCAGTAGGTATATATAGTTAGGATTTTTTCCCTATGGGATTTTTGAAAATTCTATGTCTAATAACTTTGGCGTTTGTGGACGGAATTGGCTGAAATTTTCTGGAAAATGGAACATTTTGTTTCTGAGCAGCCCCTGGAAATTTGGGGGGGGGTTCGTCAAGGGGGAGCCGAGAAAAAAGGGGGGTCCCAAAACGTGTTTTTAACATTGAGTTTTCCATAGGGCGGTTGGCCTCACTTTTAGCCCGAACGGCTGAATGGATTTGCACGAAACTTGGCAAAATTGTAGGGACTGGTAGCCCGATGTGCCTTTTGTAGGTCTCAATATATGTGCTCCAGTGGATTTTGAGAAATTAACGTTTAAAAAAAGATATATATCTGTAACAGCGGACTGGGCAGCGGCCCAGGACGCGTACTTTTCGCGCAACGGAGCTTTGTGAAGCGAAGCTGATTGGTTCTCCGGCGTCTGTCAACATTCCAAACAGTCCGTAGCGGCCGCCATCTTGTCTCTCGGTAGGATCGAGAGACAAGAGGAGGTCAAAACAAAGGGGGAAATAACTATAAGGGGGCATAGTAGATCCTCGCTGACCCCCTAGGTTTGATGTGGAGGTTTTAAAAGGGCCCCGCGGGGCAAAAAAAAAAAATAATAATAATAATCGAACGGCTGAATGGATTTGCACGAAACTTGGCAAAATATTAGGGACTGGTAGCCCGATGTGCCTTTGCTAGGTCTCAATATATGTGCTCCAGTGGATTTTAAGAAATTAACGTTCAAAAAAAGATATATATCTGTAACAGCGCTCCGCTTCGCGTAACGGAGGTTTGCGAAGCTGATTGGTCATTCTGTCACTGGGCTATAGTTGGGCTACATCTGGCTGATATTTGGGCTACATTTGTTTTTTTGTGTGTCTGGCGGCCATCTTTGGGCTACATTGGGCTACATTGGGCTACATTTGGGCTCCAACATATATATAGGCCAATGTAGCCCAATATATATTTTTCAAAGTTAATTTTCGTAAAAACCACTGGAGCATATATCTTGAGACATAGCAAAGGCACATCGGGCTACCAGTCCCTACAATTTTGCCAAGTTTCGTGGAAATCCATTCAGCCGTTCGAGCTAAAAGTGAGTCCAACCGCCCTATGGAAATGAAGGAAATGAATGGGTAATTTGTAATTAGCAAATAGCTCATCGCAAACTAGGAATGGTAAAGAATCGCTATTTATTCCTTAAAGTTCGCTATTTAGGAAATGCAAAAAACTTTGATGATACATATGGCGGTTCATCTCTAACAAGATAAGAAGCATAGGGATACATTTATGATGACTGGCGCATCACCAGGGATGTGTTAGTTATTCTGTGCCGCTGTTCCGTCACCTATGGTGTGCTGCATTTACAATGCGGCGCATCATGGGGCAAAAACAGCACAGATGCGTGATGTATCTGTGCCGTAAAGGTGGCGCATTGCTGGAGTTGTATCGCAAGTGTGATGAAGCTCCAGCAAGGGTCGGGGGTGCCCCTGTCGCAGGGTTTCTGTTCTCACACAGAACTGTGGACAGAGGATTGGAACCTCGGCGAATTAGGGTGTCCCAAAACTCACGTTAGTAATCAAAAACTCCTTAGCAAGCTAGGTACAGTGTCACATTGGATATAACAAACTCTCAATGTTTAGACAATCCAGAATATGAACTTATAGTACCTCAGGATACGTGGAACTCATGAACAGTCGGTCGTTATATATTTCTTAGAAACCAGAACATGGAGTTAAGAAGAACACATGTGTATTTGAAATGTTTATTTACTAATGCCGTCTTCACAGGCGTAGTATCTTAGATAATACAAGTACACATATTATCAGTAGCAAAATTACCAGCATAGTTACTAGTACATAAAAAGCGAATGGTGATAGTATGTTAACATGCTGTAAATGAATAAGAGTTAGCAACACTTATAAGCAGCCGCGGGCCGTGGAGGGAGTTACGGTGGGGCAGGGAGGCGGGGAGGGGGAGGGGCAAGGTAGAGAGGGCTCCACCCTGCTTCTCCCCCTCCCCGCCTCCCTGCCTCACCGTAACTCCCTCCACGGCCCGCGGCTGCTTATATCTCACCCTCCCTAATACACATATTATATTATTTGCTAAGAAGGTCTCTTTGTGTTGGTTTAGGGCGTGCCCATACTTTAGTGTCTTAGATTTGAAGGAATCACATCAGCATACACCAGCTCTCTCTTCATGTGAGCCGCATCAACTGTTGTGTATGTGTGTTCGGCAAAGCAATATAAAACCCGCCTCATGCCCAGAATTGGCAGAAGTTGCACTTATGTTATGAGTATGAAGTCGTGGAGATCAGACCTCATAACAATTCTGTATCGTGTTGTTCTTGAAACTTTAGCACTCGCTGTACAGATATAGTTTAACAAGCAAAGCAGATAGTAGAGCAATAACATATTATTCTCATGTAAACCACGATGAACTACTAGGTGGAAAGCTAAAGCAACAACTAAGTGTCGTGTGCAGAAGTTGCAAAAAAGGAAAAATGGCGTTTAAACCGGTAATGAGCCCATGCTAACTTAACACGGTGTAAAGATATCCAGGACCTAGATGACACCTCCCCATGATCCGGAAACGAACTGAATAAGATAATAGAAGTGCCATCTCATGAGAGCAGATTGCAAGTTTATATGTGGACGGTCCGCAAGGTAAAGCATTAAAAACTAGCAAAATTTAATGCTAAAGAAAAATAAAACAGCCAAGTACTTTATCGAGTCTTAAGCCAATAGGCAAGGTAAATAATAAAAACTTGACAAATAAGTCAATGAATTGTCAATGAAATGCTAGTACTCAGCATATCAAACATGAAAAAGGTCTATGACATAACTGTGTATGCAAAATAAGCTGCAACAGCCTCCAATAGGAAGTCACCGTCTTCATCCGAAAACAGTTCAGCCATCCAATTTAAAAGCGGAAAAGAACATACGTGCTCTCCCAGCACCGGATCCTCTATCACCATCAGAGGACAGCTCGGTGGGTTTTCAAGAAAGCTCTGTTCCAAGAAAGACTGTGCTGCCGCCAGTAAATTCCAGGGACCAAGTAGTCCATGCATCAATGCCACAGCCATAATCCTTTCGCCAGGACAAACCAACTCGTGAGTAATGATAGGAGTCATCAGCTGATTAAAGTCGACGTCAGGAGAAACCGGTCCGCAGAGACACAAATCAATGGCCCAATCGAAATCACAGGTCAGGCAGTGAAATACAGGCTGGACACAGGTGAAGTAGGAGAATCGAAAAGATAATCCATATGCCGTGCTTAATATCGCCAACGGCATTGTGCCATAATATTCTAGCATGCGATTGCGGAGCAGTGTCAGCAGCTGCAGGGTGGGAGGTTGCATAGGAGGGACATCCATATTTAAAAATGTAAAAAAGCACAAGCGCGTCCGCTGGTAATGCAAGTAAAAATGCCAATCCACGAACTAGAGTGGAGAAAATAGAATGAAAGGAAGCAGGGATGAGTCCAAAGATTTTCTCAAATGAAGTCACGAGACCACTGGTAACAACTTTAAAAAAGTGCGCCAGGGACTTTGCGGAGGATGCGTTAAAGATAGTCGGAACCATCTTGCTGAATTTGAAAGGCAAATCTGAATTGAACAGTGTGTGCACCTCTGTACGGGTGTTCGCTATGTGAAGCACGAAAGTTTCACGGGCCGAACTCAAGGCCACCTCTCTCTGAGACAAAAGAGCTCTTATTCTTGCCATGCCGTTGAAATCTGTCCCAAGGTTGGTATTTGTGGCCAGATTGAAAACTCCCTATGTTCATGTGTGGGAGGAAATAGAACATTTCTGCAGCAAATAACCCGTTCACTTACTGTTACGATAAAAGGAATACTTTTAATTAACTCAGAACAATCTTCATTATTGAGCATCAAATAACTACCATTTTCCAACAACTTGAACGTGGGGATGATAGCAGGAACTGGCGTGCCTTGCAACACGCAAGCCATATTTGGTCGGTGTTTGTTGCATGAACCGTGTAACTGTATGTGCCTACACATTAGTGAATGATCTGGCGTCTCAGTGCATTCCTCTCCATTCAGATAAACTTCTTGATCATCTTTGAAACATCTGCATGTGTATGGAAGCGACCAGACCTCATGAAGAAAAGCACTACCTAAAGGTTCATAACGACCTATTGGTATATATTTCATACACTTTGAAAACTTATATAAAGCAAAAGGCAGCGTTATTAAACCGTGGATAAGGCACTTTGCCAAAAAACCCACAATCCTCTGCTGATGATGTCACTGAGCATGTCATGAATGATGTAATATGTGACATCATCAGCAGTGGATTACGGGTAATAGTATCTCTAGTTTACTCCCCTATAGCTGTCTTTCTTTTAACATAAGTGTCTGTTTCCTTCCCTTATACTTACTGTTTTTGGTTCGCTTCCGGTTCGCGTACCGGGGAGCGAACTGGGAAGCGAACTAAGAGAAATAGAGGTTGGCACAGTTCCAAATATTGTACCAATTTTTTAATAACGGGGAGGTAGTTCTGAAAAGAACTTTTTTTTTATTTTTCAGAACATTTTTTTACTTTTTTTGAATTTTTCTGAACAGTTTTATATTTTTTTGGGTTTTTCTTGGAGGGGGCAATGAAAACGATTCATTGTAAAGGGCTCAACAGGAGCAACAAAACAAAAAAAAGAAGTATTTATTATTTTGGGCGTTTCGTACAAACTTGCATATGATAGTCAATAGCTCTGTTGATCAGAGTGATGCTTTTTTCTCCGTAGGAAATGAATCCATCGCAAAATACGCAGATGTGTTTTACATCACCAAATCTCATTTGTATATTTGGCACCATCTCCCTGCCCTCTGGTCCCGTTACTTCCGGTACAACAGATCTTCTGGCCATAATAGGGAGATTATCTAGGTCGTTCCGAAACTGTGCAGCACTGTAGTTGTTAGGATGTCACCTAGTCATATGGCGATGCATTGTGTAGTTTCCGAAACTGTATTTTTTGTCGGTCCCTCTGGACAGTCTATCTTGACATATAAGGCAAGTTACGTATCTTGCATTTACTTTTTTCTGACCTTTGGGAATTTTAAAAAATTGCCAAATGAAGTTTTCTTTCCGGTGAGACGTCCTGGGCTGCTCAGGCAAAAACTGCCTCTCTTCGTGCTCGTCCTCCTGTTACTCTTCTTCCTCTCCTTGTTGAATTATAACTTGAGCAGGTGGTCCACTCTTCCTTGGATGTGGTGGAGGTGGTGGGGAAGCACCAGCTGAAGCTACTAAAGAAGCCATTGCTCAGTGATCACAAAGGGTCTTTCTCTCACAATGATGAAAGTCAGAGTGAGGAAAGAAGGAGGGATTTTCATCATTTGGGAAAAACAAGAGTTCTCAACCAATCAAAAGTGTTCATTTTAGATTATATGACCTAGTCTTACATCATTAGGAAACCAAAAGTGAAATGAACCAATGAAAAGTGTTATTACCAAGTCACATGACTTGCTGTGTTTACGTTAAGCGCTTTGCAGGGCCTCCCGGTTTGCTTCCAGAAACCTGCGCTTTGCGACTCGCTTCGCGTACCAGTTCGCTAACGTTGTACGTCATATGACGTATCACGCGACAACGTGAAACGTCATGCGGACGGGAGGCGTCACGATGTTGTTTTCTAACGCGGCACTTGCGGTAAAGAAACGTTTACCGGCTCGCGGTCTATTTCGCGGCATCAAGGTCAGCTAACGGGAAGCTTCCCGATTCGCGAAGCGGGAACGAAGAAAAAAAAATATTTTAAAAAAAAATTATTCATAAACATATAAAATATATTTTTGGATTTAAAGAAGAATACATTTTACAGCTACAGATATTAGCTGTTAAAAAACCAATGAAATTCACAGAAAAAACCATAGGTTATAGACCATATATAGTTAGGAATTAGCATTTACAAAACCTTGAAAATTCACTGAAAAAACCATAGGTTATAGACCATATATAGTTAGGAATTAGCATTTAGAAAACCTTATTTTACTCACACAAAACCATTGAAATTCCATATATAGTTAGTTGCACTAACTATATATCGCGCACCCGCAATCCACTGCTGATGATGTCACATATTACATCATTCATGACATGGTCAGTGACATCACTGATGACATCACTGATGACATCTCAAATGACATCACTGATGACATCACTGATGACATCTCAAATGACATCACTGATGACATCATGACACACCAATACCAGTTACTACATAAGCACTCACTGATTCCTACGTCTACACACACATTCACTCATTCACCCATACAATCACTCATACATACAGTCACTTATTATTACAACACTATCATATGCACTCATACACCTATGCAGACAGTCACACACTGCCACTCATCCATGGAGTTACTCACACACCAAGCCAGTCCTGTAAAGAATCAATCACACTTCCATTTCTTCATCTATACAGTTAAACACAGAACACCATACTTCAGTGACATCACTGATGACATCACTAATGACATCTGAAATGACATCACTGATGACATCTCAAATGACATCACTGATGACATCATGACACACCAATACCAGTTACTACATACACACTCACTGATTCGTACGTCTACACACACATTCACTCATTCACCCATACAATTACTCATACATACAGTCACTTAATATTAGAACACTATCATATGCACTCATACACCTAGTCAGTCCTGTGAAGAATCAATCACACTTCGATTTCCTCATCTATAGTTAAACACAGAACACCATACTTTTCACACATATACTAACACATACTTACTCTCTTATACAATCACTGATACAAGTACACATTGATATGCACAGAGTCACACACCTCCCAGCCAGCCACACACACACTCAGTCTTCCATACATCCAGTCATTCTTCAATATGTAAAACGTATTTAAACTTTACAAAAACACACAGACACTAGATGATGTCATCAGTGATGTCATTTGAGATGTCATCAGTGATGTCATCAGTGATGTCACTGACCATGTCATGAATGATGTAATATGTGACATCATCAGCAGTGGATTGCGGGTGCGCGATATATAGTTAGTGCAACTAACTATATATGGAATTTCAATGGTTTTGTGTGAGTAAAATAAGGTTTTCTAAATGCTAATTCCTAACTATATATGGTCTATAACCTATGGTTTTTTCAGTGAATTTTCAAGGTTTTGTAAATGCTAATTCCTAACTATATATGGTCTATAACCTATGGTTTTTTCTGTGAATATATATATATATATATATATACACACACACACACCAGGGTGATTTACCCTGTAATCATTGCAGCTTTCCAGGTGATGCAGACGCCCTCAAGTTATCCAGCCCCAAAAGTACTTGCCATTCCTCATTCTGCACCCTGTGCAGATACTTAACTGTATCAGGGGCACTGTGTAATGGAATGGGATGAGGGTACATAGACTCTTCCCATGAATATGTTTAGCTATGGAGGGAAGGGCAAGGAAAAGAAAATGTATTTTGAAAATGGAGACTTGTGCAGCAGCTCCAGTATCATGGTTGAAGCAGAGGAGCGGATGTAGCAGAGCTCTTAGCTTTATCAAAGGTTTCTTAATGGGTACCTGCAACAAAAGGCATACATGTCTTGTCTATCTAGTAATGGCCTTGCCTGCAAGACTGATATTCTAGTCTTGTTTCCATTAGTTTTTTCCAAGAGTCAGCATTCACATAACATTTCAAGGCTGCTAACAGCTGGAGACTGAGAGAAACTGGTGTGATGCTCAAAGATGTACAGAGCAATCTGTTGTAAGTCTGTCAACGATACTAACAGTGAAATTCCTCTTGTAAATATAAGTGTGTCCGAATGCACAGCCGTTGAGCGGTCCGTCAGATTTGGCCCCGGAGGATAATGTATAGCCTTTATAAAGATCAGAAAGGGGGTTCGGCAGGAGTGCGTGTTGGCACCCATCCTATTAAGTTTTTACACCACTTGTCTTAACGATCATTTGATAAGTGCCCTAGCTGATCCACCGCAGACAGAGAATCGCCCGCCACCTGGACTTATGTATGCAGATGGCTGTGTTTTAATGGCCAGAACAGGACGAGGTCTGCAGAAACTTTTAAATTCCTTTGTCTGACCTGGTTCTATTGGCTAATAAGTCTAAATCCTTCATTACGGCCTGCAGTCGCCCCAGGAGTAGGGTCACTCCCTTTCTTATTGATGGCTCGGTACTGACATGTAAATCTACTTTTAATTATTTAGGAGTTACATTTGATAGTAAGATTTCATGGATCACTGGGTCACTTTGCAATCTGATGGATTGCAGAGTGACCCAAATTGAACCAGCATTTGACTCCTTATTTAAGTTTGCTGCAAAGTTAGGGGCTATGCACATAGATGCCGCACTCACAATATATAAATCTAGACTGGTCCCAGTCGCCCCTTATGGTGCAGGGTTGTGGGGGTACACGCGATGCCTTGAACTACAAACATGTGAGAATAGGTTCCTGCGCAGGTTGGTGTCACTCCCAAATAGTGTGCCAACTCCAGTTGTACATGAAGAACTGGGTATGCGCTATCTGGGGGATACTTTGGATTTGGCAGGCACATCACTCTAGCTCTCAGTCTGGTCCAGACCAGAAGCAGCCTTGACCCAGGCAGTCTTAAATTAGCAGGGGCAAAAAAATTAAATGGCTTGCGCGAGTTAATGAAGACCTGTCGGGGATCAGTAGGTTGGACCTTTTAGTTAATACTTCGCACATTATTGGGACTGATAAATCTGTGGTGAGAGATGCGCTTTTAAAGTCTGTAGATGAAAGCAGATGGGCGATTGATATGAAATAGAGGACAGTGGACTTATATTCCCCTTAGTACGACCATAGGCAATGAACCATACGTGCTTAAAATACCTCACAAACAAAGGTTTAACTTGGTCCAATTCAGGCTCAGATTAGCGCATTTTTTGGGGTCTTATCCTGCCAATGTTTTCACCGATAAAGATCCGTCCCTATGCCCTTGCAACTCAAGTGTGTACCAGTCGCAACTTCATCTGTTTTGTTTCTGTGAACTGTACAAAGCACAGCATGTCAGTATTTTGAAACCATTATTAAAAATGTTAAACAATTGTAAATGTGAAGAGGCACTCGAGTACTTGCGACTGCTCCAGACAGAGGAGGTTTGTTATACAGCCTACAGGTTTTTAGCAGCTGTGGTTAAGGTCAGGAGAATTGTTGGGAAGAAGTGCTTTTCTATCTTTTTATACTGTATGCTTTTACTTATTTGTATTGAATTTTATTGCAATGTTTTAATATTAGCTGTTTTAATATTAGAGTCATTTGTAAGCAACATAATGGATAATTTACTTATGAATGTGATATCTTCACAATTGTTTGTCTTGTATCTCTACTTCTATGGTTTGCAAAAAACTAATTAAGTTAATTGAACTCTACTGAAGTGTGGCCGAATATGGAGGCCAAAATCAGGGGGCTGGAGGGAGTAATAAGGGTTTTGGATTCAATTCAGAGGAGAAGGCACGATATCTTGACTCTGTCACACCTCCTGAACTATTTCAACAAAAAATGTGCTTTGAGATACTGCATCACTAGGCCACTGGAAGAAGACTCACTAACTGAATGGGAGAAGCCATGCAAAATTTAACCAGGATAGTTTTTCCAATTGAGACCAAAGCTATCTCAGTACTGTAGCCGCACCTAGAAGCACCATAAACCTCATTACAGAGTTGTTTATTGGTAAGAACTCTCCATAACAGGTTGGAGATATTCCCAAGATCTTAGCTAACCAAATCAGTGCAGCAAATAGACACTAGGGGCCTCATTAGGATGCCGGCCGGGCTTTGCCCGCCCGCCATCCCATCGGTAAACGGGACCGCCCGCCATAAGGGCGGAGGTCCCGTGGGGGGCATTAGGATGCGCCCGCCACAGTGGCGGGCACATCCTGTAATTTTTAGTATTGTGGCGGGCGGAGCTCTCTGCTCCGCCCGCCACAATACGAAAATTGCTTAGCAGCATTTACATAAACACCGCGCGGTGCCTGCCGCTTTGTTTATACAAATGTGGGGGGGTACCACAGGTAACCCCCCGTGTGCATGCCCCTACCCTCCTTTACTCTGGGGGCCCGCAGGGGGCCCCCAGAGTGAAGACCGCCTGTCTGCCAAAATGCCTTTCATAATATGGCTGGCGGTGTCTGATAGACACCGCCACCATATTAATCATTTTCCGCCCCGGCCGCAAGGGAATGGCGGGTGTCTGAGGATTACTTTTCCGAACACGGACGGAGGAGCAGACGGTGCCGCAAACCCTATCAGAGGTATTACGGCAGTGCTTCACACTGCTCTTGGCTATCTCAATATAGACGCCACCCGGTATCGAGTTTACACCTAATTGATGTAACTATTGGCGCACAGGACGTAACACCGCCCCTCGGGGGCAAGATCTACCGCACGCTCTATCTGTGAACATTATCATTCCCCTTACACGGAGGAACGTATTTGGATTTCTTTCTGGAATACTAGCCTATATGAATGTATTGGATAGTCGGATTATTGACAATACATTTAATCTGCGCCTACGGTGAACATGCTGTTTTTCCCTTGAATTATGGGACTGAGACGGTGAAACTTTTGCCCTGACGAAATTCCCAAGGCATGAAAGGGAATGAAATGCGTTGGCTGTGCCTCTGTATTTTATAAAGAAAGAAATAAAGAAACCAATAAAGAAGGAACAGAAGATCCATAAATTTCATGAACTTTTTTTGATAATCATATTACTGAGTGCACCTCTCAAACTTTTGTAATTCTTTCGTATAACAGACATCCTTGGCAGTGGATGTGGAGAGTGATTGCACCACAACAACTTATGAAACAGAGGAAGTTAATGTGCTAAACCTTGGTCTTCTGCTGTGGGCTTTTGTCTTCATACACAAAAGTTTGTTTGGCTCAGGCCCTCAATATTTGACAGAAAAATTTAACATCTATAACCCGGAACGTCTTCTTCGTTCCAGCGGCCAACTATTGCTACAGATCCCGCCGGTTAGAAAGGTACGGCAGGGTGGGCGAGCCCTATCCTATATGGGCCCTACCCTTTGGAATAAACTTCCCCCTGGCCTGAGACAAACTACCGACTATCTTAAATTTAGGAGAACACTTAAGACACATCTGTTCCTGACAGCATAGACTCATATGCCTTCCTAAAGCTCTGTTTTGATGCACATTTGGCGAATCAAGCGCGGAGATACCCCTTCGGGGGTCGAGTCCTGTGCTATACAAGCACCTAAATAAAAATAAATAAATAAATCCTAGTGGTAGCTGTGGAGAGCAGCCTTCAGTCTAAGTCTTGAAGGAATGTAAAGCAGCTTGTTTTACCAGTCTTTAATCTTGTGAATGACCAAATGAAAAGAGAACCACACCAGGTATATATATAAAATATATGTATTTAATCTAAACACACCCCTCTAGTCTCTTTATGAGGCTAAAAGCAAAAAAACATACAGTAAACTTATTTAGCACACAGTAAATTAGCACAATATATGATTAGCCCTAGGGGCGTGACAAACCATATAATAAAGAAGTGGTATAAGAACCACGACAGACATAGAGGCAAGGCCTAGGGACTGTAGAACCACTGGGGCCACCAGGAACCACCCAAGGTAGTGACGCAGGAGACCCACGGGGGACGCGTGCAGTGTCTAGACACAGCCGCGAATCACCATTGACTTCTATGGATAAAGTTGCGATTAGAATTTTAAAGAATAGGGACACTTAAGAGTAGAATTGGAGCAAACCCCCTTGAGAACTAGATAGTTCGAGAGTCAACACCCACGGGAGCACTGGAGTACTCGAGTTATCTCACCCAGGGAAGCCGGGTGCATAGGTGTCTTTTCGTGTCGGGTTTCATCATCGTTTTCTATGGTGAGCTGCGGAAAAGTGCTGCAGGCGTCCAAGTGGAAAGTGTCTGGATGAATCCAAGGGTGGATCGGACATCTGAAGAACCTGAAAGCAGAGGGGACAGAGTCTGGGTCACTTGCCAGTGACCATGGGCACGATAGTCGAATGCCCACCCATGTTGGGTGATTTCAGATGCAAAAGGTGAAGCTTGTCTCTTCAGCCATGAGGACCAGGAGGCCTCGACAACAACCAGGAGCTGGATTTGAGCTGTCCCACAATGGATGTCACGTGCTGCAGTGTCAGTATCCGGATTGGACCCAACAATCCTTGGCACCAGCACCCCATGCAGAAAGCAAAGATTGGCTTTGGAACAGACCAGCTACGTCTGAGGGACATACCCTTTGGAGGGGAGTCAGGGCACATCTGGAGCAACTGGGCAAACCCAAGAAACAAAAGAGTTACCTTTGTGGGGACCCACCAGTTGACGGACCAGGGATCGCAAAGGGGCCTCAAGCAGAAATTCTAGTAGAGGGCCCAAGGAACACTCGTGGAGTGTAGGCCCACTATCTTCGGTGCAGATAGTGCTTAGAGCTTGGACTACAAGGAGCCTAATGCACAACTTCGGAAAAGCTCAGGAAGTAGGTGCACTAGCAAATGTGCACGGTGTCCAGGAGTTCTGGTTCCACGTCTCTCGTGATGGCTGCAGGTCTCAGCTTTGCTATGATCGCGTATTGTCCTCGGAGATGTCTAGAAGTCTGGGTCCTGTGTTGCAAATCTTTGGGGATCCGGAAGGAGCCTTGGAAATGCAGACTGGCAAGATGCTTCTTTGGTGCCTGTTTGAACAGGGGAGTCACTCCTTGACCCCAAGGGAGATTCTTTCATCTTCTACTCGATATAGAATGTTGAAGTTCCAGGATATATGTTGCAGAGTTTCATCCAGGTATAATCTCCAGTCTTAAGGACTGGGTTCCTATACTATACTAAGTTTAGGGGTTGACCTTACTCTAAGGTCCCACCTATGGGAGGACAGGAGGGGGTGGTTACCCCCTTCCCCTTTGTCCAGTTTCGCACCAGAGCAGGGGCTAAGAGCCCCTGCAACCAGTTTGAACCGGGGTAGGAACAGGGACACCAAGTGTGCTCCCAGCACTGTCTGAAAAGAATTCACTGGATGCACTTGCCCAGCCCCAATACACTAAAGCCTGTCTGGGGAGGTGGGCACACCTCCCTGGGACAGGAAACCAATTGTCCAGGCCTCCCCTGCCGGAGTTTCATCCAGCAGCAGGAGGTTAGACTCATGTCTGTGGCTGCAGCATCCATTTTGTGATGCTGGGGCTCTTTTAGACTATTACCGGTCAGGTAAGTGTGCATATGTCTTCTCCCTGTAGGAGGGTGGAATTCTACCCCCGCCGCCGGGACTGGCAGGGGGTAGGATTCCAGAGTGTTTGACACCAAACACGACATGCTTTGATGCAGCCATTCCACAGTTGGCATTTACTGCAAGGTTATAATGCACTTAAGAGTATATGGCTGTATCACAGAACAGCCTCAGAGAATATATTCTGAAAGCTGCAGAGGGGTGCTGCTCATGCACGAGCACCCTCTCACACACAACCAATCACTCTGCCTTCAGGATTCTTAAGGCCTGCCATAGTAGTGACCTATAGGTGTGTATGTGTCTGTCATTAAAGTGTAGATATAGGTAACCTATATCTTAGTAAGGGGAGCAAGCACCACCTTACCCAGGCTGCAGTAGCAGACCCGTGGTGCCATTTTGGAAGGCGTCCCAGGGGTGGCATAATACATGCTTCAGCCCCTGGTAGGCCTCTGGGTACCTATGCCCTTGGTACCTAAGGTACCATATACCAGGGACTCACAAGGGTAACCCAGTAACCAATCTGGAGTGTACCTAAATGTACATGCAATCAATTTAGAGAGGAAGCAGCTAGGCTGTGGACCTGAATAGCAGGGCCCCAGCCAGACTAAAGTCGAAAAACAGTGAAACTCGAGCAAAAAGTGGGGGGAACCATTGTAAGCAGATCCTCCTCTCCTATACAGCCCATCGCTTTTTCCAGTGTGTCATGCACAAAAAACACAAATAATGATACTGAAATCCTTTAAAAAATATATATTTTATTTAGTAGAGCAGTCAAAAAGGGTGAATGACATCAACTCATTGGTAATCTCAATATCAAAAAGTAGTTACTACTTCTCCTTTGCAAGAAAATCATATGTACATATTATACATGACTCTGATGTCCCAGTGAAAGAGCAAAGAGAAATAAATCCCAATACAACATATCATTTACAATATCTCATTGATAATTTGATTCACCCTCCCAAATATTTATATTTTTATTGCTACCCCCTTACTCTTTGTGCATGAAGTTTTTCCTTCAATTTGATTTGTTTCATTGTTTACATTCAGAAATCATAAGATGGGACTTCCGCGGTTCTCCCCTTTTGAAGTAATAAGGATTTAGTCACTAAGGTTTCATTAACAATTAGCTGTTTATGAGATACAGAAAGATTTGGTGCATTAGGAATTCCAAAAAGGGCTCCCAGGGGTTCTGGAACTATAGGCACTTGGAGTTTGATACTGAGACACTGGAAGACTTTCCTCCGGAAGTCAACTAGAGTGGAACACACAAAGCATACATGTAGCTAATCTACTAAATTATGCCTGCATCTAAAACACTATATAGAGGGGAACATTTTATGCACGAGGGACAGTGTATAATAGAGCATCCATTTTGAAAAAAAGCCATTCTTTTTAAATTAGCCCCTGGCTTTATGAACCCATTCATTATATTGTTTCCAAGTAAGTGAATCAATCTTACACCCAGTGGTGGACTAAAATCTTTTCCAAAGAGATTGGAACTATTGTTGCGTAGAGTTGTTGCTGCAATATGTGATACCGATTACCCACTCCTGTTAAGCCACTAATATAGTATGCTTGGCTTATAGTGAAAGCTAATGCATCTGTTAGTGGGTAAATGCTTTGCATAAAATAAAAAAATTGGAGGTATGAAATAAACAGTGTGGAAATGATCGCCAGCTTGCTTGCTATAACCTGATACCAGGATTTCATAGTCCCTGCTAAAAAATCGTTAAATCGATAAATCCCTACCTTTTCCCATTCTTTAATACTTCCCCTTTCAACCTGTAAGCCCAGCAAACTACATTCTCTTATTGGCATGGAGGGATGGCATTGAGAAAAATAAAACTCTTCTTTAAGTTGAGTATACCTAAAAAGCATTAGATGGGGTAGCTTATATCTAGTATGTTTGAGATGATTGGGAATTTTGCGAAATGAGAGAGTCGAATATCGTTTTCTAGGAGCATTTGCTCGCGGTAATAGTTATTGCAAAGATTATATGGTGCTACTGCCTGAATAATCCAGTCTGGGAATGAGGCCCCAGTCCTCGATTTTCAACTGCAGTGCTTCCAGCTTAGTACGGGGTTTCTTCCTCAACCACATGAATTGGTGCAGCATCTGATCTATTTCACAATTTCTTTTGAGGGACCTTAATCATAACATTGGAAAAACTAAAGAGAAACAGCAGAAGAATCAACATTTTGAATAACGCTATGGGTCCAATAATCGTTAGGTGAAATGACTGCCATTGCTGCAGTAAATTTAGAGCTTTTCTGAGAGTTCGTAATATTTAAGTTGATATAAGTCAGGGAAATCATGAGATAAATGACTACCCAAGTATCTAACAGGGCATGAAGCCTGAATGTGTGGCAGAATTTCCATAGGCAAAACTGATTTGGAGCTGTTAAACAAGAGGAGTTCAATTTTCATGTGGTTGATTCTATAACCCCGTGAATCGGTAAATATTTTGATTTTGGCAAATGCTCTAGTGGATTTTTTTTCTACTGCGGTCAAATGCAAACACCTTAATTTTGGCTGCACTCTTAATTTGGGGATCTTGCAAAAGCAGTAGCTAGGGGTTCGATAAGAAGTGTGACGAACACTATAGACATGGGACATCTCTGGCGACTACCATGACTAGGTG
Source organism: Lissotriton helveticus (assembly GCF_964261635.1). NCBI lineage: Eukaryota > Metazoa > Chordata > Amphibia > Caudata > Salamandridae > Lissotriton > Lissotriton helveticus. Next base: position 498,305,942 of record NC_136063.1, read on the forward strand.
ACAAAGTTCCAGCATATGTGAATGAACTATGACTTTGGCTTCGGCCTTGCGGTACAGATTTTCCAGCATGTTAGGGACTGTTAAAACCTGGAACGTGTTTCCCGGTGTGATAAAGAATTGTCCAACAATTTTGGCCTTTAGAAAAGCTCCATAAACTTGGCTTTTTGTAAATTAACCTTCAGTCCCTAGATTGCGTGGTAACCTTTTACTTTACATCAGGTATAAGTGCCTAGACGCCTTCAGGCAGTTGTGCGCTATATAAACGTTTAAATCAAATCAAGCAATATTACAAATTTCAGGGGGAAATTAAATTGAGGTGACATGGTGAATAAAACTTCGAATTGTTATTCGTAAAATAGTCTATAGCCTGCAACAAGGAAATTGTGTTGTTTGAGATTGTTCTCCCTGGTGAAAATCCACATTGGTTCCAACGGACCACTGTTTGTGCTAATGGTGTTATTCTGCCACAATTTTTGTAAATAACTTACAGTCGCTGTTCGGGCGATATGAGCCCAGACTTTTCAGACAGTTTGTCCTTTTTCAAGAAACTGACGATTATTGCCTCAGTAAAGGAGCGATTTGTTTCTTTGTCAGCCCGTAGGACGCTGGTGCATGCCCTCGTCACATCACGCCTGGACTACGGCAATCTGCTGTATCTGGGAGCAACCAGTAAGGCAATAAATCGCCTCCAGGTGTTGCATAATGCGGCAGCTCGCCTCATTCTAAAATTTCCCAAAAGATCGGCCTCCAAAGCTGCCCTTCAGACCCTTCACTGGCTGCCAGTAAGGAGTAGGGTCGAGTTTAAGGCCCTTTGCACTTGCCATCGCATCCTTACTGGGAAGGCACCAGCACCGCTCCAGAACCTGATCACCAGATACGCGCCCACGCGCGCCCTTCGCTCCTCCTATGGAGGCCTATTAAAGGTCCCTAGGATAAGAAGGGCTCGCATGGGAGGCAGATCTTTTCGCTACCTGGCGAAGAGCTGGAATGCCTTACCTCTGGACCTTCGCCTGGAGCCATCTGAACCCAGCTTCAGGAAGAAGCTCAAAACATACCTATATACACGGTAGTCGAGCAGACTCTGCGGCCTAGTCTGCATGAGTTTTTCTGTCTTAGTGCGGGGACACGCCATCTGAGCGTAACCAGGCGCTTTATAAAACTCCCTTATTATATTATTATTATTTGTTCTGGGGTGATAGTGGATGTAGAAACATACAGATTGGTATAGTGCATTTAAAATACCCTATCAATATGGTCAGGTTGATTACCTATCTGATCCCTGGCTGGGTTGTAGATTGACTTAATAGATGCATTATTGCGTCTTTTCTTGACTGACCAGGCCAGAAACAACCCAGCATGTTCACTGGTAAAGTGGCTGTACGGCATGCTCCCATAGGGAAATGGGAGGTCCTGCACCCCGGGGGTGCCTGCCACAAGGTACAGGGATCAACAGCAGGGCCACTATAGGTGCCCCCTCGACCTCCAACCGGAGGCCGTGCACCAACAAGGGCCCTGCTGGGGGGCCCCCAAACACGCTTTACAACATGGTTTCAATGATGGGCAGACTGGCATGGAAACCAGGTCGGAAACCATGATCGTAATCTCAAGGGCGGAAAGACCCGCCCTTGAGATTACCTGCGGGCTTATGACCTGCGGACAGGCTCTCCGAGCGCATCGGAAACCAGCCGGTATGACTGGCTGGTTTTCTTTCTGACCTCCTCCAACATATTGAGCCAGTTAGAAAGGAAACCGAGCGGCCAATTACAATACGGCCCTGAAGAGCCGTATTGTAATCGGCCCTAAAGTTCTGTCAAGGCGACCAAATGATCTGAAAAAGGATTTAATAATATGTAGGATTTTCTCCTAGCCTATTGATGTGAAATTAAAAAAAAACTATCTTAGAAGCTAAAGGAAACCGTTTGGAAAAACAGGAAAAATGTTTAATCTTTGGGTACTCTAGTCGTCAGGTGTCTACTAAGGCAAAATCCCTAACCACTTGGCTAAGAAATGAGAGGCTCTAGGTTTATTTATTACGAGACAAATTGAACATTATGTCTTGTATGATGTTGCAGTCTCCCCCTATCACGAAAAGACACAGAAGTGGGAGCTGTAGATTATATATTTCTCTAAGGGAAGTTGTATTGTCTTCTATTGGGCCATAGAAGCTAGCCAGGTGAAAGAGTTGGTTTTCTACTTTCAGACTGACTACAATCCACCTGGCTTTAAGAGCCCTAATAAGTGGTGCATCTCCCCTGTAAAAGTGCACATAATCATTATTGCCACCCACTACACTGGCAGACGAATAAAATGCTTGAGCGATAAAGCTAGGTGTTTTAAGCAATTTTGCTTGTGACTTGAGGTGAGTTTCTCTAAGCAGAAATATTTGTACTAGTGAGATCTTGATTCATTGAAGTATGCACCTGAACTTGACTTGATTATTTACCCTATTGACATTAAACAAGGCTATTCCAAAGGGTTTAATGTTCATCATGCTGGATAAGCAATCGACTTGGCCCTGTTGCTTCTCTATTTCTTGTAGCTTGTCTACGTGGATCCTGTTTATATCCTTGCTGTTTGAAGTCCTTTATAGTGGTAAGACTGTGTAAGTACCACAAGATGTAGCCCTGTCCTGTCCTTTCTATCTGAAAGTTTTCCTTTCACACTGAAGGGGACCAACCACCTCCACCCCACTATTGAAAACCCTGAAGCCCTAAAATCCCTTGGCTTCCTCTCATTGCACTCTCTGAATCTGCAATTTGTGGTAGCTAGAGACATGCCTACTCGTACGAGCTACAAACTCCTTGTCTATTAAAAGACACTGCATTCTGTGACCAGTTCATTTTATGATCTCCTGATTAGGCCCTCTTAGTACTTACGTTCAGCCACGGTTGGTAGGGGAGTACCTGCCGGGGCGGTGACGTGGGGAGGGGGAGGGGCAGGGTGGGGGTTAGTAATGTATGGATTATGGATGTTTGCAGGTAAGTAAACATATAGATAAATCAAACAAATTTCGTTACGTGCACTGCATTGCCTTTGGGGATGCAGTGCACGCAACAAAATTCGTTTTGATTTATTTATATGTTTACTTACCTGCAAACATCCATTATCCATACATTACTAACCCCCACCCTCCCCCTCCCCACGTCTCCGTTCCGGCAGGTACTCCCCTACCTTACGTTTGGAGGTTAACAGAGGAAAAACATTATTGTATGACATGCTTTCCCCTAAACAAGTCGCAATTGAAACATGTTAGACATTTTACAGGGCCTAATAAATTGTTTATCTGATTTCCACAATAACCTCTGGTCATACAAGCAACAGCCTACAATGCCTCAGAAAGTTCTAGTTCTTATTCCTATCCCTCCTCCCTCCATCTTTGTTTGTAAAAATCTCTTGACCAGATCAACAGAATGGAATATGTGAACTTGTCCCTTGAAAAGAGCTTTCAGTTTTGAGTGCTGGATGATGCCTGCCGGTGCCCCTTGGCATTTGAAGTCAACAGTCCTATGAAATCTCTGCGGCCATCTAGCCAGGAATGACATTTCGGAAAATATTCTTAAGGAGAAATGATCTGCAGTGGAGCAAGATTTACTCTTAATAGTGTGCGAAAAAATCTGTTCTTTAATCCAAAAGTCGCTGAAATTAACCAAAATAGTTTGTGGGTATTGTGCATTAGTAGATACTCAAATCCTGTGAGAAAACTGCCAGGGCATGAGGGTTATTATGTTGTTGTTTTTTAAAAAGAAAGGAAGTTTAAATGTTTGGTACACAGCTGTCAAAACTGAAAACATTTTGTACCTTGAAGGGAACAGCCATGATGGTGGTTCCTTTCAAAATACCGAGATGACAGCTGGGTCATCGATCAGCTCTGAATTTGGCAGCCTAAATTAGACTCTAAGTTCCTCCAGTGCTGAAAAATAATATTTTAAGCTTTGCACTGGAAGTATGAAAAAGGGACATTGGGTTGCAAGGGAGAGATAATAAATGATCAGATAAGGGCCCAGAAGGAGATTGGTAAAGACACCATTCATAAAAAGGCCCCAGTTTAAGCATTATTAGAACATTGGAATGTTGGGAGCTCAATTGAAGACAATGGAGTGCTCCCTGCTTCTACAGGCCGGTAAAGGGCCGCAGAGCAACATTCCAATGTTTTACAAAGGCCTCTCGGAGCTCGAGGGGATTTAAATCCCCTTGAGCTTTAAGAAGCCTTTGTTTTATTTGTTAGAACATTCTGCATCTAATGGCAGAATGTTCTAATAGCCTTATAGCCCTTCGTAGCAGGGCTATACCGGCTATTAAAGTCCCATCCTTTGTTAAAGACCATCGCCTTCGGCTCGGGCCTTTAATGCGAGTGCGGGTGCTATAAGGCTGTAGTAATACGAGAGCCTGGTTGTTATATCAAAGTCAAGATTAAAACAAATGCCCATAACCTTCTTACTGGACGAAATAGATCATCACCTAAACAAATTTTGAAATCTCCTGTAGCATTCGGATCATTGCAGTTAAGTGGAAACATTCTCAACCAAGAGGAGTGCAACAAATAACCAATATTAAGCAACACGAAAGAGAAATAAAAGTTACAACATATGCATTTATGCTGCTACATTGAGTGAGTAGTTAGTTCAGAAATTAAGGTTGATTAAGACTTTCTGTCACACTATGCCAGGTAGTTTATTTGTTTCTAGGGAAGATTACCATTACTTCTTGAAAAAAGAAAACATATTACACCTTTTCTCTTCTACTTAGTTCGGGCTTTTTATAAGCTTAGGGCAGCTAAGAAATACTGTCCCTTCTTCTACCATATGTGTAGTAAATATTATCGGAATCATGAAGGTAGAAAAGGTACGTTTATTACTACTAAAGAGCTACACAGTTACAGAGGGGGAACATGCAGGAACCCCTCCACTGCGAGCACAGTTACTGATACAGTTCAAATATCAAAACAATGAACCCTACATTCCACTAGCATGCACAGTTCTGAAAGTTCAAAACTGTTGAACACTCAACCAAACATATAAACTACAACAATATGTTCTTGCACACTCGAACTTTATGAGAAATGTTCAATCCAGTCAGGGCCGGACTGGCTACCGGGCAGTTGTGTGTGCTGCCGAGGTGGGGGCTGATTTCGTTGATAGGGACCTGCGTGTGAAAAACGAAATTCGTTTTGCTTTTTTTATTTCATTGCGCACGCAGGTACCCATCAACGAAATAAGCCCCCACCACAGAGAAATTAGCCCCCAGCTCGGCAGCACACACAACTGCCCGGTAGCCAGTCCGGCCCTGAATCCAGTGAGCCCGATTCCAAAAACTTTTCAATGTATATGTTTAGGTGTAAATTATGCAAGGCAAAACTGTAGCAACTTACAGCATTAGAAATGTCTATACTATTCACCATATGACTTATGTAGATGGAATATATGTATTTAGGATTTACTGTCATTAATCACTAGCTTGCATAAAAAGGTTTACCAATGAATCAAAGTTACTTTATTCGGTCCGAATTAGACCATAAAAGTGCAAAATACCATCATTACACACATCAATCAGTCAATTAAAACAGACTGCATCATCATTATTAAGATGATATCAATACAAAAACTGAATACAGGTTAATTCATCAGGTAAAAGATCACAAGCTCTATCCTGGACAATACGTAAAAAAAAAATAGACATGATAAAAATAGTTTGTCAAAAACATAAGCCATCCAGGCAATTCAGGCCAACACATCACATAGAGTCCCAAAATATTAACATGAAAGCAACAAATCACAACAAAGTGCATTACATTTAGAGCCAATTAGCCCAACAGACATAAGATGTTCATAAAAAACTATCAAACAAGAAAAATGTGTATACTGCATAATAAATCAGGCCATCCTTACACTTGTATCAAGCGTCTTCCCCAACCTCAATGATAGGGCATGATTCAACAACATAGGTTGTATAAACATCCGGTAGTAACTGAAGGTGCATAAGAACGGGGTTGACCTGCACGAAATTCAAAGATTGAAGCAGGGGTAATAAAATAGTTCTATGAAGGACATCATAGAAGCCACAGAAAAGCATAAAATGCATAAGGTCCTGGGCATAGAAATGATCACATGTGCAAGGCCCCAACGGCAAATTCCAGGTGTCTGGATTAGGAAAAGCCAGCAACCAATGAAATTGATAAAACCCAAATCAGGTAAGAAGAAACCGATGGTAACTATTGAACATGTTAAGCAGATAGAGTTCAACACCCTCTCTCAGTTCTTCTCCAGGATAGGAAACTATTCTGTGTCCAAAGATTAGCTGGCTTTGGAATATTAAGTGGTGAATCAAAAAAAGCTCTTCTGCCTAGTTCAACAAAGATGTCACAAATGTATGCCAGCCATTTAATAAATCTCCACCCTTGAAGCTACATAAATCCATGAGTGTATCCCTGTTAAAGTGATTTGCAGGTCTCACCCATACGGTGAACAACCTAAGGTGGGGGCCCAGAGCAAATAGATCCGACAAGTAGGGCAGCCCTAACTTCTCATGAATCATAAAGGCGGGAGTAGATATTGCCACTGCCAAAAGACGTCAACAAATTCAATTCTCCTCCACTTGGAGCTTCCTTGGGTCTTTAAATACCCAAAAGTCCCTGCCAAATGTGGCCACTGAGACTTATTTAGCCTGGTACATTTTATTCAAAGCACCCAAAGGCTTGCTACCAATTATGGCGAAGGAGAAAACAGGCCCTATAGAGCAGAGAAGGGATAATCTTTTAACTCTTATCAAAGGGGCCCAAGTGAATTGTTAACCAAATATATGTGCAAGTCTAAACCCTGGTCAGTTTGTGACCCTGTACATGAAAGTATCTCGACTTTGTCATCCTATGGCCCCCAGCATCACCTGAGATTTACTATAGTAGGGAGAGAGGTCAAGACTGTTCATATATGTAAATAGGTTTAGATTAATGTTAGCTAATTTCTGTGGGCCTCGTCGTTAAATAAATTATATAACCTGCACCCAGAGGTTGTACAAACTCACAGGGGTGTACAGTTACTCATTTCAGGAATTCACAAACGTTCCCTGGTGCCCTGAATACCTGCAGCTTCCAGGAAATGTTTTGGCTCAGAATTATTTTCACAACGGCTATATCACTTTCTCTACACCTGCACCATTCATAGGGGCACTACCTTCCCACCCTGAACAGTTATTTACTCCTGGGCATGACAGGTGTAAATCTCAGACTATTTTTAGAGATGGGGGTTTGGAAAGTGGTTTGTAAATGTCTACAAATTTATACAGTTGAGGGTATGCTCAAACTTTCAGGCCATCCCATCCTGGATTGCCTCAGCAGTAAAGTTAATCGCACAGAGACCTCTGAGGAAGTAAATCCCTTTACAAGAGCAAAACCAAACGTTTACAATATGAGCAGTAGTTTGAGACTCACCATTTAAATTGTGTATGTAACCATATTTACACATGCAAATGGCTTTAAGAATGACACGTTGTATTTTTTCTCTAATCTGTCTCATCTTTTCTCCCCGTGTGAAGACTCGGGTAATCAATGCACCTGGCCCTCACAGAGATAACTTACTTGAGTTCATAACTATGGGGACAAAACATTTACAAATGTTTCTGAGCAGTCACAAATTTAGGACTGAATTTGTTTTCACCTTAAATGCATATGATTTCTCTTGCTATTCTTATGACAAGCCCCTGAGAACATAGCCAAATGCAAGGTAGGCAAAGGCCTTAATTCATGAAAAAAATCTAAACATCTATAATTCCGACATTTCTGACTATGAGTTGAAGAGATGTACTAATTTATGCTGATTCACTAGAACAAATAAGAGTAAGCATGTAAATGTATGTAAATTAGAGATTTCAGCTGTGCCGTCTGTCCAATATGCATACATCACTATATTGTTCACATGATAGACACTCTGCCACGAAAACAGTGGTTCTTGTAAGGCAGGACAATCTCCTGGGGTAAATCTGCAAATGCCTTTTTTAATTTATATATGTATATATATATAAATATATATATATAACTGCTGTCTCCTACAGACATATGAAATACTGCAGTTGATGTTTTCCATTGCTACTATTGAAAGTACATTGGCATGCATTTCCATTTGAGTGATTATCCATATACTGTGTAAATACCCAGAAGCGTACATACTTCTGGATGTTCATCACATGTTCCATGTAACCCCAATAGAACGCACACTTTCCTGTCCTACAATTACCACTGCTGTATTGGCAGATTGTCTGCATTTGTGGGCTGGTCTGGTCTGCATTTGTATACCCTGTTCCCAATTCTGTGACTCGGGGTTCAGAAAATTAAATATTATTTATCAGTTTTAAATGCAAATAAGTTCCATTGACATGGGCAAGATCTTTGTGCATCAACTGGTAAGTATGCATTTTACACGCATGTGTACATACATAATGCACACATATATCGCAGACTTACAAGGGCACTTGAGCCTTTGCATAAACTACACACGAGCAAGTGTGACCGATTTCCTGGCATAAATTGTAACTAACAAATATATATTGGATGAAGTGGACTTTTGCCAGAATAATATCAAATGAGTGGTCAATGAAATTCAATGTAAATAAGGTGAACTCCCATACACTTGCAATTTGTGGATATTTACAAACATTTTTAGTGCATTTTCCTTTCTTACTTGCACTTCTAAATTCAAAAATGAATGATCACTAATGTAAGCAGTAGAGAACATATGAGAGAGTGCCCCAGTGGTCACGATTTTCACACTAGTGCTGCATAAGGGAAAGAATCTCGGGGAACAACAGGCATGTGTGCCCACTTTGTGACCCCCCAGGAACGTTGGTATTACAAAAGGGGACACAAACGCTTGTGTGGCCCTTTCTGTAATACAGGCAATGCTGACACACAAATAGCAACAGCGCTATCTACAGAGGGGGTGCCCTCATTTGCATAGGGATATGGACCCATGCAAACGATGGAATAATTTTGCCTCTGTGCCTGCACCATATTAAGGACACAGACCCAGAGGCAAAAGGCACTTAGCAGGCACCCTCAAAGTGTGTCACAAGTGGACACCCTGAAAGCTTCCCATTGGAGCAACAGAAGGATGTCTCATGAGCCCGCCAGGCATTGCTCTGCAGGTGGGTACAGTTACTGAATACAGCTGTCTAAAAGGGGATCCCTCTTACCTCTTCAACGTGCAGGCGGGTAACCACCTTTACAGTGAAACACAGCACAATGTTAAAGCAGATGCTCTGTTTTTCACTGAATGTGCTGCACTCAAGGCAGTATGAGCTCGTGGCTGCCCTGAGGGCAAAGAATTCATCATAATAGGGTACACTGCCCCACTTTGCGCCAAGCACAACACAGAAGGTGTGTCCTACTTGTAATATAGCCCCAGGTAGACAAAATGTTTAATTAATAACTCTATTTTGGAAAATAGAAATAAAACTATATATTTTTTGCATTGAGATAATTCCCTAAGGGAACGTTTGATATCTAAAAAATTAGCTGACATACAGTTACCTCTGTAGCCTCAACCATTTCTAACTCGTGAGGATGATTAGGATTTGTTTTTAAATTTCTAGTCCATTCTTCTTTTGTCCGGTAAAATACTCTCCCCATTGATGCCAATCAAATCCATCACATTACTAGCTAAGTAACATTAATAATTAACAAACTGCAGAGAGTACACAAAGGAGATGCAGCAAAAAGCTGTTAGACCTCAGCATAATCTTAAACTAGAAGAAAGGGACACACTGGAGAGTAAATCATCCTGTATTCTTTTTCATAACGAGTACTTACTCAAAGGGGCAGGCTACACTACAATAGTAATAGTGTCTTTTGAAAAGTGGAATATAACAATTCTGATAAATCCCAGTGACAGCTTGGTGCATAGATTTTATCAGAACTGCTTTACAGTATAGTGAGCTGCACCAGGAAGACAAAAGTATATTGTTTTTCAAAAGCCTCTTTGGGAGGCCTAGCCCACAGCAGAAATCCAGAATCTAGAATTCCAAACTGAGAAGAAACATTGAGAAACATGCAAAGTACATTGATTTCCTCACAATCTTTTGAAGTTGTCTCATGAGAATGGATGATCCACTGGAGGAAGGTTTGATGCTTATGTCATTGCCACTGAGGAAGACCCTAATAGACTTAGAATAAATCATGAGGGGGGGGGGAGAAGGGAAGGATGACTTTAGGGGAATGCTTTTTTCTCTAAGAAGGAGAAGTTCAGTCTTAACGCTCCTGAGCCTTCGCATGTGCAAATGTTGAATGATCAGGTCAAGTTAATGTTTTTCACCAAAGACTTCTGTTTTGGGTATGGGTTGGTTTTCTTTTTTAAAGTTAGTGGGATATTTATCTTAGATAGTTCTTTGCATAATGCAGTGGAAACTGGTGGTGCTTATTCGTTCACTTCTTTGAACATGATCTCTATCATCAAAGTGAAGAAACACCTTATGATCATGATTTAGAATATTTGTGTTACTAATGTGTGGCTGCCAGGATTATTCCAATGCAGTTATCTATTACTGATAAAATAAACTCTTATCAATTTGGTTCACCTGAAAAAGGAAACAAAAAATAAAAATTAAAAAAAATTATATATATATATATATTCACTGAAAAAACCATAGGTTATAGACCATATATAGTTAGGAATTAGCATTTACAAAACCTTATTTTACTCACACAAAACCATTGAAATTCCATATATAGTTAGTTGCGCTAACTATATATCGCGCACCCGCAATCCACTGCTGATGATGTCACATATTACATCATTCATGACATGGTCAGTGACATCACTGATGACATCATTGATGACATCTCAAATGACATCACTGATGACATCACTGATGACATCATCCAGTGACTGTGTGTTTCTGTAAAGTTTAAATATGTTTGATATATTGAAGAATGAGTGGATGTATAAGTGTCTGGATGAAGGATTTAGTAGGTGCGTGACTGACTGTATGAGTGAGTGAATAAATGTGTCGTACTAAATGCATGGGTTAGTGACTAAACTGTCTGAATGTGTGCATCAGTATGTCTGTTGTGATGTAAACTGCTGCATGTGTTGATCATTAGCTATACGAGAGGCTATATGTGTTATTGATTGGTTGCCCAAGTATTTGTATGGGAGATTGAGTTTGTGTGGGGGTGGCTGGGAGGTGTGTGACTCTGTGCATAGATGTGTGAGCAGTTGATTCACTAGGTGTATGAGTTCAAGAGTGCATGTGGAAACAGCTACATGGGCGGTTGACTGTGTGCATGAGTGAATGGATATCTCAATGCTACATGTCATAGTAAGTACATATGTAAAACACAGTACATGTGAGAGTTGGCATATATAAATAACTGTGCATGAGAGCCACTGAATGTGTGAGTGGCTGTATGGATCATTGTGAACTTGTATCAGGGATTGTATAAGAGAGTAAATATGTGTTAGTATATGTTTGAATAAGTAAGGTGTGTATAACTGTATAGTTGAGGAAATGGAGGTGAGATTGTTTCTTTGCATGACTGACTAGGTGTGTGAGTAACTCCATGGATGAGTGACAGTGTGTGAGTGTCTGTATACACTGAGTGTATCTAAGGTTATATTAGAGTCTGAAGAGGTTCATCGTATTAGCACAAGAATGATGTCAAATGAGATGTCATCAGTGATGTCATTTGAGATGTCATCAGTGATGTCATCAGTGATGTCACTGACCATGTCATGAATGATGTAATATGTGACATCATCAGCAGTGGATTGCGGGTGCGCGATATATAGTTAGCGCAACTAACTATATATGGAATTTCAATGGTTTTGTGTGAGTAAAATAAGGTTTTGTAAATGCTAATTCCTAACTATATATGGTCTATAACCTATGGTTTTTTCAGTGAATTTTCAAGGTTTTGTAAATGCTAATTCCTAACTATATATGGTCTCTAACCTATGGTTTTTTCAGTGAATTTCAATGGTTTTTTAATAGCAAATATCATAAGCTGTCGAATGTCAAGTACGTGGTAAGTAAAAACATTTTCGTGTTTATGCACACTGATCTGCTTTGAATGCTGCCCCCCCCTCATTTCTATTAGGAGTACTCTCTCTTTGCAGATAGTGAAGGGTAGTTAACGCAGGCCTTTGCCCCCGTTGTAATCCGTCGTGCCGGCTTCTCTCTCCATTTGATTCATTGTTATCCAAGCATTTACTGTTTTAGAATTGGTTCTCTTTGGTTCATTCTCTATTTACAAACAAGCACAGAGTCGCAATACTCTGTTTAGTCTTTGCAGATAGTGAAAAATCGTGTAAAAAAACAAAAGGAATCGAACAAAATCAGTAGGCCACTAATGGGATCTCTTTTTGACCCCGCTAAAATAGAAACATTAGGAACAACCCCTCATGATTGCTCGTGGAATGGCCACGACGGAGCTACGAGATGGTGGTGCCAGCTTCAGTTAGAAACATCCAGAAACACTGTAGACTACCAATTCGATCAGTTCCGGTAGCGCCCCAACGTGACCCGGTAGAGAAGAACTTGCCCTCCCCTCTTTAACTGATGGTTCTTGTTGCCTGTCCCTTCTGTTGTCATTTAACAGAACTATTTAGCCTGCTGAAAGGGGTTGTGTTCCGACCGCTGGTTGGTGGAGACATTTTGACTATATTCTGGACCTACGTTGTCGCGTAATGCGTCATATGACGCGCCGCGTTAGCGCATCCGGAAGTGCTCTGATGCGCGAAGCGCAGCTTCTCGGAAGCGATCCGGGGCGCGGCGCGCAGCGCGTAACGTAAGCATAACAGGTCATGTGACTTGTTAATAAAACTTTTCATTAGTTCATTTTACTTTTCTTATTCTAATGATGAAAGGCTTGGTCATATGACCTAAAAATTACACTTTTTATTACTTTCGAACATTATTTTTTCATAAACATATATGTTATAATGTTCCAGGCTAATGTACTTTCCCGGAAAATTTACAACTGTCCTGCAAGTAAAATATATTCCTTTTTCGAGAAAAAGGGCGTTTCTTCGTCCCATGACGGAGCCGTTGAGCAAAAGAGGCTCCGCCTGCTGTCTTAGTCGCCGATACACCTGAATATCAGATTCTTATCGATCACTTTATGTTGCAGGAGTAGAAAACACAACAGCCCTTGACCATTTATCTTTACTGCGTTCCTGCGTATTATACCTTTTACCCTTCATGTAATTGGACTGCTTTATTTCACTTGCCTTTTACTGATTCGAAAACAGTGACTATTATTAAAAACTTTACCAATGTAAATACTACTACCATGTTTTCTTTTAAAAACCTTTATTGTGAAAATGTCAGTATACAAATACGGGCCTATAACCACGTGGGTCGGGCACGGAGCAAACTGTAATCGTATATGATGAGGAGACATTTACACTTTAGAGGAACGTAACGGGCGGGCCATTAGGTTGCAAGAACTAACGTGTCTAACAGTTGCGGAATCGGTGGACGTACATTTTATAATTAAAATACGACAGGGCCAGTTACAATAAAATTATCTAGATATACATTTGCGAGCAAGTACCATGGGTGACGTTAATTCGAACTTTCAATAGTACAGTAATCAATAACACATCAAAACTTAATATCAATAGGGATGTCGAAATATTCAATCAATTCTCGTCCCCGCCCACCATGTGCTTCAAAACTGCATACATATCTCGTGATATCAAGGTTGTGCAACCAGTACACAACAAGGAGTTACGAGTCCTAATTATTCCGGCACCATTTTGGGCGAGGACGGGCAGGTCCAGGATATAGTCAAAATGTCTCCACCAACCATCGACTATGATGATGTTCATATGCTGTATTTATTAGAGTAACACTCATCTATCCACATGAAATTAATTAGCCACAATCTAAACATGTCATTTTAATCTTTCCAAAGTTCTTCTGAATATTTGGGACCGTTTCCCTTGCCTCTGATGCTGTCAGTGCCACTTCTTTGGTGAATGTACTGGCAGGTCGGGGGTTGTCCTCCAAATCTCTCTTTTGTGCACTGTGGAAAAGTAAATTTTGCCATGTTCTGTGTCCCTACGCCTCATCCATCATATGTTATGTGTGCATGAACAATATGCATATGTTATTCCCCATGTCCGATTAATGACGCAATTACAGTTGTGTCCACCTCTAGTATGCCAGTTTCCAGTCCTCGTGAATACTACGAATATTAGGCCTATGTAAAGTTACGTTGCCACGTTTCTCAGTGTGCACGTTATTCCATTATAAAGTCCCCGTTTCCAGGCCTCAAAAGGGCCCGGACCACAGATTCAGCTCCTGTCTCCTGAAGTCTCGCTGAGGAGCGATACAGCCCCCACCTGTATCCTCGACCCTTCACTTACTTCCTGCCTCGCAGTGCCCGGTGCAGCCTGGCTCTGCCTCTGAGTCTGCCAAGAGTATGTTATGATTCCAGCTATCAGTTTAGTCCTCCTTCTCTGCATTCCTAAGCTACTGAACTGCATCAATAGTTTCCGTCATTGTCTAGCCTTCTCGTCTCCATGTTAGAGAAATACTGTATTTAATGGTCATTTAATATTCTCCATCACGCACTACATGTAGAATAATGCATGATCCAGTCTTAGAATCAAGTTAGCCTCTCCCCTCATGACTTCTAGTTTATATCAACATGTTCCCTAAACATCAGATACTAGATAGGGTTTAGGTACATGTCGCTCCGACCCTCCAGACTTTAGTCTCTGCTCCTAGCACAGAGTTCATAGCCCCCAGTTTCTCCTAGTAATACGTCATTGCCAGTTTGCGTACACCACCAGGTTAGAGGTCCCGGCTCCTTAGGTAGCCCCCTCCTATGTTTCCGCCCCATTCATGACATATTCCGTTACGTTTGCACCACATGTCTATGTATACGCCCAGTTACACCTACTTTTACTGTTATCTTTCGCGACTGCTACGCGTCACGCCTTCTGCTCCACCCACTGCTACGCCTACTGCAATGTAATGCTATGTGTTTGCGCTATGTATATAAGTTGATGTATTGTTATTAAAAGTTAGCGCGCTCATCCCAGACCCGGCCCCAGCAGCTGCTGGGCCTCTTTTCCCCTGCTGGGTCATCCTATGCAGGTTGTCCTGATCCTGTCCTTATGCTGTAATAAACCTGCAGAAACTCCTACTACCTCGAATCTTGACTCTTATTTATTGAGCTATCTGTTATGCTTTATGCCTAGTCAAAAATAGGGTATTATTTATTTATTTACCACATAATGGCGCCCGAATAGGGACTTGCCCTTTCCCCACGCGTCGGTGAAGCCACGCCGACCCCCTGACCCTCTGCAGTCGTGACGGAACCATACCGTGCACTGGCAGATATTTCTGCTTCAAGTATCCCTCAGGCCCACGGAGGAGACGGAGGAGGCGGTCCAGCATCCAAACGAGACGGTGGAGGAACGCGGCGAGTCCCGACCAGAGCCCAAGCCGAGAGTCCAAGGTCCGAGGTATCCGGAGGCCCACCCGTAACTGAAGTCCGAAGTTCATAGTTCGTCGTCGTAGAAGTCCAGTCCAGTCCGAGGCCTTCCGTTCCGTGCTGCCCGGTGAGTACCATTGCTGGGGTAGTATCTAGACAGGACCAATCTAAATTGACTCCTGGTCCGTGGGTTGGTGGTGCCCAGACTCACAAACGAAGTGTTCACCTAGGTGGATACGGGTCTTGATGCGTCCCTTTATGGGACCGGTATGTTCCGTACTGTTACAGCAGTGCATCCAGTAATTCTAGTCTGTTCCGTTCTCGAGAAAATTCTTGTATTTCTGTTCTCAGTATTCCAGGTCATATTCTGTTCGAACTGTTATTTATAATGTTCTTCATGTATTTTAATGTTGTGGTATGAGTGTGACGTGATTTCGTGTTTTCATTGTATATTGTATTGTGTCCAGATTACAGTTCAGTCATGCCTATATTTTCCAAGTTACGTCAGTTAAAAACTAGAAGGCGTTTATTAGAAGAAGCAGTTCCTGTTCCGCCGAGGGACAGTCCAGGTCATTTTATGTATCAGAAACATGGCATAAGCGCCATATTATATCTAGATTTATGGGTAGAGTATACCAAACAGTTAGAAGAAAAGTATAGATGGCCCGCATCGGGTACATGGGATGCCGAATGTATCATGCGAGTAGAAGAAGCATTATGGAAAAAGAAAGCCAGACAGTCACAGAAAGATGCCATCGAGTTATGGCGTAAAGAAGCGCATAAAAGAACGGAAAAGGAAGTCAGAAAGTCAGAGTTAAGTAGAGAATCCCAAGAACGAGCCCAAGAAAGAGAATTAATCGAGATAGGTGAACGAGTCAAAGCCGAACAGTCAGACAGACAGAGGCATGCCCTTATTAGGGGTATGTATCCTCTTCTTGCCGAGGGCTTGCCAAAAGCGACCCCGGAGGTATCTAGTAATTTCCCGCCACCATTAGTTCCGACCAAGCTACGTCACAAACCGACCGCAGCTGATATTTTTATTTCGTCCTATTTGAACGACACAGTCCCAGAATATGCAAACCCTGTTCGCGCTCCGCCAGTCCCTGTAAATCAGGCACTTCCCGCTTCTCCAGACACCGGAGTACCTGTTACGGTACCCCCGGTCCAGCCTGTCATACAAGTCCAGCCTGCATTTCCATTTCCCACTCTGCCAGGACGTAGAGCCTCAGTAGACGACTCCAGTTTAGGGGCCGCAGGAGGAGGTCCTCCTCAAACCCCGCCGCCACACAAGCGTTTAACGTTAGCCGAATTACATGCACAAGCATCACAGCGTACGCCTAGGTATCAGTCTGTTGCAGAAATAAGAAAATCCCTTGCCGAATGTTGCTATGATCCAGTCCCAGGCGAGGATAATATGGTTTTATATTCATTTCGCGTAAGAAAGGTGGCCGAGTATCTAGTCACCTTACCGAATATGAAAGAAGATCTAGACAGAATATATCGTTTCATCCGTACAGGGGATGATCCAGAAAGTATTAGCGAGACTATGTCTCAAAGAAAAGCCGAGATCCAGCTCATGATATTAAAGTTCCTGATAAATTGTCTAATAAGAGAACAAGATTACCCGTCTAAAGATTCCGCCGAAATGAGAATCCTGACAAGGTGGAGTGATAATATAGCCGAGGGTAAGCACAAGACCGTCGGTGCTATGGAGAGTATGTACAAGAAAATCCGTAAAGAGATAATAAAGATACACGAACAACGTAAAGCAGCACAAGTAAGCGAGAAAGAAAGTATCTCTGATCCCGAAGAAGAAGAGGACGAGAATCCCGCCAGAATAGCGTATGTAGGAAAATCTAGATTTCCAGATCGCCATTTACGCCTAGAACACAAGTCTATTTTTCATCATCCAGCTCCAGAACAAGGTTCTCTAGAACAAGTATTTCAAGCTACCGATCACATTCTGAAATCGCGAATCGGTTATAGTGAGTTAAGTACTATGCATGAACAAGAACTAGCCCGATCAGCAGTTCGATGGATTACTGATTCTACCACTTTTCCAGACGAAATAGTGGCACAAATGTTTCTGAAAATGCCCCCAGCCGAGCAACGACTGGTGGGTATGTATATGATTCAGCACCTCATTACTCTGTATGAGGGTCAACACTCTGATCCAGGTCCGTTACATGATATCCTGAACGAGTTACTCCAGTACAGATGGAGAGGTCTAGGTACCGATTTAATTAGTGTCATTCTAGAACAACGCCACAAATATAGAACGTTCTTGAACCCGCATTTTGTTCATGTCTCACCCCCAGAAAGTAAATCATTCTATATAGACCGACAGAATCCGTTACGAGAAGTCCACCCAGTCAGAGGGACGGGTGGCGAAATGCAACGAGTGTTTGTATACACTCCGATTTCAAAGATGGAACTTCTTGAAATGAAGAAATTAATTCCCTGTCATGACAAAGATCCAGCGGGGTTCCATAGAGAATTAAAAGACATGCTCCGTATGGGAGAATATACTTACCCAGATATCATTAAAATGTTAAAGGTTCTGTTGCCCGCAGGGGTGTATGAAAAATTAAAGGAAAAAGAATGGGAGGTGGGAGAGAAAAAGATCGATTGGACAGCTCTAGAAACTGAAGACAAGGCACGAGTACCAGGTACCGGTCTTGGAGATAAATGTAAAGAATTACCAGAATTATTGATTCAAGTTTTACCCAGATTATTGACAACGAGAAAAGAAGACTGGGATGCAATCTCAGCCTGTAAACAAAAACAAGACGAAGATATTAGTGATTTTTATTCTAGGTTTGAAAAATGTTTCAGTATCAACAGTGGTCTCAAGACAAGTAGTGAGTCATACCCTCACCTTTTCGTTACTAAATTAGTCGAGAATTCAAGTCCTCAAATTAAAAATCGAGTTTTGAAAGTCGAAAGCACCTGGCAAGCAAATACTCCGTCCCAGATGCTCCAGATGCTCCAGTACCACCAGAATAGAATCAGAGAAGAGCAAGAACACGAAAGAAAACGTATGAAAGACACGAAAATGAAAGTGCTAGTTGCACAATCTGTTCCTCAAGACAGTCAGAAGAGGGGTCCAAATCAAGCCAGTCATCTTGCAGCTCCCGTTAAAGGGAACTGCAATTATTGTAAACAGCCAGGTCATTTTATAAACGAGTGTGCAGTTCTGAAACACAACATAGCTACTGGTAAGACTAAAGAAAGACCACGTCCGCCGAGACAAGAACAAGTTTCACAGACTCCTCAGTCACAGAATGCACAACAGACAGTTACAGTACCGCAGCCTATTGCTGCAACACAGCATGTTACATCACAGATGTACCCGTATGCACAGTCCGAGTATCCAGAGTATCAGCCATATTCATGAAACAGCCTAGAGAGGGAGGTAGGCTTGCCTCTCATCGAGATACCTGTAGATCAAGAAGGTCCCTATGTTCACAGTCAAGTATTAGGGAAAGACAGAAAGTTTTTGATCGACACAGGGGCAAGTAGGACCACTATTAGTCATGCCGAAGTTCCAGGGGCTCCGCTCTCAGGCTCAAGAAATGTTTCCCTTGGATTTTCAGGAAAGCCTATCGTAAATGAGATTTCACAGCCAGTTACTCTAGAAGTAGGTCCATTGTCCCGCACTACTGACCTGTTACTTACTAAGTCATGTCCAGAAAATCTATTAGGCATTAGGACACTGAAAGAATTAGGTGCAGTTATTTGCTGTTCCCCAGAGGGAATACGTCTGTTTCTACGTGACTTCAAGGGTCACTATGTATTACGAGATTTTGATCCCAGATTGTCCAATGTTCCGCAGCACTTATGGGCACAAGGTCCAACTGATGTAGGTTACATGCAAATCACACCCCATCGTGTGACTCTCAAGCCAGGTGTAGTGTTACCCCGAATCAGACAGTACAGATTGCCCCCTGAGGCTGTAGCAGCCTTATCCAAAATTATTGACGAGCTCATGGCTCAAGGAGTAGTTGTAGAAACTGACTCCAACGTATGTAATTCTCCGATCATTCCAGTCATGAAACGTACTGATCCAAATGCACCCCCAGTATATCGATTAGTGATTGATTTACGAGAGCTTAATAAATGTATTATTCCACAGTACCCAGTTGTCCCAGATATCTCTTCCCTATTGACAGCCATTGATTCCGAAGCCTTGTTCTTCACTGTCATAGACCTCAAGAACGCATTTTTTAGTGTCCCCATTCATCCAGACAGCCAGTTTCTTTTCGGATTCTGTTTAAATGGAAGGAGCTATATGTTCACACGCGCTCCTCAAGGTTTCACAGAAAGCCCTAGTATTTACAGTCAAGCACTCAAGAGACAACTAGACAATATTCACATGCCAACTGACACTGCCCTGCTCCAGTATGTCGATGATCTACTGATCACAGCCCGTTCTGAACGTACATGCGAGCGAGCATCACTGACAGTTCTGTATTTCCTAGCCGAGATGGGGCACAAGGTGTCCCCTTCGAAGCTTCAATTCTGTGTCCAGCAAGTGGTATACTTAGGACACTTACTGTCCAAGAGGGGTAGGCAGTTGACACCAGACCGTATCCAGTTAATAGCGAGTCTTCCCCAGCCCAGAACCCAGAAGGAGGTACGTGCTTTTATCGGCCTTACTTCTTATTGTAGACAATGGATTCCCCAGTATGCATTTCTAGCCAAGCCACTGATACAGTTAACGACACAGGAGGCAGCCGTATCGACTGTCCTCCCTTGGACATCTGAACATACACTTAGGTTCAACGAGTTAAAGAAAGCCCTATGCCAAGCTCCAGTTCTAGCTACACCGAACTACAGTAAGCCTTTTACACTTTTCGTTACTGAATGTGAAGGTACAGCATTATCTGTTCTCACACAAGATCAAGCAGGACAATACAAGCCCTGTGCTTATTTTTCCAGCATATTAGATCCAGTCGCCCAGGCGTTGCCTGCGTGCCTTAAGTCAGTTGCAGCCACCGCACTAGCTATCAGACAAAGTGATTCCATAGTTTTAGGACATTCCCTGACAGTACAAGTTCCACATTCCGTGGAAGTTCTGTTAAACCGAACACAAACTCAGCACTTGACAATTGCACGTTTAACAGGTTATGAATTGACACTGTTCCAGCCACACATAGAAATTAGACGCTGCAACGTCCTGAATCCTGCTACACTGTTACCATCAGTCAGTTTGAACCCTGACCCACATGACTGTGTGGAAGTAGTTAACATTACGACAAAGCCAAGACAAGACCTGACAGACATTCCGTTACCAGATCCTGACCTGACACTTTATGTGGATGGTTCATGTATGAGAACTAGTACAGGAGAACTAGTCGCCGCGTATGCAGTGACTACTGACACCGAAGTTATTGAAACACACCGTATTGATACCCTGTCCGCTCAAGCAGCAGAGCTAGTCGCTCTGACACAAGCCTGTATACACGCTAAGAACCTGAAAGTTAATGTTTACACAGATTCACGTTACGCATTCGGAGTTGTACACGACTTCGGAGTGCTCTGGCAGGAGAGAGGTTTCATGACTTCTCATGGAACCAAGTTTCAGCATGGTCTCCTTATTCAAGCTCTGTTAGATGCCATACATTTACCGACATCCATTGCTATCATGAAATGCAAAGCCCATACGAAAGTTACTGACATTATTTCCCAAGGTAACGATCTAGCAGACCGCACAGCCAAGCTTACAGCACAGACTCTAGACATTCCAGTTAACATGACACATACTCCAGATCCGACTACATGCATGACAGTTAAGGACCCTACACAAGATGTCATAGATATCCAGTTACATGCTACTCCCGAGGAAATCAAGAAATGGTCTGAACAAGGAGGGGTCCAGACAGATCAAGGATGGTTAACGAAGGGTAGAGCCACATGGTTTCTCCCCGACTCTATGGTTCAAGTCATTATCAATACCGCACATAGTCCAGCACATTTAGGAGAAAAAGCTATGTTAGACAGTATCCAGAACATTTGGTTCAACAAGCATTTACGAGCTGCAGCCAAGCAGAAAGTCCGTACCTGTATGATATGTTGTCAGTTTAATCCAGGTAAAAGTGTCCCGGTGGAACAAGGTGGTTTCCAGCCCCCTGACCACCCTTTTGAGGTCCTCCAGATGGATTATATTCAAATGGAGCGATGTCGAGGTTTCAAGTATGTCCTTGTAGTAGTATGCGCTTTGTCCAGGTGGACAGAAGCATATCCAGTCCCAGATTACACAGCCGCGACCACTGCCAAGCAGTTGCTTCGTGAATTCTTCCCTCGATACGGACTCCCTAGAGTCGTATATTCTGATAACGGTCAGCCATTCTCCTCAGAGTTAATGAAGCACGTTTCCCTGTTGTTAGGGTACCAGTGGAAGTTCCATTGTGTACGCCATCCTGAAGCAGCCGGTCTAGTTGAGAGACATAATCAGACTCTGAAAATCCGTATTGCAAAAGTCTGTAAAGAAAAAGGTGTGGACTGGCTAGTAGCTCTGCCAGTTGCTTTATTTTATATGCGCATGGTCGCACATTCCAGATCAGGTCTGTCCCCGTATGAGGTCGTATTCGGCCGCCCCCCTAACATGTGGGGTACTCCTAGACCCCGAAGTATTACCGATGTTTCATGTAATATGTTGACAGATTACCTAGCTTCCTTGATGTCTGCCCTCAACTCATGTCGTTCACAGGTTGCCGCCGCCTTTCCAGACAATACCGAGGTGGCACCGCATGAAATCGTTCCAGGTTCCCTTGTGATGGTCCGGAATTTTGACAGATCAAGTCCGCTGGAACCTCGTTGGAAGGAGCCACGTCAGGTCCTCTTGACCACCCGTACTGCCGTCAAGCTGGAAGGCAGGAAGGGGTGGGTCCACCTTTCACATGTGAAACTTTTCAATGGATTGAAACCCGTTTCTAAAAACATTTCCAAGGAGTCCCAGGATTTTAAAGACTGCCAAGACATTATTTTAAAGGACTGTCCCGCAAAAGACATTGTTACAACCCCTTCCCTGTTAGAGAAAACTCCGCAACAGGAGTATAAGTTAAAGTTAAGGTCTAGTAAGTCAGTCAGTTTGATTGTATAAGTCCTCCCCTAGGTGAAACGGTTAGATTGTTTCTGACATGTATAAAATAGACCCCCATAGTGAGAGAGTCAGTAAAAACTCAATTCAATGTATCGTTTTTCTAAGTTTCATATTATTCATCAGCCTAATGATTTCCTGCACCAGTTATGCATTTTTCCTGTATTTTCCAGTTCTTCATGTAAATAAGTCTGCTAATGTTACAGTAGAGCACACGTTTAGTGACCTGCCTCCTCACGAATATTCATACCGCCTCGCTATGCGTAACAACACATTTATCCGTATGTTACATTATTCACACCAGACCAGCAATGCCACTAATTGTTGGGTGTGTGGTCGACTCCCCCCTTTCCAGACCTCGAAGGGAGTTCTGCCACTGTTTCCTTATCCATTCACACATAATGGTTCGTGTGGAGCATGGTCCACGTTAACGTCATCCGCAACAGATATGTCTTTTCTTAACAGTACATGTTTCCCAGATAAGCAAGGTTTCCCCCACAGAACAGGTTTAGATCTAGAAAATGAAGTGTATAATTTAGGTAATTATTCGTCGAATTTCATGGTCCTGAATGTTCAGTCTGATACTACTCCAGACTCACCTGCTATTTCAGTACTACCAGTCAAAGGCGAATTATGTGTCCGAAATAAGGGTTCCGTACACGTAGGCCATAGTGAATGTACTACTGTTATCAAGTATAGTGACAGTGGGAAATCTATTTTTAAAGCCTCACGTCATTCTTATTTTGTTTGTGGTCAAACTGCATATGTTCGTCTGCCCCTCGATTGGGAGGGAACCTGTTACATTGCTTTCCTACTGCCACCTGTTTTTCTAGCCCCACCTGACTACCATAGGAATTCCCACCTAGTACATACTAGACACAAGAGAAATCTCCCGATTGTCGATTATACTGAAACTGCCGCAGAGCAATTCATTGATATAGATAAAGGTGTGTTCCCTTATTTAGGCACAGTTGTAAATAGTAAGCTAATTCGTAGGTTAACAAGAACCCTTGAAGCAGTAGTAGATGAGACTGCCTCCGCTCTAGGTAACTTAACTGAAGAGCAATCCTTTATGAGAATTGTCGTTTTACAGAATCGTCTCGTCCTTGACGTCATACTGGCCGATAGGGGCGGGGCCTGTAGAGTCCTCGGATCTAGTTGTTGCATTTTCATTCCAAATAACGCGCCGTCTGTTTATTCAGCTATAACCAGACTCCATAATATTGCCCATCTGTTACATCAAGATCCAGGCACCTGGACATGGTCCGGTTGGTTCTGGAATATAATTTCCGCATGGGGATGGAAATTCCTGTCCTTTCTGAGTATTGCAGTAGCGATCATATTTAGCTGCTGCCTCTGTATACAATGTGGCCCTGCGATTTGCAGCATGTGTGCTACCTCTTGTATTCCTAGTCCTAAGCCCCGTTCTAAGTCCCGTTCCAAGATAATTCGAGACGAGCAAATGGTACTGTATGAAATGATAGACGGTATCATGAATATTGATGTTTCCTGATGGAAACGTAGTGACAAGGAGGGAATGTGGAAAAGTAAATTTTGCCATGTTCTGTGTCCCTACGCCTCATCCATCATATGTTATGTGTGCATGAACAATATGCATATGTTATTCCCCATGTCCGATTAATGACGCAATTACAGTTGTGTCCACCTCTAGTATGCCAGTTTCCAGTCCTCGTGAATACTACGAATATTAGGCCTATGTAAAGTTACGTTGCCACGTTTCTCAGTGTGCACGTTATTCCATTATAAAGTCCCCGTTTCCAGGCCTCAAAA
The DNA here is from genome assembly GCF_964261635.1 of Lissotriton helveticus. Taxonomy (NCBI): domain Eukaryota; kingdom Metazoa; phylum Chordata; class Amphibia; order Caudata; family Salamandridae; genus Lissotriton; species Lissotriton helveticus. The sequence continues at coordinate 498,330,268 of NC_136063.1, forward strand.
GGGCCCGGACCACAGATTCAGCTCCTGTCTCCTGAAGTCTCGCTGAGGAGCGATACAGCCCCCACCTGTATCCTCGACCCTTCACTTACTTCCTGCCTCGCAGTGCCCGGTGCAGCCTGGCTCTGCCTCTGAGTCTGCCAAGAGTATGTTATGATTCCAGCTATCAGTTTAGTCCTCCTTCTCTGCATTCCTAAGCTACTGAACTGCATCAATAGTTTCCGTCATTGTCTAGCCTTCTCGTCTCCATGTTAGAGAAATACTGTATTTAATGGTCATTTAATATTCTCCATCACGCACTACATGTAGAATAATGCATGATCCAGTCTTAGAATCAAGTTAGCCTCTCCCCTCATGACTTCTAGTTTATATCAACATGTTCCCTAAACATCAGATACTAGATAGGGTTTAGGTACATGTCGCTCCGACCCTCCAGACTTTAGTCTCTGCTCCTAGCACAGAGTTCATAGCCCCCAGTTTCTCCTAGTAATACGTCATTGCCAGTTTGCGTACACCACCAGGTTAGAGGTCCCGGCTCCTTAGGTAGCCCCCTCCTATGTTTCCGCCCCATTCATGACATATTCCGTTACGTTTGCACCACATGTCTATGTATACGCCCAGTTACACCTACTTTTACTGTTATCTTTCGCGACTGCTACGCGTCACGCCTTCTGCTCCACCCACTGCTACGCCTACTGCAATGTAATGCTATGTGTTTGCGCTATGTATATAAGTTGATGTATTGTTATTAAAAGTTAGCGCGCTCATCCCAGACCCGGCCCCAGCAGCTGCTGGGCCTCTTTTCCCCTGCTGGGTCATCCTATGCAGGTTGTCCTGATCCTGTCCTTATGCTGTAATAAACCTGCAGAAACTCCTACTACCTCGAATCTTGACTCTTATTTATTGAGCTATCTGTTATGCTTTATGCCTAGTCAAAAATAGGGTATTATTTATTTATTTACCACAGCACCACTATAATTAATCGGTGCCACCTCTCCATATGACGATGCATGGTATAATTACCATAACTATATTTTTTTTCGGTTCCTCTGGAGAGTACATCGTGGCAGATGAGGCAGGTAACGTACCGGGCATTTACCTTTTTTGCATGTAGAGGAAAGGAAAAAAAATTCGAGCGTCCGAGTTCTAAGGTGTCCCAGGGCCATTTTAGTGGACCAGGCCCAAATCCAAAGAACAGGCCGCCATTTTGAGAGTCCTGTTGCAGCCGCCTGTCGCTGTAGCAGCAAGAGCGGGCGAAACTCAGCTAGACGGCGCTCCACTGCAGATGAAGTGCGTCAACCTGGAGAGGCGGGAGAGGCTCGTTTGCGCCGCCCCCCCCCCCCTTCGGGCACCCCACGCCGTCTTTCGGCGCAGCATTGTAGGATGGCCACACCAGTGCGGCAACTTGCTAGACACCACCTCGGTGCCATCCGGATCTCGGCGCCCCACTGCAGATGAAGTGCCTCCACATGGAGAAGCGGGAGAGGCTTGTTTGCGCCGCCTCCCCCCCCCCTTCGGGCACCCCACGCCGACTTTCGGCGCAGCATTGTAGGATGGCCACACCAGTGCGGCAACTTGCTGGACACCACCTCGGTGCCAACCGAATCTCAGCGCCTTGTGGTGTCTTCCATTCCGAAAATATTGTTGGCAGCATTTTAAAAGGAAAGATAAACAGTCGTTTGTGGCCCTCACTACACCGTTCTCCTAGTGAGTCTCACATTGTTACATTTAGGAAGAATGTTGAAGAGTAGTATGTTGAAAATCTGAAGCCATTGTTCTACAAACTCTCAACCAGCCTTGGATGGAAAAATCCTGAAGAATGTACAAACTGAAAACCAGTTTTTATCTGTATAGCATCAGCAGCAACGCTTGAGTCAGCTTTGTGTGAAGCCGCCATTTTGATTCATTCAATAGCGTCCCCCTGCACACATTCTCAGAACTCTCAACTATGACACCACCTCGGTGCCATCCGGATCTTGGCGCCTTGTGCTGGTTCCGGCCTATTCACACATCGGTCCGCTACTGACGCCACCTCACAGGCCAACGTGGTACCCCACGCCGACTTTCGGCGCAGCATTGTAGGATGGCCACACCAGTGCGGCAACTTGCTGGACACCACCTCTGTGCCATCCGGATCTTGGCGCGTTGTGCTGCCTTCGGCCTATTCGCACATCGGTCCGCTACTGACGTCACCTCACAGGCCAACGGGGCGCCCCACGCCGACTTTCGGCGCAGATTGTAGGATGGCCACACCAGTGCGGCAACTTGCTGGACACCACCTCGGTGCCATCCGGATCTTGGCGCGTTGCGCTGCCTTTGGCCCTATTCGCACATCGGTCCGCTACTGACGCCACCTCACAGGCCAACGGGGCGCCCCACGCCGACTTTCGGCGCAGCATTGTAGGATGGCCACACCAGTGCGGCAACTTGCTGGACACCACCTCGGTGCCATCCGGATCTTGGCGCGTTGTGCTGCCTTCGGCCTATTCGCACATCGGTCCGCTACTGACGCCACCTCACAGGCCAACGTGGTACCCCACGTCGACTTTCGGCGCAGCATTGTAGGATGGCCACACCAGTGCGGCAACTTGCTGGACACCACCTCGGTGCCATCCGGATCTTGGCGCGTTGTGCTGCCTCCGGCCTATTCGCACATCGGTCCGCTACTGACGCCACCTCACAGGCCAACGGGGCGCCCCACGCCGACTTTCGGCGCAGATTGTAGGATGGCCACACCAGTGCGGCAACTGGCTGGACACCACCTCGGTGCCATCCGGATCTTGGCGCGTTGTGCTGCCTTCGGCCTATTCGCACATCCGTCCGCTACTGACGCCGCCTCACGTGCCAACGGATTTTCGATGCTTTTTATAACCCTATGCTGCATAACAGGTCATGTGACTTGTTTATAAAACTTTTCATTGGTTCATTTTACTTTTGGTTTCCTAATGAGGAAGGCTTGATCATATGACCTAAAATAACACTTTTCATTGGATTAAAATTTTTTTTTTCCCAAACGATGAAAGCCCCACCTTGTTTCTGGATGTTTTAGACTGAAGCTGGCCTCAGCATGAAAGCACCACCATCTCGTGGCTCCGTCGTGGTCATTCCGCGAGCAATCATGGCAGCCGCTCCCCACCGGAAACGTGCAGGAGTCGGGGGCCCCCAAGACTTTTGTAGAATCTTCAAGGCTGAGGGGACACTTTCGAGAATGGGGTCCAAGACCTAGCAGACAAGCGTCCGAGTTCCAAGGTGTCCCAGGGCCATTTCAGTGGACCAGGCCCAAAAAGGAAAGAGCCTGCCGCCATTTTGAGAGTCCTGTGGCAGCCGCCTATCGCTGCACCGCAAGAGTGGGCGCAACTCAGCTGAATGGCGGATTTTGGCACAGTGAACCAAAAGCGGGCGGAATGGCAACTGAAACGGTAAAGGGGCGCCCCACTACAGCAGACGAGCCTCCACCTGGGGAGGCCCGTTAACGCCGCCTCACCCCCCCCCCCCCGGGGCGCCCCACGCCGTTATTCGGAGCAGCATTGTAGGATACCAAAACCAGTGCGGCAACTTACTGGACATCACCTGGGTGCCATCCATATCTCAGCGCGTTCTGCTGCCTTGGGACTATTCGCACAACAGACCGCTACTGACAATGCCTCCCCCGGGGCGCCCCACGCCGTTATTCGGAGCAGCATTGTAGGATACCAAAACCAGTGCGGCAACTTACTGGACATCACCTGGGTGCCATCCACATCTCAGCACGTTCTGCTGCCTTGGGACTATTCGCACAACAGACCGCTACTGACGAGGCCTCCCCCCGCACCCCCCGGGACGCCCCACGCCGTTTTTCGGAGCTGCATTGTAGGATACCCAAAACCAGTGCGGCACCCAGGTAACATCACCTGGGTGCCGTCCAGAACTCAGCACGTTGTGCTGCCTTGGGACTATTCGCACAACAGACCGCTACTGACCATTGTTGCTTCTTTTTTCTAAAAAATGTTTAAATGTATTTACTGTTTTTGTTGCGTTGTATATATTTATAAGTTATTAAAGTTTTATAATCCTACTACTTTGTTGGAGTGCTATATATTTTTAATGTGACACATAATTGTAAAAACTTTGATGTACAAAGAGGCATCCCTGGAATCTTCCGCTTCAGGCTGGGTCCCCTCCCCAATCACAATACAGGATGGTTTTCAGATAGTAGGAACGCGTGTGGTGTGACGGATCTCATCGGGTGGGGGCCTTGATCTACTGTAACTCCTTTGAAGAGGGGTGATTCTTTACAGCTGGAGCCATAAACTACATCTGCAGGGCTGGGTGATAGCCTGGGACCGGCCTGGACAATCGGACACATAGGAAGAGGAGTGTCAGAGGGTGCGGTAGTGAATAGGGCGAAAGGGAGGTGTCGGGCGGGCACAGGGTGATTCGCAAGGAAGAGCAGCGCAGATGGGGGGAGGTTTATTGCCCATGCATAAGACAGAGAGCGGGGGTGACCAGTGCCTGGGGGAGATGCTTGCGAGGGTGGGGAGCCATGCTAAGGATCGACAGCGTGCAGAGAGTGGGTCTGGTCAAGGCTGCCGTGCACGACAAAAGTGTGGCATTTGAAAAAAGGCAAGATGGCGCAGACAATGTTTTTCAACACTTCCTGATTTCCTTCGAATCGAACGTTAACAGACGCTATCTCTCCCACACTACCGGTCCCCCTGGGCTTAAACGCCGAGATAGTAGGGACTACATCCCGTGGAGATAGGCCGAGACGTCACTCGGCAGAAAAAAAAAAAATCAAAAAAAGTCTATAAACATACAATAAGTTAAAAGTCAATCATTCTTGTTTCCTTGTAGTACGCTCCCCAGACCGCTTCCCGGTTCGCGAACCGGGCTCACCCCACGAAAAAAAACGATTTATTTTTTTATTTTTTTTTGCCCCGCGGGGCCCTTTTAAAGCCTCCACATCAAACCTAGGGGGTCAGGGAGGAACTACTATGCCCCCTTATGGTCATTTGCCCCTTCGCTTTGGCCTCCTCTTGTCTCTCGATCCTACCGAGAGACAAGATGGCGGCCGCTACGGACTGTTTGGAATGTTTACAGACACCGGAGAGCCAATCAGCTTCGCTTCGCAAAGCTCCATAACGCGAAAAGTACGCGAAACGGAGCGCTACCCGGGACGCTGTCACAGATATATATCTTTTTTTGAACGTTAATTTCTCAAAATCCACTGGAGCACATATATTGAGACCTAGCAAAGGCACATCGGGCTACCAGTCCCTACAATTTTGCCAAGTTTCGTGCAAATCCATTCAGCCGTTCGGGCTACAAGTGAGGCCAACCGCCCTATGGAAATTAACATGGGAAAAACGCGTTTTGGGACCCCCTTTTTTTCTCGGCCCCCCCTTGACGAACCCCCCCCAAATTTTCAGGGGCTGCTCAGAAACAAAATGTTCCATTTTCCTGAAAATTTCAGCCAATTCCGTCCACAAACGCCAAAGTTATTAGACAAAGAATTTTCAAAAATCCCATAGAGAAAAAATCCTAACTATATATACCTACTGGCGACCGCCAGTAGGTAATATATGTATATTTCTGCAAAGAAATCTTTCGTCTATATATATATATATATATATATATATATATATATATATATATATATATATATATATATATATATTTTTTTTTTTTTAATTTTTTTTTCCTGGAGAAAAATCGTAGACCCTCATTTACTCCGCATCTTTTTCTGCTATTGCTGAAAAAGATACACAAATACTTGACAAGTGCTAACATCCCTAAAGAAAATTGCCATCGAAATAAGACAAACCCCAGATCGCTTCTGAACATGAACAAAGATATAGAACTTAGTTCACATTTTTTTGAATAAAATCCAAAATCCTAAGTCATTGAGGACTATGAAGGAATGGTAAAAAATGTTCATGATACACAAAATTCTGAAATCAGTAACCATTTCAAAAATACAGAAATGAGACTCTTCTGATCTCTAGGCATTCTACAGCACTGCCATTTTCCAGAAAATAACTAATTTCGCAGCACTAGAGCTTAGCTAATGCTTGTCAGTTCTGTATTCAACTGCTAAAAAAAGATAAAAGGTTCCTTTAGAAATGACCAGTTAATTCTGGCACTTTTAAACACCTTTATTTTCACAGATGGCTCCAATATCCTTTGTACCTTTAATGTCAAAGCCAAGCTGTTATGAATTTTGGACATGCTCTGGCTCGCTAAAATGTATTATGATGTTAATAAAATTTCCTCCCGCTTTCATGGTTCTATTTTAATCTCATTGTTGGAATGATTATAGACCCTTTGAAAGCTACCAGTAGCTAAATTTAGCTCCAGCATCAGACTGGTAGTTTTCATCTCCCCAATATAAAACAGTCAGTGGTAGATTCATTCTTCCTTTTTTGGACTGCCTAGCTCCTTATCTACCTTCACCATACACTTGGTGTCATTGACATGCATTTGGTATCGAAGACTATGTTGGTCAATAATGTCCCATTGGGACACCTGTAGGTATTCTACAATACCATGGTGAAAAAAAAAACAGGAGGCACCCACAATCCAATTTGTTGTTTGTTGATCTACAGCTCTAGATTGCAACTGTTGTAATCTGCCAGTAAGGAGTGCTCAAAACCTTTCTAGGGTAGCGTCAGACCCCTGTTTAGTCAAACATATTTCTCTTTGAAACGGTGTGTTTTTTATTATTATTTTATTTTAGTTGTCGGATAGTCACAAAAAGAAAACAATTCAATGCATCATTACTTTCTCTTTGAAATGTACTATTTACTCTGTTGAAGTGGCTGATAGCCCCAGCAGAAACAAGAATCTCTGCTGCTTTTCAACCAAGGACAGCAGCGTATTGATCTCTTGAGAGCTTATGTCCTGCTCTTCAAAGAAAGCATGTAAAAGCTGTACTTTCTGTGATTCTGGTGAGGTAGTTAATCGCCCCAACTAGTATACGGATGAGGAATGGCAAGCTGGGCAGAGCTGCAGCAGGGTTAGGGTGGCTCACGTAGCATGTGGAGTCAGACATTGCAGAGAGCCACAGCAAAACCTTGCTGGTGGAGGCGCTGAGAAGCCGCGGAGACACTTTGCTGGCACAATCGGTATAACGGTTGCAGCAAGAACTTCATGTCTGCAGAGCGAGAGAATGACCAAAGCAGACCCCTCTGGAGGCAGTCGCGGCTGGCATGTACCCAGAGTAGGGCTGGGGGAGGGGGCACAACAAAAAAAAATGTAAAAATATACTTACATTCTTTTCATCGCCGCGTGACATCCTCCTCCCTCCGCTGCCTTCTGAAAGCCACGGAAGCGGAAAACTGCCCTACTTAATCCTGATGCTGCTGTCACATCTGGAAAGCAGCACCAAGATTGGATAGAGAGGCCTCTCTCAGCACTCCTAAGAATATTGGCGGCCTGCACATTCTCTAACCCATCATCTAAGACAGCTAGGTTACAGAACTTTCAAATGCACATATCTAGCTGGCCGGCCCAAGCCTGCTAGCCAAAGCGACATGCGCATTTTAAAGCGCACAGCTCTCTGCTGCTGCCACTCAGCAGCCCTGACCCCACCCTGTCCTGACACTTAGTTCAGGATGGTTTGCTAAAAAATAAAACAGTAATAACTAAACTTTGTTACCGTTTTATTTTTCAGCTCTGGGGCTTGCGGGGCAACACCCCTCCTTTCAACTGCAGGAGCCGACCCTGGCTGGAGAAAGGTGACGTTAATTTCTCCAGCAGGTGGTGCCAGGAGGATGTAAAAATGGCTTTTGCTTGACATTTTAGGAAACTGAGCTTAAGCAGGTCTTTATTTTCTTTTGGGGGAGGGGCAACAGTCACGGCAGGGGGCCTGAGTGGATGGCACGTGCCATCAGTCCCTGCTGTCCTAAACCCCTTCTCCTGACAGGGGGGATGTTTCCTGCTGCCAAGAATGAAGCTCATAATCCTTTCTAAATGAGTCACTTTCAATTCAGCACATTTAGCAAATTTTCAAGCCTTGAATTATATGAAGGTTGACATCTACATATTTAAGATGTGCGAGTAAAACAAAAGAGAATTGTTTTATATATTTGAACCTTCTTGAAAGCACACTGCATATGAGAAAGTCAGCACAGTGTATGCTTACTTCACATGCTTCTGCATTCCAAAAGTAGAGCAAAGAATAATTCCACCACTTCTGCCCGGAGCAACCTCAAATACACAGCCATTCGAACTTATTCTACCGAGCTTAATTACTATAATGTAAACATTCGCTTTTAATTTTTGTCACAGGCTTCCCACGTCGTCGTTTCCTAAGTGAGACGAATGGCGGAGACTTGTTGGTTGTAACAATTCCTGTTTCAGGCTGGAATTTTGATCGAATGCTACACAAGGGAACACGCAAAGCGCACATTAGATGCAGCAGAAGGAGGCCCTCTTTCCTGCGGAATATCAACAAGGCCTGATTTCGACAAGTCTGGATGGTACCAGCAGGACATCTGCGTTTTACTGAGGGGAAGCTGCTGCTCAAATGATTGTGATTAACAACCAGAGGCTTCGGCAGTAACGAGACAAGTTTGATTGCAAATCTTTGGTGTGTAATCATCTCTGCACCGCAATTACACACAATAAAGGCGACATTAGGAGTCGGAAAGAGAGCTGTGAAATCAGCTTCATGGCGGTGGGCTCCTGGAAATAACCCGGAGGCGAACAGAATGTTGAGAACCATATGCCGTGGCATTGTAAGAAGGATGCCACGTGTCGCCAAGGAGACAAGAGGCAGGATAACGGCGCCTTCGAGAGGACGTGGGTACCACAGCAGAGCACCACATCTACGAAAATAAATAATGCAGTTAATTCTGCCTGAGATAATTGAGATCCCACCAGCTCATATTTCGCAGCCTCTTAGCCGTAATTACATTTGGCATATTTCTAGGGACGAATTCTCAGAGACCTTTGTCATTGGCACGTTATAAAGTGCCCGGAAACATCAGTCCTACAACTGTGTCAAGAAAACGTTTCGTATCTTAACAGCAGCAGGGCACGTGCGCGTCTAGGGCTTGCCACAGTTTGGTGGAAACACAATTCTTATTAATATTTTATGATTTGTATTTTATTTGTGCTTTTGAACAGTGCTACTAACAACCAGGGGGCAACCTAGGCAGTTTGGAAAATTTGTATTTATATGAGGGAGTGGTTGTGTTACAATGCATTTGCCTGAACTGGTGGCGTAGGCCAGCCAATCACAGAGCAGTGATGTGAAGTGACTGGAGATAACCAGCTAAAAATAAATCAACATGAGGACAAGTTCTTGACGCTGGTGAAGAGATGAGCCAGTCTTAGATGTTTGACCAGGAAGGACTTGGAAATCAACTTGAGAGGGCTGTTTATTGTAACATATGGTAACAATTACATGTATGATTATTTCATTGAATCTTTCTCCTTAAAGGCCCTCATCCCCTAGTCCGTCGTTCCTTTTTCGTATGTGGGTGCCTTCACCCCGCGCTCAAACCTGATGTTTAAGATTATAGTTATTTGTGAAACAGTTTGGTATTCTTTGAAAGCTTGAATGCCGAATAAACGTGTTTAGATTGACTCTGTATCTGCAGGCTGTCACATCGAGAATATATTATTAAAATGTCACGGCGAAGAGGTAAGAAATCAACGAGCTTCTGAATTTGAAGAAGTCTGACATTCTGAGTGTAAAAACTCCACGGGAATGACGAGCCTTGGGAAGGGAGAGTTCGACCCACTGTTCCTCCCGTATCTGAGTGGTCAAGGCGACAACAGGCTACAGTTTACGGCCTGAGGCTTCTTGTTGAAAGGACAGACAGATTCAAAAGATAGGCCTTTGAACGGCACGTTGTCCAAGGAGGTGTGCTTTAAAGCTTGCTCTTCATTTTACTGGGAGCCAGCCGACGAATTTCACGGTTGTGTTGTCTCACACCAAACAGACCAGTGCAGTTGAAGAGAGATAAACTGGGAAGAAAAGGTTGTTGTATTAATACAGGTAACAATTCGGATTAGGACTTATTCTGAATTTTGTAGAGCATCGCAGAACCCTTTTAACAGGTTAATTATCATCTAAAACCACACCCAGGTTTCATGCTGTTTACTTTGTGGGCTTTCTGTGGCTTACAATAAGGTGAACCACAATATACTCCCGAAATGTTTGCACAACAGTATCCAGACACACATGAGTCTGTATTTGATCATTCCTGGGAATAGAAAATATACATTTATGTGAGTTCTACGCTGTCCTCCAACTAAATGCCTCCAGGCAGGATACACCGAAGCCCACAGATCCATTTTCCATGTTCTTCAACATATACAGGCAAACCATGATTTAGATAATACATCACATATTGTTGTCTTCTAAATTTGTGCATTTGACACATAGATCAACGAGACAACTCTATAAGCAATCTAAAGAGAATAGATGTCACCCACCCTATCTATTTCGATATAAACGAATGCCCCCTTTCCCTAATGGGCCATAATAGTGGTAATTCTCAAAGGCTTGCTACTGAGGGGAAAAGTACTGTTTGTCTCAAGTCAGTATCATAGGAAACATAACCCCTAAACAGAGTTAGAAACTTAGGAACCCAGTTTTGCTTCTGAGAATTATTTCAAACGCACCCACAGCTCAACTCAATGCAGTGACCAAATGAGCAAGCAACCCCCTGAAAATACTCTACCAGATGCGAACACTATTGTACACGCAATCACAGAATGGAGCTCAGGCTATCCCTTACTAAAATCACAAAGGTTACGTTACTCCCGCAAATGATCATATACATCTGACAAATGCATATTGCACTCCAGTAAATTACGTCAGAGGTGTGTAATTCTGGCAGAAGCTGAAGACGAGTATCCTTGAGAATAGTTCGTAATACATGATAAAGGTTATGTAGGCTAGGAGTGTGGTCAATGTCTTGCTACTAGGTGGCCTGATTAGCAAACTGCTAGAGGATAGCTGGACCAGTGCAGTACAAAACAGATGTCAGCATTACCTCTTGACTATGCTGCACTCTTTATGGTCATATTGCAGTAGTGTGTCTGCCATGCCATTGGAACCTACACCACCCTTCATGCAAGTCCCACTGGACCAAGGAGTATGTCTTAAAGGGAACACTAAATGCCATACTATGGCCAGATATCCTTGCAACCTTTGACCTCATGTGGTTGGTGTGGACACAAAATGGACCCAAGATGGTTCGGTGAGGACATGGCATTTCTGAGTGCTGCAAATGATGCACGCAGAATCCCCAGGCTCCTCAAGGTTTGCAGTTTTTGAAACAGGGTACTGTATCTACAAAATGTCCCTGTTCATTTAAAAACAGTCTAGGCTGTCCAGAGTCCTCTATATATAGATACCTAAGAAAGCTACGGCCTAGTTGCCACAGCCGTGATGGTGAGGTTATTGTCAACTGCTAAAGGATGGGTATTTCACCATTAAAGAGAACTCTGGGGATGCAGGCAGATGCATGGAGAGAAGAAGAGCTCGAAATCAAGAGAAGAGTGTTATCTAGCAACAGTATTTAAAGATCATGGGTAGGAAGAGAAAAGTGGAGAGATGTCTTTGGAAGGCAAATACATTGCCTGAGGAAGGCTAATATGCAGCCAATGGGAGTCAGCCATGAGGAAGGTGTTTGAGGACAAGGGGTTGAAGAGTACATTAACCCTTAAGAGAGCCCAAAGTTAATGCTCAGACTACAGTAGCATCTTTTATATACACAGACTTCAAGGGATATCCTTGAAAAATTCTGCAACAAATAAGAGGATGTTTCTTTCAAAGAAATTGCGGATGGAATTTTGATTATGACACAGGCTCCATGGTTAAGGCGTCATGGCTCTGAGTTAGTTTAGCAGTTGCATTATGTGCAGAAAGGGAGCCCAAGAGGCAAGATATTCAAATTTAATGCTCCAGCCACAATGAGATGGTGCCTGCCATTGAAAGAGACTCTGGAAGGAGCCGTACACTCTGAAGAGTCGAAAAAGATGTTTAATTTTAAGTATTCAATCACATTTGTTCTATCAGCAGGTGAGGAGAGAAACGATTACAAGATACCATTGTCGGTGGTTTTTGTAGACCTGAATGGGAAGCATCCCATTAATCCGTTGTCAATATGAATGAAACATTTGAAGATTAGGTTAAATGATATCGACACAATATCATTAGAAAGGGCCTCACATCACCTTACCTCCACTTGGGACAATAGATAAAAAGGGGGAGGATATTGTATTTCTGAAAAGCACTTTTAGACCTCATGGGAATGGATTTATGGTATTAGGAAAGAAAAAGTCAACATTAGGTCACTACAAATTATGCATACCAGGCATCCAAGATAAGGGGGACGAAAGATGACTGGAGTACCAAAGAGCAGTCATGCTTGTGGATAAAGGCTTTTTAGTAATTGTGAAAGATAATGACACCTGCATATGTTTGCCTTTATTTTTGAGGAATGTATTTATGTAAGTAGTGGTATCTGTATAACATTAACCTACCTGTAAAGCAACGGAGCACTAAAAGGGTGGCAGAGCCCAAGGATTGATACAAGTGTAAGGGCAGGTAGGTAACGAATAACCTTTTATTTTGACATATAATTTTCCATGGTAAGATGTGTCTTCAGCTTTTGATCAAATTCTAGGGTGATTTGAGGCACTTCTAATGTCAGTGGGATAAAGGATCAATGTTCATAGTGTGTGTACATTTAAGGTATGTTGTCTGCCTTTACTTTTTCTTTTTTTGGTGAACCATCTGGCAATATGCTAGAGTAGTGCTGTCCTCCAGAAGTGGCTGATTGCTTGGCTAGGGAAGTGAAGGTATTATTTCTGTGGCCATGTCGGTGATGCAGCTGGTCATGTTGCTCATTTAAGTTTTGTGTTTTAACTTGTTTGGAACATTTATTTATTTCCTTACAGAATTGCTGTTTTGGTCATTTGCCACATGTGCTGCACACATTTTCAATGAGAAAAGAGTTGCAGTTTGAGGCAGCTATTCCTCTCTGAAAAATTTCCCTACTACATTAATTAGCTAGTTTCTTATATACAAGGACTGCTCTCTTCATAGGTTTTTTCCAGATAGAATAAATGAATGAATAAATGGTTCTTGTTAAGAGGAGCTGCTGCCCCACAGGCATTCTTGGTACTCACCTAGAATCAGCACAGTATGATAAAACAATGTTCAACAATTCGAAAAGAGATAGTAAGAACAGTAGCGGTCTTACAGGAAGTCAACTAGTCAGGTCTTTAGTTGTTTCCTAAAAATATGTTCCTTTTCATGTGTGTACGAGTCTTAGGAAGTCTATTTTAGGCTCCCAAGGCTAACACCCAAAAGGATCTACCCTCACCTCTCTTGACCAAAGGATTTACTCTCACCTCTCTTTACCAATCTAAATTTATTATGTTGAGAAGGTTAAAATTAGTAATTGTCAGTGTTCTCTGGGTGGCTTTAACAGCGACTATCTTATTAAGATATTTGGTGCCGGTCTGAATGAAAGCTCTGTGAACAGTAACTACAGCTTTGAACAAAATGCGCTTATGCACTGGTAGCCAGAAGTCTGATGAGGGATTTTATGTATCAGTCTTGCTGCTGCATTTTGAACCACCTGCAATATGTTGATGAATTATTTTGGTGACCCCTAACTGATGCTGTAATAAATCCGTCATATTATAAGTGCATGCACCACTATTTTACAGATGTCTACTGGAAGAAAGTTAAGTAACTTCTTCAAGAGCTTGATCAAGGAGAAGCAAGTTCCTGTTAAAACAAGAATTTGCAGGCTAACAGAGAAGTCGTCGTCAAATTCACTCAAAAATTCCTTGCTGCTAATCCGAGGGAAGGAGGTGTGGCCAGTCCCTCTGGCCACTAGTCAGTTCCATTGAGTCTATTATTTGTTTTAAAAAGTAGAATCTCTGCGCCCGATTTCGATCTTACTGTTTTTATCTTAACCATATCGACTTGAATAATTTTTTTAATATTTGTTTAAAGTAGTCTGAAAGATTATCCCAAAGCTCTTGAGAAGGTGGCACTTCAATATAACTTGCTTTAGGATGTAGAAACTCCTTAGTTGTTTGACATTTCGCTATGCTTTCTATACGGATTTATGGTATTGTTTGATGGCAGCTGCATCATTTTCATCTTCTATGAGATAATGACTTCTCCATTTCCTCTCCAGCTTTTATACAGGCTATTTTCTCCCCAGCCAAGGCCGGAGAAAACCATGGACCTGTATATAGCCCATCATTTTCCATCCTCGATGGGGCTAAATTGTCAATAGCTTCTTTGAGTCAAACATTATTGTTTTCTATGTCGGTTTCTATGTTACAAAATGTCAGGATCAAGTAAACAGTTGTTATAGGGGTGGGGCTTAGCACCAAGTGAAGATGGCTGCTTGACCAGAGAGCTCCAAGAGGATCAGAAGAAGATTGTCATAATGTTGTTACTAGAACTGAATAAAGCACATTAAAACATATGTAACGTTTTCCTGGCACCGTTTTCCATTGAAGGCTTCTGTTGTTTGGGACTATGATGGACTTTCATCTTACTTTGACTTTGAATTTGGGTGAGAACTCACTTTCTTCTCATGCCAACCGATATTTTGTTTATCTGTTGGACAGGGCGCACTTCATTTTGAAATTCTGCTCTCTTCACCTGAATGTCTTTCAATATACGGGTCATGTTGCCGTTACATAAAGATCATGGATCAATTACCAATTAATCTTATTTAAATGTCTTCGTCATGGTCAACAGTTTGAACTGCATTTCTCTACTCACCAGATGCTTGCTCAATTTCTATATGCTCCTTTTTTATTTACCTGGAATTTGAGATTATTTATTACAACATACTTTTACTGTGAAAAACTGCAACAGCTTTGCATTTTAATACAAGGGAACAAATGATTTGAAGTTTAATAAAAAAACTTGCAAACCACGTTATAACTGTACCCTTCGAATGCATTTAGAGCTGCTGCTGAAAAGTTTTCATTTAAAAATGGCACACAGAAAAATGTGCCCATCCTGAGAAACGAAAAGAAATCCTTCTTAAATGTACAACTAAAGACTTAAAGGCTTAATCATACTTTAATAATGTAGGGGAAAAGTACTTTAGTGTGTAGATAATGAAATATTAGTGTAGAACATTTTTATGCCAATCTTTTATTCTTAAGCATGTGCATTTAGTATAAGCTTTAGAGTGTCTATTCATTTCAACTCTTGCTCATAGCTTAATAGACGCTCATTCAGAACGTTTGCCTAGCACCAGCATCTTGTCTAAGAATTGCTTACTCCTATCATGTGACTTTGTTTTCTCACTTCATATTAGATCAATCACTTTAACACAATGAAATGTGCGCTGTGTTTGATCTATTAAATAATGATCTGGACATTTTATCTGTGCTCCATCAGAATACATTGATGGTTTGCCTCCACTTTTATAAGCAAGCCTTTGTCCTTACATTGAAATTAGTAGAGCATCCTTTAGCTTAGGTAAATAAGGTTCTCATGAGAACTTTCCTCCATGTATCAATATTCACAACAGTGTTATACTAATGTACCAGTGTGAATGTTTGCCGTGTGAATCGAGGGAAGAGACTTCGGAAGCTTGAGGACACCATCTAATGGAAGAATATCATTGGATTAGAAGAATCGACCCACTAATAGTGTTAACATATTTCACAGGTTATATTAATTAGAGTTCCTAGATGGGCATGGCAGAAATCTTTGGAGGAGCCTGAATGCTGTGTTGATAGATCCACCATCCTTGCCTTGTGACGCTTCGCCTGAGTTTGCTTAGTTACCGACAGCTACCTCTAATGGTAACTTTTGCTTAGATAGATGTTACTGCAGAGATCATCCTAATGCGGACAGTTGCTACTGTAACTGTGGGGGAACTCAGCTGAGTTTCCAGAATGACTGTTCATGGGAAGTTCCGTCTTACTTCTATGTGCTCTTTTCCGAAATAAAAACTTTATGGGTTCTACTTAAAGTAGGGTAGGCCCTTTAGTTAGTTCAGTGACAATTTCCTTTATGGTACACTGCGTATTGATTTATGCTGTCACTGCCTTTACTGATTTCTGTAAACTGACTAATCTGAATAAAACAACAAAACATTTACTAATCTTTAAAATTTAATTAACAGTGTTGAAACAACTTTCAAAACCTCTCATCATCGACTGAATATCTAAGATTCTGATTGTCGATGACATATGCCAGATTTATATTTTATTTTAGTTCCAATTCACCAATGGTGGAAAAGGTCCGTCGACCTTATTTAAAGTCATGAGGATTTCCTAAGGATGAAATCTGTAAGTTGGGTGTTAAGTTTTGAAACCATACTCGGAATTCCTCAGACTTTCCAGCAGTATTCATTTCAACTTTACATTTCTGTGCTTTGCCTGCTTTTGACTGGAATATTTGTTTCACTGGGTACCTGCAGTTGCCAAAAAAAACTGGAATACTTATTTCCCCTGAATGAGCTCAACAAAAAATGTAAATCAACCACCTTTACTTCTTCAGCTACTTCTGGCAACTTTTAATTCTGAAAAGTTTTCTGACAACATGAAGAATGGAGCAATTCTCAAGCAGGATAATAATTTCACAACAGTGATACAAAAATCATCCACATCAACTATCACCTCTGCTTGTACTGCATATAAACTGCCTGGCATCACTGGAAATACTACTGTCAAAAGATTAAAAAAGAATCTTCCCTCACCAGTGAAGCTGCCCCTGCAATCTCTATGGAACTGCTTTCTGAGGAAATTAGGCCAATGAGGCCTTGAAAAAGATAATAAACGTCTGCAAACTTTGGATGATAAATGGTACAAATGTTTCAGAAGTTGAACAAAGAGCGAGTGATTCACAAGATTCAATATCAAAAATATATCACCTTCGGACAGATATCTCACTACTGAAGAAACATACATAAGACCTTGAAAATTGAACCAGAAGAAATAATCTTACAATTTGCTGGTTACTAGAATGGCCAAAAAAAACAGTCCTGTTGACAGACTGCAAAGGGTATTAGATGAGTGCCGAAAGGAGGAGATTGAGAAAGGTAGACCTTCTAATGCATATACTTTTCATAGATTATGAAAATCATTAGATATTACTTAATAGATATCACTATTGTATCTTAACTTAATGTTTACTTATATCATAATCTTCTTTTGTCGTCAAATGTGCCACTCTTGTATTTCAATTCAATTTGTCTTTATTCGATCTCAACACATAGATCATAAAAGATAAAAACAATGCTACATCTTACTTAACATTCAACCCCCTCAAAAAATAGAACATTATGTTAAAAACTGGGGCGAAAAATGATAAGAAACCTGAACATTAAAATGCAAATGATAAGCAGCATTACATCAGTTGAGATAGCACTATTTTTTTGGTACTAAAGTGCATTTCAGAATAGACATCGAATGACTTTGCATATATCATAATCATTGTATATCCAGCATAACCACTATTAAAACAACATACTCTTTGTCTGTGCCAAAATACATTTCAGAAACCAACCAACATTATAACATGTGTCATAGTCATTTAGTTGTTGAAGGAAGTCAACATTGTTTTTTACATTATATTTTGAACAAAAAGCAAATACGGCACAGAACTTATCTACCATCTGAATTACACAATAATCTCTCACAGCTGGTTTTACCACCTCCACTGGCTCTCTATTTGCCTATCTTTGTTTTATAAAACAATCTCAAATCCAAGTTTTATCTCTTTACTATAGCATCTTGGTTCTCACACATATGCACACAGCCCAGGGCCAAGAAAGTATCCCTAATATATTTTAACCACTGGATTTTCATTTTGTGATGGTGAGGCAGTCTCTAAGAACTGCCCAGTTAAGCTCAGCTTCTTACCTTGACCATATTTAGTACCAGAGAATCAAAAGAGCTAGATTAATAAGATCTTGCACAAAGTCCAAACCTAGGGGCCTATTAGGATGGCGGACGGACCTGCGTCCGTTCACCCCCCCCGAGGTGGAGGGACCGTCCGCAGGGGCAGCGGCGGTCCCTCCAGTGCAATTAGGATGTGACCGCCACCCTGACATTCACATCCTGTATCTTTAACCTTGCGGCGGGTGCTGCTTGAAGAAGCACCCGCCGCAAGGTTAAAAATGCATGTTTAACATTTACATTAACAAAGCGGCAGGCACCGCGCGGTGCCTGCCGCTTTGTGCATGTAAATGCTGGGGGTTACCATAGGTACCCCCCATGTGCACCCCCCACCCCCGACACCCTGGGGGCTCGCAACGGGCCCCCAAACGCCAAAGACCACATGCTTTTCCACGGCGGAAAACCTGCCGTGGAAAAGCATGTTACCCCATGCATCGTAATATGGCTGGCGGTGTCTGATAGACACCGCCACCATTTAGAGCTTTTCCGCCGTGGGACCGCGGCGGAAAGGCGGCGGACGGTCTCCCCGTCCGCAGATGAACCCCCTGCCATCCTAATCTGGCGGGGGGTCTTTTCTCTCACCGCAGCGGAGAATCCGCATCCTCCGGGCCGGCGGTGGCTTCCGCCGGCCCGGAGGACGCGGATTCACCGCAATCCTAATCGGGGACTTAGTTTGTGGTGCAGGCAAAAGTGTGGAGCTGTAATGGGAACAGCCAACAGGCGGAAGCAAAATCTAGTCTCCTATTATTCTGTAATATTTTCATCTCATACTATTACCACCCTTCCTTGATTCATCCTGGAGTACCAATGTGTCATCTTCAAAATATGGATCCATTAACCTCAATTATGTTGTCGGGTGTCATGAACAGTCGTTGCAGGAGCTTCGCATTGGCAGTCACTGCAAGCTGTTGATGCTGTAGAGTGAATTTCAGATCTTGCGCTTCTGGGCATTGTTGGAGGTCTCTGTGGTGGGAAGAGTCAGGTTCACCTGAACTTCGCGTTAGTGGGCGGTACGGATGACAACATCTTTGCAGGAATTGTCCATTTGTGTCTGGGAAGAGTCCAAAAACTTCAGGATTTCTCTTTTTCTTTGGGGAAAGCGGAACTGAGGACACAGCAAGGGTCCAGGGCCTGAGGGGCACCAAGTGGACATCAGGAACACACTTCAGCAGAGGTCATCAGGGCTCAAGCAGGTCCATTTGCAGGTCCTCGCAGCAGGTCAGCTGGCAGCTGCATCGAGGTTATGGAGCTTGTTATGTCCCTCCCTGTAGCTCAGGACAGGAGTTCAGTTGGATGATCCTTGGAGCCACTTTAGCCTGGGCTGAAGGATGCAGGTCTAGACCTCCTTTTTAGCAAGCAGGACAAAAGGTAGCAGAGCGGCAGAGTTGCATGGCGGCAAAGTGGTAGTACTTTTGGCAGCAAAGCATAACAGTAGTTCTTCTTACGTAGTATCTAAAGGTACAGGAGTGTACTGAAGAGTAAGTCTGAAGGTCCTCTTTTTATACAAATGGCCTCCTTTGAAGTAGTAGGAATTTCTAGAGAATTCCTGTGGAAGTGCTTGAAGTTTCCGGACTCCCCTGTCCTGGCTTCAAGCTGGATACATGAGCAATGCAGGGGTGACAAGTCCTTTGTGGGAAGGTAGGGCACAGCCTATTCAGTTACAAGTGGGGCTGTGCCCAACTCTGCCCTCTCATCCTGCCAGTTGATGGCCCATCCAGGCACACCTAATCCCCCTATTGCGTGGTTCTCTGGAAAGAATACGCAATGTTCACTTGCCACCTGCACCCAGTAATGTGACCAAGAGACAGGCTGCAGGCACCAAATACCAAGGGCAGGAAAATGCCAACTTTCTAAAGGCATTTTTAAAATTGTAATCTAAAATCTGACTTTACCATTAAAGATAATACTTAATTACAATTTCATAGATACCGGATATGAAAGACTTATCAGTTTCCAATTAAAAGGTAGCACATATTATATGCAATAAGGTAATACATTGTTATCCTATGGGACAGGTAGGCCTCACAGCACTGAAAAATGAATGTACAAGTTTTTCACTGCCAGCACATTTTTTATATTTTAAATACAATGCGCCCTCCCCTTTGGGCTACCTAGGATCTCTCTTAGGAGTGACAGGAACTATATCGCCAAGTCAAATTCCCAGTTTAAAACTGCTTTCAGGCTGCAATTGCAGGCCTAGGACATGTTTGAAAGGCCTACTGGGTGGCACAATAAGTGCTGCAGTATAACTAGCAGCATTTAGTTTACAGGCACTGGGTATTTGGTATATTCCTCTATGAGGAAGTAAATTAAATATGCCAATCAGGTAAAACAATTTCACCATGTTTAAGGGAGAGCACACACGCACTTTAGCACTTTTTAGCCATGATAAAGTGCACAGAGCCACAAATACCCCCCCCAACTAATTTCAGTAAAAAATGGAAGTCAAGGGACAACACAGGCAACATCTGTAGGGGAAGTTCACCCTAAAGCTGACCGGGCTAACAGTTTCTTTGTCTGTTTCTAATGGCTATGGGCTAACTCAGACTGATAATTCTTTTTGAAGTATTATTACCAATAAATTGATGGAATGTTCAGAAGATTTTTTTTTATCACTGGAGGGTACTTTCGCCATCCCTATCCAGATAAAAAATTTCGAAGTTATGATCCAATTTAAATTAAAAAACAACTCCCTAATGCAATAACTCAAATATTGCTAACTGATGCTTGAAGATTATGCAAATCTCACAACAAGGGGATATATATTTTCTTTTCTGTTCCCTTCTTACAAATGAGAATGGATCTTATTTTTATTTCTAAGAATTTCACCCAGAGTGTAATTGGTGCTGATATTGCTGCAATCTTAATACCTGACCCTGCACCTGTCAGGATTGATCTAGATTTGGTACACCCTCAAGTGAAATCAGGAGATGGAGGTTTAATAATTCTCTTTAGTTAGATCCTACTTTTACACATACATTTGAAGAGTTTGCTATTGAGTTGTAAAACTGTTAATACTGAGGGTGTATCACTGCAATTTTTTTGTGTCTACTTTAAGACCACAGCCGGTGACCTTATCATTGGCCATGTGGCAAAGAAAAAGATGCAAGCTCCTAAACCAAGTATTAGAAAAATATAATAAGAGAGGGGGATATGTATTACATTTCTAAATCTAAATTATGACTAGGTTATTAATTGCAGGCAAATTTCACATCAACGCCATATCCACAAAAATGGTAACTCATTCCTGCTCAAATATTGTTCAAGATAATTTGGTGGTCAAAATAATACTGGAAAACTTTTAGAAATCCACCTCAAGCTGAGGAAAGAACCCATTTGGTTAGAATCGATTACAAGAATTACACTTTTTAAGATAGTAATATATTGGCTGAATTCACCCAATGTTACAAAAGCCTTTACACCACTAACGTTATACCTCAATACGATCATATCACAGTTTATTCACATTCAGTAAAGATAGATGTGGAAAGAAATACAGATTTTTCCTCTTTGGAAGTTGACATTTTCTGTAAAGTTATTTTTGAGGCAATCAACCAAATCAAAAAGGCAACGCTTCAGGGCCAGATGGTGTTTCGATTAGATTGATTATAAAATATTCACCAAAATGATTGTTCTAAGTTGAAATCCGTTTTTGCCTGAACGGTATGGTTACAAACAAACAGGTTTTGTTAAGAGAAGATTTATATTAGATAATACACTTAAAAAAATATTTTAAATAGTCATTATAAACCTTTGGCAGCAGTCCCTCTTTATGCTAAGATTGCTAATGAGCAAATTAACTGTTTTCTTTTTCATGTTCTCAAGTGGTTTGGCTTTTGACTTAAGGGCATCGATGTAATCTCTTTATTGTATTCGTCAGCACAAGACTGTCTTTCTAAATAATTTAGTATATTGTCTTTTTCAGTTGAATAACGGTGTAAGACAAGGTTGTCCGATATCCCACCTATTATTTATAAAACATTTTTTATCAAGGATTATACAAAATTAATGCATGCAAAGTAATGGATGTGGCAAGAAACAAGTCAAAATTTCAGTTTATGCAAATGATGCACTATTATTAATTTCCAGCCCAGAATCATTCCTGCTGGTTTTCATGAAGAAAATGAACAGTATTTCCTCAGTTTCAGGATATAAACTTAATTTGGGTAAGTGTGAGATTTTTCCACTTACGACATTTCCTATAAAACAACTTTTCATTGCTTCTGGTTTTACATGGAGCACACATAAAATAAATATTTAGGATTGTCGGTCACTTCCTCTGATAAAGGTACAATTAGATTGAATTTAGTAGAAACATTAAAAATAACTTTAGCAACAATCTTGAATTCTTGGTTTCTCTTGTGGTGGGGTCATCTGGATTAAACTACACTGCTGTTAGTTCTTAATATGTTATATATCTTATCCACAATACAAATAAATATTCCCTCTTATTCCATTAAAAAATATATCACATACTCTTGTATTTTTTATGGATCAAGATAAAACAAAGAACGGCTCTTTCTAAATTAAAAAGAAATAAAAAGATGGGGTCATATAATGATGAATTTTGTTAAACACAGTTGGCTTATTGGGTCTTAGAACAGAAAAATGCAGATTGTCCTTTATGGTTGGATTTGGAAAGATCCTTTGTTCACACTTTTTTAAAGCAATTTTCTGTTTCTCTCAAAAGCCTTCTTCTATATATAATTGCCAAAACGTAATTATACTTTCAGATTATTAGATCTAATAGGTATTTCACAATTGGATAAAGGAAACATTCTTAAATTCAACCAGTTGGTATATCAAGCAGATAATAATAAACAATAAAACTATCTTCTGGAAGACTTGGAGAGATAAAGGGCTAAAGTGGGCAAATCAGATTACGGAAAACAATATTTTATATCCTTTCCTACAGCACAACTTTTCTTTAATTTTCCTTAATCTATTGAAAGATGTTTAATATCTTATTCGGGCAATATATATATGATGAGTACATTAAATTATCTCTTAATATCACAGAAAACATTCAATGTGAACACCTCCTCCAAAGCCTAACTTTGAAATCTAAACCTACGCTTTTTAGAATTCCATCAGAATGCCTGAAACGAATAAGCAAAGTTGGCAATTGAATTGCAATGAGAAAAAGATGTAGGTGTCAGTTGGTCAATTAACTTATGGAATTTGGATGATGATGTAGAAATCCTCTACAGCTGCAATACAACTCAAACCTTTTTTGCTATTGTTTGTCATCTACAATACATAAAAAATGTACCCAAATACCTCATATAACTGCTGGTCCTGTAATGAAGCCAATGGACTCTTGAAGCATACATGTACATTTGGATGGAGGAAATTTTAGTTGCCTGTTCCTTTTAAATAATGAAGATATATTTTAGAGAGTGTTCCAGGGAATTTGAAATGCTGCTCCGCAAACATTAATGTAATTGAGCTGATGCTAGCTGTTACTTTTAAAAAATGACAAAAACACTGATATAGTCTGGAAAGATTTCCATTCAAGCCTGGTGGCAGGGATATTGTTATAATCATTCACTTGATAAAGCATATATAGCACCCATTCCACTTGGTGTTAGGAGAAACTCTTTTTGGGTTCCTGTAAAAATGAATCTGTATACCATTGCTGCAGCATCTAAGTCAAAAAAAACATTATTTGAAGAGGTGTCTAAGCCTCCTTGAATTCTCTTCATTGTTCGTCTGTGGTTGTTATAGTAAACATAATTACTGTTTGTGGAAGTTAAACATGTGCCTTACATTTTTTCTTTGCATGTACTACCTTTGGTACATTCTGTGAAATGGTACTCATTGCATATGTATATGAGTAGTTAGCTAAGGTTTTAAATGATTTACAAATTGATAAATTACACTGATACCAGTATCCTTTGTGCTTTTTTCTGTTCTTTTATTACTCTTTTCTTTGTACCTCTTTCTTTCTTTTTCTTCATTTTCTATTCTGAATTTATTACTACAATGTTATGATCGATTTAACATGTGATTGGCCAAACAAACATTTTATTATATTTTTACATCATCATATTCATTTTGGTATTTTCAAAAATAGTTCCTAAATCTAGTATTCATAAAGTTATAGATTATCTCTTTACAAATAGCCGATTGTTTGTGTTATATTCATATGCCCAATAAAATCTACTTTAAAAGTTAAAAAGGAAACAGTTGTCAAGTAGGGATACTACACTTGCATGCTTCATTCAGTACACTAGAACAGCTGTCAACCTGGACATCTTTATTGACTACGCAGCAGCCCTTTCACTCCTTATATCTCTATGGCTCTTGCATGTTGATGTTAATTTGTACCATAAACAGTGTGACTGATTCGACCACAGCAGCTCTATACCTGAATCTATCACAGTGTATTCTCTTGATCCTGGTGCATGACACACAAAGGTTTTGGGGGGTTTTGATTGGTACAGTGGTGGGATACATCTTCGTATCCTCATATCATCAAGGGGAGGTGCTGTGCAGCATGCGTAATCACATCACTGGACAGCTGCAAGTTGATGTTGTCAGTGTCTGCCCAGAGTGATGAAGACATAGGGTCAGTGTTTCAGGCTGAGTCGCTTGGTTGTAGCGACCATTCCACCTAAGCTTATCATGAAGTTTACTGTGTTAGCAGGAGTGTATGCCCTTGATAGGAGTAACTCAGAGAATAAGGGGTTAAGGCATCCTGCTAGTGTGTGGGTTGGGGGTACCTGGTTTGTGCATGGGCCATTACTTATAAGCAAATAGGTAAACTTGAGGGCTTGTTCTCTGCACATATATTATCCTAAAAATGGGGTGCATCACACTTTTTATCCCACATAACCATGTAGCAACACTAATGATTTTATCCTTCTCCAACTTTCTCGTGCATGCGCATTCTCCAACTTTCTTGTTCATGCGCATTTTCATATGCCTTGTGATCTGTAGCAATGCTGTGGCAGCTATGGCTATACAACCTGGTCCAACCACAAGTAAATACATGTCAAGCATTTTCTATTGTGTATTCTAAAAATGATAAAGGTGTCAATGTCTGCATCATCTTTTTCAAAACCCTGGTCAGTTTTCCATGCATTTGAATTAAAAATGATATTTTTGGACACTGCCCAAATAAAGCTTCTAACATGTTATAGTTTTTCCATGTGTCAAAATAAAACCTACCTTAATTGATTTATCGCAATTATTCTCCCTTGCATGATCAATATTTTCTCCATTTCCTTTTATGAATTCTTGAATATTGGTTACAGTAGCTTAAGACAGATTCCTTTTGTTCTGCCCTGAAGATGGATTTTTGTGTGCCTGACTATCATTGATTGCTGTAAATGCCATGCCATTTATGGTTTCTAACTTGGCAGCTTACCATGATGCATTGATGATCAGACCACGTTAATGAAGGAAGAAGCATTGTTTCACAGTAATAAAAAAACTCAAAATCCAAACGCCCTTTAAAGTGTGGTTAAAAACATGTGGAAAGGGAGTTCTCTAAAATATCGTTTAATGTATAAAGGGGAAAATCGTGACAATTATTTAGGAAGCATTTTCAGCCACAAATGATCGAAACACCTTCTGAATCCGAACATATAATTTATTTCCGACTTCGTAATTATTTTATGAAAAATAAACTCAATAGCCCTTAAACAGGTGTTTATGTGGTTACCGTCTTGCACAACTAAATATAATTAGTTTATGTTGCAGAGTTTCTTGTCAACTGTGAAGAACTGGTACAAACAGAGGAAAACATGTTTCAACAGAAATAGCCTAGAGGGCCATTTCTCATTACTTTTTATCCCTGGAATCCACCTTTTTTGGCATATGTTCTTGTTAGCTTGTTATTCATCTACTCTCCCGGTGGAATCAAAAGCGGAAAAACACACTTATGAGACCGGGCTTACAAAATGAAAATTCAAATTTTCGCAATTATAATGTTTTTTTTCGACCTAGGGCTAAAGCGTGCTTTCACAATATTGCCCTAGAGTGTCGTTGTTGTAGGGGTGTACTGAAGTCAATGTGTTTTCTGTCCATGCTATTTTCTTTCCTGTCACTAAATCCAATTTGTAACGCCATAGATGTCAGAGGTAGCTGTGCTCTAGGGCACAGAAAAAAACACAGATAGTTCAACAAAGCAAATGGCAATTAAACATAGCCACCCAATTTAGAGATTACTTCTATTTGAATTACTAAACACAGTACTGCATGCACGACTCTTAAGGCATCACATCATACTGTTTCTTCAGACGAAAGGCAACACATTTGGAATGACTTAAAGGGCTGCTTGAATACACGTGGAGGCCTGCGAAAAAGACATTCTGAGTGGTCCTGTAATCATGATGGAACAGGAGTTACTGAGTCCATTCCAGTTACAAGTTTACGGGTTTCACCTATGGACTCCAGCTGCTAAAAGGAGCCAAAATCATTGGGAAATCCATGGGTAAAACATTTATTCAAGGCACATATTACTGCATGTTATTCCCCAAAATTTGGATTATACAGTGCAGGTGCCTTCCCCTGAGTCACAGATGGGATGAAATATGAAACAGAAATATTTCTCACTGATTAATACAATACAGTACAGAAGTACAGTTTGTGATGCAGGCCCAACAACTTGCATTCCGAAGATGTTGTTCCCCGATTCTCTTGGGGATATGCTGTTAGAAAGGGAATTTCTAATAGCCATGGCACAGAGCAGGCAAGTTTAACTTAGAGAATATGTGTAAAACATATAGAAGTACCAAACCACCTAAAAAACAACAATAAAATAAAAATCTCATATTTAGAAACATAGTAAATGTATTAAACAAAATGACACCAAAACAACTAAAGTCCAATTAGGGGAACTAGTAATATGAGGTTTTAAAATAATTAAGGAAAAACACAGGCCCAGGGGTTTCACCTTGCTACTCAGGGCCTCATTAAAAGTCTGGCATGTACAGAGACACGGCAGTTGGGCTGCCCTTGGACCACCGCAACCAAAAGTGGCGGGGAAGCATTTTACGAGTTTCCTCACCACCACACTTTTCATGTTGGTGCAACCAACATGAAAAATGTGGTGGTGAGCAAACAAAGGGTGACCTACAGGGCCCCCATGTGCCTCCAGCCATATGGATGGATATGGGGCAAAACCTGTGCCCCCTGTGTGCTTGCTCATCAGTACCTGCATGGCATGGACTTCAGCTGTCCATGACATTCAGGTGCTGCCTTTGACGTTCCCATTGCGGCTCCCTTGGTGGGGACCCCATGATAAAGCATGTCACCACCAGGTTGGTGAGTGAGGATCCTTAAAACAAACCTGTGTGTGTCCCTTTAATATCAGCTGCTTTAAGTAGCCACTCTTTCGTTGTTTTTTGCAGATTTAACTTGGGGGACTAAGAGTGCTATTTCCCTCGCTCTCTAGTTGTTTTGATTATTTTATAGGCACTGCCAAGAGAATGACAAAGAACCAGCCACAAGACAGGAGAAGACTACTAATCTGGTGGGTGGTTCGAACATGTGTTTGGCAGTGCAGCAGCGAGGCAGTCCCGCTCCTGCACCACCAAACTCCTAATGAGGCCCTTAGTGATTTTTTTAAAATCTTTCAGTGGGACAAGGCTTTGACTGTATCTGATGCTGAATTCTATGAGGCCACATACCTTCTCATCAAGGGTGCACTGAATCAGTTTTGCTGCTGCAAAAAAACTCTGAGCAGGAGGAACCTGTTTTCTAAGCCCAGCAAGGTCTGGTCTTGGGTATAAATGGAAATGTTATTTTCGTTTAAGAGCTTTACCACTCCTCCTTTATTCAAAATGATCTGGTCTACAGCTATTGTGGACTTCACCTGTGCAGTTCCAGATTGAATGTGGAATGTGATAATTGGCGAGCATTAGGCAGTTAAGTTTCCCTGATGTGTATTGAAACCCAGAGAGTAGGCTGTGATTGAACTATTGTCTTGTCATGGAGGCACTAGGGGACAAGATTGGGATTGATCCCTTTTGGGCCCAATAATGATAAAACTAGGGGAACATTTAGGATGACTAAGGGAAATAAATTTGTAAAAGAAGATCTCTCTTTATCAAAAGAAAGGCCTTCTTGCCATATTATCCGTGATTTTCATTAACTGAAAAAACACGCAGTTTGTAATGTTGAATTTTGGTGTAGTCCAAAAGTGTCGCATTGCTGTTGGGTAAGGGTGCACTATATAAATTTCTTAAATACAAAATAAGAAAAGCATATGTGTTAGAGTATTTGCATATAATTTCTCAAGTCAGGACTTGCTCATGCAGAGTAATCATACCATGTTGACACGTCAACAAAACACATAGAAAAAGTCAGGACTTGAGCACCCTGTATCGATGGACCTAATGGCACACAAACATGCCCATAATGGACCGCAGTATCATTAGAGAAGGTACTCAGAGCCTACGTCTATGCTAATATTTACAGCTGACCAAACGAACACCTGATTCAAGGCACAGGTGTGGCGAAGGAGAGTATTTAATGTAAACAGAAAGTGACATATTTTTAATAAATCACTTTCTCATGCTTTGTAGTAAGTATCAACATAGTATTGGTGCACTGTGAGAGAAAAGGGTTGTAGGGATGGGAAGGGTAATGGATTTCCATTTCAAGGGGTTGGGTTGAAAATGCCTTCCTATTTATGCAGGTGTATGAAAAGACATTGTAAGACCATCAGTTTGAAGTCTGCCAAGCAAGGACCCCAGCATTAATTCAGGTTGAATACATGTGTACAGTCTGCGAGGCACACATTTTAGAAAAAGAGGTTTGTGTGAGGGTAAATTGAAATGGATACTATAACACAACACATACTATTTTTTTTGCTTGTAAGGCTAAGTGTGTTGTTTGAGCATGTCCAGTGCTAGCTACAGGCAAAAGAACAGAAATCGTCAGGAGACGCAAGTCACTTTTTTTAGTCCATTCTCATAAGATATTGAGTCAATATGGAGGGAACTGATCCTCACAATAACTGAACATCGTTTCAAAAAATATTCTAACCCTTTGCCTCAGGCCTCAGCAAGGGCACAGGGTGACCACGAGGCTCATATGGCAAACAAGAAAAATAGCTGCATCCAGTATTTTGCTTGAAAGTTCTAAGTATCAGGAATAGCTTTGCATAGATTTTATACTGTACGCTATAATGAGGTCCCGTTGTGCATTGGTAATCTCACATTAAAAATAAAGAGGATGATGAAGGAAAGGTGACATTTCTGCACAGCAATTACTGAAGCTTTCATCAGTCAGACTTTATTGAATGCCAGGGTAGTGTAAACCAGTGAAATCTCCTTTATCCACTAGATCGTGGGTTAATGTTTCCATTCAGCTGTCAATCACCCCGAAATTCAATTACATTTCTGTTGTAGGTGTGAACACAGCAGGGAATGCTATCTATAGATTTTGCAATCAAAACAAAGTTAAATGCCGTTTTCTACTCTTTCTTAGCTGAATAGATTTCTGTATGTCTTTAGAATGAAGAACACTTTCACATTTTTTCTTGGACAAGTACCCTACCTAAATGATTGTCTTTCTGCCACATGAGACCAAATATCAATAAATTATGGATTATTTTCATCAGCTTTGATCAATTTCACTCGATTCTACATGCTTCTTTGTTGAAAGAGTAAACAAAATTGGCTACATAATGTATTATATGTAATCGAATGATTTGTTTGCAAGACACAAGTTTTGTCTCCCTGAGTCAGGGGAATTGGAGAACTACTGTTTTTAAACCCTGATTTTCATACAGGTTTAAAAATGTTAACCATCGATAAAAGTGGCTATGAGTTTTGAAGGTGTATTTCCATATCAGTATTTCTTATAATGCATGCCTTAAATATAATTTTGCTCAAGAATTTACGAGCTAAATGTATAAGCAAGTAAAACTAATTCTTGTAATAGTTCCATTTCTCATGCAATAGTTTGCTTTTTCTATCGCAATTTTAACATCTATTTGGTGTTGTGGTCTATAACGTTTTGCCGAACTTTATAGGTTCACTAAGGCCCAATTTACAAAACTACAGTTGTCACGAAGAGCACTTAACTGCATGTACCACAGCAATCTCTAATACCGGATTCACATTACCAGGAAAACAGAAACTTGGTTTCCTAAAAGTGATTTGTCCACAGGGCAATGCTGCCAGAATTGTGATCTCACCGAGGCTCTAATTAAAAAAAAAAACTACACAGCGACAAGTCATAAAGGACTTTGGTTTAGACCTGTGTATTAAATAAATTTCAGGAATTTGTAACGAATAGCAAGAGTACTCAAGGGAAGCTGCCATGCTCACAGTTTCCCAGGAGTAAAGTTGTTTGATTCATTTTTTGCAAATGTTTTGTACAGGTGTTCATTTGTAATGCTAAAGGACATTTGATTTTTTTTACTTTTCTGCTTCCTCCGGAGGAACATATTTCAATTTCTGAAGGACCTCCTTGACTTACACCCCCTGAGTTTTGCTTTTAGAACGTTTTCATTGGATTTGGTAAAAACAAAAGACGAGACGTAGTTCAATATCATGGTGATATGGCAACTTTTATGCCCAATACTTTAAAAGCAGTACAAAAGGGGGTGGTGATGGACGGAGCATCCGAATCAATCAAACACTCACACCCAGTCAAAAGATCTGGGTTTAATCCATCACCGTTCTTTAGCCCACTCTGCCACCCCAGTTCAGACATGGCTATATGCAAATCAGTCTGACCCTGTGCCTCATGGGAACAGTCCAGCCCGAACTGCCAAGCCATGTCTTCCCTGGACCGGAAACAAGCTTCCGAGGACCGGTTTCTGGCATTCCAGCCGTCTTCAGCCCGGCTTGCTTGAATCCAGTGGCAAAGTGAGCAAGGGACTCACGTCTGAGCATACCCCGCCACACTTATGGCGGCCAAAAGCAGTACAAAAGGGGGTGGTGATGGACGGAGCATCCGAATCAATCAAACACTCACACCCAGTCAAAAGATCTGGGTTTAATCCATCACCGTTCTGTAATGCCAGAAACCGGTCCTCGGAAGCTGATCCTGAGAATTAAACAACAGACCCCATTTCTATCTCTATCTTGGATAACTGCCTACTAGTGGTCCAGGTTTGGATGCCATAACGTTCTTACTTTAATTGCCTGCACAACTGAGCTCCTACAGGTCAAGAACAACAAGGAACAGTGGACTGGCGCACTTAGGCTTGTGGATATCCTCATTCCCTTTCACAAGTTAAATCATTCGGATTTACTATGGATGAGGATCTTTAATCGAAATACAAATCAGTTCAATGTGCATCGTTTGTTATTACAAATTGGACATTTTGGGAAGTGCTATGCTTGTTTATGTGAAGAGAAGCTTGCATCTGTAGCGTCAGCATGTTTTACATTGAGGCTAAGCTATTGCAATACCCTACATTAGGCTACCACCCTACATTAGGCTACCAGTGAGCAGCCTGCAGAATCTGTGAAGAGCGGAAAACACTGCTGGTGGGTTGATTTTCCACCTGAAGAAAATTAGCTAGGTTTCACAATTTAGGAGGCAGGTGCACAATAGCCACAGAGTATTCTACCTTCATCAACAGAGTATGTGTCACCTGCTTTCGAGATATGTCCCCGGTAGAGCTCTTTGCTCAGAAAGCCACCTCTTTTTACATATTCAGAGAGTCAGTAAGGGAACTGGGGATGTCATTTCTTTAGGGTCCTCGGAGCATAGTTGTGGAATTGGTTTTGTGTTCATTTGGCATATGTTACACACTTCCCTACCTTTACAAAATCATGAAGGCAAATCTATTTGATTACATTCTGACTTTTTATTCTCTGTAAGTCGCTCTACTTAAAATATCTTTAGAGCACCATAAAGCCCCACAACGTATTAGTGTACTTTATCAATTCCAAAATCAAATCAAATCAACATTAAATCAATTGAATATCAGTACATGTGGAGAGGTGAGCTGCCTAAAGGCTGTAACCCATAGAATAAATATTGACACTACCAGTAGTTCTGACATAATGTGCTGCATCCTATACTCTAACAGGCCCACCACTCACTCTGCACTCAAATGGTCAAAGTGTTTTTTCACTGGAGTACTTGGAATAGGAGCTAGAACCAAGAAACGTCATCTGACTCCTGTGGTGCAACAGGACATGACAATAACCAAGAGTGCATAAGATGAAAGAAGCATGTAAAAGGACACATAGGGATGAAGCAGAGAGTTGGACAACTCAGAAAAAAGTGCTTTTTAAAGGTCTCTTTCTGTTGATCACATAAGTCTAATGACAGCAGTGCTGTCAAGCCAGACCTAAAACGGTGTTCAAGAAAAGGCTTGAGAACATTCAATGCACATTTTGTGAATGTACACAAAGTAAAAGAAATTAGGGGAATTCCAAAAAATTACTAAATCTACTTGCAACAGCTTTATGAGCACCTAACCTACCCCTAAATTGTGTGATTTACTAACCTCAAAATGTGCAAGTTGCACTCTGCAGAAAACAGGCTCATATATGGTTCCAGAAAAACCTTAGGGACTATTTCCTTTGTCGATAGCAGATATTTCAGATTTTTTGTTTGGTCAGGCATCCAATATGACTGCGTAGCTTAGGCACAAGCAGAACTGTTCTTAACAGGCTGAAACCGGTGAATTACACAAATGTATATATGTAACCCACATGTTGAATTACTCTTTCTGGCAACCTTTAGACTTTCAGCACCCACCCCAATTTGCAGGAAAAGCCTTTTTACAATTCTATTAGCAGTGCTCTTGCCAACTTTCCTCACGGGGTAAAAGCATTTGCATCTCAGATGGCAACCATTCTAGGATGTCCTCTGCACTTGACTGGACAGCCAGTTGTCAAGAGCTTGATTTACATCCCCATAGCCACCAGGATAACCCCATCAGGTTTCGTACACAGGTCTCAGGGACTGACGTCCTGAAGCCTATCGGACCCAGAAAATGAAGTTATCAGAAAAGACATTTAATGGCCACCCGTTAAGTACTTCTCTTATTAATCAACATATTAAAAGCATTAGTTCTCCTTGGAACTCTCTTTAAACATCATCAAGGACCCATAGACTAAATTATTTGATGTCAAACTGTCACTGGGACACATGCCAGTAAATTCTGTCCAAGGCGGAGGAACAGGTGTGCTATCGAACAAAGCCATTTATATTTGTGATTAAAATTCTATGGACCATTCCAGAATTTTTTCCTTTTATGTCTGCCGTATGCAGAGCCGAGAGGTGGACGAATAAATCTTTGTACACATTTATTAGAACACCACGACTTAAAGCACAAACTGCCTTTTTTTAAATGAATGGAAGGCCTGCTTCAAACTTAAGTTACATTTTATATATATTACACTCACTTGAATAAAAGGTACGGCTGGCACATTATCTTCCATACTTTACCACATTCAGCATTTCAATTTAAACAGCGCGTGCGTCTCAGCTGCACACAATACAATGCAAGTTAAAGCAAGCAATGTATTTTAATTGTGGTACTGGTGACAAACGACAAGGAACGCTTTATAGCTATCAGTTTCTTTTTCATTTTACCTTTTGTGCTGAGAGCTATAATTTAAAAAGGTGACAAATAATGCGTTTGACAAGCTTAGCAGAGAGAAGATGGCTTTTGATGGAGTTTCCTCATCCCACTGCAGTTCTTGGGTGAAGGCTGAATTTTACTACATTATATCGCATGCACTTGACAACCCATGCATACAACCATTATCTGCACAGAGAATGATGCGATCAAACACTCCAGTGCACCCACAAATGGAAATTCCCAACAGCAGACTACCGGCATGCAATGACTCTGATATATAGCCTCATCTTACAAAAGGAGCTTGAAATATTTATCCTGTCCACTAGTTTTCACTTTGGCATTAAAAGAACGTGTCAACAAAATGCTGTATAAATGTAACAGCATGCTGGGGCACATTTTTTTTACTTGGATTGGTCATCTTGCCAACTGTGCCTGTTTTTCGACTATCAATCACGCAGTCGTTATCACAGAGACCAAATCACAATGCTGCACTAGATCTTCACCATGATAACACTTATCGGGAGGCATTTACTTCGAACTATGGGCCACATGTATGTAACTTTTTTAATGTCGCAAATGGCCTGATTCACAGGATCAGTGAGTTTGCAACTGGAAAAAAAGCATTTTTCTATACATTTTACAATTCGGTAACCTATTACCACATTGCTAAATGGGTTGGCGATTCAGTTTTAGGAAGTGGCTTGTTAAGGACGTCCCTTTCTAATAGCGACCCACAGTGGTATGTAAGAATGGTATGCGACTGAAATGGGGTGGATCTTCTGCCAAGGCGGAGGAGCGTCGCCCACTACTTTGTGAGCAAGTGAAAAAAGAAAAAAGAAACAATGCATTATAATCATTTTATTTTTCATCTCGGCTCAGCTGATTAGGGGCGGGGCAGGGCTGGGCTGTGTCAGGGGAGCAGGGGGAGGAGTGGTGGCACTCTAAGTGCCCATGACAGTGTGGCGGCTGTCTTGGGCCAGCCAGACAGTCATGTGCACTTGGCATGTTCTCTACCGTGCTGTGTTGCACAGTGTCGCGTCGTGGACCCTCACATCATACGCAGGAGATCCAGGGTGGGCTCCTGGTTAAATCGCGATTTCTCCACGTCGGACGACTCCGATCCCGCCTTCGTCGCCAGTTGTCGCGTCGTGGACCCTCACATCATACGCAGGAGACGATGGGGTTACGGTAAGCAGTTTCTTTATTCTCATAACAGCATTATAGTATAGCGTGCTCTGTGCCCTGACCTCTTGCTCCGAGGTCCTGATCCCGACTGCCCTCATCCCCTCCCCTGACCGGATGTGGTGTCCGGTGTCCCTGTCCCCAAGCCCTGAGTCCCCAGGGTCCTAGTGCCATCGTGTGGGCACGACACACAGCTTGCGTGGAAAATATGCAGAGGCTCTTAGACCCTCTCTGAGCTTCGAACCTTGGTGCTCAGAGGAATCACAATGCTGCTATCAGCAGTGTCATGATTGGCTGGGGGATACGGGAAGTCTGGGTCTTTCCTGTTCCTGCCGCTGGATTCCTGGATTCCTGGAAGCGGGTGAAGAGGACTGAGAGGCGGCGGCACACAGGTAAGTGATTTTTTCCCCATTCCCTCCCCTCGTTGACCCCTGAAACCACCATCCCTCCCGCCCCCTCCCCCCCACGTTAAGGATCAGCAGCTACTGGACTGAAATGCGGTTGCAAAACATTCACATTTTACCACCAACATAATGGTGGTAAAATAAAACATACCTACATGTGGCCTTAAATGCCCTAAAATGTATATAGGACCATCCTAGGCTTGTGCATATGACTCTGGTGTACATATACAATTTGCAACATGTAATATGAGTAATCTGGTAAATCTAGGTAAGGCACTGACTTCACAGTGTAAACCCTGTGCACAATTTATTTTCACTACAGTACAGACAAACCACTCCAGTATAAGTGTGCAAAAACTTATTTTATTTGATTATGCTTTCTCCAAGGGAAATCAAGCATCCCTTGCAAGGAATACTTGTCTGTGTATTGCCATGAAAAAAGGTGTGTACCCTTTTCATTTATATCTTGGATGCTACATAATACGTCATTTACAGGACTAGAGTAAGAATTGAACGTCCTTCTAGTGTTGGATGCAACCTGCAAATTGTTTGTGAATACGGACACTTGAATTTTTGGGGGTGCTTTTCACCAGATCTGGTATAGACAACCACTGAAAACCTATAATCAAACGTCTACCACTGTAATTACGACTACAGATGTCCCATGATGGTGAAAATTTGATTTTCAAAGTTTGCTTATTATTCTTTACCAAAAAAAGTATATGCAGGATATCACAGGTCTTCAGTACCAGCAGCAGTTGATAGCCTTCCCTGGCCTAAACAAAAGTTGTATACTAAATCAGTAATACAACCATTAAAAAATATAATTACATGTTAATGCAGGTACAACATTCAATAGAATGCACCCATGTTATGCTCAAATAGAGGGCAGCCATTCATCTTAAATTTCTTGGTTTAGGACCTCTTTCCTTTATTTCATTTTGTTTTCAATACTCTTGAAGCTATTTGGACTCATTATAACTGCTGCCTTGATATGATCCGAAAGACTCCAGCACCTTAAATGGGCCTTACAGTGAAAGAAACAAAAACTCACTTACCAATCCTTCATCACTTTGAGTTCTGGACTTTATTTTCATAAAGAGATGGCTTGTTGGGTTATAAAAACAATTGTGACATCATTCACTAGGTAATCCCTTTTAGGATGATGAGCAACATAAGCTCCAGAACATAATTATAATCTGTGTAACCACCTAGGTGAAATCTTCGAAAGGGAAACATATTATTTTAGTTCTCTGGACACAATGCACATATTTTTAGGGTACGGTTGACACGGGTTCAAAATGGCTGAATACTCCCAGGAGGACAGTTACTGGGAGGCAGGTCGGAAAAAGAAAAAACCCTATGACAAACTAAAGAAAATCAGGTGAGCTACTAAGAGCTGATGATTCTCTTATAGTAATTCTGACCATGGTTCACAGAAACATTGTTATTAGAGAAAAGCTCAAAGCATGCAGTCTCTAATTAGGATCCCATGTATAGAAGAGTAGATTCAGGCCTCCTACCAGAAGGACATTTTCCTCATGAAACATGTTCTGCAAGTATATTGCATTACTTTTTCGTGCCAGGTATACCCTTGCAGAGAAAAGTTGCTCAAAAGCCTGTTTAAATGTAATTTATATTAATATTTGTAATTTCTCAAAAATTAAGCAGATTTCACGAAAGATTTTTGGACGATTTCTCATAACCCTACTTTGTACCAAGACACTAATACCCACATTCCCACCATTCTTTGAGACCATAGGGCATATTCACAAAGATAAGTACAAATAAGTTAATCTACATGTGAATGTTCACTCTTACATTTCTAAGTGAGATTTCTACCTTAGGCGTATCACCATTTAGGAGTCTAAAGTTACTCAAAGTTGTAGAATTACATGCCCACAACCCCTCAAATCAGGCAGTGGAGCCTAATTTGCGAGTGGAAAGTTACTACCATAGGGGCAGATATCTCCCAATGGTAAAATATAGAGAAATGTTTATTAGAATTTTAAAAAAAAGAGAAAAATATTTTATGCTAAATATTAATGTTCATTAACTGTTATATTTAATTTAAATGTAGACTAATATTGTAAAAGTTCAGCATTAACTTAATTTTAAATTAAATATTTAATTATGTTGGATAAATTCAATATAAAATAAAATAATTTTTCAGAAGATTAATTAAAAAAATTTCAAACAAAATTGACAAAGGTAAAAATGTTAATATGCATTTAAAATTATTACAAGCAATGTACAGAATGTACATAACGTACTTTTAATAAATATATGTTACTTTACATGTTATATTAAAAAATTGGTAATAAAATAATTTAAAAAAAGTAATAGCTTTTTTATTTTTTAACATTAAATAAAATGTAATTATATTTGTGCACAGTTTAAATAATTTCATTTAGTTTAACATTAGATCCTATCTAATTTTATTTTAAGTTTCTACGTCCATTATTTTCTATGCAAGGGTATTGTTGTACCTGTGAGGTACCTGTGAGGTGGTGCTGAATTAATCCAGCTCTGAGCTGGAGTATATTTACAACTATTTTGGGACTTTTTTGTTTGTAGTAACTATCGAATGACAGTTTGTGAATAAGAAGGGGCCTACTCTGCTGTGGGCGGGTACATATCCCTTTCTAAATCTCTCCCTACCCCTCTTTTAATCTTAGATTAATCCTCTGTTAAGATTTCCCCTTTAGTAGTAGGTATTCCCCATGTTATGCAACTCCTCTGTGTGCCTCCTACATTCTCTACTAAAAATCATACTTATTTGTGGGTACTCTTCACATTAAAGATTGGAAAGACCCCTTCACGCTGATCTGTGAATAGCATTTTGTAGTAAGTCAATAGCATTATAGTAGCACTACTAAATGTGTACAAAAGCAGTTTATGAATATGCCCCATGGGTGTAGATCAAACACCAAGTAAAGTTGTAACAGATCCTAAATAGAGCACCCTTCTACATCAGGTAGATCTAAGGATCTCAATCCCAGTCCAGGTGTGTGCTTCATGTAGCCTCAGGACATTATTTAGCTGTATTGAATTGAAAACTGTGTGTAAGTTTGAAAAATGAGCTTTTTACTATATAGCTGAGGTCACAATCTGACTAAAACCAAATTTAGGTTAACTTATGTAATTTGCTAGCAACAGAAACACAAAGGCCACACACATTTGGTGACATGGGCACCACTGTAAGATTACTCAGCAATTGGCAAGGCCCTAAAAGAACAACCTTTGTCTTTGATTCATTTACAATTAAGCCCCTTGTGCCCAGACAATGGACCACCAATCTAGGGACAAGAACAATTCATGGTATAATCTTGCTGAATGAAAACCGATGTATCACAAACAGGAGTCAATAGAGATTGAAGACAAATGTTAAAGAGAAGGGGCAAGTGGCAAGAGCCAGGACTACAGATAATACCCTTTGGGATACAAACGTAGAGACCCATCTTCTCTCCAATACTGCATAAAGGTGCAACACTGTTCCATAAGCGGGCCCAAAATATTAGCCAAACAATGCAGAAGGATCATGGTCTGTGATGTTCATGTCACTGAGAAATCTAAAAGGGTCAGTAATAAAAGTGAATTATTGTCTGCATTTTCAAATATATTATCCTAGACGTCTGTCAGGGCCATGTCCAAACAATATTCCAGAACAAGACTGAATTGATGAGTATAAAAAAGGCTTTGGGATTCTACATTCTACTAAAGTCAAATACCACTTGTTCCAGAACGTTGGCAAATAAAGCTAGACCTCGAATCCATCAAAAATTGTAAAGTACAGGGTCTAAGTTTTCTTTCGCCAATAAAGGAGGAATGGTGAAGAGTTTCAAAGCATCAAAGACACAATCTGCGCATGTTGGAGTCATCATATCAGCAACCTCCTATGCAATCAGAATAGGGAGAATGTTGTTTGGGAGCATGAAGCCATGAGAGTGTGTAAATGGGCATATTCATGGTGACTTGGAGAAATATTGAATACTAGAGGATTCCATCATCCAGATGCCTATTTTTAATCAGAGTATGTTTGATCAATCTGTCTAATAGAGTTTTTGATGTCACTAATTTCTGTTGTAACTCATTTTTGGAATGCCCCGCATTTCCCCTGAGAGGAAAAATGATGCACACATGGGTGCTTTAGAAAAAAATCAACTATCTCAATGAGGGACAAAGTTTGTTAGATGTGGAATGTATTTTAGATGTAAAAATGACTTTAAGCGTAACAAATACATTTTTCATAGTGCTTCAGAGATGGTTTAAGAACTGGTATATTGTGTTTTAAAGTTAAATTCCTTCATTTATTCTCTTGAGAGACTTCTATGTGGATGATATTTGGCAAATTATCCAAATACTAGGAGGAGGCAACCCTACTTGTAGGAGACCTTTATAAGGGGGCGATACCTCCACAAAGATTTGGCACACTGTGTCCAAAAGCTCTGTACACTTGTTCACTGTGGGGTATTAGGTAGAGGTATACACAACTTGGCCTTAATTTTGGAATGGAATTACTGGTCTATGTTTTACGATTTTATGAATTTCCTTGTTTTGAAGGAAAAAACATAGTCAAAACCGACCAGACCAACACACTGAATAATTCCAAAGCATGTAAGGTTATTGTTACAATGTGTAATGAATCTCGAAAGTGTCCTTTCAAATTAGTTGGAGAATTTGAAAGTAGGGTTAGGTCAGAACTATTAATCAAGTAAAACCGATGGGCAGGCTGTAATGCTACTACTAGTACAATTCATACAAGTGTTAAAATCTCCAAGCACTAGTTACCCAAGTCGCCCAGTGCCATAACCCTAATGGCCTCTGGCAGGGAATCATCAGACGGAAGGTAAAGGTCTGGGGAACAGTGGCATAGTGCTTGTCTATGGCAAAATACTTTAACAAAATTGGTGAAGCATAATTAAGAGTGAATGCTCGTTTCATGGTAGCTTGTTATATTCAAGCTAAACAAAAAAAAATTCTTCCCAATGTGATGTACATTTGCAATGAGACAATCATCTGGCACTAATAAATTCAAGACTGGGCACAATCATCAGATACCCGTTTCTCAGTCACAATAAGGAACTCTGGATAATATTGATCATAAATCTCCTACAGGACGAATTTCAACAAGCCGCAGCATAAGTTGGAGACCAATCAGAGAGCAAATTAGCCCAGCACGGGTGGGAATAAAAGTGAAATACTAGCACTGTGACTTTCCAAATCATTTAAATGAATTATATGCAGTGTAGTAGCAACTTAACGCCTAGTAAAAAAATATTCAGGAATGCGGCAGTTCCCACCATTTTATTTAGAAGCAGTCATCCAGCTAAGGTAGGAGCACAGAACAAGGATGATGTTACAGCTGAGGATAGTAACAGAACAGGAAATGCTTAGAAAGGGCATCCAAGTGTTGCTTTATAGCAGAACCTCAGTCTTGCAGCAAAACGTGAAAAAAAACAGATGGTATGACCAGAAAACAGAGGTACTGACTGGGTCAGCTTGAAGGATATGATGGAGGGGAAAGCACTGAAGTTCATTAAATTATTGGTCATCTTTCCATAATTAGAGGTGAGTATCTCTGGTAGGAGATTTGAATGGGGGGCTCCTTCAGTTCATAATAGCCTAAAAATAATTGCTTATCAAATCTGAGCTACCAATGAGGATGGACAAACCTGCCTGCATCGCAGTAGTAGTTAAGAGCTCTAAATAATATGTTCCACAGTTTGGCATTACAATAAGAATGAATGGACTGGGGGAACAGAGAGTGCATATGTTAGTTTTTCATTAGAGATAAAGAATGCCTAATTTCAATGACTTTGCTTGTGGACAATAATTTTCCTCTCATTGAAGGTGGAGACACTGAGGGCCTTGTTAGGGGTGTCCTTGATGCAGAGGTGACGTTAACAATATGAAGGTTCCATTAATTTAGAGGGTGCAGAACTAACAGGGATTCTGAGCTGAATCCTTAGAGTCATGATGAGAAATAAGGAAATTTCCGGATATAATCACAGACACTGCCTGCAGCAAGCACAGGCGCATGTTGTCGCCCATAGTGTTCAAAACACCTATGTCTGTACAAATTCAATACTGCCCAGCTGGGGACGTACCTGGTAATAACTAATATCTGCACACAATGCCCTGGACGTATAAATTGCCTGTATCAGACATACACTTGTAGATTCATATAATAAAGCACTTATCGTATTTGCAAGCAATATAAAAACAAAATTATGCTATCCTACAGAGATGATACTTTATTGGGCAACCTGCAGAGATTAGGAAGTGAGCCAATCAATGAAATTCAAGGTTTTTTTTTCACTGTGGCTAGATTGATCCCTCAAAAAAGATGATTTATTTTTTAAGATCTCTTGTTAGAAAGTGTAATAACTGTTAAACTAAAACGGGTTAGTATCCATTGCTAGAGTCCACACATTCGGTTTCTTTTACAGCAATCTTAAATAGCAGATTTCAACACTGCACAGGCGTCTAAGACAATTTAGGAAAGTCAATGAACTACCATTACCACCCATGTGATGTGCGACACAGAAAAGTGACAGATAATTGTCAGATCTTTTAGGCCGTCTGTGACAAGTGTTAATAGCAAGAAATATTGACTGACAAAAACAGCTAAGTGCGTCCATATTAATATGAATGGTTACTACAAGGGGAGCTCCGGAAACCAGTGGAAGTCCTAGGGGCATTTACAGTTTTGATATTTGAATGTGAGTGAATCAATCCTGTGTGAATACATTTGCTTGCTTAGTTGAGTGGTTGTATGCTTTGTACAAACACACGCTGTTGTGATGTGCCTCTAAAAAAAGTATAATAAAAGGCGTTTTGCCACAGCAGTTAAACCACTACATTTACACATTCAAACAACCATAGTACAGCCTGTAAACATACCTTTCAGTTTAAATGTGATAAAATCTGAAGAAAGTACCAGCACAATAAATTAGGGGCCGATTACAATGTCAGTGGAACCGACACAGACCATGTCACTCCCACAGAGATCTTTAACTGTGGTCAGACTGCCGCATTACGATGCGGTCGATCTGACCCCATTACCCCAGGGACCGACCAACAGCTTCCGATGGGCAATCGGGCGGATCTCATTCCCCACAATGGGGTTGGCTCTTCTGATGTGAAAAGGCTGGGGGAAAGGTATTTCTTGGGCCCTACCCGACCTGTGGTGCTCCCCTAAACACCCCTGCATCGTATGAACTTTGACTCCAATTACATCACTGGAATTGATAGCGAGGGCTTTTCAAACATATAGAACCACAGGAATTGATATCACAGCTCAAATACCAAGTAGGAAAAATTTTAAACCATTAAAAGGCTACTTTTCTTACCAATACCACAACATGCCACCAGTGTTACTGTGACATACCAGCTCAAACCCTTCATGGGCCAATGTCAAAGCCCGCACATAAATAAGTACACCAATTTATCATCAGATCACAATAGCTAAACAATGATACAGTAGTACACATTACCACAGCCAGCCAAGAGTGCATGCACATCATTATGGCCAACCAAGTGTGAATTAATAAATATCACCACAGTCAATCAAT
This sequence comes from Lissotriton helveticus, assembly GCF_964261635.1. Lineage (NCBI taxonomy): Eukaryota > Metazoa > Chordata > Amphibia > Caudata > Salamandridae > Lissotriton > Lissotriton helveticus. The sequence goes on from NC_136063.1 coordinate 498,372,834, forward strand.
GATATTTTAATATACATCACCACAGACAATCAATTGTACAGTATTACATACTACCTCAGTCAGTCAAGAGTGCACCACACCTCTAAATAGCCAGCCCATGGTACATCATTACACATACCACTGCCAAACAAGGGTGCAGAATCACATATCATCACAGCAAAGGAATGGATAAACATTACACCGCTTGCTAATATCACATTATAACACCTCACAACAGCTATCAGTTTCCAAAAAGCCTGCCCAGGGGGTAATATTCCAATTTAGCATTGGTAGAACATCTGTTTTCCCTAAAAAACTTCAGGTTGTGCTCTATCTACAGACGGTCATAACTCCGTGAGTAAATGCTGAGCTATTTTGTGATCCCTGGCTGTATTACACAAACTATCTTGGCAGCACCAGCTTTCTGTGCCCACAGGGGGGTTTGGTATTACATAAGGGGCAATAGACTCTTGCGCAGCTACTTCTGTAGCACAGATCACACAGATGCACATATAGCACTGCAGGCAGGTGCAGTCACTCACTGCACCTGCCTACGGGAGTGTCTCTGTACCCCTTTCCATAGCAGGCTGGGTGCCACCTGCAGAGTGAAGGCTGCTTCAAAGAGCCAGTTCATCTTTCACTAATACAGTCTTTGGACAAAATATTGAATTGTAAATATCGTAGAAATATAGTTAAAAAATGTGTGATCCAAAAATATTGTAATGCAGAAATATCGTTGTCAGGAGTATTGTATTATACGATAAGTAATATCAATGTTAAGAATATCACTATTGTAAATAGCGCTTTCAATAACATTGTTGTAAAGAATACAATTTTTTTTATGAATGTGTTTTAGTTTATATATTCATTTTATGTTTGTATAGTTGATATTGATTTTATAAAATAGTTTGTAATTGTAATTGATTTAAAAACATGCATGTAATTGTTAATAGTAATTTATAATGTCGTAGTGGGTTATTGGCTTTATAGGAGCTAGGGTGGGAAACGAATTAATAATTAATCATTAATTAATAATTTCTAAGTAGGTATGATTGATATTCATTATTTATATTATGTAATATTGATTTATTCTACTTATATTTCTGGTGCAGGTTGCTACATTATTAAGTAAAATAATATAAAAATATTTATTATTAATGTATAGTTAAATATTTAATTGATTGAACATTATATATATTGTATAATGATTAAGCATGGTGAGAAGGTGATTGAGTAATAATTAACAACTAATTAATAATTTATTATTAATGATTAAATTGATTATTAATTATATACATTGTGTTATACCAATATAGTTTCATTATATTTAAGGTGTGTGTTGTTAGGTTTGTAAGGATATAGGGTGGAAAGTTAATAATTAAATAACAATTATTTTTGATTACATTGTTTATGAATTTTGTAAATTGGATCATTGTTTATTTTTTTTATTTTTTGTATATATTTTAGGTTTAGTAAAAGTAAATTTAACCTATCCTAAATCCAACACTTTCCCCACTTTTCCATTGTCTGGAGTGGTAATAATATATTTAACCCCTCTAAAGTCCTAAAATGTCTCTTCTGATGCATATACTGGAGTGGGAATAGTATATCTAAAATTGCCAGACTCCAACATGTTTTTTAATATTGGTTAAATATATATTTTTTATTAATATTTATTTAGAATTTTATAGTATTTGTTTATATTTTTGTTTGATGCAAAAAGAACAATTGGTGGACAGAATGCAGAACAATGTCATACATTCACCCCAGTACAGAGATCTGGGCCTAAAGCTATTGTTTTTTTTGCCCACCATGCCCTTCCAGTTTGAACCCAGCCATATGCAAATCAGTTTTGACCCTGCAGCCAATGGGAACCAGCCCGAACTGCCAGGCCATGTCCTACATGGACATGAAACAAGCGTCCTAGGACCGCCTTCAGGGTTTCACCCCTCATCAGCCAGGATAGCTTGACTCCAGTGGCATGGAGAGCACGGGACCCACGTCTGGGCATACCCGTCCCACTCGGGGTGACAAATGCAAAAAGAACAATTGATGGACAGAATGCAGAACAATGTCATAGATCCACCCCAGGACAGGGATCTGGTCCTAAATCCATCGTTTTTTTGCTCTCCATGCCATTCTAGTTTGAACCCAGCCATATGCAAATCAGTCTTGACCCAGCACCCAATTGGAACAGTCCAGACCGAACTGCCAGGCCAGGTCCTCCCAGGACTGGAAACAACCATCTTAGGACCGGTTTGGGGGTTTCAAGCCTGGCTGATGAAGGGTGATGCCCTGAAATCGGTCCCAGGATGCTCGTTTCCGGTCCAGGAAGGACCAGGCTTGGCAGTTCGGGCTGAACTGCTCCCACAAGGAACAGGGTCAAGACTGATTTTCATATGGCTGGGTCCAAACTTGGGTGGTATGGTGAGCAAAAGAATGATGGATTTAACCCAGATCTTTGTGACTGGGAGTGAATGTTTGCATTGTCCAGCATTCCGTCCATCAATTGTTTCTTTTGTATATATTTTTGTTTAAGCATTTTTATATTTTTTGTAAATTTGTATGATTTTTCTAATTTGATTTATTTGCTAATTTAGTTAATGTTTATTAATTAAATTGTTAATATTTTTTCTGTTTGATGTAAAATGTACTATGGTGCCCATGTCATGATATTAGACAACTTGCTTACAAATCTGTGTTTACGCGGGTAAAACTAAACACACTACGCCTGGGGATCAAATTGCAGGAAACTAACGTGCAAAAACGTGTGTACCAGGTAAATGATGTGAGTGTCTATACTCGCGGTCTAGTGCCGTTACCCCATTTACCGCTCATGTTCTAATCTAAGGACTAGTGCCCTATTTCTCTCTTCTTGACCACAACAAGAAGCAGGCATAATATCATCGCCACATGGCCGTATATATATTTAGTTTTACCAACGTAGGAGGAACATTCAATGTATTCTAGAGTAGAGATTTTCTCACTCGTTTCGCATTTCTAATTTTTGGGATATGATGCATGCAGGGATTAATCATTGTACCCATAGCTTTGTGGTTTCTTTTTAAACATTTTAACATTACATGTACGACATATTCAGCGTTTACAGTTGTATTTACCTCTTCTAAGATGGCGATCACATTTCGAGCTATAGCAAGCAGCAATGCAGTGCCTCTTTTATGTTGAGTGTTTACTTAAGCACGTCCGTGAATACGTAATGTATCGTGTGACCAAGACACCACCGGGTGTCGAAACGCGTAGCGGTATCATGGATTAAACTTGGTGATTATCACTTTCCCTCTGAGTGCGCATTTTCATTTTCCTGAACTTTGAATATATATATATATATATATATATATATATATATATATATATATATATATATATATATATATATATAAACAATATGTTTCTATTTATTCAATAAAATTAGTGTGAAACTATATTTGTTGTTCGATATTTTTGTACTTATCGTTATAAGGATAGGAAATCAATATTTTGTAAATTATATTTTTGACAGTGGTTCCTAGCTGTAGTACGGCCCCTTGAAGCATGAACCCTACCATGGCCTTCTCAACCTCCTATCCTTCGAGATCAGTGAACTGGGTGCCACTAAACATTGTATATATAAAATAAATATGTACTTAGGAAAGGATGCATGTTTCCATGCAAATTCATTTTTGCACTCAGAATAGAACTCTGAAACGGAATGCAGCATATTTGGGGCCTCCAGCATTCCCCTCATATATGAACTAGCATTGACAAAGGTAATAGGTCTTGCTTTATTTATGCTAATGCATGCAAACAAAGGGAGGCATACATGCACACTTGTGTTTGAAAGTGTTGGAACATTTAAGCCAGACCTGTTGGCATTGCCAATGCTTGTTTACGACTGCGGCTCGTTGTAAAAAAACGCATACAGCATAAATCACCACTACGTTTTTGCCCTTCAGCCAACTTGCATACTTTACTGAAAATCTGTCCGCTCTTCAGTGGTGGCTCCTCCACTAAGGCGGAGGAGCATCGCCCTACTTTTTTGCAGAGAAAGAAAGGGAAAATAAAACTATAATAACTCATGTCAATATCATTTAATTTTCTCCTACTTACGCAGCTTTGCATGAGGGAGCGGGAGCAAGGGAGGAGTGGTATGTGGCACCTTGCTAAGTGCACAATGACTTCTTGGCCTGCCCTGTCGTGCATCCAAAACAGTCCTGCACACTTCGCATGCTCTCCATGCAGGCTGCATCGCAGCCTACTTGGAGAACATGCCCAGTGCCCATGTCAGTGTCTGAGAGCGGAAACACTGCGCTGAAATCAATCGCAATACTGCTAAGTTAGCTTTGTGGTTGCCTGACTGAGAACCTGGGTGTGCTTCTTGTTGAGGCCGAGCGAGGGTGGACTAAAGAGGAGAGACGAGGTGAGGAACAGGTGTGAAGCTAAGTTTATATTAAAATAATTTTTATACCCGCTTCCCCTGCGTCCTAAAGCCGCAACCCACCCCTACCTCTGATCCATGCCAGCCGCGACAGCCGCTCTTACTTCATACTGCATGCCCATAAAATATCACCATACTATTAAATTAAAACTCTGTTTTTGTTAATACGACACCATATGTCCATTCTATGTCTAATTTGGCATGCAGCGTTGAAATCTGTAACCAAACTTGAGCCAATAGTTTAGTTATGCATACATTCCAACTACATTGCTCATTAGTTACATTAAATGTCTTGGCAACATGTTAAGAAAAATCTTTATTTTTGCTATTTGTGTAATTTTACAGACCGTTTTTATTTAGAATAACTTTATTTCATTTAATTTATTTGCATTTATTCTCAATAATATCAAATCAACGTGTTACAATATAAACAATATAATAAGGTGTTGCAAGTCTTCCCTCACGAAGGAAGATAACCAGCAGACCATCCTTCAACATTTTATCAACACTTTTTTGTACAAGGCCGCTTTAAATTAATGCACACATGCATATTGTCTCAACTTAAAGTGCTCAAGAAAAGAACCTACAGACATTCCTCCCAGGGGTCCAAGCACTGGCTGCTCCAGAAGAAAAGCACAATGCAGATTGCCATGGTAGCTGTGGTAATAGCCTTACAGAAAAATACTAGTTTGTGCTGCAGTCATAAATTACTAAACTAATTATCTAGGAGCAGGCACAGCCGAATCATTTAGAGGGGTAATTAGCAATCAGACATAATGACTACTGCTAGTATCTCTTGTCATACTGTATTTAGCTTAGGAGCAGCCTAGAGGAACTAAATTATTTCCTATCCTTCTCGGAGGGCATTGCTGTTATATTGAGTGCATCAGCCCATATTATTACTCCCAGTGGTTTCATTTTTCACTGGACAGCACTCTGATGACTTCTCCTGTCAAATCTTCCCCGGATCTCCTGGGCCTTCTTAAGCCGCCATCTTCTCGGGCATCCTGGATCAATGCGAATGTAAACTGCAGAGTTAACCAATTATGTGTTGGTTTCATTAGTTTCATTCTGTCCCTGGCCATCAAAAATAGCTTCATAGAAGACAGTCAATAGTCCCAGGAGGCAGCAATTTGAAAAATAAATATATATTCCATATACAACATGTGAGCTCTAAATTGATATGACAACTTCACTGGAAAACGGCAACCCATTTTGATTGCAAAGGCTAAGTGGATCCGAAGCTGTCTCACTGCAGCCAGGGCTTTATGTAAAACTGGGTGTCTCCTGTGCCCGCGTCCTTCCGCTTCACCATCCATTCTAAACTAAATTTGGAAAATTGGGAGTTTATCTTTTCGTATTTTTAGGGCGATTTTTTTTTTTTAGATGGTTTCAGATGCTGCGTTCTGGCACTAATTAATGTTGTTGCTAAACCGCTGCCCCAATGTGTCTGGAAGTATCCTGTCAGTTCTGGGGGGGGCATTATAATCCCCCTAGTGTAATTTACACGAGTTTGGTAAAGGTTAGTTCAGCTCTTCTTGAGATGTCTGGCTCCAAATGATTGCATCTTGCATGCTCAGAGACTACTTAATTTACTTTTACACCAAATCTGATGCTTTTTAATTGATAAATTAAACACGTACAGAGCATAAATTGGAAAATAATAGGTGCCAGTACCCGAAGTTTTGCACAGAAGCCCACATAGCCTGCTTTTACCCTTTGTCACGGTGTTCTACCTTTTTCACCCTCTTTCTTTCTACCTTGTGCGTTTTTCTCTGTCTTGCTCAGGTTCAAAGTCTCATGAGGAAAAATAAGAGCTGGCCCACAGTAATGAGTGACTATGAGTGCCACTGGCAAGGTCCGGCTCAAATTAAACACTGAACACGTATAATCAAATGGCAGCGCAGTGATTTTTTTAAATATAATGATTGCAGAATAAGTGAACAGAACGAGGTAATGGGGCTGTGAGTGCAATTAACCTGATTCAGCTCAAGCATTTTCATTAGTTACATCAAGGGAACATTACTAAGTGCTCCAAGTAAATACTGTATACTGGCAATAACCTGTAGCAGTGGCATATAATTTGTACAAGTGATTTTTAAAATCTGTACAGTGCCCGACTCACAACGCCATTTACAGGTTTAAGTTAAATATAGGCACTAACGTGGCCTTTTTAATACGTTTGTCAATCATTAAATATGTATTCACACATAATTTTTCGGGTGAGTAAATATTCTCCTGGTAATAGTTGTTCCAGGGCAGGATGCTTGGCTACAGCAACAAAAGTTCTTGCTTGTGGGTATTCACAAATGTTTTCACTACCCAACTCCCCTTGGAAATGGTCAGCGTTATTCTCCAGTTTAGGGCAATAATAAATCTGTTATCAGGATAGGCATGGGAACCAAACACTGCCCAAAGTTGTACCGGTTTAGGAGAAGGGATATCTCCACAGGAAACAATATTTTCCATATGGGGAATAATGTAACTCTTTCCCGTGCATCAATGTGCAAAAAATGTATTTGATTTCAGCAGCACATTTTATGTTCTGATTTTACTCTGGCTACATACACTCTGCCACAATACAGGAACACGGTTTTGTGTGTTTTATATTTAGGGCTGATATTCTGATAAATCAGCTGCAGAAAGTTCAGATATGTTATATAAGTATGGTATGTACCATGGAAGGAGTGAATGTTAAAAGGGGCATTTTTTCTACTAACATCTAAAAAAAAAAGGGAAAACCGAGAAGAACGTGTGCAACTGAAGAGTCCTGCATTTAAAAGCTCGACAAAGACCAAAAATACTATTTTCAATCTCACACTAACAAAATAGTACAAACTCGAAATTCACAGAATAGAGGTAGAATAGAGGTAAATAGCTAGGACATTCAATGAAGACATTACAGTTTGATTATCCTGATTCTTTAGATTTATCTTACCTACTGGTCACCAGCAGGTAATTATAGATAGGACCTAGTTTCCATAGACAAAGCGTTTGCTGATTCGCTAATAACTTTGGCGCTGATTGACGAATCTTAACAACATTTTCAAAACTAGTACACCAATTACTTCAGCTGCAGTCTGTAAAGTTTCGGGGTGAGCGGGGTCTTAAAAACTTGTTTTCCCAATGCAATATTCCGCAGGGATTTTAGACATGACCACAACCCAAACTGCTGAACAGAATGACACCAAATTTGGCATAATGCTAGCTCTTCGTTCAGAAAGAGCACTTTTTGTACTTTGGAGTAAATTTGTTGAGCGGTTTTAGAGTTATTAAAGAAAAACTACTTATCTACGGATATGGAGCATCCTCGTATCTTACAGATCTCAGAGTGCAATCTAATTGGACACCACCACTTCAACCAGGCAGTGACTGGGACTGAGTCCGAAAACAAAATGCACAAATAAACAGAAGGGGGCATGAGTGCAGGCCGGAGCACTTTTTAAAGCTCCTGCCAGTTGGGAGCAAAAATGCCTTCGCTGTCTGCAGGAGCGTGGGTAGGGAAGGCATATCTGCTCTCACCGGGCGAGAGCTTCAACAATGTTCCTGCCGGGTGAGAGTAGACTTCTGTTTCCCCGCTATGCTCCTGAAGGGTGGTAAACACAGATTGCTCCCTCCTGGCGGGAGCATACATAAATGGCTGCTCCACCGGGCGGGAGCAATGCTAGCTCCTGCAGTTTGTGGCGAGCGGACTGGGACCGCAGGCCCCAGTGATCCTCAGAGGTGCCCAACTTGCTACTTGGAGGGTGCCCTAGGAATGCGCTGGGGAACCCACCTATAATTAAGACAAGGCTGGGGATAGAGTCTTTGGGGCCTATACAGGCTTGTGGAGAAGGGCTGCATGGCCCCCTCCTCATTTCATAAAATTGTGCTCCACGGCATGGGGTCCCCAGGGCTTATTAAGGCTAGAGAGGGGGACATGTGCCTCTGTCCTCTTATAAATAGAATGTGTCCCCTTAAAGGAATAAGGGATGCATTTCAAAAAAGAAAAGAAAACGTTCAAATTTCATTTTTTTAAGAGCAGGCAGTGGTGCACCACTGCCTTCTCTTAAAATATATTTATTTTAACTTTCTCAAAGAGGAAGTGGTCCCATGGGGACCCTTTCCCATTTGCGAATGGGTAACCACCTCCTTTAAGATGTCAGAAAAATAGTTTTGTGACTGGAATTTAGTCGTTAAACATTAATACATCCAATTCAGATTCGATATTTGGAAGGGATGCCCTAAATACTCCCCTTCCAAATACTGAATCTGTATGTATTCACAATTCCAAATTGCAATTCGGTAACGTGTTAACGAATAGCAATTTGGGTTTCGTATATAACAAAATGCTTTATTGCCATTGCAAATGGGCTAACGCACAGAATCTGCCCGTTTGCAAATACAAACTAGTTTTGTACATATGGCCTTTGGTACCTATGTACAGATGGTCCATTTCCAGGCAATTGTTGCCATGCCATTCACTGGATGGTGACCTCAGTGGCTGGATATTTTCTTTTACCCTTGAATGGCAGAACGTGACAGCCCCTACAAAGAGTTTGGTGAGAAAGGGACCAAAGTGAATCAGTTTCTGACATATTATATGTCTGTAGTACACATACCTATAGAATTGCTGTGGCAATAGACCGTAACTCTGAAACAGGATCTCGGGAACTATGCTGGAAATATTAGACGGAGAGTGTGTAAGAACCTTAATTTGATTTGCTATGAAGTTCTTTATGAGCACAGACTGAGTTTTAGCTTTATGAAAACACTAGGAGGAGCACTCTCAGGGAGTGAACTGCCTTAAGCCAGAAAGCCTGTCTGTTCTGTGGAACTTCTTTGGAGCGGGAGAGAATAGATAGTATTAAAGACGGAGGAAACTGCATCTGACTTGAAGAAGGTTTAACTAGACCGGACGCTTATTAAGCTTTATGCATATGGCCAGATGGAGGGGCAAGAGATGTTTGAATTATGCCTAGTGGCACTTTATTCTTGTGTTTTGCATTAGGACGGAGGTGCGTTGTATTCAGAGCCATAACCTGTCTGGAAATAGCACATCATTGAAGTTTGCTGATGTGTTTATGGTCAGCAGTAGTTCTCTGTTGCTTTTTCAGGCTGTTTCCACAAACTAGATATTGATTGATCTTTCCAGTCAGCACTTGGAGCAGTGGACAGCTCTTAAACACTATTGAACTGACAAGAGACAGCTCTCAAAATGTAATGTTTAAGAGCTTCAATTCCCACTGTGCGGTTTGTGCTTCGCCCTTAAGACACAGATATTTGTAAAGCTACTCAGTGGGTATTTTAGCTACAATTATAGTTATCTTCTTGCACACCCCATGTGTAAGATTTTTGTAGCTTTCTCGAATAATCTACGCATCTAAGGGCAACAATCATAGTTCGTGATTTAATTCAATCCCTAAAAGATTGGCAAAATTACCAATATTTTAATCAACCAATATTTTAAAAACGTAACCATTTTCGAAAATGTCTCACTTCAGTAGGAAAGCTGCAGTAAAGAAGCAAGTGGGCTATATAAACGACTCTTGGTGCTGACAGAGACGCTTGTGGGCAGGAACTAACTAAGTGTTCTTTACACTGTTAAACACAGTAAATATTTGCAGTCTCAAGCAAAATGAACACACAATAAGGTGAAATTATCTTGGCAATAAGTAACGACATTATCAATAGATAAGGTATGTTGAAATGAAATGAAATGAAATGATTCTTAAATAGCGCATGGCTACCCGAAGGCATCCCAGCGCTTGCAGCTACGGACAGAGAGATGAAAAGAGGTTAGTTTATTGGATAAAGCCAGGTTTTTAATTTCTTGCGGAAAGAAAGATGGTTGGGTTCTTGTCTAAGGAAGGGGGGCAAAGAATTCCACAGCCTTGAGGTGTTGTGAGAGAATAGACGACCCCCTGAACGGGCCTTGTTGATTCTACTGACTTGTGCCAAGTTCTGGTCATTCGACCGAAGGTTTCTGGGGGCTTTATAAGGTTTAATCAAGTTGGCCAGGATGGGAGGGCCTTTGCCCTGAAGGTTTTTATGGGCAATACAGAGGGCTTTGAAATGTACCCGTTCTTTAATGGGTAACCAGTGGAGTGATCTCAGCGCTGGCTTCGCTGAGGAGCGATGGCTAGTGCTCGTCAGTAGTCTGGCGGCAGAGTTCTGCACCACCTGTAGTTTCTGGGTTACTGAGACCGTAGCTCCCAGATAGAGCGCGTTACCATAATCCAGCCTCGGCAGGATGATGGCTTGTACCAAGGTTTTTTTGGCTCCATCAGAGAGTAGAGGAATAATTTTTCGTAGAGATTTAGGTAAGCCAAAACAGATCGCCGCGGTTTTTCTGGCTTGAACTTTAAATGTAAGATCGTCATCAAGCCAGAATCCAAGGCTCTTGATAGCGTTCTTAGGGGTCGGGCTAGCACCCATAGAGGGGGGCCATAGCGTGGGGGAGTTAAAAGATGCCTTCCTGCCCAGTAACATCAGTTCAGTTTTTTGATTATTGAGCTTTAACTGGGATAAGCCCATCCATTGTGATACCTCTTTGAGACAGTTACTCAGACTCGGGTGAGACAGATCAGTCTGATTAAGAGAGACCACAAGCTGAGTATCGTCAGCATAGCTGACCAGTTCGATTCCGTGAGGGGCTACTATCTTGGCTAGAGGGGACATGTACACATTAAAAAGTGTGGGGCAGAGGGAGGAGCCCTGTGGGACCCCACACTGCAGGGGGAGGGGCGAGGAGTGACAGTCACCTTCAAATACTTTAAAATATCTGTCGCGGAGAAAGGATTCGAGCCAAGAGAGGGCCTTACCCGAGATTCCCATGTACATACACATTTTGAATAAAGTGATGTTTTGTATCGGGAAAGTCACTCAATATTTGAATTACGACAAGACCGACTCAGCTGAACCCTCAAATAGAAATTCACCTCAAATATTCTTACCCTCCGAAAGAACAGCACAAACAACCTCTGTTATTAGTTATCTAGCTGCACAGTGCAAGTAAAAGGGGACTAGACTACTCACAGGTACTGATGCAAGCCTGGTCAGGAATCAGCATTGGATCAGGCAGACTCGCAGGTTCTCGAGTGCTGTGTGGAAGCAGTGAATCTGAAAAGAGAAAGTTAGAAACCTTGAGAAACGCTTGGTCAGAGTGACATCTCGGTTCTACATATAACATGCGGGTGCTAGAAAACGAGATCAACCCAACTTACATTCTTGACACATGCCTTAAATGGATTGTGTTTTTCTCCATCATACTGAGTGTGAGTCCTAAGCTCATGGTTGGTTATCTTCCCCTACCATCAGTGCTTTAAATGGGACAAAATAAGTGCAGGTACTCTTAAAAGGAGCTATGAGTGTAGCAAGTGGACAGGGCTAAGGACAAGACATATAAGACACTTTTACTATGTGGCCAAATACTTATATATTCTTGAGTGCACACTCACAGTAACAAGCAGCAATGCTCACACAAAACATTCCAAGAATGTCCTTTAAAATACCTCCCTAGTGTCTGGATTCTCTTCCTCTTTCATTAGCTTTTCTCTCACACACACAAAAACGTGCGCACACAAGCAGGCAAGCACCCAGACACAGGCAGACAGACCTTCACACAAAAGACGCAGGTGGGATAAAAGCCATTTTACGCCCCTTATCTCCTGTGGCTTTCTTAATTGCTGCTATTGCTGCTGTCAGCGGGATGCCTGGATTCGAGTGTGTGCACAAATGCACACCATGGTGTAAATGTGATTGACAGCGCAGGGACTGAATGGACCCTGCTCTGTCAAACACAGCGTGGTGGTGAACACCGGACATTATGCAGCTGAGCCCTGCTGAATTGTTTAGAGGTGGCTCAGCTTGGGCTAGAGACGCTTTGACTGTCAGACAGCCTCGTTCGTGTGCGTGAGCCAAAGCAACAATGAGCCTACCTTTGATGAGTACCGGTACTCTCCTTGGCCGCAGAGAGGTGCCGGTACTCAGAGTGGTAATAATGAGAAGTGCCGGTACTCAATGCCGGTGAGTACCAGCCCATTTAAAGCACTGCCTCCCATAGAGATGCCAACCGCATGAGCCTCCTTAAGACCCTGATACGCAAAAACGGTTTGAGAAATGTTGCTGTTTTGGTTATTGACCGTGCTTTGAGTGAATGTCTGTCTATAAATTCACAAAGGATACCACAAGTCCTAGGATTCTGCAACAGTCATAGTTTTTATAGGAGTTTTATACAATGTAGGTTATTTTAATAACAGAAAGTTCGTCAAGTTAACATTTCCAACAAATCGATATCACAGTTTTTAGCAATAAAAACTGGCAAGTTGACATTTGCAGATCTGCCACTCAAGTGATGTTATTTGTAAGCTTCACTCTCAGAGCCTGTGGAAGAAACGGACCCAATGCTTACATTAGTATATATCATAAAACTAATGCACATTGTGTGGATCCTTCACTACTTAAAGCTGTTTTAATAGATTTTGATCAAAAATTGAAATTATACTTACAAAATATATAATGTACAGCACAGTCTTAAGGCAAGCACCATCACAGGAACACTTCTGCTCAGGTATTTCAATAGAGCTAATGGAAGTTCTAGATGCAGCCAAAGATAGCAAGGCCTGTCTTGAACTTTGCGAGTGTGTGTCCTGTACAGACATTCTCATAAACAGTAAACATTGTTAACACGTAGCTGCCTTGATCAATTAATGAAAGTAGGTTGAGCTTTCAACGAGTTCCCTGGATTCTCAATCACTTGCCAGTCCAGGAAATGCACTCTGCTTGAGGCACTCATTGACTTTCCAAGACGTTTTGCATATTTCATTAAAATGTATGCACCAATGTCATGAAAATTACTTATCAGGCACACCAGTCATGATATATCCTTCAAGCCTAAGGAAATATTGTCGATTAGAAGACTGGAATGTTGAGATCTTCAGTGAAGGCAATAGTGTGGAAAAGGGCTAATAATGAAGGACACAGTCCTGTTCATTAAAGGAGAGACCTGGACTAGAACTGTAACTAATGGTGTTCTTTGATCAATAGTTATACGAATCAGACGCTTATCACTCAACATGTCTGCCACTGTTTCTAACAATGTAGACATTCTCAACTTTTTCTCGGGATTTCAACTTTTGTAGAGGACTCTTTAAGGTCGACTTAATAATGTGACATGTTCTCATCCACTTGTATTATTATTTTGCTAATAGGTGTACAATTGCAGAGGAATTTCTCTGTAGACATATTTCCAAATGCCAGTATAAACAAATATTTTCATATTTTCTTTCCAGATGCTGAATTGCGAGAAGCCTCTGAAAAATACACCACTATAGATCTAATAAATTGTTAATGTTGCATAATAGAGATGACCAGCAAAGATCCATTGAGAAACAGATCAGCCACCGATTTACTTTTATCCGCTAACCAACATAAGGCTTCATTACTCTAGTTATGTTGTTGTGATCCAATTGGGGGCAACAGGGCAGGTGTAAGCAGCTGCAAAGCAATTGGTGGGTCTTCTTGAATACACAGTGCATTCTGGCCATTCTAGAAGCAATCGTGATTAAAGGACTCTCGGAGCTCTTGTAAATATGAGACATTGCAATGATCCTACCCCAATTGACGCTTAGCTTGAATTATCTAGTCATTAATTGTACTCAAAGTTTAGATTTCCTCTTCTTTCATTCCTGAGGGTCATTGTGAGTGTAAATTGTTATTTATCCAGGCGTCTGCAAATACACCTTTAAAATGCATAGTTCGTCTGTGCTTCCAAAAGTCCCAACAGCAGGTCCGGTCATCTCTGTGGTCTAGTGCGCATTAACCAAGATTTCACAAGTTGCATCTGGGAATGCCTTCACGTATGTACACTACACAAGGCTCCACCATTTATAATATGATTAGAACAGTTATATATGTGCCCAGGGGCAAAGGCTATAGTGGAAATGGGTCCTGGAACTTTGAGTGCAGACGAGCCCCAAATGGTGTGCAATAGAGAAAATGTCTGCTTGGTGGGTATTAGACTACCATGTGTGATCCCTCAAACTCAGATAGGTTCTTCAATCAACAAATGTCATTTCTGTCATACCTAGCGTGTACATTTTAGGCAAACCACAGTTCCACTCATTTCAAAGTGCCAGGAGTTTCGTCTTTGTCTGATATCGGGCTGGACAACTTAAAATACCTTCCACATGTACAGAACAGATATAAGGTCTGCTGTGTGGATCTGATAATATGTGTGGTCTTCACACTTCATGAGAAATACAAATAATATGCTGTTCCTGTTTAGTTAAAAATGAGGCAGTTCAAGGGATTTAGAAAAATTCGGTCAAGAATGACTAAGAAGTGGGAATCCATTTTATTGGAATTTAGGGCCCTCACACGCCCAAATGGGTGTCATGCTTCATTATCGGGCTGCTGCTCGTTGATCTCTTGTGTGACCAGTCACACAAAAGAGCACTCATCTGAGACATTATTTTCAGCCTTGTGCCTTTTGTTTTGCTTTTATTCAGCGTAGGAGACCTATTCATAAAAATTATTGTTATTGGTACTCCCAACTCTGTTTTATTTCACTAGTCTTACACACACTGTTTTACATCTTCACTCACTAGGTCCCTCAGCCCCACAGCACCAAACGGCTATTGGAAAAAAGGGCTCCGCCAAAGTGATCCCTCATTAGGAGCCCATCGGGTATTGCAGCGTCGACCCAATGAGGGGCAGCCTGATGATGAAGCATGACACCCATTTGGGTGTGTGAGGGCCCTAAATTCAAATAAAATTGATTCCCACCTCTTAGTCATTCTTGACTGAATTTATCTATATCCCTTCAACTGCCTCATTTTTAACTAAACAGGAACAGCATATTAATTGTATTTCTCATGATTATGGGCACATGTGCTGGACCTTGCCAAAAGCCCTTCTGTCCCTCTTTTGTATGTCTTCACAATTCACGCATGACCCTCTACCAATAATATTCCGGCAACAGAGCCCAATTTATATGTTTCAGAACAACCTATAGCTTTACTGATTTTAAGAGTCCCACCACCAGTTGAACTCAAGGGTACAGGCTGTGTTCATTAATGGTCCCAGGGACTAGAAATCCCAGAGCACGACTGTGGCTAAAAAGTGTGGCCTATACTACCTTGGTCTGTCCTCTCCACTAACATTTGGCACTCCAGACACAGATCTCAAAATTTCACTTAATACTGCTGATAACTCGGCAATCCCAGGATTCATTTGCAGTCAATTTAAGCATTCTACTGCTATTGAGAACACCACCAAAACATTTTCATTGCTTTTTACTAGTAAAGTTCATATGGAAGATATCTCAGAACTTTTAACTCCTGTGGCATCTGTTGTAAATTAAAGTATGTGGCATGAACTTCAGTCTACTTTAAGGAGATGCCAACCAGCCATCTGACAATTCATTTGACGCAGCTAAACATTCATTAGTGGGGAAGGCCTACGGAAGTACTTGTGGGAATCATTAGAAAGAGTGGCTAATGCTTCTCTCTGAAGTATCATCAGAAAGAAGTGAAAAGTTAATTACCCCTGGGCTATCTGTAAAAGACATGTAATTCCGATTCTGGGGACAAGAATGATCTAGCCTTCTTTTTAGTCTCAGTCAACATACTGAGGTCTTCAGCGACTAGCATTTAGCCGCTTGCTGGTGGTAATGAACTTGGCATAAATCAAACAACTAACATGAACCACCTGAGTCATTCAACATTTCATAGATGCTTTTCTTGCATCACATTTACCCTTAATGACAATAACAAGCATGACTCTACAACAGTGGAAAGTGATCTGCAGGAAATCTACCCAGTACTCCTCATGTCCACAAGTAGGTCAGCTTTTAGAGGTTTTACAGCTGAGTAAGAATCTGTTTCTGCCAATGACAAGGTTCCCAGCTACATTTACAATGTGAGAACAGCTATGATTCCTTTTGACTCTTGAATAATTATGCCTTCTGCTTGAACTCATGGCAATAGTTATCCTCTACCTCAATAACCCAACTTGCCTGTCTGATCTCAACCCAGTCAACCTCCAAAACTTAAAAGCTTGGTACCAAACTGACCTTCGTAAAGCAAAAAGGACTTCAGGTCCTGGTTGACATTTAAATAATTAGAGATGAAGTTGACACTTGCCTATTAGTACCATTAGACTGTCAACAGCTTTCAACACCATCATTCAAACATCCATCCTCAACATTGTATCCTCAAGAATGGATACTCGACTCACATGAATCTTCCTCTTATTGAATAATCTGCGGCACACCTGAAGCATCAATTGTCTCACCACACCTATTTAATCTATGCATGGAACCACTGAGTGTGATGATCCAAGATGAGCACATTTACATACACCGATACGCACATGATTCCCAGCAGCATCTCGAACTATGCTTAGCTCCGGGAAACCCATTGGGTAGCTGTGCGCTCTATAAGTGGGAATAATAAATAAATCCTCAAAGTGTCCATCACATTGCAACTTTAAAACCTTCCTAGGTAAATTAATAGAGTGGATGTCTGCCTTTTCTCTGAAACCTAATAATTCTTGCTTCTGTTCACCAATGACTTCCCCTGACTAGTTCACTCTCTATGACACCTTTTGTCAATTTTCTGGACTTCACCATTGATTCAAACTTAAGCTTGAATGAACAGGTCAATGGCCTGGCAACAACTGCTTCCTACCAACTTCATCTGCTAAGGAAGATTAAAACCATCATGTCTCCTGAAGATCTGAGGATGGCAGCCTAGACGTAGTGCTTATCGACCTCTATGGAGGCAATTATCTACTAGCTGGCTTACCAAAAACTAGGCCTTCATTAAATGTTAAATACCCTGGCGCAATTCACATAACTTTGGTAAATTACGTCATCCTGCTACTTAATGTGATTATGTGCGACTCACAGCAAAAATGTAACAAAAACACGCCATTCAATGTAAAAATGTACCACAAGCACACAGGAAAAACATAACGCTAGAGGCTGTTCATCACAATGCTTCTATTCTTTTGCACATTTTTTTTGTGCAATATGCATTCTTGAATCTAAAACCGACAGGACGTAGTTCACACTAAAATACAATACTAAATGAAAGATTCGCATTTTGAGTAATTAATTGTAATTTTGTAGTATTTTTCAAAATTTCTAAAACAAATCATGAGAATTTCACACACCCCTACCCAAAAATACAATTGTATCTCACACGGGATCCCTTCAAGCGCCATGCATTCCACTAAAAAGAATCAAATCATATCAGCGCTTTTCTAAACCAATTCTAATGAATGAACTTCAGCATAGACTCCAAAACACATAATGCTATGCACTCCGGCCTTCCACTCGACACCACTGGAGGATACAGGTTGACAAGAAGCAAAACCTAAATCCTTCTAGATATTAGGAAAGCAAGGAAAACTAAGGCTTCATACTAGTTCTCCTTTTGTTTACCCCCCAGAATATAGAACTGGGGGCCTCATGTACAAATATCCAACTAAGAAATCGTAAATTAGAACAGATATCAATTTGCAATTATTTATTTCATATTTGGAATGAAAGGAAGAGTTAGTTTGCTTAGCAATGTATGCTCTAGCACGGTATTTAAGGTTTTTCAAAAGATTGAGATCTCAAAATAAAGTGGACTGCTTTTGATTGATGGAAAGCCTGACCGTAACGTACAAACGTTTCTTTTAATGTGAGAGTCTACGAGGCCCATTCGCTATGTAAGTATACAAGTTTATTTAAGTCACATGTACTTTTACTACTACACATAGAATTCAGCACTTTTTTCCAGTCACTCTTTCCAAGTATTGATTTATATCTAGGTATAGACTTAACATGTCACCACCCCCTCAACTAATAGAAAGTTACTATTAGTAACTTTGCATGCATAGTGGGAGATCAGCCCCACCGTCACAAAGATTTTACGATGGAAAAGTATATGGAAAATATAATGTTTGTTAAAACAATTATTTAAAAAATGTTACTATAAACTATAAATACCATATATTTTTTTTTTTATCTAGAAATAATAAAATGGAATGTTCATCATCATCAACTTTATTTCGGGCACTTGCCCATCAAACACTTCAAACATAAAAAAAGACATGACATAAATAAAAAAATCCTTGTTTAAAAAAAATATTGCCTTAAAAATTTACATCAATTCAACAGTGGTTTCTGGAGTCACATTACAAAAAGAATTAAAAACATAAATACAACAGCATGATATTTTCATAAAAACAGTTGTTAAGTTTTCAGCGCATAGCACCCATCGATACATCGAGGTTGGGGTAATAATAAACAACCTGGGCTGAGCTCTTAGATGGGTGCCTGCAATGTTTAGATGAGACTCACACCTTTTTCTTAAATAGCCATATTGCATATAGGAATCGGCTGATTCCAAAGGCTGTAACTTGGATTATATTTGTGCGCAAAATTCGGTAAGCCTTCTGGTGGTGTCTCACTTCAATGGAAGAGCAGAATGGTTCGAGCCAATTACACCTGGGCCTATCATATTTGGGGCAGAAAAATAGCGCATGTTCAGTATCCTCACCTGCATATTTTAGAACACACATGCTGCCGATATCGGTTGATAGGTTTTCCAATTATGTGTAAATTTGTTGACTAACAGTGTTCACAACCTAAATGTTATAAATAGTGTGCGAGATATAGGTGTTTGGGTTGGATCTGATATAGACATAGCTCTTTTGCAGGGGTGGGTTTACAGTCTAGAAATTATTACACCAGACAGCCAGACCCACAGACTTAGCCTTACTGTGGTATTCAATGGTATTTCTGTTCCAGAAGGCGGCTTTGAATCTGGCCTTTGTGCCCTCTCTAATAGTGGTTGGAATATTCTAGTGTTCTCCCATGCCTAAATCGCTGAGATGCAATTTAACAAGCTTAAACCAGGGAGTCAGTTGTGCCTTATTCAGGCCTTCATTCACTGCCAATCTATAATGATGGAGCTCGTCAGTATAAAATAAAAACAAAGAGCGGTCCCTTTTGTGTCAATCACTCTAGCTGTCAATAAAACAAATTAATTAGATCTTCATGTAATCCTAGCATGCAATCCCTCTGTCAAAACGCTAAACACAGTTGTATGTAAAGATGTCTTATTTAATAAAAATAAAATATTTTCTAATACAAAATGTTCTTACTATAATTCTGGTCATAAAATGAATACATTAAACTCCATACATAGAAACTTCAGAGATACACTTCATCATTCATTAAAATTAAACACATCGTAAAATAAGTTAAAACCAAGGTCATAAAATCCTCTAATCTGTTATGCACTAATTGTCGACGCAGGATTACGGTGGAAAAAACTTGATGCACACCACCTCAAGACAAAAGCATACCATCTTTAATCATCCAGATATAGCAGCATAAACATATCTGATGTGTATTTTTTCATTATTCATCAGCCAAATAATGTCTCTCATTGTTTCAATCTAACTTTCAATGTTAAGAATAGAGCACCACATTGTAATATATCACAGGCTATTTTACGTTAGGTTTGTTGGAAATGATCCATCACCTTCCTTGAATTAATCAGGATGGTCTTTGAGGGTGGTATTCGCTAAATTTAGATATGATTCTTTATTAGAGACCCTATAGAAATCATGAAAAATGAATGAGCCAAGGACCAAAAACTTACATCATCTTAGATCCTCTTGGGTCTAATAAGTCAGGCTATATTCTAGTTAACACTTCCACTTGATATTAGCAGGAAGTAAACCCCTCCAGTGGGCTTTAGCGAGATGGTTACTCTGTTGGTATTGAGGACAGGAACATATTAGCAAATTTATCTCTAAGGGGCCACTACATATCAATGTTCTTTCTTTTATAGCATTGTACTGCCTACCTTGATTTGACACTGATATATTATTCCACAAGTTGTCTTTATTCATTAGGTTTATTACCTCATGACAGGGCCACTCTGTTCCTGTTCAATGTGCTTAATGTGTTGCAAGATTTTTTCGTTAGTCTTCCCTTAATTTTCTGTTGGAAATGTTACAGAATCAGAAAATATGCCTGAGGCCAGTTATCAACACACCATGTACATATTAAAGTGTTTTACTGGTTTCTAACACTTAGGGGCCTATTATGATTGCGGATTTCCCGCATCCTCCGGGCCGGCGGAAGCCACCGCCGGCCCGGAGGATGCGGGAAAACCGCCGCGAAGCCTAGAAAGACCAACCGCCATATTAGGATGGCTGGTCGTCTTGCATTCAGTCTGCAGCTTTTCCGCCACGGTCGCCTTCCGACTGAGGCGGAAAAGCTTTAACATGGCTGGCAGTGTCTATCAGACACCGCCAGCCATATTATGATGGTGTAAAATGTATGCTTTTCCGTGGCGGCTTTTCCGCCGTGGAAAAGCATACGGACCTTCACCTCGGGGGCCCGTTGCGGGCCCCCTGGGTGAAGGGGGGTAGGGGGTCAACATTGGGGGTACCTATGGTACCCCCCTGCATTTGCGTGAACAAAGCAGCAGGCACCGAGCGGTGCCTGCCGCTTTGTGCACACAAATGCGGTGAATGCATTTTTAACATTGCGGCGGGTGCAGCTTGAAGCTGCACCCGCCGCAATGTTAATGATAGAGGATGTGACCGCCACCCTGGCGGTCACATCCTAATCTGCACGGAGGGAACGCCGCAGCCCATGCGGAGGTTCCCTCCTACTCTGGGGTCGCAGACGGACTCAAGTCCGTCCGCGATCCTAATCGACCCCTTAAAATGGACTGAGTAGTATTGTATTAATCGCAGTCACCGGTTTAATGGTAATTTATACTGACAGGGTTCACATTCCCCTCCTTTTTAGAATATTTTATTTTCATTAGCTGAACCAACCATGTTGGTTACATTTTGATCAACCATGTTTATTTTATGGAAGCTGTGGTGGGTCTAAAAATTGTATACACAAACCATTTCTGATTGGTGGAACTATCCTTTATCATGTGTTATATATATATATATATATATATATATATATGTATCCAGGTGTGTTCCGTTGATGCTTCATTAAAATACCATGATAATCCCTTTCCATGCTATTGGTACTGACATATTTCTATATTGAAATGATACGGCTAAAGCCCACTGGAGGGGTTTACTTCTTGCTAAGATCAAGTGGAAGTGTTAACTACAATATAGCCTGACTTATTAGATGCAAGAGGATCTAAGATGATGTAAGTTGTTAGTCATTGGCTCATTCGTTTATCATTATAGCTATAAGACCCCTAAAAAAAGGCTCATATCTTATTTTAGTGAATAACACCATTAAAGGCCATCCTAATTAATTCGAGGAAGGTGATGGATCTTTTCCAACAGACCTGGGCCCACTCCAAGAGACCATTTACTTTGATCTGTGAGCACTTTTCACAACAAATTTGGGCCTGCATCAGCTGGGCAGTTGCTGGTTAGCTAATGCAAAACAGTCTCCAGCACATGCAGGAAGGGTAACTGTAACATTCTAAAAATTACCCTTTTCATCTATTTAATGGGAATCTGATATTACCATAGATTGGGTGGTTATTAAACATAAAAATAAGTCTTTGAATGGAGGTCGAATTTGCTGGTACATTTCAATAGTTATAGATTAAGGTGTATACACCATATTTTGACTTTTTCTATGTTCCTTTTTTTTATTTTAAAACGTTTTTATTTGCAGTGACAAAAAGCAATACAGAGGCATGACATTTAGACCCCCCACCCTGTTAAACTAGCGATTAAGTGACACAGAAAGAAAAAAAAGACAAGCCACAAGTAGATAGCACTGTGGAGTCGAGAAAATGGTAATAAAAAAAAGAGGAAGAAAAGAAAGGAAGCAGGCGAGGAAGGAAAGAAAAAAGAAAAAAAAATGCGAAAAGACAGAAGATAGGCGAGGGAGAAAAAAAAAGAAACCGCAGGCCGGACTAACGCGGCTGCTCCAGCCAAGACGTTAGCTCTTCCCATATGTCCAGACCCTTCTTCCACCCTTTACGGCCTTTCCTAGCACAGACAGCTTTCTCTAGGTGGCATGTTGCGACTAGCCTAGCCAGCCACTGAGAGAATGGTGGGGGGTCGGCATCCAGCCATGCGGAAGCAACAAAGATCCTCCACACTGCCATTGCAATAAAAATGAATTCCCCGCCTTTGTTCCTAATGGTTTCGGACTGTGTCCCCAACAGGATGACTGTGGGGGTTAGCACAATGGTCTGAGCGGTGACTTCCCTTAAAATGTTCTGTACCTTAAAAAGGATTGGAGCAAGTTTAGGACAGGTTGCAAATATATGAACTGAGTTGGCACCAAATTCCACTAGTATAGCATAATATTGGGGAAGGCCCACCCGCCCGTTCTCTGGGGAGAGACAGTTGCCTTAGAGCCCACCTTGGTTGTGAGTAGGCCCAGATAAACCGCATAAATATTTGCTGGAATTTCTGCAGATTGGTTTTGCTGAAAGAAGTAAAGAAGTTTAGGAAAGTATGCCATTTTGTTTACGTTGCATCTACCAACAAGGGTCAGGTGAGGGCTATCGATTTGTTTAAGGGCCTTCTTGGTATCTGCCGCGAGAGGGGCTAAATTCCCGGTTACAATTTCATCGATGTAAGCAGATATGACAACCCCCAAGTATTTAGCCTTTGGCACTACCCGGGCGTCGGTCCAGGTGATTTCCCTGTTTACAATTATTTGGGGTTTTTTGTTGATCAAAGCATAACCCGAAATGTTCCGAAATTATTGTGCCTCAATTTCCAATGCCAATATAGCATTCTCGGGATCAGGGGAAGTTATGGCCAGGTCGTCAGCATAAGCCATAATTTTAATGTTGTTGCCCTGGATGCTAGTTGCTATGTTAGCGGGGTTCCTTTCAATTTTCTTAATGAATGGGTCTATGTAGAAGGAAAATAATATGGGGGGTAGCAGGGACAGCCCTGCCAGGTACCCCGGGAGATATTAAATTGGTCAGTAAGTCGCCCATTGATGGAGACACAGCCCGTCAGCTTTTGGTATAGAGCCCGTACTGTCTGTGTGAGTCTTGGCCCAAAACCCATTCTGCCCATGACAGCCCACAAGAACCGCCAGCAGACCCGGTCAAATGCTTTTTCAGCATCTAGTAGTGTTAGTGACATTGGGTCTCCTGCTGCCTGCGCTGCATCAAACAGAGGTAATAGTCCACCTGACATGTTCTGTAGTGCCTTTTTTTGGGATGAATCCGTGCTGCCATTCTGAGAATAGGGACTCGGCCACAGAAGATATTTTAGTTGCCAATATTTTAGAGAAGACTTTGGAGTCGCAGTTGATGAGTGTGATGAGTCTGGATGAGCCCATTTCTAACGGCGACTTACCCTTTTTGGGGAATATAGATATTCTGGCATTAGAGTAGGAGGCAGGAGGGGGAACCCCATTGAAAATAGAAGTTACCACGTCGGTGAAAATTGATTTGAGGAGCAAAAATGCCATCCATTCATGCGGCTTTTCCATTTGGTAAACTAGATATGGCTTCCTTAATCTCGTCCCAGGTTGGGGTAAGATCTAGCACTTCGCTATTGTCAGAGGCAAGCTGTCTAAGGTCGACCTCACTTAAGTAGCTGGCTATCTCACTTTCGATTGAACCAGCTGCACTGCAATTCTCTTCCGTGTAAAACTCTTGCATTAGAGTCTTTGGTCTCAGTCCCTGTGGCAAGTTTGATTTCGTGTATTTCACTGCTTGTGGACTGTTGCCTGGTCTTGACGGCAAGGTGATGCCCAATGCAGTCACTGCACTCGTAATTTTTTTCCCGCAATGTTGCCCATTTAGCTGTAGTTTTTCCCGCGAATACTGCTCCTATTTCTGCTTTAGCAAAAATTACATCTTTTTGGACATTCTCAATATCCTGTCCCGACTTGACCATTAATACCAGTTTCGTTTCTGCACTCCTTAGTTTTTCCTAAA
Organism: Lissotriton helveticus; assembly: GCF_964261635.1. Lineage (NCBI taxonomy): Eukaryota > Metazoa > Chordata > Amphibia > Caudata > Salamandridae > Lissotriton > Lissotriton helveticus. The sequence continues at coordinate 498,397,146 of NC_136063.1, forward strand.
GATCACTCATTAGCGACTACTCCTTCCTATTCTTCCTTGCTGAAAACCTCACGGTTTCGCCCCGAACACCCACCTTTAGCGTATCCCAGACAGTCATCATTGAGGCAGTTCCGATGTTTATTTCCAGGAACTCCTGAATCCAGCCTTGCATGTGGACCCGATAGCCTGCATCTTGCAAAAGGGCTTTCTCAAAGCTCCACCTTGGTGCCTTCTTCCAGTTCCCTAATCCCTTAATGTTTAATATAAGAGGATTGTGATCTGACATAAAACGAGGTGCAGTGACTATAGTGCAGTTACTAAGTAGTGAAGACAAAACAAAGAAATAATCTAACCTAACAAGAGTGTGATGTGGGGCAGGGAAATAGGTGTAGCCAGGTTGCATTGGGTTTAAACTAGCCCAAATGTCGCTTAGCTCATGGATCTGAGCTAGGTTAGCTAGAGCTTGGAATACTAGGGGCTTTCTGCCTTTGTACCTCCATTTGCTATCTGTTTTCCAGTCACTGGGCAGATGTATATTAAGGTCACCACATAGGATGATTGGGGTGGGCCAGTGGGCTAATCCCGAGACCAGGTTAATGATCCCTGGGTCATCTGTATTGCGGCGGTATAATGAGCAGAGGGTAAAAGGAAGATTAGGAGGAAGGTGGCATTCAGTTATTATCCATCTGCCCAGTGAGTCCGATTTAACATGGGGATTTTTAAGAGAAAGTCTTCTATCTACCATGATTCCTACCCCTTTTATTTTGGCACCCTGTGTGGTGGCCCCCACGATTTTGAACCCCAACGTGTCTAATAAATGTTTCTGCGAGCCCTCTATGTGGGTCTCCTGGAGGCAGATGATGTTACCTCCTAGAGAGTGTAGACCTTGTGCTACAGTTTGCCTTTTTGCGGCGTTGCTCAGCCTGCAATTGTTGGCGGAGATGAACCTAAGCTAGACTATCTTAGCCATTTAAGTGTTGGAAGGAAACGTGATAAAAGCATTTCTTGAGCCTTGGAGTGTGTCTCTCTTGGTGAGGTTTTTTTTTTTAGCCTCTCCCAGTATCTTGATAAGTGAGTGCGTAAGTGTGTGCGTGCCAGAGAGTGCCCTTGTTTCTTTTGTGCCATTTTCAGTGCCTGTCCAATCCCCCTAATCAGGAATAACCTGAATGATGGTAGTCAGTCATGAGTCCCGACTGTCGACCACGCCTGAAAAAAAAACAAATTAAATTCTCATTCGGCTAGTAACCCCCTTTTTGGGGGGGGCCGAAAAACAAAAAGAAAAATGCAAAGAAAAACAAAGGACTGCTCAATTAATCAATCGTCAGATTCACATAGAGCTGCCCTAATGTGGCCAACCCCATGGCCCTAGGAGGCTTGAAGATTTAAAGAGGACTGTAAGAATGAAAGTAGAGACAAAAAGAGGACAGCAAGGGGCAGAGGGTGAGCTTTTCATCCAAGACTCTTCTTGGATTTCAGCTCATTCAAGTATTCGCCCGCTTTAACTTCGGACAAAAAGACTTTGGTACCCCCGTTCAAGATTACTTTTAGTCTGGCGGGGTTCATTAGGTAAACTTCAGCCCCCAGTTGCTGAAACGTGGAAATCAATTGCCTCAAACGCCATCTCTGCTCTACTGTCTGGTGGCAAAAATCGGGTTTTGTGAAGAATGTTATGCCATTAGCCCCTTTTTTGGAGTTAGGACGAGCCTGGTCATAGATTAGCTGCCTAAGGAGGAAATTGCCAAAGTAAACCAGGAATACTCTTGGCTGTCCCCCAGTGGCATTGCCGCCATCACGCTGCCGTCTCTGGTTAAAGGGGAAGCGCTGCGCCCTCTGCACCTCACAGTCCCTGTCCCAACCCCGTTGGTCAGGGAAGGATTCCTGCAAAAGTTTTACGATGAAACGTCTAGGGTCGTCCCCTTCCTTCCCCTCCGGAATACCAAGCAGGCGGAGATTGTTCCTGCACTGGTGGTTCTCCTGCTCCTCCATCTTGGACATTAGATCTACCAGGCAGGCAGTATTGGACTCGCTCTGTTGTTTGGCTGCCGTGGATTCGGTCTCTAGGTGCTCGGTTCGTGCCTCCACCATAGAAACACGGTCGCTTATGTCAGTGCAGGTTTTGTTGAGCCGCCTTAGGCCTCCTTGCAATTTCTTAGCAGCACCTTTGGCTGCGTGATTGTCCGCTCGTACCTCCTCCTGAAACTCTTTGATAGAGGCCAGAATAGAAGCTAAGGAGGGCTCAGCAGTATCCATAGGCATGCTTTTATTTTTCCCCCACAGTGCTGTACTAGGGTCATCCTCGTCCAGAGGGTAAGACATTTGAGAGTCAGAGTAATCCCATTTTAATTGGTTGCGCCGCTTGCCCTTGCTTCTAGGTTTCTTTAACCGCTGAATCGTGCCAGTGTCTTTAGTTTAGACCTCACTATCACCCTCGCTTGTATCTGACCCCCCTCTCCCGATGAGGTAGGTGTACCGTCTGATACTGAGTAGAAGTGCTCAGGTCCTGTTTCCAGAGTCCAAGGAACTTGTGCCCCAACAGGAGTTTCTAGGCTCTGGATAAAGTTGGCTATGCCAGTCATCTTGTCCTCCGGAGCTGCAAGAGGGGTGCCATGATTAGTGCCAGGATTAGTGTTATCAGGGCCTTCGCGCAAATTCTGTGCTACGGGGTGCAGGGTTGTAAAGATGTGTTGCTCGGTTCCTCAGTTCAGGGGTTCAGCAGCAGATGCATAGAGAGAAATGCCTGAGTTCATGCCAGAGTCCGCAGTCCCAGCTGAGGTATCTTCGTCACCTGTGTCTATGCGCGGCCCTTCCCCTGGTGTAGTTGTGACCGGGTCAGCCTCCTGGTAAGTCTCCTGGTTAAATGTTGAGCCAGCCTCTTGCTGCAAGCCCAGTATAAGTGCTGGTGTAATCGGTGGGACCAAGGGGGCATTCTCAGTGGGAGGTGTAGGCGCAGGGGTCTTGTGGTTATTACACGAGGTTTGCGCTTTAGTGCCTAGATATATTTTTGCTAGGGGCTGCTGCGTAGCTGAGTCTTTTAAGTCTTTTAGATCTTTAGGCAGCCCACCTCCCCCTGCTCTGCCCAACATCTTTTTACTGGCACTAACCTCTTGCCTGGCTTTTGTGGCACTCTCTGTAGATGCGGCGTCCCTGGGTTCTCTGGATTGAGGGTTGGCTGTAGTCTTTGCCTTGCCGCCTTTCCTGGCTCCCCTGCTGTTCATGCTGGAGTGTTTGCCCAGCTGCCCGAAGAGCAGCCGCCGTCGTGTCCCGCCGAATCTGCGAGTGGGTGATGCTGCCGGAAAGCGAAAATCCAAGCGAATATCAGATTTTAGCACTTTCCTGGTCAGGAAAAGAATCCAGCCCCAACCGGGCAGTGCGCGGAGATCTGCCAATAAGATACTGAGAAAAGAAGCCACCGAGTCAATAACAGCGCGCTGCTGAAGATCAAAGCCTCCCGCCGCAGCCTCTGCGTTGGAGCGAGCATCTGTGTCAGCATCGCGGCACAGGGCGCAGGGCGGCTAGCCGTTTGTGCACGCATCTGGCGTGAGCAGCCAAGCAGCGCGGATCCTCATGCTGACTCCATCTTGCTCTTGTATGAGCAATTACCGCTCCACTTTTTCTATGTTCCTGTTGCAGAATGACCAGTGACAATGACATTTTGGGTCTAGTCACTGGGAGAACTTGCCATTTGTAATGTCACACATGTTCCACTCTTAATTAGTATGCACCCTACCTTCTGGGCAGGAAGGTGGGTTATTTAGTTAGGTTTTCCTACCTGTCAAAAGGGTGAGATTGACAGGCCTAGGCAGCAGGGTTCAAGCTGCTACGGTCAGGCTACACAGGGAGGACTGAAGTCATGTTTTCATTGCTACTGTAGTGGATGACACAATAGGTCCTTCAGTCCACCTGTGGTATTTAACGTTCCATGTCAGGGATGTATTTCCACACTGTATACCTAGTAGTGTAGCTAGGCTCTCTGCCTTTGCCGCACGCGGCAAACACATGAAGAGTGGGGACAGGGAGGGGAATTGGTGGAACTGCCTCCAAAACTCATGCATCCCCCGCCACCCCTTGCTACGCCATTGCGTATACCATGGCCCTATAGAAATGTAATTTCGCCAATCATGGTTAAGCCAATTTTGACGTGCATAAAGGGGGAGCACAGGCACTTTGCTACTGTTCAGCAGGTGTACATTGCACAGAGTTCTACAAAAATCTGGGGTGACCATGGAGAAAAAGGTGATTTTCCTACAAGGAATAGGACAGGAATGTCAAAAGAATAAACAGAACTTCACATAAGATAGGTATGACTGCACAGGAAGATTGATAGAGTCATCTAGGAACTGCTTGATGATGTTTTAGAAAATTACAGTTAAAGGTACAATACCATATAACTTATCAACAGTTATGGCTGTACATTTTTCATTCATTTTCCACGTTTTCTGTGTGAAGCACATCAAAATATATTTAACTATATATGTCTAATAAAAGGATGTGCAAATTGCTAAAGTTAAGCAGCCATGCACAGAATCGATTGAACTTTTGAAATGTGCTAGGCAATACACCTTAAGACCTATATAAATACAATCCTAGTTTATAACCTAGATATTTTATTAAGGTCATGATTTATCTACGCAGTTTATACCCGTGTTCTGCCATATTTTCACTCTTATTTTTATTTCATCTCACGGGGCCTGGCCCAGAAGCATACACTGCTTTTACTAGCTGCTATATAGACAGCGCAGGACATTATAGCATCGTTCAATGGATATTTCTGTCCTCAGGACCCAGTGATCGATATTTCGTTACACACAGAGCAGAACCTGCACTGCATAAAGGGACCGCCTGCTCTGCTCCTATAGACACCCAGCAAATCATTTAACTAAGATTAGACAATACAACTTGAAATTAACCATAGGCATTAAAAAATATCTGTGAATTAATTTTAGAATGTGATTTTAATAGGTCTATGTTATTAAGCACTACGTACTGCTAGACCATAGGTACACTGGTATGATTTTTATACACCAGACCTGCTAAACTGTTCTACCTAAAGAGCAGAAAATAATATATAGGCATTAGCAATGATACGCACTCAGAGCAAGATCACGCCACGGAGATGCATATTTCAGCTCTCATCTGTAAGTGATCCACTCTGGAAAGTACTATGTGGCAGCACATTAAAAAGTCCTTTACCTCCCACCCCTGTCTTCTACCCCCAGCTCCATTCACACGTTCCTCTATATTTCATTCCTGTATCCTCCTCTCTCATCAGAACCACTGTGTCAGCTTTTAATTCTCTTCCCTCTCCTTCTATTCACTTCTCATCAAGGGCCCACCATGTTGCTGCCACATCTAAATACCAAACTGTCAGCCACATAGTCCCCTTTTATCCCAAATAAAACTGATCAAGCAAAACTGTTCTCAGAAACCTTCCTTTCTGTTCCGGGTCCAAACTCTTATGTGCTTATCATCTTTCCAGTCACCCAGAAGTCTAACCACCGTTTCAGCTTCTAACTGTTCTTTGTTTCCATGTCACCCACTCTCCATTTTTTTAGCTGCAAAACATTTTCTGGTGCCTCATTTTTAAATCCATTACGGCTCTCTTCTCCGTTATCTCTGCTAGTTTGTCTCGTTCTGTGCTCAGGCCCAATTGATCCTCACAACTCCTTTTGCTCTCCCTCCTGCGCCATTTTTAGATTCTGCTTGTTCACCCTAATTGCCACACAGCTTTTACGCTTCCCTTAGATCTGGAATGCCCTCCTCACTATAACAGCAAGTCTTTAACTATACCATGAAAACGGTTCTCCTTAACCAAGCATATTACTCATATCTAGCCGGAAAGCCATTTATTTCTGTTTTCCATTATGACACCTAATTGTGCGGGGTCTCCTCATTTGTCACAGAGCCTCGACATAAGTGTTAATTAAAGATTCCATTTATAAAACGTCATTGGACATATTCTGGACACAATGAAAAATGTATTCAGACTGGGCACTATTCCCTCATCTATTTCAATATTATTTGTTCGAAATGTTTTTCTTCTAAAAGCTCCCATCAGATATTAGAATTTTTGGCAGATATGCATTCCTTCAAAAAGTATTTTAAAATGATGATATGAAAAATATGGCAAGTGAGAATGTTGGGCTGGTTAAAACAGGAAAGGTACAGGAAAACATACAGTTGCTTACAGCTCTTCGGTTCACTTAAACTGCATCCGAAAGTTTTTTAACAAAAATGAAAACGAAAACAACAAAAGTGCGATTAAAATCGAGAATTAAATCAACATGTTTAATATGCGCATTGAAGAAAATAACATTGCAGAAGGCAACTGTCAACTCCGATTTCAATATCAAAGACACCTGTTAGCCACAGGGTCGCACTATGTTATGCAAAGCCTCGGTAACCCTGGTAACAACTATTACAGCACGCAACATTTCCAGGAGGCAAGTGCTGCTTGAGAACGATAATTCTCTTCAGGAGCCAATGTTTTCCCTTTCGCTCAAACTGGCCGTTCAGAGAAACATTTAAAACAATTTGCAAGTCTGACTCTGTGTACCGACATATTTCACCACTTTAATCGATTTAAGGCTACAAAAGTGCCATTTGAAACAACAGATGTTCCTTCAGACCCTGGCCACTTCAAAACAGGGGAGGTCTAGGCAAGGACACTCAAGGTCACCGCGCCTGCTGTCAGAGCTGACACATGCACGCCTGAGGTAATAGACTCTCCTTCCCGAGCCAGCTCTGGTATACTGTCATCGCGCACAGGGAAGGCCTCAGCAGCATCCGCGCGCGAGACCGCGTGAGCATGAGGAGCGCAACTGAAAAGAAATGAACTGAGTCAGGAGCGCAAGCTCTGTCTGGAGAGCTTGTTGAAATGTTGTGAAGTGCCAGAAAAAGTTCCAGTTAATATAATAATCCTCTGAGGATGGATACATATTTGCATGGCGGCCTCTGGCAGGCATCCGACTCTGTTCCACTTCCAAACACCCTGACACCCCATCCCCCCCCCCTTAACTGGCCTCCGCCCCTGCGTTCCTCCGGGAGCCCCCTACCTACGCTCCCTGCCCAGGGCCGCCATGAGCCTAGAGCTGCCGCTGAGCTCCCTGTATGTCAATGAACTTAATTGGCACAGAAAAGAACATAATTGCGGTATCATCTTTTAAAAAAAATGTAAGAACAAGCGTCCATGTCAGAAATTTCCCTATAGTAACACAATACTTGAACGGAATATTCAGGAACAGACACACAAAGCACCCTTACAAAATCGTCAAATCCACAGCAGTGCTTAATGTGTAAAGGTGGTTGCAGGTGCTGGGTACCACTACAGGACCACAGTTCATTTTATATTCACCAGACCGTGACCCACAGCAAAATAAAGAAATGCAAAAAAGTGAGAAAGATGAGAAAACAGCAACAAAGTGAGGAAGCAGTGATGAAAAACAACTTGTAATAAAGAGTTAAAAAAACAGGAAGTTAAGAGTGGGGGGAAAAAGAGGGTTGGGGAGACCAATAAGAATACTGGGAAAACCCCAAAGTTATCAAAGTTTCCTAAAGTTACTTTAAAAAATGGCGATATCAAGTGTTTATTTGGCGTTGGACAGTGACAAAACCCACTTGTTTCAAGGACGAGTCTTGTGAATGAGATTTTTTCGATGACACAATTATTTCTATATGGGGGAACTAACAAAGTACAAAAAGGGAAATTCATACTTTTCCTACACCCAGTGGCCGATTGTCTGCCTATAGACAATCTACAGAATAGTGTGAGGGGAACAAGTGTACGACTAGAAATCTACTAATTTCGTAGATTTCGGTCTCGGATGTGTGTGAGGTTAAACATTTTGTAAACCTATTAGAATGAGAGGTGAAAGGCATAAAATCATAGATTTTCTAATTCGTTTGTGAATCAGGTCCTGCAAATTGGGCAATTTCCAGGGTCCCCACCTTCCAGGAGTGTCCTGTGAAAATCAGCATTATCTCTCTCACCAGTGTCCTTCTCTGCCACAACTTCCTTCTCTATCTCTGCTTGCATCTGACTCTGTCTCTCTCCACTTACCCCTACCCCACCACTCTACGTTTCCAACTACCCAGCTCCTCACCTCTCTCTTGCTCTATTATCTTTCTCTCCCTACTTGACAACACCCCTCTTTCCCTAACTCTCTGCTTTTCTACCTCTGCTGAATTTTCTTGTTCCCTCACATCCCTCTGTCTGACTTATCTCGCTGTATCTTCCCCTCTTTCTGCTTCATTTTTTTACTCCCCACTTTTGTATCTGATAGTAGCTCATATATCTCTACAGCATACATCACTAAAATCCATCTTCTCTCCAACTCACTTCCCTATCTACTGCTCTCTCTAACAAACACTGTCACCTGTCTCTACCACCCTTGATCTCGGCTTCTCCAATTAATCTGTCATTTTCTCTCTCTCCTAAATTCACCTCACTTCTTCGAACTCAACCCTATTTATTTTCCCTCTTGTTGCCTGTGTCTACACCTGTATTTACCTACTCCTCTTATTTCTTAAATCTCTATCTATATCTCTAATGGTCCTCCCTTAGAACCTCTCCTCACTACCACTGCGTGCCTACGCAACATCTTTACCACTCTATACCTTTTTCCTTTCTCACCTCTCCACCTTATCCCCCGCATGCCACTGCTGTGTTTCCATTTAACACCGTATTTATCTTTCACTTCTCTCTGGACCCCATCTCTATATCTTACCTCTCCACCTCTATATACCTCAACACTATCTACATTTCCCTCACCCCTATCCCTACTTTACTGTTCTCTACCTCACCTTTCTCTCCATCTCACATCTCACAATCTAATAGATCTACCCACCTCTGTTTGTTTGCCTCCTTTCTAATACCCTCTCAATATATCTCAAAATTCCTTTGCTTTTTCATCCCTCCACCTCACCTTTTTTTCCCCTTTTCCTTCATCTGCACCTCAATCAATCAATCAATGGGCATTTCTAGAGCACACCGCTACCTCGACAGAGGTATCCCGGTGCTGATAAAATAGACTAGAGAGACTGAGAAGCTCCAGATACTACCCCTGCCGAAAAAGCCAGGTTTTTAAAGCCTTTCTGAACTCATGTTCTGTTCCAAACATGCACAGATAGCTGGGAAAGGTGTTCCAAAGTTTGGCAGTCCTTACTGTGATGGACCTGCCTCCTTGTCGCATTTTTGCGAAACGAGGGACATCGATGAGACGCTGCTGTTTAGATCTCAAGGTCCGCTCCTGACAATATAGGCTAAGCCTCCACCTGAGGTAGCCCGGACTCTTGCCCTGGATGGCTTGAAAAGCGAGGGTGAGTGCCGTAAACTCAATCCTCCAGGCCACAAGGAGCCAGTGAATCTTCTTTCTGTTGTTCTTGTCTTTATCTGTCTCTGTAGCTCCTCTATTTCAAGCCATCTTCTATACATTACCCCTCTCTCTATGTGTAGTACATTTCTCTACCTCACCTCTTTGCTTATACCTCATTACTTTCGCCTCTCTCTCAACCCCTCTAGCAACATCAACTTTTTCACTACCTCATTTATGTAGTTCCAATAAACAGATTTTCTCTCCACAACTCATCTCTCTATCATTCACCTTTCCTGCTTCCTCTTTCTCTACTTCATCATTCTCTTTACCTAAAAGTTTTTACATAACCCACTGTCATTTCCCTCTCTACATCAACACTCTCAATGATTTGCACTTCTCCAACTCTTTACCTAGATATCCCCACCTCTCTCTGCCTCTAACTCTAATCTATCATCTTACCTCTCTTTCTACCTTACCCCTTGCAGTACCTCAACTCTCTCCATTACCTTACATTTACTTCACTCTATATCTAGGTGTTTCTAGCCCTCTACCTCGATGCAAAACATTATCTCTCTACCTCTTTTTCTAAACCGGTCTCATTTGGTCTCTCTGTAAACCTCTTTTTGGCAAACTCACCTTTCTCTCTATACCTTAACTTTTCTTACCTCACCTGTCTCTCTAACTCATCTCTATTGCTATTTCCCTTCTACGTCTACTTCTTCTCTGTCGCTATGCCATTCACATTTCCTGTCGGTCCTTTTCCTGTCCCCTATGCCTACCATGTCCCTTACTAAGCAGACCCAGTGGTTGCTTAGTAAGCACACACTTTCGCCTATGGAATTGTGAAAAATCCTTAGAGAAGTGCTTTCACTTTAACTGTTACAGTGAGAATGCTAGCTGGAAATGGGGGGTTTACTTTTAAATAAGAATACCCTGCAATTAAAGCTATCATTTCAAATACTAAAAGCCAGATGTACAATGGCTTTTTTCAGTCGCAAATGGAAAATTAAGCGGTTTACGACTGCTAAATAGCCTTTTCACACATACTCCCCCTATTTTGTGAGTCGGTAAACTATTACCAACTCGCAAAATAGGGTTTGTGAGTCGCTATTAGGAAGGGTTGTGCGAAGGGCGTCTCTTCCGAATAGTGAGTCGCAGGGGCATGTACGATTGTTTTGAGACCAGAATTTGGTCTCAAAACAATCGCAGTTACTACCTACTTCAAGTAGGTGGTAAACCACTTACAAAGGGGAAGGGGTCCCTTCCCCTTTGTGATTGGTAGCAAAAACGTTTTTAAGAGTAGGCAGTGGTCCCATGTACCATGTACCATGCATCACTGCCTACCTTTGAAAAATGAAACAGAAATGTTTTCTTTTTTAAATTTAAGGAAAACGGGCTGCATTTCAAAAAATAAAAAGTTGCTTTATTTAAAAGCAAACACAGTCATGGTAGTCTGCTGTCTCCAGCAGGCCACCAGCCCTGTGTTATTGCCCATTCCCAATGGGTAGTAAATTGCGACCAACCTCATGAATATTGATGAACCTGGTCTCTTGCTTCCCATTTTGGAATTGCTAATGTGTCTAAGACACATTAGTACATTTTATTTTTGAATTGTCTAATTGCAAGTTGCAAAAAATCGCAATTAGAGACTCAGAAAAAATGAAATGGTCGTACATTTGGCTCTAGCTGTTGTATTTTAATATTATTCACTAATCTACTAAACATCCATTAAGTCATTCTTGCAGTGTGGTTACTACCATGATAAGAAACGGCAGCTTAGACACTGAACTGACCTCTATGTAAAATGATTTCAGCCAAAAAAAATCTAACTCCAGTCACAAGAAGAAATTGCTTTATCAATACTTGTGCAAGCTTTCTTTTGGGGCTATTTGGCTGGTGGATCCAGGGCTGCTTGAGCTTTCATCAGGTTTTTTAGTGTGTAAATGTTTCTGAAAGTTTAAGGTGCAAATTAATTCTGTTGGGTCATGAGGTCCGAGATTGCTGAAATGGATACTGCAAAGTTGTTCCACACAGAGGGCCCAAAAATAAATCTTAATAAAAAAGGTAGTAGTGGACTCTAAATCACACCTCGTACTAATATATAAATTGTAGTGGGTATATCATAGTAAGTAAAAAGCACAAATAATTGATTTGGGATGGTGCTTATAAGGTTATCCCACACCCTACTACCAAAGGTGTGAGTTCACATTAGACTAGGGAGATTCAGTGTGTTACCATGAAGTAAGGGGAAAATCATAGCACTCAGTAAGGAGTCACAGAAACCCATGTAGGGTCCCAACAGAGATGACTTGTGTTGAATAAGAATGTTTCTTTATTGGTGAAATACGTCGTTTTGGTGTCGTTCAGTACATTCAAGTTTAACAAATTCATATTCTTCACTTCTCAATACTTGATGACAGCTGACATATGTTTCGTCACGCAGTGACTTTTTCAAGATTGTGACTCCTAGCCCTGGAAGAGTATGCCGAACCAAATAGCAACAGATGTTGATTCTGTAGCAGAGGGCAGCGCTGTGATGGATGGCCATAGGTTGCTGTGCTGCGAAAACAGTCCACACGAGGCAAGAGGGACATAATTTACAATGGACATCAAATCTTCTCATATAAGTAAAAAAAAAGGGTTCCAAAACGTTGGAAACAACTGGTAAAGGATTAAGTAGCTAAAACGTAATGTAAGCCAAACTGGGGAACCTTGATAAGCCCCTGAAACAGGCAGGAATCACTTCCAATCTGTGAATGGGCCTACACCTTGCCTGGGGCCCCAAAAACCCTTACAATGGCACGGCAGCAAATCAGTTTAACACCTGAGGTTTGTCTGTAGCCATCTGTCTTTGTGAACAGCATAGTGAAATCCTTAATTTCGTGCATATTTGTCAGGGCTACACATATTAATCATTTAATTAAATAGTCATTAAACGCCACTGCTGCAGGGAGAGGGATTGTTGGAAGGGATTCTGCGCCGTATCCTCATCTTACACTGTCTCCAAGCCCAGAGCAACAACACACAACAATATGCTCAGCAGCAGTGCCGTGGGATGGCGGAGCTCAGTTCTGGAGAGATTAAAACAATCAATTTATTGTCAGGTAAACGTCTCCTCCTGGCAAAGTACACATTGTTTCCTCCTGGTAACACGAATTTCAGCAACCGAGCTTCCCAGCACTTACAGGGCACCTTCCGAGATGGCATCGCTGTTCTGCAAGAGGGATGATAGTGATGCGCTATTTATCGTGTATTAATAATACAGCAATCACTGAAAAGGCCAATAATGTTATTTTACGACAGCATTCGCCTTAGCAACCTCAAAACAGTGAAAAGCTGTGTTGTCCACATTTGGTCTATGAGCAGGTGTCCACCTCACTGAGCCATCATCCAAGACATAAGACGTTTGTCAATCATGCCTTTAAACAGTCCTCGACCAGGATGAACTTTACAACAGGGCAGTGCAATTTGTCATCAACGTTTGCACTGGTTAGCCAGTGCAAAAATAACATTTGCTCTGCGCACACTGGTTTATGTACTTGTCGGCTAGTGGAAATATCGGTGCAAGTAAGGGCACGAGTCGGGGTTACACGCGGGTGGACAGCGTCCGCCCACTTTTTCCTCAGGGTAAACGCCGTCCACCCTGCCAAGAAGTTCGGCCTGAAATATATGCTGAATTCGTCCCGGTGTCATTTCCAAACACTGGGACACATTCAGCAGCACCTGCATGTTGTTATATGCTTTCCATCCACAACAATGTACAGGGGGGGCATAGGCTCTCTTATTTCTGACTCCTGCTGGGCCCATAACAAAGGCCGAATCTGAGGGGTCATCAGGCCTCCTTTTGTTCGAGCCTCCTGGCTAACAGCAGTCAGGAGCCTCACAACTAGAAGCAAATGCAGTGGAGGGGAAACAAAGGCTCACACCTTGTTAGCACTTCACACATACTTAAGAGAGGCCGTTTTTCACTTTGTTCAAGCTCTGTTTAGGAGCTTTGCATGCACTGTAAGAACATCAGATGTGTTGATCTTTCCCAGTATTTGCACAAAATGAATAGCATTTATATAGCGCTTACTACCCGTGAGGAGGTGTTGTAATAATTTAAATATCACAATTTTTTCTTTTAAAGCACTACGGGTAGAGGAAGCTTTACGCTTACAAAAGGCAACATTGGTTTATGTAAAGCGTACAAAAGTGTGAATCTTCTGGCTAAATAACGAGGGTTTGCAAGTATACTCGAAATGTGCTCAACTGCACTCATGATAGACCTGCTAAACTTGTATGTGAAGGCTTCAGACCTGATGTCACTTATTGTGGTGCCACATCCTCCAATGCCACGCGCCTCACGCGCCCCAATGTCACGCGCTGTGATGTCACGCGCCGTGATGCCACTTGCATACTGATTAATTAGGTTAGTCCCCCACTTCTTTATTAGGACTTGTGCCCTGGTGCAAGTGCTCTCTGCATTCGAGGAATATTTATGTAAAAAGGCATAGTAGAGAGCAATTTGGTTTAACACCCAAGAACTCCGTTTCCAAAGGCCGGCAACCAGCCAGAATTTACAACCATTCAATAAATAGTAAAAAGTCAACATTTTGCTCCACATTTTGCTAATTTCGTGAAATCATGGTGGATGATTCTTAAAAGGTGTGAAAGGGTAATTTTTATTAGCTTTTTTTGCTCGTTTTAACTCAGCCATCATTCTAAAACTTTCATACATACTACAGTAAATTAAGGCAAGGAGACATACACAGCACACAGGATTAAACCAGCCACATCTCGGAATCTACACATGAATGAAACTCCAAGTACAATAAGCATCGGAAAAGCTCATAGGCTCTAGGTTTGTTAAGCAAGCCTTCCAAGATCCAGTAGGCCTGCCTCATAACTGGAAATGCAGTCCGGCTCTATCACCTTTGACAATGCTTGTTGATATTTCATGCTTAGACTCACTAAGTAGTTTTTTACTCTGAACCTGCCGAAGACCCTTCATATAAATAAAGAAGCAGCACACACATTCCTCACAAATATGTGGAATGCCCATTCTCCAGCTTTCGGGTTTTGGAAAGAGGCAACCAGCGCTCTTTATGATGCCGGCTGCAATACCAGAGTCCAGCGGGTCTTTACCCGTGGACCCTGGACCCCTGGGGATCAGTGACGCCGACTCAAGGGGTCCGTGACTGTTTAGAAAATTAAATAATACTAGCGGTTTAATAAGGTATACACATAAAAAATGAAAATATAAAACAGAACCTTTTAAAAGGCACGGTACATATGAAAGAGTTTCCGCTTTGAAGCTAAAAATGGAGCAGGTATCCTTAGCTTGATTGGTGAGAGCAGCTCCAGGACAACAAACAATAGTATGGATTGTTGACCTAGCATTAGTATACGTAGTGGCGGCCCATGCAGGTAAGCACGGTGAGGCGGGGGTGGGATAGGGGTTGGCGGGGTGGAAGTGACAACCGACGGAATAGGAAAAATACAATAAATAAACCCACTTGCCTTGCGCTCGTCACACCGCCGTGTCGGCAATGCGGTGAGGGCAAAGTAAGTGGCTTTATTTATTTATTTTATTTTCCCTATTAGTTTGTTTGCCACTTCTGCCTCCGCCCCACCGCGCTTACCTGCACGGGCCACGACTGAGTATACGCCAACCAAAAGAAAGGCTGTATTAGTAGCAAAAAAGATAAAGTGTTAAGCTGGAATCTAAAACCACATTTTAAAAATCTCCAACCCTACCATTAAAATTGCAATTTCATTTGTTGTATCCTTTCTGTTTAAACTAAAGTAGTTCATAATCTGTGTGTTTCCAGTCCCCGGCTTCCAATTGGGATTAAACAGGGCCCACAACTGTTGCCTTAGGCAACTACAAGTGCTCCCTAGAGCCAGACACAGGGCCTTCCCAGAGAACTGTGAACAGAGCAGACACCCATGGATGTTGTTCCCTTTTGCTGAAAGTGGAAAAGAGCAATGCCAAAAAGCTCAACTGTGCTTTCATTTTGAGCATGCCAGATCATACACAGTTAGGCTGTTGCTTTTTTTAAAACTCAGAATCTGTTTATTGATTTTTTTAACAGCGCATACAAATGCTGGCCGGGTGGCACAGAGAGCAGCCCTCAGAGTGACAGTGGTACATTTGAAAAGCTTTGCATGTACAATATATCTTTAGCCATGGTGCAAGCATCCAGACCCACCGATTAACAGGTATTACAACAGCCGAGCAGGAACAAGGTGCAGCAATGACGTATTTCTATAAAACCCCCGTAAGGGAATCATGGTGCATTAAGGCATTTTAGGCAATGTGGGCCCTGCATTCCTGTTGGGTGTCTTGAGGTGCAATGAGTATTCAACGTGTGTCACCTCTCCAAGTCTCCAGAAGGAGATCTCAGGAGGAAATATGGAACGTAGACTGGGCAATGGTGAAGCCCCGTTCGGTATCGTCATAGATTAAGAACAAGAGGCCAATGGGCCCAACTGTAGACAGCATGAAAATGAAAAAAAAATCAAACCCATAGAACGACTCTCCAGCAAAACAGAAGAAAAAGGGGAGGGATGTACCACCTCAAATAGTAGGTATGTGGCAGGAAGAAGAGCAGCGAGAGAAAGAGAGAAAAGCATAGTGCCCACACCGTCATCCGCTACCCCCCTGCCTTTTATACACTTGCCCATATAATGATTACACAAGACACATTATTATGGGTAAAGAACTGCTGCAGGTTTATTTCATACAACAAAAAGTATAACTTTTTTGTGGGTTATCTTACGGGCGATCCAGGGCAGGCAGCTCCTCGCTGCCCCGCCCGCCTTATGAGCCAGCCGGCACGGTGGGTCGACGCCCGGAGAGTGTAGCCTTTGCTGATCCCCTTACGGATCACGTGATCATGTCTTATACTCCCGCCCCCCCCTTTCAGGGCGGAGCGTGGTGTGGCACACCCCCGGTTGGTAAGCCCCCCCAACCGCCCGAAGGACTAACGGGGCGCCGTCGCGGTTTTCCCGGAACCTCCCTGTGGCTCCAGGTCTTTGGCTCAGGCACCCTTACTGTGCCAGGCAGAGGTACCCTTACTGTACCCGTCTGCCGCAGAGGTACCCTTACTGTACCAGTCTGCCTCCAGATCGCCTTGTAACTCCACCTGCAACACAAAAGAAAACATTAGAACATCCAAATCAGCATGCCACCTGTCAAGCTGCTGGGTACGAGGACAGGGTGGGTGCAGCGAGGCAGGCAGGCGCAGGACGACCAGCACAGAGGCCGGACAGGGGCAGCCGGGAGGGCAGACGACCGGAAAAGAGGTCGCCTGCAGGGGTGCAGGGGCCTAAGTACCCGGCCCGCCCCCTAACGCGCCCTCCCCCGGATGCGCGTCACTGGTGCACCCGGCCGGGGGAGGGGCAGGTGCACTGCCCGAGCCTCCCCCTCCACGAGGACTGACGGAGGGGGGGGCTCCGACTAGTGGGACTAGTGAGCTGCCCTGCTGATGTCCCCCTGTGGGGGACGCGGGCAGCGGCAAAGATAGAGGGGGGAGGGAAGAAAGGGAATGTCAAAAGTGTCCGGGGGCCACCCTGTGGTATGAAAGGCCTAAAAGCAGAAAAGCCCAAGGTGACAATATGGCAGTCAGTCAAACAAATGAAGGGTGCATAGTCTGGGCGTCTGGAAAGGGAGATGTTCAATTCCTGACGTAAACAAGTAGAGCCCAGGGCCGGACTGACTTCCGGGCAGTTTGGAATGCTGCCGAGCTGGGGGCTGATTTCACTGCGGTGGGGGCTGATTTCGTTTATGGAGACCTGCGTGTTCTTCAAAATAATTAAGAATACAAAAACCAGGATTTTTTGGCCAAAAGATTATTATTTTCTTTACAGTAAATATAAGAAGGGTACTGAAAAATGCATTCGGGATATACAAGGAGCGTCCTATATACTCCTATAATACATCTCCAGATAAGTCTATACTGCTAAAAAATGATAACACAATGATTTCAAATCAGCAAGATAAATGAAAATCAATGATGATTAGTGAATATCAAGCAGAATTAGACTTCGTAGTCGACGTTTCGGTCTTTGAAAACAGCTGATTTTCAAAACGCTGTCGCTCCGACGCTGTCAGCGCGAGTTGCTCCGTATTTTGACTATCCAAATCGTGACTATTCACTTTCGTCTTCTGAAACCAGATCTTCAGCCGATATTTGGATTTTAATTGATGGATTTAAATACCATTCACACAAGTGCCTAGTGTACCTTGAAGCTTTGGATTAAATTATTCTACAGCACCTTGTTGATTGACTCCGACCAGCATCACTGACCCCTTCGGGAAGTGTGGCTCTCAGTACCTGAATTTTTCCTCAGGGTCATCATTCATAATGCACAATATTCAAGTCCTGATGATGGTTTATGAAACAATTTCCGAAAGACCGAAACGTCGACTACGAAGTCTAATTCTGCTTGATATTCACTAATCATCATTGATTTTCATTTATCTTGCTGATTTTAAATCATTGTGTTATCATTTTTTAGCAGTATAGACTTATCTGGAGATGTAGTATAGGAGTATATAGGACGCTCCTTGTATATCCCGAATGCATTTTTCAGTACCCTTCTTATATTTACTGTAAAGAAAATAATAATCTTTTGGCCAAAAAATCCTGGTTTTTATATTCTTTCTTGTTGTTAGTGTGGTAACAATATTGATTTGTTATAGTATAAATCAGACTTAGCCATTAATTGATAGTAGTGTGGGTAATCTATTCATTTACGTCCCACAGTGGCTACAATTTAGAATTTTTAAACAAAACCCCTTGCTGGCTCATTCTTTGAATATATTATTTGCCCAAGCCCGCAAGGGTATATTGGGTTGCTCACTCACTCTATACATCAAAATAAATAAAGCAAAACAAATTTTGTGTAACACACGCAGGTCTCCATGAACGAAATCAGCCCCCAGCTGAGCAGCATTCCAAACTGCCCAGTAGCCAGTCAGGCCCTGGTAGAGGCTGTCATAGCCGAGTGAATTTCTTGTCCGTGAGGGAAAGTTTGTGTTACAGGCATTCCATGGCTAGGGTGTGCCACAGCCTTGTGAATCAAGATGCAACAGAGGGGCAGATGGAGCCTCCCAGGACAAGGCAATGAGCTGTTTTGCTGCGCGCATCATATTCCGGGCTAGGTACCAGTCTGTGTGCATCAGTGCTTCGAGTGTGGCTGGATGAATATGCAGAATGATTGAGCAATAGTCTGTTGGGATCAGGAACCCCTATCTGTTCTCGGTTTGCCCCAGAATTTCCTTCCAAAAGACAGTTACGCATGGGCTTGACCACCAGATGTGTTGGAAAACTCTCACCTGTGCCCCACACCTCCATCAGGAAGCCAAAGCCGTGGGGAACATAGAGTGCAGTCGAACAGGAGGATAGTCCCACTGGAACATATGTTTGTAGGCAGTTCCTTGCTGCAATATGCTCCTGTGTGTTTTAGGGATCTCGCGCCACAGCAATTCCTACTGTTTCTGTGTACGGCCTGATGTGCTGTCGAGTTCCCATTTTGTCTGAGGCGGGTGACTGGGGAGGAGGTGGACTGCTGTAAGACACTGTAGGTTTTGGATATCAGACACCCTCAAGACTTCAAAGTTGTGCACTAAAGCCTCAAAGGGTGTGAGTGAACAGGTCACTCCCAGGGCACTGGGAGAAAAAAGTGCCCAGTGACGTGGTTAAAAATAGTGGCGTCGGACTTTGTCAGGAATATGAAAGTCTGTCTTGCATTGCTCAACTGGTTTTATTGAATGCCCTTGAAAGAGGTCTTACAGCATCCCACATTCACCTCCCTCAAGCCAATAGGGGATGGAACCCAAGTAGAGTTCAGACATGAAGTCGGGATGGCAGGCTATGAGCATGTTTGGCGAGAGAAAAGGAGACAAGCCACCATCAACTGCCACTCTGTCCCATATTTCAAGTACTGCCTGGTTTGATCCATCATGTACGCGCTACAGGGACGATGACAATTAGGAAGTCAGGCCAAGTCCCAGAGTGGTCTGCGGGCCACTGCCTGATCCAATATGGAACCAATGTTTTTTGATCACCCTGACCACCAAGTCCGAAATAAAGTATAGAAGGGCTGCCTGGTAGTAATCTAAAAGATTGGGGTAGGCCAGGCAACCACGATTTCTGGGGAACATGAGCAAGGTATTAGAGATACGAGGCTTCTTCCTTTTCCAGATGAAGATTCCTTTGCATCTGTCGAATGTCCTTTGCAGGGATGGGGGTAGGGAGCGCTTGAAAGAGATCGAGCAATGAAGGCAGAATGTTGATTTTGACCACATTGCCCCGGCCCAGCCAGTAACATGCAACCGCTTCCACCGGCGCAAGTCCTCCAAGATGGCTACTCTGCCACAGGTGTTCCAGGTACAAGCTTGCAGCCATGATAGGACCAAGCCCTATCCTGATAAGAATGCCTTCAGGAAGGCCCAGCTGACCCTGTTGAATGCCTTCTTGACATCTAAGGACAGGAGAAGAGCAGGAATGTTGTGCATATGAGCCTTTTCTATCAGGTGGGTGAGGCATATGGAGTTGTCTGGTCCCTGCCGGTGTTGGATGAAACCCTCTTGCTCTGGATCAATGAAGCCAGGCAGGAGGGGCTCCAACCAATTGGCCAACATCTTGGTGTTAAACTTGGGGTCTCTATTTATTAATGCAATGGGCCTATAAGAGGAGCAAAAAACAGTGTCTTTACTGGGCTTAGAAATCCATGTGATTTCAGGCGCTTACATAGTGGGCATAAGGCCAGTACAGAGTGAGAGAATAAAATAGCCCTAGCAGGTGGTCTCTTAAGTAGGGGTAAAAAAAACTTGCAGAAAAGTGACCACAAGGCCCTGCGGGCTGAGGTTCTTCCCCACAGAGAGTCCCCCCAAGAGCTTTTGAAAGTTTCGCCACTGTAAAGAGAGCCTCTAAATCCTGAGTTATCTGTGGGTCTAAGGGCGGCCAAGAGCAGCCAATGCCAGTCCCATAGGTACGAATGTATAGCGCCTGGTCTTCACCCCCCACTAGTCTAGTGTGTCTGGTAGTGTGCCTGAAAGGCCTTAGGTTTGTTTGATTCTCGAATTGCTCATCCCGGGCCTCCCGTAAGTAGTTTACCAATGCATGAGTGAGCATTCATATGGCGCAGCCTACCGGCCAAGAGTGAACTTACCTTATTCTCCCTCATAATAATATTTTTGATTAAGCACCAGTAGGGTCCGTTCTGCTTTGTTTACCTGGTGGGCTCGTAATTGGCCTTGTAAGCTGCCAACTGCCGCTTATTGCACCTAGAAGGGTCTCGCTTGCCGATGCCCTCCAAGAAGCGAATCTCCTCAGTGAGATAGTTTCAAATAATGCGCACCTTGCACATTCTAGCTATACCAATGTAGGAGATGACGCCCTGTATGGTCGTCTGAAGCCACTCCAAAGCATGAGGGGAGGGGTGTCTGGCAGGGCATTGAGTTCAAAGTACTCATCTATGGCATCTTGGATAGTGGCTTTGTCAGGTTATGCAACAGCTGGGGGAGGAAGTGCCAGTAGGAGGGTGCAAGCAGGGGGCCCACCTACAGGCACCCGGTTAGTTCTATGTGGGCATCATTGGAGACTGAAATGTCTGATAACTGTGCTGATTCAAGGCCATGCATAAGAAACACATAATCGTTGCAGGAGTAAGATAAATAGACATGAGAATAGAAAGAATAGTTCTTCACATCAGGGTGATGATATCACCAGGCATCTACTAGGCCAGTGTCAGTGAGTTCCCTCCTAAACTGGACCAACATGGCCCCATGGCCTGAAAATGGGTAGTGTTCCTATCAAGTGCAGGGTCCCAAACTAGATTGAAGTCTTCTCCTACCTCAAACTCCCCTTTGGACGGGCAAACTACTGTGTGAAGGAAAGTCTCTTAGGCCTGGTTTAGGGCATTTAGGTTGAGGAAAGTCAGGGTGGATTTGGGTATTGCTTTAACATGTATAAATTTGAACAATAACTTTCACAAGTTCAATAGTTTTTCAACATTAACATGCTGCCATTAGCTCAAGTTCTCAACTACCATTGAGTATCTTTCCAGATGCACATGGATGACACCAGGCTAAACATCTGATAATAGAAGAGTTCTGAAGTGATGGTGCCTTGACCATCATTATGTATGGATGAAGAAAACAGGCCTCTGTTTATATGGATCTAAGGTGGCAGATGAGTTCAGAAACACATCCACTCAACTGGCCTTCCACTCTAGGCAACTACCTACAGCGTCTTACCACATCAGATATCTGAAGACCATTTTTGACTCAGAGCTGTATTTCACACACTAATCAACAATCAACAGAGTGGTCAAATGAAAATTATTGCAGACATTCATGCCAGCTACTATTTAAAGCTTACATGTGCTATATTCATGGGGCACTTGGACTACTGCAACATAGTAGACTGCAGACAGTACAAAGTTAGGCCAACATAATGCACTTCAAAAATGGACATAGGATCAGATTAAGCATTAATGTGTTTACAATAATGTAGAGTATTCACAGGTATCTTAGTAGTTCGTAGTAGTATTGCCAGGGTGTTCACCTCACAGTTAGGGTAAATTGAGCATGGCGACCATGCCGAAACTGGGGACACTGGATCCTAAGGATTTCATGCTTGGATCTGACTCGATTTACCCTTACTGTGAGGTGAACACCCGGCTAAATACTACTACGAACTAACAGGATACCTGTAAATACTCTACATTATATATCAAGCCCTGATGATGTTCCTTATGAAAAAGGAACGAAACACACTGGCTGAGTGCTGTTTTTAAACCAAGTTTAAATAAAAAAGATTGATGGACTAAATCTGGTTATGCCAACTACATTTCTGGTGCAACTTCCACTCAAAAGTACTTTTCCCCTTCTGGATTCCAGTGACTCTCAACGGCAGCAAGTGTGGGAAGTAGATGCACAGGACATTCATTAAAAAATGACAGGGATTGAGCCATGATGAAGTTCCTTATGAAAAAGGAACGAAACACGTTGGCTGAGTGCTGTTTTTAAACCAAATTTGAATAAAGAAGATTGATGGATTAAATCCAGTTATCCTGACTACATTTCTGGTGCACCTTCCACTCAAAAGTACTTTTCCCCTTCTGGATTCCGGTGACACTCAACGAGGGTGAGTGTAGGAAGTAGATGCACAGGACGTTAATTAAAAAACAACAGGCATTGAGGTGCTGAACCTTTGGTCAGCCGGTGGGAGCTTTGTCTAAAATTGTATAAACAAATGTTTTCCTGTTTGGTTATCTTCTTTTTGATGTTAGTGCTGAGTAAGCAGCAGCCTGGTGCTGCTGCTGACCAGGGTATTGCATGTAAAGGCCAAGAGGGCAGCATGCAACCCCCCCCCCCCGGCTGTACTTGGAGTATCACTGCCCTACACCATATACTAAGGGCTTATATGCAAGTTAAATATGTCAATAATGGGTAGGTCAATTTAAGCATGTTTAAAGAGGGGGTGTAAGAAATTGGGGTTTTGTCTGAGCGGCGTGGAAACCCTTATCCAACAACAACTACAATCCTTGTCAGGCTAAGCCACATAAATCACTAAATTAACCTGTGCTTAACACAAAGCTTAGCTTAGCACAAAAGCAGTCAGGCTTAACTTGGAGGTGCTGTGTTAAATATTTATGCAGCACACAAACAGTAATAAAGTGAAAACACAACACAAGAAAAATCTCAAACCAAATATAAAAATTTAAGTACATTTTAATAAATACACAATGGTGAGCTTATGTGTGCCTAGATAGGCCATCAGTGGCAGGATGGGAGGGAGGAACTGGGCCCAACCCCACTTACACATGAATGGGCTGTGTCCTGCCTCCACACAAAAGGCTGCATAGCCCCTGTAGTTAGTCTGGAGCCAGGCCAGCAACGTAGGGCACCTGTACACTTCAAAGGCCTGCCTCTAGAAGTTTCTCCCCACTTCAAAGGCACAACTGGGTATACATTTTGGCCCCCTTGATAGTCTAAATGCTGTTAAAGAAAGATGGGAATGTCTGTGAGCACTGTACTTGTCGTATTTGTTGTTTTACAAAATGGATAAAATATATATATATATAAATAAATAAATACTGGGCCCATGACACCAACACTTCAGTGCACTTCTAGACCTGTGGATGCTCTGCCAGGAAGAAGGCCTGCTGTGCTGCTGAAATGACATACACTCTGCAGGACTGCTGTTCTGAAGGG
Source organism: Lissotriton helveticus (assembly GCF_964261635.1). Classification (NCBI taxonomy): domain Eukaryota; kingdom Metazoa; phylum Chordata; class Amphibia; order Caudata; family Salamandridae; genus Lissotriton; species Lissotriton helveticus. Next base: position 498,420,648 of record NC_136063.1, read on the forward strand.
CTGCTACCCTACTGTGCTGTACCCTCTTGCCTGGGTCAGAAGGACTGGTGCTGTATCTCATGAACCCAGAGCCCTATATTTTATTTATTTATTTATTTATTTTTTTTAAAACCTTTATTGAAAGACACGTATAAGTACAAGCGCTGGCCTACAACCACAGGGGCCGGCCGCAAAGTCAGGAGAATCAAAATAACAAAGCAATGTATACGATAGGGTGAAGACAGGATGGATGCAAATAAAGTCGTTACATCGCCAGCGCCAGGATAAAAGAGGTTTAATTTTACAGTATATAAAGGAGGCAGCAACCATATCTACCAGCGCGTCATGCAACATATACAGAAAAGAAGGGGGGGGGCGGGAGGAAAATAGCCCCCCACGCAAGCAGACGACCACAGTAGGTAAAGCCCAAAGACCTCACACGCCCATACCAGGTGCAGAATAGAGGAAGAATACCAGCAAACAAATAAAGTGGACGCCACACGTACAGCCCACCCGCCCCGAAAAAGGAGAAAGTGCAGACGCTAGCGAAACATAGGAGTAAACACCAAGGGACATAGCCCACCCCCTGGAAAAAGGCAAAAAAGGGACCATAGAATAAAACAAACTAAAATAACAAACCCCCCCCCCACCCTACATCACTGTAATGGCTACGGCCTACCCCACTAAACAGCGTGCCTGTCGCCCAGAGTCACCCGAAATATAGAAAAAGAGAAAGGGAATTATAACGAAGAAAGAGAGGGGAATAAGAAAAGGAAGGAGAGGAAAAGGAAGAAAGAGAGAGGAGAGGAGCCAGCGACCGAGACATAAAACACTACCCCCCCGCAACAATAATGCACTAATCGAGGTCGAAAAGGAGAGTCAAGAAAAGCCTACACCGGGATGTAAACAGGAACCATCCAGAATAACGAGGCCCGGAGATGCCAAGTAAAAAGGGGTCCCACCGGCATCCGGGCACGATCAGCCCTGTCCACTTTTGTGAAGAGTCGAGCTTCCCAACCCCGCCACAGCCAAAAAACAGCAGAACACAGCGGGTCCATACCAGTCAGGAAAGGCCGGTGGGATCTCCGCAAAACACCGTCCCGGCAAACTAGAAGCAACCAGGAGAACTCGGCAACAGTCAGAGTGCAAAAGTTCCTCAAAGATCCACGTGGCCAAGCACAGTATCTGGGCCGTCCAGCACGAAGCAAAGAAAACAGGATGTAGAAAGCACTGCAGCATCGGCACCGGGTCCGCTAGATCCCACAGAATCGAGCACCCAGCCGGAGATCCCAACACAGCCGCCGGCGAAGTTTCAGGCAGTACAATTCGGGGAGACGACACTTCGTCACAAAATGGCGGAGCCAACATGGCAGCTATCCGCAACTCCAAGGCTCGACATTTCAAGGACAGGTCGATCCGCAGAGCAGACAGAGCAAACCAGATAGCACTCCGAGTAGGGGCCGCCCAAACCAAACGAGGGCCGGAGAAAGCACATGCGGCAACCTCCCTGTCTCCAGGAGAAAGACACCCCGAGGGGCCATCCGCCATCTTAAGTACAGCACCCTCCGCCATCGCCGCAGGTTCTTCCAGGTACATCAGGAGCACCGGCGGCCCCAGGGCTCACCGCCAAACCGCGGCGGAAGGCGCTCGGCGGAGAAAGGAGAGTCACCAGAAGAACGGGCGTGCTCCCCACAGCACTCGGGGGGAGCCCAACACCGGATCCCGGGCGGGACTAACAACAGGAGTGGGTTTCTCACTTGAGGGGTGCCGGACAGCGCGGCTTCTCTTCTTCGGGCCGGTAGGCGAACGGACATGGGGGGTGGCCCACCAGCAGGGGGGGTCCGCCCCGGGGGTCCCGGCCCGCGGCTCTCAGGCTCCCACCATCGGGTCTCTCCACCGGTTCCGGACCGCCGGCACTCCGAACATCTCCGGGCAGGCACAGCACTCGAGGCCCCGGCGTCAGGGCCGGGGAGGCCAACAAAGTGACCAGGGCAGAACGCCGGAATCACTGCACGCCAGAGCCCCGAAAAAGGATGGTAAGTGACGGCTCTTCCTCAGTGACCAAATTCGGAACACCCCGAACAGGATGAAATACAGGATAGGTGGCGGGGAGGAAGAGATCACGGAGCGAGGCGGTTATGCGACCGTTCCGATCGCCATCTTGGCTCCTCCCTGCCAGAGCCCTATATTGACTCCAAGGGCAAGTTGGCTCGCCTCCTGATATGAACCCTCAGGTACATAACAGGCTTCCAACAACTGTGCACCTGCACATGGACTCTGTCATATGTGAGTCTACCCTGATAAGTGGTGCCACACCAGTCCTGAACCCTTGGAAGTGGGCATAAGTTGCTTGCCAGCCTCTGTTGAGCCAATAAGACCAACACATGTTCTTTACTGCATGGTGCAACCCTGAGTAGAACTGCTGCATCGCCGCTGCTGTGTGGATTAGACTGGTCGCAAGCTGCATCATCTCCAAAGTCCATTTGGAACAGCTGCTGAGTGACACATCCTCTGCGCAGACCCTCGAACCACCAACGGCAGCCTCGACGACGACGCCTAACTCTGCCCAGACTTCACAATGCATCCACGACTGCGGGCACATCTGAAGCCCTCATTGACGGAATCCTCAACAATGACACAGGAACTCGCATTGCATCCTTGCCGCACCTCAGAACTGACAAATCTCTTTGGCTGCGCAACACATCTTTTGTGTGGCTCATCAATGTTCCGCAAACCAGAAGTGAAGGCACTTTGTTCAGCAGGCCTAACTGTGTTCCTGTAGCTGGCTCGTGCTCAATTGTCGTTGGCCTGAATTTGGAAGTTTGTTCTAGTCTGGTGCGACCAGATAAAAACTTTTGTTGCTTTCTACTTTTTGGATCTATTGTCACTAAAATCTTTAAAATTGCATATATCCGGTACTACAGAATCGATTTTTTTCGTTTTGGTCTTGTTGTATTTATTAACAACAACTTTATTTTTCCAAATTGGTAGGGAATACTTTTTTGTGGTGTTTTCACTTTATTATTGTTTGAAATGTTGCATAAATACATTATACTAGCGGTTCTTAACCTGTGGTCCAGGGACCCCAGGGGGTCCATGACGCCTACTCAGGGGGTCAGTGACTGCTTAGAAAATGAAATAATATTAACAGATTAATTAAGCATATGTAACTAAAGAAGCAAAATGTACAACTGAAAATGTCTAAATGTTCTGCAAATGTGAATACATTTTAAATTGGAGATTAAAAAGATTGATTTGTGGGAGCAGAGCATCAAATAGAATATAATACGGACGATGAGTTCAAGTCATCGAAAATACTTGGGTGGAATCCATAGCTTCCAGTAATGATTATGTGGGGGTCCATAGAAGTCAAAAGGTTAAGAACCCCAGCTTTGCACATTACTCCAAAGTTAAACCTAACTGTTCTGTGCCAAACTACCTGAGTGTTGATCACAGGTTAATTTAGGGATTGGCTTTTCCTCACCCTGACAAGGATTATGGTTGCTGCTTGACCAAAGCTCACACCCCAGTCAACTCACAACCCAATTTCCTAAAACTCACAAAGTCACAAGTAACCCAGAAAATGTGCTGTGTATCTGACCGTCCTGGACAATTGTTGAACACTCCTCATTTAAGTACTGTGGTTTCACTTAGTGACTAAAGAATACAAAGTGACCGAGACAAGTCAGTAAAAAATGAAAAATATACGTCAATGAAATATTGTATTAACATATTCACAAGAACGGAACAACAGGCCTTAATTCTACACTTTCCTTTCGCCCACAAACACAAAAGATTAAATTAATGCAAACCAAAACATCCAGCCTATTGCAAACATCTGGAAAATAAGGCAGACGCCTCCAAAAATACCCTGTTTTCCCAATTCGCAAAATGTGGTCTCAGTTTACTCATTCACTCCAAATAAAAACAAATGCAAAAAAAAAAACACCTGGAGAATGAAAGCTGAGCAATTTCTGGAAACAATCAAAAGGAAATCAAAAAATGAAATAGTCTATTTCGAGTTCTATTCTCTTCGCATGCGATTGCAAAGGGCTCAGTCATTAGCAGTAATTGCAGACTCTATGTCACTGCATGAACCCCTTATGGACTTCTCTACATTCTTTGGAATTTAGCAGATGTGTGCACCGATATTTTAGAAGTATATCTGTACATTGTGCTTCTTTGAGTAGTGCTGGTTTAGGGCTCTTAATCACAATCTGATAATATACAGCACTCTCGAGCTTTCAGTAAGGATTGTCTTTACAAAATGTAAAACAACTAGTCATTGTGGTCCAAGGATGTATGATATCACGTCTTGTGATGCCAGTGGGTGGTACACGGCATTTGAGGGCATGTAGACAAATCTGGTGATGTTGATGAATTGGTACCACTGTGTAGCTGTCAGTGTCTCCCGGCTGAACAGCACCTACGAGTTCGCCTTAAGAAAAGCAGGACAGTCTAGGTCTTATACTTGTGAGGCTTTGATGCACAGCGGATCTTGTTGGAGTGACTTGCAGTGAACTCGCCATATGTACATCTCCACATTTCTGTGTTGGACGCATGTTGCCTTCCAAAGTCAAATTAAGAATCACGACTAATAACCTGGTCCATATCACATAAAACGAGCCCAGTGGATGCTGAGTTAAGACAGAGTCTCCGCCATTGTTTTGGCCTGAATATTGTCTTATATAGTTGAAGAGCTGGAACAAGGCTATTTTACCACCTCAAACAGTGGAACGGCAGTAAATGGTTACGTGTCATGGCAACTTTTTAGCCATGAGCTGCTTTTAGCCAAAAATGTAGCAACATTTATTGACATACTGAAAGTGAAGAGGAGAACATAACACAATACCATACAAAAGCATCTTCACAATAGAATTAAAAGAGAACAGGTCACAACACAATAAGCAAGTCAAAACATAACAAAACACAAAAACCATAGTACAACATAACATCACCGTACAATAATGCAGACCAAAACAAAAACAAACACATCATCACCGTTATAAAACGGGACACAACAAATATGCACAACCATTCTTGTCACCTCTGGCACAGAAAGGGTGCTGCAGGCTCCAAGGCGAGCACGAAAAGTAGCTGGGCCCACCCCCATTCCCTGGTCTGATAGTAAAAAACATCCACAAATTGAGCCAAAGTTTGTCGTGCACACTCCTGGGTCCTCGTGCTGCTGCACTGTTGATAGCTATGCCCCTGTTTGTTACATATTACCACCTCCAGAAACCTGTTTTAATAATACTGTGGCAAAAGGGGCTTGCACCAAGCAATGCTTTACCTTACTACCAAAAACATGACAAAGAGCTGGTAAAAATGTTTTAGAACTGCCAACTGGAGTCCACTTCCATCAAAGTAAGTAATGCCAATGCTAAAATCAGTATGACCAGCCGCAGCCGCAGCCGGTCCATTGGGGATGCCCCCCCACCTTTTGCCCCTCACGAACAGTGTCTGTCAGGCGGAACAAAGGTCAGCCTGACAGACACTGACAAATTTTTCTTCCCGCATGGAATCACAATGCGGTTGTGATTCCGCATACCACTACTCCGCAAGTCGGAAGAACGACTTGCAGGGGGTGGGGGGAGGTGTTGTATTTAAAATTCAACACCATCCCTATTGTCCGCCCAGACTGGAGTTGGAATAGTAAATTATACTATTCCAACATCCAGCACCCCCCAAGTCAGAACAACGACTTGCGGAGTAATGGTATGCGGAATCACAAAGTGGTCGTGATAACGACCGCGCGTTGTGATTCCATGCGGGAAGAAAGACTGCGGGACAAAGAGGTATATTCGAGCCATAAATGCCCAAAATGCACAGGCTTGTGGCTGCCTGAGCTGAACTTCGCTTATCTGAGGAAGTCACAGCTCCTGTTGGCATGAACCCCTCAGCTCAGCAAAGGTCCCTCAGTGACAAGGGGCAGCGTCACTGATTGCCTCGCACCTGGACACTTCAGTTTTAAGTTCTGAAAGGCCCAGGGTTGATTGTCAATCAGTGAAACTTCATCACAGAGTGAGGGTGGGGTCAGCAGTATCACCTTAGGACTGCTGCCTTCCCTCTTTGGCTGAGTCCGCCATCGTGGGTAGGCAGCAGTCCCAGCCTCCTGGGACCTCAGAGTCAGAGCTGCAGGTAAGTGTGTGTGTTTTTCTTCAAATTAATGTTTTGTGCGTGCCTGTGTGTATGAATGTTGAGTAATGAGTGTTGTGAATGGATGTGTTTGTGTGTGTGCACGCGCACATGTGAGTGCATGGCTGAGTGTGTGTATCTGTGCACGTGTGTCCCAGCCGCCCCACTCCCTCTTAAACTTACCGGCCGCCACTGAGTATGACACTTGTACATATGAGAACTCCTTCAAAAAGAATTCCACTTGTTACAGATCAATTGTGATCTCACAGCTAACCTAGCAAATCACATCCTTAATTTAGATATTGACTTGTGAAACCGTACTAGCAGACCTAAATGTGAGGACTACATGTGGAAATTTTAAATGATGCCAAACACCAGCAACAACTTTTTTGTTTAGAACTACCAGCTATGAAAGAAAGCAAAGAAAAGCCACTTGCAGCTTTAGACCTCAATTGCTCCATAACATTTGTTTATCAAAAATACAAACAGATTATGGGCTCTAGTGAGCAAAGGCCATGTTCTGATTACCTTGGCAGTGCTCACTGTAGACTCAAATTCAAGTTTAGGTTTCAAGGTCACGTTCACAATGACAACATAGCAGACTGCAAGCAGCCCATTTTCATCCACCTCCGGCGAGCATCAACAATCATTTAAAAGGAAGCAAGCACACTGGAGTGTGTCTCCTTACTCTTTGGAGCTATTGTATGTAGGGCGCCCTCTGCAGACACACACACATTGAATGCAGGGCCCAGTTACCGTTCATGCTATATTGTCATTTGATAGCTTCCATGTGTGTGTTTTTAGTGTTACTACATACAGAGGATTTGTAAACAGGAAAATCATGTGTTCGTTTTGTGTATATTGTGTGGGACGATGTATCTGTAATGAATGATGCCCAGGCATGTGGCAGCTCTCTGTTGTATTGCTGTATTTGTATTTGGTGCAATTTCCTTCAGGATAGTGGAAACAACCTCTGCTGACCCACAATGCTATAAGGAGGATGCAGAAATTACCAGTAAAGCTAACATGCTCCTTTGGAACACCCTTTCATGAGTTAGGGGACAAAGATGGTCCTATAGCATAGGAAACTATTGCTCAGTGGATCAGTTACAACTTACACATTTGTTATGCTTGCCCATTTGTAACTATCTTCCAAGTGGACAGAGGAAGCTGTTGCTTTAGCATAGTAATTAAGAGAGCCACTCAGAATTGTACATTTCCCGTGTGCCTTTTCTGCATGGTCACCTTCGATTTTTCACGTTTTGCAGGACCCTTTAATGTTGCTGGATTTAGCACTCTGTGCATTTTACTCCAGTAAACCAATAGTACAATGCCTACATGGGTTTTGAACAGAGACCACTTGAAAGCTTCAGATGCTGCAAAAAATAGTCAGTTCAAAAAAATTCCCAAATATCAATCTGGAAAGGATGATTTGGTGGAGCAACACTGCCTTCAGAACACTATGCCTGGCTGCCAAAGCTCTGCGTGGAACAGGACCAGAGTATATCAAACTAAATTCAGATATTACTCGCCAAAAGAGACAGCTACGATCTGCCACATCAAGATCAGCGATCATTCCCAGAATTAAGAAAGCCACTTGGGGCGGCCGGAGTTTTGTTCATACCACCTGTAACCTCTGGAACCAACTTCCCTTGACGCTTAAAATTCAAGCCAATTTTTTGGGCTTTCAGAAGCATCTAAAAACCTGGGTGTTCTCAGCATCCATATACCCATCTTTCAGTTACTGTCATTGATCTGGTGGTACACAGGAGGTAGGACATAGTGTCATGTCAGCGCCAATACGCCGGCGGGCATTTGCACACTTTAGAAACATTTTAATCACATCAAATGGTCATTTACAGCGACAATTGATATTCATTGACGCTTTGTGCTTTTTTGGACTATTTATACTTAAAGCTTAAAAAATGCATATCTTCTGGTCCACTAATCAGATTTTTGTTAATTTGGTGTCATTTTGTTTATTTATTTACACTCTATTTTGCAAAGTTTATTTGGGATTTCTATTGTTTTTCATGTTGACTTTGTTACGGCTTTGATTCTGAGTAAATACTTTACACATTGCCTGGTTAATTAAGTGCCTGTGAGGGTTCCCCCTAACAAGGTTTGATAATATTCCTTAAGGTGGGTAATTACCAACCACAAATAATAATGCTACACTGTGCATCTGTTCTAGATTTGGGAGAGGGGGGCTATAGCAGGTGGAACCTATTGATTATGATCTAATGAAAGATTCTTGATGCCTGGGAGTCATGTTAATCATGGTAGCAGTACAACAGAACATTTCCAGAAAAAAAATGTTAATCTCTGTAGTACAAGGACATTGTGGAAACCCTGCCTGAATAGGATGCATTTGCATGTATCCTCAATGTGTGAGCTTTGTAAATGTTTCTACGCTCAAAAGAAAATTATTTCAGATAATTCACCAACATTTACCATGATCAAACACGTTGCCACCACCATGCCGCAAAGATGGAGATGTCCTATCATTGGATTCACAGTTTCATCCTAATACCATGTTGACTTCTACTGGATTTCATTTGAAAGCTGCAAGCTCAAGCTGCATCAGTCGGGAAGCCGGACACGTTTGTGCCCCTTCTCAATTTCATTCAAGTCATCTCCGCCTTTTTTTCCTAAGATAGACCTCTATTGAGTTTTACAGCACTGGGATGGGAGTTCTGGACACGACATCTCCCACACTCCTCTACCCGCCTAGACTGCCACGTTACACCACTTTCACTTATTACTACTACATAGTCATGCACTGCCTCTTTGTTGTTACCTCGTTGGGATGTGTTGGTTCCTGTTCTACGAACTACAAAACAAAAAAAAGTGAAAGACTCTTCTCTCGATCGAAAAACTCTGTTCAACTGCTGCTCATCCTTGCTTGTCCTACATCGCCGGTTGCGAAACCAGCGCCATATATGCTTACAATGTGCCGCCGGGCCCCCGGGATGCCGGCTTACAGGCTGTGTATTGTTCATCCTCTCCTGCTGCCGGCCTCCGGGTTGTAGGCGAACCGAGCTGTGTACCATACTCTGTTTACTCCAATAAAGCAGATTTGAACCACAAAAAAAAAAAAAAAAAAATCATCTCCGCCTTTTCACATGGAGGCCAACACCCTTACTTATAGACATGGTGCTTTCTCTATTCTGCGAGAGGATTGGTTCTAACCTTGCATTTTTTCCTCTGAATTAGATAGCTCTTGCTAATATGCCTCGCACATCTCTTCACTGTTGACACAGCTGCGATGCCAAACACCAGCTTTTTTTCTATGAATGCCATTTAGACTGTTTTTCATCTCAACCATGAGCTACTATGGCACTCCATTTGTTCAGTTGATTGAACCACTGCCCGCCCCATATGGTCTCCAAAGGAGTGCTACCGTGAGGGTACTTCACTGCACTGACTTGTCACGTCCTTCCAAAACTGTGCCACTTTTACTATTTTTTCACACTATGTTTTATGTACTTACTGAATTGTTTTCTCTAGGGCAAACCCACCCATCATCGTTTTAAAGTGCTTTAGAATGCATCGTAATGTACTGACTATAACAATTTGAAGGGTAACGCAAGAATGTCAGGACAAGTCCGAGGTTCCACTTGGCAATCCCTAGGTGTGTTAAAGAGAGAACATGGGTACATAAAGTGTACAAAAAACACCAGAGATAAATTACTGTAATGTAATACACTTGACCTTTACTATTTTCCTAACAAATGATGTAAATGTACCCAATGTTTATGCCCATAAGACCGGAAGCCAAAAGTGCTGTAATAACCCTGGAAGTAACTGTAACTCATTTTAAATATATTAAAACTACGAAGGATGAAGACACTGGAAGAGGTTAGACAGTCATGTCTAAATATGGTAGGTCTATCTTTTTGATCAGCTTCAAGTCTAGTTCATGCAAAATTATTCCGCTCGATTGCAAGCATACCCATCCTCTCATCTGCCATTTCCCTATACATCGCCCTATGTCTGAATTCCTAATTTTTCTGGATAGTCTGTAGTTTCAGTATTGAAATACTTTGATTTCCGTTTAGATACAGATGCAAATTTAGTTTTTTTTTCTCAAGCATGTTACATAGGCAAGAAAGAATCCATTGTTGAATCTAAACAGTGTACCTTGAAACCTACGGCTTGACAAGACACTTTGGGGAAGGGTCTAACATTTTTTTCTTATTATGTAACCCCTTCTGAAAGACAAAGGCTAGACATGGGTACTGCCCCTACATATCATTCACACACACCCTGCGCTAATAGCATACGATTGGAGTGCAGTAATGGCTTGAAACCTGGCGTGAGTCAGCTGACCTCTGCCCACCCATGCCCACCCTAAACTCCACGTACCCCGGGCAATCAATCTGCATCAATGGCAAGACTACAGAGCCTCGACCCCACCGCAGATTTGAGGACACCCTTCATGTGACCATTTATAGAATATGACAGGCTCCTCCCCAACAATATACTTAGAAAAGCAAAGGTGAGCCGTAGGGTAGCATGAATCTAACCCATATACAGTTCCTGGAAAACACTTGTGCAGCTCTTATATTTGAAGCTGGGGATGGTATAAAGGAATGAACAGTAGCAAGCAAACGCTTAAATATGCTTTGGATGGGTTTTTCCTTTGGGCTATGATATGCACTGATGATTGTTAAGGCTCCTGATGGATATTGAACGAAATGCCAATAAAAATATGTTTGAAAAAAATATATATGTATCCCCTTCATGTGGATATTTAGAATGTCTACCCATAGAAGGCTCTACCGCAAGTGTCATGTTACTTATCCTTAGTCCAAGCTTTGACTGAGTTATCAAGAAAAGTAAAGCAATGTTTTGAAAGAAACTAGAATCATACTTTGGGGTTTATACTTACAAGAATAGTGTTAATTGAGGCAAATCCACCAACATCAGCCCAATAAAGGCATATCTAAGTGGTGTAATAGGTTTCCAATTTCCTAAAAATGGTACCCCTACTCAGACTAGGACAGCAAGCCCTCTAGCATACCAATATAAAGAAGAACCTGGCTCTGGTTATCTTGACATGTTATTTCAACATCATTTCCTTTCCTGTCCATACCCTAGTTAAGAACTTCCTTCCTTTTCACTACATTGTGATGTAGCCATTGTATTTTTTGGCAGGATCTACACCCCCTTGTCTCAAATTTTTGTCCCATATTTTTTTCTGGGAGAGTTGGAAAGATCTTCAGCCTGATTTTCATCCTGCCGTCATTTTCCTTACTGGTTCAAAGGTCACAGTCTCTACCCATCCTACTTACTGGAGGCTATGGCTTTCCCTCCAGCTTGTAAAACCTCCTAGGGACACTTGTCTCTTACACATTACTCTTTTTGTGGAAAGGCACTGTGGTGTCAAGAAGGAATCATCCTTACTTCAGACAGACCAAGACCCAAAACGGGAAAATACACCTGCGACCAGCCCTTGACATTACCGAAAATAAGCGTAATATCTTCTGCTACCTATGCCTTCTATTTCAAATACACACTCATTGATAATTGAGGGATGAATTCTCCATCTTGTTTTGAAGACCTTATAAACTGAGTACATTTCAGAATTTTAGCGAATTTCCAAAAATCTTTGGGAGGTCTCAGAAACAGCTTAAAGCTGAAAATGCATGTGCTCTCGTAGGTCCAGATGTACGGTTTGTGACCCGTTTGCGCATGCAAAATGGCCCTGTGCCATGTACAATTCCTAAATAGTGAATCGCAATTTATTTGCGACTCGCTATTTAGGAATTGCGAGTCGCTATTAAGAAGTGTCGTTCCCTTCCTAATAGAGTCCGCAATCCAATGTATGAATGTTTTGTGACCGCAACTGCGGTCGCAAATCTCTTGCAAATTATCACCATCTTCAAGAGGGTGGTAATGCAGTCACAATTTGGAAGGGGACCCCTTCCACTTTGTGACTGTCTCTGAAAATATTTTTTAAGGGCAGGCAGTGGTCCCCGGAACCACTACCTGCCCTTAAAAAATTCAATGAAAACGTTTCATTTTTTTTTTCAAATGCATCCCATTTTCCTTTAAGGAAAACAGGCTGCATTTTTTTTTTTTAAAGTGCTTTATTTAAAAGCAGTCCCAGACATGGTGATCTGCTGAGCCCAGCAGGCTACCATACCTGGGAGGGCCTGTCATTCCAAATGGGTTCGTAAATTGTGAGAGGCTCATTAATATTAATGAGGCTCGCAATTTGCGACCCCATTGGGAATCGCAAAGAGTGTGATCCACACTGTTGTACATGGCATATTGAGCCTCGCAAATTGCGAGTCACAAAAGACTCGCAATTTGCGAGGTGCAATTTTGCAGTCATACATCTGGCCCTAAGCTCCTTAAACTTAACAGACAGCTCTCAAGAGAGGTGTGACGAAGAGGAGCTTTAGCATATATCAATCTTTTTCACTATTTCTAAACAAGGAAAATATTTGTCTTGGCAATGGCATAGCAAAAGCCCCGGCAGCCCCCGTGGTGCAGGGGTCCCCCGAGCTCCGGTAGGGGAGGGGGGCTACTCTGGCACTGCCCGGTCCCTGGCTTGAGAGCTCCGGACTGACTCTGGAGCGATGGGGGCCCCCTGCATGTACTTTGCAGGGGGGCCCCTCTAGTTTTGTTACGCCACTGTGTCTTGTTGGGGACGCCCTTTCGCCTACACCCCAACGAGACAGGAGGATGTTTTTCACACTCAATTTGCTCACTTATGCCAGATTTTTCCAGAATTCGATGTACCTTTATGCACCAAGTGTGTGAAAAACCATTTGAAATGTCATATCCAAGAAGTTTTCCACCTTACCAAAGGACTTACCGCTGCCACTCCCCTGTGAACACGTGTGTTTCTTAAGATATGCTTCTTCGCAGTCTTTACACCCAACAGGCCGTTACCACAAAGGTAAGTGCAGCACAAGTAGTTACCAGGCAGGCCTTTCTGGGATTTTTCCATGCTGTGCTTTACCACGCAGGTATGCATTTTTTTATGTCATATTTATTATTTATTTAACAAAGGGGGAAGTTTAAGGATTAATGGATGGATTAGGATTTTTTTTTATATTGCCATGCGAAGTTTGAATTTACTGAAAAATACCGAAGGAGACTGCTGCACAGTTCTTGAGAGGGGATGGGTTCTTTAGTTAAAAAAGGAGGATTTGAAATGTGTCTCACCATCATGCAAAGGGTACAAGGACAATTAGGAGGTTCCTCAATTATTCCTTGGTAATAAGCGGATTTATGTTCGTATTAATGTCATTTTTATACCATTTGTTAAAGCTCCAAATGTTGCGAAACGAACCGTGGCACAGTTAAGAGCCCATTTCATCATTGCGTGCCCTAAAGGAAATCTTTCAGCTTTGAGGCTGAGAAAGTTTCTTTCCAGGCTTTTGATAAGATCTTTGTGAGTTAAGAACCGATAAATTTGGCCCATACCAGTAAAATACCAACTATCACCGTCTTTATTCTACGTTGTGTACTAATTATGAAAACAAAGCCTAACTGCAATGAAATTTAATACACGCAACCAAAAGGCGTACCAACTCATGGTATGGTGGGCTAATTGTTCTACAACTAGATAGCTCAGTGTAGTTTTTAAGAATTGTGCAATAAGACACATGATACGGATTTAAGACTATTGTATTCATCTGCATGCTAGCCTGCAAGTCCTATCAGCTTACCAGCAGTGGGTCCTCCGCTAAGGCGAAATAGCGTCGCCCCACTGCTCGGTGAGCAGTTTAAAAAGGAAAAATAAAATGATAATAATGCAATGTTTTTATAATTTTTTTCCCATACTGGCAAGTGCACAAGACGGTTTGGCCGGCCATCTTGCGCCAGATAAGTAGTTATGCACACTTTACATGTTTTTCACCAGCTGTACTGAACAGCCTGGGTGGAGAACATGCGCAGGCTCATAGTTCCCATCTGAGAGCCAACCCACAGCGCTCAGACCAACCACGCCACTCCTGGCAGCAGCGTCATGATTGGCTAAGGAAGCTGTGTGCTTCCTGCTTGTCGATGACCAAGAGGACCGAGAGGTTGTGGCCGGCCTACAGGTAAGAAGATATTTTTTTTATCTCCCTGCCCTCCCCTGTCCCCCATTAAGCAGAAGCCGCCACTGCAGTTTACATGGGTAATTAAATGCACACTCTGGGGTTTAAAGCTTAATATGGCCAAGGCCTAACTGTGTGCACAAATCAGGGTCAGAGAAATCGAAATGTAAGACTACAACAAAAAATCACGGGGTCCCCACACTGAGGTTTTTTTTTATGCTGGGGAAAGAATGGCACAGAACAAGGTCTAGAAGATGTACTTATGTAAAAAGACCCCGGCACTAAGGACAAGGGGCCTTATTCTGAGTACCTCCGCAGTCCAGAGTGCTAACTGCACCCCTGGCAAATTTCAATACCCCTACAGTGCAGTTTACCGGGTACACAATGACCGCACTGTTATATGTTGCAGACTCTGGAATAAGGGATAACATGCCAGTTGTGCTTGTTTTCCGCTCTTCGGTGGTGTGAATTGTTGGATTTTATGCACTTTTGCCACGTCTTTCGCGGCAGGTTTTACCTGGTAAAAATCATGCAAGCAAACATCTATGGAACGTACAACTAGTTCCTGAGGTGTAATCCGGCTTCAGAGGTTGACATAGCTGTCCCTCGGTGTTGGTTTTTACACGTTTGCAAGAGAGCTCATTCTTTGCAGGACCTTTGATCTGTACAGAAGATTTGGAATAAACTTCAAGGCTTGAGAGGTGAGCAGAACAAGCTGACCCAGGAGACAGATGGATGGCATTTCATGTGGATAACATTTGCTATCATTCTCGCGGAGTCCGAGATTCTGACACTATATTTTTCCAGGCTTCTGCAATGAGCTCTGGTATATAGTAATTTATTTTTATTTTGTCAAGCAGTTCTAACAGCTCAAGAATACAGATTCAAGGAGATAATTTCGCCGGTGTCTGGACATCACAGCTAATCAAATACTCCCAGGTCTGACATTAAAAGAGTTTCTTAAGAATTCATATAGGGGGATGGTGAAAAGGCATGAGAAGTTGTACCGACTGCTCATTCAACATGGTCCAACAACACTGTTTGTGGTCCACTGTGTGTCCCCATATTGAAGTCGGTGGGAGGGGAGGCTGCCCAGAAGATTCCTATATGTCTCTCGAACTGGGGTGCCTTGGCTGCAGACAAAGGCAAATTATTGGTTGTCCAGCGATGCTTCACGTAGCTTTGCATACTCTGGGTGGGTCGGAGGAAGCCTTCCTCTTTACTGCAGAGCTATAGCAAACATTGCACATAAAACTGGGAGGAACTCTTCTGTTCTAGTGCACCAATTACTTCTCTGCTTAGAAAACATCCCTGCAGATTATCTAGAGCAGGAAACTGGTGTTTTACTTTTTTCTGAACTTCCCTATGCAGTGTACAGGTTCAAAGAATCAGCAATGACAGAGAGTGAGTTAAAGCTCTGGTGAGCATGGGGGATAGTTATCAGATACATCTATCCAGCTCACCCATCCTTTCTTTGATGGAACAAATTAAGTTTGCGGAGAAAGGAGCAACTCATTTTATGATGGCGGCTAATCTGATACACGCTTAATTTCCCAAACAGAGGAAAGGGAAAGCTTTGCAAATGTGTCTGACTGGCAGAGAACAAACCAGGGAACCTATACATCACAAGAAAGGCGGATTTGCTATATTTGATCAGCACATAATTAAATGTCTCTTTGCCTATACATAAGCAATATCGTACATCTTTATATCTTAACTATTGAGTGCAGATTTTGGTGTACAATGCTTATCCACCTTAAGCATTAACTTTAAACAGCCTGCCCACCGATGGTGTTACAGAGTGTCTATCCCTAAAAACCAACAAAACACCAGAGCACATCTAGTTCAGTCTCTATAATCCTTGTGCATTTAGCACCAGTATTTCAATCCAACTTATTTTAGAACACAAACACTCCTTTTCAATCCAATGGCACCTCGTAGTTTAGACAAGTTTAAGACTTTATTTCGTTAAAATCAAGTGCTTCACAGCCGACGCGCGTTTCGCCCCCTGCGGGCTTCCTTAAGGCTGTAAATCATGTACAAAACAATAAATTACAATCTAAATTTAAATACAGTAATCTTGTCAATCATAATATAATCAATTCCATTTTTTTTTATAACAATTACCTTTATAGACACCTGTGCATCCACCAAAATGTCCACCAAAAAATACATGTATAGCAGATGTTTCTAAGAAAACATGTCTAATACATTTTGTCTTGTCTTGCACGCCTCAGCCCACATATCCACTGCCGCATCCAACCCAAAACTAACAAAAAAAGGTAGGACAACCACCACGTGACATCACCAACACCAGACCCAAATAGATAATCAAAATTGTAAAGGAGCCCTTTGAGTGTGAGAT
This sequence comes from Lissotriton helveticus, assembly GCF_964261635.1. Taxonomy (NCBI): domain Eukaryota; kingdom Metazoa; phylum Chordata; class Amphibia; order Caudata; family Salamandridae; genus Lissotriton; species Lissotriton helveticus. Next base: position 498,437,190 of record NC_136063.1, read on the forward strand.
ATAGAGATATAACCTAAAAAGATTTGTCCTGCTCACCACAACCAGCCATGTCTCAACTCATGCTATATGAGTTGTTGTGAGGCCCAAAAGTGCTACATATATATTTTGAGTGAGCTCACCAGATATTCAGTATGCACAGCACCGCATTTATCAACACTTTTTTAGTCAACGATCCTGTAATATGACAAGGTAATAGTAAAGTACCGCACATATCTCAATTTTCTATATTACCTTCGATTTCTACACTAGTGTGGTACTAGATTTCTTGTTCTCTTACCTTACTGTATTTATAGTTTTGTAAGGGCCAGCAAAATGTCACGATCAATATCTTTCTAATTCTGCACCGGAGCCATGATAAGTTCCATCTAATATATAAAAACAAACCTCATGTCAGCCTTAAAATATGTTCTGTTGTATTCCTACACTAATAGTTATTATATCCCCTTTTGTGAATATAGGTATAAAAACATGTTTTATATCATAGAGGGCTAATCTTTTATAAATATACATAATGGCCCACTCATACTATAATTCTCATATTTGTGTAACACGTGTTTTTAGATATTCATGTAAAGCCTTCTTTGTGTGGTAGTATGCCCGTTTGTCATTTTTAAAACATTATAAACAGGCTCCGAATGAGTAGGAATTCTTTGTAATAGCATTTTTCAAAAAAGGCATGCTATTGCCTTCATGGTTCCCTTTTTCCACATCTCACAAGACTTAATAGTTTATCCAATTCCACTTCCTGTTTAGCGATACCCGTTTTACATGCCACAACGTTCTTATCTGTACTAGCACCATCTTGTTGTGACACCCACTATTTCTTTTTGATCCTGCTCTTTTGATACCCCTCCTCGTTCTTTTTGGTTCATATCTTTTTTGAAGGCTTCTTTGTTGCCCTTCCTGAAGCATTGTAATTCTAAAAAAAAGGGGCCAGGGGCCGGGCCCGAAGCACCACTCACGCTTCCAGCAGACTCAATGCTTGTTATACTACTTATGCTAGATATGTCAGACATACTAGTCGTACCTGCTGTTTGTGATGTGCTCTCAGAACCTTCTCTATTGGAGTGAGGTTTGATGTTATCAAACTTTCTCGCGAAAGTGTACACCCTGCCATTTTTATAGTCACGTTCATCACGTTTGATTTTTTGGGATTTTTTTTCACGCAGATACATTTGGTGTTTCTGTAACTTATCTTTTAAGATGGCCCAATTTTTTTACCACTTCAGGTAAGCTCATGTCTTGGATCTCTTTTTCTAAACTCGCAATTTCCAAGAGAAGCTTTTCACGTTTTAATTCAGCATCTCTTATGAGAATGTCCATCATACCCATAGATGAGTGTAGTAAAAGTTTTTCCCACTCCTTAAATTGGCCTCCGTCCAGATCTTCAAATGAGGGAAAAATTAGGACCCGTAGGCCTCTAAGGACCCGTTCCTTGTCAATGTATTTGCGCAAGACAGTGGCATCCCACCATCGGGAAAATTCTTGTTTCTTTACTCTTTCTAACCTCATAAATTTTTGTCGCATTCCTTCCTTAATCAACAGCTTAGGATTGGTTAGGTTTTTTCTAGGATTCTCACTGAAAAGATCCTCTAGTAAGGCATCTCTATTGTCATCAAAGGTGGCCATTTTGAAGTTTCTCTTAAATCAGAGCCCTATTTTACTTCTTTTAGAATTAATGTCAAGATTACATTTGTTTTTCCCTTATGGCACTTTTGGGCCTCACAACAACTCATATAGCATGAGTTGAGACATGGCTGGTTGTGGTGAGCAGGAAAAATCTTTTTAGGTTATATCTCTACATCTCACACTTAAAGGGCTCCTTTTGATTATCTATTTGGTTCTGGTGTTGGTGATGTCACGTGGTGGCTGTCCTTCCTTTTTTGGTTTGTTTTGGGTTGAATGCGGCAGCGAATATGTGGGCTGCGGCGTGCAAGACAAGACAAATGTATTAGACATGTTTTCTTAGAAACATCTGCTATACATGTACTTTTTGGTGGTCATTTTGGTGGATGCACAGGTGTCTATAAAGGTAATTGTTATAAAAAAATTGAATTGATTATATTATGATTGCCAAGATTACTGTATTTAAAATTAGATTGTAATTTATTGTTTTGTACATGATTTACAGCCTTGAGGAAGCCCGCAGGGGGCGAAACGCGCGTCGGCTGTGAAGCACTTGATTTTAACAAAATAAAGTCTTAAACTTGTCTACACTACGAGGCTCCATTGGATTGAAAAGGAGTGTTTGTGTTCCAAAATAAGTTGGATTGAAATACTGGTGCTAAATGCACAAGGATTATAGAGACTGAACTAGATGTGCGCTGGTGTTTTGTTGGAAACCAGGGAACCTCAAAGGGCCTGAGGCTTCTATGCACCCACAGTCCGGGTGTAACAGTCAATTGGGATAAAGGGTCATAAAATTCATAAAACCATACATCTTCAGCTAAAGTAATAACTTTACCAGTTCCTTTCTGTGATGGCAACCAGTTTGTCTGGTGCCTTTGGAATTCAAAAGAGTTTTACCCCAAGAAGCAGGTGCTTTTCCCACCCATGGGCAGGACAGCCCATGGAACATGAGCAGTTGGGCGCACCCAATCACATTTATTGTAATAAACTTATAGTTTAAGATTTTAGAAAATGTTGAATTTTTTTCTGAACACTGTAAATACAAAACGATAATCCTATGGATGTAAAGTTCTATATGTTAACTGTAATGCACCAGTTGTAGCACAGATCTAATGGTGCACATCACACATACATCAATCCAAAACTCAGCAGGATTCCTTTCGTCTTCCAATAGAATGCCGCATGCTTGAAAGCTAGAGTAGGGCCTTGTTATTTCACCACTTTAATGGCATATGTGTGCGATTCATTTAATGGCAATACTGCCTCAGTCCAAACAGTGGTTGGGTAGTTAAAGACTCAAGAATGGCAGTGCTAGCACCCATACATACAACGAGGAGCAGTCGGATGCAGTGTCAGTCCCAGCATCAAACTACAGCACCACCAGCCTCCAAGAATCACAACCGCACTTTACTTTATGACTACAAGAACAGCATTGCTCAGCTGTGTAGCAGAAATCTGAAATAATGCACATAATAGCCCAAGCATTACTTAGGCTGTGTCTGAGTGTTGCTATTTCAAACGGGGCAAGAGGAGGCTGTTAAAAGACGTTCAGATCAAAGTCTATCTGCAGGAAATTGCGAGGCGGGAGATCTGTGCAGCAGTTTCAATAATCACAGTGCATTATCTGATCTGGTCACTGGAGGAGAAATTTAGAGCTCGCATCTTTGAAACCTTTACAACCTCAGTTTAAAGCAAGTCCAAGGTGAGCCACATACATCTTTTCCTGATTTATAGCTCAATTTCAAGAACAAAGGCAGCGCATTTCTGTTTGGTCTCAGTAAGAAAAAAGTGACCTTCAACATTTAAGTATAACTTGGCGTGTGACTAGACATCTTTAAAAATCTGCCGCCAACAGCAGGTTTCATGACGTTTTGTAACTAATAACTGTTGCAAAGCTTATTCTTTTAACAGCCGTGAAGAGGTTTTGTGCAAGGTTAACAACATTTTTTGTGACCAGATGTCTAGCGATTGTTACCGGCTATAATCACACACAATGATATCAGAACCGCTGCTCATGAATCCCGTCATATCAGGTTTACCAATTGTAAGTGTATAGTATACATACATACTTGCATACATGCATATGTTGTACGAAAGCGAACATAATACAAACAAACCACAGGTATTTGAGAATGGTGCTGCCAAGATATACAGCCTGATTCATGTACGGGCCGTTTTGCGTGGCCCTAATAGCGAATCATAGCGACTCGCTATTGAGGACACGCAAAACGGCATTCATGTAGGAATTGCTAAATCAATAGCGATTCCTACATGTTCTCTATTTGCGAGTAGCAATTTGCTACTCGCAAAAAAAGGAATAACTCCCCATTCATTCCTATGGGCCAAAAGGCCCATAGGAATGAATGGGGAGTATCCCTTATTTGCGAGTAGCAATTTGCTACTCGCAAATCAGATAGCGATTTTAAGGGTGCCAGGGGTGTCCAAAGGACACCCTGTAGCACCCCTAAAATGCACATTTGAACAGGTGTTGCGCACACACATGTCCAAAGGACATGTGTATGTGCAACATGCAACTTAGAAAAATGCTTTTAAAAGCATTTTTCTATGTTTTTGCTATTTACCGAGAGGTCTGACCTCTCGGTAAATAGCGGCCCAATTTTGCTAAATCGCAATTTTTGCAAGTGTCATGAATAGCATTTAAGGAATCTCTAATAGAGATTCCTTAAATGCTAATCCTCGCATATTTGCTAATTCCTCATTAGCGATTTTTGCATTTGGGATTGTGAATCCCAAATGCCAAAATTGCACTCGCAAAAGGCAAGATTCTGAGAATCTTGCCCTTTGCGAGTGCAATTTTGCTTCATGAATCAGGCTGATAGTTCTCTGCGAATACAAGGTATGGGAGGAGTGCTCCATGCATATATCACTTGTCACGCGTTTATACAAAATGGAAGACAAAAAATGGAACATTTTGATTGTATTTATATAGCGTTTACCACCCATGACGAGACGTTGAAGCACCTTTCTGTGAGTAGCACGTTACTCCGGAACCCAATGGATTAGTGGTAGATTAGTATAGGGAAATATAAATTGTTAACTTGAGCGGTGGACATGTGAGTCTGTTAGTTTGATTAAATAGGGTAATGGAGGGACAGAGGAGGGAAGAGTCCAGAAAGAGTTATTTGGGAAATCGTAGAAGTAAGGTCATGTTTGGAAAGAGTCCCGCCATTATGTGAAGAAGAGAGAATCGAAATCCTAGTCACTAAAATATGAAGTGATCTGCAGGTTTTGAGTTTAAATTTGTCAAATATGATTCAGCATTCCATTCTTTTGCTATATATTTGATTGAGAAACATTGTCCCCTAATGGGCATAACATGGATGTTGAATTGTACGTTTTTTTATGAAAATCAAGAGACAAATACATACCTCTGACTGATTTTTGTATGAGATGAAAGAGTGATTGTAAATTCCAGTAGTTTTACAGTTGCAACTTTATTGTGCAGGTTTAATCATGTTTTCTCATGGACATATGTTTTATTAAACTATAACTGTTTATAAATTGAAATATAATCCATTTTGCTCTGGTAGACTGTGAGAGAGCGCAGATCTGAAAAACGTATAAGTGCACCATATTTACAAGCACGTAGTATTAGTTTAAATATAGATTGCACCAGAGTGTTATACTCATAGAGAGAAAATATAAGAGTGTTTAACTAGAATAGGGATACATATATCTGTGTGAAAACTAATGTAGAAGTTTGTAGAAATGTTGGAATGATGTTGGAATCTCACGTTATGTGACTGTGTGAAAAGAAATGTAACTCTGCAAACTATGGAAATGTGTAGGCCACATGGCATTTCACAAGAAACGAAAGATGCTGCTACATTTTTAAGTAACTTGGATACTAATGTCATTTTACTGCAAAGTATTATTAAGCATAGAATTGAAATATATGTTTTATATAGATGTGTTACATTATAGTAATGTGTGTTAGTTAGAATGCTGTTTAAACAAAGAAATTAAATGTGCAGAGTGCAGAGGCCTGTTTCATGTAATTTAGTAGGCCTGAATAGATAAAGTCGCTTCTTTGATCTGCATGTGCTCGTTAAGGAGAGGTCGCACAGAGCACAAACGAAGACATAGTTTACGACTTAAAGATATGGTGGAGGCCGGAATTTGGGGCCCACAGTAGAACTGTCTATTTGCAGGTGCGAGGAGCCCTAATCAGTTTGGTGATGAATGGGCTTTGTTCAGAGACGCCTGGCACAGGCCTGGAGGAGGCTTCAGGAATTTCCTGGGGGATACCGACCAGCGGAGAAGAAGCCTGGGAATCAAGGTCAACTTTAACGAAGGGTCCAGAGGAGCACCAGCATGGAATTTACCGCCAGAATCGATACCACGTGAGGGGCGTCTCTAGGGGCGTTCCTATTGGAAAGGAGATTTTGTATTAGGGACAGCACCCCGGGGAGGAGACAGAGCAGAGGGTCTGAGAAGCCTAAGAAAGCGGATGGGTAGGCAGATAGATTGACCACGAGAGAGCGATTCACCAAGAAGACTAAGAGAAGTGTGTGATCTTCTTTGGAAGTCACCACGGCTGACACCTTTTTAGGTAAAGATCTTGTTAAGTAGGGATGTCACTTAGTTTAGTGTAGGGACAGACTAATCTGAACTTTTTTCCTTTCTGTAAATGACTCTCAAATTGCAACTCATAGAGATACTTGCAACTCTCATGATATTTGAGATATTTTTGATAATTTCCTTTTGCCGCTTAAGAGCATTCAGAGAATTTCTTTTTATATTGATACCTGTATATCTTTTGAATCTTATTCTGAGATGTTTGTATCTTCAGATACTTTTGGCTTTATAATAAATCTTTAAACTTACTTGTAGTCCGTGGTTCTTTAGAGTGGTGTAAGTTCTTTCTTGATTAACCTAGTAGTGGATTGCCTTTTACTCAATGACAGGTACCAACGATTTAGTCGACCTGAATTGGGATCTGGATTAACGACAATAGACCAGAAATCCCGTGTTAACAACTGCATGTTTAATCACAAGCAGTTCAAACATGCTCACGTAGATAGTTTTGGCATTGAATTTATACTATTTTACTACAGTATAATGTATGTGCCCCTGATGTTGCTAGCAACGTTAAAGTTTTCCCTATAAACTACCAAGTCCAATTAACCACTATAAGGAGAAAATTTATATTTTTAAGAACTTTGCCGGTGTAATACATATTTTAGTTTGGAGAGCAGAACCAGTTCATTCATGCAAACGACCAACAAATTCCCAGCTCTAAGGCTTAGGATGCAATGGCCTTTCTTGTCTATCCAGCTGGGTGTGAATGGCTCTGCTCTCCCCTTTACCTTTACAACTATGGGTCCCTGATAGTCCCTCTGGTTCCAATCTCTGTGGGAAATTCCAGATGTTAGCAGATCAGAGACTGCTTGTAGTGTACTGTGCTGGATTCGTTTTCAAAAGAAGAGTCTGGAGAGAGATGTGCCTTGTTAAGAATGCATTCTTTCATGTGGTCTGTTACAATCTATCGAGGCTAGATTTTGTACAGCTTAAGTCTCTTCAAACACAGTGTCAAAATATTGCTCAAATGCACTTTAAGAAGTGTACTAATATCTGACCATGGGGTTACGCTCCCTGAAAAGCTGATAATTTGGAGGACAAGCAAAATAATTGGGTTTGTTTGACCAGTCTGTGGTAAAAATCTTCTATGACAAAGGACCCCCACACAGGCCATGGAAAAATCTCCTGTTACAAAAACTAAATTTATTAAAAAAATGATCCTGTAAGTATACCTGACCTCAGAGGGCCAAACAGCAAACTGAAATTCCCCTGGACCTAGGGTTTTAGGCTGCGGTTTCTTGTGTAAGTCATATTTCTACCCAAAAAAACTGGTATGGTCAGGCAGGATAACGGTTCAGTGTATGAAGGGAGGCATACAGGGATTTTTTTTATTTCTAAAGAAATAGCTTGGACAAACCAGAACAAACTGTGATCTCTCTGCAATCAGTCGCTGATAGCTGATGTTCCGTGTACAAATATTCTTCTTTGTCCACAGGGTAAAAAGTAACATTAATATTTTGCTAGTGGGGAATCTACACACATAGACAATATATGTATTGTGTGTGGCATACATTGGGGATGAACACATCAAAACTATTTGGGTCCACATTTATAAATACCACTGGATTAGCATAGCTCAGAGTGTAGGGAAACAGAACAGAACACAATCGCTATTATGGGCATTATATAGATAATGGGACTATTTGATACAACTCCCAGAGAGATACCTGTGCTATATCTGAAAAGAGGGAACTTAATTTCCGGACTGAAATGATATGTGGCTCTTTCACCCTTCTCTGTATCACTGGAGAGCCTCGTGATCCAATAAATCTAGAGAGCAGACTACTTTTTAAATCTAGCTGGGCAGGCACAACCTCATTGATCAAGAGCAATTCTCGCAACCCAAAGAAGCCTCCTTCATTGAGCGGCAACAACAGCTTGACATTGGCAATATTTAGCCACCACATATTAGCCCACCTGACTCGCAGTGCAAGCAGCAAGACGTCAAGACGTCAATATGTCAGCTGAAGACTTCACTTCAGTACTAGTTAGCAGTGTATAAGAGTGAGGCTGTGCGGGTTAAGGGGAGAGACCCGGCTATGGAGCGAATGGGGCTGCAATCCTATAAAAGAGAGGCCAGAGGTCCAAATGAGAGCTCACTTTTCTCAAATGCCCTGTTCTAGTGTTCTTCACTTTTACTTTTCAGCTACGCACCTTGCCCCGGCAGCCCCGTTGAATATGTCCAGTTTTAATTGCTCAACTGCAGATGCTAATAGAGGTCCACACAATGTCAGTGTGATATTGAAAGGCTCCCTTTGGTTAAGATGGCTTTTGTCCACATGTGGGGCCGTGGGCTATAAAGAGCATGTAGAAACAATAAAAGGGATCTTCTTCGAACAGCAGACAAAATAGCTCAGAAGGGTGAGTGCCCACCCCGATTTGTGACTTTTTGAATGTCATAGGAGTGAACCCTAGAACCACCGGCTCAGTATGTCATCGGTTTGATACATTGCGCATTGGCGGGAACCATAGCGCCTTTTACTATAGCACTTAGAGGCGAGTGGTAGGAGTTATGCACTGTAGCACCAGTGGCTTAATCGCTGACTCTGAAACATGAGAACATGGCTTCCCTTCCCTTCGCTTCTTCTGCCTTTGACCAAAGAATTCCTAAGGATTCTGCAGCTCAATCTCACTGGGGTTTACCCTGTCAGCTAGATGTGTGGTAATGCTGTATACATGTAGGAAACCCTCTCGTGGTACTTAAGTTACCTGCCCGCATCTCTCTTTGGCACCACTTGGTTTCTTTCATCTGGGCTCAGACCAGACCCTACACGCCATAGTGCTACAGTGATATACCACAGTGCGCACTTCCTGTGTGAAACGCTTCTGCTGCACTTAACCCCTTCGACGCTGATGACGAGCTGGGCTCGTCATGGCGTAGCCTCCTCGCACGCTCATGACGAGCCCAGCTCGTCACGTAAAGTGCGCTTTTGAAAATCTCAGCGTACGAGCGGAATTCCGCCCGCACGCATGCGGTTAAAGGCAGAGCCAGGCCTATGCTGTACCAAGTGCCAGTAAAGAAAGGGCAGCGGATAAAACACGCCTACTGCAATTATACAGGCAACTGTTCACGCTATAGAAAATCGCATTAAATAAATAAATAAATAAACAAACAAATAAATAAATAAATAAATAAATAAAAACTATGACGCCTGGGCTCGGAGCATACACAATCAGTGACCCTGCCAATCAGCTAGCGTCAAAAGCCTCTCAATTTTTACGTTTTTCTTTTGCCCCGCCCCTCCCCAACTTTGGTATTTTTCCTGCAATGCTTTACAATTTTGCAATTTTATGGCAGCTTTTCGACATCGCCTAATTTCAATGTATTGCACAGCTCCAGCAGTAATAAAAACAAAAACAGCTCACAAAGGCCCCGGGCTCAGACATTATGTGAGACACAATTCAGTGGGACAAGCTCCAGATTGCTGTTGACACGTGCCGTTGAATACAAGCAGCACACAATACAATTAGGATTATTAATGGTGTGCAGAAGCGGGTGAAAAAGCATTAATTTTAACTATTTCTCTTAATGTTGACATCCTGAGCTCCTCGCCGAATACATCCATCAAAGGCGGATGTGGCATTTATGGATGAGAAATGCAGGCGAGAGGTCAAATGTAATCTACAGCCGTTGGTTGAGGAAATGGCAGTGCAATACCCAAACAATGTTAGCGACGACCTTGATAATGAAATATTTTTTTACCTTAAAGGACACTGCATTAGAATAATTGAGACTGGAGAAAAAAAGCGATTCTCAACTTGGCATATACAAATTTGCCGAAAGGCCTGTACTTAGCCAAGAGGAAATGATATGCTGCCTTTCGAATACTGTGAGCAATCTGCAAGGGTGCCCAAAGAGTTCATGACGCAGCTAGCGACCTAGACCGAAAATCTTAATCAAACAGCAAAGGAAAACGGCTTCCAGTGGTTTCTGGTCACTGCCAAAGCACTATTTGGAATAAACGATGGGTGCACAAAAGTGTCTGATGACGCAGGCCTTGTATCCTTCCGCGCCTGTCTCCCATGTGCCCCTGAAACAGGCGGAGCCGCGCACTTGAATTACAAATAAAAGGAGCTGTCTGCAGGGCATGCACTTGCCTATAAGTTGGCACCGGTGCTGCAGACAGAGCGGGGCTTCCTATATCTGTGCATGCAGCCCTCAGTTTCATGGCCGGCCCAAAATTTGTTTGATCAGCACAGCGTCCGGGGAGGGAAGAAAATTTGGTGTTTGTTTGTAGGTTGAGGGGTTGCGGTGTGTGCACAGGCGGTGTGTGGGAAATGGGAGAAGAGGTTGATGGGGTGCTAACAGTTACACTGATGTACATTAACCCATTGCGTGCTCCCGTCGGACCCGAAGGAGCCCCGCCCACCCTTTAGAACGCCCGCACCGCGGCGGAAATACAGCCACGGGTAAGGCGTTAAGGGCGGATTACATAGGCTTTAACAGGACCCTTTTGTGACTAAGTGGAGGGATGAGCTTCTGTTTGTATGGCATCAACTCAGGCAGCGCCCAGCTGCGCCCCTCGAAATATCACCCCCCCCCCCCCTGGCCTGGTCCCAGCTCGCCCATGCACAAGGCCAGACCTGCCTCCATCACAAAAGTTTTAGCTGCTCCCTGCAGATGGGAGAAATGCTGGCTCTCGATTTATGAGGGGAGCTGCCTGGGGCGGTGGGAACTTGGGGCTCCCCATATATACAACAAGGAGATGGTGGGTACCCTGGATGGGCACCAGGGCAGCCACACTTAGTTGGCCGGGCCCCAGGGGATGGAGTCCTTGGGGCCAAAATGTGCATGGGGGCCATGTGGCCCCCCCTAGCTGCTTTCTATATGGCTGGGCCCTGGGGCCGTAATTGGCCTGGAAAGGGGGGCTGCTTGCCCTCCTCCTCATAATTATGGTGGTGGGCTGCGGGGGATGGGGGTACCTGGGGCCAAAATCAGCCCAGGTAGGTGAACATGTGCTCCCCTGCCCCACAAAATGTGCTGGGCCTCAGGGGGTTAGGGTATGAGGTCCCCGGTCAAAATTTGCCCACGGGGTTGAGTGAGTTGGCTGCATGCGGAGGGGGGGGGGGGTGAATGGCTGCATGGTACATGTTACAGGGATGTTAAGGTTAGGAAATAGCATTTAAAAAATGCAGACATTTACTGAAAAATACAAAGATTACAGGGATGTTATAGTTAGGAAATAGATTTTTTTTAGAATTTGAAATCCACTAAAAAGTCCAAGGAGGGAGGCACCCTCCACCTACCCCCACATAATGTGCTGGGCCCCTTGTAGGGTGACCAGGCATCCCGGATTTCCTCAGACAGTCCCAGATTTAAGAAGACTGCCCCAGCGTCCCAAAACTTTTCTTAATTTTAGGTAAAAGTCCTAGTTTTTGGGACAAAAGCCATTTTAATCAGCAAAATAGATATATGCTTCATTCACATGCGCCTCTGAAGACAGACATTTTTAAGTAATTTTGCTCATTCTGCCAGGCAGCACAGAAGGGAGAAGGCTGCCTCCTCCCAGCAGAGACAGAGGAGTGGGAAGCAGGACAGGGGGAGCTCAGGCTAGAGAGTTCCTGACACACACAGGTGCTTACACACACATACACACATGCACGCCTAGCATGCATGTGTGTGTGTGTGTATATATATGTGTGACTATATATATATCTTGGCAAACAGCCCCTGCTGTTTCTTCCGACCTCTTCCACCACGCGAGGTAGGTGCCAGCTCGGCAGGTGCAGGACCCGCATCTCAATTAAGCAAACACTCTTGCGCCGTTGCCGTGCAAGAGAAGAGCCGCACTCAAGGATTTAAGGTGAAATTCAGTTTAATGACTGACGTGTTACAAGCACCCTCTTTCTCGAAGTCACTTCAAACACCCGGAAGTGCTCCTCTCCTATTAACAATTCCAGTCATTGTTAATGGACATGCAAGGAAGACTTTACAAATTCCATTGATTGAAAGACTCACGATGTGGGTACAGCTCATAGTGCATAAAGTTACAATTGAAAAGAAATATGGTTATTGTACACCAAATTGCTATTAAATTCATAACACGTACCAAATATGCTACGGGTAACACAATATACAAATCAGGTGTGCTCATGTGTGCTATCAAAACATAGTTGTAATTTCCACATTCTACTGCAAAGCAAAAAATGGTATAGCACCACTTTCCCTGGACCCCACACATAACAAAATGCACAGTCTGACCTCTGACATCACCAGTGAGTGCCCTCTACTTACGGCCACTGACATAATTAACAATTATGAATATGGTTCTTCATTCCAGAATGATAAGAAGAACTACATCCGCAATAGGTGAGAGAAGAACCATTCTACCACGAAGTGTGTGATGTGGGCATAATGCATGCTTTTACAAAGCCATGCTTACCATAATATATATAATTTTTCAGTCTTAGAACACAAGCACTTTGAAAAAACTGGGTATGTATCTCAATTAACAACCAGGACATCAGATCTGAAAATACTTTTTATACAGTATTGATTACGGTATTATTTATGTTTAGTGTTCCACTGCGAAACAGGGAATCGCCCTGAGGAAGAACTCAATTTAAGAGTCTAATCTGGTGGAGGTTGAAACACATCAACATGAATAGTTTCTTGAGGGATATGACATCGTGCAGGACATCAACCCATTATAAAAGTGGAAAACCATCAGATAAATGGACTTGGGTCCTATTGAATTGAAAACATCTCACTTTGGGACTTAGTGTTTTTTAGAGAGTTTTATGCAATACCTTGCTTAGACTTCCACCAAGATTCTATTGGTTTGTCCACCTCTTCCTGGAAAAATGACACACTGTGCATTTTAAGATGCCTGTCATAGTTACACAAGGGTCACGTGACCTGTGCAAGCATGCTTCACATTATTCCATCTTCAAACACAACGCAGCTTCAGGCTTGCATTTTAGATGTGTCGCACTCTTTGCCATGGCATCTCTGAATCAGTGTCCTAACCACCCGAGAAGTTACGAATATGAGACTGGGAAATCGATTTACCAAATACTCTTCGCTAATATGGTGAGTTTAGGCACAGCTAGCTTGTTGCCTTGAGTATTTGTTGTAGCTTTATTGTCAGACACTCACTGGTCCGTTTTTTTTTCATTACCCATTACAGGAATCTCCCATCAGGATCTATTGCCATGTGTCTTGTGCAGGCCTCTTGTCATTTTACCCCATGTTAGCCTGAGCATGTAGTAGGCTGTACTTTCGCACAAAAAAGGTGTGTCCTGATAATGCAATGCCTGACCGTGTCAGCAGTGTTTTGTTCTGGGGTGTATAATCACTTGTTCATCTGTGAGTGAGTTGGAGGGCAAGTGAGACACTATAGCTAGTCGGTCCTGGGGTCATAGGTACTAAGGTGGTAGGATAACTCAGTTCCTGCCTACTACGGTTCTATGGTCCCAGGCATAGTTCTGTGATTTCGCAGAATCCCTGCAACACTATTTGATTAGGTAATATATTTGTGCATGCTTAGTTTGTTGTATACAGCACCCGAATTCACCCACAGCTGGCTCATTATACATTATAAATTAATTTACGTAATCCTCAGGATTGATTCCTTGGCCACCCATGGTTCATATTTCTGTGGCAAGCACCATCAGGTAATTTTACTTGGATTATGTTTGAATAGATATGTATGGACTCTTATGCATTGCACAATCCTCACATCACTTTCTTGTACAACGTGGGTGTTGACATGGCAATTTAATGATTTTTACATCATTTGTATTAATGAACTATACCAGCATGCATCACCTAGGGGCTGAACTTAGATCAATGTATTCCATGGAAATGGCTGCAGGTGGAACATGCACATTTTTTAAAATATAGATTTATTTTGGTCTCTGGTCCATGGAAGTGTTTCTTTTGATGGGTGTTTTAACTTCAGTAGTCACGTCACTAGCATGCCCACATAGAATAGCTGGTGTCACTTTTTTCCAGGAATTTAGGGTAAATTCTTTTTTTTTTTACGATACTTATGGCACATTCGGTCACCAATAATGGTTTTTTGTGGAATAAGTTGTGTATACATTAGGTGATAAGAGCTTCTATTTGTTGATTGGGTCATTTTTAGATGTTTGATGGTTCCATTTGTTTTCCGGCTCCTGAAGAGGCCTTAAATGTATAAAGGCTGAAACTTGTCAGCCCATTGTTTAGGAGGAGCCCCACAATACATAGTGCTAGACAACTAGTATATTCATATGAAGCCAAGGCAAGGTGCTGTTGCCCCAGAACTCAGACTCTGCAGCTACCGCTAGGTGGAATAACATCTGGACTTTTGACGCAACCACCTCCTTCAAAGTAAAAAAGGAAACAAGGAGTAATAAAAGGGGGAACAAAAGGATTCTCAGAGTAAAAAGCAAAGAGCAATGAAAGGACAATGCATTCCCTTTTGGAGTGAAAAATTGGGGAATATGTGGCACGTGAAAACTGTATAATGTGGTTGAATAAAACTCTGTATATAAGTGTAGTTACTTGTGTTATTTTATTTTGTTGTATCAGTGACTACAAAATAATAATACAGAGTGCATTGCATACATAGACATTTTTTTGTGGAATTAAATTAATTATCCAGTAAAAATTGATTGTTTCACTGCCGCTGTATTGTATTGTATATGCATTTGTGCATACAGCATTCCACAGTTTGTGTGTTCTAAATCAGGACTAAACATCTGAGTTAACTGGCAAACACAATAACTTTTTTTAAATTTCAGTTGTTTTAGTATGACAAAGGTCGAAGTATATCTGTGTTATATGAATGTATTGTTAGTGTGATGTGCTGAGAAGCTATACTAATTGAATATTATGAAGCAATATATTCAATTGGGGGCGAATGGGGGAACCTCTTTGTTTGTATCATTGTACTGATCCTCACCCAGGAAACGGAAAAGGATCAAGCCCCGTTTTGTATAGTAACTCTAAATATGGCCCTAAGTCCATACTGTGTAGGCTGAATAGTAGGGGTGGGCACAAAGCCCTGCATCAAGTCACCATTGGTAAACATTCTTGAAGCTATGGAATTACCTGTTCCATATTTGACCTACACCAACGTTTTCTGATACAGACACATCATTATGTGTCTGTATCAGAAAACGTTGGTGTTGATCAATACTTTGAGTAGGATGGGAGATATATTACAATTGTTTAGATTAGACCATCGGCGATTTCCACCTAGCCTGTCAAACGTAGCCTTAAAATCAACAAAACAGGCATAAAGCGTCATATGTTTACTGTGTGCACTTATGAACCAGCATCACAGAGGGTACAAGGTTCTCCAAAGTCCTACATGAAGGACAAACCCCAATCTGAAGAGGTGGAATCAGATCATTTGCATCTGACCATTTCTGGAGCCCATCAAGATAATGTAAAACCTCTTCAGTTGCTAAAAGTGAGATCATTCGATAATTGCCAGGGTAGGCTGCATCACTCATCTTTTATAGTGGATACACAATTAAACGCATCTATTAATTGGAGATGATAGAGGATCCAAACATTATCTATATTGGGGAGTAAAAAAGGAAGACCAACGTTTAATTTCACATTTGAACATGGTGGTTGGCAAGCCATGTGGGCTAAAGGCCCCATTTGTTATCCCGTCATAAATCACTTTAAAAATTGATTTGTTGAAAACAAAACATTGTAAAGCTGTAATGGAAAAGATACTGTAAATTCCCCTTTAAATGCATTTGATTTTCTCAAGCTTTATCTGATACAAGATTATGGTTTTACTGTTAGACATTCACATTAAGGTTGTGGACAAATTCAAACAGACACCATTTTCAAGTCTGATGACTGATATAAAAGGGAACATATTGGCGATCAGGATTGTTGGTACTGCTCTTTTTTGCAGAGTCACCCAGGATTTTGGACTTCCTTTGCTGAACTAATTTGTGTAGGCTAGTAGGATTCTGTGCACTTTAACACTGCTAAGGAGTGCTAAACGACTTGTCCACTTTCCTTAAAACATGATACAATTGGTCCACACCTAGTTGGTACATTTAATTTACTTGTAAGTCACTAGTAAACTGTACTACATTTCTAGGGCCTGTAAATTAAATGCTACTTGTGGGCCTCAAAAGCAAAAGGAACAAATGATTGATGGAATGCTTAACAATGCAAACATTTACCCCCAGTCACAAAGATCTGGGTTTAATCCATTGTTCTTTTGCTCACCAGGCTGGAAAGAGTCCTAGCCCCTAAGCTTTGCCCCCAGGTCCTTGGACCCTTAATGTGGTGTTAGAGTGTAGTCCTCCTACCCAAAACCAAAATCTGGGACAAACATTTTGCTCTGAGAATCAAGAGGAGACATTGGACCTACCTGCAAGCCGATCCCCTGAAGGTGCATCATCTGTGAAAATGACTTCACCATAACTTCCATTTAGTTCTTCTCCACAGCAGCAAATTCCTTTAAGCAGGGCCTCCCGATGACGGTATGCAACCTCATCGAGCCCTCCTTGGCTAAAGCCTGTAGCCTCATCCCGCTGGGGTACTACGAGCTCCAGATAAACTTGTAAGTCCAAAGGTAGACATCTTCACCGGCCTCAACATTGACCAGCACCCCATCGATGATGACCTTCTCGACCTGGAAACCCAGCTTTTACTACTTAGAGCTTTTCCTGCCATCATCAATGGCCTCACCAAGACTTCGTCCAGTGGCTCCCCATTGGCAAAAAGCTTCTCTTCGGGTACAACCTACTGTCTAGACCAGCTGAGCTGAGGACTTCACTGTCTACAGGATTCTTCAAAATATTTTCTAAGCCCAAAGGTACATTTTTTGCGAGGGCGAACCTGTAAATGGTATCTGACCAGCATTCCGTCACTGTCGGCTTTAACTTGACTTTGGTCCTAGTCTCTCACAACAAGATGCCACATTTGTTTGATGGCATTTTGGTTTTTTTGGTGCTATTTTTCACTAAAAAACTTTCAAACTTATTGCCTCTGGTCTACTGTTTAGATTTACTTTGTTTTAGTGTCATTTCATTTATTAATTTTTACTCTTTTTTTCAAAATTGGTACAGGATTGTTTTTGCCTTGTGTTGTGCTTTACCTTTATTACTGTTTGTCTGCTAAATAAATACTTTATACATTGCCACTAAGTTAAGCCTGAATGGTTTCATGCTAAGCTACCAGAGCGTTAACCCTGACAAGGACTGTGGTTGTTGCATGAGAAAGGCTTCCACTTGTCTCAACCAAAAAGCCAATTTCTTACAAGGATATTGCCTTTCTGTGTATTAGCTAACTTCTCGCATTACTTTTGGTGTGTGCAACCTTACTCAGGGCCTCATCGGATGTACTTGGACTCAATTAATACCCGACTCTTTACTTCAGTAAGAGTCACACCAATCTTAGCTTTCTCTTAACCAGCCAGTATTATAATATTCATTGTTTTTCCTAGGTCTCAAAATGAATGATGATGAGTTTGCGAAGAACATCGGTGTAATCACTAGCACGACTTGACATGCAGGCCCGGACTGGCCATAGCGGGCACCGGGCAATCCCCCGGTGCGCCACAAGGGTGTGGGCCGGTTTTGGGCCCCTGGGGGCCGGTTATGTTACAGGGCCTGCAACAAAATCGGCCGAAAACTGGCCCTAGCAAAGCGCTCGGCGGCACCTCCAACCCCCCCCTCCCCAGTGGGGAGGGGGGGGCCGGCCGAGCACTTTGCCAGGGCCGGTTTTGGTTCCCAGTCCGGCCCTGTTGACATGACTCATAAGGGCTTGCCCAGTCAGTCCCCAGTTATTTCTTACATCGAGTTCAGTTTTTGTTTTAATTGTTTGAACACACCTCCGTTCCCAGTCTCCGAGAACCACACTTGGTTTTGAACCCGTTATTTTCTTTACTTCCATATTTATTGTGCAGAAATAAATGGTCATGCACCATCATGTGACTGAATTCCGGTGTTAAAAGCACACGCTCTGTCTGCTCACTGGCCTGCTTGTCTTTCGCCAAATGGTTGCATGCAAGGAGCTGCTGTCGTTTTTTATGAAATGGTTATGGGCATTATAGTAACTGCAGCTGCATAACCATCTAATTGAAGTCTAGTGCTTGGTTAGTAGTGACGGAAGGAGGCTCGTATAGTTAAAAGGAAGAAAGCGATGCACCTAACATGGCGTCAAACTAATCCGTCACATAGTTTGCAACTAACCAAGGACTGCACCAGTCCCCCAAAGACAAATACATTTCAGCCCCTACTCTCAAGAAACCTGCACATGTTTCCTAGCAAGTACCTTATGTAAGTTCAGTGGTCTTTGCCACTGACAGAGCACCACACGGACTGTATGCCTGAGCACAGCATGGGCCGTGAGCAGAAACAGCTTCCTAAGAAGGAAAACAGCAAAGAAGCAGGCTTGCCTCCTAAGCCTGCATTAATGAATGATGGATGGGAGCCGGACATTACAAGGCTGTGCACGCTGCAACGGGATATAAATACATATTTGGACATGCAAATTATCTCTAACTAATATTGCTATGCCAGGCATGTCCAGCTACCAGCGCTCCCATGATAAATGGCGGGAATGCATCCACACTCAGCAAAATATGCCCAGCCGCTCCCAAATCGGCATGTTTCAGGCATAAATCACTCTAGTGTTTATCCTTGACGTGACTACAATACAGTGTGAATTTTAATAGGCAGGGCGAATGCACTGATTATTCATACGGCTTCATGAGCATTGCAGCAGGGTTTTCAGCAAGTGGAAATACATTTTAGAATTTTATAGTTCTTTCTATCTGAGAGATTCTAGTGGAATACGGTCTCTTACATGTATTGCATTGTGCTTGTTCTGGATTCTTAGAGCCTCTCTGGAAAGTCAAGCCAAGCTAAGCTACCAACTAAAAGCCAAGGAATGCCTTGGAAAGAATTTAGCTCACTTGTGTCAGCAGCTGGTTGTGTGGCTGTCGAAGCTGGTTTGTACGTTTATGGGCCTCGTTTTACTAACAGCTCATGTAAAGCAGCAAGTCAAGTTGCTGCACTGCATTGTGTGAATGGGAGTGAGCTAAACTGTGGCATATTTACAAAAATTTGTGGATGTCCAGCTCTCTCCCTGCGCTGGTGCACTGGTTGTTGCATAGCACCAATGCTGGCACTCTTGCACCATGGTGCATCCTTTGTGGGCAAGATAGTTTTAAGGCAGGTAGGTTTGCCTTGCTGTCCAAAACCTATTCTTAGAGGTGAATTCCTCTTTATACGAGTACTGCAGAATGTAGCACACAAGCAAAGAGGCAGTAACATAGAGAAATAAAGATATTTCTCCTTACTAGCCTCGGATGGGCGCACCATTTTGAAGGAAACCCAGGTTTACAGAATTTACCACATCCGATTTGAATCAAAATACATGGGTTGATACATGGGAATGCCCATGTTCCATCCATGCAGTGCCTCCCCAAAGCAAAGTAACACAAGGCAGCACTGCCTTAAATTCCTTTTTTTATCCAAGCTACACACAGTTCTGTTTGCATGTAAATCCCCAAATTGTGGCTACACCAAAAAGGTGGCACAACCACCAGGGGCGGCTCCTTCACTAAGGCGAAGGACCGTTGCCCCACTGCTCTCATAGCAGGAAAAATCAAATGATAATAATGTCCTTATTATCATTTTATTTTTCATAGGTTCAGGGCTGGGTTAGGGTGTGGCAGGGCTGGTGGCACACAGGGAGTAGTGGTTTGCACACTCCAAGACTGCATGATGATTTGGGCGGACGTCTTGGGCCGGCCAAACAGTCATGTGCACTTTGCATGTTCCCCACCAGGCTGTAATGCACATCCTGGTGAGGAACATGTCCACGATCCCACTGCCTGTCTGAGGGCCTAGCCATGGTGCTCAGGCCAATCATTGGTGCATTGCAGCGTTGTGATTGGCTTAGGGGAGTCTGGGTTGGCTTCCTGGTTCTGGCTGGAACGAGGGATGACTAAGGAGAGACACGGCGAGGAGGGCAGTGTTTTTATTTATTTTTGTAGCCAAGGAGTTTCATACTAAGGTTTTCACTGCTATTCTTCCAGTGATTTCCCAGGACAGCACTTTTAGCTGTAGACGACTCAGTGCACAAGTAGCCAAGGAGTTTCATACTAGGTTTGCATTCCTATCAGAGCCGGACTGGGAACCACAACCGGCCCTGGCAAAGTGCTCGTCCGCCCCCTCCCTCCCCACTCGGGGGGGTTGGAGGTGCCGCCGAATTCAATGACGGGCCGGTTTTCGGCCGATTTTGGTACAGGGCCAAATTTGCAGCTATGGCGCAAAAACGGCCCTGTAACAAAAACGGCCCCCACCCGTGCGGCCCACCGGGGGATTGCCCTGTGCCCGCTATGGCCAGTCCGGCCCTGATTCCTATACTTCCCGTGACTCCCCAGGGCATCGCTTCGAGCCGTAGATGCAGCAGATGAATCTGTGCAGACAGCCCAGGGCTTATGTGGAATGGTCACTCTAACTGTTACCCTCTTCCATATTGTGATCCCATTAATCGGATTGAGAGCACATTGTCGTCTCTGTTGCCTCTTACGAAACTCGTTGAAAAAAACTGCACTGTTTACTAAACGTTCCTTTAACCCATCCTATGGGGCAAGGGTCCGTAAAGAGAAACTAGTGACATTACACAAAGTGGCCATCCTTCAGGGGCCCATGGCGGAATCTGAATGATTTGGGAGGAATTCTTTTTTCATGCCTAGTACTCTCAGGTCCCAATCAATGGCCGGTCCCAGCTCATTAGGATTCCCCGGGAATGAAGGAATGAACTAAAACAGAAGCATAGATCTGAGCTTGGGAGAATAGGCTGGAAATGTAACTTCAACAAGCAGGGGTGCAATTTACAGACTGCAATATTATTGAAGCTGCTGCATCTCAAATATGAGATGATGTACACGTGTGTGGACTCTGGTCAAACATGCATTAGAGAAAGCAGGTTGTGATTGGAGGTGGGGGGGTATGCAAATTGGGTCCGTGTTAGAGGAGACACAGAACAGTGGGTTTATCTTACATATACACATACTTGTTTAGATCACACAGGTATATTATATTTAAATAACATATATATCTACAATGTCAGTCAATGGAACATGAACTGAATTTCGCATAATCACGTGATTATGTCACGCAAGTCTTAAGACCTTAGCGACAACAAGACTGCACAGGTCACGTAAAACGCTATGGCGCTAATCCTGTGTTTGGGGACACGGTTGTTGCTGACTTTCACGGAGGCTAATTTAGCAGTTGAATTGTAAAAACTGGTTCTGTGTTTAATTAAACATCCAGGCATTTCCTGGAGGGCTGTGCCACAGCCCATGGCCCAGATTTTGCTGCCAATGTGAGCAGAGAAACGCCTCCCCAGGCTCATGTTTGGAATAAGACATCCAGACCGCTTGCATCAGATGCACGCGCTTTACATTTAAATAATACCTTTGGTGCATAGGCAATTAAATATTAAAAACGTGTTAAGTGTTTAGGGAATTAACAAAAACCTAGGGCCTAGATCGCATGCCCAGCTGTCCAACAGTGAAAATGCCAGCTATCCGGAGGCAAAAATGTGGATTTCCGCATCTTAAAGCCACAAAACGCAGATTTGAACTCCATGACGCAAGAATGATTTTAACAATACTTTTTTTTTTTTTTACAGAGGGGACCATTTATTTGAATAGGCATGAATGGCAAGTTGGTTCCTATATTATTTATGAGAGCCCCAATTAACAGCCATTAATGAACCATCGAGTTTTAGTATATTGTGAGTTAGCAACGACGGAACCCTGTTGGCTCATGATGGACTCTGTAGAACTGTGGCGTACAGGTTAGAGCGTAGGGAAGTGAATGCGGGTTTAGAATGTTGAGTTTGCGGTTACATGCAGACAAATAAGATGTGTAATACCAAGCACTGTGTGTGGCGTAGTCATTGGCAGGTGCCAAGCTGGTGAGGACACTACCCGAGTGACAGTCAACTCTAGCAGCCTGTATACATAACTCTAGGCCTGGCTTACATGTACTGACAGGTTGGTGCTCACTAGCATCGTGGTGGTATTTAGCACCATGTTACACATTTTAACGCTATTCTAATTTCATGCAGCTGTTGCAGCACCCGCTATTGGTTTGCACCAGAAAAAAGTAATTGTAATATTTTTTTATGTATACAAATGAAAAACAAGGTCCTACGGGACACTGTAGTCCACCCCGCAGCAAGCATATAAAGTGAATGTCAAGGTGGCCTCTCTTCTAACTTCTTCCATCCAGCTACCTCAGTGAGCAGTGACGTAACTGAATAACTACCAGTTAGTGCACAGTGAGTACAATGCTCCTTCTGTGCTCCAAACTAAGTGGTTTACAACAGGTGGGCACATGGGATCTTTTCTTCTTGTTTTTTGTTATTCCAGTCCAATCATATCTGCTTTTTAAAAAGCACACACATTTGACGTTATGTGAAGTAATAGGGATCCTGAGGACATTGTTGAAGAAGAACTAGGTAATGGGAGATAGGCATCGTTCAAATAAAAAAAGGTATGTTTTCAATAGTGTTTAAGAAATTTTGAGAGCTTTGAAAGACTGAATGGGGTGAATCCATGCGGCACCCTTGTACCAGTGGTCAGGAGGAACCCATGATGAGACTTGATAGGGGTTTGTAAGAAAATGTGAGACACTGGATAGAGGGCAGTGATTCTCACGGACCTGAATAAGGCATGCCCGCCTCTTGTTAAAAAGATCCTGGAAATGTATGGGTTAAGTATAATATGGGAGGAAATGCCAGGGCTTTGAAAAGAAAATACTTCTCTTTCCTTAATCGTATACCCATTGAAACTGGGCAGAATTTTGTAGCATGAGCATGGAGTGCACGGTGGTAAGCATGTTAGGGAGATTTAGCGTTCAGTACCTGGATGACATTCACGCCTATCCATAAGATATACTCGAATCATTATCTGTCTTTCATCAGCATACATGAATAAAGATAAGATACCAACATTGCACTCTCACTCAAGGATCAATGTAGAGATTGAAAAGTATTTATTACAAGGAGGAGCACAGAGACATCCAGTGAAGTCAACATTATTTGGTACTTATCTCAAAGGAAATAAGAAATTGGCTAGGGAGCGGGGCAACGATTCTGCAGATCTGTAATCATGAAAGACCTAATTGATGGTGTTAAAGGAAACTGTTGGATAAAAAACAGAATCCTACACCACCATCACCCCTTTTCTTTCTCTTTTTCTTCAGAGTGCTGAGACCAATAGTTCAGTGCTCATTCTGGCTGTGATGCACGTTTGGCTGGAGTCAATGATGGAGCTTTGTTGATAGAGGGTCGTCTCTGACTAGTAGCAAGAGCTTCCAGAACCTTCAAACAGACCATTGTCAGTTTGTCTCTAGTTTCTCAAATCCACAGGCTCCAAAATTTAGAGATTGTACATTGCCTGTTTCCAAGCACAGGATTCCCGACAGAAACCCTAGATGTGTTAAACAGCTCTGCAATTGCAGGAGGAGTGTCTGCTATCTGGGCTTGAAAGTTCCTACTTGGTCCAAACGTGATCCAGAGGAGAGGACAGATAAAAGCTTTAGACTCCATTCTTTATCTGACCATATGGTAAACTTTTTAAAGGTTGTAAAGGTTGGAATATCAGTCGCTATGTGTGGAATACAAATGGAGCATAATAGGTCTGAGTCAGTGTTCTTATTTTAGGATTTTTCTTCTTCTCAGAAATAGAAGGTTACCTTTCTCATAGAATTTGAAATATTAGTGAGTAGGTTTTCCCAGATGTCATTGCACTGAAGTCTGAGAATCAAAGAGCTTTTTTTTTTTTTATTGATCTGGAGCTTCATTTAAACACTGTATTAGATACTGGTGTTTTCTTATTTGATGTGTTCCTTGAACAAGAGCACATGTTTGATGCATTTCCCTTTCTAAAACATTATAATTTGCATCATTGGTGCGATTTGCTTGGCCAATAGTCCAACTTTTGATTAAGGAATTCAGTAGATTATATTCATTCACTGGTTGCTGCATGAAGAATCCCTCAAAATATTTGTTTTCAATGAGTTTAATAATCTGATAATGCTGATTCTTTGGACTTTTGTCTGTTTCTTGAGGAAGCAAGCTTTCCTAAAAGATATTTATGAGTCCGCGAGATAGCAACACTTGGAACTGATTTCCAGTGCCAAAAGTTTATCTACATTTTGATTTGTCATGAGCTGAACAACTCACGAGATGAATGCGAAAGGAGCCTGTAAATGATCTAAACAAGAAATCGAACGGGCGATCCAATTTCAAAGACTCATAAGAAGTTAACAGAGTAAATTGGGGGAGGCGAGAGCATCCAATAGATGCTTAGCATGTGGATGCACCATAAAGTCAAACCATTCGTTTTGGTCCAACAAGAGAATCACAGGCATAGAAAATATAGTAATGGCTGCTAAATGGTTAATTAGGGCAGGGAGAGTCAAAAGTAAACAAGGAAGGAAGATGGCACCATATCATGCACTGCAAGGTCTGAAATTGTACCTTCATAGAAACATCTAAAAGTTCAAGGACTGGACTAGTAGTGATTTGGTTTGAGGGGAACATGCAACCTTTGTGGTAAATAAGAGCAAGGCAGTGGCTGTGCAAATGGATGCGGTCTGCCTGGAAGATACCAAACGAGGGAATAACTATGTTCTGAACAGTCATATTGGAACCAAATTTCCATCATGAACATCAACTGCAGTTGTTAGCCGGATAAAAGAACATGAATATGCAATTTTTTATGGCAAAGTGGGTATTTAGCAAAATTTATTTGATATGATAAGTCATAAAAGACAACTTTGTGAAAATATAAGATTTTAATGAGCACAGTGCAATAACATAATAGAGGATTTCACCTCTAGAAGCAGCCACTGCTTTTTTGCAGAGGGAATAGTTTGGTGAGACTGAGGAAATAACTCACAAAAAAAGAATTATATGTGAAATAAATTATTTTTCAGTAATAGCAATGTTCCTAGAGGTGGTCTGGCACTGAGGAGTGTGGATGGGTTTGCCTTAATACACTTACAACCACATGCATCAAAAGTAGGATTTGCGATTACCAAATAGTGATTTTTAAGGAATCGCTATTTGGTAATTGCAAATTCTTATGCATGTAGTAATCGCAATAAATTTTGCGATTCCTAAACATTAGCTAATATTGATTCGGTACTTGCGAATCGCTATTAGCTAATGTAACTCCATTCATTCCTATGGCAAATTGTGAATGCAATTCCAAGGCTGCCAAGAGGGCCTAAGGCCCTCCAATGCACCCCGCCAAAAAGGTAAGTGTGCACATGTGGCGCGCACACATGCCCTAAGGGCATGTGTGCACGCCACGTGTCACTTTGAAAAATGGACTTTTGT
The DNA here is from genome assembly GCF_964261635.1 of Lissotriton helveticus. Classification (NCBI taxonomy): domain Eukaryota; kingdom Metazoa; phylum Chordata; class Amphibia; order Caudata; family Salamandridae; genus Lissotriton; species Lissotriton helveticus. The sequence continues at coordinate 498,462,763 of NC_136063.1, forward strand.
GCATTTTTCAAAGAATGTGCAAATAACCATCAACTTGAAGTGGATTGTAATTAGCGTTTCCTAAATGCACAGTTTTCATTTAGGAAAGGCTTGATGCATCGCCTTTAGGGAATCGCAAATTGCGATTCCCTAAATGCATGCACAATTAAGGTAAGCGCAAAAAATTGCGATTACCTAATTTGCGAATGGCAATGGGTCATGCATCAGAAAAGGCCTTTTTCCAATCGCAAACGGGCCGATTCTGGGAATCGGTGAGTTTGCGAGCGGAAAAAAGGGTGATTCATGTGGCCCTATGTCCATTAAACGTCTGAGCAGCATCTGCCAAGAACAAAACAACTCTAGCCCTCCCACTGCCTAAACTAGTAAGGGAATGGCTGTGCCCATTCACCTCCAGTAAAAGCTGAAAGCAGAAGTCAGGCGAAATGGGTCACATAAAATGATACCACAAAATTAAAATGAATTAAATCAACAAACCAATTTTTTAAAAATAGGTCGATTCACCCCTCATGGTGCACCAGATGCAATGGAATGAAATAGAAAATTTAATGCAATAAAGATTGAAATGTAAACCTGAGATCAAGGCACTCCCTGGCATCCAGAAATACAAGAATAGCAAAGGGAGATGTGATCAGGCAGATTAAACGTAAGAACTCACAGGCACTGGGATTGGTGTTAATCTGACAGGCTCAGGAAACAGAAAGTGCAGTCCAGGCGACACAGACCAAGTACATTTATACTGCGAAATGAAACTGAATTAAAACAACAAAACTAATTTATAACAAAGAAGTTCAGGCACTTCTCGGGTGCAAGGAGCACACAGGAGTGAAATTACAAAATTAAAAGGTTAGTTTTGTTGTTCTGCTGGCATGCGGGAAAAGGAAAATGTCAGACTCTGCTCTGAGTTTGAAAGGTCATTTTCCCGCCTTCTGCCAGCTGGCTGAGATAGTTTGAAACGTGTCAAGACACTACTGTGCTGCACCCGAACAGTCACCCTGGTCCTGCTCGACATGCTGCAGAGCAGAAGTTCAGCAGAACCGACTGGGGTTTGGCAACATAACCAGGCCATAACAGACTGGTAAAAGGAAAGCAGAAGCCAAAATACAACGTGGTTGCTTTCATTATCTTCCTGCTTTGAAGTCAGTCTGAGATTGAGAATCTGTAGTTGGGCATCGACTTTGTGCTGAAACATCTGTACATATCTCCCAACGTGAATACCTACCAGAAAAAAAGATGCCATTCCCATCACTGGATTTATTTAATGTATCCAGGTCCAATAATCGCCTGATTGCTGTCATGGCAGTGACACAAAACCTTTGAATACCACAGGGAAAGACCTCGGACTCGATGAAAATCAGGATAGGTTTACACAACCTAATCCATTTGTAAGAGCTAATCTTCCAAATCATTTTCAGAATATTATTGTACAGAAAGAAAATACACATCACACTCAGCATTTCTGATATTATATTAATATTTTTTGATGCTGGCAAAGCCTCTTCACTGCGAATAGCAGAGGGAACAAAAATATTTAAGCACATATAAATTTGCAAAAAAGATGGTTCTACAAAAGGACCCAAAGCTCTTTCAGGAAACATTATTATCTTTACTCAGACTGACCTAGCAGGGTGTTTGGGATGCCTCCCCAGTACTCCCTAAAAATACATAAATACTAGACACTGCTAGAATACTAAAGAGACAAATACACCATGAGTGGCCAATTTCGAATGCCCCTTTTTATGAATGAGGTATTCACGTATTTAAGCGGAGCCAACAGGAAAATAACCCGGAAAGCTATGCACTTCTCTAGTAAAGAGAGGAAACTAGTAACAGTGGAGCACTTAGTGTCCTAAGCCATACCCCTGCCAATAGATTCGCATTCAATCTAATTTAAAAAGGATGAGAGCACCAGGTAATGGTATTCTGTAATCAAATATCCCCTTTGATCCTCAAGCAGCAATTTGAATAAGGCTAATATTAGAGAATAAAACAGCCAGACATTTTTAGAGTTCTCTAGATCACTCTGTTTTCCTCTCATTTTCCCTCCTCTACTAACCAACACTGATTTTCTTTTGTTACTTTATGCTCACACACAGGCTGTGCAAAAAGTAAAAAAGTTAATCTTCCAATTTGCTGATCCTAGACTTATACTGTTATCTGGAGTTAGAAGTGTTCTTCACTAATCACAAAATGTTGTCACTTCAATCCATGAGTAAAAGGGTTTATGGGGTAATTTTCGATAATTCCGGTGGCCTCCTATCCGGCCAGGGTATTAGAGGTCATACCTTTAAGCCCCACCCCCCGGGCAGACCGACTGCTATCCTCACTTCTCCAGCTGGGCATTTCTGATGAAAATGCCTCTGCTGCCAAGGCAGAAGCACATTTGTCAGAAATATAATGCTAAGGATCACTTCTGTTTCTAAAAATAAACTCCCAAACAAGGGAACTGTTTCTCAGACCAGTAGCCCCAATGTGTGGGGAGGTTTCTTCCTGTGTTTGTGGGCGCTTGATTATTTACTTTGCCCTTCACCACCACACTTTACATGGCAGTTCTGTGTAGGATAGATGTTTGTCAAAAGACCCACCATAAATAGGCCTTCTGGTGTATGGGGACTTACGTCTAACCAATTACAGGATTCTGACAGTAAAGCTAACTGAGGCTCTACAGTTGGAAATCTGGTGGTTCGTCTCTAAATGAGGTGGGGGAATCACATGTATGATGGGGTAGGAGTGGTTCTGATTTATGATAGGCTTCCCTCTCCTTCAAACTCTAATCGACCGCCAAAGCCTTCAGATCAATGTCCTGGAGAACTTCTAAGTTCATGTCAGGGGATAATAATATTTCTCTGGGAAGACAGTGGATGGCAGGTTGTTTGCAGACTATTTAGTTCCAGATACTGATGCAACATCCCATGGGACACTAATGGGTCGTGGTGACTGGAAAGGATCCCAATTAACGCCCACCCTGCTGTATCCACTCTCTCTGATCACTACCCCAGAGGTTATCCTTTGATTAAGTTGCTTGTAAGGATTACCAAATAGGACAATATTTTTCTAGGTCTGTTTTCCCTGCTATGGCTATCCGTCCTAGTATCTTTGCTTCAAGCTCATCCGTATTGTACATATATATCTACATAATGCTTGCCACAGTTTCATGAAGAGAACCTCACTGAATAACTCTGAAAGCATTCCCTTTCTTCTGAAACACTGGTATGCTTGGTAGTTACCACTTTCCGGTGTGCTGAAGCTGGCAGCAGGGCTTTTAGGCTGCAGGCCAAAGAACCCATGAAACTACTTATCCATGCACGTTCTCCTTGAAGGCAACCAACTCCAAATTTGGCAAGACTTAAAGCTTTCACTTTTAATGAAATACTTATGAGGAAACTATCTGTATCTGCAATGTTTCCCTAAGATACCTCACCAGGCTTGACAATGCACTCTACAAAAATCCAATAGCATAACAGTATTTTCAGTGGTTTAATTAATCCATACCCAATTAAATGCAGATAGCTGAGCAATCACTCCATCCCTCTGTGAAATATAATTGTATGTGCCGGTAACATGCATGTGGTATGCCAATGCTGAAAGTATTAATTCATGAAGTGTTAACATGAGTTAGAGTGGCCCAGAGAACAATCACAAATCCACCACAAAAAGGCAGCTCTTACCAGAAACATTGTTAGTTTTCCTTCCTAAAACTGCAACTACTTAAGTTCGAGATCACCTCTTTCAGAGGCAACTGCAAAGGATGAAAATAAGATCTTTGTCCCTTTCAGTCATTTATGAGAAGCTCTGACAGCTGCCATGTGCTTGGGCTGCAGCGATGCCAGCCTCTGTCTCATATGTGGGTCCAGAGAGGATTTTGGACTGGTGTCTCGTTGGAAGTGAGACTGAGAGGTGTAGCCACCGTACAAATGTGACTCCAATATGTTTCCATGTCACTAATTGTAGCATCTTAAACTGTAGCTAATGTTATTTTTAGGCTGTCCTTTCAGCTCAGTGGAGTAAGGACAATTTCCAGAAATTTGCTGCACTTCAGCGCCATCATCTCAATGTATAATTGACCCTGGTTATATTCTGATTTGAAAACTGGAAATTGACCAAGTGCTTCAATTTCTGGATTCAAGGAATCTGGATAATTCTTGAAGGATACTGGTCTCCCCAGGCTAGAAAGAGTATGGGAAGATGTGGCTCAGTCAATATGGTTATCAGGTGAGTTGCATAAGAGATGGCGAACCCTCTAGTGCCTGATGATGCGTTCTGCATATTGATTGGAGTTAACCCCCTCCTACTAGTGCTCTTGTATCTCTCAGAGGCCTTTGAGACAGTTGATCAATGGATCTCAATAAAGAATCTGGAGTCATGCCTGGGGCACAGTAGAGCGAACATGGGCTTGACAGAGGTTCCCATAGAGACACCAGGGCTCAGTGCCTTGTCAATGCTTTTTCAAACTATCATGGATATTGGTAATAAGTTTCCTTCTGTCCACAGACATGGCACCTAATTAACAAAATAAACACCTGTGTTTGAGTTTTGAGGATGAGGGAAATAATAAACAAGCATTGGCATAGCCAATAGATCTCACCTTTGGGACCTTTTAAGTGTTTAGCCATGCAGCACATGCATACACAAGAGAAAGGACACTGTAAAAACCATGCAAATATGCTAAAACAAACAAAAAGACAAGGAAATTCCATATTAGAATATTGAGTAGAGCCTCTTTCCCTCTAAAACATGCATCACCTGTTATAGCTTTGTCAGTCTCAGCCACCTCGAATAAATTATCCAACTGTCTGACCATCAAGGCTCTGCTCCCGATATACACCTTAACCTTCCTTGCATTATTATATGCATTAAACTCAGCTTATGTGACCGTAATAGAAAACACAATATTTTTCATGCAAAAAACTATAGGTGACAGACAGGTGGCAGTAGTCCTTAATGTTCTGTTGGATGTCTCGACAAGAGTATTTCCATTACTTTGCCAATCATTCAAATGACAACATTAAGATGACAGCAAATCAAAATGGAGAGAGAGGACTAGGTAAGCTAGTCCGGATCCCCCAGTTATATGTAGTTATATCAAGAAAGGACTAGCTTAGTTGTGTTAGCGAGACTCAGAAGGTACGTCTGTAGGCAAACTAATTGGTTTGGTCATGAAGCCCTCACTCACCAACCTAGTTGGTGGCATGCTTCATCATCGGGCCCACCACAGTGACACCGAATGTGTCCCGGGTGTGTTGCGACTCCAGATTACTGAGGAGCTGGTATGCTTGCTGAGTGTGCAGTGAATAGTGGGTATGAACGTGATGTTTAAAAGCTATGCAGGTGGTCCCAGTTCCCGAGGGTATAAGGATAATTTTAATTCCTGGGCCCCTGCTAGCAGATAAAAAGGCTTGCGGACGATATGGAGTGTATTATGAGCTCCTACGTCCTATGTGGTCTACATGTTTCAGCCAGGCCTTTTGTAAAAACTGGCTTTCCTCAGGACCAATGAGTATGTGTGGGTGAAAAATAAACTATATTAAATGGTTTAGTGTGTGAATAAAATGTGTCGCACTCGCTAAGGTGCTGTACGTGTTAGAGGGGGGTTCCCTCTGCTTTAACTTGCTATTTGCTGTTAAAGCCTCCTGGGTCACCTGGCAGGGAGAGAAGACCGGTATTTCCGATCAAAGTGCTCCTGCGACCTATCGTCCTGCTCCGGTGTCCCGAGTGGCAAGTTAAAGCAGAGGGAACCCCCCTCTAACACGTACAGCACCTTAGCGAGTGCGACACATTTTATTCACACACTAAACCACTTAATATAGTTTATTTTTCACCCACACATACTCATTGGTCCTGAGGAAAGCCAGTTTTTACAAAAGGCCTGGCTGAAACATGTAGACCACATAGGACGTAGGAGCTCATAATACACTCCATATCGTCCGCAAGCCTTTTTATCTGCTAGCAGGGGCCCAGGAATTAAAATTATCCTTATACCCTCGGGAACTGGGACCACCTGCATAGCTTTTAAACATCACGTTCATACCCACTATTCACTGCACACTCAGCAAGCATACCAGCTCCTCAGTAATCTGGAGTCGCAGCACACCCGGGACACATTCGGTGTCACTGTGGTGGGCCCGATGATGAAGCATGCCACCAACTAGGTTGGTGGGTGAGGGCTTCATGACCAAACCAATTAGTTTGCCTACAGACGTACCTTCTGAGTCTCGCTAACACAACTAAGCTAGTCCTTTCTTGATATAACAACATTAAGATGACGTCATGATGATGGAGTACTTGCAAATGGCGCACTACCCCAAGGCTTGAAACTTCGCAGCACTATAAATTGTACTCTTATAATCGACCTATGAAAGCTATCTGAAGCGGCTTGTACTTTTCTATTACATACAGCTGTCAGACGAAGGTACTGAACCCACTTATCTCTTCTTTAGAGGCATATGAAGAATGTAGTTATTCTGAATGAAACAGAATGTGCACATCAATCTGAAATAAGGATATGCACAAGGCTACCATCAAAAGCATAGTCCAAAACATAAAATAAACACTGTAAAAATGACACATGAGCGCACATGACAAAATGCATGTAAGTATGAACACAAGAGCATGGGGAAACCTGTAGGCCCATGCGAAGCCAGCATGCTAGAGTGAAGCCACAGTGCATAGTAAACATTCAAAGTGAACCGAATCACAGAGGAAGAGAAATTTAGCTTACTATGGAGAGTGCCAAATAAGTTTTAAAATATATAGTGTGAGGCCATTCTAAAATGGTCAAAGGCATGCGGCATATGGGTTGGTACACGTTAGAATCGATTACAGGGTTAGCGCGTTGATGAAAGTGAACACACCATATGGCTTGATACGTCAAATATAAGATTGAAAGTCCATCTCATAGGGAGATACGGGAAAGCTTACTCGCCACCAAAAATGGTAATGCGAACACTTCTGCATTTTCTGTGGAATTAATGCAATTAACGTAAGAATCAGCCAACAGAAAATCAATCGTGAAATGAAAAAAAAAGTGCGTTCAGGAGCCAAGGATCCGTACTTACTTCAGCGTTAGTTCAATCGCTGTCTGGGAACGCCGGTCAGTATGCTGCCGTGTGCATCTATATTTATATAAGCTGTCTCTCACGTAGCGTGCACATGAAGACAGCAGACTTAGGCGGCTTGTGAGCGGATGTATGCCGTTACAACGCATGCTTTTTTCACGCATGCCTTTACAACGCAGGTTTTACACCGCAAGTCGTTACAACGACTTGCGTTGGGGGGGCGCTTTATAGTGGAATGGTTTAATTTACTATTCCAACCCCAGTCCCCATGGATAGTAGGGAAGGTTTTGGATAGTAAATTAAACTATTCCCTATCCTACAGCGCCCTCCAGCGCAAGTCGTTGCAACGACTTGCATTGTAATACCTGCGTTGTAAAGATACTGCGTGGACATTTTTTTGTTGTAAAGGATGTTTACCCTTGTGAGCAAGACCAGGTGAAAGCAGTACATTGAATGTACTTATTTTCAAGAAATAGCCAAACACCAATTTTAGTGTGTCTATCAATGGAACATGTAAGAATGATACAAGTAATTCAAATTCAAGGTAGGGGTGTAATTATTCCTACCGTGGCAATAAAAACAATCACTGGTCACACGCTGCTCCCGGCAACCTGAGCACGTCAACGTGGCGAACGTGCTAACTAACAATCGCGCTTGGTGCCATCTGTTTCGAATTAGCATGGTGAAAGCAACCACACTAATTCAAGCTTTTCAAGCACTCGTGCTTGTGCTGGCATCCACCTTTCGGGAGCGAGCAGTGGCGCGCTGGCCATCTATTTTCAATTAGTGCGCGCACTGCTGCTCACTCTCGTAAGGTGGATGCCAGCACGAAGAGCTAGAATCCTACACTATTTGAGAGATTTCCCAGCACAGGACATTGTCATCCAGGAGACACATCTTCATAAGGCAGAGACAAAAGAATTGCTAAAATCTCAAAAATGGGTGGACACCTTCATTTGCACCGATCAGACGGCTAACATTAGAGGGGTGTTGATTTTTTTAAAAAGCAAGCTATAGCTCAGATTTTGCAATACAGGGAAGATCTAAGTGGTTTGTGTCTGATTCTGAATATCACATTAATAGGCATCCCCATCACCTTAGTTGCATATTATGGTCCTAACCAATGATGATCCCTTTTGTCTCAATTCTATCAGCTCACATCTTCTGGATTTCCCAGATCCAGTGATATGGGCAGGAGATTTTAATATTGTCCTGGATCCCAAATTAGATAAATCCCCAAATCGTAGAGCAGTAGTTCCTTCTAGATCAAGGACGCTTCTTTTGACATTGATGACCCAACTGGGGCTATGTGACATATGAAGGGAAAGGTCAGGCGAGCAACTTGGAGTATTGTTTAGGAATTTTAAATACAAACATAAGTCGAGAACCAAATAAATGTTGGTCAGTTATAATCTAAGAGATAGAGTCAGGGATATAAAATACCTACCTTCACTCCTTTCGGACCACTCAGGAGTTCTACTGGCCATTGACTGTATACAGTCACAGCACAACAGAGCATGGTCATTTGATCGAACAATACTGCTCAAAGAGGAAGAGACAGCTTTCCTTTTTAATGAAACCAAACAATTCTTAGAGAGTAATTTAGGCACAGCTAACATTACAACAGTCTGGGTTGCTCTCAAAGCTTTCCTGAAGGGCAGTATCACCAATAGATCAAGTTATAGAAAAAAATATATAGGGAAGAGACTCTAGCTTTAGAATCCGAAATGAGAGCAGTCCAGGTAAAAATGAACAGTCAGGCCGGTATCGGTCTGAAGAAAGATCTGGATAAGCTCAATCTATTAAGGGAAGAGCGGGAAAGCATTCTCCAAAGAAGGCCCATGCATAGGTGGGAAGCAAGCAAGATTGCCCAATTTGAGTATGGTGAAGGGGCAGAGAAATTCCTTGCATGGAAAATCAAGGCCGACCAACTCCAAAACCATATAAAAGAAATAAAGGTGAACGAGGATGCACCCTCCGTATCTTTGGATAAAGATATTTGCGAGGCTTTCCTGGAATACTTTCAAGACATCTATAAAGAGGCTAGCATAGAAGACAGCGCAAAAGTCAAGTTCTCATTTGATGGAATCGTATTACCATCTATTACTCCCAAGCAACAGACAGATCTGCAGTGTGCCATCACAGAAGAGGAGGTGAGGAAGGTCATGGCGGGGTGTAAAAGAGGTAAAGCGGCCGGGCCATATGGGCTACCAGCCGAACTATATCGATCTTTGGGAGAGGCTATATTCCCAGTACTAACCGAACTATATAACGAGATATTCCTGGAGGGAATCTGCCTCCCCCGTTCTTGGATGACGCGACTGGAGTCCTGATTTTGAAACCCGGCAAAAACCCAGCTAGCAGAGGCTCATATCGACCAATATTGCTCCTAAACACAGATTATAAAATCTTCCCTTCTATTTTAGCAACCAGGCTGGGGATGGTGGCATACGAGATCCTCCATCCAGACCAAAAGGGGTTTGTGAAAGGGCGACAAATAACAGACCTTACCTATGATCTGATCGGTGCAATTGATATTGCCTCCACCTATACACTCCCTTTGGCTGCTTTAACTTTGGATGCCACCAAGGATTTTGACAGGGTGAACTGGGGTTACCTGTCGGAAGTCATGGTAAGAATCAATTTGCGTGATAAGTTCTGTCGCACTATTCAGCTGTTATACCAAGCAGCGTCAGCCAGGCTGCTGGTGAATGGCACTTTGACTGAGGCATTTAAGATAACCAAGGGAACGTGACAGGGTTACCCTCTCTCCCCCCCGCTCTTTGATATGTATAGTGAGCCCTTTGAACAAAGCTTTAGAGATAACCCTAGTATCACTTCTTTTAAATACTGGGATTGGGAGAGAAGGGTGGCCTTGTTTGCAGATGACATCCTTATACTTGCGGCAGACTTTGACACAGCTTTTCCTGAAGTTATAAAATTGGTGGAGGAGTTTGGACAGGTTTCTGGGTACGAAACAAATGCTGGGAAGACAGAGATAATGACCTGAACATTGAAGAAACTCAACTCCGAGTTAGTCCCGATATGCAGTACTTGGGGGTCAAAATTGTGCACGATGTAGAAACAATTGCAGAAACAAACTTAGCGTGAGTCCTTAGGGAATGCAAGAAATAGATGAAGTCATGGGCTCATCTCCCCTTATCCATCTTGGAGAGGGTTAACCTGGTCAAAATGACAATCCTACCTAAGATCACGTTTCTCTTTAACACAATCCCCCTCCAATTTGATAAATGCCCGATAGATACATTTCAGCAGGAAGTAAACTCATTTATCTGGAGATATAGATCAACCGGGATCGCCTTGAAAAAACTAAGGAGAAGGAGAGAGAAAGGAGGACTTGCACTACCTGACCTGCAGTACTATGCCTGGGCCTTCCAACTTAACACTCCTGAATGTTATTCAAAATGCTGGCAAGCACAGGGGGTGGAGATATGTTTCGGGCTATGCTAAGAGGTGCTGGTCTATCGGAAGAAGCCTTTATGTTCAAATTTGGGGACTAATTTTTAAAAAAAAGATCAGACTCAAGGTCCTCCACGCAACGGCAAAAACATGGGCCAGATTAAGAAATATGGTGGTTCTTAATTATTTCTCAAACTTAGCGCCACTTTGGTACTCACCAGGTTCGCCGGAATGCCTCTAGGATAGATTGGCGACACTATTAAGAGAAGCTGGCTTAAAACATTTTCTTGGGAAGATCTTAGAAAGAGGGTAGGCACGGGGCACTCAAGGTTTAGTGTATACAGCTACAAAGTTGGATACAATCCCAGGAAAAAGACAGGAAAAATCTTTTGGTAGTGGCAGTAGCTTGGAAGAACAGCTAGTCGAGAGGCCAACAGGAAAGAGGGAGGTCTCATTATGGTATTTGGCTATTGAAGAGGCAGTGGATGGGGAATTCAAGCTTGCAGACGAGCTATGGAGTGAACAGATCTCGGGTGTACAGTGTGATCTCCTATCACAGGACTCGTTTAGAACCCTTTTTAGTATAGTCAAACCTGCTTGGTTGAAGCGGAATCAACTGTTCACTGCCCATAGGGCATACCTATCCCCTCTTAGACTATCTACATTTTTTAAATAGACCCGGCTACATGCAATAGGTGTGGGCTGGCGGAAGCATCGGGCATACATATGTTTAAGGACTGCCCCTCTATGAAGTGCGGAAGACACTCGAGAGTATATTGAAAGTTCCAATCTATATAGACCTGACTTTGATCATTTTTGGCTTCACCAATCACATCATAGGCCCAGCCAGATCTCTTTTATTCTACTAAATATTATTGGCCAGGAGGCACATTTGCAAACATTGGGTGGACTCAGGCCCTCACAAACATTCAGATTGGTTACCTCAGTGTATGAAGTATCCAAGATGGACTTGTCTAGGGCTTGCAGTAAGAACAAAAACGCACATTGGGACCTGCTGCTCCAATGGAAATTAGTTTTTTTTTTCTCTTGGGTCCTATACTTATGCCTTTTGGTCACTCTCTGGACTATCTCACGCCTTTCTAGGCTACTGATAGTGGCCCATCAGGTTCTCAAGGACCTAGGCGGAGTGAATCCTACCTCCACCCCTCTTTTCTCTGCGGGGAAATAACTTTCCGGCCTGATAATGTTCCCTTACATGTTAAAGGCACCAAGAGATCCCAGCTAAAAAGCCTAAGTCATCTCAGGTCGTTAAGTAAGGCTATGAACAGGCGGTTGGTTTAAGGTGGATGAAGGCGAATGAGGACAAACAAAAAAACATCGAGATCCCTCCTTGTCTTAAAGGCAGATATCTCTGATCAATCATATATAGGGCTTGAGATCCAGTTTGGCGAAGGGAGAAGGGAGCGGCCCAGGTGGCAGATGGATCGCCTCCTTCTCCAAGATCAAGAATGGGTTGAGAGTTTTAGAGCATGGATCTCTGACTATTTTAGGATCAATGAGGAGATGGCTGCACCCTTCGCGGTTTGGGGGGTTTCAAGGCCTCAGCTCGAGGACAAATAATCTCCTTTTCGGCCGCCCAGTCTAGGGCCCAGCAGCTAAAAATAGCTGAACTGCCGGGGGCAGTGAAAAAGGGCACATACTCAGAGGATCCGGTCACATCCACATCAATTGGATAAGGCTAGAAAGGTCCTGAGAGACTTTTTTGGTTGAGAAGAAATTATCAGTTCCCGATCCTACCAACAAAAGGTCTATGAGGATTGCCAGATGGTCAGCAAATTGCTGGCCAGATATACAAAAAGCAAACATGAAGTAGCTTTAGTTTTAAAGGTGACTAACCCCAAGACCATTGTAGAAGTAACTAATAGTGAAGAGATTCCACAGATTTTTTAGAACACTTCCAGCAACTCTACAATACCTGGTGGAGGAAGGGACTATACAGGAGTACTTTGATAACGTAAATAGTCCCAGATTATCCGATTCCCGTATTGATCAGTTATAATCAGATATAGAAACTGCAGAGATTTTGGCATCTCTTAAATTAACGGCCGGAGATAAAACGTGTGGGGAAGAGAGGGTCCCAATAGAATTTTATACGATCTTCTCAAAATAATTGATTCCACCCATGAAATAATAGAGGCTTTGGATTATTGTAACACTAACTCTACCCCGGCCTGTATTATGATGGTCGATGCGGAGAAAACATTCAATTTGGTGAACTGGAACACTTTGTTTTTTGCCCTTGGTCAATTTGGTTTCTCCCCTCAGGTTATTTCAATGCTGCGAAACATTTATCAGAGTGCACAGGCTCAGGTGGTAATTAATACGAAACGGGCCGGCACAATAAAAATAAATAGGGTGACAAGACAAGGATGTCCGCTCTCCCCATTGCTTTTTACCTTTTTTATAGAACCTTTAGTTATTAGAATGCGTGATAATGCTGCAATTAAGACCCCAATCTCGGGTATGGCCAAATTTAAACTTTTTGCGGATGTCATTATTTTATATTTGCAGCCCAACGATTATAATTTAGAAGTGGTGTTGAGGGAATTTAGTAAATTTGAATTAATTGGGGGCTATAACATAAATTCAAACAAAACTGATGTGCTTGTTTTGAATTCAGATATAAACTTCCTCCCACCCTGTCTCAGGGTGCAAGCTGCAAAGCCAGACCCAATTAGATACCTGGGGATCTTTGTGACCAACCAATATCAACAGCTATATAATCTAAAATAGGTAAGAATGGAAGAAAAAATAAAGAGATTATTAGAGCAGTGGCTTTTACTCCCTTTGACCTTGGTGGGAAGGGTATCACTTATTAAGATGTCCATTCTTCTGTTACTCATTTTTCTATTTATAAATTTACCTATTAAAATAAAAAAAAACATTTTTAAAGAGATGGAAACCCTGATATGACAGTTTGTCTGGGGGGAAAAAGTACCAGGGGTTAAGCTCACATCACTACAACTAACGATTGGACAGGGAGTTCTGGCTTTACCCCATTTAAGAACTTACTACAATGCTGCTTTAATGGATTTACTAGCGGGCTTATTGGGTTCAAATGGTGTTAGAGATAACTTCTTTGTGGACAAAATGGTGCAGGAAACCGGCTCTCAGACCTCAATATTTTTTTAAACCTCCAAACTTCCGAAAAAAACAAGATACAAGAAACTGAAGGACTATTCCATTAGACTTCAGTCTTTTTTCTAAAGTGACAGGTTCCTCTGGGTTACAGTACTTGAGGGAATGTAAGAGTCTCGCCCTCCAAATTCATTCATGCCACTTGAAAAACTGGGAAGGCTGTGGGCTAGGGTAGCTAAGATATTTTTCAATCCAGAATAGGGTGATCTCATGGCAGGAGGTGCTGCTGAGGGATGGGAATCGGAGTAAGCCAGCCTTTTTTGAATATTTACAAATTGTTCATTTCGTTGAAAATTTGAATGGTGTTTTTAACACACCAAATAAACTTGTGATAGCCCTTTTCGGGGCTAAATTAAGTGGCGTAGGGAACTGGTATTGACTGCTACAAAATAAGGGCCAACTCCCATTGATAGAGATCCATTTGGAAAGGGTGACCCGTGAAACACAATGTACTTTTTCTATTATTGAATGGGAAGCTCCATGTCATTGAGGAAGTAAGTCTCTGAGAGCAGCCAATTTTAAAAGAATGGCCTTCCTATCCCGGTGGCTGGGCTACCTTACTCCAAAAGCACTCAAAAAAAGGTATACTGAAGACAAAAATAGGTGCTTCCGATGCCAGGCAGAAGGAGAAGGGGGCTGGCTCCATATTTTTTTTACATGTCCTAGGTTGGGGTCTTTTTGGGAGGCAACCTTCCCGGGCATTTGGAAAGAGGGTATTGCCGGAGGCCGAGGGTTGCCCTGTTTGGAATGTGTAGAGATAGAACAATTTTAACGGAAGCTGAAGCAACTTTCCTCTCTATTACTTGCTTGGTATCCAACCCCTTAATCATCCAAAATTGGAGGTCTAGGGATGTTCTCACTTACGACAAATGGTTGAACAAAATGAAAAGGACACGGGCTTTTGAAGAAGCCTACGTGAGACGGGTGGGAGCTTCTAGAAAATGAAACAAGAATTGAAAGTTTTTAAATAATTTGGAAAACCTGATAGAGGGATAGTACTACCTGGAATTTAGAATCTAACCGCTGTTCCATCATTCTAACAATGCTTGGAGGAATTAGAAATATGCTCTGTTAAGCACTTTAGCACTTTAATATTGCAACTTAGCATCTTTGCACTAGCACTTGCACTTTTTTTGCACTTTTGCACTTTGGTATTATATAACCTTCTATTATTCTGTTTTAGATATTTGTTATAGCTGTGTTTTAAAAATGTTTCCCTGCGTCCAATTTGCCAATGCTCTTAACTTGGAAAGATGAAGTTGCCGTTTTTGTGCCGATTAGTGCTAATGTTTGCTCATATGTTATTAAATATTCTTAATGCTCTGCTCAATATATATATATATTTTTTTTAAAGACTTTCACACATATTGGCATAAGTAATCTAAACAATACTCTGCAGCTTGGCTGGGCCAAACAGATTTTTATTACATAATACACATTTTTGTTTACGTTATACTAACTTACTAAGAATTCTATTGGGTCTAACGAGAAGAAAAAAAATTGTGACTACTAGGAAAATGCATTGCAGTCATAAATAATTATACTGTATTAGAATAGTAATCATATAAATGTGGTCTTTATTTTACAGAACAAAACACACTAAGATATGTGAAGAAAAAAAATATTTTAAAACAGATTTCTTAGTTGTCTCTTACCACCTCGAAAATAAAAAAGAAGGCTGCATAGTTAATAATAATGTAACGCATTTACATAATGATATAATTATAAAGTGCCATACAAGCTCTGCAAGATTAGCGGCTCTTCGCAAGCAAATTACACATATTATTACCCAATTACATCTGGAACTATTTTTATCTACCACTAAATACTAAAAGACGAAGAGAAACATGCCTGGCTTCGGAGGTACACACCTTACTGTGCGCAGATGCCGCTGCTGGAAGCTTGGTGTTTCAGCAAAAACATCCGATGGGAGAGCTGGTTGTAAAATATTCGTGTTTGGCAAAATGCCTCGAGCGGGATATATTTTAATCTTTTTCATATCCTGACGTGGAGACCCTGGACTTTGACATCTGGCTCATACAGATGTCAGAATGAATGTGTGTGTACCCAGCTGTTCTATTCAAAGAAGTAATCTTAGGGGCACGGGCGTATAACTGAAACTTAACACTAATCTTGTCTTAAATGAAATGGCTTACTGAAAAATAATTGTTCAATTGATTTTCTTAGCGTGCATTTTAATGAAATAGGTTTATAATATGACAGCTAACGTTTTCCTCAAGGGTTGTACTTCCATATTAATGGGGGACTGTGAGCCACTTAAGACAGCCTCAGTCTCAGAACACTACAGAGAAAGCATCCACTTCCAAAGAGATTTGGACAAACTGTTTCCCAAATCAGGTCGAAACCAACAGCACTGCTTTTCCTGAGGCATTCCTATAGTGTTTCACAGCTAGAATAAATACTATAATTTATAGGATTATGGATGAGTAGCTGTGAATAACTGGGATGGACTTTAACAAGAGGTTCTGAGAGACATCAAATACACAACAAAAGTGAAGCATGATTTAACAATAGGTTACTCTGAGCCCTGAGGTGAAAAACATCCTTTTTATCTGCATATTAGCCATCTTAATCTTTTATGCCATATGTGGCCCCAAATTCTCTTCCCCTGCTTCCAACATATATTGAGGGGAGAGGTGTAATTTGCCAGTCAGACAGCACATGCAAAAACATGTGTGCTCCTGCCACCCAACCCCACCATCCTCGACAAATAGGCTATGTTAGTTTGCATGCATTTACAACGCATGCCATTACAATGCAGTCACTACAACGACCGCAGTGTTACATCAGATACCATTACAACGCAAGTCGGAACAATGACTTGCTGGAGGAAGGGGAGGGGCGCTTGATTTTGGAACAGTATAATTTACTATTTCAACTCTAGTCTGTGCAACAGTAGGGAAGGTGTTGGATTTTATATCCAACACCTTCTGCCCCCTACAGCAAGTCGTTGTTCTGACTTGTGTTGTAATGGTATACTATGTAACAACGCGATAGATGTAATAACCGCGTTGTAATGGCATGCGTTGTATCGCATGCGTGGTAAACGATGTTTACCATCCTCAACATATATCCTCCCCACTCTCCCTCCTCCAAACTGAAAATAAGTACCTGGCCTCTGCTTATAATTCCTATCCCCCCAACCTGAAAATGAAACAAATACCAGGCCTCCTGCCATCCAGCTCACCACCCTCTACAAAACTGAAATGCAGATACCTGGCCTCCTACCTGGGGAGTCATTTTGTTGCCACGCATTTCTGCCCAGACACCGGCTCTGCAAGAACCACTTGGTAGAGTAGATGAAGATGATTTATCTTCTCAGTGTAGGTCTGCAGGTATCTGCCCTGACAAGGAGGAAGGGAGTTAGGGCAGACACAGCACCACCTATATACTCCCTTTGGGTCTGTGAAGACCCAGCAGAAGTGGAGATAAGCGGGTGAGGCTGACAACCTCCATTCCGTCACCAAACTTGGATTTTTGAAGTCCTGGCAGAGGCAGCAGAACAAAGGTAAAACAAGCTATCTTCCAGTCATCTCACAACTCTGGCTTTTCACAGTTGTGACATCACTGCAGTGAATACCCGGATTTCGATCCAGTTATTCGCAATACAGTATTCCTATGGAAGCAGTAAAAATAATCTTTATAATTTGTTCATTTAGTGCTTACCACTTCACACCTACCATTTATAAGCACTGTAAATAACAGATGTTAATAACAAATGTTACTATTTCCCAATTTAAGAACAATCAGTATGCAGATCACAGAAAGACTGAAGGCTGAATTGCCTTGTTGATATTCAAATTTGGAACCAATAGATTGCTGCATGTTTCGGAGACGAGTATTCAACTCACCTAGCCATCAGGCTGGCTGCCAATATAGAGAATACAAATATACAATGATTATGGATTAATGAGGTTATGCCACTGAAAAATGCCTTTCTCTTCCACACCTGAACTTTCAAACTATGGCATGCATTTTTCAGTGTTGACCCTCAGTTGATCACTGCTTTCTCCTCGTTTCTGTGCCTCACATGTAAAATGGCAGATGATGTCTGCTTCCTCTGTGTTGTTAACCTGATCATCTCCTGATGGCACAGTACGAGCCCAAAATAAGTGGGTGAGGAAACCTAACCGGTTTGTCATCTCCCTTAGTAGCATGTAAAAAATGGAAAAACCTACAAAAACGCGATTTGCACTTTCAGCAACCACTGACTGGTGTTGTTAAAATCATTTGGTTACAACCTAGCAATTTAATTGTATGCACATGGCATAGCAAGGTGAGATGTGGCTTGAATGATAACATGAAGGAAAGTTTTCCTGTGCACGCGGAAACTCAGTTTGATTCTCGACTAAATGGATTTTAAGTATTAGAGCGCAAAAGGCAGGTCCCACAAGAAGGTAGGTCAGCAGGCCTCTGAAGCATTTCAAACCACAATTTACAGACTATGGCCCTCCTTACAAGTCGTGTTGAGTGGTAATTTTGATTGTTTTCTGCTGAGTAATCACCCCACACATTTGAAGCTTTAACAGTTTCAGAAGTGCAGAGGGTAACACCAAATGCTTTTCAGCAGATGAAGTGTCAACTTGGCAAAAGATTGAGTGCCAGTGCCCAAAGCTCTGCTCAGAGGCCCGCGGGAAATGCAAATAAACATCAGTGCGCCGAATACCAAGGCTGCGTAGCCTTAAAGCCACGTTATGGCACTTTAATCCACTACCAGACACTCCCTGCTCCTTTGTGTTACTCTTGCAACTTCTTGCTTTCCCTCTTGGCAATGTTTTTCTTTTCCTCAGTTATTCTGCTTGCTGTGGTTTACCCTCTCTTGCTCTTGGCGTATGTTTGAAGTTGGAAAAAAAGAGCTGATGTCCAAAAATAAGTGCCGATGTCTAAAAATAATTGCCGGTGGGCTCCACTGGCAATGCCCGGTTCAAATTAAGCACTGAGCAGGCGGAGAACATGAGCTGTAAAGGGTCCGGATTTGGAGAAAAGCACCTGCTAACATGCAGCGATTTAAATTCTTTTCCTGCTCCCACGGACTCGAAACTACACAAGAGTTCTCAAATTATAATTTTTCATTTTTATCCACTGTTGTAATAACCTTGTTTCACCACTATCATTTCTCACTAAAACCAGAGTATCTTACTCTTGACCACATCACACTTGATTACATCTATGAGCTAACGCCACCTGAGAATTTATTTTTACTGGTAAAAAGCAGACCATTAATAGTTTTTTGTCACCAACCTTTACTGTAAAATGTAAAGGTGCAATAGGTAACACTGAATGTAAAACAAATGTTTACTCTCACCGCCCATGCGGTTAAATGAAGATGTAAATGTTCTGCTTGTAGGTACTACTCTAACACTGAAAATACAATAAATGTTACCTGCTCTGAACTCTTCTGTAAATAGATATAAAATCCTTCGGGATAACGTGTGCACTTTAAACAACAAAATAAATAAAAATAAATCAATAATTATGTCTAGGGAGTAAGCTTGAAGAGGTGGTACGTGTTTTTTTGCATAGCTAAAGAAAGCTATGCCTGGTGATTTTAGGGGCTTAACCTCTTCCACGCTCGTGACGGAACCGTTCCGTCACAAGCCACGGGTGGGCTGTGCTGGTGACGGAACGGTTCCGTCATGGCCCTGCTGCCGCGCCTGCGCGGCGCGAATTCCGCGCCTGCGCTAACGTTCTGAAGAACGGGCGGGGCCGTGACGGAACCGTTCCGTCACAAGCACAGCTCACCCGCGTGCCGTAACGGAGCGGTTCCACCCCAAGCACGGAACCGCCGCGCGGCCGCCCCACCCCCTTAGCGCTGCGGCGGAATAGCCGCCGCAGCAAAGGGGTTAATGAAGGAAAGCATGTATGCAATACGAACAGCAGAGACAGAGCTTATCCTTGAGAGAATCCAGAGCTAAACTGGAAACCAACATCAGTCCTAGTAAAAAAAAGTTTAGACTACCACCCCCACTTCAGGAAGTTGAGACTAAATTGAGGGGCATAGGTGGGTCATAGCAGCCTATTCTGTGCCGAAAGCAGTCACTTAACCTGCTGGGAAAATGCCAGAGAGGCAAAATGGCCATTACAGCCCTGAGGGGATTAAAACAAAGGGGTCAAACCCATCGGCTGAACAGTAGGCACGGAGATTCCTTTGACCTATCCTGTTTTGAGCCTCCACCTTCTCAGTCTAGTGGTGAGGTAATTGTGGCTGAAGGTGTCCAAATCTCTGACGTCTTCAAAGTGACTGAACAACAGAACAATGCAGGAAATAGGTCGCAAGCCTTAAGCACGCATTTTTTTACGTATTTTTTTGCAACATGTATGTTTTTACAATGGATATCATTACCACACATTATGTTTATGTTTTATGTTTTATGGATTTATAGAGCGCATAGCTGTCCGAGGGCTTACCAGCGCTGAGGTCGGCTGAGGTTGCATTGAAGATTTAAAGGAAGAGCCAAGTTTTGAGCTTTTTCCTGAATGCCAGTTCGTCCATTAGCAAGCGCATTTCCCTAGGCAGGGTAGTTCCATAGGCCAGGAACCATATGCGAGAAGGATCTACCTCCCCATCTGACTCTCTTTATCCTGGTCTGTTTCATAGGTAGATCTATGGAGGATCTTAATAGTCTACCTGGAATGTAGTGTGTGACGAGTTTTTTAATTAACGTCGGGCCTTTGTCATTCATGGCTCTATGAGAGATCCAAAGTGATTTGAACTCTATCCTGGCCTTTATTGGGAGCCGGTTTAGTGTCTTCAGGGCTGCCCTGGCTGACTGTTGTCTGGGGATGCGCAGTAGTATCCTAGCTGCGGATTCTGTGCCACTTTTAGTCTGTTTATGACGTATTTGGGTGCGCCAAGATACAGGCAGTTGCCATAGTCCAGCTGTGACAGCACTAGATCCTGTACCACGGTTTTGCGCGTGGTTTCAGGAATGAGTGGCATGATCTTCCCTAGCATTTGCAGTGCTGCAAAGCACGATCCTGATATTTTTCTAACTTGAGTCTCCATGGACAGACTTTTGTCAAGCCAAATTGCCACATTCTTTACCTCTGTCTTTGGGACCGGGGGTTCTCCTAGTTCTGGGGCCAGCTAATCATGTTTCTTGGGACTGCTTTATTACCCAGGAACATAAGTTCTGTTTATCCATTTAAAAACAATGAATTTCAAGGGTTAGACCCTCCACCTCCCAATTTACATTAAATGCATGGGAAAGGCTTCTGTTGTAAAAACATACACGTTGTAAAAACATGAGTGCTTAAAAATGCATTGTAAAGTCACAACATGGTCAAAACCTTATTGTAAAGGCTGTTTCCCCCTTCAAAACACTAGCATTCTCACAATCCACCTAACTCCCTCCATTCAGAGGGTTTCGAGAATCGAGACAATGGCCACCTCTGCATGAAGAGCAGGTCAAAGTTCATCCTTTCTATCAACAAAAAGGGCTTTGCATGTGATAAGGAGATGTGGGTCAGCCATCTCTGAGAATGGTAGCCATGCATCACTTTTCAACCAAATTATTCGTATTACTTATTAACAAAGAGCTGAAGATAATTCATAATTCTAGCACAAGGTCTATGGAAAAAGTCAGCACAGGTTTCATCAGGTGAAGGTCCATCTACGGCAGCTGCCCAGTTACTAGCTTGTTAGGGAGTTGAAAGCACACGCTGCTCCCAGACCAAAAAGCAGCACTGTCCAAGAATCCGTCAGGGATCCCAACTAAGCAGGGAGGGGGCCAGACCACCCTTCCCTGGAGAGCACTGGGGACATGAGAGCAGAGAACAGGCTGCAAACCAGCACATCAGGGTCCATATAGCAAGTGGGAGTCCTTCTTGCAGCATTGCAGGCCACAGGTCAGCACAGCAAGCAAGTCCGTCCACTGGCGTTTCTCCCTGGCAGCATCACAGTTCAGTCCGGCAATACACAAGGTTACAAGTCCACGCAGTGCCTAAAATCATGGAGTCAGAGCCCCTGTCCTTATACTCAGAAAGTCTTTGATGTAGAGGTGACTTCAAAAGAAACCTTGGAAGTACCCAACACCCCTTTTCAACTCAGCCCTGGCTCCAGACATGTTATGTTATAAACAATTTATATAGCGCACGTTCACCAACGGTTTCTTGGCACTGAGCGGGGTCAGACGTTTGCAAAGACAAAAAGAAAGAAGGTAAGAGCATCAGTTATATGCCTGAACAAATAACCATGTTTTGAGAGACTTTGTAAACAGAGTATGGGAAGAGGTCAGACGCAATTCCGGTGGAAGAGAATTCCAGAGTTGTTGCGCCAATACAGAGAATCTTAGCCCCCCGTGTTATTTGTGTTTAAATAAGCAAGGGGTTACCAGATTCAGATTTGCGGATCGTAACTTGCGGGAGAGGGCATGGCGCCAAACTTTAAGTGCGATGAAGGCTGGGCCGCGGTCCGAGAGGGCTTTGTGAATTATGCAACCTAAATTAAAGAGGCAGCGTTGAGTCACAGGAAGCCAATGTACGTTTTTCAACAAAGGTTTGACGTGATGGGATTCCGGTAGGCCATGAACAAGCCTAGCGGCTTGGTTCTGCACCAATTGAAGCCGACGTAGTTGATAAGCTGGTATACCTGTATACAAAGAGTTGGCATAATCGATACGTGACATTACCAGAGCAAGAGTAACTTGAATCCGGGCTTCAATGGTTAAGTATCTGCAGATCTTGCGAATTCACCGAAGGTGGAAGAAACAAGCAGAGACCATGGCGTTTATCTGTGCTTTCATCGTGAGGTCATAGCTAATCACAACTCCCAGACTTTTAACCGAGTTGACAGGAGGTGGAGGGCGCCCCAGTGAATGTAGCCAAAAATTGGAGTTCCAGTGATTTACTGTGCCACCAGTAAGAATCAGCTCGATTTTGTCCGGGTTTAGCTTGAGATGGTTAGTGTTCATCCAGTTGCTGATGAATAACATGGTAGACTGAAAGTTTACTAAAGATGAGGGGGAAGAGTCGATGTGAAACACTAACTGGAGATCATCCGCGTAGTTAAAAATGACCACCTCTCTTTCTTGAAGAGCCAGTATTAGGGGAAGGATATACAGATTAAAAAGAAGGGGTGAAAACGATGAGCCTTGTGGGACCCCACATGTCAGTCTCCTCTTCTCACCAAGAAAGCTGGCAAGTCGAACTGCTTGAAAGCGGTCACTGAGAAAGGAAGATATCTATTCCCGTGTGAGACCCCGGATCCCCGCGCTCTCAACCGGTCGACCAAGAAGCAGTGGTCGACCGTGTCAAAAGCGGGAGAGAGATCCAAAAGTACCAGGGCTTGCGTGGAGCCCTGGTCGGCCCCTCTTCGTAATTCATCGAGAACTGCTAAAATAACAGACTTAGTGGAATGTTCAGGTCTAAAACCGGCTTGATGTGGGTCTAAGTAGAGTGACTCCTCAACAAAGGTGCTGAGACAGTTGGCCATGTAGGCTTCCAAGACCTTACCCAAGTAGGGCAACAGTGAGAAGTAGGGTAACAGTGAGACATACAGTAGGGGGAAAACAAACCCTTTCTGTGAGATTAGGACACAGCCTATACAAATGTAAGTGTGCCCGTCTACCTATCTACCAACCCAGGAAGACATTTCAGTATGCAGATGAATGCAGGTGTAACCCTGTTACACCCAACTCTCACTGTGTGATGGCTGTCTGGAAAGTATGCACAAAGTGCAGCTGTCACTCTGTCCTAGATGTGGATTGGAGTCAGGTTGCAAAGCACATAGAGTCATATGCACATTAAAAGTTCCCAGTTTCGAAAAGAGGCATTTCTACAATAGTAATGAAAAATCCACCTACACCAATGAGCAGGATTTATCACCACTATTCCAAACATACCAAACATGGCAACGCTACTCCTTTCAGACCAGGAATTACCACGTAAATTTCTTTAAGGGAATTCCTAATGTTAGCCTCCGAGAGGAGCAGGCCTCGCAGCAGTGAGAAACCCAATCATACAATGTTTAAAGGAGAGAAAGGAGAGAGCACATGCCTTTTAGCACTGATTAGCAGCGGTAAAGTGCCCAGAATCCCAAAGCCAACAAAAAGAGGTCAGAAAAAATACAGGAAGAAGGCAAAGCATTTGGGAACATCCCTGTAAAAAGGCCCAGTTCCAACACCAGTGTAAACATTAAACAACCAGGATAACCAAGAAAAATGCCAGAGAGACCCAATGATGAAAGGAATTAAGATAAGCAGTAACTGCCAATAGGTCAGGAAAATGAGAGCCATTATAAAAAAATAATGCACCTGAATTTTACTCAGTGTGCCACAGACTACCATGTCAACCACACTGTGTGACCAATACCCATCACCAATATTGTGCAGCTCATAGAACATGCGAAGGTTGGTGGCTTCAATGCTGTGCTACTTTCACTGATATCTTTAAAGAGTCACATCTCTGGCTACCCTTATTGGATTTGTGTTGTCTTGGTGTCAGTTTACTTATTATCTTTTTTCTTTATTGTTATAAATTGGAGTTTTGCGTTTTTTACTTTTTATTTATTTTGGTACTTCTAAATGATTTACACTTTTCCGTTAGGTTAAGCCTGTCTGCTCTGTGTCACAGCTAGACCCAACAAGACAGAGATTTTATTATAGCCTTATAGCCCCCTGTAGAGGGCTATACCGGCTATTAAAGGCCCTCTCCAGCGTAAAAGGCCCGAGCCGAAGGCGAGGGACTTTAATAGCCGGTATAGCCCAGCTACGAAGGGCTATAAGGCTATTAGAACATTCTGCCACTAGAGGACAGAATATTCTAATAAAAAAGAACAAAGCCTTATGGGAGCGAGAGGGGATTGGAATCCCCTCAGGCTCCCTGAAGCCTTTGTTCACAGCCAGAGCTGTGAACAAAGAAACATTGGAATGTTGGAGTGCCAGGCTTATACCAGCCATTATAAGCCCGGAGCACTCCATTGTTTTCAATGGAGCTCCCAACATTCCAATGTTCTAATAATTATTGTGGACACCAATCTACTCAAACTAACACTCTACTGCCGCTCAGGGTATAGCGGTTGTACATGTTGACCAGATGCACAGTGCTAAACTTTCTTTAAATCTTCTTAGTGAAGGCAACTCTGTCCCTCCATTGTGATACTGTGAGATCAAACATGGCATTGTGTTATGCTTATCATTAATCTATACCTTGTTCCATATAATTCTGGAAACTAATCTTATTCCTGAAATTTGATGGGGTTGGGATTTTCATCCCCATTCTTACAAAAAGGGCAAGATCCATAGACCCAGTTAATTATCACCTCCTGTCAATGCTCTGCGGCTCCTCCAAGATGTTCACTTAAGCGTTCATGTCAACTAGATGGCTTGGGTATGTGAAGTGAACAATATGCCATGGATAATATGATATCAATTTTCTAATAACAAGGTGTTTAGTATTGGGTGGGGGGACTTCAGTGTAATAAGCCTTTTATTTTTACTTCACTGCATTTAAGAAAATTGCCATACTTCATTTATGGTCTAAAATACTTCTGTGAGTTCTAGTCATTGGTTAACCAACATTATTAGTGAATTGAACAAAGGAACATTGTTTTGCACGATGGCAAGATATTGGAATCCATCTATAGTAATCTCAGCAGGAATATGGCTGGGTCCCCATACGAATTCTAATTCAATATCATTGAACTGGCTGATGAAGAGGCGCTGGAAGTAATTATCAGGTGCAGATAGAATGGCGTTTGGTAGGCACTTGGGACATTTCTGAAATGGCAACATCGGGTAGCTTGGGCTCACTCTTACCGTGCCAATCACTGTTACCGTGCCGGAACTTACAAGAGAAGAGCAGTATAGAGGTTATGGAAAGAGGGCAGAACAATGCTTTGCAATTTTGATGAAGTATTGGATTGACTGTATATTAAGGAAGTTTTTTATAAGAACTTACTTGAGGTTCAGTTTAAGTCTGATCTGCGCTCTTATTTTATGAATTGTTCAATGGTTGCTGAACTTGCATTCTATTTTGGAAAATCTTCTGACTCATGTCATGCAACGAACATCAAATGCAAGAACACACAACCATATTTGCATATGATATTGCCATCTAATGCAAGAACTAAATATATGCTTTTCTTACACATGTTATGCAAAGGACTACTGTTGGAAGACATGCAACCTTTTTAAAATATTAGTTTGTCACCATCTGTGAAAAGAACTCACATGCTGTTCATATCGTCCATAAATAGTTAATTTTGACCTGGGAAAAGAACTACTAGATGAAAACACTTTGAGTGGTAAGAAGTATCATGCTGAATGTGAAACTAGCAACTAATAATGGCATCAGAAGCAAACGTTTCATTTCCAGTAACAAAACAACTTTATATTAATTAATCAAATGAAGAATATGCTGAGCGCATGCATGCGGAGTCATATTTTAGTCAAATAAACTCATGGCATATAAAGCTTTCAAAACTGAATTTGTTTGTATCAGTGTGGCATCCGTGCTTAGGTGAAACTAACCCAATACAAGCATTGGCAAAGCTAAGAGGTCTTACTGTTTTCTAAGCAGCAATGGCATTCACAGTCTAATGGCCTTCAAAGTTGCAAACAACACTTCCCAATGCTGGCTGGAGTGCAATAGGCCAGTACTAGAGGTCCCTTGATTTTTATAAAAGAGCTTTCTGTTGCAGGCTGCAGTACCTTCAGCTGTTTCTTGAGGTCCAATAGGCATAACTTGCCCCTTTTTCATGAAGTGGCCACCTCAATCCAGGCATACGACATACACACTGCAGAGGTTCCGGTAGGTAAGGTAAGGTTTCACACTATAGTTATGGTATACAGGGGCTCATTATCAAGATTTTAAAGTGTGCATTATTTTTCGTTTTGCTGTTTAATTTAAAACTTATGTCCAATTTTTAATGTGAGCTTGACTGGCTCTAATCGCTGCTTCACACGCTGTTCTTGGCGCAGCAGATTGCTTGCTGACGCCGGGAGCACAGGCTGAACAGGCGCCATATTGGGGGTAGGAAGGGTGGCGTCCCAGTAGTTGGCCGCCTCCCACCCTCTTAGGTTATAAAATCGCTGATAGAAAGCGAATGTGCTGACTTAACTGGAGGTCTCTCCCCTGAGGCGGAAAGCCGGGGGCTCATTATCAAGATTTTAAAGTGTGCATTATTTTTCGTTTTGCTGTTTAATTTAAAACTTATGTCCAATGTTTAATGTGAGCTTGACTGGCTCTAATCGCTGCTTCACACGCTGTCTTGGCGCAGCAGATTGCTTGCTGACGCCGGGAGCACAGGCTGAACAGGCGCCATATTGGGGGTAGGAAGGGTGGCGCCCCAGTAGCTGGCCGCCTCCCACCCTCTTTTGCGCTGGATAAAAGTGGATTGTCATCTCATCCGCGCAGCGGGCGCGCGCCAAAGGCAAGCCCGTCTGCGCCCGTCCGCGCCGGACCCGCGCCTAGGGTCATTCCCCCTGTGTCACTCACCACAGAGAGGATTACATATGCTCCGGAGGAGATCAAGCAGCTGAAGCCAGCACATAGGGAGGCTTGTCCACAACACAACCCGGAAACTATTATTGAACTTGCCACCATCCGCTGCTCAAACTGTAAGTCGTCTATTCCTTCTATTAATTCTAAAGCCAGCATTTCAGATGCTTATATCACCAAACCTGAGATCATCATAATATCGCTCATTAATGCTCGCTCTTTGGCCAGCCATAGGCAGGAGATAGCCGATTTAATTCTGGATAGAAAAATAGACATTCTATTTATTACAGAAACGTGGATGGATGAAGCATCCGACCCTGATTTACTGGTGGCAGTGCCGCATGGCTTCACGGTACACCGGTTAGACAGACAGAGGAAAAAAGGAGGAGGTCTGGCAATTATTTCCCGGAATACTTTTCCAGTTAGAACATTTGCTATACCTATATTGACATGTGAAGCTTTACAATTTGCTATTCAGCTTTCTCCTTCATATAATCTTAAAGGGGTACTTATTTATAGACCCCCTGGTGCACGTTCGGAATTCCTGTCCTCCTTTATGTCATTTATGGAACCATTGGCAATTGACGACACCTTCATAGCCTTGGGAGATTTAAACTTCCATTTAGACAAGACGGAGGATCCTGAAACGGTATCCCTACTGGCCGATTGTGAATCGCTGGGATTAACTCAGCTTATAAATGTACCCACACACGAGGCCGGCCATACACTAGACGGCTTTTTCTCTAATATTAAGGAGTTAATAATTAGTGATGTACTGCCCCTCACGTGGTCTGACCACTACGCTATTCTAGGTCATATTCCTATTACTCAGGCACCAACTCTTAAAAGGGCAGTGCCAACGCAGGAAACGTTTAGAGTCTGGAAGGACATTGACTATGAGATTTTTAGAATGTCACTGATTAAATCTTGTCCGGTTAATTCAGAAGACCCTCACACACCGGTGGATCAGTTTTTCACCTGGTTGGGCAATGCGGTGGAAACATTTGTGCCGCTTAAAACCACTTCAATAAACAGGAAGGTGCCTTCAGCCCCGTGGTTCTCAGAAGCTTTAAGAAGGCAAAAGCAGGTCTGTAGGAACCGTGAAAGAATTTGGCTAAAGACTTATGATTGTGAAAGTAAATCCAAATACAAAGAAACACTAGCTGTCTATAAAAAAATGATTCAGTAAGCAAAAAAGAAATATTTTGAGGAACAAATTGAAAATTCTAAAAACTCAACACGACAATTGTATGAGGTTGTAAAATCTTTGGCTGGGAAATCTGCAGACCTGGGTCCTCCTCTTTCGCAGGAATTCTGTGATGCACTGGCAAACTTTTTCTTTTCTAAAGTAAATGATATTTACTCTGAGTTTTCAGTAATGACAACTCTGATTAAATCTAAATCCACTTCTCTAAGTAAACCCCTTGACTGTTCACTTTTTCAATTTAAAGAGATAAAGGAGGAGCAAACAGCTGATATCATCAGGCTTATAAAAACGGGCTCAGCCCTAGATCCCTGCCCCCCCAAAATCTTCCCCCCGGTAATTGATTTAATTAGTGAAGTCACAACACAAGTT
This sequence comes from Lissotriton helveticus, assembly GCF_964261635.1. Classification (NCBI taxonomy): domain Eukaryota; kingdom Metazoa; phylum Chordata; class Amphibia; order Caudata; family Salamandridae; genus Lissotriton; species Lissotriton helveticus. The sequence goes on from NC_136063.1 coordinate 498,491,431, forward strand.
TGTAATAAGATGTTTAAATCAGGGGTATTTCCGGACAAGTTAAAGAATACCTTTCTGAAACCTCTTCTTAAAATACCTGGGCTAGAAAAAACTATACTGAAAAACTACAGACCCATTGCTAGCTTGCCGTTCTTAGCTAAAGTAGTTGAGAAAGCAATGAACAAGCAATTGTCGGAATATATTGAACACTACACATTACTTGATGACTCTCAATTTGGGTTTCGCAAAATGCATGGGAACGAGACTGCACTTATCAAGGCCACTGATGATATTAGGACCATCAGGGACCAAGGGGGGACAGCGGTACTGGTCCTGTTGGATTTATCTGCGGCCTTCGACATCCTGATTGACCGTGTCGAAGAACTGGGCATCCATTCTATGGCTAGAGCCCTGCTTGCCTCTTTTTTATCAGGCAGAACGCAGGCAATAACACTAGGACCCTTTAAATCAGTGGATCTTGCTCTACCATGTGGTGTTCCTCAAGGCTCATCCCTAAGTCCGACACTTTTTAACATCTATGTGTCGGACTTAGCTAGGGTTAATAAAAGCTACCGGATGAGCCTTACCACATACGCTGATGACACCCAGTTGGTGCTTGCCATCGAGAATGATGGAGAAGAGGTGGCGGTTCGGTTTCAGGAAGGCATGCTGGCCATCCACTCCTTGGCAATCAAGGAGTGGATGGCTGGAAACTGTTTAAGACTCAATTCAGAGAAGACCGAGGTAATTATCTTCGGAAAGTTATCTCCTTTGTGGTCGTCCGTCTGGTGGCCCCCGTCACTTGGAGTCGTACCTACCCCCGTTCATAAGGTTAGAAATTTAGGGCTAATCTTCGATGAAAAGCTGAATTTTGCTAACCATGCCAATCAGATAGCATCTTCCGCCTTCCATAAACTCAGACTCCTCAGGAAAATCCTACCATTTCTTCCAGATAATGCGAGGAAAACTGTGGTAAGCTCCTTGGTATTATCATCACTGGATTACTGCAATGGACTATTTGCGAATGCTCAATCTAGGGTGGTGGCCAAATTACAACTCATTCAAAACGCAGCAGCTAGGCTACTGTCAGGCACCCCCAAATTTAAATCCGTCAAGCAAGTAATCAGGAGCTACCACTGGCTAACTGTAAGAAATCGGATCAAATTTAAAACCTTATGCCTTATTTTTAAAGCAGTTCATGGCCTTGGCCCGGTGTTTCTCAAACAGAAGTTTATCCTCTATCAACCCAAGAGATCACTTAGATCTCAACGTCTGAACCAACTGACAGTGTCCCGGACCTGGACTGTCACTTGGGGTGATAGATGTTTCATAAACACCGCCGCCAAACTATGGAATATGCTTCCGATGGTGATAAGATCTACTTCATCATTGTTTCAGTTCAGAAAGTTGCTGAAAACTTGGTTGTTTGACCAATGACCTTCCATTTATTGTAACACTTGGAAGTCTGATAATGTTCTCACGGAGACAATAAGTTGAGCTATAGCGCCAAGACACCCACGGGTATAAGTCGCGCTTTACAAATCGTAAAAATAAATAAATAAATAAATGGTAGGTTGGTATTGAAGATTAGGTGTGTTTTTTCAGTATGGGCTGTTAGTTATGGTAAATTAGGTACTGCAGATTATGTTTAGTTAGTAGGTAGATAAGGTATGGGAGGTTAGATATATGTTAGTTTATGTATCATAACTAAACATCAACAGCAAAAGTATATAGTACCAGAATATTGTGTCAAATATATTGAAGACAAAAATATTAAAAAGGTAAGTATAGATTTACTCTCCCTAACTCCAGATCTATGTACCTCGAAGCTATATAGATTATCAATGCACATATATGTGGAGTTAAATAAAGTAAATCTCTATCTACCTATGTAAACTCATCGTCGACATATTTCTGTCCTCGATATTTTTGACGGAATATTCCGGTACCATGATATTTTTCCGTCAATGTTAAGGTGGAATACTGTAGGATAGGTTTCGATACAATTCCCAAAATAAAATATGCAAATTCCTATAGGATATGAAAAATAATTGTATTTATACAAATAATAATTATTAAAAAATAGCCACTTGCTCTCAAAGAAAAATGTTATGAAATTGAGCCACAAGATGAAGTTTGCGATGAAAGGGGTGAACTTAAAAGGCATTCACAGCAAAATAGATATTGTACTGTAGATACTTTTGAAATACAGTACTTTTGTTGCATCTATAAGGAAGCACGTTCATACATCTTTTCTTTGAAAAAAAGCTGTAAATCCAACAAGTCATAATGACATGAAATCAAACAAAAAAATATGAACTGGCATGTATCAGTTGTGAATAGCACTGTGCCTTTATTTGACAACAGACTTAGACATCCACACAGCATAACAGCATGAATGTCATAAATCAGAATTAATGTATTTTTGTAACAACGTGGCAACAAAGTAAACATAACAATGAGCAAAGAACAGGTCTCAACTTTAGGCTACACCTGATGTTGCATCTGCGGTTTGTAGTTTAGCAAAAGGGCTGCTCACCAAAATCAGGAACTCAAAAAAGAAAAAGTGCCACGTCCTCGACAGACAGCCCGTCAAATTAATGGCGAATTTTGAAAATACGTGATAGCCAATGGGCAATGGCAGAAGAGGGCTCACCCAAAGCCTACATTGACTCTCAAGGTTGTGGTGTATGGATGACAAGTAAACAGTGAAAAGGGCAGTCTACCTGGACCCCGGAGCCCTTCGTCCCTGGCTGCTTGAGCAGCTTCTCAGGCGCGCGCTCCCTGTCATGATCTAGTCAGCATTCGAGCACTTCCAGCGAAAGTAAAAGGACAATAACAATATTCTATTTTTCACTGGCTTATTTTCAGCGGCTCTGACACACGTACGGTTGTTCCTCGTAATGGAAGAACTTCCTTTCTACAACAAATCCTCGGGGCCTAACTTGAACAGGATGTAATGCCCAGCACAAGTCAGCATTCTAGTGCTGAGCCTGTAACTACACTGAACACCCACCCACCACTGATGTCACAGGCCATGTGACACAGTACCAATAAAAGAGGCCGAGCGGAGCCCACCCGTCAAGCGCTAACTTCTTCCCCCGCCGCGTGTGGTGTGAAAGCGGCGGGGGTGGAAAACGTGAAATCAGCACCCGGCCTCAGCCGGTAACATCACCCGTACAATCCCTGCGCAGACCCAGCCAAACATAAATTCACCGCAAAAGGCAGCAGTCCAGCGATGACCGCCTGCCTCGCCCCCCGCTGCTCCGTATGTGTGTGTAGCCGAGAGCGGAGACCAGCGCTGACACCCCTCCCCCGCCGCGCAGCGTGTAACAAGTGAAGCTGCGGCGGGGTGTGAAAGGACGAAGGCAGCACCCAGCTCGAGGACACATTAAATCAATACTCCCCAGTGATTGCCCATGCTGTGGCATAGTCAGGAAAGTGTGAAGGGGCAAGGGGTTGGTGACGGCAACTGCCTCGGGTTACCCTCCGTTTCTTCCAACCCCGAGGACCCCTCCCCCACAGAGGGTAATGCAGCCAGCCCTACTCCCCGCGATGAGAAAGACCGGCAGTAAAGTGAAGCCGGCAGCGTGGGTGAAGTCTCTCTGGCCCATTGGAGCGCCGCAGGGAGTACAAATAGGGACAGCGGTGAAGCGCCCCAGCCATGTGTGTGCACAAGCCAGAGGGAACCAAAGGAAAACACTCACCACATGTTGATCGTCTTTTTCCCCACACTCCAAAGAGGTTAATACACTGGGCAAAGGAACAACCACGGAACCGAACGAGGTTCCAGAAAGAAAAAACGGCCGAGAACTGCCTTAACTCAACCCTGCAGCACCATCTAGTGGCCAAAAGCAGAATCACCCTCACAGGATATCCAAGACACTGGTAGCTGACTTCAATGCCACGAGGCAAAACAAGCATTGGATTAACACAGGGAAAGACTCCAAGAGTCTACACAACCCAAGGAAAGCGCGCCAGGAGTGCAGCGACTCCTCACAAGATATTCAAGAGAACGCGCGACAAGTGCGCCCCCGATAAGAAGATCACAAGAATCGCAACTGGCACCAAACGGAAGAAGCACGACCAGGAGAATAACGTCATGGAGTGGTGACGCAACCCTCCAGAAGCAAACACCCAAGAAGCATCTACGCCACGCCAGAAGAGAAGACAGCGATGCCTGGTGGCCACAGGCCATCGCTGCAGCAGAATGGCGAAAGTAGGAGCACCCCCACACGAACCAACAATGGTTCTGGAACTCAGCACCAGGACGTGCGAAAGCGCATGACGCAAATGCGCAGCAGTGCGGACAGCACTAGCCCAAAGCAGCAAGTCACAAGAGAGGACATGAAGAGCGCACTCAGATGCGCACCAAACCAACTCAACTGCGATGAACAGGAAATGGTTGCGCAGACAACCCGCAGCATTGAAGATACACCACAGAAGCAACCTGACCACTCAGCTTGGTCACAAAGCACGAAGTCGACCAGCCAGATGGTCGCAACAAGAAGTCTACCTGCCGGACCTCGGCAGAAGGGACCAGCACGAGGTCCAAGAAGCTCAGCACCACAAATCCTACCTGCCAGACCTCGGCAGAAGGGACCAGCACGACGTCCAAGAAGCTCAGCACCACAAATCCTACCTGCCAGACCTCGGCAGAAGGGACCAGCACGACGTCCAAGAAGTTCAGACAATGCACGGTCCGACGACTTAGACCCACGAACTTCAACCACACAAATTAACGAAAGCAACAGGAAGAAAATGTGAAGGTCGCGACGCTAACCCTGGGAAGCGAGTAATGAGAAGATAGTGTACTGGACTAGGACAAGACCAGGAAGACACGTGCAGAGTGCGCGCGCTGCATGGGGAAGCCTGGCCAGAGAAGATGAAGAAAAGGGGAACAGGGTACGTTGCGAAAAGAGGAGAAGAAGAAAGATCGGAGCGGCACACTGCCACCGAAGAAAGGAAGGAAAGAGAAGTCAGAGTGACACCCAGTCACTGCAAGGAGAATGAAGGAAGAACAGAGTGGCCACCGCCACTAAGAAGAAAAGAAGGAAGACGCAATCAGAGTGGCACGACTGTCAAGCTAAGAAGAATGAAGAAAGAACAGAGTGGCCACCGCCACTAAGAAAAGAAGAAAGGTGACAGGCACTGGAACACCGGAGTGCAATGGAGAACAAGCCTGGTAAGAGCACCGGCAGAGCAGACCAAAGACAACCACCTACGAGTCATCCATCCACATGGCGAACGCAGAAGGGAGCAAGATAGACTGTTGAAGACATCTACCTCTGGGGTTGGCGGAAGATCGAATGGCGAGAGTGCTCACACATCCAGCCGATGAACTGACCACTCCACACCGACCCGTGGCAACCCAAGAAGAGGCCTCAAGGAACTCTGGTGGCAGCAAGTCCCAAACGGGAGACAGATCTACAGAGGCACGTCTGCAGGACTCAAGAGGATGAAAGCCTCGAGAGCAATGAAGAGAGTCGACAACTCAACCTTCAGGTGGAACTAGGACACGACGGTGAGGTTCGTGGAGCGCCCTGCTCACGGCCCGAAGGCTATGGTAGAGCAATGCGACCAAAAACACCAGTCCAGTGGGAACCTGGCAAAGAGGTCCTCCCGGACATCTTGTGGCAGAAGAAAACCGGCGAGAGGGGCATCCTAGTGAGAGGGATGTTCGCACCTACTCTATTCACCTGCTAAGAAACACACTGAAGCTTGCCTGGAAACAACACGTAACCAGCTTGGAGAAAAGAAGCCGGAAGGCAAACAGCAACCACGTCATCCATCTCTCTTGAACCATTCGTCACCAAGAGAGCAAAGCAAAAGGCAGGGCTGAGAACAGCCGACAGAGAAAGAATGAACCCGCCGAACAACTAAGAACCGTGCCACCAAGAACTGCTAAGTCAAAACGCAAGAACTATACTGCCTGCGGCTTGCAAGCAGCCAAAGAGACTCTTTTTGAAAGCACTAGTCCAATGTTATTTTCTGTGTTTTCTTTCCCCCACAGGTGTTTGGACTTTTCATGTTTGGTTTAATTTTTAACCAATTTGGGGAGGGATGTAATGCCCAGCACAAGTCAGCATTCTAGTGCTGAGCCTGTAACTACACTGAACACCCACCCACCACTGATGTCACAGGCCATGTGACACAGTACCAATAAAAGAGGCCGAGCGCACGTGCTCTGGGCCAGTTGCACCGAACCAGCAGTGTGTCCTGCGTCCCAGTCATTTCCCAGCATGAGGGCCTTGGGCCCGACCCTACACAGACGGACATAATTTGACATTTTTTTCTCCAGCCAGAAACGGCTGACAGATTTTCTTTTGGAGAAAAAAATGAAATCTCCAAGTTAAAACTGCAATGAGTCAGTGAAATATTTTCCATCAATGTTCTTGTCGATTTCTCCTTCTTTTTCTTCATGTCCTCGGAGGATCCAGCCGATGAGTAATAAACAAGACAGTGCTATGCGCATTCGTGCATAAAGCCACGGCTGTCCCTACAGGCTGAGGAATGGCTGAGGCAATGCAACAGCGTTCAGATCCCGTGTGGGACTTCGAGGAAAAACTCACTATGCCCCTAGAGCGTGAATGGCCGCGAGATGTACTGCTGTCGTTAAGTATGCAGGATGTGCAGGCAACTAAGAAAGGTGTGCTGCTGGGGCCCAGTGCATAATATGCATGAACAAAACTCCTCGTGTGATTTATTTTCTCAGCCATCCATCACGTCTTCGAACATGCACAATGAGCACATTTCATCTGTGCGTTTGCCATTTAGCTCTCATTTGCGAGTAGTCTAATACCCAAATTGCCTACTTATGAACCGAGCGGCTGCTTGCCAATCCCTGCGTCATTCCCCAGTTATCTAAAATAGTGCGATCCTGATTAAACCAATGTATTTCCTCAAATTTGTGATTCCTCCTCTACCAAAAATCGATAGCTGTTACAAACGAGCGAAACAGTAGTGATCAGGTAGCTGCAAGTTCATTTTAAAATGATGCTCTTATTGCTCGATAAATAAAATAAGGCATTTAAACGCTGGATGTTTATAGCAGGTAATAACATTTATTTTGTGAGCTGTTAGCCTGTTTCATAAATTTGCATTCTCCATGAAGTGGTTGACCTGGGCTGGGAAACCATACCTACCTGAATGCTTCCTGCTACAGGGGTATCTGGTGCTGCACAATACTCCTTTGCTGTTTCCGTTTTTTTTGTTAGTTTCTTTATTTTGTTGGTCTCACGTTAGGCATGACTTTTTAATTTTACTAAAATCAAAATATTAATCTATACTACTATAATAAAGGAAGAACTTTCAGCCTTTGAGGCGGGTAAACTCGGGAACCACAGTGCCAATCCACACACCCGATACACCGTTGGAATCGTCAGGGTGTGTAGATGGTTATAGGCTATATAAATTAAAAAAAACGTGATTTAAAAAATTTACAGTTTAAAAAAAGTAGTCCCTCCGAAGTAGCGCCGGCCGCGACGTGCGTGCTCACGTCAGGAGCGCGGGGAGGAGCGGCGTCCAGGAGCGTGACGAGGAGCGGCGGACATGGCGCGGGGGAGGAACGGTGACGTGAGGAGCAGCAGACAGGCCAGCGGCGGTGCGAGCAGCGGACAGGCTGGAGGAGCGGCGGCTGAGGTAAGGGAGCGGCAGACATGGCGCGGGGGAGGAGCGGTGATGTGAGGAGCAGCGGACAGGCCAGCGGCGGTGCGAGCAGCGGACAGGCGGGAGGAGCGGCGGCTCAGGTAAGGGGACCCATGTCGGGGCAGGCAGGGGTCGGGGCAGGTGGGGGTCGGGGCAGGCGGGGGTCGGGGCAGGCGGGGGATGGGCCGGGCGGGGGCCCGGGCTGCTGCACAATGTCGGGGCGGGCGGGGGTCGGGGAACCCTGTTGCACCCGGACAAGGTCGGGACGGGCTGCTAGTATACTTATAAGGGCTTTCAGGCAGCCCTCTTCATCCGTTGGTCTACTCTTGTGTCCCAAATGAACTGGATCGGGGTTATGTTCAATTCAGCGGAAAGCATGATTTGTAGACCTATTTCATTGTGTGCAAACCCTGCAAGTGGTCCAACATGGGACCAGGACTTCTTACTGCAGGTTCATGGACCTGGATCTAGGCTTTGCAGACCTTGGTTAGTGAACTGGGACACACAAAATATATACACATATTAAAGGGAGGCACATTGAAATCGAAGGGGGGGTCAATAAAACTTTGGTTTGCTACTAACTGTGATGTCTTTTCACAGATCTGCGTGAAATGTGGTGCACCATTATGAATGATGGATTAAACCCAGATCAGTTGACTGGGGGTGAGTGCTTGCAATGTTCAACACTTCGTCCATCATCCCCTTTGTTTTTTTTTTGTTCACCCTAAGCTGGCAGGGTATGCCCAGACATGGGTCCCTTGCTTACGTTGCCTCTGTAATTCAAGCTAGCCTGGTTGATGATGGCTGATTAGCCAGAAACCGGTCCCAGGATGCTTGTTTTCGGTCCAGAGAAGACATGGCTTGGCAGTTCGGGCTGGACTGTTCCTATGAGGCACAGGGTCAGACTGATTTGCATATGGCCATGTCTGACCTGGGGTGGCGGAGTGTGTTAAAGAATGATGATGGATTAAACCCTGATCAGTTGACTGGTGGTGAGTGCTTGCAATGTTCTACACTCCGTCCATCATCCCCTTCGTTTTTTTTTGTTCACTCTAAGTTGGCAGTCCGGGGAAGACATGTCTTTGCAGTTCGGTCTGGCCTATTCCCATGAGGCACAGCGTCAGACTGCTTTGCATAAGGCCATGTCTGAAAAAAAACTATTTACACACATACTACTAAACTATAGTTATATGTGGCACTGGTCAGACAGGTGTTTTTCTTTTCTTTCTTTCTATACATCTTCCCTTTTATTTGAGGAGAGGAGGTGCTGTGCCGCCTGAGGAGGGTTCCCAAAAGGCGGTCACAACGCCTAAACCAAGGGTGGGTTCCTCAAGGGAAGCGTGTGGGAGGGGGGGTCAACTTTGGAAATTTGTCCTCATACAAGATAAAAGAAGGACTTTTTTGTCTGTTTAGCTCTAGATGGAAGATATATACGGTAAGGATAAGTTTTATTAGGAAATGAGCGGGTCACTCAGTACAAGATTCCTCCCCTGGAACGTTAATGGATTAGGCGGAAGCAAGTAGCTATCCCGGGTTTGTGATTTTTTGCGGAGAAGTGATGCACATGTCATGTTGTACAAGAAACTCATCTTGAAGCTAATGAGTGTAAACAAGCTTTCAGTAGAATAGGCTGGGTGCAGGAGGTGGTATGCTCCAGGCAGAGAGGGTGTACGAAAGGGGTTGCAATAGTGGTAAGGGCAAATAATGGCTTGGCAGTTTGGGCTGGACTGTTCCCATGAGGCACAGGGTCAGACTGATTTGCATATGGCCATGTCTGAACTGGGGTGGCGGAGTGAGCTAAAGAATGATGATGGATTAAACCTAGATCAGTTGACTGGGGGTGAGTGCTTGCAATGTTCAACACTCCGTCCATCATCCCCTTTCGTTTTACTTTGTTCGCCCTAAGTTGGCAGGGTATGCCCAGACGTGGGTCCCTTGCTCACTTTGCCACTGGATTCAAGCTAACCTGGCTGATGACCGCTGATTAGCCAGAAACCACTCCCAGGATGCTTGTTTCCGATCCAGGGAAGACATGGCTTGGCAGTTCGGGCTGGACTGTTCCCATGAGGCACAGGGGCAGACTGGTTTGCATATGGCCATGCCTGAATTGGGGTGGTGGAGTGAGCCAAAGAATGATGATGGATTAAACCCAGATCAGTTGACAGGGGTTGAGTGCTGGCAATGTTCAACACTCCGTCCATCATCCACTTTGGTTTTTCTTTGTCGCCCTAAGTTGGCAGGGTATGCCCAGATGTGGTTCTCTTGCTCACTTTGCCACTGGATTCAAACTAGCCTGGCAGTTGACGGCTGATTAACCAGAAACCGGTCCCAGGATGCTTGTTTCCAGTCCGGAGAAGACTTGTCTTTGCAGTTCGGTCTGGCCTGTTCCCATGAGGCACAGGGTCAGACTGCTTTGCATAAGGCCATGTCTGAACTGGGGTGGCGGAGTGAGCTAAAGAATGATGATAGATTAAACCCAAATCAGTTGACTGGGGGTGAGTGCTTGCAATGTTGAATACTTCGTCCATCATCCCCTTTGGTTTATCTTTGCACCATTATGCTTAGCATACTCTTGATATTTTGAGTGTTATACAAATCCATCAAGTAGGGGCACTGTTAAAAGAGGTTGTCAAAAACAGCCCTGACTGAAATTCTAAATACACTGGAGTTATTTTGGTAATTTTGTGTTACTTCTGTTACACAACATTACAGAAAATTAACCTGTTTGCGTAATTTGAGGCGAAAAGGTCTACCGCAGGAGCACATGAACAGAGTGCGAGTAGCTGTGCTATTCCTGTTCTGTTGCATTTAGTGTCATTTTCTTAGTACAAAATGGATCCTAAGGTTCATTTTGGATGCAAGTGTGCATTTTGCGCTAAGAAAAATGTAAATGCAGTGTTACGCTCCTTGTGTAATTCCACGGTAATTTTTCATATTATGCTACAGCAGATTATGCAAGTTACACCCACCCCCAGTCAACATTGTGTTCATTTTTATTAGCTTTTTCAGGGCCGTCTTAACAGTGCATAGGCCTCAGGTCAAAGCAGTGCACTGGCCCTGTCTACAGATGTATGTCGTTAGTACGCATGCATTTACAACTCATGCATTTACCACACAACTTTTACAACGCAAGTCGTTACGACGACTTGCGTTGGGGGGCACTGGATAGTGAATAGTTTAATTTACTATTCCAACTCCAGTCCCCGTGGATAGTAGGGAAGGTGTTGGATAGTAATTTGAACTATTCCCTATCCTAGAGCGCCCCCCAGCGCAAGTCGTTGTAACGACTTGCATTGTAAAAGTTGCGTGGTAAAGGTAGTTTGTTGTAAAAGTTGCGTTGTAAACGCTGTTCACCCGTCTACACAACCACTCCCAGGAAAAACATGTTTAACAGAAAATTGGCCAGCGTACCCATGCATTAAGCTGGCACTGACTTTGGTGCTGGTCAAAAAATCAACATCATATCTGTCAGGCTGGTAGCAAGTTAGCCTTCTGCAGGAATCATTGCTTTCAGGCAAATCTGAAGGGAGGAATTTAAGGGAGGGGGGTTGTCAACCTCAGAGCCGCGCTGCTGTGCCAACATTCCACAGCGAGCGCCGGCTGACAACAGGACTGTACCATGCACGGTCAGAAAGGGAGGGGGGAACAGGGGATAGGGAGAGTGCATTACAATAGTCAGATACAACACATCATCCTCCCTATGGAAACAGAAAACAGAACAGGGTTGGGCTGCAGGTGGGGTAATGCATACTCCTCCCCCGGGGTTAGCGAATGGAGCTGCACCTGCCAGTCTCGTCTATGGGGCAACCACGGGGAACCTGCAATGCCGTGGGGCTAACCTGCCAGACGCTATCTCATTAGGAAGTGTTTGTGCCACTGGGGGGCGTTCCTAGGTCTGTCACTCCTCCTGTCTAGTCTGGTATCTCCACTGATGTCTCCACCCTCAGACCTTGTCGTGTGTGATCTGGATTCCCCCCGCCCAGCCGGGACTATCCTGTCATGACTCCACATTCTACCATCCTCCATGACCACCGAGTTCCTGTTTAGTACTTTGATTGTTTTGGGGGCATAAAACTTGTCACCCCCTTTCCACAATCTTTCCGGTTTCTTCACATAGACACTTTGTCCTTGCTGGAATCTTCTCTCCCTGACTCCCCACTTGTTATCATACCATTCTTTGTATTTACGCTGATTGGCTTCAATCCTCCTCTTGATCTCTTGGGGGTTTGCCTCCTCTGTTTGTTTTCTCCCCATCCAACTGGGTGTGAGTTTGGTGCCAGCTTTCCTCCCCCTCAGTAACTCGAAAGGCGTACAACCGGTGGTAGACTTTGGGGTGGTATGGTATGCCCACAACATGTCTCTAATGGCTTCCTCGAAGTTCTGTCCCGCTCGGTTGGCCAACTGTATGCACTCTTTCAACATTCGGTTTACTCTCTCCACCTTGCCGTTTGCTTTGGGACAATACAGGGGTGTGCGGACATGAACTATGGAGCAATCCTTGAGAAACTCCTGCATTTCTTCTGAAATCAGTTGCACGCCATTGTCTGTTACCAGTGTCTCAGGCACTCCCTCTCTCGAGAACACCTCTTTCAGGAACTCTATGATTGTTCTGGTGTTCACGTTGTGGACTATCTTGCAGGTTATCCAACTTGAGTAGTAGTCTACCATGACCAGTAAATACCAGTTTTGGGACCCTTTGCCATGTATTGGTCCGGCTATGTCGAAGCCTAACTTGTTCCACGGGGCCTCGGGTACTTCTACTGGTGACAAGGGTGCCCTTCTCGTGATCTTGGCCTTGTCACTCAATCCGCACGCGTAGCAATCGTGCACCTTGTCTTCCATTTCGCTGTCCATCGTTGGAAACCAGTAGTCTGTACGAAGTCTAGCTTTGCTCAGACTTCGGCCCAAGTGTCCTTCGTGTGCTAGTTCCACTATTTGGTTTCTTAAAGTTTCTGGAGGGACTAGTTTCCCAGATTTCAGTATAAAGTCTCCATCTACCGATAAATCCTCCCTCACATTCCAATATGGTTGGATCTCTGATTCCATGTCCTTGCATTTCTTTGGCCATCCCGTGAGAATGTGTCTCTTCACTCTCTTCAGTGTTTCATCTTGATCCATCTGAGTTTTCCATGCATCCTTTTCTACCGCTGCTAACCGCAGCTCCAGAATTGAGTCTCCCCTCGACTCTTCTACCACCTCTCCCTCTGCCGGTGCTCTCGAGAGGAAATCCGCAACCCTATTTTGTTGTCCAGGAATGTAGGATACTTTGAAGTTGTAGGCTTGCAGACCCACAGCCCACTTGGCTATGCGAGGCGTCATGCTCTCCATGTCCTTCTTTGTAAATAGTGAGACCAGAGGTTTATGGTCGGTTTGTACCTCAAAAGGAACTCCTCAGATGAAAAACTTAAAGTGGCATATAGCCCAATAGACCGCTAGAGCCTCTTTCTCTATTGTAGAGTAATTTTTCTCTGATGACGTGAGGGTTCTTGATGCGAAAGCCACTATGTTGATTTTGTTTCCGTCTCTTTGTGCCAGTGTGGCCCCAATACCTCTGTTGCTGGCGTCCGTCGAGATGATGGTTGCACCATTCGGGTCAAACTTCCCAATGAACGGGGCCTCAATGATGGCCTTCTTTATGTCCTTCATTGACAATTCTTGCTCTCTTCCCCAATTGAAGACACTGTCTTTTTTAATCAAGTATCTTAACGGCTGGGACACCATTGCAAAATCCTTTATGAACTTGGCCATGTATTCAGCAAGCCCTAGGAACGATAATATGTCCTCTTTGCTCTTCGGAGTGGGAGCGTCCCTCACAGCACTGATCAAATCGTGCTTTGGTTTGATGCCCTCTTCCGTCAAAGTGTGACCCAGGTAGTCCACTGAACCTACACCTAGTTTGCATTTGGATGGTTTGGTGGTGAACCCTACCTCTTTCAATTTTTTCAATACCTCCCTTGCCATCTCGTTGTGTTCACTCTCACAACCTCCGTAGATCAGTATGTCATCTTGGAAACAGATGGTGTTCTTGCAGTCCTTCAATACATGTTGCATTACCCTTTGGAAGGCCGCAGCCGCTGACGCCAATCCGAAAGGCATACGCTGGAATTTAAAATTTCCGAATGGGGTAGTGAATGCCGTAAGTATCTGCGAATCCGGGTGAAGTCTGATTTGGTAATAGGCGGAGGACAAGTCCAGCACGCTGAAATACTTTGCCCCCCTGATCGTGCTCAACATTTCCCCAATCTTGGGAAGCGGGAACCTGTCCACCAGGATGTTCGCATTGAGGTCCCTCAGGTCCACACAGAGTCTTATACTGTTCCCACCATCTTTCGCTGTGATCACAATCGGGGCCAACCAGGCAGAACTCTCAATCTCCTTGATGACCCCCTGACTGACTAATCTCTGTACTTCCTGCTGGAGGGGCTCGCTCATGCGCAATGGTATGGACCTGGTCTTGTGCACTATAGGTTCTGCCCCCTCCTTAAGTATGATCTTGTGCATGTAATTCTTAAAAACTCCCAATTTGTCACTGAAAACCTCTTTAAACTCTTCCATGACATTTCCCGCTATACCTACTGGGTCAATTAGTAGAACCTGTTCTTTGTTATTCGGGTCTAGTGTGATACCCAACTGCTTCTGGTGTCTCCAGCCCAACAGGGTCGAACCACTTGAGGATACATACACCTTTCCCACCGTGTGTCTATCCTTAAATGAGATTCTCATTGTCAGCATGCCTTCTAGGGGGATTTCTCCTTTGTTATACCCCTTGGGACTGATGTCTGGTTGCATCAATTTAACAGGATGGTTGGCAAATTTTTCCTCAAAAACATTTTTATCTACCAGGGTATAAGGGGAGCATGAATCTGCGTACATACTGAACTTCACTCCATCCAATAACACATCACACTTGGGATACATGTCCTCCTTATCTTCCTCCTCTTCACCCACTTGAAAAATATATGATCTCTCCCCTTCCTCCTCATGTGGGGATTCTTCAATGACATGCACTGTTTTACCTGGAGCTTTGCACACCTTGGAATAGTGTCCCCACCGGTTGCACTTTCTACACTGCACATTCCTAGCGGGGCATTTCCAGTTACTGGCCAAATGATCAGGACTTCCACATTTAAAACACACCATAGGGCTAGACTTACTGCGATTAATCTCTTTACTCTTGTCCCCTACTTTACAGACTGTATCTCCCTCTGTGCTAGCCTTGTTCTCTTTGTTAGTCCCCTCCTGCGATTTCATTTCTCTGATACACCTCGCAGTGTGTTCTAGGCCCTTAGCTATGTTTATGGCTTCCTCTAAGTTGGGATTCTTGGTGAGTAATTCCTCTTGAGTCTTGGTGTCATTGGTGCACCTCACCAATTGGTCTCTAATCAAGGAGTCTGTAAGTTGTCCAAATTCGCATGTGGCTGACAAACCTCTCAATGCCGCTATGTAGTTGCTCACTTTCTCCTCCCTCTTCTGCACCCTCTTAAAAAACTTATGTCTCTCCATTACCACATTTATTTTTTCCTTGAAGTGTGACCCTAATTCCCTCAGTGTGCTTTCATAGACATTGATACCTTCCTCCACCTCCTCTTGATCATCCTCTACCAACCTCCCAGTAATGTCTTCATAGACCTTTCTCCCCTGTGTGCCTAAATTGTGGAGTAGTATATGCTGTTTTCGTATATTGGTGTAATTACTACCACCTATGGCTATCAAATATGATTTGAAAATGCCTTCCCACCTCCTCCAGGGAATCTCTGGTTCTCCTAAATCATTAAGAAAAGGTGGGGGCTGACTCATACCAGCACCTGCCATTGCCATACAGTTACTTTACTTTCCAGGTTACTCTTTCCTCTTCCCTGAAAGAGGGACGTACATAAATTGCAGGTAAGTTTCCTTAACACAGCTGCCTCAGTTATTTTAAACGATTTATCAACCCCCAGCCACCGGGTAATGTATGTCTATCATACGAACGCAATCAGGAGAACTAGTGGCTCTGCCAGTCCCCTTTCTACTTCCCCAGGTCGGGGTCTCTGATCCAATCAAGCCGTTGGCCTCCTCCCACTGGCGGGACCTTCCTGTGAAGAGACTTCCCTTTACACGATTATTTCCAGTCAGGGAGAAACCGCCTGAAAAACTGAAATGGAGGATCCGGGTTGCCCGTTGTGCTTCTAAACGCTGTTCCAGTTCCCAAAACGAGCAAACACCCCGTCAAAGAAACTTCGATCCTCCCGTGTGGAGACCTGACGGTAAGCGCGCTACTTCGCGCCAAAGTTCACTCCACTCGCTGCATCTCGCCTCATTCACACGCACTTCAAACACCGTGTTCCTTTGAATGTTCGGTGCGCTGCGCGATATGCTCAATCCGTCCCCAACTCCGGGATACTGGTCACAAGTCAAGTCTATTTTTTCCTCAATTTCGCGCTCCTCACAGCTGTGCCCCCTTAGCCTGGCTAGACACACGATCAGGACAGTGAGCGCTGAATGCTAGGAAAACGGCTTTACTCTTTAAACACTGCCAAGCGAACAATTAGAAGGCGTGATGCCCGACCTGACACCCGAAAACCACTCCAATCCCTATCACAGTCTTCCCTTGTGCCCAGAGCTCGGCCACA
Organism: Lissotriton helveticus; assembly: GCF_964261635.1. NCBI lineage: Eukaryota > Metazoa > Chordata > Amphibia > Caudata > Salamandridae > Lissotriton > Lissotriton helveticus. Next base: position 498,507,669 of record NC_136063.1, read on the forward strand.
AGCGCTTGGTCAGATACACGCCGGTTATCGCTCAACTCTTACTTGAGTTCCTTCATCATTTCCTCGTGACCAATTGACAGCAATCACTCGTTGTTTCTGCTTGAGTACTTCACTGCTTCCGTACTTTTCATTTATTCCCGCGTTGACCAGCAAATAATTCTCACCAGGGAGGCGACATCCACTGCCCCTGGCACAGTCTCCTTCTCCTCGTCGCCAAGAATTGTTAAAAGGAAGGACACTTGGTAGATGTTAGGTTCTTTATTGTATAAACAAATACACAGGATGCCGTCAGCTGTCAACCTCAGAGCCGCGCTGCTGTGCCAACATTCCACAGCGAGCGCCGGCTGACAACAGGACTGTACCATGCACGGTCAGAAAGGGAGGGGGGAACAGGGGATAGGGAGAGTGCATTACAATAGTCAGATACAACAGGGGTCAACATTGTTTACTTGCTAATATCCTAAGCGCCATATCACATACTCATACAGTATTTGTCAAACCTTTATCATGTTTACTTTACTGTTAATACTTAAAGCATTAAAGCTTCACACAATTCCATTAAAAGAGAGGTGGTGGTGAAAAAAGACTAATTTACAGTCAACTCTGGTGCTACTTAATGAATCTGCAAGGTATTTGACAAGCCTGCCACATTTCTGAGCTGTTCATTAAAGAGTTTTCTTTTCTCCCCATTTTAAATGCACCCCCCTTCGACGAATCTATGCAAATCTTGCTATAGCAAAACAAATCATGCTAAATGTTTGCCAAATTTAAATTTAATGTGGTCTTGTAAACTGATGGCACTTTAATAGCAAATGAATACTTTTTTGACCCACCTTTTGACAATACACTCTAGAACAAATCAAAAAAAGAGTAAGCTAAACACGCTAAGCATCTGATTAATTTTGTACACATTCAGTGTTATGTTAAAGGCAGCTCAAAACACGCCTTTACATGTATTACTCTAAAATGCAACCTCTTCATGTCCAGACCATGGATTTTTTAAACCTAATTACTCAAAAATTACTGAAAAGATTTACAGTAAAAAAAATAAAAACTAAGGAACGTCCTGGCCTAAAGTTCTACTACCATGCCCGATTTGGTGTAATTCCGTTCAAACATTTGTTCCTGAATCAAGGCGCAAAGAATCCCATTGTAGCTAAAGTGAGAAATGTCACTTTTTTGACTCTCTCAAAACGTGCAATGCTGAATCCAAAATGGATCAAATTTTGACCTGGAAAATTTTGTGCTGATCCGGCAACAGTGCCAAAGTTATAAAGAAAACAACAACAAATTATTTTCAATGGAAATCCTGACCAAACTACCAAACCTACACAGGCATCATCTTCACCTGTTATTAATATATGTATATTCATCGACGAGAGACACAGAAAAGATGTTCGAGAAGCAGCATGCTTTGCATCAATCAACACTGAAGAATAGCAATCCCAAAGCTGATTTCGGTCAACATGCAGAGACACGATAATTATGGAAGCTGTGCTGTTTAGTGCAAAAAAACATGATCTCCTCGGGACCAGAATTATTGAGGCCTACTTCGCAGACACTTGAGAGCATAGCTCTTTGTGGTAAACATGCTAAAATAACTAGAATGCTTCATGTACTTTTAAGTTTGCGCTTTACGCATGTCTTATGATTACGTTGCCCAACGAGTCTTTATAAGTCCTATTATTAACTAGATGTTTTGGTGTAATAACTTTAACCTACTAAAGACTTTCTTGAATCTAATGAGTGTTGATATGATATGGATGTTCACTGCCTCTCTCTGCAAACATTAGCGCAAGCAGTTTGTTGCTCCCAATCCTGTCCATGACTATAGACAGGTAAGCAGGCACGAGTACCCCTGAAGTTGGGATTTTTTCACATGAAAATGTTTGTTACTAGTGAGGGTTCTTGCCTTCCATCTAGGATAGGATAACATAGGTATTTGAAAAATAAGATCATATTTGCAAGGACTGAGAGTGTATTTAACCCATCAAATAACAAATCTCAATCAGGACTCACTGTTAAATACACAAAGAGCAAGGCGAACCTGCGACAGAAAATTCTTCACTGAGTATGAATATCTTATGTAGAAAACAGTGAGTTGGTAAGAACTTATTATTATAGTTCTGCAACTTATATTGCAAATGTTTCGATACTAAGATTTATGATCAAACCAAAGTTTATTTTCAACACATTTTGTCTTAGATACATTTATAATGTCACTATCACAGCTCCAGGGGAGGTAGCGCAGGATATCCTTGTATAAGCTACACCTTTCGATGACGTTCAAAGAGTGAGACTCAATATCGTGTAAACCCTAAGGGATAGGGACTGATTTGATTTAATTTGAGGGCACATGGGCTGGTAAAAACAACAACCATCATCAAACCTATTTGATGAGAACATGGCCGACTAGAGTAAGCAATCCATGGTAAATCTCTTGACCTGACAGCTAATCTTCCAGCCTTATCAGCCTGGTGACTTCAGAGAGGCTGTGTTCAAATTGTTTAATAAACAATGCCTTCAACTTGAGACAGCACTACAGGGTCTTGCGAGGACAATTCTAAACAGAGAAATACCTGTATGCTCAGCCTGAAGGGAATGTGGAGCAGAGCACATAGTGTTTCAACTGCGGAAGGCTCTGAGGGTGCAGTGCATAGTCTGGGCCCTGCTGACAGCTATCAGAATTCTGCCTCTACCTTTGGTGGAGATATATGAACAATAGGTTCAAGGCACCAAGACTCATTACTTCCCAATATACCGTGACCGGTTCATTTGCAATGAAAGGGGCTTTAAAGAATCATGATTATTGGTCTCCTGGTGCATTTCCACCCTCAGCTAAGGATGACGTGTGCATGAGGAGCAGAATGCTTGATGGAATATTGTAGGCTGATATATTTGTGTCTGGCCCCTTTAAATCTTCACTTGCATGTCGTTTGAATCACACACGCAGTCATGTGCCCCCATCACAACTTTGTATGCAACACACTCCCAGCCCCACTGCCATATCAATAAATTCCTGAAGTTCAGAGTGATCTCGATCATAAATCAATCCAAATGGCGTTTTCTTTCCGTTTAGTTTATTTGTTTTTCATGTTTCGTCAGGGTTCCACCCGGCTCCATTTTTCCAAACACGCCGCCAGCTGAGTTGCTGTTTACCGCGTGACTGAGAGCATTATACGTGCTCCACATTGGTACTTACCAGATAAACCTGAATACTACTCTTCCTATGGGAATTCTTACGCCACAGCCGGGTCGGTAGTATAACCGGCAGAGAGGAATCTTGACACTCTAGCCATCTGTCCAAGACCCCTGAAGAAGTCTTGGGTTACACCCTGATGAAACACGTGTTGGCTGGGAAAGGTAAACTTATTTGAGCTTGTACCCCAAGTACTACGAACACGCCTACACGATGCCGGGATCCAAGAGAAGGCCATGGACTGGACCACAGCCTTCCTCTCCGACAGAACTCAGAGCGTCCGCCTCCCCCCCTTCCACTCCACTGCCACCAAAATCATATGCGGCGTACCCCAGGGCTCTTCCCTCAGCCCGACGCTGTTCAACATCTACATGGCACCCCTCACCCACGTCGCCTGACAGCACGACCTCAACATCATCTCCTACGCCGACGACCCCCAGCTGATCATCTCCCTCACACCGCCAAGACCAACCTCCATGAAGGAATGTAGGTCGTCGCCGAATGGATGAGGAACAGCCGACTGGAGCTGAACTCGGACAAGACAGAGGTCCTCATCCTCGGCTCCACCCCTTCAGCCTGGGATAACTCCTGGTGGCCGACAACTCTAGGAACAGCCCGACACCCACCGACCATGCACGCAACCTAGGGGTCATCCTCGACTCTACCCTCTCCATGACTAAGCAGCTCAATGCCGTCTCGCCCTCCTGCTGCAACACCCTCAGAATGCTCCTCAGGATCTTCAAGTGGATCCCCACCGAGACAAGAAGAACTGTCACCCAGGCCCTCGTCACGAGTAGGCTGGACTACGGAAATGCCCTCTACGCAGGACCATCGGCCAAGCTCCTGAAGCAACTGCAATGAATCCAGACGCGTCAGCGCGTCTGATCCTTGACATCCCCCGCCATAGCCACGTCACACCCCACCTGAGACACCTGCACTGGCTCCCCGTCAACAAGAGGATAACCTTTAAACTCCTCATCCACGCACACAAAGCTCTCCACAAGACCGGCCCAGTATACCTCAACAGACGACTCAACTTCTACACTCCCACCCGCCAGCTTCGCTCCACCCGCCTCGCCTTTGCCACAGTCCCCCGCATCCAAAGAACGACCACCGGCGGCAGATCCTTCTCCCACCTAGCCGCCAAGACCTGGAACACTACCCCACCAACCTACGACAGACCCAAGACCTACTGGCCTTCAGAAGACTCCTCAAGACCTGGCTCTTCGATCACTAGCAGCAGCCCCCCCCCCCCAGTGCCTTGAGACCCTCACGGGTATGTAGTGTGCTTTACAAGTGTCGTGATTGATTGATTGATTGAGTTATCGCAATTGAACTTGAAGGATGCAGACGTGATATGCCCAGACCAGACTGTTGAGGCAGGCTTTGTCATGGCGACAACAAAGTGTATCGCTTGCACAGAAATGGCCAAAAAACGGCATGGGGAAATAATTTATTCCAAAACAAGGGGCGTGAGAAAAAAACGGGAAAAGAATAGGGAGGATCACAAAAATCTAGAAACGAATCTAGAGCACCTCAGTCACCTACGGATATTTTGACCTGTTTTTAAATGACTATCTACATAATGAATCACTAAGAATGGCTTGTGATTTACTTATAGGAATCTTAAAGTTTTGGGATCAATGTAAGTGATAATATGAATCTGAAGACATGAATACCGGTTGCACTTGCATTTTATATTTTAAACATTCATATACAAATTAAATATTCTGAAAGGTTGCCTAAAGCTCGATGAAGTCAATTGTTTGGTTGAAATACGTTAAAAGTACCTTAAAGTCTATTGGCCACCTAAACCTTTTTGAGAATCCCCCTAGTAGTCTCAGCGTTTAGAGGGCTAAACTGCAGGGTTTATTATTAGCTAAACTGGAAAATGACAGGTGGGAGCTCAACTGTCATAAGGCATCCCTTAGATTATATCAGCTAGCACCCAGAATACCAAACGATACTTCTACCCACCTATCCTTTGTTACAATTTGCCAACATAGATTTATTTTAATTAGATTTCGGCTGAATTATATCACACTTATGTTAGGTTACCCATCCAATACATTTGCTCTCAATGCCCTCCAGGCCTGTATTTGTGACGGCCAATCCTCCCAGCCTGATTTACATTTTCTGTTTTTCTGCAAGTTGTATGCTGACTAAAGAAAAAAAACATTCTCCCACTCTTGCGTAGATTGGAGTTTACACAGTGCCACCCAGCCCTACACTTCTTACTGATTTTATTTGATCATTTCATATCCTATCTCTTAGCTTCATTTTTATGGAGTGCTATAAACGGGAGGAGCACAACCATAGTGCAGATGACAAGAAAGATTAGGAGCAAGAATGGCAGAATGAATATTTCTGAAATGGAACATATTCATATACACCGTGTTTTGTCATATTTCCATTTTAAAATAATTACTTATGAATTGTAAATAGATATGCATTTACTTATTGGGAATTTTAACCCTTTAGTCTTTTTTTTATACTATGTACTTGGTTTTACGCTTTGTTTTTATGCTATTTATGTAACATATAATGGCGAAATAAAGATTGTATAGATTGACTGATTGATTGAATTAAATATTCAAATATCGTTTGCAATTTTGTAATTATATATATATAGGTGCACATGCATTAATATAGGCAATTGCGATTCCTTAATTGCGAATATTAAGGAATCACAAATATGGAAACGCAATTGCCTAAGCATGTACGAATTGCAAAAACATTTGCGATTCCTACACATTCCTTAATTTGATTTGATTTATTACTTGTAAAGCGCGCGAATGCCGCGGCGTCTTGGAGCTGATTGCGGTACATGGGAATGGAGAGCCATGAATAAGACTATTAGATCGCAGAAAACAACCAAGTTTTCAGCTCCTTCATAAACATCAGAAGGTTAGGTTGTAGTTGTAGGCTGGACGGCATCTGATTCCATAGCTTAGCCATACAACATTGCAGATTTTTGGAATGCAGATGAGGCTCATCCTTGTGGATCAGAGTGTTCTAGGTGGGAGAGTACCTAGAGAACAACTTCTGTATCTCCCCTGAGATTCCTCCATAGAGGGCCTTATGCACCAGGCAGAGGGACTTAAAATCAGCTTGTAGAAAAGTCAGCCCATATCGCACCCGATGCCCAGGCTGCTGGTGCAGGGCGACTCTTCATTCTCATCTTGAATAATTACCAAATAAAGAGACGGGCACTGGAAGTAGGAAAACAAGAACAGGGTTTATTACTCATGAGGAGAGCCTGTCCTTTGGGACACTCGCATAGTGTCTTCGGGAGGTGCTCTAACAAGTTTCTCTGAGGCTTCGTCTTTTATACACAGGTTGGTGGCACACAGGCATCCTTTATTACAATCAACACTTTGTATAGTATGGAGGTATTCCAACACGTGGCTACAGTAGGGCCCTTATCCTCCATGCAAAAGGAGGGGGCTGTCATGCGGCTGAGTGTTCTGCTGATTCCATTGGAATGTGTGTGCCTGATCGAATCTCAGGGGGTGGGGCGGTCGTGATCAATAGTGGCTTCTTTCGAGAGAGACGAGTGCATACAGTGATGGGCAATAAACTGTATCCTCGGGCTAAGGGATGACCAGCGGTCTGTGCAGACATTCAGGCTCAGAGGAAGAGGTCATCAAAGGAGGGGTATTCATGGGGGGACAGGAGGTGTTGGTCAGGCGCGGGGTGCGATTCTTAGGGACAGAGTCATGCGGGAGGGGAGGGCTCATGAATCGCGCATGAGAGAGCGGGGGCAGTCAGGGTGCATGGGGGGCGCTTGCCAGGTCAGGGAAGTGTGCTGACGGGGCGATCGTGAGCAGGGAGACCATGGTACCTAAAATGGCTGTCGTGTACGTGTGTGCATGGGTCTATGCTAGTGGGACAACACAGTCAGAGTTTTAGCGATATCCATTCTGTTTACACCAAGGGGTACTGTGAACACAAATGAACGCCGCTTATGTACATACATATCGCTATTTTTAACAGTTGCCGCTTTTTACATAAGCACGTTCAATTTCTACACAGTCGATGTGATAGGCAGAATACAATACATGTTAATTTACACCTGTTGGGCTCTTTAAACAAGCCTAGAAATCGGCATATTGTTTAGTCGGTGTAGAATCAAGAAAAAATGTTCCGACACAAAAAATCAAGTTCACATTTTCTCTCTAGTGACATCATATACAGGAAGAACGCTCTGATACCTTCCGGCTTGTCAGTACTATAGGGGATTTTTTTGGAGAACTAACCACATGAGTGACCGATGAAACATTTCTTAAAAGGCAATACAAAATGGTTGAGGGAGGTGTTCAATTCGATACAAGTAATTTAGACAAGGGGCGAATAGAAAGTTCTGGAAAGGGGGAGGGTCTTTGTCGCAATGTCTTTTAACAGAGTCCGTCTTCTTTTGTTGGCGCTGCTGAGCACCGGCGGTGGAGCTATAGGTCCAGCTCGGATTCGTCCTTACACGTTGCAGGGTGCGATCAGTCCTCTGCTGTTAGATCACAGTCCTGTTTCCTAACTCATTTTCTTAGGGGTGCCTTATGCTGGGCACCTGCGTGTCTTTCTTTTTCCGTGACAAAATCCCAGTCCATAGTCAAAGTTTATATGAAAGAGTTTGTTGAATAATCGAGGGAGGAGAGGGCGGAGTGGGGCCAGATCTTCGAACACACCAAGGGACCAAGGGAGCAAAGGACAATGAGCAGGCAGGCCCATCAGTCGGACTCAAAAAGGGACGGGGACTTCAGGCACGAGTGGGTCAGCAAGTCGAGGGCTTCAAGGCAGCCCCTTATTTCTTCATTGAAAGTTGTGCCTCGTCCCGCGTCTCGTTGCTCTGCGGCTCCACCTTTGGTTGTCACACGTGCTCCATGATCTGTGGCCAGGCTGTGCGTCACGTCCAGCTCCTCTCCTTTGGTGATTGTATCTTTGAATGGGTGAAAAACAAGTTTTAGAAAAACTGGTCGAGAGAATAGATATACATCTCAATCCATCCCCATGCCTGAGTAGGTGGGGGATAGGTTCATCGGTCACAGTCAAAGGTCGTCACTTATGGAGTCTGGAGAAGGGTATTGCATATTGAATTCATAGACTTGTTTTGGCGTACATTCGCGACATATGATAAGAGAAATTGGATTTTTGTACACAATGTATTACATCACATTAAACATCGAGTCCTTATGTAGAGACTAGTTCTTCCTTTAACCCAAGTATCGACGATCTTACATCTCCCTTCGGGGTCGGCTAATTTTTGCAAGCAGGGCGTTATCGTAGGGTTGATCGGGGGCGCGTGGGTGCTTTTGAACAGGGAGCTGGGGTCGATCAGGGGAAGTGGGGTGGCTCTGGACATCCCCGCACTTAGGTGCAAGGGGCGGGGCATCGGGGGTCGCATTTCTAACGAACTGAGAAACATTAGACCATTGACGTTATAGTTCCCTTATAAAAGGCCAGATTAGGGGACATCCGTCGTCTTACCTGTCCTTTCCTACATTACCAACTCGGGTTCTATCGTTTGCAGAAAGGAGAGGTAGTAATATGGCAAGTCACAATCGCTTTGGTTTTGGTGAATTTTTGCTGAACACTTTGTGTTCGAGAAAACCCAATAATGTTTTGTGCCGGAGGGCACAACGTCTTCATACTTGAAAAGAGGAAAACGGGGTTTTTGGAAAGAGAAAAGAGAGAGAGAGAGAGAGAGAGAGAGAGAGAGAGAGAGAGAGAGAGAGAGAGAAGAGAGAGAGAGAGAGAGAGAGAGAGAGACCGCACCCTAAATGGTCCATTCGTACACCGTATGACATGGGGAGAGAAAGAGAGGCGTGTACAATAATGGACCGTTCAGTGCGCGCGCAACACAGAACAACAGGGGTTAAGTAACACGGAAACACAGACAGAGGGATGACGTAGATTCATGCATCACGTACACACAAACTCAGACGGGGGAAAACAGTACATGTATTATACACAAAAAATCCAAGACAAAACATAAAACAGTTATTGGCCACAATTATCCCTTTTCTGTATGCTGAGCATCTTTATCATCCTACGCTCTTTTTACCTTTTTCTTATCCTTTTATTCGTTGGCTACCTCTTACTGGTGGCTTTTTGATTGTACACACTTACGTCTTTGGCAACTGGTCATGAACTAACCTGGTCGGGCTAATGCTCACAGCGGTTTATTCGAGTCATTTTTAGCAAGTGCGTTTCCAGGTTGAGACAACAGTTGGTGACAATTGGAGAGCAATGGGGCAGCTTTTAGTTATGTGCCTATGAGGATGCGGAAAAGGAGGTAGTAGGTTTTCAAATATCGGCAATATCCCTAGTCCTCTCGGCGGAGGATACTTGTGTAACCCCTACCTCGAAATACCCTAAACTTTTCCCTACTTAGTTAAACGTAAGAATGCTTAATCATGTGTGTACATTATTCTTTTTACTTTATTCGGGGTTTGTCGCGGTTAGGTACTATAATCAGACCCCTTTTCCCGTCTCTTCGTCTGTTGGATCACTATTTTCGTCGGCATTCCGAGGTGACCTGCAGAGAGAGAGGGAAAAGGAGGGAAGGCTACATTGATACGCACTCGCGCGCATAAATCCAGAAAGGTTTTTACTTACTGCGTACTCGGCCTATTTCCACAGGATGCAGTCACTGCCAACTGGGGCGTTTAAGCCCAGGTGGACCGTTAGTGTGATTTTTCTTATACAGGTAGCATATAAAGTATGGGCTAAACACCTGGATCTTCAGCGGTTGCTTTTGGCTGTATAAAAAGGAAAAATACACAACTAAAATTTGACCCTTCATATTTGCAATATTTCTACGTGCTATACCATTTCAACCCTTTCTCTAATCGAGCTTAGTCATTCCACCTATATTTCAGTTATATCGAAAAATAGGGATTATTCATTCAAGACTTTATCAATTTACACGGACAACTATAGTTGCTTTCTCAAAAAATCTTTAATAAGAATGTCGGTGCATAAATACGGGCCTACAACCCCGTGGACCGGCCATGGAGCAGGCTGGAGCTGCAGATGTGGGGGTACTTTTATTAGTGAAAACTTGATGGAGTCGGTGGTTGTTTATTTCATAAATAAAGTGCGAAAAAGCGCAATAAAATCATGTCGAGACTTCAGTGTGAGTGAGTGTCATAAGTGTTGGGCTTCCAACTTTCAATAATCACGATGTGCAAAACTCACACAACAATTCATTGTCCGAATGTTCAATTTAATACCCATCTGATGTCAATTTACCGTCTGAACACATAATCAGTACCCATCCAATATCAATTCATTGTCCGAACCTATAACCAGTACCCATCCCATATCAATTCATTTCCTGAATTTATAGTTTACATCCTATATCAATCCATTGTCCGAACTCATAACCAGTACACATTCTATATCAATCTATATGTTTAAAAAAACTTCATACATATCCTATGACATCAAGGCTGAGCAATCGGGGTACAATAAAGAGTTGAGGGTTTCATTTGCATCAGCGCCATTTTGGGTGCAGTCAGGCAGAACCAGGCATAGTCTAAATGTCTATTAACTCGTGGTTGGCTCAGAGCTTCGCTTGGCAGTCAAAAAGTTCCGTTAAAGGGCAAAAGAAGAGAGCGGTGGTTTGAACCACCAGTCAAAAAAAGGGGGGGTGTGCAACAATGTTCCTACCGGGTCATACTGTGCTTTCACCGGAACTGATCCGACTGTGGTCTGCAGGATTCTAGTCATTCAAACTGAGGCTGGCGCCAGCATGGGGGCGCCGACGTCCTGCGGCTACATTTCCATCGTTCCGTGGGCAATCATGGCAGTCACTCCCCATCGGGGGTATTTGTGGGAGTTGGGGACTCCCGCGGCTCCTCTAGAATCTTCAAGGTTGTGGAGAACTATGACGGTGGAGTCAACAAGTGACCGGGCCATTCCTTCATGCTGGGCCCGCTCTTGCCAGGTCGATCGCCATTTTGAAAATTCGGCAGCTACCGGCGATCGCGGGGTCAAATGAGCGGACGGGCTCCACCCTGCCGGGCGAGGCGTTGCAGCATCGCCACAGTGGAAGAACCCTTTTCCGGGCGCCTGGAGCGCTGAGGGTGCAACTGGGAAGCCTCCACCTGGGGAGGCGGGAGAGGCCTGTTCGCACCGTCTCTCCCTCCCAGTGCACCCCACGGCCCCTCGCTTGACATTTGTTATGGCCAGACCGGGCGATGAGGACGAGGGGGGGGGTCGGTGGCATGTGCAAGACATCCCCCCAGTGTTGTCGCAGCCATTATAAAAGAAAAAGTGGTGCCTGGCGTGTTGCTGCTGCCATTACGGAGGAGAAAAGAAAAATGTCTCGTCCGTCTCTGGGCCGGGCTTCCGGTGGATGTCGGCCGGACGCCCCTTGCTTTGGCCCCATGAACGGGTTCCTTGGCTCATCGGCTGCAGCCGGATCCCGTCGGCCCCAGCCCTCAGCCGTTGGTGGCCGGACCGGGAGAGCATGTGGCGGGACTATCTGCAACTCTCAAGGGCCACCGCGGCCGGACCAGGAGAGAGAGGGGAGGGTCAAGGACATAGACATTCCCCCCCCTGCAATTCTCCAGTGTTGTCAAGGCAATCCCCTGGCCGGGTCCCGATGGCCTCGTGGTTCTCCTCCGGCTACACCCTACGTTTACGATCTCCTGGCCGACTGTTGGCAGCAGGACCCGCCTTATATGGGTTGCTTCCGGCTGGGCGTAGCCGCACCCTGCTCCACTTTGGAATTTTCCAGAGTGGGGGCGGATGTTCTGCTGACTTTCATTTTCTACAGTTTACCGTTCTTGTTTCTAACGTTTCCTATTTCTAGGGCATTAATAGGTTTTATTATTACGTATTGTTATTGTTTCTTTGTTCGTTATTTAAATAAAAGTTCATGTTCATCAGTGGCCTACTGATTTTGTTTTCCTATTCCTCTCTTTCCAGGTCGTTTCATGCTAAAGTTTCTGTTAACAGGTTACAGTGATCACTTTATTATCTCATATGTCCTTTTTACTAGGGGTGCTTTCTGGTCGGGTCAGATGATCTTCCTCTAGTAAATGGTCCGGGCGAAACTGGCGTATCAACCAGTGGGGAGTAGATAGGCATGACAGATTACAACGGGGGACAAAGGTCCGCATTACCTACCCTTCACTACTTGCAAAGACTAGAGTATGGCGACTTCTGTGCTTGTTTGCAAAATAGAGAACACCTCCAAAAAGAACCAATTCCCAAACAGTCAACGTTTGGATAAACAATCAATCAATGAGGAATGGAATAGGTACGACGTGTTAAAGGTTTGCGTTACCCACCCTTCACTATCGGCAAAGGGAGAGAGAATATTCCTATTCTTCCCCGTTTGCAGGCAGAGAAGATCCTTTAAGAGAACCAACTTCGAACAATTCAATGCTCGATTCAATCAATCAATCAATGGGGAGAAAAAGATAGGCACGACGTGTTAAAGTTTTGCGTTGCCTACCCTTCACTATCTGCAAAGACTAAACAGAGTATGGCGATTCTGTGTTTGTTTGCAAATAGAGAATCTCCCAGAAGCAATCAATAGGTAATACTAGTATTATCAAACAATCAATCAATCAATCAATCAATTTCGCAATTTGTCGTGTGTCACGACCTTACCCGGACCGGACCATGTGGGCAGTTCTTCGCCTTCCTTTTTCCAGCGCCCGATCGTTCACTTTCTCCATGTTTTTACCGCAGCATTCCTGTGGGATTCCAGTCAGGACAATAGGTCACTTGAGAGAGGTCCGTTCGGAATCGGTGAAGTTCATTCAATCGGCAGCCGGACGAGGGCCCTCTCAAGGCAGGTATACTTGAATCATTTAGATGTTCACCCCATCGTCTGGACCTCTCTTACCGGACCCTATGTCGCTGATGGACCCCGCGTTGGGACGCCAATTGTAGAAAAGTCAGCCCATATCGCACCCGATGCCCAGGCTGCTGGTGCAGGGCGACTCTTCATTCTCATCTTGAATAATTACCAAATAAAGAGACGGGCCATGGAAGTAGGAAAACAAGAACAGGGTTTATTACTCATGAGGAGAGCCTGTCCTTTGGGACACTCGCATAGTGTCTTCGGGAGGTGCTCTAACAAGTTTCTCTGAGGCTTCGTCTTTTATACACAGGTTGGTGGCACACAGGCATCCTTTATTACAATCAACACTTTGTATAGTATGGAGGTATTCCAACATGTGGCTACAGTAGGGCCCTTATCCTTCATGCAATAGGAGGGGGCTGTCATGCGGCTGAGTGTTCTGCTGATTCCATTGGAATGTGTGTGCCTGATCGAATCTCAGGGGGTGGGGCGGTCGTGATCAATAGTGGCTTCTTTCGAGAGAGACGAGTGCATACAGTGATGGGCAATAAACTGTATCCTCGGGCTAAGGGATGACCAGCGGTCTGTGCAGACATTCAGGTTCAGAGGAAGAGGTCATCAAAGGAGGGGTATTCATGGGGGGACAGGAGGTGTTGGTCAGGCGCGGGGTGCGATTCTTAGGGACAGAGTCATGCGGGAGGGGAGGGCTCATGACTCGCGCATGAGAGAGCGGGGGCAGTCAGGGTGCATGGGGGGCGCTTGCCAGGTCAGGGAAGTGTGCTGACGGGGCGATCGTGAGCAGGGAGACCATGGTACCTAAAATGGCTGTCGTGTACGTGTGTGCATGGGTCTATGCTAGTGGGACAACACAGTCAGAGTTTTAGCGATATCCATTCTGTTTACACCAAGGGGTACTGTGAACACAAATGAACGCAACTTATGTACATACATATCGCTATTTTTAACAAGCTTGCTGCTGAACTGGGAGCCAGTGCAGAGTCCTGATGGCAGCCGAGGTGGGGAAACCCCTAGGGTTGTTCATAAGTAATCTGACTGCAGCATTTTGCAGGGATTCCATCTTTCTCCTCTTCGCCTTATCAATTCCTACAAAGAGCGTGTTGCAGTAATCTAACTTGGAAAGAATGAGTGCCACTACAACGGTCTTTTGAAGTTCATGTGGAATGAATGGAAAGATTTTCTTTAACTTTTTCAGAAGGAAAAAGCAGGAGGAGGTCAGATGGTTAACTTGGGCCGAGAAGTTGAGTTGTTCATCAAAGATCACACCCAAATTCCTAGCTTTGGTGACGGGGCGCGGGCAATCTCCCGCCTCTGTTGTGACTCACAAATTGCGAGTCATTAAGGAATGGCTTCCATTCATTCCTATGGGCCCTAGGCCCATAGGAATTGCGTGCACGCTTTGCGAGTGCCAAATAGGTACTCACAAATTGTGCATGCAATTTCAAGGGTGCAAGGGTGCCAAAAGGACACCCTGACGCACCCCTGAAAGTGCAATTAAAAAACATGTTGCTCACACACATGCCCCAAGGGCATGTTTGTGTGCAACATAGAACTTTGAAAAATGCACTTTTGAGCATTTTTTAAAGTTTTCGCGAATTACCATCAACTTTAAGTCAATGGAAATTTGCCTTTCTTAATAGGGAAATCCCACTTTTTTTTGTTGCATTGTATTTAGGGAATCTCAATATGCGATTCCCTAAATGCAATCGCAATTTAAGTAATCACAAATGTTGCTATTACTTAAATAGCGATTTTTGCATTTGGGATGATGCATCCCAAATGCAAAAAAATATTGTTACTGTTGCAAAAACCGCAAAAAGCAATGATGCATGTGCCACATAGTTTTTTTATATTCTTACGATATCTACTTTCGTATGTTATTCATGCATGTACGTTATAGGTTATATGTTTTTTTACCAGAAACATTACACAATAATTGAGCAAGTGGATACAGTCATTGTATATTGCACATATAACTCACTTATATGTGTAATCAATGAAAAAACTAAAAGGGCAACTAAATATACTTTATAGTGTGGCCACTGCTATGAGACGATGGCTTCACTGTGTTTGTCTGCCATCTTTGTGTAAGTTTCAGTAGTTTTAATTGTATGGATTGAGGCTGACTTCAGCAAACAATCGATCAATAACCTTCGAGTTAGGCTTGCACCCGGTGACCGCCCTTCCTCTACACAATATTTGATTTAATCAATCAACCTCTCCCGCATTCACTTCAGAAAATGATTGTTCATAAGATCACTCTCTTAAAATTAGATTTTTCTAGCATATGCCACGTTAACAAAATAAAGCAGTGCTGGGAAAATTAGTTATAAGTGTAATACAGTAAAAACTGGCTTTTAGTTGGGGAAGCTAGCTAAGGCTCTGTGACCTCAGCTCAGCGCTTTTTGGGGGCGATGCGCTCCTGTTACAACGCGCACTCCCAGGCCTGACCTCTGCCTTCGTGATGCAGCTAACGCAGCAACAGCCTAAGTGGTGCCTAGTACTGTATCCTTTAAACTAGCTGCTTCTTTTAGTAAACAAGAAGGTGACATAAAAGTTCAGCCCCCAACCCCTAAAAACCCCAAAAGCTGGATGCCAGGCTAAACAAAAGTAGCTGGCCACACAATTGATGGACAGTGTTACTCTAGGGCGTTTATGAAGGAATACAGCTGAAAAGTGGTTGTAAATATAATGGCAGACATCTGAATCTGGTCACAGCGGATTTGTCCGCTATCTAAAGGCATAAGGCTGGAAAGTGAAGGAAGAATGAATTTTTAAATAGCATTTAACTAGATATTGTCATATATCAAATATTGAGGTCAACAGTAATAGCCAGTGCTACTGCAGGAGGTGCCAGAAGATCAAGATGTAATACATTCATTACTGTTTACAACTAACCATCACCAGGTAGATAAATATGCCTAAACTAACATCTCAGGGACCAGGGGTTTTCACCACGTAAGTGTGGAACTCGCACCTCAGAAAGTACATTAACTGCAGGGAGCAAACCTTTGAACAAAAATTCCAATGTTTGACTTATTACATTTCCCTGTCCAGCCATCAAAACATTTCAGTCCAGGGCCAGCTTTAGCATTGGTGGCACCTGGTGCCACAATCTTTGTTGGTGTCCTCACCGTGACCTCCTTCATGGATTCCCTCACCACCACCCTCCCATGGCACACCTCATCTCTCAGCCTCCCTCCCACATTTATTTATTTTCTTTTTTTTAATTTCTTTTTTTATACATCTTTTTATTTGCAAAAAGAACAACGAAAGGTGGTCGTCACACACAAGGCATACATTTGGTACATGATATCTGCATGAAATTTACGAGAATTACAGTTCTGTCAGATCACATCTATTCACAGGCATTTATTTATTTTCAATGGCTACTCTTCCCAGTGTAGACTGTCTGAGCGGTTTACATCAGAAACATAGTAAAGAGGACTTTGAGTCATACATGTGTGTAAATCAATGTATACAAAAATGTTACTTAAGACATCGAGGACTAGAAGATTTCATCCATACTGGTAGGCATTATATGTTAAGAGTGCTTGGACTGGAAAAATGGTGGGGCAGGTTAAGTTTTTAAGATAAGTAGTAACCAGTTTGCTGCTCTGTGCTGCATGAAAATGAGGGAGCCCAACAGCACCATATCTTTTAAGCTTTCTCCTCTAGTGCTGTTGTACTTTAAGCTGCCTTGTACCATTGCACACACTCTTTCACCATAGTGAAATAGTGTGTGCGTGATGTCAAGCATAGGTTTTATACTGGCAGGGTAGTCACCCAGCACAAAATTCCATGCTTTATCAAAGTTTATCACTTTACCACTCTGTATGTGTGCTGTACAGTGCAACACACATGCAAAGGTCCCAAGGTTTGGTGAAAATACATCTTTTCACCAGCTTAACCTCATCACTGCGGCGCGAATTCCGCCGCAGTGCTGAACATTCAGATCGCGGGCGTGGTCATGACGGCTCCCGGCCGTCACCAGCACACGCCCACCGTGACTCATGACGGCCAGGAGCCGTCATGAGCATGGAAGAGGTTAATACCTGCCTCGAAGTGGTGTAATTGTTTATATGGCAATCCCGTTCTACCAAAGTTAGTAGATGTGGATTAGCATTATTATCCATGGGTAAGTGCATGGGAACGCCAATGTACTATCCATGGAAAACCTCCTTGACGTAAAGTAGCAAATAGAGCTACTTTGTATTACTTTAGGGTTACTGTTAAATGCAGGTCATGATTTGTGCAAGAAAGTAAGCCCCTAAACAATGCTTTGCACCAGGTTTGCATAATTTTTATGTTGTAAACAAAGCTCAAAATGTTAGTGCTCACTCCAATATTTGTAATGCAATGCTTGGGGCGTCAAACTTATAAAATTGTATTGCTACCCAAAAGAACCCCTTTTAACAGGTTTAGAATAACAAAAGATTAAGGTGAAAAATCAAGGTTTTTCAATTTGCACTGTGATGTCTGTTCACAGCAATGCTCCTATATGAGAAGGATTGTTACCTATGAACTGAAAGTAAGAAAAAGACAGGCATACAGAAAGGAAAAACCCACTAAGCTATCTACATAAAACACTAATCTGTGATCTTCAGGATCATTGTTATTTGAAAGCGCACTCTCACCCACAAGGGTAACCTAGTGCTGAACATTACCCTTTCTATTCCAGTGCTTCCCAAACCTTTTAGAACCACGACCCACTGTTTACTATGATCAACGTTTACAACCCACCTAACCTTAACCCCTTCGCTACTGACGTCGGCCAACGGCCGTCGCTCGCACTACCTTCGTAGTGCTGCGCACATCCGTTGGCCGGTGCGGCCCCGCCCACTGCGCTAAACCGCCACACCGCGCCGGAATTGCCGCCATGGTTAAGCGGGTAATGGACATGAGGTTGGCCATTTTTTTAATGCAAGTAAAGTATCATGAAGTAGAGCATTGTTATTTACAGACATCTGATTTTTATTGAAATGTTCATTACATTTGCGCATAGTTTTACAGTATAACATTATATTGTATACAAATATTAATGTGTGGAAATTGGGCTTCAGTGAATATTTAATACTTGTGCATCACCAAGTAAAGTGTCTTGACTGTTTTAACCCTATTAAAATCTTTATTTCTATCACACTTTCGAATTACAAAAATATTGTGCTTCATTGTTGCTAACTGCTGAACGGGCCCAGATTATTTAGAGGCATTTACAATTTGTTGTGTTTTACAAAAAAATTCATCCTACACACAATTCAAGTACCCCAGCAAGATGGTCACCGACTTCAATTTACTTTTTCTTTCTCTAACTGCAAAGAGACAAGAGTATGTAAACACCAGTACCCATGTTAAACACATAAGTAGCATGAGACATAGCCTGACATCTGACCTCTGTCTTTGAAGTGCAGCAAATGTGACAAGATAAATACAGAATTAATAGGCATCTTTATTGCTTGGACTTTCCATTACCCCCTAAAAATTGGCTCACAACCCACCAGTGGGTCACGACCTACAGTTTGGCAAACACTTCTCTATGCTTCTATATCAGCAGTCACAACTGTGACTAGAAAATCACAGATCTCTCCCTCAAGTGAATTAACCACCAAAGATATCATGCTATAATTATCCTCTGAAAAGTGTTCTGCACAAAAAGATCCCTGCCATCTGTTTTATCTCAGTTCAGCCTGTCATGCACTCCTCCTTGACCTTGGCATCCAGTGCGATGCCACTGGTCGCAAAGCTGTTAAGCCAGCACTGTGTCAGTCTAAATTAGAAATTTGTATGAATGTGTGTGTTGATCAGAGATAGGCATATTTCTGTATAAGTGAAGGAGAATGTTAGACCTGGCACATTGGCATGGGTCTCTTTTCCATTTTTTTGCTGTTGCCTCCTGTGTTTTTGCTGATCTAGATACTTTGGGCACTTTGCCAATGCTATTCAGTGCTAAAGTGCAAGTGCTCCAAATTGTAAATGGATGTAATGGATTAGTGACTCCATGATTGGCTATTTGATTTACTTATCAGACCCTAGTATAGTGCACCATGTGTGCCCAGGGCCTGTAAATCAAATGCTGCTGGTGGGCTTGCAGCACTGATTGTGTCATCCACAGAAGCAGCTTGTAAAATATGGCTCAGGCCTGCCTTTGCAGAGCCTGTGTGCAGTCTGGGACTGCCATGTTGACTTGGCAAGTACGCTTGCCAGTCCTTAAACCTTCCCTTTTCTACATGTTAGCCACCCCTAAGGTAGGCCCAAGGTACCCCCGTGGGCAGGGTGCATTGTATGTGAAAGGTAGGACATGCCCTGATGTATGTGGCATATCCTGATAGTGAATTACAGCCAGTTTCGCTCTTCACTATTGGAGGGCTACCTGTTCCCATATGCCAGAATGGGCTGTTTGATTATAACATCTCATAATCCTAACTGACCCAGTGAACAAGATAGAAATTCGAATTTAGTATATCTGAACTCAGAATGTTAAAATACATTTCTTGGTGAAGGTGATTTTTACATTCTGTGTTTGAAAATACCACTTTTAGAAAGTAGGTATTTTCTTGCCTAACCATCTAGTATGTCTCTGCTGGGTTTGTGTATTCCATGTCTGGTTTGTGAGTGACAGGGGCTGGAGAGGGCCTTGGCTCCAGCAGTCTGATGGGTAAGGGTTGTGCTGATTAAAACCTGCATTGAATACAGAGTAGGGGGAAGAGATTTCCTTTCAGCTACCTGGGCCAGGTCTGCTTTCAACAATGCTGTCTCCACCTCCTGCCAGGAAGCTACACCCAGGAGGACAGAACTGTCTTTGACTAGGTACAGACACTCTCTGCCTTCAGAGCACAAATAATTGTGCAGTATAAATATTGGAGGCCAGACCCCAGAACTCTACATCACTTCTGGGAATCAAGACCAACCTTTGCTGAGGAAATAAACCAAGGAAGTTTAAGGATAGAAAACAAGGAGGTTGAAGGAGGAGACTGCCCCTGCGCTGGTGACTGTTTGGGGTTGGCCTTCAGTTGCTACTCATTGCCAAAGAAAGGAGAAAAGGAACTTTGTGTGTACTTTCACCATCTTGAGGAAGATCTCCAAGGGCTTGAAGCTGAGCTTACCTCCTGTTCTGAAGTCTCAGGGACACAAAGACTTCACCACCAGCTCCCCCTGAAATCCATTGCTGGGAATTCAACCTGCAGTGAGGTGCCTGCTGTTGTTTGGGCCCTTTGAGAGACTCTGTGTCGCTGGGAGCTGGAAGCACGATGCAACGAGGAGATGAGTGTCGCCGCTGCAGCAGTTGCCGTCGCATCGCCAAAGAAGCATGCCGCCGCTGCAGCTGTTCGCCATCTCATCGCAGACGAAGCTTGTCACATCACCGGAGAAGCGTGCTGCCGCCGCAGAGGTCGCTGTCCCATCACTGGAGAAGCGTGTCGCAGGGCCTGTTGCGGCTCCAAAGTTCATCTATTTTGCTGCACAGCCGTCGGGCACGAACGCATCGCATCCACATTGTTGCATCACATCCAAGATGCCATTTTGTCGCATTGCACCGGATCATCGCATCGAGGCGCTATATTGTCGCATCGCTCCGGATCACAGTAAGAAACAGACGCTTCGCCTCCTCTCCAGTAAGGAACTGACGCAACGCCTCCCCTGCGACCCTTTTGTTTGTATTGGGGACGCATCCAAGGTACTTTGACAGTAAAGTGTTGCATGTACCATCTACATTGAACTAAGCTATTTCTTCCCTTTTAAAGTCTTATTTTTGCTTAAAGTATTATGGATTTTTGTTGTTTGGTCTTGTGTTAAGTCTAGTAGACATACTTATTTTTCTAAACTGGTGTGGTGTCCATTTGTAGTGTTTTCACTGTATTACTGTATGTGTTCATAAATGCTCTACACCCTGCCTCTGAGATAAGCCTGTCTGCTCGTGCCAAGCTACCAAGGGGGTGAGCAGTGGTTATTCAGGAGTGTATCCCCTTTACCTGACTAGAAGCCAGGGTCCCTATTTGGACTAAGGTGTATATTATTGCCAAGTTGAGTCCCCCATTTCTAACAGAGAATATCAAAGTAGTTCAAAGTATCACAATCCTGCAGTGGCATGGCTAGGAACCTAGGCATGCTGCCAGATTCTTTCTGAGCTCCGGTGAACCTGCTTTTTCCTTAATCCCCTGTAGCTTTCCCCGGCAACTTTTTTGGGCTTGAAGGACTGCAGGCCACCCTTGAAAGCAGCAAGATGGCAGCGTGAAAGGCACCAACCTGCACAACGAGCAGGGCCGACAACCATCAGGAGTTGCCTGTACCAATCATGGCAGCGATGAGGTCCCCCTCACCACCGAAGTCTGGTAAGACAGACCCCCTAAAGGATATGAGTGGTTTAGGGTCTGGCGCTAGCCTCCTACTCCCTCAATTTAGGATGGATTAACATTAGTGGCTGTATTGTGCGTGGCCTTAACTGAATCTAACATGGAGGCACTTCTCTTTTAACTGTTCTGCTCGCTCTCAAGGCATGTGGCTTGGTCTTCCTGTTCCAGCAGCATTGTGCCCCTGATCAAACACTCTTGTTGCATGTGGCGCAAAGATGACACAACATAGTAGTGGCCAGCAGTTTTACGGCGGAATTACAGTGTGGTACACAATCCCTATTGATTGTTTAACCCTCATAAGTTCTTCTTGCCACCACTATTGTAGTTCTCCTTCCTTCCGCCTTATACCCTCACCAGTTTCCTCATTACGTGGAACTATGGAATTGGGGAAATGTGGAAGTGTGCAGATGTTGTAACACCTTTCGGAGACCTTCAGTTATAGGCTAATTTACATGTCTGGTACCTCTGCTCACTGCCTCAAATTTATTCCAGCTCACGTCTTAGAGGTCCTGTGATCAATAATTAAGCCATATTACAGGGTGATCAGAGTAACATGGCAGATCTCAAGGACCATAAAGAATCCCTTTACCTGAAAGACCGTAGAGAAAAATAACCCAAAGGCAAACTCAAAAGGTTAAAACAAAACCCACTGATCCCAGAATCGCAGATCAAGGATAAAGTGGGTAACACCTCGACACTTGATATCATACATAAGAAGTTCAACTCAGTCAATGACATTGCTCAATCTATGAAACCCAACACGGAGCTACTTCAAATTTAAGTTGCCATGAAAAGAAAGGACATGTAAGAGTTAGCATTAAGAATTTCTAACATTGAAAGCAGAATCAGTTCCTTGAAAGATTATAATAACTTACAATCAAAATGCCTCACAAAATCCGACGCAATGCTGGCTAGCTTAAAGAGAGATTTGACTAATTTAGAGTACAGCATTGGACTAAGCAACCCCAGAACCTTTGGCCTCCATGAGGATATTAAAAATGATTCTCCATCTCCTATCAACTTTATCTTGGCAAGTATTCCTTCAGACTTGGGAATCTCATTCAATAAAGAATTTGAAATTGAGCGGGCGCATAGGGTGTCCTCCGTTAACCCAAACAGCTCCCAGATCTTTAAACTGCTGACACATCAATACTCTGAACAAATTTTAGTCAATATGCACCAGGTCAAAGCACTCTCTTGGAGAGGGACCAAATTCTCCATTCACCAAGACTATGCCAAAGACACTGATATGATGAAAAGGGTTTCCAGCGCTGCAGAAAAGACTTCTTGAGAACTCGATTCAGGGATTTTTCATTGGTCCTTCCAAGTTTAAAATCTATTTTAAAAGGATGACAATCGTATTTTCCAAACCCTCGGAGTTAAAAACTTTCCTTAAGAATAAAACAGAATCATGTATGGAAGAAGACAGTCCTCCTCACGACCTTGCCCATGACATATCTCACAGCCACTCACTCACAGCACTCTAAGCCATCAGTCTTATTCTCCATTCCAGTGCTCATGCAACAGTACAGGTTTTTTTTAAGTGTACTTGTTGCTATTTTTCCACCATCAGAAGCCTACCTCTCCAGGCAGGGCATGTTACCAATGTTGGTGCATTGTCATAAGCTCTAGCACCAATACCTGCCCCATACCAGTGCTCGTGTAACAGTTCAGTTTTTTTTAAAGTGTACTTGTTGCTATTTTTCCACCAGCAGAAGCCTACCTTCCCTGGCAGAGCATGTTACCAATGTTGGTGCATTGTCATAAGTGCTAGCACCAATACCTCCCCTGTCACCGCATTAGGCTACAAGTGTTGAACTGTTTATACTAGAACTAATGTTTCCCTGCATACGTCACTCTCTCATTCTAACATATGATTTTTTATATTCCTTAATTGCAGATTGTTGTTTCACATAAAGTGTATTCCCTTCAATCTATCATAGTACTATTATTGTTCTAGTATGTCAAGGTATACTTGTACCTCACCTACCTCCTGCGATCAACGGTACTAATGTTACTCAGCCGGGTAACTAGTCTAGCTGCTGTTGACTCTACTAAGATATAGCTACTTCCCATGTGTTATCTGGAACCTACCCTCATGTTTGGTATGTTATATTACTTCCCTAACTTATATAATTCCTCTCCCTACTCACTACTTTCTTCTCTCAACAGCAGACTGATTGATATTGCTCTCTGATGTTCTTGCTACCTCATATGTTGAAGTACATTTGCTTACACTAATGTTATGCTGACTATCACTTCCATCTCCCTTTTCATTAATCGCTTAATCCCCTACGCTTAGCAGGTTCTACTTGCTCAGCTACTTGTCCACAGGATGCTGTTACCCTCTGGGATCTCTCATTATGCCGCAAGTTTCCATATACCTCTGCTATAAGTGGTACTCTATTCCAGAAGTGAAACTACCCCAACATGAACTGCATTAGTTTTGCCAAGGACATCCTTCCTGGCCCCCTGCAGAGATTACATTCTCATAGTACTATTGCTATACAATTTTCCAGATTACCCCAACTAATCTCACGAGATTCCACTTTTGTTAAGTATAGGGTAATATGGCATTGAGCCTCTTTGGTTCCCTCTCCTACCTGAATGGGAAACCAATGCATCAGTACCTCCTGGTAGTGTTTTGTTATCTCTTATATTGTTAATTATGGGTCAGTCAGTGCTGATCTCCTTCTGATAGGATTGCATTTACTCACCCTTTCCCCATCGAGCTCTCCTACTTCAGAATTACAAAAAAATGTGGAATTGTTTTGATATTGGAGTTAAAAAGTGTAAACAAAGGCAAGATCATAATTTGTCTGAGTTGTACAGATAATTTACATATTTTACATTTTAATGTGTTTGGTTGCAAATTCCACACCTATGTATAATGTAAAATAACAACCACCGGGGTGTAACGGTTTTTCAATTAACCCCTTCCGTGCTCGCAGCGGCCAACGGCTGTTACGAGCACTACCTCGCTGGTGCTGCGTACGTCCGTTGGCCGATGTAGACACGCCCACTCATTAGAACTCCTGCACCGCAGTGGAAATTGCGCCGCGGTTAAGGAATTAATGCTAATAGATGGCTTACCTTACAAAAATGTTAATACTAATGAGTACTGACTTACTCTTTCCTTGATGCAGGCTCCTTCAGCGTTTGTGCCTCCACATGACCCTGCATTCATTTCTAGGCCATTTTGTGACTTACTCTAACTTTTGATATTTTACCCCCTGTTATATGTCCCTCATCCTTACCCATCCTCTTTCATGTTCTTCGTAATCTTATGGTATTAGAAGTATGTCACACTGCTCTAACAAGGTCTCCTCGTAGAATTTGGCATGTCTGGCCCGGTTAGTTTTAGCAATCCATCCCACTATCCCAAATGGTATTTTTCACCTCAGCACCACCACCAACTCATCATCCGAACCTTCACAGCCAATTAATGCATTTATGGTACCAGTCCACCCACACCGCCCTCTTCTCTCTTACAAATGGCCTCCCTAAAAGTTATTTCCTTAAATACTAAGGGCCTTAACCATCCAGCTAACAGCCACAAAATATCTGAGTACTGTCAAAAAATAGATGGAGATATAATTCTCCTTTAAGACACCAAAATAGGCTGCAAACAAGCTCACTCGCTGATAGGTGGCTGGATCAATGATTTGGCATGCTGTGAGGCCACTTATAAAAACGGGGTAGTTATAATTATCTTGAAGAACTTTGGCCTGGCTATAATATTCCGCTAATTATGATAATGAGGGAAAGTGGTTAATCATGAGACTTCAATGTAGTGAATCAGACTTCTTGGCAGAATGCTTGGCAGTGATGGCTGCATGCGCCAGCGTATTCTTCCCAGTGAAAGACCTTGATCTGGGCGGTCTGACCACAGCAATGGTAATACTGCGGGCAGTCCCATAGTACGGCCGTCGTCGGACTGCCACCAAAACTGCGGCGGTCCTATGGACTGCTGCAGTTGTAATACGGCCCTTACTTATAATGGTATATTTAAAATGCAACACTGCTTTAAAAAAAACAGACGCGGTCATCGTAAATTCGAAATTATTTTGATATCAAAGTTAAACATAGTGTAAACAAAGCCAAGATCATAATTTCCCTGAGTTGTTAAGATAATTTACATATTTCACATATTAAATTTAAATGTGTTTCGTTGGAAATTCCATACCTATGTTTAATGTGAAATAACACCCAGAAGGGAGTAACGTTTTTCAATTAATGTTAGTAGGTGGCTTATTTTACAACAATGTTAATATGAGTTATGAGGGTGATCGATACAGTGACGTAGATCACCACAATTATTATATAAATTTCATATGGCTAAGGTGACAAACCTTGTAAATAAACTTGATGATGAGCAGCTACAGGAGGTATGTTAATCTGGACTATTAATAAACAGAAAGATTGTTTGAGATATATGGTGGCCTGTTGTCATTTGGCATTAGGAAGATGGTGCTTGCACCATTCATCAGTTAGTGTATGATCCAAGTTCTGCCAGAAAAAGCCATTAGCAAACATCTCATTTTTGCCTGGTGTGTGGCCCAGTCTTATGCTGCATGATTATGAAGCAGATGTGAGGGTTTAAGGTATGCCCCAGATCCATATGCGCAGACTGGGATACACAGCACCTGATGCATAGGTACCGACAGGTACACACCTCAAACGACAAGGGGGGGAGGCTCTTGATGTTTATGACTATATTGGACAGGGAGAGACACACATACACGCAACTGACACAGTTACATCTAAATGGGGAAGGCAATTGTCATCCAAGGAAGTGGACTCAATTAATGGGCTGACATAGTACAATATTTTCCGATTGGGCTGCCATCCTTGACTATCTGGTTTACAATTCGAACACGTGTCCCCTTGGGATCAGGGCCTACTTCACGGCGAGTTGTCATTAAACCATGGCCCTTCCCTGAGCATCCAACCTCTGGCCTCCAGTTGAGTAGGAGGCCAGCTAATGTGTTGACTGTGATATGCCTGAAGGGACTGATTCTTTGCAATAGGATCATGGTAAGGTTCCAATGCCACTATGGTATGTAGTTGTTCATCGCATGGCTTGCGAGCTTTGACCTTATAAGGCATTTGCAGTGTGGAGCTCTGGAAAGTAATGATAATCGACTTGTGGGCATCTTCCAATACTTGCTCGTCAAACATCAAAGGTATTCATCTTAGCTTCCCCCGAGCTGAGTGGAGGTTGTGGATTCCACTCCTGTCACAATCTATGTCTTCCTCTTGCTTGAAAGAAATGTGTTATAGTGGTTTGTGAGAACATCACTGGGTGAACCTGCCATAGCGATCTGAAGGATGTGCATCATGTCCTGGCCCCAGCAGCACCCTCTCACACCAGCAGCATCTATGCTGCTTTAAAACCTCAGCACAAGAGGCTCTAGCTGTGCTGAAGCCGTTCATCCTCCCTGTGGCATTACCTGAGCAGGGTAGCGCTTCCATAAGGCGAGGTAAGGCAGAGGTCTGAGAGCACTGGTGGGGTCATATAACTGCAGAATGTATGAGAAGCAATGACGCAAAATTGCTTTTTACATATAGGACTGTAACTTATTGCATAGTTCCATCCGCACCACCCTCCACCTTAAGTGAGCTGAGCCCTATAATGTTTTCTAAGGACAAACTTAACTTGCCTCCATCAAATACAACCCTGGTGCACGTGTAACTCGAACTGTCTATTTTGACTCCACTAAAAGGGAACCTAGTATTTCTTTCAATAATAAACGTTATTAACAAACATACTGTATTGAGCACTTAACCTATTTTCTATTCTGTTCGCTCCTAATTTTCACCTCAGATTTTTAAAAGGAATGCTGAACTTTGAGATGCTTATCTATGAAATATTTTACTTTGTGCTTGTATTTTCTTGCCTGCCACATCCCTTAATTTATGCTAAAACCTTGACCTTGAAAGCTACAAAAAGAAGAGACGAGGAAAATAGAAAAGATAATGTATTATTATTATTATATTATCTGTAAATGAATGGAAGTGGATTCTATGAAATGTTGTTAAGAGCACAATATGCCTTTATCTTGTTTCTCAGCTCTATGACCACACTGACTGTGATGTACACAAAGAATTTGAGGAATATTTTCAGTCAAAAAAATGGATATGCTACAGAGTCCCCAGTATCTCAAAAGAAATGCATGCTACCCAAGGTAAACACTTACAAATATAAACAAAACAGTAAATGAACGTGGGAAATCTGAAAAAAGGACAAGATGGTGCACCACTGTTCGATCATAGGATGTGTTAAGTTATGTCAATTTAAAAGTTTATGTTTATGATGAAAGTATTTCGGCAAATTCTAGTCATTGAAAGCTAAATTATCATAGAACAAACCAATCAGATGTCATGCATTTGCACACAGTGGCGGCTGCAATGGCATTTAAGTGGTGAGGCAGCACGGGGAGGACAGCGGGGGGAGAGTCGTGCGGGTGACTGAATTCTGCAGCACCGGTGCTCTTCTGACCTCTGCTCCTTGACTCCCAGCTTGCCACATGGTCCCCTACGCCAATCCAGATGCTGGTCTCATTCTGGTATTACCCAGCATGAGACCAACGCTGTGATTGATGTGAGCACCCTAGGTAGGTGCTCACTAAGGGTCTATGACCCCTTGTTTGTTCTCCATCCAGCTGTAAAGCACAGCTCAGGTGGAGGGATCGAAGTGTGCATAAGTGTTTGGCCAGCCTTTCACGGCCGGTCAAACGTCCATGCACACTTGAAGCAGCGCCACCACTCCTCCTCCTTCTTGCGGCTGGGTTGACATGCTGGAATAGAAGGAAGCGTCCTCGACTCAGCTGTAGGAGCTAAGGAAGAAAAAATAAAATGATAATAGCCTTTGTTTTTTTCACTGCTCAAAAGCAGTAGCCCAACGCTTCTCCGCCTCAGCGGAGGAGCCGCCACTATTTGCACATCTCAATAACATATCCAAATAGAACTGGGGCTGTCAAGTTAACGTGTATCTTATTTATGCATACATATATATATATATATAGCTATGCAAAGGTTTGGTATAGCGCTGCCTTTTTTCAAAAACTTTGTGGTGCTAGGTAAGATTAGGATTAAAGATTAAGATAAAATATTTGGAAGTTTAATTTACACGTTCAGACCCTTATGAACTAGGCCCTTACAATGGGTTTGCAATTTCATGCTCAGGACCTGATTATGCATTGCGCCTCCGGCTCTGGCACAGTGGTATAATGCCACACTGGACAACTGAAAGTACAGAAAGGGCATTAGAAAAAGCAATGTTGGGGTCATATCCTGAAGAGCTGCTCTGGCTCCGCGGAGAGGCGGGTGCCTGTATTTACATCTGAAATGTATAAATTCAATGATCCCTCACCCGAGACACAGGTTCTCAGTGTATGCCCAGACCTACTCAGCCAACAGGGCATTACCACCTGTCTTGGCAAGAACCAGGCCCTGCAAACGGCTGCTGGCACCAAAATGTGGACTGAAAGTTTCTGAATTTATGGAAAAATGCCACCTACAATTACCACTATTCAGGGGTTAATTTGAGCCAGTGGCGGCCACTGGAGGCCACCAGCTCTCGTTTTCGGGGACCGGCACTTAATTTGATCTCTTCCGATATTTCCCAAGAACAAAGGGAAAACACACAGTGGGTAAAGAAAGAGGAAGAGAAAGGTGGAAAAATATCACAAAAGGAGAGCGCAGGAGCTCACAATAGTGAGGTAAAGAGGCAGGAAGTGGCAGGAAGTGGATAACAGAGCCATGGATGCGGATTCAAGAATGCGCATGTTTGGTATTCGGCTCCCTGACATGTAATAGGGCCAGCCGGGGGCATCTGAGCAGAGCGTTGACACCGGCACTCATGCTCTCACAATTTAAGCACCGACACTACTGCATCATTCATGCCGCTGGACCCTTAACGGGTAAATTAGTGCCAACTCCCCCCCTCTCCTTTGTGTTCGGTTCCTGTGACTGCCAGTGCCTGCCCTTGAAGGAACCACATCTATACCTAGAGGTTACCCTCATTTAATACTGACATTAAAGGCCATAAATAAGCAGGACATTTATAATAGTGTATCCAGTCTGAAGAAGGGGAGATTAGCAGCCTTGATCAGATAATGACTTCCCAGAGCCCTGTCTCGGAGCAGCACGGGTGCGGGGAGGAAACGTGGAGCCATGAAAGCGCCGAGCTCTCTATTCAAGCCCATGCTGCAAGGTAATTCTGGAGAAGAATGAAAATCCCTCGGCAGCCCCCGAATGCCCACTGCGAGTTAAAGCTCGCGCCGCATTGTGTGTGCACAATACATAATGTAATCACGGAGCCCGAGACACCAGAAGTGAGAGATTTACCGTGCAGCGCCACGCTGGATTCATGTCAGGAGTGAAAAGAGAAATCACCCGTTTCTAAAAGCTGGAATCAAATGCTCTTGCTATGAATGAGCAGCAATAAAGCGCCATTCTTGCCTTCTCTTTACAATGCACTGTAATGTGAAGGTGTCAGCTCCGGAGCACGTGCCCATGATAGGGCATTGAAATGCTGCTTCATCATTTCCATCCTGTAACAACAGTCGGGAAAGTAAGTGAGCGGGAGACATTGCTTGTAGACACGGTGATCAATGCATATTTCACTTAATATCTCGATTGAAAAGGATGCAAGGATGGGCATCCCAGGGCAGCACGAGCACAACCATGCCAGCGCCGAAAGATCTCAAGGCTAAGCCTTATAAACTTCCTCCGTGGAGCGCTTCCCTCAGAACTGCGCCCAGACAAGTGAATTAGTTCTGCCTTTGACCTGCCTGACCTAATCATGGCGCTCTGTAGGAAAGCCTATTGGCAGCAGCCTCTTTTCGAGTTATAGGTAATTTAGCGCGGAAGGTGGGGTATGAAGCACAGTCACCAGTGCTCTCCAAAGAGCCAGCTAACACCATGGCAACCACTGATAGATGATGTGTGTAGAGGCTGGGAAGGGAATGATTGTCATTGGCGAGAGGCCAAAGGTCAGCTCTTCATTCGACTGCAGATGCTCTAGAGCAGCGACCTTAACCTTTTTACTTCTGAGGACCCCTACTTAATCATTACTGGAACCCAGGAAACCCCAATGAATCATGATTGGAAGCCCCAATGAGTCATTACTGAACACGTGGTACCCAGGCTTAAGCATTATTGATTATTTGAACCATAAAACACTGAACAAACATTCCTCAAATGATTACATACATGATACAATATGTTATTTAATTCACAAACACATTTTTTAAAGTCAGAATTCTAAATTTATTATAAAGGTTGACGTTTTAAAATTAAATTGAAGCCGCTCATTGTCCATACTATATTCTATTAAACTCAATCTGAGGGTACTAACTTGATTTATAGCCTTCAATTTCAAATTCCTTCACATTTACAATACATTTTGCCTCTCTATTTATATACACTTTTTTATTTGATAATATTATTTAATTTTCTAAGCAGTCACAGATCCCCTGAGTAGGCTTTGTGAACTCCCCCCTCCCGGGATCCACAGAACCTAGGTTAAGAACGCTGCTTTAGAGTGAAGCAGAACACTGCTGAACATGTGAGAAATATGCAGCCATTCAGAAGGCCACAAGCCATGACACTGTCAGAGAGTGGAGGCCCATTACTGTGGTGCTTGCCAGGGTGCTGAATATACACTGAGGATACTTATTTGACTTTACAGAGGCTGGTGATTACTATACCAGTGTGCTGTATAAGTGCTGCATGATTAATAGGGCTCTCTCCATATGGTAGATAGGTGTGGTCGCTTGTTTATGGGTACCTTTCCTCACACGCTATACTGAAGGGTGTCCTTCAGGGAGGCAAGAGAAGGAACCTAAGGTTCTGGAAATGAAGCTTGGGATGCAGCTGGCTACAAGAGCTCTTTACTTGACAGTCTAGAATTGAATTATGGGCCTGTCAGAAGGGCATCTGACCTATGAATATGTCTTTGTGGCTCTTCACTCAAATTTAGAAAGGGATTCTGGCATCCTCGTTCGTTGTGTAATTGGTATTGGGACTAATTTACAGACTAGCCCCCAGATTCATCATTGTAATGTTTTGCAAGTCCTTAATAGCGATTTTTAAGGAATCGCTATTAAAGACTCGCAAAATGGCATTCATGTAGAAATCGCAATAATATTTGCGATTTCTACAGCTTCCTTATTTGCGATTAGCAAATTGCTAATCGCAAATAAGGAATGACTCCACATTCATTCCTATGGGCCTCAGGCCCATAGGAATGAATGGGGAGTCATTCCTTATTTGCGATTAGCAATTTGCTAATCGCATATAAGGATGCGATTTCAAGGGTGCCAGGGGTGTCCAAAAGACACCCTGTAGCACCCCTGAAATGTAAATGTAGACTGATGTTGCGCACACACATGTCCAAAAGACATGTGTGTGTATAACATACAACTTAGAAAAATGCATTTTTCTAAGTTTTCGCTATTTACCACGAAGTCAGACTTCGCGGTAAATAGCGGCCAAAAATAGCGATTTCGCAATTCAAAAATGGTTCATGAATTGCATTTAAGGAATCTCAAATAGAGATTCCTTAAATGCAATTCCTCGCAATTTAGCAATTTAGCAATTTGCGATTTTTGCATTTGGGGTGATGAATCCCAAATGCAAAAATTTCGCTCGCAAAGGGCCAGATTCTCCTTTGCGAGCCGAATTTACTTTGATGAATCTAGCTGTAGATCTACTTTTACAGTAATAGGTAGCTGACTTCACTTTTTTTTATTTAAGGGTACCTTAAATTGTGAATGATGATAGATTAGGCTGCATCACTTTCAACAAGAGTCAGTGTAGGAAATCGGGTCTCTAGTTGGCAGAGGTATGAGCCCTGACCAAGTAGGGACCACAATCCTAGTCAGGGTAGGTCTCAACACAATCCCAAATTATCCTGTGCTTACCTCCTATTAGGTTGGAACAGAGCAGGCAGGCTTTATTTAGAAGGCAATGTGTAAAGTATTTGTGGAATTACTCATACAACGACAGTAAATAAACTACACAAAGACTCCACAACAGTTTAGAAAAGTAGATAATTCTTATCTGAGTAAAACAAGACCAAAACGATCAGATTCCATTTAAAAGTTGCAGCAATAAAGGCAATAAAATGCTTAGAAGCAGGTCGCGCTAACAAGGTTGCTTCAGGTCACGAGGGACCAGTGCAAATTCAAAGTTCAGGCCACCGTGATGGAGTACGGGCCAGCTACAGGGACCTGCATGGGCCTGCTGAACACAGTACTTTGAATCCCAGGGCGAGGTGTGCGTGACAAGGCTGTTCTTCATCCGGCATTGGTTCCGAGAGGCTGTCTGGCGAGGTTTTGTGGGCTTTGCGCTGCTTCATGTCAAACTTGGCAGAAACTCAGCTGCAGAACCCACTTCTGGGGCCCATAACTTGGAAGGGGCTCTCAGGCAAGGGTAGGACTCATAGAAGAGAGAGTCCAGCTGCACCAGCAGAACTGCAGGAAGCCTTTTGTGTCCCTGAGACTTCAGAAACAGGAGGCAAGCTAACAAGCCCTCGGAGATGACTTTGAAGGGAAGGCAGAGTTCATCTCTCCTTAAGAAGAGTCAGAGAGCCGCAGGCAGTAGGGCAACAAGGAGGTAGCAGTCCTCCCAGGAAAGGAATCCAGTTGATTCCTTTGAGCAGCACTACAGCTCTTCTTTTTTTTTTAAATGAAACTTTATTGCAGATTGTACAGAGTTCACAGCTGTTTGCCTACAACCCTGGGGCCGGCAGCAGGAGATATAACGCTTTCGACGTAGATAACACAGCTTTTATGCCGACATCCCGGAGGACAAGCAGCGGTCTGTAGTGAAGTTAGCAGGCTAGTGGTTGTGGGTGGAGCTTAGGGGGTGGACAGGAAGAGGAGGGAACCGACGAGGGAGAGGCAGTTAGAGTAGGGACAGGACACAGTCTGGATGCAAGAGAATAAAGCTCCAGTATAAGTAATTACCAGTGTCTGTGTTTATTGTAGCAGGATGCTACAACTGGCGACGAGGGTGGGATAGACAAGCCCACTGCCTGCTGACCCAGACTGAGACACCCTGTCCCCGGTGGTGCAGAAGAGAAAGAAGAAACGCTGCAGAAATTTGTGGGCTGCTGCTGCCCTGGGAAGAGAAGCCAGCAGCAGGCGACCCTGCCCCCCCTCCTTCCTGAGGGAGCCGAGAGGGGCTGTGAATCCGAGCACTGAAAGGCTCGAGAAAGAAGAAGCGGAGCGCGCTGACACGCGACCCCGCCAGAAGCGTGAGTTTTGGCAGTGCAGAGATCGGGAGCCTACTCCGACCCTGCTGCGCACCCCAAAGTGAAGGAAAAGTACCCCCAGCGTCGAGGACGACGTCCGCCACGACCGCCCAGCGAGAGCGACTGAGCGCCGGGAGGTCCGGGCCTGAAATCCCCGCCGACGGTGAAATCCTCACGCTTGATGCGTGTAAATCGGCAGGCCGCCGCAAAGGAAAAAGCGGGAACGTGCAGAGCGAGGCGGGAGCCCACCCCAACCTCACCTGGTTGCTGTGGTGGCCAAAGAAGAGTGATATCTGGAGCACGCTGCCCTGTGACTGCTGGCTGGTGAGTCTGGAGTGACTGTGCCAAGAGAGAGAAAGCCTCGTGTGTGACTGTACTGACGGCGGCCATCTTAGAGTCAGGCGCTCATCAAGACAGACCCCTTAGTTTTCAATGGGCGGCCATTTTGAAGTCAGGCACCAAGGAAAAGTAACAAGCATTGGCAAGGAAACAAGCATTGGCGCCTGGAAATAAACAAGCATTTATAAAGAAACAAGCATTGGTACCCAGAAATAAATAAGCATTGGCGAATAAACAAGCATTGGTACCCGAAAACAAACAAGCGTCAGTACCTGAAAACAATCAAGCATTGGTAAAGAAACAAGCATTGACACCTGAAAGTAAACAAGCATTGGTGAGACCAAGTGAGTGTGACAAAGACACAAACAAACACTGCAACGATGTCCGATGACGATAGACCTCCGCCAGACGCCAAGCCTACGATTCCGAGTGGGTCACACCTGCGAGCACCCGAACCCCTCAAAGTGACCACTGGGGGAACCATGGGTCCCAAATGGCAAGAATGGCTCGAGGAATTCGAAGATTATATCGAAGGGTCAGAAGTGACTGAGGATAAAAAGAAGTTGATTGCCCTGTGCAACTTGGCGGGGCGGGAGATCGTCAAAATAGAGCAGAGGCGGACACATATGACAAAGTGCGTGACGCATTGAACAAGAGGTTCCTTCACAAAAAGAACGTAGACTATGAACGTCACACATTTCACTCGGCTCGTCAAGGGAAGGAGGAACCAATGAGTGCTTTCATGATGCGACTGAGAAGACTAGCTAAGCATTGTGCATTTGATAATTTCTCAACGGATGCTGCAATTAAGTCGCAAATAATTGATGGGTGTCACTCCGACCAACTGAGGAGACAATTATTGAGAAAAGAACATAGCCTTGATGACATAGAGGAGATGACACGAATATTTGATCAAGCAGAAGAATATGCAGCAGACATCGAAACGGGACACAAAGGAAGTCGCGAACAAGTGCGACACGTGCACGCCAAGAGTGAAAATCGAAGACGCTCAAGTGACGGACACTGGAGGGCACGTCCGTCATCACGTCGAGAGCGATCAGGACATCAGCGGCGAGAACCGTGGAAGAAGGAAAGGAGATCAGAGAATGTGAGGAAGTGCTACCGTTGTGGGTATGATTACCCCCATGTAGACAGCTGTCCTGCCATGGGCCAAAGATGTCGGAAGTGTGGTCGAACGAATCACTTTGAAGTGATGTGTGGGGAATATAACAAGGAGAGACGAAGTGGTGCCACAAAGACAGCTCAGCCTGACTCACGAAGAAGTACCCAGAGAACGTCCCGATCTGGCTCCCGAAGACACCATGCCCGAGCTGTCCAAGACCAAACTGAACAGTCTTCGGGGTCGTCACACTCCAGCCGAGAGTCACGTCGGTCCAGGTGGGAAAGGAGGTCACCACCCCGGGAGTCTAGACCGTCATCCAGAGACTCAACTTACACCATCGAATATCTGAACTTAGCCGCAGATCAAGACCAACTTAAGACATATCCCAGGCTGGATATCAAAGTTGGCAATCATGACACACAATTTGTATTAGACTCAGATGCATCCCTGAACTATATTCCAGTCACCGAATATGAAAGAATGAAGCCGCGTCCTCCACTGACCTTTGCACCAGTCCGAGTCTTTACATGGATGGCTAAGAAGCCACTTCCTTGCCTCGGGAAGTTTTCAACGACCCTCCAACATGAGGACACAACCATCCCAGCAGTAATCCATGTCATTAAGGGCCCGGAAGCAGACTGTCTGCTGAGCCTCCCGACAGCTGAACGCCTTCATCTAGTGGAAATACTTTTCAAGGTCAGCGGAAATCAAGATGTAACCCGCCAGTTTCCCAGACTATTTCAAGGACTAAGCAAGCTAAAGAATTGCCAAGTACGATTACACATTAATGAACAAATCAGACCTGTCGCTCAACACCCTCGACGGGTACCCTTTCATCTCCAAACCGCCGTAGAAGAAGAACTCCAGGACTTGCTAGCTGCTGATATCATCGAGCGCACTGAGGGTCCAACACCATGGGTGTCCCCAGTGGTTATCGTCCCCAAAAAGGGCACGGCCAACAAAGTCAGACTCTGTGTGGACATGCGCCTGCCCAACACTGCAATCGAAAGAGAGCGACACCCAGGCCACACTTGAGTGACATGATCTCGGCCCTAAATGGAGCGAAAATATTTTCCAAGTTGGACTTAAATAAGGGGTACCACCAGTTAGAATTGGAGGCAAAGTCGAGATATATCACCACGTTTGCAACCCACCTGGGGTTGTTCAGATATAAGAGACTAAGCTTTGGGGTTTCCTCTGCAGCCGAAATATTCCAGGAAGCCATTCGGCAGGTCATTCAGAACATTCCCAATGCCTTCAACTATAGCGATGACATCCTTGTCTATGGTTCAGATCTGCGAGAACATGATATCGCACTCAATCGTGTTTGCCACGCACTACTAGAAGCAAACCTGACTCTCAACAAAGAGAAGTGCGAATTTCATCAGGACACACTAAAATTCTTTGGTCATATCTTCTCAGGCGCTGGCATGAAACCTGACCCTGATAAGATTGGGACTCTGAACAACACCAAGAGCCCTCAAGATGTCAGTGAGCTCAGGTCATTTCTCGGTATGGCCAGTTACTGCGCTCGCTATATCAGGGACTACGCCACAATCAGCCATCCCCTTCGCCTACTGACCAAACAAGGCCAGCCATTTGAGTGGACTCCCCAATGTGAGAAATCATTCAAGGAAATCAAGAAGGCGGTAGCCTCTGCGGATCACCTGTCCTATTTCAAGCCAAAAAGAAAAACTGAAATTACGGTAGATGCCAGCCCCGTTGGTCAGATCCACGTCGAATAATCGCATATGCGAGTCGTAGCTTGACTGACCCGGAGCGGGCATACTCGCAGCCTGAAAAAGAAAGTCTTGCCGTAGTGTGGGCATGTGAACATTTTCATGTCTTCATATATGGAAAACATTTCACTTTGATTACAGATCACCAGGCTCTTGTTACCATTTACGGAAACCCACGATCCAAGATGCCCCCAAGAATCGAAAGGTGGGGCCTATGACTACAGGAGTACATATTCACCATCATCCACAAGCCAGGAAAGTCAGAAAACCCGGCTGACTATATGTCTAGACACCCGGCCACATCATCAGTCTCTACATCGTCCATTGCGGAAGAGTACATACATTTTGTGACCGATCAGGCTCTTCCTCCCACTATCCCAATGGACACCATCAGAGAAAGCACAGCACAAGACATCATCCTGCAGAAGGTCCTGCGCAGGATTCGACACAACAGATGGAGACATGATTCCCAGGATGAGGAGACTGATCCTGTCCTTAAACAAGAAATGCAGGCCTTCCGGAATGTGTGCAGTGAGCTGTCAGCCACCACGGATGGCATAATACTGCGAGACCAGAGAATCGTGATTCCCTCTCAACTGAGACAAGGAGTGGTTGCCCTTGCCCACGAAGGACATAGGGGTATTGTGTCAACCAAACGAGCATTGAGAGAGCGAGTGTGGTTTCCGTATCTTGACCAAATAGTTGAAGCTACCTTGAAGGACTGTCATCTTTGTCTACTTACGAGCAAAAGTGACCCTCCGGCACCCCTAAACATGACCCCTCTACCACCTGGAGTGTGGCAAGAAATTGCTATTGATTTCTATGGACCCTTGGCATCGGGCAAGTATGTGCTGGCCATCATTGATGAACACTCTAGATACCCCATTGCACGGTTTGTGTCATCTACAAATGCCGTAAGCACTCTCAAGGTATTAGACGAAGTCTTTGCAGCCTGGGGCGTTCCCTCCACGGTCAAGACAGACAACGGACCCCCATTTAATGGGAATGACTTTGCTGCATTTGCGAAACACCTGGATTTCCATCATCGTAAGATTACACCCCTCTGGCCACAGGCCAATGGAACAATTGAAAGATTCATGGCCACGCTCAAAAAGACTTTTCAACATGCAACAGCGGAAGGGAAAGATCTACAAGTCGCCCTCAACGAGGTCCTCCGAGCTTACCGGACAACTCCTCACGCCACCACAGGAAAATGCCCAGCAACACTCATGCTGGGGCGTCCTATGAGGAATCGCATCCCAACGTGGGAAGGGGCCTTACGACCATCATTGTCACCCACTCAAGATCATCAAGAAATGATGAAGACAGACCAACGCCGGAAAGACAAAATGAAATCGTATGCAGATCACAGGAGAAGAGCGAGGTCACTCTCGTTACATGAAGGAGACCGAGTGTTTGTCAAGCAAGAACAACAGAAAAAGACCGACTGCTTATTCAAGGACGAACCGTTACTGGTCACGAAAAGGAAAGGAACTATGGTGACTGCTGAATCAGAACAGAGACGAATCACGAGAAACATCTCGCACTTCAAGAAATTGCCACACGATGCCACTGAGATCGCAATGAGTGAAATGGACACTCCCGGTTCGGAAGAACCACCTTCAGTCAGTCGTGAGAACACTGGTCCAATCAATGAAACACGGAGTGACACTAATCTGAGAACGAGGTCACCACGACCTCATCGTGACACACGCCCACCCAAAAGACTTATTGAAGAAATGGACTAAGAAGTCAGTGTGTTATTTGTTTTGTTACAAAGGGGGGAGATGTAGTGAAGTTAGCAGGCTAGTGGTTGTGGGTGGAGCTTAGGGGGTGGACAGGAAGAGGAGGGAACCGACGAGGGAGAGGCAGTTAGAGTAGGGACAGGAGACAGTCTGGATGCAAGAGAATAAAGCTCCAGTATAAGTAATTACCAGTGTCTGTGTTTATTGTAACAGGATGCTACACGGTCTGTAACACTTTGTGTTTATGTTGCATTAGTTTGGACGTGTCTTCGTACATGATCAAATATGTACAAGTTCTGCATCTAACAATAAGAACAAAGAACCCCCCCCCCCCTGTCGTCACCCCTGTTGTAACTACAAGGCTACAGTCTAATACCTTTCACACTCAGTGGCAGTTCACTTGCGTCCATGGCATACCCCTTCTACTCCACCTCACCAGCACTGTTTATAATGTACCACCCACAATCCCACCGTGTAAGACTCCCACATCGCGAGCCAGTGACAAGGATATTGTATTCGTAAGTAAACCGAACACCTCAGGTAAGGCCATTACTACGGAGGTCAGCCCCTCCCGATGCCATCCAGCTCGCAAAGGGTTCTCAGATATCTATAGGTCTGGACCTGCTAGGTATTAATTCCCAGAAAGTAGATAATTGGTCTTTGCAATACGTGGCCGCTTTCAGCCATTCTACTACCGTAGGGGGATGTTGCTTTTTCCAGTGTATTGCTACCTGCCTCTTTGCCAATAACAGCAACATTGCTGTGAGCCTCCAGGATGCCTTTGGGACGTCTAGCACAAAACCCTGTAGTGCTGCTATGCGCGTCACCTGCAATTGAGTGTTAGTAATGTGGCCGATGTGCCGATAGACTTCCGACCAGAAGTGTGCTACCGTACTGCATTCCCATGCCACATGTGTTAACGTGGCTTCCTGAGCTCCACATCTCCAGCATCTTGCGTCTGGCTGTATTCCCATGCGGTGCAGTTGAGGTGGTGTATGATACACCCTATGCAGAAAATTGAAATGTAGAGCCGCAATCTATAATTCGGTGAGAGGTGTTCCAGTTGTGAACAGCAGTATTGCCACTGCTTATCCGTGATAGCTATGTTCGCTTTTCTCTCCCATCCTGTTTTAGATGTGGTAAGGCTCACAGGGGAGTCTCTCTGTGTTGTGCTATATATACGTGTGATCAGTTTGTGGGGAGACGAGTTTGACAATACATTTTCCAAGGCTGTTAATGTGGGAAGCTCTTAGGGAAAGTCCACATATCTAGTCCTACATGCCGCCCTAAGTTGAGAGTACAGGAACATGTCTGACGCTGTAGGCATCTTCGATTTACACATCTGTTGCAGTGACATGAACGTGGAATCAGGGTATAAATAACTGCCCTTCTCCAAGTCGTGGGCCTTCACCCTCAATGTTGTACCTTTATCCGTTAGGGGCGCTAGTAATGGATTCCCCCCTAGTGGCATGGACGGTGCATACAGCTCCTTGTGACCCGCCCTCTTTGCAATACCTTTCCAAGCCCAGCGCGTTGCTTCAACAGTGTCTATTTCCAGTTGGGGTCTTTTGTACAGCTTGTAAACTGCCTTATTAAGAGGGAGCGGAGCTACACAATCTATTTCTATCGCCACATGGGGCTGGAATGGAGTAGGGTGCTGCTAGAAATACAAGTACTGCGCCTGAGCGCTGTATGCGTAAAGTTTGAAATCTGGACCACCCAGGCCTCCCAGCGCAAATGGCAGTGTCAACAGATCCCATGAAACCCGAGGCTGCTTTCCCGCCCAGACCAATTCAAGCACAACAGTACGGAGTTTCTTAAAATATTGGACATTCAGCTGCATGGGGATGTTCACTAACAGGTATAGTAGTTTCGGTAAAATCACCATTTTCGTAATTGCAATACGCCCTGTTAAGGACAATGGCAGCTGTTTCCATCTTTGTATTTTGCTTTCAACCCAATCAATCACTCTCCCATAATTGGGGCACCACACCATATCTCCTGTATAGACCTACATATCCTGATACCCAAACACCTTATGTCTCCCTCTGCCCAGTGTATCGGAAATTCCGAGGTAAATGGAATAGTGTCATCAGTGAGGGGTAACACCGTGGATTTCACCCAATTGATCTGTGTACCTGTTAGCCCGCCGTATCGAATCAGTACCCTCATAACCGTGTCTAAGTTGTCTTTGGGGTTCCCTAGGTATACCGTCATGTCATCAGCGTACATTGATATCAGCAGACCTCTGGATGTAAACCCTATGCTTCTTTGGGAGTGATGTTATCGGAGTCTTGCCGCCAACAGTTCGGTGGCAATCGCGAAAAGCAGTCGCGATAGGGGGCAACCCTGTCTTGTCCCTCTCGTCATTTTAAATGATTCTGACACCTGGTCATACACCCTGACTCTCGCCATTGGTTCCGTGTATATTATTTGCTTCTGCATAATTAATAAGGGACTGAGTCCCATTGGAAACAGTAATATAAAGAGGAAATTCCATTCTAGCGAATCAAAAGCTTTTGTAGCGTCTCGTAAAGCAGCTACCCCCTGTACATGTGGGGCCAGGTAATGTAGAAGTCCAAATAGCGTTCTCAGATTATGGGCAGTAGAGCGAGCTGGAATAAACCCAGATTGATCTGGCAGAGCTATCTGCGGGAGCATCGGTTGCAATCTATTGGCTATTAATTTGTCGTAGATTTTAGCATCTAAACTAATTAGTGATAATGGACGATAAGAGTCTGGGCTAGTGGGATCTTTAACGGGTTTCAACAAAGCAGTTATAGTGGCCTCCCGCAGGGTAGGGGGGAGGACACCCGTGTCCATAGCCTCCAGGCATACCTGTAATAGACGGGGGCAAGGATATCTACATATTCCTTATAAAACGCTGCAGTCAGCTGGCATGCCATAGATTACTTGCCTAATGTCGTCCACCGTAATCGGCAGTTCCATATATTCTCGGGCACCCCGGTTGAACCACGCAAGTGCAACTGTATCTAAGTATTCAATGATTTCTGTCTGAGATGGATTATTCTGGGACATGTACAGCCATTGATAGAATTGGGACATAGTATGTAAAATGTCTGGCGGTGTTCTGACCACCTCGCCATCAACCGTTTTTAGTTCGGTTATGAAATCAGTACCCCTCAGGGATCTCAGGAGACACGCTAGTGTCTTACCAGCTCGCTCACCCTCTCCATAGCGCCTCACCTGTGTGTATTTGTGCAGAAACTTCGTTTCTCTCTCTGCCTCCTGGTGGAATTCCGACATTTTAGCTCTAATTTGTGTTGTGGTATCTGGGGTGGGATCTCTCAAGTATGATTGTTCTAGTCCCCTAAGTTCACGCTCTAAC
Organism: Lissotriton helveticus; assembly: GCF_964261635.1. Lineage (NCBI taxonomy): Eukaryota > Metazoa > Chordata > Amphibia > Caudata > Salamandridae > Lissotriton > Lissotriton helveticus. The sequence continues at coordinate 498,549,611 of NC_136063.1, forward strand.
CTGCCCAGTGTATTACAGATGTCTTTAAAAACCCCATTTTTGAGTGCTATGCAGGTGCCCCTAGTTTCCACTTTAAAAGCTTCCCACAGTGTTCCTGGTGAATCTACCATTCCCTTGTTAAGTGTAAAATATTCAACTATTTTCTCACATAGCTCTGGTCTAATAGTGCACTAGACTGAAATCTCCATATGAAAGGTTGTACGTACGGTGTGGGAATTTGTATTTTTATCTCTGTAGGGGCATGATCAGAGAACGTGCGTGGGTGATGTCGCGCTTCCAGAACCCAGGTGTGTATGTCTCTGGAGACCAACAAGTAATCAAACCTGGACCAGGCATTGCGATTGTGTGCGACACACGTACCTTCTCGGAGCGTTGGATGTAATGCTCTCCAAGTGTCCTCCAAATAAAGATCTGCTATTATATCAGACAACATCCCAGCTGCTTTCGGGTGGTGTTCGCTTGGCACACCCTGCTTATCTAACACAGTCGATAGAACAACATTAATATCCCCCCTCCCATAATACTGCCGTGTTACCCAGTGTCTGAATTTTCTGCCACATGTGTTAAAAAAGACTGGGCTATCTGTGTTCGGGCCGTATGTATTGATTATCACTGTAGGGGTATTGTGTAGTGTGCCTTGCAGTATAATATACCTTCCCCCCCATCCCTAATCGCCTGGTGCGTTTTCCACTGTACTCCTTTGCGTATTAGAATTGCAACCCCCCTGGAGTAGTTCAAGTATCCAGCCTCTACCACCTCCCCCCACCTCTTATTACTAAGTGTCCCTGTTGCTGCAGATGTCAGATGGGTTTCTTGTAGTAAACAAATGTCCACCCCATGTCTCGTGAGGTAAGAGTGAATCAGTCTGGTCTTTCTGCGATCATTTAAGCCCCTGACATTCCACGAAAGATATGTAAGGGCCATCATGGCGGTGGTGCATAACAGGTATGCGCGGGGTCACCGGGATCATCAGTGACACCTGATCAACACGCCGAGGTACGTAAAGTGATGGGAGCCAGCAGTAAGCCACAATATTTAACGTTAGTCACTGGTGTGTGAAAATAGGTACCTAACAACCCTCCTGTTTCTGTGCATCTTGTTACATAAAACAACAGGTCCACAAAACTGTACTTAACCCCCCCTCCTGCCCCCACCCACACCAACCCCCCCAATCAGGTTGTGACAGTCCCACCCCATTCCCAAGAACTGCAAACAACCTGTTCACTGTAGTGAACTTAAGGGAAACATCCCATGGGGGTACGTGGGACCACTGGCAAAACTGCCCTGCACTTGTGGCAGGGTGGCAGAACACACCCCAGACTATCATGAACCATGGAACCACACAGCATTCATCGCATACTTCTGCTGTGCTGGAACAATCATTTAACCGAAAACATAGCAACTAGAACTCATTTACTTGTCCCTTGCGCCAGTATCGTCAGCAGTCCACTACTTTAACATTAACCCCACAATCCGACTGACACACTTATTTGAGAATCCAGCGTACAGGCCTCTCGTCCTCAGTCATTGTCACTCAGGTTGTCCTCGATCTGTGAGACACCAGAGGCCGCTCTTTGTTTCTGTTCCTTGACCATTTGTTTCCCGTATGCTAATGCAGCCTTGGCATCTGTAAAGGTGGGCTTCCCAGGGCCCTGGACCCTCAGTTTAGCAGGGTATATTAGAGCGTATTTGGTTCCGAGTTGTTGAAATATCTTCTTCACGGGCAGAAATTCCCTCCGGGCTGCCTGGACTTGCAGTGTGAAGTCCAGATACATTGCAATGTTGTTTCCTTTGTATTGTATATCTCCTTTCTCCCTCGCCAGCCTGAGTATCGTGCCCCGGTCGATATAGTTTAACACTCGCGCCAGTATTGGTCTTGCCGGTGCCCCCGGTCTCGGCCTGGGGCCCAATGTACGATGAGCGTGTTCTATTAGAAACAGGGCAGACAGGTCTGGCCCGAAGAGATCCAACAGAATGGTCTCTACATACTTCTCCATATTCTGAATATCCGTCGTCTCTGCAATACCTGTAATCCTTATGTTATTCCTCCTCGACCTGGCTTCCAAATCCTCATTCTTCTGATTAATAGCATATAGTACTAGGTATACAATGTTTACAACGCAACTTTTACAACGCACTACCATTGCAACGAAACTTTTACAACGCAACATCCATTACAACGCACACATTTACAACGCAGTCATTACAACGCATGACACTACAACGCACACCACTACAACGCATACCATTACAACGCATACCATTACAACGCAAAACTTACCATCCAATACTTACCCTACTGTTGCACCCCCTGGAGTTAGAATAGTAATTTTAACCCCTACACTATCCAATATTTTCCCTACTGTTGCACCCGCTGGAGTTAGAATAGTAATTTTAACCCCTACACTATCCAACACTTACCTTATTTGCAATGTAATGTAATGCGTTGTAATGGTATGCGTTGTAAATGTAGTATGCGTTGTAGTGGAATGCGTTGTAAAGGTATTTTTTAAGAATTCGTTGTAATGGTATGCGTTGTAAAAGTGTGCGTTGTAATGGATGTTGCGTTGTAAAAAATGCGTTGTAAAGGTATGCGTTGTAAAAGTGTGCGTTGTATCGTCATACATCCATAGTACTACGTTCATGTCCTGCAGTTTTTTATGCATTTCTGTCTGCCCCTCTTCCGTCTCCGTCACCCTGGTTTCCAGAACGCTCACGCGACCCTCCTGTTTTTCCATTCTTTGCGTGATCCTGTCCATCCTCTCCGCAAGAGAGTCCATTTTTAAATCAATACCCTGAAGACTAGATTTCAGATCTTTGATCATATTTCGAATTTCCTCTTCAGGTGGCTGGCTCGCGGCGCCCTCCTCGCCCTGCTCCTGGTGACCGTTGTTGACGTCCGCTGACTTGTTGGTCCTCCTGTCAAATGTTATCTTGGGCTGGCGTGTGTCTGGCTTCCCCATGGCAGCGCAAAGTGTCTGTTGTTGTACAATCCGTGCTTTAGATGAACCAATCGGTGAAACCCGGCCTCAGAGCCGCGCACCCTGCAATGCCCACTGTGACACTATGTACCTGCCATCTGCAGTCACACAGCCATATCTCGCCCCATGACACGCAAGCTCTGTATGTCCGGTATGTATATAGGTTGGCCTCAGGGTGCTCAATCAGGTAGTGCTGTCTCTCATGCACCTGTCACCCAGTCAGAAGCTTTACCGGGGTATCACCCTCCTTGCTTCAGCCACTGGCAGCGTAGCTTGGTGTGCCGATTTCGTTTACGCCAATGCGCCCAGGTTATACATCTGCATCATCATTTCCCACTAGTTTACGTCAGCTCAAATGGCAGGAGCGGCATCTGTTGTGCTGCCTTCCACACAATGCGTTCCGCGGTGCTGGGCACCCAGTGCCTGTCCACCAATAACATGCAGCTTGTATTCGGGTGGTTGCGACCGTAGCTGTACCCACAGTCTAACCTCACCTCCCTGGTACGTCCCACCAAACGCCTGCAGTGGCCGCAACCCTGAGCTCGCACCTAAATCCTTGCACTCAGCGCCAGCTAGTGGTCCAATTACCACCAGTGTCCAATGACGTGCGTGACAGTTTGCTAATTCAGGTCCACAAATACTAATAGCAGGCAGAAGTGACGTGAGGTGCAAATCATGAGCGTCTTGCAGATGCCATCGCACTGTCTCCTGTTTATAACAAACACTTGCAATGTCTTTTAGCATTAGTGCTTTGACTCCCTTGGAAGAAGCCAGAACAAGATGGGCTTCTGGATGAACATGTGTGATAACGTCTATGGCATGTTCTGCAAGGAATATGTAAATATCAACTTTTCCAGGGCTGCAGAAAAACAGTACACACTTCAAAACAGTGTTCTGCTCTGTGTAACTGTTGATTACGAGCCACGGCTACATTTCCTCACAGTTTTATTCCTGCATGCTCATCTACTTTACCCAGCAGTTGGATTCAAGGCAAGCCACACCGTCGCCGCGAAATCAGGCAAATATAGGGCCCCAGCTCCTTTTTTTCCAGGCACACCTGCCTGCTTCGTTATGGGCACGGGCGCCACGGACTCCTCTCTGATGGATCAACTCTGTGCCGTACAAAATGGCGGCTGCAACTCCGGACGGCCTCCCGCACCACTCCGCCGGCAGGGGACCAACAGCAACTCACCTCCGGTACTGTGGCCGTGCACTTATCTGTACACACTGTGCAAGCAATGTTGCCAGCTCCGTCTCGGGTGCCAACCGGAGCCTCTTTCACCACCACAGCGACCGCCGGCGCCTTCCCAGTTCGTCACACTATCTGGCTCCTACAGTCCCCGGGATGAGTGCCGCCCTCCGTGGACGCCCCGGGTGACTTCACCCCTCCGCAAACTCACTGGTTTGTGCTCCGGTGTGTTGTCCTTGCCAGCCACATTCTCTGGAGGACAGTACGCTTGCTTTCTTGTCTTCCCCTCCGAGTTCCACGCACCGCACCCCGGGGAAGCACCAACTGGAAGTCCCGGCTTTGGCAGGCAATGAACGGTTTAAAAACTGATTAATTGGGTGTCAGCTGGCGGAGACGCTCTAGTGTGTGGCCATCACACTGTCCAGCGAAGCCACGCCCCCCACTACAGCTCTTCTGACAGAGATTTGTGTAGGTAGAGAAGCGTCTGATTTGATGGGGCCAGAGACCCAGTATTCATACCTTAAGGGGCATTTGATGTGAGGGAAACTTCAAAGAGTAGTTTTGAAGTACACCAGTATCCCTTTCAATAGCTGCCCTCCCGCCAGACTACCAGTGGGGGGCTATCAGTCCTTTAAGAGTAAGGGTAAGCCCATTCCTCCCATCTGCCCAGGAAGACCCATCGGAATGCAGATGGAGACAGATGGGTGCTAAACCACACCCAGCCCTTTCCTTTGTCTGTGGCTGTCTACACGGAATGCCCAAAGGGACATGTCACTTAACCCAGATGTGTACTAGAAAACATTTCTAAATGTGGAATCTCTAAAATAGTAATGTTAAATCTGACTTTACCAGTAAAGAGGATTTATCATTACCATTCCAAAGATTGAAAACACGTAAAAGCTTTTATCAGGAATTACAGATTAAAGGTCTTGTAAGGAATTCCCAATTCTAGTTTATGAGAGGAGTGGCCTCACAGCAGTATACAGCAAAAATGTTGCTGTTTATCACTGCCAGGACATGTAAAACATAAAAGTACGTATACTGCCTTTTACTTACATCGCATCCAGCCTTTTGGGTTTCCAAGATCCTTCCTAAGGGGTGACTTATAGGTAATAAAAGGGGAGGTTAAGGTTTGGCAAGTAGTTTTAAATGGCAAGTCAAGGTGGCAGTAAACTGCACACCCACAGGCGCTGTCGTGGCAGGCCAGAGACATGGTTAGAGGGCTACTGAAGTGGTTGGCACAATCGGTGCTGCAAACGCACCAGTAGCATTTAATTTACAGGCCCTGGGCTTTGTAGTACACTGTACTAGGGAATTATAAGCAAATTAAATATATCAATTGGCTATGAGCCAATGTTACCATATTTAGGGAGCGTGCACAAGCACTTTAGCACACATTAGCAGTGATAAAGTGTGTCTAATCCTAAAGTGCGCAAAGCATGCCCAGACGTGGGTTCCGGGCTCACCATGCCACTGGATTCAAGCTAGCCTCGCTGATGAGGAGTGATGCGCCAAAACCGGTCCCAGGGTGCTTGTTTCTGGTCAAGGGAGGACATGACTTGGTAGTTCGGGCTGGACTGTTTCCATGTGGCACAGGGCCAAGACTGATTTGCATATGGCTGGGTCCAAACTGGGGTGGCATGGTGAGCAAAATAACAATGGATTTAACACAGATCTCTTGACTGGGGTGAATGTTTGATTAGCTCTGCATTCCATCCATCATCTGTGTGTCTTTTGCTTTCTCACCCTAAGTGGGCGGGTCATGCCCAGACGTGGGTCCCGGTCTCACCATGCTACTGGATTCAAGCTAGCCTGGCTGATGAGGGGTGATGCCCCGAAATAAAGTGCCAGGATGCTGTTTCCGGTCCAGGGAGGACCTGAATTGGCAGTTCGGGCTGGACTGTTCCCTTGAGGCATAGGGTCAAGACCTATTTGCATATGGTTGGGTCCAAACTGGGGTGGCATGGTGAGCAAAATAATGATGGATTTAACCCAGATCTCTTGACTGGGGGTGAATGCTTGATTTGCCCTGCATTCAGTCCATCATCTGTGTGTCTTTCCCTTTATCGTCCTAAAGCCAGAAGAAACGAGCACAGAAAAATAGAGGAAGCAGGCAAAAAGTTGGAGGAAGACCACCCAATGGCCGTCAGGTCTAACAGTCTGCAACCTCAATCTATTGCTCAACATCTTTGTTTCTGTCTAATATTTGTACTGATTGCTTGCTTGAAAGTGCAGTACCAGCCCGGCAACTGTCCCATTCTTACAACTCTTCCTTTATTTCTAGATGTTTCCCCGGATTTCTGTTTTTTGGCAGATTTTGTTGGTGACTAATATCTAGGGATCCCTTAAACTGCAGATCTCCAACTTCCGAAGGACACCCTTAGTATGCACTGATAATGGAGTGAGCTCCTAAAAGATTCCCTCCCTAGCAGTCTTACGGTCTGAGCCTCCCTTGACCCTTTCAGGAGTGTGCCATTGAGTGCTGGAGAGTTGACTAAAGGCCTTTAGGAGGTAGATTAAGTGCTGAAGCTTGGGGCACATGGGGGCCATTAAAAAAAAATGGTGAATGTAATGCTTGTAAACAACATGCTTCACTGCCCTAACCCTTCACAAATAATAAACTAATTGCATACAGTAAATACCTCCCAAATCTAACCAGTGTACCCAACATCAGGGCTATCTGTGGATGAATATGAACTTTTGCCTTCATAAAAGAATAGTATTTGCAAGATGAATGATTCGTGCTGCCTACAAAGGACAGCCCTTGGTCCCTCTTAATCTTCTTTGTTCCTCTTTATTTCATGGCTTATGCAAAGGCAATTTACATAGTTGCATAACTCTCCATCGCCCCTGGTGGATGTAGCAGGGTCTCTGCATGAAGACAGAGCCACCTGTAGTGATTGTGGGAGGACATCTTTTTAGAAATTCCTTTCAGAGGAGGAAATGTCAGCCCAGACTGACCCTCTGACAATGTGAGATACACTTCACTCTGTTCACACTGGGCTTCTACTCATGTGTATGGTTTTGCAAATGTAAGCTGGAGGGGCTCTGTTGCTCCGTGGATTTCTCGTGAACTTGCTGTTATGGAGCTGCAGGATGCCCACTTTCTCCTGGATGGAACTAAGCCTGACAACCCTACTGAATCTCTTCTCACATGCCCTGCTGTTGCCATGCCCTGTTGCTGCTGACCTTGCCCATGAGGAAGCCCAGGCAGCTAAGGAAAACTAGGATAATGGTAAGAGTCTGGAATTCCACTATACCCTTTAATAGGAGATCAGAGCCAGTCTGCAGGAGAAACAATGCTGAACACTGTAGCTGTTTGTAAACATCTGCTGACGTTGATCAAATCCTTTACAGAGGCAGGCTGCTGATGGATACTGCTAAAATATGCAGGTGAAATGAGTGGTGACTGCCTGGTGAGCACTCTCCTCATTTCATCGATGTCTCTCATTTTTGTGTTCTCCTTTCTATCCTGCCATATGTGGTGGTTCAGCACCTGGTTAATAACCAATAACCAGATCAAGAAACCCTATTTGTCTGTTTTGCACCTTTTGTGCCATAGGGCCTGCACCCGTTTGATTCTCTTCAAAGTCAGAGATTGACTTTCCTTTGTGGTGTAACACTAACACACGCACTCGCCTTGCCATTGCATCTTTATTTTGCAGGTACTAGGGTTGGCATAACACAACAAAACTCTTGCTTTTTTGTGTTATGTGTTACATTACCAAATTGCTACCAAGTAACCATTTAGGTGGGAGATGGAGGTCTCCCATGTTACAGTATCAGGTTTTATTTGCAAACTCAGTGTTACCATATTGCCATTAAATTGGGTCAGTGTTTTCTGTTCCCAGTGTTTCAGGCTTTGTGGACTCTATAACTATGATCCAATAGAACAATAGAACTTTGCAAACCTTACTCAGCCTGCATAGAGAGGCACTCAGGTTTTCTTTAAAGTATTGCTTGTTCACTGTTTTCAAACAGTGTTGTGCTATATATTGCATTTCGCTTAATTTGTACTTTCGAGCCTGCGGTTTATCCTATAAATATATTTATACACTTTAAGATATTTTAAAATGGGCTGCCACACAACTCTGGCCGGACATTGATAAATTCATTCGAACTGTGGTAATTGTGTCCTACTTTACATAGGTACTGCCTATATCACCTTCCTTGACCTACACCTTGACTGCTTGACCACATCAACCCAAAGAGTCCAACATGCTTAGTGAGGTCGATTTTTCACTGCAGATCCTGTACTTTAACAACTGTCAACTGGGTGCTAGGGACTGTCAGCGGTCTTCATTTTTCACATGCTCAGTGGTCCCTGCATCTGTGGTCTATGACAAACGAACATCACAGTGAGCTGATGATTTAAGAATTCTGATGGACTTCGTGTTAAGTGGTTTGCAGTTTGTCATTGTGGCCTGATAACACACTATAATCCTCCTTCACACGTTTTTGTTCCAGGTAAAGGTAAAAAGATAGATCTAGGAAATAGCAAGCAGGATCCTCCAAGAAGTATCCAATTTCTCTTTTGTATATTAATTCCTGATCCACTAGAAACGGAAGGGGACTGAGGAAATGTATCTTTGGAAAGACCACGCCCCCAATTCCCATTTGTTATAAGATGCTGGACTCTTGTAAAATAACCAAAATCTGCCGGGTGGTTCCACAGTGCCTCTATTGAAAAAACTGGGTATAAATGATAATCTCTTGTTCTACTACATTTTAGGCAAAGTAATGGACCAGATTTCAGGTTGACAAAATGGGCTTAAAAGTAAGCAGGCGTGTGCAAGACAGTCCTGTGTTGCCTTCCATTGCCAGTGATTGAAAATATTTTAATCAGAGAAGAACATCTAAAAGTCTTACTCGCGTAATTTGAACATGTTAAGAAAATCTCAATAAAAGTCTACAATCATAATTAAAAAATCTAAATGTGCACAAGTATTACTTAAGACTTAGGGTTCATTTTGAAACGTGTAACACATGGGTTTTTGGAATGCACTTGAACTTGAAGTAACAGCTGAGGATGGTAAAGCAACCTTTAAAACAGTAAATCCTGACATTTCAGAATTACTTTAAACATGAGGCGCGGGAGAAGCGCCTCATAATGAAGCGAGAGGCAAGATGTTTGAATCACTTTAGATTAAATCCATCATACTACTGAAAAAACACTTCAGAATGGAGTAAATGTTGAGAACCACTTCAAAACCAAATTAACTGCAGAACTGAGAAACACTTCAGAATCAAGGAAGGTTGTAGATGAGAGACTCACGTCAGACTAACAAGAAAAATTAAACCTGAGAACAACATGATCACTTAAACACGAACTCATTTTGACAGTGATTTGAAAAACATCATGGTGTCAGAAAACATTGGAATCAATGAGCTGTGTTGATATATACACTAAGATGGCTATCCGAGAGGTGAAACAGAATGCAGCACAATAAAATAACTGAAATAGTTACACAATATTGTAAACAAGAATGACTGAAATTAAGTCAACCCTGAAATCCTTAATTGCGCGACATCTTTAGTTGCCTATGGTTGCCTACTGACGCCCATGGCATACAGGAGTAAGTTTAGAGCATTTCAGCACATAATTGTGTTTTATAACTTAAATATATCTTGGACATTGCTCCCTTCCTAAGGTTTTTTAAGGTCCAGTGTAAATTAAGAAACTCAAGAACTGATCAGATTATTTGGGGTTGGGGAAAATGCTTTTCAGTATATGGATCAGACTGGTTTACTTTTCCTGCTGCCATCCAGGCCTTAACCAGTTATCTTTTTCCTTCAGTCTCTTCAATGCTGTGTTCCAGCGATAATGACACCTGATGATCTTTCAATGTCCAGTGGCTTGTGCCTCCTGCACGAAAGTTCCCCTATCAGCAAGACATAGCCTCCACTCCAAGTCCTTGCATCAAGTCCAACACATTTATTTTCCACTCTCCTTATTAAATCCTAGTGAAATGGAAAAGAAATGCCAGTGATAACGTTGGTAAAATGACACACAGCATCACACCCATTTAGGGATAACCTCTGCCTTCAAGATTAATTTGTAACTACAAGGGTCAGGTTTAGAAGAAAGCAGTGGCTATACGAAACTAAGTCTCCCCTTGAAGCTTGAACTCACCTAGCCTGTTCTTTACTTTTTTATTCACTGGTTAAAGATTAGCCACGAGGGTAAAGGTTACCACCCTATACTTATATCAGCATATACTTCATGTGTACGTAAGCAAGGATAATAGTGTCTAGATTCACCCACCATAATAATTTCTAGGGTGGGAGGATTAGCCGGAGCATGCTGAGGGAAATCTTTCTCATGAATGACTATGACCCAGTAAGAGCACGGTATAGTCAGGGGCGTGGTGTCACTTACGGAACCATAGGGACACACAGGAATTTAAATTCTTTAATTTTAATGATCTGCTAATAAGGTAACAAATAATACATTAATACCATTCCTAAACCATTTCGAGTTATGAAGTGGTCCCTTTATTAGCCCTCATCTAATAGGGAGTGATGTGATGGAACAATTCAGTAGTTAATCGAGTTGAGATCTCCAACTCTGCTGATCAGTGGAATTTCACATGCAAAGTCCTCAAACGTAAGAGCTCAGTGAAGGAGCCCTCCGGGAACTGATATATTTGGGTCCTGCAGAGAACTAATTTCGTTTTTTGAACAGATATTCCATTGATACAGTCTGTTAATCTTGGCAGTAGCCAGAATGATTATAGGTGAAATTGAGATTGGTGCAACCATTACTCCCTAGAAGCTCCAATAATGAATATATCTTACTTTTCAGTCAAGACAATAGGCAAGAAAAAGAGTGTTGAAAGCAACCCAGGGTGCTGATGCTGTAACAAAGGTTACTTCTGAGACAAGAAACTAGGCATTAAAAAGTGAAAGATTTTAGGTTGCTGAAGCTCTAACAAATACACTTAATCAGGGGAGGAAAGGAGCAGTAGAGCTTCTAAGTAAATCTAACTAAATGATTTAAACTGAGGAATACTGAAATGCTGACAGGTTTCTTGCCTCTGCCAATTTGTGAAAAACGAAGGATGATCTGCCAACAGACTTATGGTCTATCCACTCAAAGAAATCCTGAACATAGAGATGCTAATTTACTGCAAGTACATAGTGCTCGAGAACATTGGTAAGAGATTATAATTCTAGTTATATCGGCCATCAATTTACCATTTTCACAGGTAACCCTGGGAAATAGTTGTACAAAGTTGTAGCAAATAGTGACGCGCAGCAATAAATAATCAGATTGTAAATCTGCTGTCACATCCCTAATTTTTGACCTAAATACATTGTGTTCTTGCGCTTCCTTATCTAGAAGACTAAATAACATCACTTTAATTGATGACAACATTTAAGGAAGGATGGTAGTAAGTTTCTATTATTCTCCCTGAAAGTGGTTCAAAACATGTGGAACGTAGCCAAAAAAACATCAATTTACTAAGTGTATGACTGAAATGATCTTCTTTCCTCCTGCTAGGAATTCACAAAGGACCTGGCAGGTGAAAATGTATTTACTACTGTGAGATTACAAGAAATATGGGGAAAGTTGCAGGAGTAAATCCCACTCAAGGGACAAAAAGTAAGTGTTCCTAGCTGTGGTTTGCCTTCAAAGTTTGAGAAAGTTGACAAACATGTATATCTGTGGGCATTTCCAAACTTCTCTCTGACCTCTTCCCATTTTGAAATATTTGGAGATTTACTCCAGCCAAGGGTAGAGTAATCCCCTTCTAATTGGGATAGGGGAATGGATCACCCCCATTTTTGTTGGCATTTAAGAGAAGGGCTTTTACCACACAGGAAAATGTGTTCCCACGGGGTGAAAAATACACACTTGCACAGGAATCTCCATTCCCTCTCCGCTATAGAAAAAAGCGCACAAAGAGAGAAAGAGCCATGAGAAACAGCCACATTATATTCACACTGGTATACCAGGAGACCCGTGTCTGACACAGGTTTCCAGGTATATGACTGGGAATGTTTTGAAGAAAAAAATAGACTTCTCTCAGGAAAAGGTGTAAATATCAGTCCAAAATATTATGTTAATATTGTGACTATGCGGGGGCGTGGGTAGCCGGCCAAGACGGAGGTCGCAGCCCGATAGAGCTCCGGATCCTCCCGGGGGGAAGTCACCTTGAAGGCGCGGTCCTGACGGCGCCTACACTCGCACAGGAGTGGAGAAAATAACACTGGTGCCCCTGGAGGTCCGCATTGTTCCTGGAGACTGCCCTGGGCCGGGGAAGCACAAGGAGGTCTGTTTGCTGATCGTAGTGGGCGCAGCCGGGAGCTCTGGTAGAGGCGTGGCCTGCCCTCCGTGGAGCCGCCTCCTGCAGGTCGTGACCAAGACCCCTGGAGTGAGGACGCGTATGGGGTCCTGCGGCTGCAGTGGCGGGTCGTGGCGGAGCCGCTTGTCATTTGCCAGTGTCCGGATGGAGGGCGAGTCGCGAGTGTGAGGGATCTGATGCGGGACCTGGCCGGGAGCCGTGGCGGAGTGCGGAGCGACGCGAGGCCCACTGCAGCTGGGAGAGGGGGGCCCCCCCGGGACCGAGGAGTCGGTTAAGGCCACCTGTGTTTGGTGGCCGGACTTGCTGGTGTCTGCTGTGGGGCTGGCTGGTGCCCGCTATGGGATCGGGTGCTGTGTGAGCATCGTGCTGCCCTGAGCCTGCGGGTGGCCTTGCGAGACTGCCATTGATTGCCGGGTGCCGATGGGGTGGGAGAGACCCCGTTCGGTTGGAGGCCCGACGCAGATTGCGACGTAGGGGCCCGAGCGCTGACCACAACAACTGAGTGCGTACTGCCTGGGCATAATTGCGGAGATCGCAGAGGCTGCCGGGGGCCCGATGCTGCTCTGGGGGTGTGGCGCGGCTGCCTAGAAGTGCCCAAGGCCGGTCCAGGCCGGAGCTTCCGAGACGCCTTGCTTGGTTGTGAGGCTAGGGAAAGAGAAACTACACTACAGGAAGCCTTGTGCCATAATAAGAGGCTTGGAGACTGCGCCGCCTGTTAGCCGGAAAACCTGCATTATTTACTGGACCTCATCGCCCGGTCTCGCTGGTGGCTATGCTTGTGCCCCCAGACAAGGCCCGTCGGACCTGGAGCCGGAGACGGCGGGGGAGATGAAAGAAATAGGAGTGGTCCAGTGGAGGGGTAGCGGTGAGTGAGGGTGTTCCCTGTGGGCCCCCTATTCCTTTAGCTCTTTGCGACTCTCGCCGCTCCCTCGCCCCCTTGCGGGGCACCTCCGCTTCGTGGTTGGAGCTTGGCCCGCCTGAGGGAGATAGTCTGGGACTGTCCTCGCGGATTGCCCTCTCTTGGCCTGGACTTTGATCTGGAGGTCGAAGACTGAGTGTTTTTCTCCCTCGCAAAGCATTACATTGGATCGCCACTGTGCCTTGTGGAGTAATTATCTCACCCTGAAGACCACCCTGTTGGGCGCGGGCGGGTGCCATCGCGGCCTGACATAGCTGCGCGACCTCAGGACCCTGGTAGCTGGAACGATCCTTGTCTAGCAGAACGGGGTATCGGCCCTGCGACGAGTTTGACAGATACCCAATATCATGGGCAGAAACCGAGCAAAGGGGCAGGAGAGACGGGACGGCGCTGATGCCCCTCGTTATATGACAGGTGATGCAAATGGGAGCTCCTCGCCAGGGGCCGCCTCAACTGGACACGTGGATGAACACCCCCGGATAAACTGGATTTAATTCTTAAAGAGATACGAGACTCTAGGGTGGCGATGGAACTACAACTAGGCACTCATACTACTGGTCTGACTCTCCTTAAAGCTGACCATGGCAACTGGCGGATCAAGTCAACGAACATGGCCTAACCTTAACGGACCTCACACCAACAGTGGCAAAAAGAATACTCAGAATACTCCTGGACAGTTGACTTGACAGCCTCCCTTCGAACTCCCTTATCTGTGCGTCTAGCTAAAAGCATGTTTTTCAGGGTGCTTAGAAAGCTTCTGCTCCTGATGCCAGGGAAGATAAAAAGATCTTACCGGCCCAGACTGAGGCAAGTGTTACAAATATACCTTATCTAAGGGATTTTCAGGCAATGACCCAACCACAGGCAGTCAGTAAGAACTGCCAGGTTAAAAGAGGTTTGGGTCCTTGTACAGATCCTAAACCACATTTTTTTCATTTTGTCTCCTGCTGTGACACTCTGCGAACCCCTCCAGAAATACTAAGGGGCTCAGGGTATCCCTACCCTACCCCCTTCTATATTTTTTTATTTATTTTTCAGAATTCGAGGACTGAGTCTATGATTCCTCTGATGGCAGGCACAACACGTCTCCTCATGTTGAGGCCAGTGATTCAGAGTTCTCGGTCCTGCGGGACCAGCTAATCAGTTTGCTTTGTTTCGAATTCCAGTCTCATGGAGTCCTGCATCACTAGATATTGCAAATATGTTATCCTTAATTTCTCAAAAACAACTGAACAGATTTATACCAAAAAGCAAACTTTCAAAGTAACGATCCAACTGTCTGCCAAATTTGGCACATTTCTTTTCAGCCTTTGTTTTCTGTACCATTGTTTAATTTTCCCTGTGGAAATTGCATGTAGATAAAATTGCTTTGGGACCTCCATTTTTCTCAGCCTCTGTTTGATGGATCACCCTAAAAATTTCCAGGAAGGAGCGAAAGTTAATGAAAAGTTTTTGGTTTTAAAAAAAAAAAAAGTTTTATGAAGATTCGTCAAACGGTGAAAAAGTTATAAGCAATACAAAAACACTTTCCCAATGGAAACTGTGACTTCTGTATACCTACACATTGCTATATATATATATATTCTTTTTATGGTGTAGCACTCTATCCTGCTCACTCGTGTTAGGCTTAACCAATATGCATGAAAGAGTCATGGTCTGGATCACAGTGACAATTAGTGTACTGTAAATAATGAATTCAAATATTTCCCTTACTTTTGTTTAACTTTAATTCTAAAGTTTGAGGGCAGATATGGGCTGCTGATCCACGATGTTACCTGCGTAATACTAGAGTATTGCAGGCTACCCTAGTGTTCCTGGGTTACACAGATGGTACCCAAGGCTTGCATGCCTAATAACACTAAAGAATACAGGCAGTGTGTCACCAGCAATGAGCAAAGGGAGGGTCTCTGAGAGACACAGGAGCCAGTATGACTACTGTTAGACGTAATCTGGAGTCCTCAGAGCAGGTACTTCCCAATGTAGTCCACCAGGATGTAACTGCTGACAACTACAAGAGTCACTACCCAGTGGCTCTGGTTCCCTTTAAATAGGGGGTGTCTCAGGTCCCTTAAGGGAATCTGTGAATCCAACCATATCTGTGGATTGTCTGCTAGGTAATAATATGGAGTACACCATCTAGAAAAAGGTGGAACGCCGGTCTAGTATTGCTTGAGTGGGTGTGCCTGACTATACGGTCCATGGCAGTCCAAGAGGAGAGTCGAAAGATCCTGGAGCCTGAAACAAAGGCTCAGGCACCTGCCAAGATAAGGAGGGGTAGGGTATGCTGTAAACCATCCCCAGAGATTCCATGGTCGAGGAGGAAGCTGATCCTGAGGGTGATTCATTGAATCGAGAGGGTAGGAGATTGCTGCCCTGGGAGGACTATCTGAGCTACCTGGGTGGCAAGTTGAAGGAGGCCCCTCTCTAGCAGAGTTCTGCCAAGTTCAGTAAGAGTGCCTTACTGTGGAGGGCGTTCTGCCCCAGATCGAGGTTAATGGAGACACCTCAGATGAGCACCTCATCTACTTGGAGAATTATCTCCTGTAAGGTTTTTGAGCCTAGGGCAAACCCGCATGTTGGTAGTCCCTCAGGGCGACAGGCTTTCCTACTGGGACTGGCTCATGATATGTCCCTGGCAGGACATCTGGGGAAGGCCAAGACCTGTGTAAGGCTGGTCACCTACTTCCTACTTCTATTTGCCCCCGATGAGATTGCCCTCAGATGCATTCTGTGGGTCCTGCCCTACCTGCCAGGCCAGTGGATAGACAGGGGGAAAACAAAAGGCTGATTTGAGTCCTGTCATACCTTTGAGAGGGTAGGCATCAGCATTGTGGACCCCAAGACAGCCCTGGGCAACAGGGTTTTCCTGGTGTTGGTGGACCATGTCACCAGGTACTCAGAGGTCATATCTCTGATGACTGTGACTGTGCCCATAGTGGCCAGGGCACTAATGGGAATCTTCACCTGAGCGGGTGTCTCCAAGGAGGTTGTGTCTGACTGGGGCACAAACTTCATATCATCATACATGAAGTCAATGTGGGATAAGTGTGGGGTAACTTACAAGCTCTCCACACCCTATCATCCCCAGACCAATGGGCTTGTTGAACGGTTCAATAAGACCCTTGAAGGAATGATCATAGGTCTGTCAGAGCCCTTGCAGTGGGCATGCGGTGTCCTCTTACCATGCCTGTTGTTTGCTCACAGAGAGGTGCCTCAGAGGAAGAAGGATCCACTCTGTTTGAACTTCTGTATGGCCACCATGTCAGAGACCTTCTTAGCCTTGTGAAGGAGGAGTGGGAGCAAGCATCTAATAATCCTCCCCAAGATATATTTAGCTACATATTAGCTCTCAGGACTCAGATGAAACTGTTGTGGAAGGTCACCACTTAGAACCTAGAAGCTAGCCAGGAAGTTATGAAACGTTGGCATTACCAGAAGCCCAATGTGGGCGAGTTTCAGCCTGGTCAGAAAGTGTGGGTGATGAAGCCGGTGGAGCCCCTACAGGACCAGGAGTCAGAGCCCTATGAGGTTAAGCAGTAAAATTGGGAGGTCACCTGCCTGGGGGACCTCCAGACCCCCAGGAACCCTTTAATCGTCCGGCATGTCAATCACCTCAAGCCCCACTATGAGAAGTCTGAAGTCACCATGCTCTTGGTGACAGATGGAGGTGAGGAGGAGGAGAGTGAACCCCCTCCCAGATAAATTCTAAAGAGTGAGATGGATCAGTAGAGGAAGTGACCCTCCCCCTCCCTCTGACTCCCCAACAGGAGACAGACGGCAGCAAGCTGTTGGGACAGTTTTCTTCCTTGTTCTCACTGACCCCTGGGATCACCATTTGGGGTATCCATGACATTGATACAAGGACAGTATTATTGTGAAGCCTAAGATGTGCAGGCTATCTGACAGGTGTGAGTTAGCATCAAGGAGGAAGTGTCCAAAATGCTGGAGTTGAGGGTGATTGAGCAGTCCAACAGCCCTTAGTCCAGCCCAGTGGTGTTGGTACACAAGGCAACCCCACCAAGCTCCACACCAAAACTCTTATCCTGTGTGGATTATAGAGCAGTCAAGTCAGTCACCAAGACTGACGTCCACTGCATCCCTGAGCTGATGAGCTCATTGACCGGTGGGAAGCTGCCAAGTTCCTGAGTACCTTTGATCTGACATCAGGTTACAGGTAAATTGTCTTAACCAGGGCAAACATGTAAAGGTCTGCAATCTCCACCCCGAGGGCTCTTCCAGTTTCTAGTAATACCCTTTGGGCTAAAGAATACTGCTGCCACTTTCCAGAGGTTGGACAACGAGGCCCTATCCGGGCTAGAGGATTTCAGTGCTGCCTACATAGACAACATTGCTTTCTTCAGCTCCAGATAGGAGGACCACCTGAGCCACCTTTGAGCAGTGCTTCAGGCCCTGCAAAAGGCAGGCCTGACTATCAAGGCCAGTAAGCGCACAGTTCTGTTGTCTAATTGGGCCACCAAGTCGATAATGGCAAGGTGCCGCCCTCCAGTCCAAAATGCAGACCATCATGGCTTTTCCCCACAACCCAGAGAGAGAGGCAAAAATTCTTAGGCATCAATGGTTTTTACAGGAGGTTTGTTGTGGGATATGGCACCATTGTGGCCCCCTTGACCGAGTTGACTTCCAGAAAGCATCCCAGGAAGGTGATCTGGACTGGGGTGTGTGAGAAAACTTTTGACATCTTGAAGAAGTCCATGTGCCCAGAAGCACTGCTGAAGGCACCTGACATTTCCAAGGAATTCACGGGTCCAGATCGATGCTCAGAGCATGACAAAGTGGCTGCGCTCTCTCAGCTGAACGATGAAGGCCTGGTTCAACCTGTAGCCTTCATCAGCAGGAGGCTGCTTCCCAGGGAATAGAGGTGGAGTGTAATAGAGAGTCAAGCTTGTGCAGTGGTCTAGGCACTGAAAATATTGAAACCAAACTTATTTGGGACTCACTTTCAAGTCCAGACAGACTACAGACCCTTCAGATGCCTGATGCGATGAGGGATGGGAGTTCTAAACTGTTAGGGTGATCTATCTCCCTGCAGGGAATTACTTTTATGGTAGAACAAAGTCCTGGGAGTGACCACTTCATTGCTGATGGTCTTTTCAAGTTTTTCCTCCTTAGTGATGAGAACTCTCATGAGGCTGGGTATTTCTACCTGCTTTCTGCTGGGAGAGGCGGGACACATGTTCGTCCGGGCACCCTTGGGTGGTAGTCCCCCAAAAGGGAACTAGATACGAAATTCATTATCAGATTCAGCACCTTCTACAAGCAAGGGTTGAACCTTTTTTTTAAATTGTATTTATTGCTGGTTTCCATTAATGTGCAATACAGCTGTGGGCCACAAGTCATATGCTGAAGCATTATCGTGCATGCAGTTAGTTATCGAACACAGTATTGGGCTTCCTGTGCTTGACCTTCAATTCCAATATCTTTGAACAGTGCATGTAGAATGAACAAGTACTGCACATGCCTCTTCAGAAATTGTCTGTAAATCAGTCCAATTCAGCTAAACACATGCACATTAAGTGAATTTCAGCTTTAAATATCAAATCCCATCATGCATTGGGAAACAATTCACCAACACCTTCATTTAACGTATGCAAAGTATAAAGAATGGAAAGAGAAGAGGGACTATATTATACAATCATCAGGACCAAGAGCTGTAAAACATGCTGGGAAAGTATGGTGGAGTGTAAAGACGCACCACTGTCAATAAAGATGTTAAACCTGCACTCCATTTCACTTTATCCATAAAATTTGATGTCAGATATTGGTTGATAATTCTCAATGACAGCCCCATCCTTGCTGAGCACTGAAGGAAAACCGCACAAAAACACACACACACACTCTATGCAGAAAGGCAAAGTGCAGTGGATTGGTGTGGCTCACTGGTTAGAGGTGGCAGACCAGGAAGCAGAAGTCGGCCCGGGACCAGGGTTCGATTCCCAACTTGGCAGGGTCATGGACCAGGGTCAGCGGACTCCATAATTCTCACCTCGGTGCCCACTCTAACCAGGGGTCGCACTCGGCAACTCTGGGCATTAGCTTGCCTAATCTCCACAACAGCCCCATCAACTCCGGGGATGCCTGGCTCCACCTTGGGGATTCCCATCAGGGACCATCCCACAGGGAAAGCCAGGACGGGTTCCCCAGCGGTATACAGCGCCAGGACGCCGGCTGGCAACAGTGCGCTTTACAAGTATACACATCACATCAGTATACTATTTAACATCACTTTTGAGTGTGAGGAGGGGCCATGATTCACAAAGCCTTGAGTGGATCATGCTACCCTCTCCTTCCTCAACAAAGCCAATAGATAGCATATTATCCTCTGTGGATCTGCACACATGGTTTATGACATATTAGTTTTTCTGAACAAATACTAATACAGACACAAAAAACTATCTCATACCTCCAATCCAATGAGTGAGAAAGTGAGGACCTAGATGATCTACAGCAGGGGCCGCCAACTTTTTCTATTACAAGAGCTAATTTTGTTCAATGAAAACAATCTAAAATTAGTATCATTTTAATAGTGACCACATTAGACAAATTTACAGGGTGGGGTTGTCAGCAGTAACGTAAAAAAAGGCTTTGTCAGTTTGAAATACCACTACATGGGTAATACAGAACAGCCATAGTGGGAATGCCCATGGGATTACCGTAAATAACACCAAATAATTTATGACTCAAATATCAGTTTTAATTAGAACATTGGAATGTTGGGAGCTCCATTGAAAACAATGGAGTGCTCTGGGCTTATAATGGCTGGTATAAGCCCAAAGCTCCAACATTCCAATGTTTCTTTGTTCACAGCTCTGGCTGTGAACAAAGGCTTCAGGGAGCCTGAGGGGATTCCAATCCGCTCACGCACCCATAAGGCTTTGTTTTTTTTTGTTAGAGGGCAGAATGTTGTAAAAGCCTTATAGCCCTTCGTAGCTGGGCTATACCAGCTATTAACGTCCCTCTCC
This sequence comes from Lissotriton helveticus, assembly GCF_964261635.1. Lineage (NCBI taxonomy): Eukaryota > Metazoa > Chordata > Amphibia > Caudata > Salamandridae > Lissotriton > Lissotriton helveticus. The sequence goes on from NC_136063.1 coordinate 498,569,989, forward strand.
CTTGTTAAAGGCCCTCGCCGAGAGGGCATTTAATGGCTGGTATAGCCCTCTACGGCTGGCTATAAGGCTATAATATATTTTGGAGAGTCAGCCATTTTCTCCAAACATCAGATTTTTAAGAAAGAGCCTTGTGCTACAGTGAGAACATACCCGCTGCCTCGCAGGACCATGAGATCTACAAATATATAGGAGGATCGGCCATTGATCACAGTGAACGGGCCATTTACTATTCTAACTTTCGATACTGGGTTCAAAGCAAATATAACTGCATGTAACTACAAGGAGTGGCCCTCATAGCACGCTGGACCAAACATTTGTATATATGTATGTTTGGTTTCTAAAAATATAGCCTAATCAACATCTGTAAATATCGAGCTGCTAAAAGTGTAAAAAAGGATTAAAAAAAAGTTGGCCTCTTACAATGGGAATTCGCGGTGAATCAATCTTTCTGGGGGGTCAATACTGAGAGAGTCAATCAACATTGGGAGAAGATGGTTGCAACAAACTTTACTGAGGGCAAAAGCATACTGTTAAGTGGAAACCAGGATGACGCCCACATGTGAGGTTGGATACAGGGGTTGCACTTTGAGGGAATGTGATTGGCTGACTGGCTTCCAATCCTCCCATGCTTACGATCATAAAACACAGTGTCACAGAGCAATGTAAAGGGAAATGTATTGACACTTGTAAAGCTAAAATGCTTTCTTTTATCTCAAGTGTGGGTTTGAACATTCAAAGCACTCGGGGACTGGGTAGCGTGTAATGGCTGATTTATGCTCCTGGCAGCATAATGCCTACCTGCAGCACTTCAGAATGACAAGCAGCGCCGAGCTTGGATCTCCGCCGTATGCCCTGGAGCACTACGAGTACGCGTCTCCCCGCCGAATAGCTGAGCCAGTGCCACGCCATTTACTTAAAATTCCATCTATTTCACACTTCTTGCCGCATAAAAATGCACAGGCAGGAGCATCTTCAATCGAGCCGGCCAGATGCAAGGCAAACGTCCTCTGAGGCTGTGCTCAGCAACACTGAACGGCAAGTGGAAGACATTCTTAAGGAGGGTTGGTCGAAAAAAAATCTACGGAATCGATTCCGACTAATTTCATGAGGTACTGAGTAAAGTCTCTCGAACATGGCTGCTTTCGAAGCACAGCCAGGAAGAATGCGATGGGGTTTCTTCACGCCGCAGCTCATTACAAACAGAACCATATGGCTAGAAAGGTAACAACTCTTGAAGAGAGGAAATCGGAAAGGGTGCGTGAAGTATGGAAAATTAAGTCCCATTTTATGATTCACTTGCAAGAAGCCGTTATATGAAACTGTAGTTTTAATTGAAGAGGAGCACGACAGAACAATGGTTACTGCTCAGGTCAAATGCTTGAAATGCGGCTCCATTGTGGCCCAATGGCGCTGTTTGTAATGGTTGCATACAATCAGAAGCACGGGTGGTACAGAAAGGGACAAGGAAGAGATGCCCGTTTCCACCCAACTTTTTGTGATTCCTCTGGAGCAGTTAGCCACGGTTAGAAAAGAGGGCATCATTGTATCTCTCTGTATGGACATAGGCACATTACTTCGCTCTATGTGGATATTGTTTTACGCCACTATAGAAACACAAGAACAAATTTGAACCTGCTTCTTGTATGGTTGGGAATCTGCTGTGCCGTCTGGGTTTTAACTCAGACAACCCTGTCTATTCCCATTGTAGGGTGGGGCGCACTCAGAAGTGGTGCCATCACTACAATTGCAGGGGCCTGCCAAAACCTTTATAAATATATATGAATTCAAATATATCATGATGATGCAGGCACCCTAGATAGAAATGTGGGTAAGGCCACAAGAGATGCTAGGACATGTTTACAATTCCGAACTAAACTGCCGCTATCTACAATGGGCAGAATGTGCTTTCAAAGATGATCTTGGACCCATGATTCAAACAATTATTTGGAAATGTAGCAATTATAATATCCAAACATATATTTAGTGCCATAAATAAGCTATTGCTGAAAATGACATGGGGTGAGGCTTGCAAAACAGTGCTGGAAACACTGCAACTGCTCGTTCTGGATGGTGGCCTGTATGCTCTAGATTTTGAGTGGTATTACATTGCATCATAATTACGATGGGTGGCCCGATGCTAGGATGACCGCAAAGCAGGGGAACCTATAAATGTGGGTGGTGTGTATGGTAGAGGGCAGCTGGTGTCTGCGGTGGTAGTTGGCACCTCCATGGAACAGAACCAATCCAGACTTCTGACTGTGGCCAAGCAATGATGGAGGAAATGTCTGACCCAAACAAGAACATCAGTGGCTCCATTGTGATTATACCCGGGATAGGAGCAGTGACTAACCTGTAGATATGGGACAGTGCTGGTATACCCAACCTCGGAAAGCTGTTTTCTGAGCACAAACTTCAAACATTTGAAAAGCTACGTCACGATTATGACTATCTGCTGGGCAAGTCGTTGGTGCTCTTACTCGAATAATTAATAGTATCTAAAAATGCAATAGCGCAAAACCGTCAGTGCACAGCACCTTGCAGACAGTGTTACCACATGGAAAAGGACAAAATCTTGGCATTACTGGGCTGATTACAGTTTAGATGTGTTGCAAATAAGATGGTTCAGAAAAGGGGGTGGTGATGAACAGAGTGTCTGAATTAAGCAGACCACTCTTACCCAGTCCAAAGATCAGGGCTTGATCCATCACCATTTTTTAGCTCACTGCACCATCCCAGCTCAGAACCTGGCTACATGCAAATTAGTCTGTTCCGGTCCCAGTGCATGATGGGAACAGGGCAAACCAAACTACCAAGCCAATTCTTATACTGGGAAGGAAACAAGCTTCCGGGGACCGGTTTCTGGCATTTCAGCCGTCGTCGGCCCGGCTTGCTTGAATCCTGATGGTGCAATGAGCAAGGGACTCACATCTGAGTATACCCTTCCACGCTTATGCTCACTGCTCCATCAGGATTCAAGCAAGCCAGGCCGATGAGGCTGAAATGCCAGAAACCGGTCCCCGGTAGCTTGTCTCCTTTCTGGTGAAGAATTGGCTTGGTCGTTTGGTCTGCCCTGTTCCCATGATGCACTGGGCCAGGGACAGACTAATTTGCATATAGCCAGGTTCTGAGCTGGGATGGGGCAGTGAGCTAAATAACGGTGATGGATCAAGCCCTGATCTTTGGACTGGGTAAGAGTGGTCTGCTTAATTCAGACACTCTGTTCATCACCACCCCCTTTTCTGAATCGCAAATAAGATGGGACACTGATATGAAAGGATTTTTTACCAATAAGGAATGGGTCTTGATTCTGGATCTACATGTGTGCGAAATTCACAAAATTTGCATTCACGTAACTACATGAAATATCTGTGAAATTAGGTGAAATTATGAATAATTACATGAAACTATAATTTAGAGCAAAATGCATCCGCGCGCCAATTCTTTGCACAAGGATGCATTCAACAAAATCACTAAGAACAACAACTGCTTGTGTTCTGTTGCTCTTGGGCATTCGCAAAAGCCGAACTTGCAGTAAATATTTACAGCATATGGCATACAATTATGCAAAGTGGCATAATCCTGTAATTTGGGGAATTTCATGTAACGAGCACAGAGCACAATCAAAATCCCCAAAATTATGCTAATTACACAGCATTATTAATATTTCTCCCAGGCCTACTTGATTCTTGAATTCACATGAAGACCTCTAGAAATGCAAGATTTTAATTAGTTCAGTACAAAATATTATACAGGGCATATCTGACACCGTACAAGCTGCTCAGAATATATACAGCGGTAGCAGACGTTTGCCCCAGATGCTCGACTGCAGCCGCTGACATAATTCATATGTTCTAGAGTTGCACTGCACTGAAATATTTCTGGAGATAAAGTCCCAGATTTATTGGCAGAATTTACCAGGAAAACAGGATTATCAAAGCCCAAACATTCAGAAGCAAGCACAGAAATCAGTTGATACAACAGCGTGGGATGAGTATTTACTAGCAATGAAGAGAGAAAATTATTAAAAACGACTTAATCGAAGTATTTCTGACACAAGAGGAATAATATAATAGTAAGCCTATTTGCTCAAACCACGTACCGTGATCAAATCTGCGTAATGCTGGGAATGGTCAGAACTCTTGAAGATTATTAACTATGTGCCAACTACTTAGGCAACTGGCACACTTATTCCGATGTCTTTATAATGCTTATCACTCAGTACAGCTGTGCTCTATGCAACTGATAAGGGTATCTTTGCTGTTTCTAGTGTTCCTAAAATGCTGTACTTAGGTTTTCTATGAGAGGATCCCATGGCAACCCATTTACTCCTCATTGAAATCTACTTTTATTATTTCTTAGGAACATGGTTTTGTAACTTTGAGGGAACTCCTCTCTTGACATCCCACTAGTTCACATATCAGACTTTTACAGATTTACTCACTAACATATTGGTTTCAGACAGTAATTCTGTGGGTTTTATCAGACGAAGTAGGAATTATTTGAAATTAGAGAAACAATTTCAGCTTCTACTGTTCTGTATTATGTATGTCCAATACTTTTCTGGGTTTTGCAGTTACAGTACATTTCTTTTGCAATCAAATAGTTCATTTTACACAATTGTCCAATATCATCGCCGAAGCTGTTTTAATTTTGGGCTAATGAAAGGGTTGAACTCACCCTCTCTCTGTAGCAACATACTGCAATGCCTCCCCCTGCAAAGCACAGTACACTGCATTGTGTTAGATTTCAAGCTATGGTTCAAATACAGTACATTGATTCTATCTGAGAAAAACATTTTACAAATCTGCGTCAATCATTTCTGTCACACATGTAAAAATGATACCTGGCAAATATGTTGATCATGTTACAATTAAAAAAGACAACTGACTTAAATATACATTATCCATAAGGAGAATACGAAACGTAAATATGTGAAAATTAGGTGGAAGAGGTACTGATCAAATTGTTAGCTGCCTACACGAAATGATAGCTCTTGCTGTTTTGCAGAAGTTGTTTTTTTAGAAAATCCAATTAAGGAACTTCAAAGGCAAATCTCCAGACAGCATCTCCAGACAGGGATCAGCATTCAGTTGTAGCTTTTTTTTACTAACACATCACACACTGCTCATGCTAAAACCCTTCCAAGCACCAGAAGAAAACAACATATCTGATACGTGATCACACTTGTGCAGATAGTTTTCCGCCAGATCTAAACCTCTTTGAAGAAATGGCATTTGCTCGAGTTAAATTTCTTATCTACTGTTCTTTGTAACCCGGAGCTCTCATCCCCTAATCCAAAGTCAGTTATGGCTTTAGGCATAAGAAATGTATTGTGCTTAGATGTATCCTTTTTTAGTACTCTACTAATTACCCTTCTCTCTGTTATCCTTTATATCCCTATTTCATGATCTGTCTCTATTTTTATATTTGTTGCTCATATTTGTAGCACTGAATGAATAATAATAATAATTTCCTTTAATTTCGAATCCTCAGCTTTCTTCACGTAGGATATGTTAGTGGGGAAGCAATACTTTCCCACTAACACAAGGGTACTTTGGTGTAATGTAAAATAGTACTTCCATAGCACTTTTTTAAAAATATTCTCTTGCACACCTTTGAGAAATAATATCAAATTATGTAAAAAGAGAATAAATGGGTAATATTCAAGGGATATTAACATATTGTCAGCATAAATAGAAAGCACTGATCCCTCTTTGCACTTTTGATAAAAGGGAGTTGGAAGTTTCAGGGCTGATTAACAAAGGCATGTAAGAGTAGGTACAGGAGAACTCCACTAGTATTACTTCCCATACTCCTGAATGCTTTGGTCAGCACTATACTGTGTTAAAACACTTTGATAAATTGGAGCAAATATGCATTGTTCATCCTTCTTACCTCCTATTCCGTCTGCTGCAAACCCAGCGGTTCCACTCAGTGATAAATCCAGGCTTGCACAACGCTCTAGAATGAGAGAAGATCCTGCAAAATAGAAAAATGCACAAATAATAATTTATGCTGCAGTCAATAACTTCTAAATCAAATAATGTATGTTAAAAAGGCAGAAGCTTGTGATTGTGGGGGTGTTGCAGAAGAATGAAAAATACCTTGAAAACATTCACAAAGGTGTACATTTAGATGTAGTTTCTAGGGCATCCATAATACGCCTTTCGGCATGTTCACAGTTTATTCATTGCATTTTGATGCATAAAATATACATGTAATACATTTTTTTTTTATGTGTGTGTGTGTAATATGCACTATTGTCGCGTCTATTGCCAGGCATGCGTATGTACTATGCACATTACAATGTTTTGCTAAAAAACACTTTGCTGTTGTGAAACATGCCCACGACATCAATATATTGATTAATGTCATATAGCAACTGCCAGAGTAGCTGAATTTTATTTAGCGGAAACACGACATACAGGGAAAGAATGGCAACATTTCTGGGTGTCAAATTTATGAGTGCTCATAAGACAAGTATTTCACTAAGGTGATTTACTCCTGGCAAACAAAGCCATACATCGAATTTCAGAATGGAATCAGAGAGGAGATTCAATCTAAATTGGTGGGGTTAGGGTGGTGTGGAATGAGTTTCTCAGTGAGAAAAGTTACATTTTGCACATAAAACAAAAACGTTATAAAAGAGCGTATTTAGTTATGAATCTAGAACTATAGAATTTATACAGTTCCATGTGGTTTAATGTTTTGGCATGTGAGCACTACTGGAACTCTGCTGGCATTGGTTTTTTACTGGACTTCTCCTTGAGTTCTTTGTAAATTCGAAGAAAGTCAGAACTTTTATCTAAATACAGCAGGAAATGCCCATTTTCTTTGAGGCTCTGACCCATTATAACATTTTTAAATGAAAAGTCAGATATTCACATTAAAACATTTTGATGAATCTAGTCCATTATTGTACAAACATCTAATCAGCAACACAGAAGAATACCCGTATATTGTCAAATAGACCTCTTGGAGAAAATTATAGGGCAAAAGATATGATGATGGCTAATTACAAACCAATCAATGTTTATGTTTAGTTACTTGTAAAGTGCAGACCACAAGTTCAGTGATAACCAGGTGTGCACAGCAGATCAGAACCTTAACTCAACAAAAAGCACCCTTTTAGCTGCACATCTTTGAGAAATGTCACCTAAGAGTTTGTAGTCTACTTTCAAAAAGTGTGGCCCAGCAAGGAAAAATATGTATCCTCGAGACACACAATTCATGCCATTTCAAAAGTTAAGGAACGGCAATGGCCTACTGTAGACTGCCCAAAGGTAATTATTGAACTCTTATGGTTTTGTGGTGCCTGGAAGCACGGTAGACCTATTACTACAAATACTTTCAGAAGGAATCTTTGACTGGGTTGGAACCCAATATAGGATTTAGAGAGAGGAGAGTAGTGTTTTGGTCTGGCAGCTTATTTGCTTATCTTACATCCTTGAATCCTTGATTTTAATTCCCTTTTCAATCCTATGATTCTGTATGAACCGTATTTGCCTCTGTAAATTTGAGTAATGTAGTGAAAAGATATGTAATGTTAAAACATGATTCTGCTGTCTAGTATTGTGCCTACTATATGTACATCCCTATCATGCTTAATTCTTAATGAATCTAGTAATTTCAAATTACCCAGGTAGTGGAATACAGCTCAATTTACTTTCTTAACCGCTACCGCGCTACCGCGTTTTCCCGCTGTGCGCTGGAATTTCAAAAATGCGCGGTTTGTGACAAAGCCAGCTCGTCATCCGCCTAGCGCAGGTAACGCCCATGACGAGCTGGCTTTGTCATCAGCACTGAAGGGGTTAAAGATATTTTGTGAACAGCACCACCAGAATTTCTCCCACTTACTCAATAGGCAGTTCAGATGCACTACCTCTCAAGATCACTTAACTATCTTGATCTTTCAGAATGGAGGCATGTAATCCGTCTGTCACAGGCAATGGAATGGTAGACATATGACATTTCTGAGGCGTTCAATATGAAATTAAATTAATATTTATATAGAATTCAGAGATGCCACTATTGGACTACGGAGACTGAGACTACAGACTATGAAAGGGGGCTCAATTCTATGGATTCTGATGATTGACACAGTTTTTTTAATCTTTTAACTTGATGGCCATTCAAGTGTTGCTCCACTGAGGCCTTGAGGGTCATGGTGTGCTCACTCATATCCATATATGTCATTTAATTTCTTTGGGTGGACGTAGGAACTGAGTCCATTATACTTAAAGGCGGCCACAAGAAAACTTTTCCTTTTGGAGCCAATTAAATAATTTGGTTACACAGTCTCAGTTCTAAGACAGCTGGCACAAAATAAATGTGTAGTAAAAAGCTGCATCATCCTAGCCTTAATTTGTTTAATTTTAGGGGCTGATTTAGAGTTTGGTGGAGAGGGTATTTCGGAGCAATAGCAACGGAATACCCTCTCTGCCAAACTGTAAGTTTGGGCGCTTTATTTATAGACGGACAGACATTCACTATGTCAGTAATGGACACTACTCGGTCTCCATCCGTGGCATACTACTGCGATGGCCTGATACTGGACCGAATGTCTGATTTAAAGTGGGTGATCTAATGGCCGGTTTTCACTCTACACCACTGCCAGATAAAACATGGTAACAAAGGGCAGTAAAAATGGCCCAGTGATCCCTAGACCATGGGAGACAACTCCCACAGTATGAAGATCATTAGGTTTTGTATTTTCAAAAACAAAATTGGGTTTTAGTTTTTGAAAATACAAAAACATGTCAAAAGTGTGATGAACTGTACCATCATGTTGACAGAGCCATCTCTCCAACTTTTATGACACTAACAGGAACAGCCTTCACCAATACTAAGAGACATTTGATGTCTTTTATTTGATGATCTTTATCACTGTAACCTTTCAAAAACAACTGAACATATTTACACTGGACATGTATGCCATGTTGCTGTACCAGGGTGTCTCTGCAGTGTATGATCTCTTATGTATGGGCACAATGTAGGAACTTTTGTTAGATTTCTATGGTGGTTTTGTGACTATATGATAGTATGCGTATGGCATTATGATGGTAGGTGATGTTCTGTTTGATGGTGATCCTGATGACTGGTCAACTGACGTGGGATGTCTGCGTTATTGTTTTTATCATCACAGACACTGAGGTATATGGGTGTAGGGATTGTGGCTTTGTAGTCATATTTTAATGTGTGTCTTATGACAGCGGATCTATAAGTGTGCGATGGCTGTTGTGGGAGTGTTTGTTGGCGGCTGATTGGCTTGGGCTTCTTTCTTCCTTCGAGCTAGAAAAGCATTGGCGTGGAAGGCACTGTGCTAATCCAATCCTTACAGACAGACATTTGAGATGGCAATGAGCACCCCATAATGCCCTCATGGGCTAATTTACATATAGTTTTAAGCATGGTGCTGCCCCACTCTGGGGAACATAGCAAACACAAGATGATGGAAGGGGTGCTGAAACTTTTCAACCACTCACCCCCAGTCAAGATATCTGGGTTTAATCCATCGTTCTTTAGCTCACTTCACCACCCCAGTTTGGAACAAGCCATATGAAAATCAGTCTTGACCCTGCTCCCCATGGGAACAGTCCAGCCCGAACTGCCAGGCCATGTCCTCGGTTTCCTGGAAACAAGAATTCTAGGATAGATTTCAGGGTATCACCCCTCACCCGCCAGGCTAGCTTGAATCTAATGGCACAGTGAGCAAGGGACATACGTCTGGGCATACCCATACCGACCTAGGGTGAACATAGCAATCACAAGATGATGGATGGAGTGCTGAAACTTTTCAACTACTGACCCCCAGTCAGGAGATCTGGGTTTAATCTATCGTTCTTTTGATGACTATGCCACCCCAGTTTGGACCAAGCCATATGCAAATCAGTCTTGACCCTGCTCTCCATCAGAACAGTCCAGCCCGAACTGCCAGGCCAGGTCCTCCCAGGACTGGAAACAAGTATCCTAGCGCCGGTTTCAGGGTATCACCCCTGATCAGCCAGGCTAGCTTGAGACCAGTGACTCAGCAAGCAAGGGACCCACGTTTGAGTATACACCAACGAGAGTGTTCGCCTTACCCGAGCCTCTTGCATGACGGCGCTCACACGGCGGGGCGGCGAGTCCGAACGAATCCTACCAAATGCTGCAGTCAATCCACCACAGAACAGCATGTTTTTGCAAAGAAATGAATTTATTTTACTGGCACAACACTCAATGTGTTTCAGAGCCCACGCTCCCAAGGAGCTTGGGCTTCTGTGGTGGACTGCCTGCAGCATACAGTATAAATATAAAAAAGCACCATCAGAGGCCCTTTGCTGGAAAAAGAGGCATTTATTGAAACATCCTCGCACACAGATTTTTCCCAAGCACCTAACGTTTCGGCCTCATTTGGCCTTGCTCACAGGCGGGAAAAAGATTATCGAATTGTTCATTGCGCACCTGTGTACTTTTAAATCATTTACCTCATGTGACCAGAGTACAAAAATACAAGTCCCAAGGTGCAATGCATTATTAATATAAATATACTTATTGGAAGTCCAAGTCTATTCACAGTTGCAAAATGTAAGTACTTGATTAGCGGTGCCTCTGTATGTCAGGTGAGTGGAGGTTATTTGCACATTGCCAAAATTCGAATGAAGTTCCAATTCATGCAATTGAGCCAGCATGATCGTAAATGGTAGTCTGCCATTACGAATCCCTTCCAACATGCTGTCCTATTTACCAAATGGCATTTCCTAAGTAGGTCAGGAGCGTGAGTGTGTCATGCCCCTCAATCTGTATCTCACACCAAAGTCTCTTGTTACCGGGGCCACCAACCCTTCAGGGTGGCCTCTGTTCAATGGGCACGGAGCAGCCCATCCATTTCCACAACAAAAAAGCACCATCAGAGGCCCTTTGCTGGCAAAAGAGGCATTTATTGAAACGTTCTCGCACACAGATTTTTCCCAAGCACCTAACGTTTCGTCCTCATTTGGCTTTGCTCACAGGCGGGAAAAAGATTATCGAATTGTTCATTGTGCACCTGTGTGCTTTTGAATCATTTACCTCACGTGACCAGAGTACAAAAATACAAGGATCCAGACCAAATCTCCACAGGTGTCAAGCTGGGTGGCGCAGTAGATGTGTAGATACATAAACCCCCTCCCCCCAAAATTTCTTTTTTTCTAATTTGACCTACAGTAGGGTTCCTCTGAGACCCACTCGACCCCCACAAGGCCCTGGGTGAGGGTACCACTACCCTGCCTTAATTTCTTAATAATTTTATTTTTGAGGCCTAAGATGTCCTAAGATGGCAGTCGCAACTTTGCCTTCAGGTTGAGGCCGGTTAATCACAACGAGTAGTTGAGCATGCAGCTACGTCATGGATCCTCTGCAGCATGTATTATACAATGTTTTTTAACTTTAATATGTCAGCAACTACTGATCGGATTTACATCAAATCACAAAAAGCACTCTTTCCGCACCTAGATCTAGCTTTCTGCCATGTTTGCTGTAAATCTGGTCACCTGTTTGGGTTGTAGCTGTATCTAAAGTTCCTATGTAAAAATAAATAGAAAACCATGTTTTTGGACCTTCCCCTTTTCTTGACCGACAGGTCACCCCAAAACTTTCCATTCACAAACTAGGCAATAAAAAGCACCTTTTGGGAAAGTTTCAAGAAGATTTGTTAAACGGTGCCAAAGTTATTAGCAACACAAAAAGTACATTTCTTATGGAAACACAATCCTTACTAGAGCTACTCAGCGTAGACTGCCACAGGATAATTTACATATATATTTATTCTGCATACATTTTCATGAGAACTGAAGCTTTACAAATAGTAAGCAATACATTCAAAGAGAAAGAAATATGGAAAAATAGAACAAATTGCCAAATTGTGTGGCATGCATATTGCAAATCTTCTACAAACACAAGCTCTTATAGAAGAAAATGAGAAGGATTCACAAGAGGGTAAGATGTTCACTCAAATAGGATGGGTTTTAACACTTACATATCATAAACAAGTGGCTTAAACGGAAAAGAAGATTTTGTCCACAATTACCCATGGGGAACAAAGCAAACATATTTTATGAATTCATTGTGAAAGATTTTAATACATTGAGATCAACACATAACATGAGTATAAAAATTAATATGACCAACAATGACTAGAAAGAGCTGAAAACTCTGAAGGGAAGACAGCATGATTATTACCAAAGCCTCTGATAAAGGTGGAAACTTTGTGAATATGGATAGTGCAACACACATGCACACATATATATAAAATATGTATTTTGAGGTGTCACAGTATTTGGACTTTGGTGAATTATGTAATAAAATCTATCGTAATGCAACGGCCAGCAATAGTTTACTGCATGCAAACAGTCAGCATCCAAAGGCTCTGTAATAGAATGTTCCCCATGGAGAACTTTTAAGAGCAATGAGAAAATGCTCAAAAGATATATATTTCTAAAAAGAAGCTTAAGGCATGATCTGCAGGTTCCGGGCTAGAGGATATCCTGCCACAGTTGAAGATGAACTTAAAGGTATAAGAGAAAAAGGAAAAAAAACTGTTACTAGTGACTTTGGGAAATAGATCAAAGTCAGAAAACCAAGAAAAACAATTGTTCAGATTTATTATGGAATACTCAGCGAAGTACTGGAAAATCATGTACGAATTGTACAAACAGTGGAACCTACTGTGACATAATATACATCTGAAACAGATAGTAGGAATACATCCAAAAATAACATAAAAATGCAAGCCTATGAAACCTATTGATTAAAAGTCTAGAGCATGTGGATAATAAAAATAAAACATGGTTAAAATGTAAAGAAAATGTTTTATAGAACTGTGGATCCTGCAACGGATGTTGCATTTGGATAAACAACAAACAATATGTGAAATATGAATGAATCAAAAAGGATACACAGGAAGTTTTCACAATACCAAACAGAATGTGTTACCTATGTGTTAGAATGTGGGTGCAAGGGAAAATATGTTGGGAGTACAACCAAAATGCTAAACTTTTATTAAAATTGCAGCATCTGAGGGTAATAAAAAATAAAGACATCAGTTATCCCATTTCCAAATATTACTGGGACATACATAATAGAAAAATCAAAAGACCTGGGGGCAGATGTATCAAACTATTTTTTTGTCGCAAACGCTGCGAATTGCTAAAAAGCAGCGTTTGCGCCAAAAAAATAGGAAAATGAAATGTATCAAGAAAAAAGCCTCGCAATATTAAGGAATCGCACATTTTGCGATTCCTTAATATTGCGTAAGCATTTAAGGAATCGCAAATTGCGATTCCTTAAATGCTATGTATGAAGGATTTAAGTATCGCTAATTTAGGCTAAGAAATTGCAAATTACCACCAACTTGTAGTTGGTGGTAATTTGCTAATTCTTTTACAAATGCACTTTTTGCAATTTTTAAAGGTGCCATGTGACGCTCATACATGCCCTTAGGGCATGTATGTGCGCCATATGCGCACACATGTCAATTTCAGGGGGTGCAGCAGGGTGTCCTTAAGACACCCTTACACCCTTGAAATTATTCTCAATTTGCGATTAGCAAATTGCGAATCGCAAATTGGGAATAATTTCACATTCATTCCTATGGGCCTCCTGGCCCATAGAAATGAATGGGAAATTATTCCTTAATTGCGATTAGCAAATTGCGAATCGCAAATTGGGAATAATTTCACATTCATTCCTATGGGCCTCCTGGCCCATAGAAATGAATGGGAAATTATTCCTTAATTGCGATTAGCAATTTGCTAATCGCAATTAAGGAATTTTAAGAAATCGCTAAAAAATAGCGAATTTCTACATCCAAACCATTTTGCAATTCTCAAATAGCGATTCTCAAAAAATCGCTATTTGAGCATCGCAAAAGGGTATCTTGATACATCTGGCCCCTGGTGCTCTATGGTGTAGAACTTATTCTCTTAGACCCACATGGAGGTTATTGGGAAAATGTGCGAAAAGAAGACAATGTTAATGTAGGTGAGTGAAGGAACATGGAGTCACAACCAGGACCCTGGGATACATTTTCACTTATAACCTCTAAACTGAAGTTCAAAGCAAAGAGTAAATGTTCAAGTGATACATGCAGAACATACTTATCTGACCATCAACAAATGTAAAACATTTAATGAACTAAGCAATCAAGATGTGATCACTGTACAAATAATGTGTTTGACAACAAACAGCGGGTACCATCTGGAATGGGATTTGCAAATAATTTAAACCAATTAAAAGAAGAAACATGAAAACTAATGATTTAATAGGTTATGCCCTGGTTGCTAAGAAATGAAAAAAAACAAATGGAGATTGAGAGATAATGTTTCATCAAAAAACACAATATTTTAGATCAGCTGCTGAAGTGAATGAAAGAAAGAAATGAATACAAAGAATCAATTATAAGGAATAAATCAGATGGAATGACTCAGCAAAATACAATTAGAGGGATATTTACTAAAAAAACTAAAAAAACTAATTGAATAAGTGTAAAATTTATACTTCACAAACATGCAGTTTTGGATTCTAGGATATGGGAAATATAAACATCTGAATTTTATTAGATAAAGTAGAATGGTGGTCAATTAACTTGAGAATTATAAATTGCCAGACTCCTGCTGTGAAATAAAGAAATGTCTGTTTCGTCTGAAAAGTGTTAAATGTGTATTTCATATAGCACTTTTTCAATTAGGGTTATGTGTTATGCTATGTGCATTTGCAAAAGTGCACTGTCACCCAGTAGGGTATTTTAATGCTTATGCAAGTGCAGGACTAGCCCAACCTAGGGATGATGAGTGGGGCTTCAGCTTCTGGTGGAACTAAAGAATTGAAGAAGCAGCTGTAATATGTTACAGTAGTTAATTTCAAGCTTTAGGGGCAGTGAAGGAGAATGTCCAACCACCGGTTATAGTTCTGTGTATGCAAGTAGGACTCCGGATGAGCACAGGTGTCTGGTTGGTTTGTGAAATAAGAATCTGCTATTGAGAAAGGCTGAAAGTGTATGTGGTGAGTTTTAACTGGGCTCGTTTGTATACAGAAGTGTTAGAAATGAGATTTCTGGTTAGTTAGGGCATACGTCTGAGCCAGGCAGAAACCTCCACTCTAGTCAGGGCAAGGGAGTTACACACTGAAGATAACCCCTGCTCACCCCCTTTGTAGCATGGCACGAGCAGTCAGGCTTATCCCAGAGGCAATGTGAAAAGCGTTTAAGCAACACACACACAGTAGCAATACACTAGGCACACCATAAAAGAAGCTCCACCCAAGGTTATATCAAAAATAGCCTTTGTATTATCATAAACACATTAGAAACATAATCACACATTTACACTGTGCCAACTGGCACTAGACAATATTCACTGGGGATTATATACAGGACAGGGCAAATCGGGCCACTGTCAGAACCATCAGAACAGGTAAGTAAATATAAACATAACCAGTAACTACTGGTACAATAATGACCTCAGCATTATCACCTTAGACATAAACCCAATAGGCCCTCTTCATTAGCATAAACACATTAGACAATAGGCCTCAACAACATAAACACATTATATAATAACCTCATAAGCATAAACACATTACGCAATAGGCCTCACTAGCATAAGCACATTATGCAATAACCTCATAAGGGATGTATGTCATGACAACGCGGGCTTTACACCGTGCTACCATTACAACTCATCCATCACAACGCAAGTCGTTATAACGACTTGCGCTGTAGGCGCTGGATTTAGGAATAGTATGATTTACTATTCCAACTACAGCCTACGTAACAGTAGGGAAGGTGTTGGAATAGAAAATCATACCATTCCTTAGTATATAGCGCCATCCAGAGCAAGTCGTAACGACTTGCGTTGTGATGGCTGCGTTGTAATGGTAACTGCCGTGTAAAGCCCGTGTTGTAATGGCTGTCTACCCCTCATAAGCATAAACGCATTACGCAATAGGCCTCACTAGCATAAACACATAATGCATAAATCACGGTGCATAATATTAGCCATCAACACATGGTGCATAAATCATCAGCATAAACAACATTGTGTAAGGGGCATCACAATAGGGCCTTGCGCCCTACCAATCACAAAACTGACCCCAGGCCAACCGGCCTTCTCTCTGGGGCTCAAATGCCCTATGTCCAAAATGTCAGGGCGCCTTCAGGAACGTCCACTGGTCCTCTGGTTGCCAATGCAGCGAAAAGCAATGTGCCCCAAAGCCCTGGATGCGCAAATGCGCTGGGGGCGTAGGGTGCAACTCACCCATTCCTGGCAACAGAAATGGCCCCCAACCGTTGCACCTGCCCACTACGGTGGCACAGCTGAAGGAACAAACAAGTGCTGGCACTCACTGTGTCTCGTCGCCCCCACTGGGACTCCGACAGAAAAATTGCCCACAGGTTGCAGCTGTCCACGACAGTGGTACAGCTGAGGAAAGTAAACAAGCACTGGGCAAGTTGGAGCCCCCCGCTGGGGCTCGGGAACACCAGAATGCGCCATAAGTTACAGCTGCTCGTGACTGCGGCACAGCTGAGGAAACTGGCTTCGCCCTGGCACCAACTGCACCCGATATGAGGCCCCCCTCACCGGGGTCTCCCTCTGGTGCAACGGGCACCAGAAATACTGGAAATGCAGCTCCCACTAACCGGGGTCTGCTGGACTCCTTCCGTCTGCACTGGCAACTCTGCTCTCGAGGGACTCCTCCACGCTGGCTCACTTTTGGGGACATGGACCCATGGGTCTCCGCCCGCCTCCAGGCTCCGAGGACTTGCAGGGCTTTCTTCCTCTCGGCAGCCGGAAGTTCCGCCCAACATCAGGCAACCACTACCTGGCTTCCTGCGGCCACAACCATTTCAGCTGTGGGTCTGGGAGTGATGTCTCCGCCGGACGGCCGCAGCCAATTCTCCCCCGTGGCTCGGTCTTGCGTCCCCAGGTCATGGCAACACACCAACGCAGGGTGGGCTCCTGCTTCGGTCTCTTGGCAAAACGCAGGGCTCCCTCTGCCATACGGGAGCCCTGCCCAGAATGCTGCAGACAACGGAGCGACGCTGCCACCACTCCTGGGCGAGAATTCGGGGTAGGCTCTGGCTTCTCCCACAAACCTCACAATGCGGGGTAGGCTCCCGATTCTCAGGGTCACAATTGCGGGGTGGGCACCCGCCAAACTTGCATCCAAAACCCGGGGTGGGCTCCCGCTCAATCAGCAGCGTAGGGGGGAATCCGACACACTGGGACTTCCCTCACAGTCTCACCCTGCAGACGCCAGCTCTTCTCTTCTGCTGGCCAATAAAGTAAGAGCGCTCATGAGGTGCTGGGTTTCCAAAGGTCCAAGGGGCACATCTGGGCCCAGGCAGGCCAGCACACAGGGCCCTCCAGCAGGGAGGCAAGCCCTTGTGGCGGTTCCCCCTGGGCCCCAGCAGCAGCAAGCCCCAGTAAGCACAGGAACAGCACACCAACATGGGGTCACAGCCCCTATATTTATACCACATTTCTCTCTGTCTGTAAAGCACAGGGCTTGGGGGAACCAGTTCCAACTGGTTCTGGAGCCCTCTATTTACAGTGCACACACACTTCTTTGGGAGATGGGGGCTCTGCCATCAGACACACCACAGGAGCCAGCATTTACCCTAGGCAGGCACAATCCTATTCAGGGCCAGGGGACTACTCCTCCCACTACTCCAAATGCAGATGTCCTATACAGCCTAGCACTGACTCACCCTGCCTCTCCTGGAGCCACACACACCTCACCAGCCCCTGCCACTCAAAAGCCAATCATACAATCCACATCAGGCAGGCAGACATATAGAAATTCTAAAAGTGGCATTTCTAAAATAGCTATAATAAATCTGTACACACCATTGCTTAGCATTTATTATTACTATTTCAAACATACCAAACTTGACCATGCTGCGCCTCTCATAACAGGAATTACCACTGAAACACTTATTAGGGAATCCCCAATGCATTCCTATGAGAGGGCAGCCTCACATTAGTGAGAAACCAAAATGGCTGTTTGTCACTACCAGGACATGTCATACACTTAAGGTACATGTCATACCGTTTACCTACAATGCACCCCCATAGGGCTAGCTAGGGCCTTCCTTAGGGGTGACTGACATGCAATAAAAGGGGGGGGTCAAAGACATGGCGCACACTTTAGGTGCCACATCACAGCGGCAGTAACACTGCACGCACAGGTCCTGCAATGGCAGAGGGTTGGGATGGTTTGAAAGGCTACTTTGGTGGATGGTGCAATCAGCGCTGCAATCCCACCAGAAGCATTTAATTTACCAACCCTGGGTATATGAGATACCTCTTTACAAGGGCCTGACAGGTAAATTAAATATGCCAAAAAGGTGTAGACCAATCTTACCATGCTTACCACAGAGAGCACACACACTTTACACTGGACAGCAGTGTTAAAGTGCCCAGAGTCCTAAAACCACCAACACCATGTCAGAAAAAAGGCTAGGAGGAAGGTAAAAAGTTCAGGGAAGACCCTGCAAAATGGGCCAAGTGCCACAAGAAGTCAGTGGAACACAGTCAGGTGTGGTGTGAAGTATGTGCAGCAAGATAGGTTGACTGTAATTCTCGCTGCCATTCTGAATGGTTTGAAGTCTTCTAGTGAGTTTCTTGCTTATCACGGTGTAGAGGGGGTTTCTGTAGCTCAGCTTGTTTGTAATGCGAGACTTTGGGATGGTTTTGTGGGTGCTGGTTGCGAGCCATTTGAAGATTTTTCACATCATCTTCAAGGTGTGGAAGCAGGAAGTTGTGATAGCATTTTCTTGGCTGGTCATGTTTAGTTGGCTTTTGATGATAATCCCGAGGTTCTTGCTGTGGGTTGTGCGGGGTCTCAATTTAGCCAACCTCCAGGTGTCAACTCACAGTGATGGGTTCTGCCTGAAGATAGTGACTTATGTCTTGTTGGTGTTATGTTTCAAACAGTTAATCTTCATACAGTTGGTGACATCAGCGAATGTAGCATAGTTGTTGAGAGTCTTGTCCAAGAGGGAGAGTAGAGCTGGCTGTTGTCGGTGTATGATAGGAATCAATGTCCCAGGCTGGAAGGAGCATAT